>NC_091851.1:13407489-14657489 GCF_037783145.1 Equus przewalskii | reverse complement strand
ATGCTCTTGGGAACCTCAGTGACTTTGCACATTCTATTCACCCTGTCCTCATTCTTCGCCCATTCACTTCTCCCTTTACCAATGTAGTTCTTTCAGGTCTCAGCTTGGTATTGTGTGCATTAGGCATCCCTCCCACATGTCCTATTACATATTGTATCTTCCACTCACCCTCTATTGGCACCACACCATATTATCATAGTCTATATAGTTATGTGTATCTCCTACAATTTTATGAACTCCTTTAAAGTGGTGTGATTGACTACTGTTTACCTTTACAATCCTATATTATGGTAGCATGGTGCTCGTCATAGGCAACATGTTTGACAAATAATTGTTGGATGAATAAATGAATAAATCATTGAATGATATCAGCATTGTATAACGAGAGGAAATACATGAAGCAATTAGAGCGATACAAAGTAATACATTATATAATTCTGAATTAGATGAAGTTAGCTTCCAACTTGTATTCTACGAGAAATATGTGCAATTGGCAAAACAAAAAAAAAAAGAGTCCTTGCAGTTGTGATAAAGCTATGCCTTTTGGGATTGGGAGATTATCCTGGATTATCAGGTAGGCCCTAAATGCAATCATAAGTATCCTTATAAGAGGGAGGTAGAGAGAGAGCACTCCCACACAGAGGAGAAGACAGTGTGAAGATAGAGCAGAGAGAGATTTGAATTTGCTGGCTTTGAAGATTGGAGTGATGTGGCCACAAACAAAGGAATGCCAGCAGCCACCAGAAGGTGGGAGATGTGAAGAATGGATTCTCCCCTGGAGCTTCTGGAGAGAGGGCCGCCCTGCTGACACCTCAATTTTGGCCCAATGTTACTGATTTAACAATTCTGGCCTCCAGAACTGTGAGAAAATAAATTTCAGGCCACCAAGTTTGTGGTAATTTGTTACAGCAGCCACAGGAAACTAACACAAGACAGTAAAAAGAAAGAAGTCTATGTTTTCTTAGTTGCTAGGAAAAGATTCAGGCAAGAGGTGGAATTTGAACTTGACCTTGAGGTAATTGGTAGATTTTGTTAGTCTAGATGTTAAAGGTTCATTCCAGACAGGGATGGGTAGGTTTTACATTGCCAAAAGTTTAAAAGTTTGAAGGAGGATAATAAGAGTATAAATTACAGCAATGCTAGCTGCTGTAACAAATAAACACTACATTTCCGTAGCTTAACACTGTAAAAACTTTTTCTCTCTCACGTTAAATCCAGTGCAGATACCCATGGTCAGTAGGTGGTGGCTGCTTCAAAGTCACTGAGGGGCTCATGCTGATGGAGGTGCTGCCGTCTCCAAGAGGTGGCTTTGAAGATTGCCCGGAATAGTAACTTTCAGATGGTACACCATGAAAAAGCGTGGAGAATCACACACGGGAAATCCTTATGGACCAGCTCTGAAAATTTTTGTGAACATTCCATTGTCTATTGCTATGCACTAAATGTTTGGGTTCCCCCCAAATTCGTATATTGAAATCTAATCTTCAACATGATGGTATTTTGACGTGGGGCCTTTGGGAGATAATTAGGTCATGAAAGTGGAGCCCTCATGAATGGAATTAGTGCCCTTACAAGAAGAGGCCAAAGAGCTAGGTTGCTCTCTTTCTGCCATGTGAGGACACAACAAGAAGTCAGCAGTCTGCAACCTGGAAATGGGTCCTCACCAGAACATCACTACACTGGCACCCTGATCTTGGACTTCCAGCCTACGGAACTGTGAGAAATAAATGTCTGTTGTTTATAAGCCACACAATCTATGGCTACTTTGTTAGACTTTCTTATCTAGTTACCTACTTTGTTATAGCAGTGCAAACTAAGACAGCTGCATTTCAGTCACATGGCGACACCTAACTTCAAAGGAATCTGGGAAATGTAGGCCATCTGTGAGCCCGGAAAAAAAAGGAAATGGATCGGTGAAGACATAGATGTTCTTTTGGTTCATAAATATTTGCTTTGTTTTTCTTCCCACATAAGAACATATTCCCTTTCCAAGAGAGATAACTCAGAGCTCCATCCAATTGGTACATCCAACTTAATTCCAGGATAGCAGGTGATGGCATAGACCACTCCATCCAGATGTGGCTCCTCATAGTCCAATCACCTATTATCTAAAAAGACAAATTATCTGCAAACTCTCGCAATACACACTACACAATGAGCCAGTAGAGACCAAATAAACTTCCTATTCATAAAAGGGAATACTGGGAGACACACCCACAGCAAATATGGGACCCACTAAGGAGGCACGGTGAACACCCTCCCTCCACAAATACCCTGAGGGTGGGGGAGTTCCTTGATAGACCCCGATTCTACTCTCTGAGAGCAAGCCCCTGTCCCTGTTCCCCATGTCCCCAGATCTTCCCTTGAGGAGACTCTTTCTTGTCCATAAACCTCCACGGCCACATCCGAGGTACACAGAGAATGTACCTTCCTTGTGGGTACACAGCTTTCATAGCCAGATTCTAGCTGGTGCAACTTTCAGGTCTCTGAAGGTTTTGCTTTGTTTTTCCCAACACACATATTTACTAAGCTTATACTCTGTGTGAGGCCCTCTACTAGGCACTGGGTACAGTGGTTTGAAAACACAGGCAGAAAAGGTCTCTCTTTTCACGTATCTCACATTCTAGTGAAGGAGATAGACTAAAGGTTGTTTTAAAGTTCAAACAGTCCAAACTTTCTCAGTCCTGGCTCACAGTTTCTTTGGCAATGCAATTGCTTCAAAAATTTAGTGCACCCACATCATTACATAGTTCTGATCCTAAACATAGATCTCAGATCTGTTTTTTGTTAGTTTGTGTCCTAGCCCCTACATCTTTCTCTTTAGCTAACGGCAGTTACTTTGAGGACGTGTGAAACAGTAAGGTCAGGTGGGAAGAAAGTAAGGCCATTTATCTGATATTCATGTCTGGCTGAAGCACTTTGTTCAATTATGAAGTCTTCTTGGAACCTTCTCAATAAAAGCCTTTCTAGTTTTATCTATTACTATGTGAAAGTCCAATGCTGTCACAGGGATTCTTTCAATTTCCTTTGATATTTGCTTTGGAACCAGCCATGTCTTGTCTAAACCTATTGTGACCTTGTAATATCTTGCTAAAATCCACTTGCAGTTGCCAACACACAAACATGCTAACTTTTCCATCCGCTTTCCCTAGAGCAGTGGTTCTCAGAATCTGGTCCCCACACCAGCAACATCAGCATCACCTGGAAAGCTGTTAGAAATGCAAACTCTCAGTCCAGATCTATCAAGTCAAAAACTCGGGGTGTGGTGCCCAGGAATCTGTGTTTTCACAAGCCCAGGTGAGTCTGATGCACACTCCAGCGGAGAACCGTTGCTCGACGGCTACAGGAACGGGCCTTCCATGTTACCACAGCGGGAAACTTATTTGATTGGAGCAGGAAGTACATGTTGGTGGTAGAATAACACAAAAAGAGAAAAAAGGGCAATCAACCATTATGTTAAGGTGATGATTTTCGGATGTTGAGGAGGTCAACATGGTTTTTCCTGACAAAAATTTTTTAATTAAGAATTACAGGCTCTTTGAAGGTAACCCTATTCTGCGATCATGGTGGATGCAGTTGGCATTAATGATTTCACTTTAGGTGATGTCATTGCAGAGTGCTCCCGTTTCCTTAGGGATCAGTTTCTTCCCCATTCTGTGTGGTCCCGGGGATGTTGTCAATCATGGAATTCCATGCCTTTGGTTACAAAGGCAAGTGTATGACTCAGGCCCAGCTGAATCTGGTAATCTATCCCTTTGACATGAGCAATTATTATGTGACTCAAGCACAGTTAGTTAGAATCCAATCAGAGCCAGTAACTGACTGACACTTCTGACACTTGACACCGAAGGCCACAATGGTCTGCTCACCTGTTCACAAGTCTGAACACAAAGCCAGTCTGGCTCTTCATAGTACCCGGGATTAGTTAGGGCAGGAAACACAGGCTAGTATAAAATACAAACCCCCAGATTTCAGGGCCTTAACACAAACAAAATGCAAGAGCCAGCGTGGATGTTTTCAGACAGCAGGCAGCCTTTCACACAGTCATTCCGGGATCTAGGCTCCTTTCATCCTGTACTTCCTTCATCCCCTTGGCTTCAGAGTCTACAGCCTGGTCCGTTGCGTCTGTCCAGCAAAAGGGGAAGAGAGAGTGTGTGAACGATTGAGTGTGGGAGGTGTTCATAGGCAAAATCTAGGAGTGACACACATCACCTCCTTCCACATTCCATTAACCAGAACACAGTCATGTGGCCACATCAAACTGCAAGGGGGGCTGCAAAAGGAGGTCTGGCTATACGTCAGGAAGTCAAGGAAAAAGATATTTGTCAACCCATAGGAATCTGCGCCACATACCCCACGCACAGCAATTGGTCCAAGTGTAGACATGTGACCCAAGGCAGCCAATCAGAGTTCTTCCCTGAGATTTACATACCGAAATGGAGTATAAGAAGTCCTGTCTTAATTTTAAGGTCATTAGCTAGGGTAAGCCTGAAGTTATCTGTCCAGCCTGTTCCCTTACACCCGGTCCACAGAGTCAGAAAAGAGCCCAACACATGTGGAGAATCTGTGCCAAAGTATTAAGAGAGTCTTGACCGTTTTGTTTTGAGTTCCACATCAGTTACCCTACAGGTCAGCTCCAAACTCATCCTTTCTAGTGACTTGAGCTGATAAGGTCCCTGTTCTTTCAAGCAAGTTTGGATTGAGTCCTGATATATACAGCCTTGGTGAAATGCTTGACTGCTTTCCTGATCATTGAGTCCTGGAAATTCTTATATAATATCTCTACTGGAGTGGAAAGGGAGAGGAAAGGCAGCTTCAGTCCAGTATGAAGCAAGGAAGTCTTTCTCACTCTCTTTTTTGTATATTGCTTTATAGTTTTAAAACACATGCATTTGTTGCATAGATAGATGAAAATAGAAAATGGAAACATAAGTAGCTCATTTTTAAAATGTCAGCATCCAATGTGCTACTAAGTCTTATCAAAATTCTTCTACTATTAATGAATTTGGTGCCCCGCCTAGACACCCAGCTGATGCAAGTGTTGGCTGACGCACCTTTCTCTGGAGAATTGCCCTTGGCCTATGGGAGCCACTTTACCTGGAATGGCCTGGGAAGCTGTCCCTTTTCCTGGGAAGAGGCCCCAGTCAGTGGCTGATAAAATGGTAGAAAAGCCCAGCCCACTCACTTTAAGGGAGAACAACTCTGTGGTGGCATTTGCTCCAGAGCTCCCCACCGGATCAGCTGAGTCCAGACTTTAGCTGAAGCTGTTCCTATCTAGCTTCTTTCCTGGTGCTCTCCGGAAAGTTTCTCCTGAAACCATCTCAGGTTCTGCTTGTAAGGAATCTGATCTAAGGCCCCATCTTTAGTCCCTTCATATTTCGTATCCATCTCTTCCATTTTACTTCTGGCAAAACTACATTCATCCTTCTACCTCTTAAGGTGTACAACTCAAGTCTTTCCTGTACGGAATGGTCAATTTTAGTGCATTACACCCCTACCAAAATGCTTTTGAAGAAATTAGTTCGTTTAAAGGGTTGTACAAAGTCTACCTAAATTCTCACTCCCATCCCCCATGTACTCCAGTTTCTAAAGCATTCTGCTTTGACCTTTAAAGTGTTCTGCTTTTATTGTAGTTGGGTGTTTGCATGCCTATCTTTTTTGAGAAGAGAGTTTATCTTTCATCCACGTGTCCATAAGTGTTTGTCTTAATTTTACTCTCAGGATGAAAACCAATAATACGTACCAGTGAAGACGCCTTAGTTGCAGCCTTAAGAAACTTTAAATTCCTCCAGCTTATAGCAAGGCCAGCACAAGAGCTCAGAGCAGAGCAGAAGGATCAGGTGAGATGAATTCACCCCAAGTGGCTATAGACATTGTGGGGGCAAAGGGGACAGAGAAAGGGGTAAATTAAAGGGAGGCCCCGACTTGCAGGAGCCTAATAATATGTATGTGGACAGAGACGGCTTTTATTGTATAGGAAGACGGGGAGCCAGGTCTTTTCCTGTGTCAATCAGGTGGCAAGAAGATGATGGCAGTAGGTGGCTCTGCTGGTACACTCACTGTATGGTCAGGAGGTACTCAGGTCCTAATCAGGTTAGGTTCTTGATGAAAGGCACCATGGTCTCAAGGCTGGTGAAGCCAGCTGGGGACAGCAGGCACTGGCACGGCTCCCTGTCTTATTTCCCCATGGGTTTTCAGGGTATAGTACAAAGTACAAACTATCCGTGAGAGGGTGTCATCCAGGATAGGAACTCATAAAAGGAAGAATGTATCATTACGGTATATTACTGTGACTTGTGTCCTAAATTTCCCAGGCCCTGTCCACCAAGGGCAACAGACAAGCCCAAGAGGGTCCTTGGAAATTCTCCCACGTATTCCCAGGAGTGATTAATCAGGGCGCTGGTATCTGGATACATGGCTGGGCAATTTGGTCTCGCTTTTTGAAACCCTTTCTTGACCTGAATGTCTAACGTTTTATTCACAGCTTTGATTGTACCTGTAACGGAAAAGCAAAGCTGGCCGTGAGACTTTAACATGTCGTTGGCTGTTAGCTGCATTCTGATTTCAGGGATACTAAAATGTGAAAATATATATATTTTACAACTAACATGATACACGAATATCTAGATTTTCATTAAGAATTCTGACTTTAGGAGAAATGATTGGTAGAGGGAGTGACATCAGAGACACGGTGGAATAAGACGTTCATCGATCGTGTGCCCCTCAGCCCCACAACAACAACAATTTAGCAACCGTCCACAGACAAATGTACCTTTATGGGAGCTGTGGGATCCAGCACCATACGCCAAGGGACTAGGGAGGAATCTCCCTCATCTGTGCATTCGGTAATAGGCATAGAGATCTTGGTCTCAGGTGTGGACACTGCAGCAGTCCGTGAACCAGCTCCAGCCCCTCTTGGCCATGGAATGGGAGCCCTGAATAACGTTGTCTCAGACAGTCACCTACAGATGAGAGAGCTCATGTGGAAATCCAGATTTTCAGTGAAGAATTTCCAGTACACCATTGGAGCAAAAAACCACAAGTTTGGACTCACTGACGAGGGTAAGAGGAAAGATCTGACTCTACCCACATCACTCCTATCCCCAGATGGCACAGCTCAGGGCCGCAAGAGACCTTCTCAGCCTGGGATGTCTCCCATGGAGGGAGTGAGAGCATGTGAGTGAGTGCCCAGCTTCTGGAAGTTAGATGTTGCCAAAGAGGCCCATTTCTCTCTTGCCCCATCCAAAGTACTGAACTGTGACTAGGGGCAAGGAATGGCTAGGAGAGCAGCAGGTAGGGCTCTTGAAGGACATTAAAGGGACCCAGATACTACTAACTGCATCTTAGACTCCATCAAGAAGCCTACCCATGAGCTTCTGAAATCACCTTACCCAGAGTTTCCCCCAGCTGGCCCACAGGCAACCCCAGGGCTCCAGAAGCCTCACCCACATACATCTCCACCCTGTGGCAGGCTCCCTGTGTACTCTTCCAATGATGGTGGCAAGAGTGAGCTTTGGAAGATGGCTAGTGAGTGTATGCAGAAAGCCAGTCCAAATATGTGGGCTGGGAAGAGACCACAAACTTGAGTTTTAGTGCTACCACTGGGAAAGCAAAAGGAGCCTGTCAGCACCTGGCCCAATGCATTGCAGGATCTAGAGAAGGCATGCAAGCTTAAGAATTCTGACACAAGAGGAAGCAAGAAGTGTGGAGCAGGCATATCCATAGAAGGTGTGGGAAAGCCTCAGAATCCCTAGCAGGGCTGATGGAAGATATTTCTCTGTTGAAGGCAGTTAATAAAGTCTGGAGGAAGTGACTGCTATTTCAAATGTGAAGACAGCAATGCAAAACTACAAGAAACATGAAAAACCAGGGAAACAGACTCCATTAAAGGATCGCAATAATCTTTCAGTGACTTATCCCAAAGACATGGGGATCTGTGATTTACCTGATAAGGAATTCAAAAATCACTGTTTTAAGGAAGCTCAAAGAGCTATAAGGAAACACAAAAAGAATTCAACCAAATTAAGAAAACATGAACAAATGAGAAATTTGACAAAGGCATAGAAAACATAACAAAGAACCAAAGAGAAATTCTGGAGCTGAAGAAAACTATGAATGAAATGAAACATCTAGTAGAGAGCATCAGCAGTAGAGTAGACTAAACAGAAGATAGAATCAACAATCTAGAGGATAGGAACTTTAAAATAACCCAGTCAAAGGAGAACAAAGAATAAAGAATAAAAAGAGAGAAAAAAGCCTACATGACCTATGGGACCCCATCAAACGAACAAATGTCAGAATCATTGAAGTTCCAGAAGGAGAAGTGAGGAAGAGGGGATGAAAGTTTATTAAAAGAAATAATAACTGAGAACTTCGTAAATCTGAGGAGAGACTTAGACATCCAAGTTCACGAAGCTAAAAATCATACAATCATCTCAATAGATGCAGAAAAAGCATTTGACAAAATTCAACATCCATTTATGATAAAAAATGCTCAACAAACTGTATATAGAAGGAACATATCTCAACATAATAAAGGCCATATATGACAAACCTACAGCTAAAATCATACTCAACAGTGGAAGGTTAAAATCTTTTCATCCAAGATCAGGAATAAGACAAGGGTGATGACTCTCATCACTTTTATTCAACATAGTTCTGGAAGTCCTAGCCAGAGCAATTAGGCAAGATGAAGAAATAAAAGGCATCCAAATCAGATAGGAGTAAGTAAAATTGTTATTAGCAGATGATATGATTTTATATATAGAAAATCTTAAAGACCCAACCAAAAAACCGTTGAAACTAATGACTGAATTCAGTAAAGTTGCACAATATAAAATCAACATATGGAAATCAATTGTGTTTCTATACACTAACAATGAAACATCTGAAAAAGAAATAAAGAAAACTCTCTCATTCACAATAGCATCAAAAACAATAAAATACTTAGGGATAAATTTAACCAAGGAAGTAAAAGATCTGTACTATGAAGACTATAAGACTTTGAGGAAACAAATTGAAGAAGGCACAAACAAATGGAAAGATATCCATGTTCACAGATCAGAAGAATCAATATTGTTAAATGTCCATACTACCAAAAGCCATCCACGGATTCGACTCAATCCTTATCAAAATTTCAATGGAATTTTTCACAGAAATAGAGCAAACAATTCTAAAATTTGTATGGAACCACAAAAGACCCTGAATAACTGAAATAATACTGAGAAAGAAGAATAAAGCTGGAGGCATCACACCTCCTGATTTCAAACTATATACAAAGCTATAGTAATCAAAACAATGGGGTACTTGCATAAAAATAGACACAGAGGCCAGTGAAACATAACTGAGAGCCAAGAAATAAAACTTCACGTATATGGTCAACTAACATTTGACAAGGGAGCCAAGAATACTCAATGGGGAAAAGATAGTCTCTTCAATAAAGTGTATTAGGGAAACTGGATGACCACATACAGAAGATGAAATTGGACCCCTATCTTACGCCACTCACAAAAATTAACTCAAAGTAGATTAAAGACTTAAACATAAGACCTGAAACCATAAAACTGCTAGAAGCTCCTTGACATTGGTCTTGGCAATGATTTTTTGGATATGACACTAAAAGTACAAGCAACCAAAGCAAAAATCAACATCAAACTAAAAAGTTTCTGAACAACCAAAGAAACCATCAACAGAATGAAAAGGCAATCTATGGAATGGGAGAAAATATTTGTAAACCATATATTGGATAAGGGGTTGATACCCAAAATATGTAAAGAACTCTTACAACTCAGTAACAATAAAAGAAACAATCCAATTTAAAAAATAGGCAGGGGAGCTGGCCCCGTGGCCGAGGGATTGGGTTCACGTGCTCTGCTGCAGGCAGCCCAGTGTTTCGTTGGTTCGAATCCTGGGCGTGGACATGGCACTGCTTGTCGGGCCACGCTGGGGCGGCGTCCCACATGCCACAACTAGAAGGACCCACAACGAAGAATATACAGCTATGTACCAGGGGGCTTTGGGGAGAAAAAGGAAAAAATAAAATCTTTAAAAAATAAATAAATAAATAAATAATAGGCAGGGGAACTGAATAGACATTTTTCAAAAGAAGATATACAAATGGCCAACAGGTACATGAAAAGTTGCTCAACATCACTAATCATCAGGAAAAAGCAAATCAAAAGCACAATATCACCTCACACCTGTTTAATGGCTATTATGAGAAAGGCCAGAGATAGCAAGGCAAGGATGTGGAGAAATGGGAACTCCTGGGCACCATTGGAAAGAATGTAAATTGGTACAGGCATTATGGAAAACAGCACAGAGGTCTCTCAAAAAATTAAAAATAGAACTTCCTTATGATCCAGCAATCCCATTTCTGGGTATATATCAGAAGGAAATGAAAACAAGATTTCAAAGAGATATCTGCACTCCAATGTTCATTGCAGTATTATTCACAATAGCCATGATATGGAAACAACCTAAGTGTCCTTCAATAGATGAATGGATAAAGAAGATGTGGTGTACATAAACAATGTAATATTATTTAGCCATGAGAAAGAAGGAAATCCTGCCATTTGTGACAATGTGGATGGATCTTGAAGGCATTAAGGTAAGTGAAACAGGCCAGAGAGAGAAAAACAAATACAGCATGGTATCAATTATATGTAGAATCTTTTTTAAAAAAAAGTCAAACTAGGGCTGGCCCCGTGGCCGAGTGGTTAAGTTCACGCGCTCTGCTGCAGGCGGCCCAGTGTTTCGTTGGTTCGAATCCTGGGCGCGGACATGGCACTGCTCATCAGACCACGCTGAGGCAGCGTCCCGCATGCCACAACTAGAAGAACCCACAGCGAAGAATACACAACTATGTACCGGGGGGCTTTGGGGAGAAAAAGGAAAAAAATAAAATCTTTAAAAAAAAAAAAAAAAGTCAAACTCATAGAAACAGAGAGTAGAAAAGCAGTTGCCAGGGGCTGGAGGATGGGGGAAATAGAGAGAAGTTGGTCAAGGAATACAAACTTTCAGCTATAAGATGAATAAGTTCAGGGTTCTAATGTACAGCATGGTGACTACAGTTAACAATACTGTATTGTATACTTGAAAGTTGCTAAGAGAGTAGATCTTAAATGTTCTCACCACAAAAAAGAAATGGTAATTATGCGAGGTGATGGAGGTATTAGCTAACCCTACTGTAGTAATCATTTTGCAGTATATAAGTGTATCAAATCGTGACGTTGTACTTAAACTTACGCAATGTTATATGTCAATTCTTTCTCAATAAATCTAGTGAGGGGCTGGCCCAGTGGCCGAGTGGTTAAAGTTCTGCATGCTCCACTATGGCAGACAAGGGTTTGTGGGTTCAGCTCCTGGGTGTGGACCTATTCCGTTCGTCAGCCATGCTGTGGAGGCATCCCACATACAGAGTAGAGGAAGACTGGTGTAGATGTTAGCTCAGGGCAAATCTTCCTCACAAATAAATTAGTTAATTAAATAAATCAAAAATATATCTGGGGAAAAAATTTTTAATGGAAATCATTGGTCACAAACAAAAAAAGGATCTCTGGCTTTGGAAGCTAATTTTGATCCAGGGTTTAAATTTTGGCTCTGCCATTGATTAGTTGAGTGATCTCGGAGAATTTAATTCAACTTTCAGAATGAAAGCTAAAATTTGAGGCTAATACCAGCTTACAGATCACAGAGTCATTGAGAGTATTTGATGAGTTGATATAGGCAAGATGCTCAGCACAGTGGCTGACACAAAATAAGAGATGGTGACTGACATTTTGGGTGCCTATTCAACAGCCTTTCTCCCTCATTCACAGAATCCCAATTTATTACCCTGTCTCAGAGGACCTGTCCATTAGAAGACCAGGATTCTCCTAAGCCCAAGAAGGGGGCTAATTTGTCTAAGTCAATCTGAGTCATTTACCTCCTGTCAAGTGATTGATTTAGGCATAGGAATGTCATGTAATTCTGGCCAATGGAACATGAGGGGAAGTGGGGATTTTAACAATGGCATACAAACCAGGGAGGTTTTGGAAGTTATCATCTACATGTGAAGGCTGGAATTGCTGCAGCCATCTTGGTACCAAGCAGTGAACAATATCAACATGCTGAGGATGATAGACAGAAACAAAGACGCCCCTGGATCTTTGGGGATACTAATGAACCACTGAGCTAACCAAACCTAGAATCCCTTGCCTCTGGACTTCTTGCACAGTAAGTAATTAATGACTTCATTGAAGTGATTTCTGTTCAATTTTCTATTAGTTGTACCAGAAAAGATTCAAAATTGATGTAATTCTCAATAAGTATGAGCTCATCGTTATTTTTGTTGCTGTTGTTACTTGTTGACTTGACCTCTCTGTTCCTAAGCTTCCTCATCCAACAAATTAAGGACAAAAAGACATTTTCTTTTGAGATTTGTCAATAGAATGGATGAGAGAATGCGTGCAGGGGGCTTAGTCCATTGGCTAGCCCAAAGAAAGCTCTCAACAAAGGGTATATCCTTCTCTTCTTCATCTTCCTGCTCCTCTTCCTCCTGTTATTTTATTGTTATTATCATCGTGAGGCCACTGTTACAGGTTGTAGGGTTTTTCCACAATTCTCTCTTTGCTCTGGGGCATGCCATGGTTCTCTACGGGCGGGGAATACTACTCAACACTTTCCTTACTTTGGACTTGACCATATATCTTGCTTTAGCCAACGGAATGTTAGCAGATATAATCTATACCATGTCTGTTCAAAGGTTTTGACTATGCTCATATAGTCTGGCTTGCTGTCTTGTACTCCTGTCATTTGCCAGGAGAAGAACATGCCCCAAGTAGTCTCCATTCCTTCAGCCTGGGTCCTAGAATGAGAGACATGTGGAGCAGTTCTAAACCTATCCCACAGTCTGAAGCAGAGCTGGTCCAGTAAGTTCCAGGAGCAGAATCTGAGTGCAAAAATCTTTGTTCCTCTAAGTCACTGAGATTTGGAGACTGTTTATGGTGCAGCATTATTGCAGTGAAGAAAAAACTAATACAGCCAGGAAAAACCCCAAGTAAATAGAATCTAAATGTCTTCCCCAAATTTGTTGCATGGTCCAAGGAGATCCACACCTCTGGAGCAGACCCTGAAACAGTGGAAGGGCTGACGGGACCAGCAGATTCTGGGCTCTGCAGCGGCTGATTATCTTCTAAGAGGTGAAAGGCTCAGGCTGCTAGACAGACCTCTTCTTCACATCCTTTAACTGGCATGCATGGGGCAGGCTTTTCCTACGGCAAGTTTCTTCAGGTCTCTCATTAATGGCAATTGAGATGAAGTAGGCTAAGGCTGGCTCCAGAGGAAGAAAATGGTTTGGATACTATTAGAGGCATCTCTTGATTACTCTGTATGGAACATAAATTACTTCAAAGGAAGTGAGTCTGAGAAGCTGGAACTAGAGCCAGATGTGGAGAATAGAGGAAGTCAGCCAGTGAGAAACAGGAATGGGAGACTGGAACAACAAGAACCAAAGATGCAAAGTACAGGAAGGTCAGTCAGAAGAGCAACAAGATGCTCCAAAACCACACACTGGAAAAAATCCAGAGTTGAGAAGTGAGTGGAGGTCAGTCCTGGAGAAGAAGCGAGGCCTGGAGTGTGACAAAGGAGATGGTAAACGTCTGTTAGGATCAAAGCTATGGCCCATTTGTTCTAAACCGTTTGGGCTGGATACTACCTCCTTTCGAGTGAGCTCTGGAACTAAGAACTGGAAGGAGGTACTACTAAGGTTCCAGGTGGCACAAGGACAGTGGTGACTCCTGACTCTGGTTTCCTGGCTGGTATCCCCATGCCTTTTGGACTCAACTTCAGAATTTCTCATCCTGGTCCTCTGAAAAGCTGAGCCTGCTCTAAACCCCAAACCCCCAGTGGAGTCCATGCTTCTTGGCACTGCTGACACCTTGTGTGGCTGTCTGCATATTTCCTGTGGCCAGATTCCCCCTCCCCCCCCCCCCCCCGTCTGCCAGAGAGAGCCCCCCTGGCTTTGCCTTGCTGGACCTCTCCTATACAGACCCCTTGAGGAGATGGATCGCTGACTTCTGCCTGTCACTGAGCCCTCCCATTCCATGTTCCACCTCCTGCTTTTCCCTGGCTCACTCAGGAGCATCCACAACATTCTGCCTGGTCCTCAGCTTCTGGTTGTTCCTCACAGAACTTGCTGTGCTCCATTGCTCAGAATCTAACACATACGTAGGTTCGAGAAGTGTCTACAGCCTCCTTGAGTGACCTTCTCTACTTAACTTTCTGCTCCCTGAAATTATATCTTATAGATGTGGTCCTTTGGTTCACATTAAAATATAAATTCCCCATGAGAGAGACCCTATTAAGCCTTGCAGGGAATTGCTAATTTACATCTTAATGTGAACAAGGTTATTGGATTCTTTTCCCCTTAAAGCAATCTTTCTTGGGGGTAGGGGAGAAGGTCAGAAAGATGGTTATAGAAACAGGGAAAGGATACAAGAGGGTAAATTTAGTTCAAAGCTTTGTCTGGGGCATTTAGTGTGGATAACGGTTCCAGGTACCTCTTTTTAACCTTGATGGGTAAAGTTTTTTGTGTTGCTTTGCTCAGTTTGAGATTTAACTCCTACCGGGTTATTTCTGTGATGGAATGATATAAAACATTTTTAAAGCAAAAGAATTAATGGTAAATATGGATGTGTCCTTATGAAGAAAATCAGTCAGCATATGAAAGATGCTGAGCATCCAGGATGATGGATATAATTGAATCACTGAACTGTATGGCTATTGTGTTGGCTGTAGCCAAAGCAACTCGAGAGAGTGTGTTTCTTTAGGGAGGCTGATCTCTGTGTTTGGCAGTACAGTGTGTCTTATTTGGTCATTTCATTTCGGGGGCCAGTTCTAAGTGTGCATTTTCAGAAACTGAGTTTTGCTGGTGAATGCAATAGATCCGCCTCAAAGGACTGACTCATAGCTCTCAAACTCACAAGAGTATGATGAGAGGTAGACCTTTCTAGTGAGCACAACAGTTTAATATGTCAGCACACCTGCTTCCTAGGATCAGGGTCATTGGGAAGCCAAATCAGTAGCAAGATGGTAGCCTGGTGGAAATGAGTGAAGAAAGGCTTTACAGCTAAGATTGAGTTGTTTTAGGTGCCAGGAACCATGCTGAGCACTTTATTTCTCATTTATTCCTCAAAACAATCCACAAACAAGGTGTTTTCATTATCTCCCTACAGAGGAGTAAATGAGGAACCAAGAATTTAAGTTTTTTTCCAGGTCCTCAGAGTAGAAAGAGCCTGAGCTGATTCAAACCCAGGTAAGTCTCTCCGTAAAACCAAACTCCCCGTGTCTCTGGCTACATGGAAGACCTGGAGATGGATGTAGACGTGTAAGGATGGGCAAGATGCCAGTGGGCAAAGGGAAGGGAAGACAGTCCAGGCATGTGTCTGGGAGTAAACCCAAACAGTGCTTAAGTGTGGATCTCAGGGCTCCTTTGACTGTATAAAATTTGTAGGTTAAGAAATGCTCTTGGTCTGCCTTGGTGTCAAAAGAACCAAATTTCATTTTACTTGTACATGTCTACATGTGTTGTATTCTGCCTACCACCAGAGAACTATTTGGGTGAACTGGAAAAATAAGTAATGAAAATAATAATGATATTAGCCAAAAAAAGAAAAAGAAAGAAATGCTCCACGAACACTCACGCCCTACCCCAGAAGCAGATCGGGAGGAGCGGGAAAGAGAGGTTCTCTGCGCTCAAGAGAGGACAATTTGGGAATCCTCTACAGATGAATCTTTACTCTGAAACTTTTAGCATTGAGACTTTTGTTGTTGTTTTTGGTTTATTTTGAAAATTTTAAAGTAAACATAAAAATTTATTAAACTCTATAAAAGTTATAAAAGTAAAATTGTAATCTGATAGATGCATAAGAAAAGTAAAATGAAATAATCAATGATAGAATTATTGTGGTTTTCTCTTAGGCCTAAGGATATTTTAGATATTTGAGGGGAAGATACTTCATAGAAAAAAAACCCCAACATGGTCTGTGTCAATTACATGGAAGAAGGCATCCAAATATAGTACATGCTAAATGTCCTTATCACTTAAAAAACTTTTCCATTGGATCTATTCTATTCACTGAGGCGACATGAAAATTCTATGTTAATTGGGGAACCAAATTCATAGATTGTTCGAGCAAGGCAACACATCCAATAAGAACTTAGTGAAATATTTTAAGCTAAGTTGATTATGAGTAATTTAACAATAACTTCTTAAAGAATTCACTGAAAAATGGAAATATTGGGAGCTGGACCGGTGGCCAAGTGATTAAGTTTGCAAGCTCTGCTTCGGTGGCCCAGGGTTTCGTTGGTTCGGATCCTGGGCACGGACATGGCACCTCTCGTCAGGCCACCTGAGGCGGTATCCCACATGCCACAACTAGAAGGACCCACAACTAAAACCTACAACTATGTACTGGGGGGATTGGGGGAGAAAAAGCAGAAAAAAAAAAGAAGATTGGCAACAGTTGTTAGCTCAGGTGCCAATCTTTAAAAATAGAAAAGGAAATATCAAGAAATGAGTATGTCTTCTATAACTTGACGTAAATGAAGAAACTTGACTAACAAGCAATAAAAGTTTCATAATCACACATATGTCTTGGTGCTTGTAATCATTTTTCTACCCTAATAGAACATACTATTTTTTCCAAGTGAAATTCCAGGAATAATTTTAGAAGTCAAAGTATATTGTCCAAATGTATATGCATAAAAATGTGTGCTGAATGCACGTTTTATCTGCATGAGAAGCATTCTTATTTACTACCATCTTTGTCTTAGTATTTTTGATGAGCTTTTCTATTTTAAAAATAATAAGGCTCTAGAATAATAGCATGAGCTGAAAGAAGCTTCTAAGATAATGAAATGCCCTATATCCATGCCATCCAATATGGTAGCCACCATCAACATGTGGCTACTGAGGTTTTGAAACATGGCTAGTGAGACTAGCACACTAAATTTTAAATTTTATTTACTTTTAATAAATTTAGTCTAAACAGTTATATGTAGCTAGTGACTACTATATTCGACAGTGTAGTGCTGGAATATAAAAATACGTCTGCTTAGAGTAAACCAAAAGTGAAGATAGTTTTTTTATAAGAACATCTATGAATCTTAGGTATTATTGTTCCCATTTTTCACATGACATATTTGTATTCAGAGAGACTATTTTGCCCAAGGTTTTATAGCTTGGAAGTGAACCCAGATCAGAGACATCAAAAACCCAACTTTTTCAAAGAATCTGGGCTGCTCTAAATATATGAAACCTTGCTTCTGTTGTTGGACACTTGTATTGACCTCAGTTTTTTATTTTTCAGAAATATTCAATTAAATGCATATTTTAGTACATAAATCACTGTCCTTATGGCTAATTATTATTTTTAAAACACTACTGTAAGTGAACTTAGAGTAACAGGGTATACAACTATTGCAAATTATTTTCAGGAATATTTACACTCCCACCATCCGAGTTTAAGTATGCTTTAAGTATGGTCATTTAAGAATGTCTTGCCGATTCAATGAGTGGAAGATTTATTTAATTACCACGAGCGAGGCCTAATGTTTATTTCTTCTGTAAGTTGTCTGTGGTGTCCTTTTTTTGAGATCATAACTTTTTTTTTCCTGAGGCCTTCTAGGTTGCAGATCTTTCGAGGCTACAAACTGTTGGTAAAGTGTATGTAAGAGAAACCAACACTTTACTGAGGCTTTTTCCCTTTTGAATTCAGAGGCATAAATTTATGAAAAGGGCCTGCTTTGGATAGTTGCATGAGTAGCTGCCCAAATAGTTTGGGACTGTCCCCAATTTTTCTGTTCTTGGGATTCCAAGAGTACTTAGAAGGTTCTTAAGAAGGTTGTGGGTATACCAAAATGAAAACTGAAAATAATAGTAACAATAATTAATAAACCAACAGTGACCAGTGATTCCACTACATAATGATTAAAGATGAACAATCCTAGTATTTTTGAATGTTTTTTTTAGAGCCTTAATTCCTTAGCAGATTAACCAGGGGTCAGAGAAATTTATTAGCTTGAAAGATGCTACCACTTAAAGATACATTATGGCAGATAAAACAGCTCTACAACATAAATAAATATGATTTGACAAAAAAATTCACATTTTATTACAAATCAGGAATATATCACTGAGTAAAGTGAGTTACACCTATGGATTGAAATTCGGTGATGATGATAGGGGTTAATTTCACACTGAGGTTAATAACTAATTATTGAATTGCACATGACAATTACCTATAAAATGAAAAGTGATGAGAAATGAAAAATAAGCCTTTCTCTGCTTGCTTCTCCATCATCTCAACATAAAATAAGATGTTGGGCCCCACTGACCATCACCTTGCTCAAACTAAGGTTCTTGAAGAGAGATAGTTCACTTCATAACTAATTAAAAGGCTGATATTTGGCAATATTTTGTCTGATTTATTCACAAAGAAACTTTACACTCTTTGAGTCCTGAGGTTCACAAGGTAAGGGTATCTTTTTGTAGATTCCATTTTTTCTTCAGTACCATTGTATTTCTTAAACATTATGTAACAAATCGAAAATTTCATTTTTATAAAGTTTTCCTCCGAGTGTCTTAAAAATGCATACACGTAACTGAACAGTCTCAAATAGAAGTACAAACATGAAATGATTTCCATTATTTCCAGCTGCAACTTCAAATATTCTGGGCTGATTTGTTCCCACTACTCCTGATGGTATCCTGGAAATATTCTAAAACTTACTGGCCACTTTCCCATTAGTTGGGATAGGCTTGGTTAGGCTAAGGTGACAAATTAATCTTACAATCTCAGTAGTTTAGCACATCAAAGGTGTAACCTTCTCTCATGCACATTCTGTTGAGAATCTGGTGGCTCTCCAGGACAGTAGATGGATGTCCGAGGGATGACTCAGGAATCTATCTGCTTCCATATTGTGGCTCCATCATCTCAACAGATGGCTTCCAATAGGAAGAGAGATTTGCACGTGCACGACTCTGAGATCAAGTGCTTCACTCGTCTCAACCTAATCCTAGTCCATGGATTCTGTCTTTTTCTTTTTTTTTTTTAAAGATTGGCACTTGAGCTAACATCTGTTGCCAGTCTTCTGTTTTTTGCTTCTTCTCCTGAAAGCCCCCCAGTACACAGTTGTATATTCTAGTTGTAGGTCCTTCTGGCTCTGCTATGTGGGATGCTGCTTCAGCATGGCTTGATGAGTGGTGCTAGGTGTACACCCAGGATCTGAACCAGTGAAACCCTGGGCCACCGAAGTGTAGCAGTCGAACTTAACCACTTGGCCCCTGTGCTGGCCCCCAACGATTCTGTCTTAATTTAAAATTTCAATGTTTTATTTATCATGGGTTTCTTTGCATCAATTTTTATTTTTAAAAACTTTTTTTCCAGATTTTATTTTTTTCCTTTTTCTTCCCAAAGCCCCCCAGTACATAGTTGTATATTCTTTGTTGTGGGTTCTTCTAGTTGTGGCATGGGGGACGCTGCCTCAGCGTGGTCTGATGAGCAGTGCCATGTCCGCGCCCAGGATTCGAACCAACGAAACACTGGTCCGCCTGCAGCGGAGCACGCGAACTTAACCACTCGGCCACGGGGCCAGCCCCTTAAAAAACATTTTTAAAGAAACTATTTTAAATTTAAAAATTTAAATATTAAATTTTAACAGTAAAATATTAATTTTATTACTTTCAAATGTTTTAAAACATTAACCATCCTGATTACTGAGTTTTTTGGCAGCTCTCTAAATTTGGTGTCTGAGGCAAGTGCCTTGGTTGCCTCACCCTAGTCCCAGCCCTGCCCTGGGTGGAGAATGCTCCTTGAGTAGGAACCTGCCCATGGGATCTGTGGCCATGGGCTCTGACCACTGGAGCTCCTTCCTGTTCCATCATCCTTTTCAGCCACATTTGAGATCGGCATACGGGAAAAGATTCTCCTTAGGGGCTCAAAGGTTGCATTACATCTGAAACAGTCAAAGATTTCTGTTTTCTTGGCAATACATTTCTCTCAAAAACCTAGCAGGCTTATGTTCCGTCTGACTGATGACCACAGTAGAGGTTTTCTTGGTTCTGAATCCTGCGCGTATTTCACTTCACTGACTCGGTGCCATGCCTCATCTTCAACCTGGTGGGGCCCAGCTGGAGGGTGCAGGGCTTCAGCAAGAAGGTTCCCCACTTCCTCTTCTTGTTGTCTTGAGTCATTTTATCCAACTGAAACGTTTCACTGTGCGGATATATCTTAGTCTTCTCTTTGCCCTGAGGTCCTTTAATCAATTGGAAGTTTGTCCTGGTATTTTTTTTGCATAAAGTCATTTTTGGGGATCTGATCTTTTTCTTTGGGAACTGGAAGCAGAGGGCTTTTCCAGACCTTCATGACCCTGAATTTCTGGCGTCCTTCTAATTTCTCTCATTTCTACTTGCAAATTGGCAGTTGTTTTCTGAGCTCATCTCTTTCTTGTAACACCTTTGCCAAATGCAGCCAATAGCAACTGACTCCTAAGATTCTATTTTCCAGTCTCTACTCCTTGAGCTCAAGTCCCTTAGGTTCATATGCCTCATGTGTTAGGCCGACAGATGACTCCGAAATGTCCACGTCTTAATCCTGAAAACCTGTACGGGTTATTTTACATGGCAAAGGGGAATCAAGATTACAGATGGAATCAGGTTGTTAAACCTGGACCTTAAATTAGAGAAATAATCCTGCATTGTCTAGGTCACCCCAATCTGACCATGTGAGTTCTTAAAAGTAAAAGAGGACAGCAGAAGAGTGAGTCAGAGGGATTGAACATGAGGACCATACATGCTATTGCTGGCTTTGGGGACGGGGGTGACAAGTCAAGGAAGTGGGGACCTCTAGACACTGGGAACAACAATTAATTCACAGCCAGCAAGGAAATATAAACCTCAGTCCTACAACTGCAGGGAGCTGGATTCTGCCAACAACCCAGCTGAGCAAGGAAATGGATTGTCCCCTAGGGCCTCCCAAACGGAATGCAGCTTGATTATATCCTGGTGAGATCTGTGTAGGATTTTTGACCTACAGAACTTTGAAATAATAAGTTTGTGTTGTTTTAAGCCTAAATTTGTGGCAATTTGTTACGGCAGTAATAGAAATCTAACATATCCCCCAAGTTATCTTTGATGACTGTTTTAATAAATATTTTGCTCCTGCCTACATGCATCACTCTTTCCAGACTGATACATCTTACCTTAATGTCCACTGCTTGAGCAAAAAGACTCTATCAAATATTTTAAGTTCTTGTTATGGTGGTACCCAATTTCCAATATCAATTTCTACATTAGCCAGAATCAATTATCCTGGGGTTGCAAATAAATCTGGAATACCAGCGACTCCAACAAAAGTTTAGTTCCAGGGTATCTCTTTTCCAAGAGGTGACTCAGAGATCCAGCCTGCTTACATCTTATGACTGTTTAATCTAACGTGTATATTTCAGGGGGCCACAGCTGAGGAAGAAAACACTGGAGGGTCCCCAAAGATTTTCCCTTTCTCAGATCTGAAACAACACTTGTCACTTTTACTCATAATTCATTGGCCAGAATTAAAACACTGCCTTTTGTAACTTGTAGAGGGATAAGAAATGCGGTCTTGTTGTGTGCCCAGAAGAAGCAAACTCGATAGGAGTGGCCATTAATGATTTCTTGCTATATTCAGTTATTTAAAATAATGCACACTAGTCCAATTTAAAGCTCCATTTTAAATTGGTTTTCATTTAAATCTAGTTTAAAGAGCATCTTCTTATTTCCTGACTTGGAGACTTGAAGGGAGAGAAGCAGCATGATTAGCTCTTCTATTTCTCCTCCCACACTAGCACCCTGTAGTGGAGGGAAGGAAATTAAGCAGATTTTTAGGGAGCTGATGTTTCTTTCCCCTCCTTCTAGGTTCCAAAGCCTTCATTTTATAGGGAAGATGAGGAAACAGGAGAAATGGAACACATCCCTGGCTCTTTTGATGGTGGGATGTGCTCCAGTCTTACTCAGGCTGGGTATGCTGCTGACCGTCTCCACTAGGATGGAGGTGCATTGTTTCCTGGGTGATATTCATCATCCTTCTGCCTCTGCCCCAATAAGGACCCCTTGGAGAGTAGCAGCCAAATCTCCCTTTGTCCTCAGCTGCTCACTCAGTTGGGCATTGCAATGCTTGAAGTGGCCACTGGTTGGCTTCCTTTTCTCTCCTTCACGCTTCTTCATGTAGAGCCATGGATAGTGCTGAGGCCATTTTGTGTGCCCTCTAAGAGTCTCAGAGAATGGCATATGGTGCAGATTGCTTACCAGTGTACTACACCACAGTCCCTTCTTATTTAGCTCCCTTCCCGTCATCCAAGTTCTTACCATTGTTCTCTATCTCCATGTGAGGGGCAACACGCTTAATATTCATTCAGTCCTCCCAGACTCTGGGGCTACATCTCAAGATCCTCCCAAGAACCTCCACCCCAAGCCCACTTAGCTGTAATAGCACAGAGTGAGGCTACAGGTTTTGTAGCCCAGATGCCCAACTGGGTGCCCAATGAGATGCCAATCTTCCCTTCTAATGGGCAAACCCAAGTCTTTGGGAATGGTTTGTTCAGTGCATCTTCCTTTCCCTGGCTTGATTTGGGACAAGAACTCCTCTTTTCCTCTCATGAACAGGGAAGGAAAAGCCACAGCTCTGCTTACTAATTCAGCAACTGAAGATGCCAATGATTTCTTTTTTTTTCTCTCCCCAATATATCTGCGTGGAAAAATGAACATAATCAATAAAATGCATTATAGTGCTATATGTGCTATATAGTCATTGCTTTTTAGAACTACCACGAAAATTTTATAGAAGTTTAGAGGAAGCAAAAGGTTATGAGAACTAGAAGTAGTCAAAAAGCTCCTGAGTTAGCATTCATGGAATTTTTATAGGTGCCAGGTAGTATGCTAAGCTCTTATGATGGCTAATTTTATATGTCAACTTGACTGACCCATGGGGTGCCCAGACATTTGGCCAAACATTATTCTGGATGTTTCTGGATGAGATTAACATTTAAACTGATAGACTGAATAAAGCAAATTGTCCTGCCTAATATGGATGGGCCTCATCCAACCAGTTAAAGACCTGAATAGGACAAAAAGACTGAGTAAGAGGGAAATCCTCTTGCCTGATTGCCTGGGCTGGGTCTTTTCTGGCCTTTAGACTCACACTGAAACACCATCTTGGATCTTAAGTCTGCTGGCATTCAGACTGGAACTCACACCATCAGCTCTCCTGGTTCTCAGGCCTTTGGACTCAGACTGGGACTACACATTGGCTGACCCGGGTCTCCAGGAGACTGCAGCTCTTGGAACTCCTCAGTCTCTGTAATCATGTGAGTCAATTCCTTATGCTAACTCTCTTGAGATATATGTGTATATATCCTATTGGTTCTGTTTCTCTGGAGAACCCTTAATATAGCACTATCTTACTTAATCCTCAACCTAACCCAATGAGTAAGGTGAGTTCATTATCTCCCTTTTACAGATGAGTAAACTGAGGTTCAGTTCATCCTGATAGAAAGAGGCCCAGGTGAGCCTATCTCTAGAACCACCAGGAAGCAGCCTCTGGTTATGTGAAAGAAAAAAGACCTGAAGAATGTGAATGGGCAGGCGGGATTATGTAAATGGAAAAAACCATTGCAATCTTCTGCAGCAGATTACAAGAAGAAAAACAAATCAAATAATGCTGTATGTAAACAAAAGCTCTCTTGAGGATAAAACCTTGTTGAGGCATGCTCTGTACAGCCCCCATAGAGCTCAACATCAGTCTGGGCACCTAATAAAAAAACAATATTTTTCCCGATATCAACAAAATTGTGGAGAAACTGCAGTGAGAGAAGTCACCTTGATGGTCATTAGCTAAATTCATCAAGACTGCAGCTGGAACCCTCCGTTGCACTAGTGAGTTGGTCATTTGTACCTACATTTAATTCTACTTAACTCATTTCTGCTTCCATTTATTCTTATTTTTCTAAATTTAGCCCAAAGGCTGAATTAACCCAGCCTTAATATCCATAATCAGTTGGGTCTGGCTCACTGGAAAAGTGTTGCTATGCCCTCTTGGAAATGACATTAAAGCAGGCAAAAGAAAAATGTGCCCAAAGCTGTTCAGGCCATTAGGCAGATGAGACTAGAGTCATGCTTCCTTGGAAAAACATCAGTGTGGTATTATAAAATATTATAAAAATAGTGGGGACCAGTGGGCAGCAGGTGCCATCTGTCCCAGATGCTACTTCCAAGCTTCTGCATTTGCATTTTGGGGCTGGGAGCAGTAGGCCACCTTAAGAAGCAGCATAGGAGGTATTCACATTTCCAATAGGAATCCAACAAAAATAAAAACGTTTTCCTCACACTGTAAGCAGTTTCAAAGAAATGGTTTGCCTTGGGATTTTCAGTAATTTACATGGTGGTTCTCAGAACAATTCTTCGTTCTCTCTCTTTTTTCTTTTTTGAGGAAGATTGGCCCTGAGCTAACATTAGTACCCATCTTCCTCTATTTTATACGTAGGTCATCTGCCACAGCTTGGCTTAATACACAGTGCACAGGTCCGCACCTGGGATGAGAAGGGGCAAACCTCAGGCCGCCAAAGCAGAGCGCTGAACTTAACCTTCAGGCCACCGATGGTCCCTTCATTCACTTTTTTAAAATAATGAATTTATTTCATTAAGGTGTCAGAGAGTTAATCCAAGTTGGAATCAGTAGTTCACTTCTTGAAATACATTTTACAACTAGATCCTAAATGTTTTCATTTGCATAATTTCTGAATGTCACTTCTGTTAATATTTTTTTGTACTTTCTCTCTGCGTCAAAAGTTTTCCATACGTTTCATCTTATTTCCCATGATAAATTCAGATTTCAAAAGATAAGTTTAGAAATGCCTCTTTTCATCATCACAAATTTGAAATATTTCCTCATTTATTCTCAATGTCTAGTGTTTACCAGCAAAACTTAACTTAGGTTATTTCTTGTAAATGCTTCTGATAATCATAAAAGAAACTTAAGTCATCTTCCTAAAATGGTATAAGATAATCACTTTTAACCAATCCTGCTATCTGGAAATCCCCATTGTAATGACCAATCATTGTAAAGGTTAAATAAGCTCCTTATTTTCACTTTATAAGTCCTCCTCTAATGACATGTTTCTGAGCTTCCTATCAGTTTTGGGTTTGAAAATTCCCAGTTCAAGGACTGTTCTGTACACAATAAACTCTTACTAACCACTAAAAAAAAAAAAGTTTATGTTTATCGTTTGTACATCTATCTGCCTTTCTAAATACTATCTGATATAGTTTAATTTATATTTAAACTGTATATACCATTTTATATTTATATTTAATTTTATATTTATATTTGACTTCTTATACTATTTACTATTGGCAACCAGTACATTTAGGAAATGATTTAACAGACTTTTCAAATAATGTATTTTAAATCATATATTTTATTTTTTCTAAAAACAAGATTAATCAAGACATCTGCCTGTTTATATGAGCCACAATATCGTTTTCAACCTCACTCCGCAATCACAAAATTTTCACTTACCTCACAGATAGCCTAGGTGCTTGAGCACCGTGAAAACTTAAAGCCCTTATTAATATAAAATAGAACTTCGCTGTGAAAGGATAGAATTAAATTTGCTGACTTTTGCTTACAGCTAGCTTATCTTCTCCTTCACTTCTTTTCTCCCTCTGTAGTAGACAGAATAATGCCATCCCCCCAAAAAGATGTCCATGTCTTAACCCCCAGAACCTATTAATTTATTTCCTTAATAGAAAAGAGACTTCATGGATGTGATTAAGGATTTTGAGATATGGGAGATTACCCTAGAGTATCTAAATGGGCCCAATACAATCACAAATTTCCTCAAAAGGGGAAAGCAGGGGAAGAAAAAGAGGTCAGAGAGATGCCATGTGAAAAGTGCTTGGCCCTGTGTTGCTGGCTTTGAAGATGGAGGAAAGAGGCCCTGAGCCAAGATACGTGGGTCGCCTCCAGAAGTCAGAATAGAGAAGGGAATGGATTCTCCCCTGGCGCCTCCAGAGAGGAACACAGCCCTGCTGGTAACTTGATTTTAGCCCAGTGAGACCCATTTCACAGTTCCAACCTACAGAGCTGTGAGATAATAAATTTTTGTTGCTTTAAGCCACTGAATTTATAAGTAATTTGTTATAGCAGCAATAGAAAACTAATACACCTCCATTCCTTCTTTTTCTCTTAGCAAATGTTTATTAAGTATATACCATACTAGACCTTGGATTAAAAGAAAAATGAGTTAGAAGATTGAAAATACTGCTGTTGTTTTCCCATTTTAAAATTATCTAATAAAGAAAATGCTATGTCCCTTTCCTCTTGCAAATCACGCTAAAACAAAAGGAAATGAGAAACAGAAATGTCACTCCATAACCCATGACAAATACTTAACTAAGGGCTGCCACATTCAGTGAAGATCAAATAATGATATGGACAAATGCTGAGAGAAGACACCCCATAGCAGTAGATCTGTGACTACTAAGACTGAGACAGCACATTTCTCCAAAGCAGACGGCCCACCCTTGGGGGGTTGTTTTTTTTTGAGATATAATTTACATGTGATTTTGTCTTGAACAACAGGAAGGAGGATTATCAGCTGGTAGTGAGAGCTTTCCTGGGCCAACCTTGTTATCAAAGAGTCAGGGCTGATGAAGATTCACACAGATGAACTGTATTTCTAGGAAGCAGTCTCCGTGCAGCTGAGTAGAGGAGAGAGATCCATGGGAACAGCCCTGAAGCTGCCTTTTTGTGGGCTGGAAAGAGGGAAATGCAAATGTATTTCACCAAGATCTCAGAGAAGATGTCACAAGACGTAAGAAGGAGTTAAGGTAAGAGAAAGAATAGAAGAGAACAACAAAATCACAAAAATGAAGGCCACAATGAGAAGCACAAAGAAAAAGATCTTGCTGAATAACACAGTAGCAGACATGGAAGATGGGATTAAGAAAAGTGAGCAAAATAAAATACAAAAGAACACAGAGTAAAGAAGAATTAGAAAGAAAATGATATGTGGAAGACCAAACAAGGCAATCTAATGCATATATAACATCTCTAAAATAGAGAAATGAAATAATAGAACATAAAATATTTAAAGATATAATCCAAGAAAATGTTTCAAACATAGTAATTTTGAAATTAAAACTTGAAAAGTTATGCTATCTTTCATCATTAAATTACCATTGATGCAAAAATATCCTAGTAAGATGATTTTACTTCAAGGATAAAGAAAGAATCCTTTGGGAAAGTGGGTACAAAACTTAATCACCTTTCAGGGGGAAAATGCCAGGCTGGCCTCAGACTTCCTCACAGCATCCTTAGATGGTAGAAGCAAAACCTACAAAGTCCTCAAGGAAAGAAAAGATAAACCAAGAATTTTATACGAAGCCAAACAATCATTTAAATATACAGTGAACAGACAGGTATCTTGACATGCGATTATTAGGGAATACAGATTCTATAAACCCTTTAACAAGAAATTATCAGAGGCCAAATGTCTACAAACCAGCTTATGAACGGAGGAGACAGAGCAAATGGACCAGCAGTGAATTTGTTTCATCATAAGACTAAGACTAAATCAAATGTCAATCAAACCCTGAAAATGTAGGAATCATATAAGCTGGATTCAGGAAAGGAAAGAGGAGAGAAGGTGGAAAGTAGTGTAGGTATACTGATAACCTTCACAGGTAGGTGTCAAAGATGATATTATAGACCAAATAAAGCACGTAATGGAAGTGAAGATACAGTTAAAGCTATGAACATAAACATTAAATAAATACTGTAAGCAGCTAAAATTGTGGATGGTGAAGAGGAGGAGGAGCAGGAGAGCAGTAGAAATAGATGACTTTTATTATTGCTCATAGCAAGGAGTAGTAATTAATTCTACAGATATGATAAAGGAAGTCACATCCACATGTGATATGAAGTCATTAAATAGATGAAGGCTGCTCTACATGTATAGATATCATTTCCAAAATAGGTTAAATTTAGGAAGCAGAATAGTGTGTAGAAAGAAGAAAGAATATATGTATGTAAGTTGGTATAGTCAAGACTCACAGGCAGGATAAAGAAGGGACAGGAATATAACGATTTCCTCTCAGTACTTGAAGGCTTGAGGATGGGAAGCAGGCCTTAGTTTTCATGCCTTTGCAATTTTGTATCTTGTGTATGTATTACCTATTTTAAAATACACATTGTTATTTCTTTTGCAAGAAAAAAATGAGTTAGAATCCTGATTTTGCCCTCCAGAGTTTCAAACTCCTTTAAGGTGAAACAGACAACCAGACGAGTGCCCTAAAATAGAAATGCACAAGGTGCTTGGGGGAAACCTAAGAGGCTACTTCCTCCTGGAGGGGTTAGGGAAGTTGAGTCTTGACAGGAAAGAAGAATGATTTAAGAGATATTTATAAAACAGAGTCAATCAATACGACTTAATGACCGCTTGAGGTGTAACGTGAGGCTGCAGAAGAAGTAAAAAATGAGTCACTGGATCTGGTTCCAGCCACTCGGGGGATGGCAGGGTCATTCATTTTTAGTTCAGCAAACATTCCAAGCACCATGTAGAGCGTTGGGGATTAGAAGTTAAATAAGAAATGGCCCCTGCCCTCAAGGAATGTGAAGTCAGAGAATGCATTGTGCTGGATGGCAGAGATAGCCTCAATTACTCATCGCTCCCTTTGCAGCACCCTCCCACCATAGACAGGTTACCCTGCCCTGTCTCTAAACTCAGGGCCCAACCCAGCAACTTGCTTGAGGTGATGAGATGTTAGCAGACATGATGCCAGCAGAGATGTAAAATGGGCTTGTGCAGTGGCACTTCCACTCTCTAGTATCTCTGCCATTGCCATGAAATTGAGATGAAAGCCCTGTATGAACCAGCTAATACGGACACATTCATTTCTGGTTGCATTGACGCTATTTTGAAACGTGGGGGAAAAAGCATAAACATCACATAGATCCTTTGCTATTAATTATTTGTCTGCAAATCTGCTATAATTAACAGAATATTATATATGTAAGGAGAGCCTGGTGGCTGCATCTGTTCCATAGAGTCAGGCCTATGCCATGACTTTGTGCAAATTAGAGAAAGGTACCCCTTCTTTGAGGCAGGTAGTCTGGTGCCAGGCAGAAGGCTTGGCAAAGGGTGAACTCAGCCACCACTTGCCCCATTGGCTGGGCATTCTTGTGCAGTGGACAACCTGTCCTACCACAGGCGGTAGCCCTGCCTGAATCCTAGATAGGACTCTCTTTAGAATCAGAAGCTCAAGTGGGTGCCAGAAACTCAGTGTTCTCATGGATTAAGAGCTAGTGCATTTGTCAGGTCACTTTATACAGTCTAGAAAAGGGAACTTCTTTGAGGAAACATCTATAAAATACAAGGAAAAACATTTTTGACCAAGGGGTAAATTCTAGGCTTTATAGAGTTCTGTCAATATTCAATTAATCTTGTCTTTGTCCTGTGACTGGATTTTGTTGAACTGGTGTGCCTACAACTTCTGAAATGGGAGTTGGGGTCCCAGCATGCCGTCAGCTGGACACGCAACCTGAACAAGTCACACAGGCTCTCTAAGACTTAAGACGTTCATCAATTTGTTGAAATGATTGGATCACATGATCCTCTAATTCACTTCTAGGTGGAAAACTGTGAAAATCCATTATTTTTATCTTGGCCGGCATGAACCACAATGGCAAAAATGACTGGAAAAACAAGGTCCAAGAAATTCATTTTAAGTGTGGGTGAAATTTTTGGGCTTCCTGAGACATAGAGGAACAATAAATTTAACTGAATTGTACTTTTGTTGTGATTCCAACCACATTGAGTCAGTGAAGGAAAGAAAAGAACACTGAGTCTTGTTGAATGCGTGCGATTGATATTTATAATGTAAGTTAAGGTATTATTCTAATCTTGTTGTGGCATAACAGAGATGGCAGGAGCAAATCATTGTATTTACAAAATGGATTTGTTCACATTTAAAGAATGGAGAGAAACATAAAACCATGCAATTAGGCCAGCAGTTTAGCAGCCTCGTTAAGTAGTGTGTGTATTTTCCATATGCTCTCATTTCATTTTATGTAATCTTGCCATAAACATCAGGTAAGGAGGAACAGTGAATGCACTTGTAAATCATATCCTGTAGGTTAAATGCGGACAGCCATGTTGGAGGCTTTCTAATTTAAAGCCAACAGCGTGTATTCCTCACACTTCAAGGAAATGATTACAAATGTTTTGGCATCAGAGAAAATAATTTAATTGCCCTTTGACTTATTCGGGGAAAATTCTTTATTTTTTATCCAGAAATATGTCATGATTTCACTTGTGCTTTTTGCATAAAACACTTAGGAATTCACTTTAGTATGACACAGAATAACCTTTATTTTCACAGAAGAACCCATTAACACAAGTAGTCAATACTCAGGATACGACACTGTATGAGTAATAGGGAATACGCCAAAAAGTAGTGTGGGGGTAGGACCGGCTTTCAAGAAATTTCACGTGCACATTTTTTAAAAAATGCGAAATTTTACTATCACAGTAGATCAGATAAATAAATTTTGACATATTCATACAATGACACACTAAACACCAATAAAAAGGAATAAACTATAGATACAAGATGCAACATGGAAGAATCTGAGACATAATGAGCAAAAGAAGCTAGACACAAGAGAATACATTCTGCGTGATTCCATTTATACAAAGTTCAAAAGCAGAGAAAGCAATTCTACGGTGTCAGAATAGTGAATACCTGTGGTGGGGGGGGTGTGTGTTTGTGCGTGTGTGTGTATGTATGTTGGGAGGGGTGGAGGTATTGACTGGAAAGAAGCATGAGGGAACTTTTGGGATACCAAAAATGTTCTTTATCTTGATCCAGGTGGTGGTTCACATAGGTGTTTACATAAGTGAAAACACCTTGAGATCTAACTTAAGATTTTCATGAGATTTTTTTTCTAGTGAGGATGATTGGCCCTGAGCTAACATCTGTGGCCAATCTTCATCTCTTTTTTTCTTGCTTGAGGAAGACTGTCCCTGAGCTAACATCTATGGCAATTTTCCTCTATTTTATATGTGGGATGCCACCACAGCAAGGCCTGATGAGTGGTGCATAGGTCTGCGCTCAGGATCTGAACCTGCCAACTCTGGGCCACCGAAGCAGAGCACGCAAACTTAAGCACTACGCTGCTGGGCTGGCCCCAGATTTTTGTGTTTTATTATATCTATGTCATACCTCCATTATGACAATCATCATTATCACCATCATCATCCTCACACAGCATGTCAGAACCTCTGTACTCTAGTCATAATCTAAGCTTGGCTCACACATAGAAAATTCTATTCTTAGGCCAATTTGTTTGGAATGGAATTAAACCCTCTTCTATTTTACTTTTCTTTCTTTTCTCCTTCTACACTCCAATCAACAATTGATTTAACAGAGGTTTACTGCTTTTTTTTTTATTGCCATTATATTCTACATAAACTCAATCCTTGAGTGGTCTTCTTCACTACCATTTTCTTTGGTTCTCAGTGCCTCTAACAAGCAGTCGTAGTTCCTTAGAACACAATGGAACAGACACAAGTTTAGGGAGGAGATACCCTGGGGCCAAGACAGCCCATGTCAGGCCGTCCTTGTGCTGCCCACTTTTCAAAGATGTATGTCCCTTATTAAGGCAAACTGGACAAATGGGCCAGTTGTGATCTTTCCATTTACCAAGGACAGCCTGTGAAGAGTTAGGTGGAAGCTGTGATTAATGTGTCACTTTAAATCAGGACAAGAGATGTACTGCCCTTTCTCTAAAAAGAATACAACGTGATCTTTTGCAAACACAGCTGTGACTATTAACCTAAAGGTTCTTATTGGTGCTATCCTTCTTTCATATAAAGCAACAATAACAAGTAAGACTATAAAAATCTAGGTAAGGACCTGGTTGCATGGATAGTGTGCTTTGGCTTTTCTTGCGGTAAATGTTAATCACGTAACAAGATGTTGTCCTGGAACTGATACCTAGAGCCTGCAGCTGAGCACAAAGAGGTGTTCAGGGATCCACATTCCAGAGAAAGCCTCCATAACGGGGTCTAGGTATTCTCCTCAAGGCAGAAACCACTCCATCTTACCTGCCTCCTTCTCTATCAACCCTCTGCCTGGCATGGATGGGCAATTTTCTCTATTTTTTTCTGTGCTTCTAGTGGATACTGTGGAAGGCTGTAAGCCTTAACTTTCTTGTGGGTGCCCCACCGAATAGGATGGCCTGCCTGGCATGTGAGCCCCTGCGGTAAGCTTTGCTGTTGGGTCACCACATAAAAGATTATTGTGATTTGGCTCACAAATATGTAAAATTAAAATTTTAATCTTTAATTACAACTTTTAAGTTATGAAACTGTAAGTGAACCCTAGGGCAGGGGGGTTAGTTTGGTGGAAGTTGGTGTATATTGTAGATTGGAAAAAAACTCAAACTCTATTTTGCATCTCCTCTCATCAAAAAGTGAAATGGGCCTGCCCACTGGTGTAGTGGTTATGTTATGTAGGTGAGGAAGAAATTTCCTCTACCCACTCTAGGTCCTTCTGCTGGCCAGGCTACAAATTAAATTCACATGAGACAGAATAAGAGGAGAAAATTAAACAAGACTTTATAACACGTATACATGGGAGAGACTCAGGCAAACTGAGCAACTCACCAAAATGGTGGAAGCTCTCACCTTAAATACCACCCTCAGCTAAAGACAAAGGAGCGTGTGGGGGGCGGGAGGACCCAGTTATGGGAGATTACCAGAAAAGCACAGCAAACAAGAGTCAGGTTATTATGCAGATTTAAGTACTTGCCTTCTGCATTGACAAGAGTTTCTAGAGATAAGGTCATCCCTTCTTCTTCCTGGTACAGAGAGGGAGACACCTTTACAGAGAGGGAGATTTCCTTTACAAATGTAAATTTCTCTTAACAAAGGGTAACTCCTACTTTTCAGAGGTTCTCTCATGTCTGTAGTTTTTAAAAGTAACCAGCCCCAAATAATCCTTATGCCAAAGAGGGAGATCTTGCGGTGGCCAATTCCAACCCCCCACAGTCCCGCCTTTGAAATTTTAAGACGTTTCGTAGTCCATAAGCTGAGTGATAGATTGTTTCATCTCACTGAACACATTTCTTAGTCCTGAAAGTAGATCAGTCCAGTTAAATCCACTTTAGACGGTGGTGATGCAGGTGCGCTCCCAAAGTTAGGCCTATACTGTGGAAGCAAGCAATCAGGTATTTAATAAGTACTTCTATGGAAATTAAAAAAACAAGGTTAATGGTTGGAGCAAATTATAAACCAGTTCCTGAGCCCAGGAGGCAGCCAGTCAAGAAGATTTCTAGATGTCAGAGTTGAAGCATCTTTTGCATCTTGAAATGTCTCTGATGATGTCATCGGGCATTCAGGTATCTTTCTGAGTGGCTTACAGCTTACACAGCAACAGACAGGAATTTCTCAAGTTTATATCAAGTTGTTCAGCTTCAGTTTGCAAGGCTTCAGGAAAAAGGGCAGGTTCAATTCTCAATGATTCCAAATGAAAATGAGGGAAAAAATTGAAAATGTTAGTTTGGAGATTTGTAGCCAGATATTTCAGAGACTAGAATTCAGAATCCAGTCCAGGTCACAGGCAGAAAAACCCTCAAAGACAATTAACAGAACTAGGATCTAATATTTACAAATGTATTATAGCTTTTAACCAAAATGTAATTTTTCCCTCTAAAATCACCTTCATTTTTACCAAAGAGAGCCAGATTAAGACTAATTGGTTTGCAAAATAAGTTTACTTTCAATAAACTTGGCCCAATTATTTACATAAGTACAGCAAGAATAGCCATTGATCATATAGGCTCTTTTAAATCTGCTTTGCTGGAACTTTTTATAAGGAATCTCAGATTGAACTTTAAAGGCCTCTCAAGGCCAGGAAAGCCAAGCCAAGGACTTGCCATCAGATATTGCTTGCAAAACCTACAGATTTGGGTGGATTCCTCTCTTTTCGAGGTCCCCCAAAATATTTCAAGGTTCCTTGCACCTGCCAAACAGGTAAGCTTCCTTACTTACCAGGTAAGATTTCTGGAATCTATGTAAACAAGGTACCAGGCCCATGTTTCCAAGTGGCTTTATTCCATAAAGTCCAATCCTTGTTTCTCAAAAGTTGTCTGGTCATATCTGAGTTTATGCCTGTTCTCTCTCAAATATGACATTCCAGTCAAAGCTTTGGTAAGATAACCAACGTTTCCAATGTGTCCTGTTATAAGGAGAACAGATTCTTATTGAACTTACACAAATAACTATATTGCCATGAAAATAACAATATTCACTCACTAAGTTTCCAAATTCTGGAGGGATCAGGTAGGGAGAAAAAGATAAATGTTTCAGTTCTGCTCACAAAGGTATAATTTCAGCAAATTGCTCTAAATCATAGTTAGCATAAGAGAAAAGAAGATTTCCTTAAATCTGAGGGAAAAAAAAAAAAATGAACAATATTTCAAACAAAAGTCATAAAAAATTATAATCATCCTCATCAGTTCATAATCATCCTCATCAGTTCATACAGACCTGTATAATTGATTCTTTTTTTTTTGAGGAAGATTAGCCCTGAGCTAAGATCTGCCTCCAATCCTCCCTTTTTTTGCTGAGGAAGACTGGCCCTGAGCTAACACCCATGCCCATCTTCCTCTACTTTATATGAGGGATGTCTACCACAGGATGGCTTACCAAGCAGTGCCATGTCCGCACCCGGGAGCTGAACTGGTGGACCTCAGGCCACCGAAGTGGAACGTGTGAACTTAACTGCTGCACCACCAGGCTGGCCCTAGTATAACTGATTCTTGATCTTAATCTTCTGTTAGCAGATATGAGGTCATCAGTTTCTCTGTTAGATTTCTGTAATTTCTTACCCAGTTCAGTTTTATAATCTGAAAGTTTATCAGAAACCCGTAGTCTAGAGCAAGCACCAGAGTGCTTTTCATGAATTTCTCTGAAGATGAAACATATTTGCAAAAGCAAAAAGCATTAGAGTAAAACAATAACTGTCTGTAAATAACAAAAGACTCAAAAATGGAAACTGCCAGAGAAATTTGGTTAATTTTGTTAACATACAACACCTTAAAATAATAACCAGAATTATGACTGACAACCAGGACAGATCAGAATTTTAGGAATGTTACATAATTTTTAAAACACCTATATCAATAGCATTCACCCACATAATACCACCTAAGGAAGTTTATCATCGCTTATCTGACAGTGCTTCCCATGTAATTTAACATACCAAATAAGCCTACTTAGTTTAGTATTTTCCTCCTTAGAGGAAGAGAGATCAAATTTCTCTGAGAAGTCTCAGGTGCCCTCTGAAAATCCTCAGAGAAATCCTCTTTCTTCATCAAGGTCAAAAGAAAGCTTTTATTCAGGACCTGAATATTTTCGGCAGGGGGCAGGGGGGAGAGCTTGTCAAAAATTTCAAAAGTTTTTAAAACACTTGTTCAGATAGGAACAATGCTCACTGTGAAACAATGCTCAGGTATCCATTCAAAGTGACAAAAGAAACAGTCAAGAGCAGTTAAAACAGCCAAAAAATCTTAAGAGAGACCTCTTTCTTTCTGAATATAGAAAATTATCTTAGCAAAATACAGATTTTCTGTCTTTTGGGTAGACTTAGAGCAGGCCAAAAGTTCAAGAAAATTATCCTTTGAGAGAAAAGCAAATTTTAATTTCTGCACCAGCTTGTTTTTAACGTTAAAACTCATTTACTTAATTGGATTTACTTTAATCTTAGTCAACTTGACCAGCATAAAACTCTCTCAGATCTTCTCTTTCACAAACCTTCTATAACTTTATTTTTACATTCAGAATTTGTCCCATGCTTGCTTGCTTCTTTCTAGTACTTTAGGACAAATTTATCTTTCTAAACCCAACAAACAAAAATATTTGCATTCTTTATACCTTCTTTACTGAAAACTACATTTTACTTCCCTTGAATACAGAGCTGTTTTCCTTATTAACTTTTAGTAGCTTTAATTACATATATTAATTAGAATTTTAACCCTTAACAGACTACAGTAAAAACTAAAAAGGTAAGCAGTTATGAACTGTCTTTTATACCAGTGTTCTAAACACTTTTCATAATTTCTAGGAAACACGCTACTTCTAGTAATAAAACACAAGGCATGTTTACTAATAGACTCAAACACTTTTAGCCTCTCTGCAATAAGAAGCCAAAAGTAGATAAACTTACATTTAATAAGTAATGTCTAATATCTTATCTTATTTGGAAATGATCTAGATAATCAATGAATTTTCATCATTTAAATTAACCTAGCAAAACTTTACAGTTTCAAGTTACCAAAGAGATTTTGGAAGTTATTTTAGATACACATGCTATAAACTATAATTATTGCTAAAATTTTATCTATACAATCTTATTTCATTTATATTTCAATCATTTGTTCCCAACAATTACGTTTAGATTACCCACAAAAACTTCATGAGACATTAGACAAAATTAGCTATCCTTCTAAGTTATTATGCTGACAAATTTGTAACAGGGATAACATGAGCTTTTTTAAAACAAAACAAAACAAAACAAAAACTGGTAAACCCAGGCTGCATGTCTGCATCATATCCAGTGCTGATAACTTTGAGGAGGTGCCTATTTTAAACAAACCAACAAACAAACAAGCTTTCATTCACCAATTATTTCATATCATGTTAACTTGAAAGACATGTAGGTGCTTGCTTTAAGTCAATTAAATGGAGCTCTTGATTTTGGCCATATCATCCAGGGGTAAAATATCACACATATATAACACACATATAGACACACATAAACACAGAGATAGACACAGACAGAGACATTAAATTTTTGTTATGAATTAGGTGCAATACAAAACTCACTAGTTTCTGAGAAACATTTGCATTTCCAAGAATGGTGCCTAGGTCCGAGAGAAGATGCGAGCAGAAAATTTACATCATAAAGGCACAGAGAAACCAGTCAAGTTTTCTTCCAGATGGAGTTTCTGGGGCATATTTGCCTTATCAGCTTCTAATGTCTCAATCTTTTGTCTCAATATCTAGGAGCGTTTTAGGAGGAACAGGGGAGGCCCTGGGGTTGGCAAAAGGACAGTGAACTCTAAACTGCCCTCTAGAACCAAGCCTCTGGCCTTGCAGAGATTTGCAAGACAAAGATGGTTGCTTCCAACTCCCCAAAGAACTGGATTACAGCCTGAATGACAAAAAAAGAGGCTGACTTGCCTCTCCAGAGATAACAACCACTGTACATAAATCCCATAAATATGTCAATTTTCTACAAATTTCATCTGAATTCCATCAACTCTTATATCTCTAATCATAGCTTTCATTAGGACTTTATCAATAGGTCTTGGTCTTATAATATTGGATAGGGCAAGTATTCCCAGCCAGACATTTTAAAACATACTCAAACAACTCAAAGTTGATATAACTTCTTTATATAAAATCAGCTCAAACATTCCAGCCTTTATAATCTTATCAATACTTAGACTTACATTTCATCAGTTCAGTTGTAACCTGAGTCAGGGTCTTAAAGCTAGTCACTATTTTGGTTTTTTTTTTTGTATTTCCTTTTTAATTTGGCCTTTTCATAGGTACCAATAAAAATTATGATGAGAACTCTCACAAACTTTTTCCGCCAATTTAGAAGTTTTCCCACTTTAAATCATCCATTGTCTGGCCACATGGATGAGTAGGATCTTAACAGCGACTCATACCAATAAGCTTAACCATGGATGCAAGAGGGGTCCCCAAAAGAGATCCAGAAAGTTCACTCCCAAAAATAGTCTAAAAAGTAAAAGCCTTCATTGCACAGCAAGCAGCGAAGGTTGAGATGACAAAGGCCCCTTATGAAAGCAATTGGGATCCCTTATGACAAGCTCCCTTGAGAACTGACACAGCCGATCAAAAAGAGCATGTCCTAGAACCCCAGTCTACTCAACTGGCTGCCAAGATGCATGCCGGTACATGCATCCTCTGATGGCAGAGACCAGAAAGGTCACAAAACCAAGCTCTCAAGACACAGAATGAGACAAAAGGCCCAGACAACAGGCTTTTAGAGATGCCTATGTCTTACGACAAATGACAAAAAAAGACAGAGATAAGGAAAAACACTATCTCTGGGAGGAAGAGGATCTACAATCAATGAGTACTCAACCAAATCTTAGAGTCACCGAGTCCAAGAAGCTAGCCTCACCAAAATTTTCTCCTGCTAATCTTTTAGAAAAGCAACAAATCTCACCACTCTTGCTTCCACTGGACCCTGCAGGCAGAGATACAGGAGACTGACGTGGTAAGAACTCTCACTTTTTGCTGGCTCTTGTTAGGGGTTCAGGATCTCTTGGCTGCAGCAGCCCAGGAGTGAGCAGTGTCAAGCCAGTGAAATTTTATCCGGTCCACATCACCAAACTGTAGGAGAGGAAGACTTTCCTCTACCCACTATAGGTCCTTCTGGCCAGGCTACAAATTAAATTCACATGAGACAGAATAAGAGGAGAAAATTAAACAAAGCTTTATAACACGTATACATGAGAGAGACTCAGGCAAACTGAGCAACTCACCAAAATGGTGGAAGCTCTCACCTCAAATACCACCCTCAGCTAAAGACAAAGGAGGGTGTAGGGGGGTGGGAGGACCCAGTTATGGGAGATTACCAGAAAAGCACAGCAAACAAGTGTCAGGTTATTATGCAGATTTAAGTCCTTGCCTTCTGCATTGATAAGAGTTTCTAGAGATAAGGTCATTCCCTTTCTTCCTGGTACAGAGAGGGAGACACCTTTACAGATGGAGTTTTCCTTTACAAGTGTAAATATCTTTTAACAAAGGGTAACTCCTACTTTTCAGAGTTTCTGTCATGTCTGTAGTTTTTAAAAGTAACCAGCCCCAAATAATCCTTATGCCAAAGAGGGAGATCTTAGGGTGGCCAATTCCAATCCCCCACAGTTCACACACTCTGCTTCAGCATCCCAGGTTGGTGCGTTTGGACCCTGGGCATGGATCTACACATGACTTATCAAGCCATGCTGTGGCAGCATCCCACATACAAAATAGAGGAAGGTTGCCACAGATGTTAGTGCAGTGACAATCTTCCTCACCAAAAAAAAAAAAAAAAAGTGAAGTTTACTATTTTTCCATACTTTGAATCTGGACACAGCCATGTGGCTTTCTTTGGTCAATGGGACATTAGCAAAAGGAGGTATGAAATGCTATTTTAAATTGGGGGCTTGCCCTCCCTTGCTGTTGGGAAGCAGGAGCTCACCCTATGAAGGAGCCATACCCTGTCATCCTAGCCACGTGGACATAGCTCCAAGCTCCACACGTCTGCAACTGCATGAGTGGACCCAGTGGAAACAGCAGAAGAATGGCTCTGCTGATTCCACTACAAATTGCTGATTCATGGAATTGTGAGCTAACGAAGTGGTTGTTTTAGGTCACTAACTTTTGGTGTGGTTTGTACACAGCGAAGGCTAACCAATACACTATGTTTGGGCATAATACATACTAAATTAAATTCCACTGTTAAAACGATCAAGACACATAGATGACAGCTTCTAGTTCATCTGTCTACGGGTAATACCCAGGAAATACTGGAAGATACACAGGCATTCCGGAGAACTGGGTTTGAAACTAGCTACACTACTTATTGGCTGTATGACTGGGGGCAAATTGCTTAACCTTTCCAAACGTTAGTTTACTTAAATATAAAGTGGAGAACAGGCCTAAAATACTGCTCTAACCTCTTGCTACTCAAAGTCTGATCTTAAGACCAGCAACATCAGCATAACATGGGAGTTTGTTAGAAATGGCAGAATCTCAGGTCCAACCCCAGACCTGCTGAATCAGAATCTGCACTTGACGAAGATCTCCAGGTGGTTTGTGTGCACATTCCAGTTTGAGAAGAGCTGCGTGACACCCTGGCATCACTCAAGGTCACCACATCTTGAAGACCCCTGAACAATAAAGAGCCACCCAGCTTTTCCCGGGAAACTTGGTTTAGCCTATTTTTCCTGGCTTCCTCACAGGCAGACAGGCTCAGCGGCTCAGGAACTCTTTTCAGGGCTCCGCTAAAATTGCAGCCTGGCAGTTTAGCTGGGGAGTTCTCAGCTCCTTCCCCCTTAAGGATGCCCAGTTGGTAAAGTTTTGATTATTTCCCTCTTAGCCTTGCCTGGAAAAGGCCAGGATGTGCCCGGGGAACTAGGCTTCTGCGTCTGCAACTGCATCTAGCCCTGGGAGTCTGGACCACTGCTTGCGCACACATTCTCCGTCTATTCCCAACACTGCTCCGGCGGCCAGGCTCGCTCTTTCCTCCTGGTCAGCCGGACCTACTCTGGCGGCTGAGCATGCCCAGTTCAGCTGCGAGCGTGGCCCCAGTCCCCAGTGCGCAGGTGCCACGTCTCCGGGTTTTGGTGGCCGCCGGCCGGGAGGAGGAGGCGGAGTGGCCTCCGGGAGGAGGGAGCCCTCCCTGGAGTCCTGGAGCAGCACGTTGTGAGGGTCCACACAAAGAGTGATGCTAGACTGAACACCGTTAGGATCTGAGTGCGAGGGTGACTCGGAGCCACCCGGGGGCCGTTGTAGGGCAGGGGCGAGCCGGGGACTGGCTGGAGCAGCGTCTCAGCATTCCAGGGACCAAAGTCTGGGGGGTTTGCGTCTCTGAGGTTGCGCTTTGGGGAAGACTTTTTGGAACCACTTAATTTCTCTATGGCTCAGTTTAAACCTTGAGGAAAAAAAAGATTATAGTAGTACTTGCTTTGGAAGATTGTTTTAACGATTATACGAATAAAAAGCGTTTAGAACAGTGCACTGTAAGCGCTTTATGTGTTTATTAAACAAGATATCAACAAATAAACACTCCCTCCACCCCCGCCAGCAGCTTTGAGGTACCTGTTTTTGCCAGTCCTGATCTCCCTTCACTCCTTACCCCCACCCCCGCCCCATGGCCCACGGCAGGCTGCGGGTCTCCCTTCGGAGAAGGGTGCCACTCTGCCCTCCCCCTTAAGGTTCTGCGCCCGGCGCCACGCAGGGCGCATCCGGACCCCAGGCACTGGGCACGTGCCGCCGCGCTGGGACGCCGGGGGGCGGCTGGAGAGACCCCCGAGGAGCGCGCCTCGGGGAGGCTTCCCCGGACGCCCCACCCACCTTCTCGTAGCGCTGCCCTCCACCCCCCTGGGCCGCCGGCCCCTGGCGGCGAGGCTGCGTCCCTAGCCCTGCCGGCGCCCCCTCCCCGCCCCGCCGGCTCGCGGCCGCCGGGCGGCCGGCCCGGCCCCTGCCCACCCCCAGCCCAGCCCGGGCGCGCCGCACTGGGCATGCTCCGTAGCCTGGGCAGGTTGGGGCTGCGAGGCGACAGCTCGGGCTCTGGAGCCGGGAGGCGAGAACGAGGAGGGAGACTCTGGGGCTGGCGAGGAGGGAGCGGCGGGCCACGGAGGGGCGGCGGGGCCCGGAGCCGGGGACACGCCGAGCCCGGTGGGCGAGCGGGCAGGCGGGCGGAGTGGGCCGGCGCTGCCCCGCGGCTTCGCGGAGGAGCGCCCCGGAGACCCCCGCCTCGGCCGAGGTAAGGACCGCGCGCCGGGGCGGCAGGGAGGCGGGGTGGGGGCGCGGGGGCAGGCGAGGGGCGGGACTGGGCGCGCCGGGAGGGGGCTCGGCGGCCGGCTCTTTATGGGGGAGGGGGTTGGTGGCGCCGGGAGCAGTAAGTGAGCTGCACCGCAAACAAGATCTCACAGACACACGCGCGCACTCACGCGCGCGCACACACTGGGTCTCCAGGCGGCGGCCGTTGCCACATCCCCGGCAGCAGCTCCGGGCAAAGTGACAGGTAGGAGAAGGCATTTCAGGTCCCGCCCGAGGATGCTCCCGCCCGCCCGGGCCCGCGGGGCTTGTTTGCTCCCGGCGGGTGCGTCCCGGACGCGCGCGCGCGCACCCGGATGCCCGGCCGAGTAGCCGGTGCAGGTGCGGGGTGCTAGGCGCCCTGCGCGTGCGGCAGGCAGGGGTCCCCGCCGCCACCTCCTTCCTATAATCATCGCTTTCTGTGTTTCCTTAGACTGCAGACGTTCACCACTTCTGGCTAGAAATAGCTCGGCCCGACGTGTATATGATTATTTTGGTTGGAAATAGTTGGCACCGTGCAATGCCTGTAAATGTGTGTGCGTGTGGATCTTACCTCTTCTGGGGAAATAATAGACATGATTGACCATTTCCACTTAAAACAACACTGACAGGCCGGCACTCGTTGGGAGCAGTCTTCGGGCCTCCTAAAAGCATGTAAACGATGATGTCTTATTTTCAGAATTTTAAAGTTGCCTTTTCCTTAATTAATTAGACCTTGTCTATGTCGTACGGTACTTCTGACTGTAGACTTTGTAGGCAGTACTATATAGAAGTATGGAAATACGGAATTCTCCAATTTCCAAGTGTGTCTAAGTGCAACTTTATCTAGAATCATAAAACTAGCATTTTTCTAGAGAAAGATGCAAATACCTGTTATGTTTTCATAAATATGCATGTATTGGAGAGATGACCCTCTATTCCCCTAACTTTTTTTTTTTTACTCGATAGTGATTCCAGCTATTGTTCTAAAGCACGTGTTTGACATTTAATTTTGGCCAAAACATTCATGAAAGGTCATTTTTTTTACCATAAATGTGATACATGGCGGACTCTAAGTTATGAATGTGTGAAGATGGCTGTTTAATAATTCTATTTGGTTGGCAATAATGTCGTGCAAACATAAGCAGCTGTGTAACATCTAAAATAGGATTGTTTCCCCTTTAAAGAGAAATCAGATTCGTAGAGTAAACATCACCAGGAAAAGCAACTGGTGACTTTACCTAGAAGTCTACAAGGAGATTAAGAAAGCGTCTGAGGAACTCTGTTCTTCCGAAAAGAAAAATTGTGTGTCTGTGTGAGTGTGTAAAATTTTAACTTTATCCTTTTCTTTTTTTGAAGACTCTTGGTTTGAAAAATATGTGCGTGGACTGAGAAGCTAATTGTATGTACTTTTCAAACTTCAGTGGCCTGAGTTAGAGAATCATGCGGAAGAACAGAAATCTAGCTGGCCAGGGGCGTGTGGTTTAATCTCCCATTATCTATGTTATATAATCTAGAATGCTGTGTCTTTCAAAGGACAGCCTTGTATATTTTTCTGCTGGTGTTTTAATCTCTTATGTCATCTCCCTTTTGAACTTTAGAAGTTTAATGAATGATTGCCATCTTGGGAGAACACCTGTTTTCATAAAAATTCACTTTTTAAATGGAATAGCATTTTTTTATTGGCATTTTAGTGTAAAGAGACTTTTGCTGCCTTAACTAGTAACCCTTTGCATGTAGCAGATTAGAATATAACTAAAGGTACCTTGTATTAGATTACTGATTACGCTTTCCTCCACTGTGTTATTACCCAACCATCCGAACTTAGTTTTGATTTAGCTTTGATGATATCACTCCCCAGCTCTGAATTAATCGCTGGTGAAAATGCTATTCTACAAGTAACTGTCAAAACACAATTTCTAAGCCTCCGTTTGATCACTGGGTACACGTTTTTGTCTGTCAGGATAATGCTACCTTTTATTTGACAAATGCACACCCACACAGAAGAGCTTTGTTCTCAAATACTCTTTTCTAAGTTGTATGTTTGGGTGCCTGAAAATCTGAGTGTTGTTATACTACTTACATGCCCTAGAATCTTGAGGTGGTGTGTTTTTGCCTTGTGAGACGGTGAAATACGGAAGTTTAAAAAGTCTTCAGAGTTACCAGAAAGCTTTTACAGAAATGGATTTTGTAAATCTACGTCAGCTCTTGGGAATATTTCATCCCCAGCAGAGACCAAGCCAGTGCTCATAGCCCCACTGTTTCGTCTTTCCCAAGAACATATCCAACGTCTTTAGATTAATGTACGCTGCTGATTTTGGCCTCGTGGGACAGTTATATTTGGCAATCCAAATCGTCGTGGTATTTTCCTAGGGTACTACTAAATCCGTTTTGGGGTTTGATTCATTAACTACTGAAATGATGACTAAGCACTTGCTTAGTATTCAGCCCTAACCTATCCTCCAAGTTAAAATTGAGGTGAAAATGAGCTTCAGAGCTGCTCTCTTGTTTTCCTTGAATTGATCACCTTGGTATGCTGATTTGCGAAAGGATGTAGTAAAAGTGAAGGCAGCTTCTGGATTTTGTGTCTGCCTTTTCATCCCCAAACTTTCAGATGTAGCTGGCAAACTCAGCAGAATTCATAAATAATTTTTGTGGATTATTTTTCAATGATGCGTTAGCAATTAGCTGCTGAGTTTATTTGATTTTTTAATTTTAAAATCTTATATTGAGAATAAATGTTATCTTTGTGGATCACAGCCCTTAGGTAATATAGTCATGGGAAAGAAAGATTACGTATTTCTCATGGTCTTCACAAATGCCCTTAATAGTGAACTCAAATATTTTTGGGGAAGCAAAAATATTGTTTGAAACTTAAAAGTATTTAGCAGATTATGATTAAGTTATCGTCGTTTGTGACCACTTGTAAAGGCTGAAACAGCCTGTTTATTAGGACTGATGACCCAGGTTTTTAGTCAACTGTCTATCACAGTGAGTCCTATAAAACCAAGAACTTCTGCGTTTGATATGCAGAATGAGGTCAAGGACTAATGGAGACGCTTTAATGATCACAGCTGGTATTTCATGTCCAGACTGAAATTTCTAAAATAGTTGCTTTTCATGTCTTAATGTGAACTTGTAGACCATAGTAGTGTCTGTCAAAGAGACTTATCCACCTATTGAGAAATTAAGATAGCTTTTCATTGCTGGTGGTCGGCAGCAGCGACTTTGTCTGGTTTTGCTGTTGGTGTTCAAATGTTAACTGTGTTTGCGAGGCCACTGCTTAATCCTCAGTGCTGGCCGTCCCACATTTTTTCTATTTCGCTGTAATATTCAGGAAATCTAATAACCTTGTGTAGGTCTTTCTTCCATTCCTTAGTGTTTGTTTTTCTGTTTAATGGTTTTTCTTTTGATAAAGCCTCCCCTTTAAAGTAGACATACTTCCTCAAGGTGTAATATTATTTATCTCGTTAGGCCTTCGAATGGTGTAAAGGTTTTGTCCATTCAGAGGCTGTGACTCTTTAGCTAGCCAAATATAAAAACGGTTTGCTTCCCCCTCAATGGAAGTAGAGCTGAGTGATAATGAATTACTGAGTAGATGAGCGAGAAGTTTGCGTTGTCCTTACTGGAAGTAAGCCTGCTTTCAAAAAAAAAATCACCCCAGAATTGAAAGCTCATTTCCCTTGATTGCAACAACTGCCCCCAAATCCTGCTTTCTAGTCTGGCTGGAAACGCATGCCTTCGCGTGCTTTTCATATGCCGAAGGTGTAACCCAAGTTTATAGAGGAGATGAAAGCAGCCAGGCCCTACCTTCCAGATCTCAGCTAGGAGACCCTGATGTTCAAGACGGTGAATATTTTCTCTGCATGAACTCCATCTACTTTTTCTTTCCTTTCCTTTGTGGAATCAAAATAGTTGAAAAGGACATAAATCAGAGGAAGCTTTTTCTCTGAACACCTCTCTTGCCTACCACCTGTATAAAACTTTCAATGAGAAGGTTGCACACACTTGACCACAAGATAATGTTATCTTATCCCTTTGACTGGGAGTCTCCTTCACTGCTCTCCTCCCATGATCCTTTGGTGTGCTGAGGACTGGGAAATTTCACCACCAGCAAAGGAGCCACCCTCAGGCCAGGCAAATCATTGCTTTAATAGGCAATGCCCTTCTTAAAGCCTTCTTTTCCTCCTGCACGATTAAAGGATGATTTTGGCCCCCTAACATGAATGAAGTCGCCATTTCCTTAGAACAGGAGGAAGAAAGTAACTCGAAGTAATTAATTGTAAGTAGCTCATCCAGAGAGACAAGATCACAGACCATTAGATTTACATTTGACGTCTTGCTCTCTCCCTCAGAACAGGACCCCAGCTCAGGTCCACCCTGGAATGGTCTGATGATGGGATTTGGTAGCTCCAGGAATAGAGCTGGCAAATGAATTAGTCTTTATTTTCACTTACTTCCATATAAGATTTAGACAGGTATTAGAGCCACTGCTGATCTTGGCATTTAAAGGGTTGAAAAAGATGGACATACATTGCTATGTGTATCCAGTTTTTAAAATTATTTTGATGAGTATATTGTAATAGCATTGGCTTCCTTTGTGCTTAGTTTTATCCATTTAAAAATATTGTGCTGAGATGGGTCTGTAGGATTCACCAGACTGAAGGGGGAGCGTGACCCACTCAAGGTAAAGGACAGCTGTTCTGGCTACACTCCGTCTTGGAGGCAGCTGGGTGGCTAAGTGGGGGATTCTACTGTAGCTCTGCTCCCAGGAGTGTAAAGGCGCTGAGATGTTCAGGTGCTGCAGTCAGGCAGACCTGAGCTCAAATCCTGACTATGCTGTGTGTTAGCTCTGACCCTGGGCATCCACACTTAGCCTCAGTTGCATGATCTGTAATCTGAGGAGAATAACCCTCTGGGGCAAAATGCCTGGTACTATACTGTGAATGATGCTGGGTATGGTGTTACTACTACTGTTGCTCCAACTGCTATTAGTCCTTCTCGTACTAATACTACCAGTATTCCTGCTCACCCGCCAGTTCTCCTCTGCCAGAGGGGCAAATGCCATTGACCTATCCATCCAAAGCATGCTGAATTCCTATAAAACTTTTTTTGGGATCTGAACCCGCAAACCCCAGGCCGCCAAAGTGGAGTGGGCGACCTCAACCACCATGCCACTGGGCTGGCACACCCTAGAAAACTTTTAGTAAGGGACATTTGTTCTGCCCCCTTGCAAATACGGAAAGCTCCAGTCACCTTTTAGGACCTCTGTGAAGTTCTGTATCTTCTTCTGGACTTTTCTGACTTTGTGACTGCTGTTAGGCAGAGGGACCTAACATTAATTCAGCCCTAACTGTCTCAAAATTCTGTGACTGTGGGGTTTCAAAAGATAACTCAGTGAAGCCAGATGCTATCCCCAGGGCGTCTGTGTCTTCCAGCCAAGCTTTTGAAAAAGACCATATTAAGCCATTTAGGCCTGGAAGGAGAGAGGCATCCACTAGAATAATGTGGATATCTTTGATGTCTAGGGGGAGGTTTTGCGCTCCTGTTTTCCCACAGGGCTTCAGTGGGAGCGCTCCCTGTCTCTGCTTTATGTAGTAATAGCAACAACAGTGACAAAACAACAGATATTTTGAGCCCTTAAAATACGCCTCATCCTTTAATCTTCCCAACAGCTATTTTGGTGGTTACTACTAGTATTTCCATTTTACATCTGGGGAAACTGAGGCTTGGAAAGGTGAAGTTACTGACTTCAGGGAGTTAAAGTTGGAGATGAGATTTGAACTGAACTCCAACTTCTAACCACTGTACTCTGTTACCTGCCACTAAGTCCATGCTGCTGAAAGGTTTGTTACAATAAAAAGTTTTATGACCGTTATTTTAAGTGACATGGCTGAGGTGTCACAGAGAAGCTTCTGGCAACTCTGAGAGAAGCTTCTAGCAACTCTGCTGTGAACATGGAACTGAAATAGGAAGTTGAGGATAAAGCCATGTGTCCTCATCTAATTCACAGGTACATGGGCCGGAAGTCTGAGAGAGGGCGGTTTCTCTGAATGCTGCTCTGGGGGAGCCTAGGAAGTAATTTTGGTTGTCTGAGGGCCAGCTTCTACCTGGTGAGGCTCCTCATGGTTTCTGTCAGTGGGTGGCACACTCTCATTGCTCTCAGGGCTGGGTCAGCTACAGGCGGCTGTCTGCCCCGGTGTCAGAGACCCTAGGGAGTGGGGGCTGTGTCCATGGGGAGCTCTACCATGCCCCTTCCTGGGGATCCGCAGGTCTGACAGATTTCTGCCAGCTGAGCGTGGGGCTCAGGGTTGCCAGCGCCTCTCCATTTTCAAGAGAAGCATGAAATCCAGATTTATTCTAAGTGTGAGATCTCATTTAAAAATGTTTAGAAATAATTGGAATAAAAAACGTGTCAGCTCATGGGGTGGCCAAACAAAACATATTCATTGAACGAATTCGGCCCGTGAGCTCCCATTTTGAGCCTTTTGTCAGCTGTAAGTGCCTGGCAACACTGTGTACCAGAAAATGTCAGTAGTTTCGTCTTTAAGTAAGTACACCGTCTTCTTTATTCATGCTTCCCCCCACCCCGTTAAATTTCTTACGAAGGTTGTTATGGCCGTTTCTTTCCAGTGGACATAAATTTTAGCTTCTGAATTTCTGCCTGTTTTTTCTCTCTCTCCTTTTTTTCTTAGGATGTTATCAAATAAACAAAGTTAGCAAGGCAGAACATGTTTTTATCTCCTCTTTCTTGGTGTTCCTTTAAAATAAGAACACCTAAGTATGGAGAAGTGGGTGACTTCGTTTATGAGGACGTGGAGGTTCCCTTGCCTGCATCGCTGGTTTGAAGTCTAACCAGTTGTGCAGTATCCCCACGGCTGTTTGATAGTTGCTATATTTGTCCTGGACGTACAGGGTTGGTGTTGCAGTCTGCACTCTACTTAACAGCCCTGATTTTCCCTTTGGCCCTTCAATGAGAGATCCCATTGGATCAAATGAAAGCGAAGTCCCTTTGAGGTGAGTTTCTCTCACATCTGCTGATACTCTGTTGTTGGACAAATCACCAAAGCCGTCTCTAGAATTTCTGTTAATGTTTTGTTTTCATTGGTTTTTAAAATGAGGTACACAATACATTCATATGTTCCAGTTGAAATAATGCAGAAATACAGAAGCAAAATGTAAAATAACTCTTTCCCACCTACACCCATTCCCAGATATAACTATTGGCAACAGCTTAGAGCACCTCTTTTCTCTCCTTTTTCTATGCATTTACATATGTAAGTATATGTATGTGTCTTTTTCTTATTACATAAACTGGCTCATACTGTATACAGTTTTCTGTGACTTGCTTTGATCCACTTAAGTGTGTATCTTGGAGATCTTTCCATGTGAGTATACTAGTTATCTTTTTCTTCCTAACATTACATTATCTTTTTCTTTCTAACAGTACATAAACTTGGGTAGTGTGGGCGTACTGTATTTTATTTAGCTATTCTCCTGTTTTCTCTGTGGCAAACTGGAAGATTGAAGGTCTTTGTACGTAGGTCTTCACGCACATGTGTGAGAATTTCTTGTAGCTAAATTCCTAGAAACAGAACTATTTGGTCAAAAGGGTATATACATTTTACATTTTGGGAGAGCACTGCCAAATTGCCTTTAAAAAAGCTCTCTATGGAATTTCTATCTAGTGGAGCCTCAAATTATGAGCATTTCCTCTAATTGAAGCATGTCCCACATTGTCACATGGCTTTACTAATTCAGTCAGATTTTGGTTATATACAGTACACCAGGAAATAACTTAAGAAATAGTTTTTGTCCTTAAAATTTCTTGAAAATACAATACTTAATCAAAAAGAATTTACCACTTAAGAGGCTAATTTAAAAACTCTTTAGTAAAGAGATATCTTGTAGAATCAGAGTTGAAAATCTATATTCTAATCTATATGGTTAGTTGTGAAACTCTAGACTCCTCAGACCAGGGACATGTCATGAGCATCCTTGAATATATGGTCAAAGAAGTGAGGTCCTGCACAGCCAACAGAGGTTGAAATTGACCTCAAGTTAAAGGAAAATCAAGTTAATTTCATTGCTAAAAATTCTGTCTAGGTGTATTTATAGCTTTAGACTTTCAAATACTTAATTATTTAAGAATCTCTTTTTACCTTCTACTTGAAGTAGAAGGTTCAGATATAATGCTATTTTATTGTTTTACTAGTTAATAGATACTTGAAGTTAATTTCCATTATACTTAGACATGGTATGTGGACAAAGGGCTATATAAATTAGAAACTACACTGTATTTTTATTTAGAGAGATATTGGGAAAAATACGGAAAATCTAGGTCACTGATTCCCGTCTTTTTTCAGAAGTGATACCTTTAATAACTATAGATTTTATCAATAATATGGAGTAAATTATTAGTAAATTTTTAGGATTTTGTGACATCCCTTGAAAGACTTGGAATCACTCTAAAGCGTCACAATATCAATGCTAGTAAATCTTAATGTGGGTAAACAGCAGGAAAATGAAATATTGTTTCTGTTTTCAAAGATGGATTCTGTTCTTTCATCTGTTTCTCCAGATATCCATTTTTACGAAAAATTCTGGTTAGGTTGGCAATGACATTCAGATTCTGATTCTCTGCCTTCTGCATGTTTATTTTTACAGCACATTGTGAATTGTAGAAATATGGTAAGATTCAGTCATCTTTCCTTGGCATTGAAACCTTGCATATTCCAGAAAGTCTGTACTAGGTTTTGCTCATGGAAATGTTATAGCGTTTTACAGTTTACAGTTTCCTTTGGTAATGTCTGTGAAAGCCACAATGGAGGGCCCCACCTGGTCGTTCTTCAACCCTCTGTCATTCAGGGTCCTGTTGGGGAACAGATGGCAAGTATAAACTGAGTCTTTTGAGGAGGGCTTTAATAAAGGGACCCTTGAGAAGGTGTGGGCAGGTGTGGTTGAGAAGGTGTGGGCAGGTGTGGTTGAGAAGGTGAGAAGCTGTGCTTGGAGGGACCACAGCCAGGGTGAGTGCTGAATAGAGACTGAGCAACAATGGGGAGCCGTTCCTACTCCAAGTGAAGGGGCCAGAAGGGCTCTCTGACAAGAGCTGTGCCCTTTTGTAAATTAGAGGGACACAACCAAGCTGTAATATCTCTGCAGGGAGATAGCAGGGGAATAAACACGCCCACCTCACTTTCCTCCTGCCCCCAAACTCTGGTTTGTGCCTTCCACTAGCTGAACCCAGACAGAAGCCAGAGGGCAAGGGAGAGGAGGCAGGGGTGGAGAAGGATGGAGAATAGGCCTGGGGAGGCAAATGGCAGACTCTACCCACCTGCCATTCTAGAGCGAAGTTGTGCAGGGGTGAGAGGTCAGGCCAAGATGGAAAGTCTATGGCCTGGTTTTGTGGACAAAGAAAAGAAAACTGCAGATACCATGATTCAATTTAAATTGAAGTTGGGAATATTCTATGGTGGCACGTGGCTGGTATCAGTAAGATTTGTGGGGGGCTTTAGAGTAACATTTAAAAAAAATTCTTTTAGTCAATTGGAATGGTTTTCTTGGGAAATGTATAGAATGGGAAACTTTATGTATTTAACTGGTGAACCAAAAGTGTAGGCTATAGACAAGAGAGACGAAAGGGATTCGTAAAGTCTGTCAATGTGGAGTTGGATACCTAAGATATAATTCCTTTGCTTTTAATATTTTATGAAAATATTTTATCTAAAATGTCAGGTACCTGGGGGGAAAAGACTAGGAGGAAATTAAGGTTATTAACAGTAATTTTCCTTCAAAGAAGTCAATTTAACTGAATCATTAGCATCACCAAGAAGAGACAAGCTGTATTTTCCCATTGTTTGGTATTGGCAGTAAGACTCAGATTTCAGCCTCATTTATTCTCTTGTTTTCTTGGCTCTGTTGTTTGAAAAGGTGAAGACTGCTGTGTTTAGTTTGTGTGCTTGTCTTGAATGAACGAGCAATGAAACTTGATTAGAATCATAAAATCACACTGCAGTAAGGAATATCAAGAGTTCCTTTTTTCTTACCTCCAAATTTTATGGTGTAAGAAACCAAGACACTAGCCATTACAACTGCTGTGTGCCCATTCCCCAAGTTGGTGACTCTAGGGAAGCCGCTTCACTTCTCCAACCTGAAGGAATTGTACTAGATTAATTCATTTCTGCTGTTACCCTTGTGGACTTCTGAAGGCCCTGATTGCATGGGCTTGCTTGTCCAGTCTATACTGTTGTCCTACGTTAGATGCAGAGCTTTGGAAGTATCTTATCCACCACCCAGCCCTCAAATGGTATTCTCTGCAGGTCTCTACATTGCTGTAGACTCTTCTTACTCCACAGACTCTTTCACTACGAAATAACTCATTCACTTCTACCATTTTTACAACCACTTGTTCGCAGATGAGTCCCATATCCCTGACCTCTTCTCTGAGCTCCAATTCTATCCAGTTTTCTTCTGGAAATCTTAACGTTGAAGTCCTGTGAGTACTCTCAGATCTGTGTGTCCAAAACAGAAGTCCTCAACTTCATTCGAACCCTGTCTCATCCTGGGTTCTAAATTTTTGTGAAACGAGTCACCCATCTGTTGAGCCAACAGCATCTATCTGTCCTCTCCTCTCCCATTGCCGCTGCTTAAGTTTATGTCCTCAGTGACTCATGTCTTGCTTGCTCCAATAACCCTTCAGTTTCCCTGTTTCTCTAGGCAAATAAACGGCTACTTTATAAGTTTACATCTTTGCTCATTTATTCTCCATGCTCAGCTGAAGGAATTTTGCACAAGACAAATCTTATTATAGCATTACCTCTAAAATGCTTCAGCAGCTTCCTATTGCTTTCAGAATTTAATTCTGTTTCCCTAATTTGCTAAATACAAGCTATCCATGGGCCGGAGCTCTACAGTGAAGTTTGAATGCCTTTATTTACGTCGCCTTTACTAAGCTATATTAAAATTCCAAGGATGTGAAGTCTGTGGCCACAGTGCCTTTCCCGACTTGGCACTCAATCCCCTTCTTTGACTGGCTGAATCCTATAGACCTTTACAGACTTCACATAGTTGCCGTCTTTTCCAGAAAGCCTTCCTTGATTTCACCTCCAGGTTGGGTACAAATCCTCAGTCCTCCTGTTGAAATTGTTTGCAAATTTTAGCCACAGCATGACTTTCCTGGGGAAGGGAAGAATCTGGTGCATATTAGAAACTAAATCAACATCTCTTAAATGGATGAATAACCAAATGCCATTATTGCAAAGTCTGCAGACTGGGCAAATTAGGAAAGCAATCTGATGAATAAGCAGAAGAAGTGCCATGTTTAATAAATTGAAGCCATCTGCAGACTTATTACAGAGGGAAAAAGTATTCCATGATTATTTACACTGGTCACTGAGAAGTAGCACGATGATCAATTTGGAAAGATGATCAATAATTTGAAAACTCTATATTCGTTATTTCTGGTAACAGAAATTCTGATATTATAATTTATTAGTATACTCAGACCAGAGGAGACATTTCTCTGAATATAGTTTATCATCTATTCCTGGTGGGCACACTCTCTTAGTGTTTTTCTATTTTATGAGTTTGATTTTAATCAAGTGATGCTTATTTTTCTTACACTATGATAGAATCGCAAATCAGAGAAATTTTTTGATTTCAAACTTGCTGGAAATTTAGGGGGAGAGAGCATTTATTTAATCAGATTATTTTTATTAAGTGGAACTCTTGGTAATCTAAAATGCTTTGTATTTATTTTAGCATTGTATTTTTCAAATGACCTCTGAATATATCAGTGCCAAAGAGAAAGCAAGAGAGCTCTTAATTAATTGAAGGAAAATAGTCTGCTGAATATTGTTTTTAAGAGAGTATCTTTTGCAATTCCAAAATCAGGAGGGAGCATTTTATTCATGTTGTTGGTTGAGTCTTACAAAAATATTGGATTTGACGGTCTTAACTGTGCCCTTCTCCCTGAGCTTGGAGCGTCAGCAATGTTTAAGAGGTTTCTTCTTCCTAACTGGCATCTTTTTGATTTAGCACCTTTCTTTTAGCTTTGCGTTGAAAACATGTTGGGTAAGTATGTTAATTATTAGATATATCCTTATTCAAATTTGAATGGAGACAACATGAAGAAGGATTATAGTTTAGTTATTGCAGCTTCTGAGAAAGTATTTCACGATAGCAGTTTAGAAATACAGATGGAGAATGTTTCCTTTTAGTTAGAGCCTTTTTGGACCTGTGAGGCCCTCTGAGAATCTAAAGTCTGGCCTCATTCTGTCCATTTTTCATTCTCTTTGAAAGAATTTCAAAGTAACTGGTTAAAGCTCCTCTCCCATCTGTCATGAGTAACACGTAGAAGTTTCTTGTGCAGCTATCGGAGAGAAGGGAGGAAATGTAAAAGCACAGATCATTTGGGTATTAATACGGATCCTGAAAGTAACTCTGCCGGAACCAGGCTCTTTTGAAACGTTCTGTTACATGTTACTTTTTATTTTCTCAGCTTGAATTTATAAACATGGCAGACCAACAGGTTTCATATCAAGATTGCTCACCAGGAAGAATCCACTCTTTGATTGAGTGGCAAATACCTTTTAAAAACCTTCTGGAGATTTTCACTTTTTACCAGACCAAGGCTGGGTTTACCAAACCAAGCTTTGTTGGAGAGGTGAAGGCATGCATTACCTGCAGGGTAGACCCCACTTCTAAATAGGGTTTCTGGTCTAGAATATCTCAAGAGAAATTCGTGTCCTTTTCCTCCTACAGATGAAAGTACCCTTTTTTTGGGCAGAAGATATACGATGCCAGGAACACAAGTGCTAATGAATCAGTGCTTCCTACCCCCACCTCATGTAAGGTGTAAGACCATCAGGAAGGAAGTGTCACACGCACGCACACACACACACACGCACGCACGAGATAGATGGAGACTGCAGGCTCTCGGGCCACGCTGTGGAATGAACGGGATTTGTGCAAAGTCACACTGTAAAGAAATGGAGCCAGTTCTTTGATATTTTTGAGTCTTTACAGGTGGCTTTGTGGTATTTTTAGAAAGTTGTGATTTCCCAGGGTACTTTAAGACCAGGCCCCACCCCAGTGTCCTTTAGGCCTAGGCAGTGTGTCCTGGGCCTTACGAATAAATGCAGCTAGTTAATTCTCTCAGCGAATCAAAGGTGGTATAATTACCACTGTTTGATACTCAGAAAACTGAGTGATTGAAGCACTTCTTCAGGGTCACACAGTTGATCATTGGCACAGGCAGGCTTCAAACTGAGGTCTATCTGAATCTATACGGCAACATCTGTGGTCAGCGAGGTATGTGGGACACACTTCTCCCTCCCTTCTATCTGATGGAGCTGTCCTTTTGGTTCAGGGTAGCAATGTGTCCACTTAAAAATCTCCCCTTCTTGGCCTACACTGTAGCCAGGAGTGCTCACCCAGTTCTGGCCAGGGAGATATAGATAGACATCATTGTGTAGGCTTTTTCTCCCTCATTTCTTCCTTTCCGTCCTGGAACTGGGACATGATGCTTAGACGTGCAGCTGCCATCTTGTGGTTATGACAATGAGAGCCACACACTGAGGATGGCAGTACCGGAAGTAGAGGGCGCCCAGTTTCTTGATGACTTACTTGAGTGGCTTCACCAGCCTTGATCAACTTACCTATGAATTTCTTGTTAACTGAGAAAAATAAGTGACAATTTGATTAAGTCTCTTTGATGGGTGTTATGGACTGAATTGTGTCACTCCAAAATTCATATGTTGAAGCGGTAACCCACAGTACCTCAGAATGTGACTGTATTTGGGGATAAGAGATAAATAAATTAAAAATGAAACTGTTAGGATGGGACCTGTTCCACTGTGACCAGTGTCCTTTTAAGAAGAGGATATTAGGATACAGGAAAGAAACCAAGGATGTGTGTGCACAGAGGAAAGGCTGTGTGAGCACACAGTGAGAATGTGGCTGTCTTTATGCCAAGGAAAGTTCCCAGAAAACAATCCTGTTGGCACCTTGATCTTGAACTTGCAGCCTCCAGAACAGTGAGGAAATAATTTCTGTTGTAAACCACCCGGTCTGGGGTATTTGTTATGGCAGCCCTAGCAAACTAATACAGTGGGGTTTCTTTACATGCAGCTCAAAGCAGTCCTATTGATAGCAAAACTGAAACAAATGAAAGTATTATAGACCACAATAGTATAAATGATTTATTTGTTCTGCTGTTTCTTTTCTTTTCTTTTCTCTTTTTGAGGAAGATTAGCCCTGAGCTAACTGCTGCCAATCCTTCTCTTTTTGCTGAGGAAGACTGGCCCTGAGCTAACACCCGTGCCTGTTTTCCTCTACTTTCTATGTGGGACACCTACCACAGCATGGCTTGCCAAGCGGTGCCATGTCCGCACCCGGGATCCTAACTGGCGAACCCTGGGGCGCCGAAGCAGAACTTGCGCACTTAACTGCTGCGCCATCAGGCCGGCTACTGTTTCTTTTTTTATGGATGCTGTCTCCATAGCCGTTGTGATACTATGTTTGTTTACCTGTTTAACTTCCAGTGTCCTGCCTCTAGACACACGCATACACACACCTGCACACCCCAGCACACACACTGCGCTTCTTAGGCTGAGGTTGTCTGTTTCGTCTTCGTTCGCCTCGCACAATAGGTGGCACATAGCAGGCACTTTATCCTTGTTTGTTGAATAAATTTGTTTAAAAGAATGTAGTTGGCAATATTTAGGAAAACAGAATGGTCAAAATTAGAATAGTGATTTAAAAAAACATGTATACTCTTTCATGATTTCAAAATTATAATTTTGGTATTTGAACATGTAATCCTAATTTGAAAAGGTGATTTTGTTCTTGAGTTGGCTTAGTTTTCAGGGGATTTGCTTTCACTGAACTTTCGTAAGTTAGTTTGTTTATGGGCAGGGGTTAGACAAATCGTGTAGATCCTTTAGTCAGCCCATCTGTCTATCTATGTATCTTTCCTATGTAAGTTTTACATCCTTCTTTAAGTAGTCTTAGAGTGGAAACCTTTCATGTTAAGTGAGATTAAATCATTTTCCATCATTAGGAGCTTGAATCATTGCCTAATTTATAGTTTGATAAGTAATGTGTACTTATGGAACTTCTCTGCTGTCACTCTAAGTCAGAGGGTAAGTTTTTTTAAACAACAACAAAAAAATGGTTTGGTTCTTCTTTCTTAACTTTTAACTTCTAACTGAACTTTTAAGTAGTCCAGAAAATCTTTTAATTTCTTTTTAGGTAGTAAGCGCTTTTCTTTTCTAATATACTTTATTCTATAATATTGTATGGAGAATAAATTGTGTGGACTTTCATCAAGTGCAATGTCATATTTTGCTTGATTTGGTGCTTTTAAACAGGATGGTGCTTTCTTCTTAAATCATGCAGAAACTTGATAGTTCAGATATGATACATTTTATTTAAAATACTGTAACCAGGGGCCAGCCCCGATGGCCTCGTGGTTAAGTTCAGTGCACTCTGCTTCGGGGGCCTGGGTTTGGTTTCCGGGCACAGAGCCCACACCACTGTTAGTGGCCACACTGTGCTGGCTGCTCACATACTAAAAAATAGAGGAAGATTGGCACAGATGTTCGTTCAGGGAAAATCTTCCTCACCAACAAAAAAAATAATGCTGTATCCAGAGCCTGACATACTACAACATAGAATGGGGTCAAGGTAATAAGATGTCTTGACCCGTTTATGTATGTGCATGAAATTTCAGTGACCTCAGGAATTCCTTTGAATTTATTTGAATAAACTAATTTTGAGCTGTTTGGTTCTTTCAAGCGATCATAACTCATTCTCAGTTTTTCAATCAGATTTGAATAGTAGCTGACACGTAGTAGGCCCTTACATGTGTCCTAAAATGAATCTGTAAGATGGGGATGCTGACCACATGCTGCTATTGTGCATCTCTTGTCATTTCATGGTTTCATACATCCTATTTTGGATTTGTATGCATTCTGCTGTTTCTAAAATTGGTAGCTAAGCAATGCATTTTTTAACATTAATTATCAAGTTTTGTCTTACTCTTAAATTTCCTGTGTTTATGTGAGGCAGCACAGTGGGCATCTTTCTATCTTGCTGAAACCCACTTTCCTGGGCTGAAAATATACTGACCTTGGCTATAACCTTGACATTTAGGAGAGTTGACTAGACTCTGAAAACATAGAGCCCAGTGTGATTGTAAATGCCTGTTCCTATGACATCCTCAGTTACGTAATAAAAATAATCCAGAAAATTGTCAAGATATGTGAACATTTTATACGGGGATTGGCCTTATACAGCACAGACTTACGAGAAAGAGTTCATTTTCCTAAGAATCCTTCAACAAACTGAAGGTTGGGCTCCCAGTCCTGAGGCTCTGACTCTCTGGGTATCATAACCACAACATCTGGAAGAATGTCTGTTTCTTCCTTTGAAAAAAATATGTTTAAACTCTTTTTTTGGAGGGATGTTATAAAATGTGTCCATCGCATGACTCATTTTGGAGTATAAGAGGTGATATGAATTAAATTATCATTGAAATTTTTACCCTGTCTGCTTTGCTCATTTAGACTATATGACCTTACAAAGAGTCAGGCAGAGCGAACATGACAGAAGAGATCACTTGAAACTTATTTCATCTGGATTGAAAAGGATATATTTTATAGCTGAGGATTCCACACAGAAAATAGCTTTCTAAAGTTACTCTCAAGTATAGCATCAGTGTATTGGGAAGGAAATCAGTATTTTTCAAGTGCCTCGTAAAGGTCAAGCATTCTACCAGGTACTTACATTTGGGCATAACTCATTGGGAGACAGCAAAATGGTTGTGTGTACTGTGGGGTCCTCGCCTTGTCACCGACTAGCTAAGTGACTACTGAGTGACCTTGGGCAAGTTATTGACCTCCTCTTCCTCATCGTCACTTTTCACATCAATCCTGTGAGATGGGTGGAGGGATTCCCATTCTACAGATAAGGAAACTGAGGCCACTTAGGTAATTTGTTCAGGGCCACACAACCAGGAAATTGCAGTACTTGGATCTGGAGCCAGACATTGCTCAAGATCCCACCCTCTCTCTCCCATTCTCTGTGGTCCCCCAGTTGATGTCATGTTGCATGAGCTTAGATTAGGGGCACTAGTAATATAGAAAAAGCTCTGAAAAGGAAATTGGGAGAAGTGAGTTTTAGCTGGCCCTTCCCCTAGCTAACTGCGTGTCCTTGAGCAAGTCATCTGTCTCAGCTCCCTTATCTCTTAAGTAGAGGGCTTGGGCTCGTACAACCCTTTCAGATTTTGCCCCTTTATCATCATAAAGTGTTCCTCTTTGTGTCTAGTAATACTCCTTGTGTTGAAGTCTATTTGTCTTATATTAATTTAGCCAGTTTAGCTGTTTGTATGCATGGTATAACTTTTCCCTTTCTTCCAACTAATGTTTCTATTTAAAATGTTTCTCTTTCTGGAGAACATATGTTTGATTCTTGCTTTATTATTGTTATTGCTGTTATTTTATTCGTATTGACAACCTTTGCCACTTGAATGAGTGTTTAGTCCATTTACATTTAAAGTAGTTGTTGATATGTTTATATTCTGGAGTTAAAGTTTTAAGAGGTATATTAAAATTTCATTTTGGTTTTCTATATCTTCTCAGTTTTCTTTCTGACTTAACTTTATGAAAAAATAATCTTGTATGGGTTGGAGACTTATTAGTGTAACTGGTTTGTTAAATGGGCCACACTTAGTAAGACACAAAAAGAAAATAGCTTTATTCTTTTCCCACCTCTACTTTGGATGATATTTTCAGCAGATCCCATAGCTTTTGAATCATTTAAAAATATTGGAACAACTAATTTTCAAATATGAGAAAAATGGGGTACAATGTGCACTGTAACTTCTGTCCTCTCATCCAGTTTATAGCGTCTCCCCTTTTCTGTCCTCAGGCCTGACACCTGGCTTGGTGATCATCAGTCAGAAAGAAAGGTCATTTCTAGTTCAGCCGTCCTCTCTGCACTTCCTTCTACCCACTGTTTCTGGCTCCTCCAGAGTCCACAGGGAGGCAGAAGAGGGATGAAGGCTGTTGTACTTGCTGGTGCTGGTTTGTTTTCGTGGCCTGCTGTTTCTCATATACACGCTTATGGGTTCTTTGGAGGTCGCCTGCAGGGTCCATCGACACCATGCCATTATTGGATGTGGGCAGTGTTACTCCTAGGTGACCACTCATGACCTTCAGCTCCTGTCCTCCAGTGGCACATTGCTGGAGCATTTCTGAGCCCCTGTCCAGGCAGCCCTCTGGGGTGGAGACCTTGCAGGATTACTTAAGCCTCGTTAACTTGGTCCACAGGAAAACTCACATGTAAGCACCATCAACTCTGAAGTGTAGCCTGCTCCCACTTGTCCTGAGGTTCTCTTTCCTTGCTCTACTGTTACAGGCAGCATCAGCCAGGCCTGAGGCTCCAACCTCACACATGCCCCACAGAACAGGCTGTGAGTTTCTGCACAGAGGCAAGCATCTAGCCAGGGAATATTAGCCTCCCTCACTGCATATAGCCCCAAGGTATGAGGGTTTGTTTTGGCACTTGGTAGAGAGGAAAGGAAAGGGAACTAGTCTTTACTCTTGAGAATTCTGTGTCTCTCTTTTTTTGTTCTTGATAAGGAAGATTGGCCCTGAGCTAACATCTGTGCCTATCATCCTCTACTTTGCATGTGGGATGCTGCCACAGCATGGCTTGATGAGTGGTGTGTAGGTCCGTGCCTGGGACTTGAACCAGCAAACTCTGGGCCACGGAAGAGGAGTACGTGAACTTAACCACTATGCCACCAGGCCAGCCCCCTCAGAATTCTCTTTAACAAGTATGTTCTGCAATACAAGTTCTTCTCATGCGTAGACTCCCGGGGGTGCCCTCTGGACTGATTTGACAATGTGCAGCAAGTCCTGTGGTCATGTGAAAGGAACTCATCACCTATTGTCTTTAACGTTGAGACTAGCTGAAAATTTGAAACAATAAGAGATTTCTCCTTCTACTTCTGTTGAAAAGAATTTAGAAATTATTGGCTCAATAGCAAGATGCACAGATAAACAGTATACTTTGAGCTACATTTATAACTTGTGAACTACCACACTTTATAATCTTTTCACTGTAACGAGAAATACTAAGTACAAAATAAATGCTTAATGAATCAACTCTTGGAGATTTTGGTGATTTTGTCTCTGGGGAAAGTAAGGGTGACCAATGTAATAAAAGGAATGAGGTCTCTAATCTGTGATACTCTTTACTAATTTAGTTAAACAATTGGTCACTTAAGTGGAAATGTATAATTCAAAACTATTGTTAGCTCACTCAAACTAGTTGGTCACGTTGGCCCAGGTAGATAAAACCTGTGCCTGGATTGACAGGCACCTCTGGTGGAAATCTGTAAACAATGCCAATCATATATCTATTTATGCATTTTATATATATGTATATGTGTGTATATATTATATGTACATATTATACACATGTCTATGTGCTTAATTTGTATATGTATAAGTATACACATACATGTGTATATATTTATGTAATGTGTATGTGTATATACTAGTGTATATATCCACATGTAAATTTGTGTATTTATAGTTCTGATACAGCTGTCACAGAGATGACATATGATGGGGTTACCTCAAATATATTTTAAGAGTTAGTAAAGTATAAATAGCAATAGCACAGATAAAGGAGAATGGTTTGGAACAAGAAACAGGTAATTTTCTAATTTTTGGAGCAGCTACAGATGAATATAAAATGTATTTATCTGTTCATGGTTAACTTATTTTGAAGTAGAAAATAATCTGAAAACATCTAATGTGATTTTGTACTAGAATCTATAGGTGACAATATAAGAAGTCATTTTAAAGTTTTAAATTTAATTTTGACTAGAGTTAATTATCAATGTATTTTCAAAATATATTAACATATTTATTACACAGTAGTGATTTATGTGAAAAAAAAAAGAAGATTATATCTCAGTGGCTAAGATTGAAAACATCTTAGGAGATTTTGTCTTTGTCTTTTTTATAAAAGATTTTTTCATAATAAAAGATTGTGTCTCAGTGTCTAAGATTTAAGAAAATACCTTTGGAGCTTATGAAAGTAATACACGATCATGCTAAACATATGGGAGAATACATGAAAAGCCCAAAGCATGTGGCAGAAGTGCTCTTAATCTAATCATAAGCAGATGACCATTATAGGCCACAGTGAGAAACACCAGATTGCTTTTTGTTTATTGATATATTTTTTCTATGAGTTATAAAGAATTGGTCTTTTCGTGGCAGAACTTCCTTTGATCTATATTTAATCAGCTCACTTATTTTTCTGTGAGAGACTAATAAGAATTCCGTTTCACGGCTAGATTTTCTGTGTAGGAAGCTGTACCAAGATCGTGTACCATATAATCAGAAAATCTGCTAAATATAACTTCTCAAACTTTATTTGTAGAGTAGATTTTTTTGTAATTTTTTGAGCCTTAGTTGATTGTTAAGAATTACTTTAAGATGCAGAAAAAGAAATAAGGAAAGTGAGCTTGTGTATAAGAAAAGAGGTATTTTAGCACTCAAGTGTGTTTTTAGTTCTAGCCCTTGAAATGCTTATGGCAGTTAATTTGGTGTGGACCTCAATATTTCATTTTGTAAATGGGGCAGTGTCTGTCGGATTGTGGGGTCAAATGCAAGGGGGAATATAAATGCTTCTGGCCTATTTTTCTGGGTATACTTTAAGCAAGGTAAGCCTTCATGAAGGAGTCCTAATTTGTTAGAAAGCTTGGAATTTTGAGCAAGAGATTTAAAGAAGAAGTTGTTTACAGAGTTCTACTTTAAGTATTACCAGGTATTGTCTTTGTAAAAGTATCTTGGTCCCATTTCTTTCATTATGAAGCCCTTCTTTTAAAATCATTAGCCTCTGGCGAAGATTTAATACTTTGAAAAGTAAGTTCATAGAAGAAAAAGTGTGAATACAAGAGTGGTATTTAATTGAGAATACTATTTTTTTCTGTATCATGGGAAAATATTGAAATGGGTTAGCTAAAAAAAATAATATGTTTATCTTCTTAAAGATAATTTAGCAATTATTTGGAAAAAGACTCAACGTCTTTATATTAAATCATGATTTTTTTCCCAAAGATCAGTGTATGGAAAATTTTAAAATAATAGAGAACTAATAGAAAGGGGAGAAAAAATAGAAACATACTGTATCACATAATAACTATCCCAAAATGAGTTTGGCTTCTAACACATTTTCAGGTTTTTAAAAAAATGGGTATTAGCTAGCTGTTCTGATAGAAATGATGACTTGCAAAAATACTCTGTTTTGTTTAAAAGTTGCTGGAAATGTTAACCTGAAATGGAAGAGCAAAGAAGCTCATGTTTAGGTTTATACGCAGCAATTAACTTTTCCATCTATCCACGTACATCACAGACTGTGCACATGTTGTGTAAAATAATTGCCAAATGTTTCGGGGGTGGTGAGTCTATTTCTTCTTCATGAGAATTTATGAATTTGTGAAATTAGGTTTTTTTGGAGTCACAACAATTTATTTCATTAAGATGTTTATTGGATAAATATTTTCACTAAATGTTCATCAACTTCAAACAGGCATTATTTATTCAATGAGAAGTGTTAGGAGCCTATTGCAAAGTGCAATCTATTTTTTTTTTCCTTCTGCAGTGGATGTTTCCCCTTTTGGTTCAAATGAGTCTATTATTTTAAATGGCTTCCATAGATCTGAAATCTCATATATATAGAAGCAGCCGGTTTTATTTGTAAGCCCACCCACCTAGCGGGCTCTTCAGGGTCTTGGTGCCACACATTCTGTAAACGTGATGTGAAAGCCATAGGGTGTGTGGACTGTACATGGGGAGGGGACCGTTGATTTCTGACAGAAACTGAAGCCATAGACTCATCAGTTTATTTTGCATCATTTCTAGGTCATACAAGTACATGATGGCTTTTTTTTTTGACATGCTGTAGGTATATAGAACCTTCGTAATATCTCACAGCTATAAGCTAGAGAAGGTCACTATGTGTCATGCCAAACCACGTCTGATTTCTGACATGGGCAAACAGTAACTGTGCTTGAGGTGACAATGGACCCTCACCCTGCATATGCCTTTGAGACCATAAACTGAAGGTCCTTGTGAATGTTATTTCAGCCAATGTATGTGTACAATGTATAAGCAATATTTCAGTAAAGATCAAAGTATAGTATAGCAGAAAAGTGAGAGCCGACATTCTTGGGTTTGAATATCAAGTCTGCCTTTTACTAGTAAAGTGACCTTAGGTGAACTCCATAGATCCCTCTGAACTTGTCCTCTTCTGAAAGGGGAGACCCTAGTGACTAACTGGGGGTTGTGAAGATTGATGAAACACTGGATGTTAAGTGCCCAACATATCACGTGGCTTATAATAGCTACTTCTTAAGCATAGTTCTTTTCTTTTCTTTCTGTAGACATCTGACAATTAAATATGTCTTGTGGGGCAGTTGAACAGTAATGAGTTGGGCATGCAACTCATCATGATATTTCTAGACATGATGCTTGCAGATTTTTTTGTTTTGAGGATTGCATACCTTTCATAAGTCCCTTGGGAAATTAGTCGGTATATTGTTTTGCTCATTCGTTCATTCATTCAGTGTTTTCTTTTTTTCTTTTCTCCCCAAAGCCCCAGTACATAGTTGTGTATCCTAGTTGTAAGTCCTTCTAGTTCTTCTATGTGGGATGCTGCCACAGCATGGCTTGATGATTGGTGTGTAGATCTGTGCTCAGGATCCGAACTGATGAACCCCAGGCTGCTGAAACGGAGTGCGCAAACTTAACTACTACGCCACTGGGCTCACCCCCATTCAGCATTTTTCAATACTTGTTACATGGCAGCTTTTTTGAACTCTAGGAGTTCATGTTCTATCAAGAGAGATAAACATTTAAGAGAGAAAGGACTATAGAATTTTAAGTTTCACAGAAGGTGCATTGCTGAGGCTCTGTAGAAGCACAGAGTAGGGACATCTGAACTGGGACAGTCCTTAAGCCCTCAAGAGGTATTCTCCTGTTCTTGTATCCTTTTTTCTTTCTTTCTTGTTCTTGCTGAGGAAGATTGGCCCTGTGCTAACTTCTGTTGCCAATCTTCCTCTTTTTGCTTGAGGAAGATTGTCCTTGAGCTAACATCTGTGCCAGTCTTCCTCTATTTTGTATGTGGGACACTGCTACAGCATGGCTTGATGAGTGGTGTGTAGGTCCTCACCCTGGATGCGAATCCATGAACCCTGGGCTGCTGAAGCAGAAGATGCAAACTTAACCACTATGCCACCTGGCCGGCCCCTGTTTTGTTTTTCCAGACGTGTTTCATTTCTGTTGTTTAATTTAGCCATGCTTCTAAATATTTACTTTTCTTTGCTGAGACATACAGACTTGGAAGACTATCTTATGTTAGAAGATTATCCATTTCTTGAGCATCAGAATAGCATTACTGTCTTTTTGGTCATCATTTTATTTTGTATCCCTAACATGAGAGTGTAGTGGTCCATAGAGGGACATGTGGTAGAATGATGTGACCTGTTGTTTCTGATGGTTTCCCTGGTGACTGCTCTCCCTTAAGCTTTTTGGCCTTTTAGTGGGAGACATCCTCTTGACGCATGGAAACTGTTGATGAGGTCAGCAATGGTTACATAACCATGTTATTGGACAGTTATGTGGAGCATCACAGTCAGTGGAAATAGGAATTGCTTCTGAGAACACAGGGGGAAAGATAAATTATATCTTGGTGTTTGTGAGAGTATTTTTGGCTGTGAATTATAGAAGACAGCAGCTTAAACTCACAGAAGTTTGTCACCCCTAACAGGAAATACAAGTTTAGGAATCTAAGCCTTTTGGGCAGGTGCAGCATCTCAGCAATGCCACCGGAGAACCAGGCTCTTCCTGTTTTTGACTCTTTATTGTCTGGCTTTTGTCCCCATGGTTGTGAGATGGCTCTGTTTCTCCCAGCAGCTGTTCCCAGGAAAGAGGGAAGGGGACATGTTCATATCTTGAGAGCAGACTTTGTCAGAGCCCTCTTTCTTGCATCTCATTGGCCAAAACTGTGTCACATGGCTACCCCTAGCTGCAAGGGAGTCTGGGAAACAAACCATTTTAGCCTGGCATATTGCCACCCAGAACAAAATCAAGGTTATGAATGTTGGTTAGACAAATAGCCATGACTGCCATACCTGGGGATTTTATTTTTGTCATGTCTAATGACCTTAGGTTTAGATTCCATGATTTGGTGAGTATTAGTTACCACCTTATTCATGCATTTATTTGACAAATATTTATTAAATGCATAAGACCTTATAATATACCGTTCCCAATTTGATAAAACCAGACCTCAAATTATGGCTGCATGAATGAAAAGTATCTGAGTATGGATGTAAGCTAATGGAAGTTTCTCTTAGCTCATGTACTAAATTGCTGGAACTGTGATTTTCAAATTGGAAAAAAGTTGATTTTGTTTAGCTGACCTCCATCGTGTAACTTGTTCATAATTATTACCCACACACTCCCTTCTCTGACCCTTGCTTCTTTCACCAATAAATCTGGAAGCCTGCCTTGTAAGACTGAGTTGTTCCACTTTTCCCATAATACTCCCTTTTCCAGCTTTTATGTGCTTATCCATTAAGTCAGGCAAATTTCCTTTTCAGAATCTGGCATTGTTTCTTTATTGGAAAGGAAACGATTGTTTTAGGCCAGGAAAACTTGAAACAGAAAATAGAAGACTATCAACTACTTTTTTTTTTAATCATCAGATCTTATGTTAGGATTCAGTGTTGGGTCTTGGTGGGGTCTTGTGCATATTCTGTTCAGAGGGAACCGAAACTTGTTCTTGCCCGTGGTTCATCTTTGAAGCAGGCTTGACACAGCTTTACACACGGTCTTTCCCCAAACTATGACATAAATCCTGCTTTTGAATTTATGGCCAGGGTCAGATTTCCAGTAGTGGTGTCTGGCAGGGTCCCTCAGTCAAATTCCGAGGCTGCGAGGATGATTTTACTTGGTGTCTGGTTTTCCCTGCTTATTGTGAAAGCTGAGCTGCAGCCTCATATGACCCCTTCTGGTCTCCTTCAAATTCTAGCCAAATTAGTGGTTTATTTAATCTAGAGAATGCCCATCTTTTGGCTGTTCCCCAGTGACTGATCCAATCTGGTAGCATAAGTGGGTTACAGATCTGATAGTTTATATCACTGATCCCAAAGTTTGCACCAATAAAGGACCCTTCAATTTTTTTAAATAGATCTCTTGTTTAGAAAGATTTTTCTTCATGAAATAGATATTTCCCTCCTTATATTAATCAAGGGCATATTTAACTAGCAACAATTTCTGACAAGCGTGAGATAACCAGTATGTCTCTGTTGGTATCACTTAATTAAAAGCAGAGATACTTGAAATAATAATTAAAAAAAGAAGCTTTATTGCAGTTAAATATATGCTTCTTATTTGGCTTTTGAAATATTGAAAGAAAGCTTCAAGGCCATTATTACTTCATTTATAAAATCATAACTACTGGCTGTTCATTTTTCCTTGTGTGATGTTTAATTTTTAAGATTTTTCTTATTTCTGTATGTTTTTCCTTTTCTGGTGAAGGGTGTTTGGAAAACAGGAAGGTTGTGATATTTATGATCTGTGTATTTCTCTTTTTCTCATGTTTGCACACATAATTTTCATCAGATGATCATTTTTTAGCTTTCTCTTATGGAAAATTTTAAATGTAAAATTAGAGCAAATATTACAATAAACCTTCATATAGCCATCATTAAACTGTAGCAAACTCAGGGACACTTTTGTTTCATCTGTTACCTCTCCATCAACAACCCCAACTGGATTGTTTCGAAGGAAATCCTAGATAGCATATTATTTCCGGATGACCAGTTAATGAACTGAAGACCTACAAGGAGCTCCGTTGCAGATGTTACTGTGCTATGGATTACGATTTGGCTCAGTGTGTACATGTTGACCCACGTTTCTGTATCAATCATCAATCTGTCTTGGCTTTCTTTTGTTAGTGGAGCTTACTTGGAACTATAATTTCAGAAAATAGGATGGGCATCTCTTACCCTAACTGTTGGCAGTGAGAAAGCCAGGTAATGCTGGCTGACCTCTGAAGGGAAGAAAGCAGGAGAGAGAGGGCCCCAGATGCTGGCTTAGTTTGGGGGGTCCCCATGGGTAGTTGTTGTTGCCTTGAAGGAAAGAGGTTCTGGAGCTAAATTTGGCCAACAAGGGTGGTACTCAACCTTGGCTATATGCATGTTATGGATTAGCGGTTGCAGGAGTCACACTCCTTTCGGTAACACGTTGGGAGAATTTCTTATTTAAAGTTTAAAAAGGATTTTTATTGTCTGAGAAGAAGGTGGCAGCTGAAGCAAGCACAAGCTACTCTAGGAGTCCCCATTTGGTGTGTGTGTGTGTGATTCCTCTGGAGTGTGATCTTGAATTTATGCTTTGCAGTCATTTCAAATCCTCGCAGCTCTTTTGGGTCAGAAATCATGGTCATTGTTTCTGAATCTACACATTATTATCCCCATTGGAAGTTAAATTACTTTACACATGGAACCTAATGTATCAGGGTCAGAGTCAAAATTACATTCTTGTGGACATTATTCCATTAGCTGTTTTAATTAGATTTGATGGAAACAGTTTATAGTAGTAGATGATTAACTTGTATTAAACTAAACCATTTATTTCCTTATTTGCACTTGAGTATAGAAAGTTAAAAATGTTAGAATAATTTAATGTACACCTACAAGTAATTTTGAATAGAAAAGCCATTATTTAGTAGTTATTAGTGACTCGCAGGTTTCTATGTCAATTATTTGCTGAAAATAATAAATGTAAAATAAAATCAGAGGGATGTTATTTTGATTTACATCTCTTTATATTTTTCTTGATCCAGAAGGCTCAGCTAAGAAAAATAGAGCCCATATATATGGCTTATTGGCTTGGGCAATAAAAGAAATTCAACAGAAGGCAACGTCAGCTTACAGTTCTGTTACCTTCTGTGACCTCCACAGAGGATCACAACCTCTTCACCTCATTTTCTTGCTGGGAAAATAGAGGAGTGGAGTTTTATACATTTGCTTCTTCATTTATGTTTACGTCATGGAATCAAATGAAATGTCTGAGTGTATGTCATTGGGATAGATGTGAAGTGAATATTTTAATTCTGATATTGAAAAATTCTCATTTATGGGTATCCATTTCCATTTGATTTTATGCATTTGCTCCTTAGAAATCAAATCATTGGAATCAACATCTTTACCATATTTCATTTAGATAGAAATTAAGAAATATTTTAAATCTAACATGAACGATTTCCATTTGTGTAATATTGTAAATTAGGCAATAACGTGAGGGCGTTATATCAGGTCTTAAAAGTTTACCTTTGCTGCTTTCTGTTGTTAGTGGGTAGTCTTTCTTCTCTCTCCCACAGGAAAAGACGGTTTCTCTAGAATATAGAACCCTGAAGTATGATCTTTCTTAAAAAAGGTAGGGGTATGTGCTTTTTAAAATTAATTTGTGGACTTTTAAAAATTTTGTTATCGTGAATAAATTACAACTCAGACTATTTAATCAAGAAGCAGTTTTTAAGCTGTAACGTGTGCCATTGTGAATTGAATTAAAAGCTCAGATTGAGCTTTCTAAATTCAAGATTGAATTTGCCAGGCTCTTTAAAGAATGACTGTTTTGAGCGAATAGTTGGTATCTACAGCAGTCAATGCATGTAATGTGTAATAAGTGACTGTTGCTCAGTAGACACATTTTTTATTGAAATAGATTAATTTATGCCTATCTTGATGAAATATGTTCCTCTTTTTTCAGCAGGTGTCTTCATTCTAGGAAACCCAGGGAGTTTGGAAGTATAAAATGGTCTGTGGCCAGTAAAAGTTGCCATATCGTCCATTTTTTTCCTGTGATGTTTGTTTTTCAGAGTCTGACTTACGATTTGCTTGATGCTTTATCAGCTGTAACAGCGTTATGGGCATTCTGAGGTTTATGGCACTTTTTGTAATCTACACAGAGTTTCCAAGAGGTTTCTGAATTTTGTGGACTGAGCTCTTAGCCTACCAGTTGTGTTTGTGTTCATCTGTTAGCTTTTACTCTGTAATATGGATCACCACCTGCCTGCTGGCTGCCCTGTTCTAAAGGTGTGCTCAGGGATTTGATTCCGATGACATCAGTGTGTCCAGAGAAGTGCCTGCAGAGACTGGCCCTGGGACAGAGCTCTAGATGCAAGTGCTGTGGTCGGGGGGCTGTCACCTCCAACCACAGCATCTCCTCAGAGATTTTGGATGTTCCAAGATCGCATTGGTCAAGCCTGACCTTGTGCCACTAGCCTTCCATGTTTCCCTCTAGTCTCCTCTCAGATTGTAAGATTTTAGCTGTTAGACCATTTCTGGGCAGAGGAGTTATGGTCTAGAAACATTCCTTCCCCATTTTATAATCACAGATTTGTGATGCTTGTGGAGTCTTTCTTCATTCTTCTGTCAGTTTCACAAAAGTGGCTTTTCACCACCAGCTTTCAGTGACCTTGTCCAACTCATAGCCATCTCCAGCCTGGAAACGGCTCAGTTCTCCTCTGTGACACAGCTCCCAAAGTTAGTTACCCATATATTACTTAGAAAACATCACCTACCCCTAGCTAGTAAAAAGGGAGAATTATGCCATGTACTAGATCATTGGAAGTCCAGTGTGGAGAACAAACATGTTCCTAATCGCTGAATTGGAAATAGAGAAGTTGAAGCTGAGATGAGATCTTTGCTCTACTTAAGGTAAATTGAAACACCAGTGTAAACTCAGCATTTGGACGTAAATAGTACAAGAGTGTATTTGGAAATAGAGACATCAAACAGAGGGATTGTAGCTAATTTGGAAATGTACATGAATATACCGTGTTACTAAATTAAGAGGAGCTTTTATTATAATGTATTTTCTTAACAGGAGTTAAAGCACAACTATTGTAGACCATTAAATAATTTGTTTTGATGTTAAAAATGGGTCTTCATAATCACAGAAGTTGAGAACTGTTGCTCTAGAACATAGTGAAGATATCTAAATCAGGTTAGGATTAAACTCATGATCCAGTCAAGACAGAGCCAGAATGTTCTTCAACAGTTATAGGAAAGAAATGCTCACTTTTTTTTTTTAAGATAGTAGATTGAGTTACTAAGGGCAGTGGAGGAACTTGCTCCTGAAAGACTTTACACAGTCCACTTTCTTATACATTGTATTGGTTAAATGCCATCAGAAAGGCTAGACCTGCACTGTACAATACAATAGCCAGTGGCCACATGTGGTTATTTGTATTTATTTATTTTATTGGGGGGAACACTGTTTTATAATGTTATATAAATTTCAGGTGTACATCATTATATTTTGACTTCTGTATAGACTGAATTGTGTTCACCACCAAAAGTCTAGTTGCCATCCATCACCGTACACATGTTCCCCTTAACCCTTTTGCCCTGCCCCCACTCCCTTCCCCTCTGGTAACCACCTATCTCTTCTCCATTTCTATGTGTTTGTTTATCTTCCACATATGATTGAAGTCATATGATAATTGTCTTTCTCTGTCTGACTTATTTTGCTTGGCCTAATATTGTCAAAGTCTATCCATGTTGTTAATGGCAAGATTTCATCTTTTTTATGGCTGAGTAGTATTCCATTGTATTTATGTCTACCACATCTTTTTTATCCATTCATCTGTTAATGGGCACTTAGGTTACTTCCACGTCTTGGCTATTGTGAATAATGCTGCAGTGAACATAAGGGTGCGTATACCTTTTCAAATTAGTGTTTTCATGTTCTTTGGATAAATACGCAGAAGTGGAATAGTTGGATCATATGGTATTTCTATTTTTAATTTTTTGAGGAATCCACATACTGTTTTCCATAGTGCCTGCACTGGATGGCATTCCCACCAGCAGTGTATGAGAGTTCCCTTTTCTCCACATGCTCTTCAACACTTGCTATTTCTTGTCTTTTTAATATTAGCCATTCTGATAGGTGTGATGTGATATCTTATTGTAGTTTTGATTTGCATTTCCCTTAGTAATTATTTATGTTGAACATCTTTTCATGTACCTGTTGGCCATCTGTATATCTTTTTTGGAAAAATATCTGTTCATATCCTTTGCTCATTTTTTGATCAGCTTGTTTGTTTTTCTGTTGTTGAATTGTATGAGTTTTCTATATATATTTTGGATATCAGATATGTGGTTTGCAAATGTCTTCTCCCAGTGGGTAGGTTATCTTTTCTTTTTGTTGATAATTTCGCATGTGGTTATTTAAATCTAAATTTAAATTCAGTAAAATGAAAAATAAACTTCATCATTCTCACTAGTTCAATGGCCACATGTAGCTAGAGGCTACATGCTGGACAGCACACAGACAGAACATTTCCATCATCACAGAAAGTTCTTTTAGACAGTGCCGGGAACAATTGTCGTCCCTAGCACTATTTCATACCACTTTGAGTGGTTTGTCCCTGAGGTCCTTGCCTTGAACAGAGAAGACAAAGCCTGGTTTGCTTTGTGGAGTTGTGTGAGATTTTATGAATTCCTGGTGCGTCTGTTGGAAAGGAAATGGTTTTCCCCATAATCTTCTTCCAGTTTTCCTCCCTCTCCTGACATCCCACATCCCAAGACGAGTGGCAGGGATCTGCCTGTCAGTTTGAGTTGTTAACATTTTATCGTGCCTGTGGTAGGCACAATTTGGGCTGCCTAGCATCTGAATCCTTTTCCTGAGTTTAGGGGAATCCATCACTGTATGAAGCTGGGTGGATAAGAGTGCTGTGTTCTGTTCGCAAATGGAAATGTCCACTTTGGTGTTTTTCCTGACTTCTGCCAGCTAGCAGGAGCACAGGACTTAAGGACTGCCGAATCTGGGACTGTGCCTCAGGAGCGATGGTTTAGAATTCCAGCCATCACTGGTAAAGGCAGCAGCACTGGTGGCTGTGGACAGCTGTGGTGACCAGGGCTGGCAGCTTTGGTGTTAGCTGTATCAGAGTCAACTATTGAGAACAAAAGAGGAATACTAAGGAGAACAGCTTTTCTGTGGATGTAAGGAGCCCAGACGAGCTTCACCTCTTCTAACTGACATCCTTCTCTACAAGGAATAATAGTAACAGGATCATTTTAAAGAACATCAAGAGAACCAGACATCAGTGATTCCTTAAATTAGTCATAACACAAGTAAGATATCTGGACATTCTTTGATGGAAAGGAATCCTTTCATTAGCCTTTAATGAAAGAATACATGTATCAGAATTACAAACATCCCACTTTGGTTTAGTAATGGAACAACTCTTTTTTTCTTGTTTTGTTTTTTGTGGATATTGGTGTTTGTAATTCTGTTCTTACACTCAGAATCTGATCAGAACTGTTGCCTGTGAGCCATCACAGTGTTTTTGATTCCTACCGGCTCGGTTGATTGGCCTGTTTTATTTGTTTTCCAGAACAAGTAGACCGTGGCATTTTGTTTTACGTCATGTTCAGGTGTATTGTCTGTTCTTTCTGTGTGCTGCTTCCTCACTTTGGTGCACACGGCAGCTGTGTGACCATCTGTGTCGAGTCTTGGACAAGGCTTCTCACCCCCTGCTCTATCCTCTGTCTTCCTCTGTTGGATGTAGATGACCATGAGGCCGTAGTGGATGTGGGAGACAGGACTGAAGAAACCTGGGTCTAAACTGTTGCATGAAGGGGGGCTCTTGACTAAGCAGGAACACCCACGTTCCCAAATAGAAAGTCTCTGATGGTCATCTTCACAGTCTTTCCCAGTAATAACTCTATACATTGAAAGAAGGAGCATAAATTATGTGATCACATGTGTGTACATGTGCGAGAGAGAGAAACTTCTGTTGTGTTGAGCATTTATATATTTTTGGATCTCTTTGTTCCACAAGCTGACATTACCCTTGTATACCCTCATTCAGCCTCATAAATCTCATCGTTTCTTCTTATCAGTTATTAGCTGACATGTTTCTTTTTTTACTTACCCATTATCTTCCTCTCTGATGAATAGTAGCATGGGTTATACAGAGTTGTGATGAGACTATTGGAGAAGCTAGGGCACTTAGTTGCCTGTATGGCCTCATATTGCTTATAGATAGAAATAAGAGTTAGAGGAGAGCTTAATGCCTTATTGGAAAATCAATTTGCCAGTTTTGTGAACTGTAGATTGAGTGACTTTTTAATCTTCTTGGGAAGATTGTGTTGCTTGAGTATCCAAGTTCAGTGACTAATATTTGCCTCATAAATGTATAGAAAATCTTTAATAGTCTTATTAGAAAACATTTTCCAGGCTTACAGGTTTCATGTAGGCTGTATAGATAGACAAAGAAGGTGGAAAGGATGCTATAAAACCATCTTAGCTTAAAACAGAAGAAGAAAGTATGTGATGCTCCTTCAACAGTCTTAAATGTGGTGGTTCAAGAGATTCTCCATTTTGCCTTTGGCATGATGTATAAATGATGGCTTGGTAGGGATGAGGTATTGGATTTAATGTTTATGCTTTGTAGTTTACTGTGTATTAATTAATAACATTTCCCTCTTCTAAGACGTGGAGAATGCAACTGTGTGCTTGTGAGGTTATTAACAGAAGTTTATGTACGCTAATATATTTGAAATATTTTGAGTCCTTTGGGAGAAAAGTACTTAATACACAAATAACTATTTATGTTAACCGTTCATTTCTGTTGACTTAGTACGCTTCCATTTTTTTTTCCTTAATAATGTCAGAGCATCTTATAAACGCTATATAGCAGCTTGAGCAAAAATAAGACCTTTTTAGTGTCAGCACTGTATAATCTGTGACAGATGATTTCAACTCCCCTGCCATATTATCTACTGTTTAAAGGCACCATTCAGCAAGATTATTATGAACAAAGCAAAAAGTTTGCACAAAGGAGCCGCATGGCTGTCACTTACATCTAAATTATGAAGGTGATGATATGTAAGTCTAGGACTTGTTCTTGTAGGAACCCCACAAACTCATCCCCGTCGCTTCCACTCTTCTTAGAAAGTCTGCTCTTCCATTCTACTTTTTCAACACATTGGCGAGTACTCTGTGCCATAGTATAGAGTATATCGCGAACTTTTTGCTCTCGGGCCCCTTCATCCTCTTACAAATTATTCAGGGTCCTGAACAGCTTTAGTGTGTGTGGCTTATATCATAAATAATTTGCCAGAAAGGAAACTAGGGACATTTAAAAATATTTATTAATTAATTGAAAATAATAAACCCACTATATATTAACATCAAATGATTTTTCTAAATGAAATATTACCATATTTTGCAAAACAGGGTAAGTTTGGTGAGAAGAGCTGGCCTTGTTTTATATGTTTGCAGAGTTCTGGGTTCATAGAGGATATCTGGATTCTCGTATTTGTTTCTGCAGTTACTCTGTTGAGATATCACACATGATGAGGCCTTTGGGAAACTCCAAATTGTGAGAGAATGAGAGTGAAAAACGGCAAATAATGTCTTGTATCCTTATGAAAATAGTTGGACCTCCCAGGCCCCCTGAGACAGTCTCGGGCACCACACTTGGAGAACTCCTGCTGTGTCTGAAATCCCTCCAGGCTGTCTGTACAGTGTCTCCTATGTCGTCACGGTTGCTACCTTGTACCAGAAAATCCCCTTCCCATCCGGTGCGCGTGGTGGTAGGAGGAAATCAAAGATGGGGAGAAAATGGCATAATTTATTCAAAATTCTCTTTTGGTTCCATCTACAGAAAGTTATGTCACCTAACTGAACAAAATGGAAGCATTTAAAATATCGGTACATATATCCATCTGTATTTCTCCAAGTGAGAGGTATCACTAAGTGTTGGTAATTAAGATTAAGATCTTTTACATTTGTGATGAGATGGTGGGCAGTGGGCTATTCCCAAATATTAGTAAATATATTTGGCAGATACAGTGATTTCTGTATAACAACCCAGTGGCCTAAAACAATAGGTGATTATTTATTTATTACAATTACTTATTATTTATATTTGTCACTTGTTTATAACAATAAGTGTTTCTTGCGTGTGCATCTGTAGGTTGGCCGGGATTTGACTTACCTAGGCTAGGCTCCACTGGGCTTGGCTTCAAGCTGTGGGTTGGGTTCAGGGTTGCTCCATGTGTCTCTCTCCTGAGACTTGTGTGGGACATGTTCTTATGCAATGGCAGAAGTGTAAAGATCAGGGCTGGCCCCGTGGCTGAGTGATTAAGTTCACGTGCTCTGTTTTGGGGACCTGGGTTTCCCCGGTTTGAATCCTTGGCACAGACATATGCACTGCTCATCAAGCTATGCTGTGGCGGCATCCCACGTAGAAGAACTAGAATGACCTACAACTAGGATACACAACTATGTACTGGAGTTTTGGGGAGAAAAAAAAAAGGAAGATTGGCAACAGATGTTAGGTCAGGGCCAATCTTAGAAAAAAAAAAAGGAATGGTAAAGACCAAGCAGAAACTTACAGTGTCTCTTAAGGCCTATACTTGGAGCTGACTCACCATCATTTCAGCTCACATACATCCCCAGGAAAGACTTGGGAAAGCCCTAATATCTTGCCTTTGCCTGATCTTGAAGTTCTGCATAAGCAGCATTTGAAGCCTAAAGCAAGTCACATGGCCAAGCTCAATATCAATGTGGCAGGAAAGTGTACTCTCCAGTGGAGAATGTACGGGTGGGTAGGGAGAGGGAATGACTGTTGGCTTTAAAATATTCTAATCTACCACAATATGCAATTCCAAAATAATAGTAAATAATGATTTCTACCCACTTAATTCTTATTCAGAGAAATAACTAAGAGGCTAAGCTTTAATTTTAATTTTAGGCTGCGATCTTCCTGTTGATTGTATCGTCAGAATAGCTCTGGCTTCTAGCCCTTTGCCCCTAATCTCATAGCCACTTTTCAAGTTCTTTCTTAATCCTGTTGATCTGAACTATTGTGAGAGCCTGTAAATTGATCTCTGTCCTACTTACCATTGCTGTGCAGCATACCACCCCAAACCTAAGTGCTTAAGACAACAACCATCTTGAATCTACCGTTAGGGCCGGGTTCAGCAGAGAGGGCTTGTCTCTGCTCCTTGTGTCATCAGCTGGCATATTTTGACTGGGTGCTAGAGGGTCCACCTTTAAGATGATTCACTCACATGCTTGGCAAGTTGGTGCCAGCTGGGAGCTAAGGACCAGGAGCCTCAGTTTAGCTCCGTGTGGCCTCTCCCTGGACTGCTTGGGCTTTCTCATAGTGTGTGGCTGAGTTGCGAGCATGAGATAGGATGTGGAAGTTGCCAGTTTCTTAAGGTTTGGGCCTGGAAACTGGCCCAGTGTTCCTTCTACTGGATTATGTCAGTCGAGTAGTCTCAAATTCCAGGTTCAAGGGGAAGGGACACAGACTCCACCCTCAGTGGGAGGGGTGTCCAAGAATTGCCCATGTTTTAAAACCACCATACTCTCTCTGCTTCAGTGGCTCTCACCCCTAAATTACCCCACGTTTGCATCCTGTCCTCAGGTTCATCTTCCTAAAGCACAGCTCTGTCCATCCCTTAGCTCCTCATTTTCTACCAAACAAGAAGCAAGTTAATCTTGCATTTGGAGTGATCCATTTATCAGTTTACTCTAATCCCTCTTTATAGAAGCATGTCCTGTGCTGCAGCCAGACTTTGTCTGGGCTTTTTCTCCTTTTGACTTTGATCATATATATATTTTTCTCTTTCTAGATTATTATCCCTTTGATCTTTTCATATCCTGGCATTCTGTGATCAAAATAAAGGCTACCTTCTCATGAAGATTTCCTTAAGCTCCCCATTCTTTTGGCATATGCCCCTCTGTAGGCTCTTCTAGTACATTTTAATTGTATCCCTTTTAAAGATCTCCCAGTTTCTATCTTACACAATAATATATGCTTGTGTATGTGTTTTATATACTCCAGTAGATTTTATGTTCCTTGGAGGGGGTCCATATTATTATACAATATTAATCTTCACTTGCACTGATATCTTGATATACATGTTACAAGTGCTTGTTTTTTTTTAATGAATGAATTGAGAGTATGCATGGAATTAACAGTATGTTTGGACTCACTTGAAACCTATTAGAAGCACCGTTATTGTTGACTAAGATTGCTGGTTGGCTACAAAATAAATAAATAAAAGTAGATTTGTGACAACTATCAACATGAATATTATAAAATGTTATTAAAAAGAGATTCCACTTAGAATAACAATACAGCTGTACAAAAGTTTGGAGTCACTTATCTAGAAATGTGTAGGAACTAAGTGAGGAAAGCTATGAAACTCAATTATAGAACATAAAAGAAGTTTCAAATAAGTAGAGAGAGAGACTTTGTTCTTGGAAAGTAAGATTCACTACGATAATACAAAAATATCAGTTTTCCCCAAATAAAGCACACACACAATGCAATTCCTATCAAAACTGGGGAATTTGCCAAAATGATTCTGAAATTGATCTAGAATAATGAACGTATAAAACTCTCCCAGACGTATAAAAAAGTATATATCAGGGGTACTTGCCATCTCAGATATTAAAAAATATTGTAAGTCAGTGGTATTTGAACAGTGGTATTAGTACAAGTATACATGGATGAGTAAAATATAGGGAATCTATTTTTAGATAAAATATATGGTAATTTAGTATGTGATAAGGTTGGCATTTTAGATTGGAAGGAAAAGATGAATTATTCAGTAAAAGGTGTTGAGACACCTGCCTAGTCATCTGGAAAATAACGAAATAATGCAGAATTCCTACCACAGAACTTGTGCAAAAATAATTCTGGGAGATAAAAATTTTAAATGTAACAAGGTAAGCTATGAGTGTGTGAGCAAAATATATGTATGCATAGATTTACAATCTTGTGGTAGATAAGACATCTCTAAGTAGAAACCATGAAGGAAGGGATGAAAAAAAAAGGAAACTACACACAACATTTTGAATTTTTATTATTTTATCTTAGTGTAATGGAAAACCATGTAACCTTGTTTGAAAGACAGTATTCTGGGAAAATATTTCCATAATGTATGGTCAACAAAGGGCCGATACCCCTACTGTACAAAGAGCTCTTACAATAAGCTCTTACAATTTTGTCAATAAGATGAACATCTTAATAGAATCTTGGAGAAAAAATATAATAAGGTAATTCATAAAGTAATGAATATGGGGCCAGCAAACATGAAAAGGAGGGCAAACCTACTAGCAATCAAAGTGCAAATTAAATCAATAGTGGAATATCTCAGGAACCGAAATGATAATAAAACAAAAACAAATGAAGTGTCCCAATACTTGGTGATGGTGTGGGGAAGCATGTGCTATAATGTCCTAAACTGTGGTGAAGGACCTTTTTTTCCCAGTCTAGTTTTGACTGATAGGTTTGTAAAATACGGTAAAAATAAATAGCCAGAAAAAGAAAATGAAATATATACAAAATAAGTCTCAAATATAATTCTATATATTTCTATAAAATATTTGTCAGATTTAAAATTACTGCGTCAAATTCCCATAAAGATTTCTAAGTGTTTACTCTCCATTTCTGGACCTCTCTCGTTGTGGACCAGTAACGAGCAGTTTGCAGTGTGGCAGTATTCTGTGGACCACTCTTTGAGTAGTGCTTCTTTAATGTGCTAATGGGAATGTATTTTGGCTCAAAACTTCTGAAGAGAAGATTGGCACTTTTAAATGTACAGACTCTTCTATTTCTAGGAATTTATTGTAAGGCTATAATCAGAAAATTCTATAAGAGTATTCTAGCACTTTCTGTGATAGAGGAAAAGATGGAAGCCAAATATCCTTCAGTATGGTAATGGTTAAATATTTATGGTAGAGTCAGACTGTGAAATATTATGTAGTCGTTACAAATATTAAGCAAATGTATATTATATTTTTTCATTATAAAAAATTCAAATATACTCAAAAGTAGAAAGAACAGTATAAAGAATCCCCATGTCACCATCACTCAGCTTCAACTATTCCCCACTCTTGGCCAGACTTGTCCCTGCTCCTTTGCATTCGATGTGTATTCATTTACATCAGATGTGGAAAGGTGATCATGACCTGTGTAAATAAAAAAGAACAGGTTATAGAGGTGCCTCTATTCACTCATTTGTGAATTCATTCATTCACAATTATTGATGGCACTCCTACCTCATGCTTGACACTGTTCTAGGAGCCTGGGGCCTCAGAAGGAAATAAAAAAGATAAAAGTCGGCATGACACTTACATTCCAGTGGGGAAGACAGAACAATGAACAATCAAAATTATGGTCTATAGTTACTGGTAATTATTACAGAGAAAAATCAAGCAGTGAAGGGGAATAGGGAGTGTAGGGGATGTTGTAGCCTCAGAAAGGATGGACAGGGCATGCCTCCCTGAGAAGGCAGTCTTTGCATCAAGGTCCTAAGTTGTTAGGTAGGAACATGTGTCCATCTCGGTGGAGACCTCCCCAGCCTGTTAGGGGTGGGGGTGGCAAATGTAAACACCGTAAGGCAGAGTGAGCCTAGTGTGTCTGAGGAAGAGCTAGGAGGTTTGTGTGACTAGATTGAGCAATGGGGCAGAGTACTGGGACTTTAGGGCAGAAGTGGTGGGGCAAGCCAGGCAGGGTCTTGTAGGCCGCTGTGAAGACTTTGGCTCCTTCTCTGAATGAAATGGGGAGTGATTGGAAGGATTTGAATCCAAGAGTGATATGATGTTTCTTATATTTTAGGAGACTCACTTTGGCTACTGAATTCAGAATAGACTGTAAGGGGGCAAGTCCAGAAGGAGGAAAATCGGAGAGCAGCTTATTGTGATAACCAGGGAAGACATGGACGATAGTAATTGGACAAGAGTAGGAAGGCAGATGTGGTTTGAAGGGGTCAGATTCTTGGTCTGTTTTGAAAGGAGAATCAGTAGGTTCTGCTCGTGGATTCCATGTTGGGTATGAGAAAGGGAGAGGTGGTGAGGGTGATTCCAAGGTTTTGGGCCTGGGTAATTGAAAGGATAGAATTACTCTTTACTAGAATGGCGAATACAGTGTTACAGGAGGTTTGAATGGGGAAGATCAGGAGTTGGCTTTGGATGTGTTAAATTTGAGATTCCCGTTAGATATCTGAGTGAAGATGTCTGATAGATGGTTGGATATAAGGGTCTGGAATTCAGAGAGAGGTCTGAGCTGAAGATGTGTAAATGTGGGAGTTGGGAGTATGGGTGAGGTCACTAAAGAAGTGAATGCATTTGGAAAGCTAAGAGATCTGAGGACTGAGCCCAAAGCGACTCATGCATAAAGGGCAGGGAGATTAGGAATAATCAATATTAGAGATCAGGGATAAGAGAGAGCTAATGAAGTAGGAGGAAGACCAAGGGCATGGAGTGTCTTGGAAGCCAACTGACAAGTGCTGCAAGGGGGGAAGAGTAATCAGAGGGCTGCAAAGGAGGAGACTGAGACTTGACTGGAGTGCCAAGATAAGATTCTGACCAACAAGACGCGTCAGCTTGAATTCCTTCTCGATGTGTGAATTGTGAAGCCAGGAGAGGATGATGATGATGATACTAATTATTGTTATTTTAGGCATTCAAAAGAATGGAGTCTTCTTATTTCTTTGTCAGGAATGTCAAATATATACCCTACCATTAAAAATGGATATAGCAGCCAAAAAAGAAGGAAAAAGAAACTAAAATTACTAAAAGACAGTTTTTTCATGTCCTGTCAAATAGTTTAAATTAATTATAAAGCTGGTCGAGGCAGATGCAGCTGCCCGAACTTGGATCACACATTGGCAGGAGCATCCGTGGGGGAAAAGGCTGCTGAGAGGGTGAAGTCAATGCCGAGAGAGAAGGGGGAGACGGGGAAGAGGGAGAAGAAAGAAATAGACAGCCCAGGAGGGTCAGAAGGAGTGCTCGAAGCAGTGGATTGTGGGAGATGGATAGGGACCAGTTGCCTGGTAAACTTTGTTGAGTCTTGAGAAATAGAAGATACTAGAAAAGTGTTAGCTGCTTTTAACAGTAGCTTTAGCCTGAAGAGACTTGGAAAGGTCTACATTATTCATAGATGAACAGTCTTCCTGGTACTTCAGACAATCCCCTTCAAGGTAAAGGTGTGAATTCGTGTCTCTGGGATCTAGTGAAATAAATGTTTGTACAGTAGTGCTCATGCATAAAGTGAAGGAAGTGAAGGAAGGACAGTAGTTGTGCTAGAGTTTCTTCTCTAAGCAGTTGATTTGATAAAAAATGATCACATTCCTGGTACTGCCTCTAGAAAATATTTATAAAAATATGAAAATAAAACGTTAAAATATAGTTTTAGTAATCTCCCTATTTGGAAAGGAAACTCTTACCATTTTTACTTGTAGGGTATTCACATGGGGTCTGAATGTGCAAGTTTGGGAAATAAAATGTTCTTTGTTTGTTTTTTCAGTGAGCTAAAATGATTGCTTCTTGATTTAATAAACATTTTGAAACCTCCTCCCCCCAATATACTATACACATAATCTAGTGCTTATCAAATTCTGAAAGTTGGGTTCAGATAAAATAACAGGAGGTTTTTTTCTGGCATCAGCCAAGAGTTGTTTGGAAAACAGGCAGAACAAGTTAAAGTAAGCCTGAAACAATGAAGAGGAAGACTTGTGTGCCAGGCACAGATGGAGTAAGTTCATTCTCACATAAGTATTATCCCCTTGTTCTTGCCAGGGCCGAGAGGCAGTCATTGTCTTAATTAACTCAGGGAGTTTTTGGTTATAGCTCCAAAACCTGAGTCTTCCGGCTTCATGTTGCCCTAACCAGCAGTGTGACCTTCAGTGGGCCACTTAACCAGTTTAGGCCTCAAGGTTGGGAGTGATGGGTGTGGAGGGGCAGGTTTACCTCTTCAAGGTTTTATGTTCAATGCATCTGTTATTCAAGTTTATGGACAGGTTTCAACAGAGAAGCTTAGCAGCTTTTCTATTATTAAGACGTGGATATTTTACTCAAGAGCACTCAACTTTTTTTTGCATTGTGTTAATATTGCAGAACACTTTGAAACTGAGCATAGAAAATGAATGCACTGTCAAGGCTCACATACAGTCTTTGAACTATTTTGTTAGGGCTTTTAGTATTTTTTTTTTGAATTTTGTAGTAAAAAATTACAGTTAAGACATTCAAATATATATTTTTGATTGAAAAGAACCTTACACCACTTAGCATTTATTTCAGCGAGACGTGGATCTCTAAAACGTGCGATTTACACATCTTCCCATCGATATAGGCTTTATTGTCTTGGATACGTGGCAATGTCTTTCAAGCTGTGATTTCTCCTCTATTTACACTATCTTTTGTCGGGGGAAATAGACTCAACAGTGTTTAGATTATCTCTGGACATTTAAAATTTCTCGCAAAGCCTACGTGTAATGGTTGGCATCTCAGAGAATAAACAGGAAATTAGCAAGGCAGAGGCTTTCCTTCATCTTTTGCCAGGGCTGGACTCCTTGCTTCATTTATTTTCCTAGGACACCAGAAATCTGAGAATGGTATTTAAGCTGACCGCGTTTCTTTTATAGCTGGTCTGCATGTGGTAATCTACAGATTGCCAGATCTTTCTACTTTTCTCCAAATTAGTATATTGGCATTTGAAGGACCACGTTTACTTTTCATCAATGAATGGTTTAAAGTTCAGCAGTGTGGCACTTCCATCATCCTAAAACATTGCGTTTTTTTTCCCCAAATGATGAAAGTAATCCATGTGTGTTGTAGAAAATTTGGAAAATTATTGTAATCTGAAATCCCACAACCCACAGATCACCACTTTTGGTATTTTAGGGTCATTCTCTGTGGATCTACCGGTATTCATCAAGTAATCAGTCATTTTATGTTAAACAGACTGTTTCCAAGGGGCGGCTAGTATGTGTTCTGAAAAAAACAAACAAAGCTTTCCATGGTCACGTATGTTTGGTAAATGCTAGGTTGAGTAATGGTGGACTTAGCTTTGTGACAGACACCCTGCTCAGGGCTGGACCTCCTGAGAACTCTCCTTCATGTGGGAGGAACGTTGCTCGCAGTCCTGGAAACAGTGGACACTGACCCGCTTTGGCATCACACTGCCTAACATTCCACAGGAGTGTCTGCAGAGGGCAATGTGGATTACCTTTTGTTTGTGTTTTGTAACAGTTGAGATCTCATGCTTCTGTAACCTGCTTTTTCACACACTTGTATTATGAACACTTTGCACTTTAAAAAATATTTTCCCAATGATTGCTTTCCCTCCTTGTTATTTTTCAAAACGTTCCATTTATAAAGGTTCTGTGTCTAAAGCTGGGGCCTAACCCAGTGACAGGTCTTTTCAGCCCTTGCTGATGGTCTTGAAAGGTTCTGAGGTATAAAATGTTTATGCTCATTTTGTTTCTGCCTTCCACCCACCCGCTCGGACAAACCTTTAATTCTGGACTGCTGCTTTTGAAGCTTGTGGATTCACAGTGCCCAAAACCACAGCTAACTTTGCTTTGGAAAGGCCTGACAAAAATAGGCTGCTTTTAATGCAAATGGCCAATTTTCTCCTGTTGGTGGGCAGTTCATGTAAGAATAGTGTTTTATTTATTGTATTGTAAAAATAGCCTCCTTGAGAAGAGTGGCCTACTCCAGGTAACTCTCACAGATTGGGTTTTCTTCCACCCAGAAATGATTACTTTGATCTAGAATAGTGTATTGCTTTCTCAGAGTATTTTTTTCACTATGAAATGGAAATGTGTATTTAATGTTTCTTAAAGCCCTCTAATGGCAAGTATTACCAGAACTTTCCTTCATGGTTGATTATCTAAAATATTTTTCTTCAATTAAAGGCAGACATGTATTTGCCCCAAATTTAGACCAAATTAAAAATGGGTCTTTATTTAAATATTCCCTTCACCCATTCTTTATTTCCTTTGTCACAAAAATATCCTTGAATCTGAGCATTTAACAACTCTGACCATTTTTCGTTGTCTAGTTGAAAGTGTTAAGAATCTGAGGAGAAATGTATTTATCTTTTAAAATGTATTTGTCTTATGAACAAGGGTTTACATAAGTTTTGGAGACCTGTGGAAACAAACGCCTTACCCTTTATTAGTCGTCTCTGCCTAACTGATCCACATCTGCTCCTCCGGCATACACGGTGCGCATTTTAAATATTATAAACTATGTTGTAAAGTCCTTTCTTTTATAAAGCTTATCTGGGCCAGGTCTGGAACACGGTCATGGACTGTTCTCCTGTGTGGTTCCTGGGCCAGTGCGTTGCTTTTAAAGACTGGAGCTGAAAAGCAGAACGTGTACGTTTGGCATGGGGATTCCTTATAGAGAGTATGCAAATTTCCCCAAGGAAAACGGAATTTGCATGAAAAAGCTCTCACTATAATTATAACAATTTCCTTCTCCTTTTTCTTTTTTTTTTTTTAAATTCAGCTTCTCAACGTGCTAAGTATAAGATTTTTCCCTTTCCTCCAAGACAGGCCTGCTGAAGGAATTGACTTCTGAAAGATCTTATGCCAGCTCTCTAAAGTATCTAAAAGGAGACATCATAAGGTTTGAAATGCAACAGTGTGGGGGCCAGGGAGTGGTGGTCCTGTGTGCCTTGCCCGTCCTTTATGTGAGCATGTGAGATGCTATCCAACGGCTTATGCTTAGTAGAAAAATTATGCTTAGTAGAAAAATTCATGGACTCATCAAAGGGAAGAAAATGTTTGGTAATCAAGTTTTCCTTTTTTCTGAGGGCTGTGCTTACATAGTTTAAATTGTAATAAAAATTAAAATGCCTGAAATGTTTCAGAGTCAGAATCCTCTGCTGCTTTAGCTCATGGGCACCTCCCAGAATGCTTCCTCAGATAGCAACAGAAAACACTGGCAGCCCCCCAAGAGAACATTCTTTGAGGACCTCACTGGCAATTGGGAAAGGGAACTTCGCGTTCTCATTGTGCAGAGTGCAGGCAGGATGTGTGGTCTCCATCCTGAGGTTGCTTGTTGTCTTCCCTGTACAGTGTATAATTTTATTATTTTTTTCAGATGTTATAGGTGAGACGTCCAAATAAACAGCTTTATGGTCAGGAAATACAGGGAAATTGGTGTATTGGGGAAAATCACATATTACTAGAGATACTTTAATTATCTTTGTGGAATATTAGTTTTCTAGTAGCCAAAATTGTTAAAATACCAAATTTTGTTTGTTTTTGAAGAACCCAAGTTGCAAAATTGCTAAATAATCTAAGACACCAAATTTTTAAAACAATACCCAATGTAATTAAATTTCCATTTGATTCTGAACAATTGTCAGTGTCCCTGGGTCATTATCAATATTGTATTAATGTGGAATTCTGGTTGTTGGGCCTTCCTGTTAATAGAATGCCAAACAGGTTGAATCAGGCGTACATACCTAGTATTGTGTGGCACACAGCAGGGGAGAATGGGGAAGACATGAATCGAGCTCACACTGTGACTTTTGCTCAAGAGCGATGTTTGATCTGGAAGGATTTACTCCTGGTTGGAGGCACAAATTTCTAAGGAGATAATTTGAGCTTAATAAGGTGTTCAGAGGGGTAGTGCAGATGCTAGGAGCAGAGAAGAGAGAGGAGTGTAACTGAATTGTTGAGTTTTGAGCTAAATAGTGACCAATTTGTGTAGCATTTGCAAAAGTTAGAAAATGAAAGCAACAGCACAGGTCGAGGGTTAGAGGTGAGGATGAATATTCCTGTGTCAGGGAGGGTAATGATAGTCTGAGCTCACTGCATTGAGTCAGTGTTAAATACTAAAGTTGACGCTTGTTCCAAGCTCTCGGGCTTCCACTGTCTCCTTCTACTATTCAGCAAGGAAATGAGATGATGCGAATGGGAGATTAACCATGGGAGGAAGAATACCAAGTTCTGTTGTGTGTCGAGCAGCGGCCAGTTGAGATTTTCGCAGCCCTGGGAGGCGAGGGCCTCCTCTGGGGCTGGATCTTTGCCTGATGTCACCTGGAATTCTCACAGCTTGTTTTAACTGCCCACTTCCCCAGTGAAAGGCAGATTTCTGGAACTGTTTTGTGGCACCCGGGGAGAATTAACATAGTTTCCTAAGATGCCTGAGTAATGACCTTCCTTCCTGTCCAAGCAGGCTGCTGTAAAAGGATACGCTTCCTTCCGATGGTCTTGACCAACCTCACATTCAAGGGCCTGTGCGTTGTTAGCTCTGTTACCTGGAGAAAGTGAGCTGTGACACCAGCCTTTGGTTGCTAACGTTTGGCCTTGAATCCACCCCACTGACTGTGAACTTCACATAGTAACTGGCCACACTCTCCTCTCCCTTCCTCTCACACTTGCTGAGGCATGAGTTCTGCAAATACTATCTTTTGTGGACCTTATTCTGCTTGAACAAAGGACTTTGTATTCTTCCCCTCTGGTTACTTCCTTACTTTAAGTCATGAGCCGTATTGTAAGGCTTAGTTTCTATACTGAGACGATGAGTCTATAGACTATTTAAAAAATTCCGTAAATGTTATTTTATCCACTTTTTGAATCCTTAGGTAGTTGAAACCAAAACAGTGCTGATGGTTCTCAAAGAAATTGAAGTGCAATTTTGAAAATTTAGGTAAATAAGGTATTTCTAGGTTTAATATACATACAATTCTCCCCAAGTTACATCTTATTTAATAATAAAAATGACTCCACACTGTAGTGCTCTGTGAGTATAGAAGACTTTAAAAACTTCATATAGCCTAATTAAACAGTAAATGTAGTATAACTAACATGAATTATTCAGTTATTTGAATTATTGATAGGCTGGATTCTCTTTAATCGTACCGAATACTTACAGGCAACACATTGCTGTTCAAGGTTGATAAAGTTTATCCTGAATTATATATTTTAAGTATAATTTTAGGCTCTAAATTCGGTCTTTTTCTGATTTATACTATGTGTTCTTTACTAAATATTGTACTACTTTTAGAGTAATGTGATAGGAGTTTGGGACATAATAACCAACATCATTTTTGTGCATTTTAAACCCCTCATATGGACCACACACATTTATAGTTAAAAATGTGAATATAGATGCAGTTTGTATCATTCTTCATTTATAATTATAAAATTAGCATTTCTGGTGTGCTTCACTTGTGTGTATGTGTGTATGTGTATGGCTTCAAATTTACTGTGAAAGAGTTAAAAAGTTTATTAGTGCCCAGTTCCCCTCACTCCACTCTGTTTCTCTCACTCCCCAGGAGTGATTGATTCCTCTCCTTAGGGTACAATTTTTCTTTTCCATTTATATTTTTATACTCTTGCTTCACGTATGTGTCCCTTATACATATTTGTGTATGTGTGTACACAAATACATATACACACATATACACACATACACATACAGAAACATATACACATACATATACACATACGCATATGCATGCATAGTGTATACACACACATACACACGCACATGCACTCACACAGTATTGTGTATCCTCAAAATTCATGTTTTGGCTGCTCAGTTCTGCTCTCTTGGTTTTGTTCCATCTATCTTTAAGTCAGCACCACATTGCTAAGACTAGGGTGAGGCAGCCGAGGTGCCCAGGACGCAGCATTTATGGGCGCCTTTACCCTTCGGCTCTAGGAGCCTCACTTGCTGCCCCCTAGTCTCCACCCTCACTAAAGCTTCATGGTAACTTTTGGTATTTGGTAGGTCAGAGTCTTGGCTATTCTTAGCCCCTTTACATAGCAAATGAATTTAAAGAAACAGCTTGTCAAGTTCCATGAAAAATCCCAAAGGAATTTTGACTTGAATTACATAGAATTTATAGGTTCAGTGAGTCTAGAGTTCTGCACTCTCGCCCTTTCCTGCCTCTGACCTCCTGTCCCGTTGTTCCCACGGTGCCTCAGCCACACTGACCTTCTTGCTGTTGTTCACGCTTGCAGACCTCTTTCCACCTCAGGGCCTTTGTGCTTAACAGTTCCCCCTGCCTAGAACACTCCCCACATCTGTGTATGACTCCCTCTTCTTATCATTCATGTTTCCCCCTCAGATGTGACCTCCCCAGAGAAGACTTCTGTGGCCACCCTAATCTCAAATATCTCTTTTTGGTCATTTTCTTTCCTCTCACTCTGCCTTATTTTCTTCACATAATTTTCATTATCTGAAATCATATAATATTGCTTATTAGTTATTTTTTGTTTACCTTGGGCTTCTTCCACTAAAATGTCAGGTGCTTGAAAATAGGGCTTTGTCTCAAGTCTTGGCTATCATCATATACCAAATTTTCTAGTAGCATATTAAAAAAAGCAAAAAGAAAAAGGTCAAATTAATATTAATAATGCTTTTTAACCCAATATATCTAAAATATTATTTCCACATGAAATCAATATAAAAATTATTAATGAGATATTTTTCAGTCTGTTTTGGATTAAGTCTTGAAAATCTGGTGTTTAATTTACACATAAGCACATTACAGTTTGGACTAGCCACATTTCACATGCTCACTAGCCGCATGTGGCTGGTGGCTATCCTGTGGGATAGTGGAGGGTGGAACAAAGCCCGACACATAGGAAAAAGTGAATGAATATATGCTGAATGGATGAACAACTGAATGAGCAAATAAATTTTACTTTAGTGTTATAAGTAATGAAAACTTGAGTTAAATTAAGAATAGAATCAAGTCCCCATAAAGGGTGATTTGTTGTTAGAGCAAAGTGAGGAGGTAGCAATGATTTTTACTGAAACAGTATTACGGTATCTGAATGGTTTGAGGTAAGTGTCACCTCCATTAAGGCCTTGGTGTGCAAAGCAGCATACGAGGCACTGAGAACCTGAGAAAAAGATGATGAAGTCCTCGAGATGTCTGATGTCTGGCGAGTTAGTAAGAACTTGATGCCTAGCTCTGTTTTAGGTTGTGTGTGTTATTGAAACAGCTCTGTGTATCGTGGATTAAATTTCCCCAGTCTTTTATTAATATTTAGAAACCTAGATTCAGACTAATAGCTGCAGATGCAATTGTGGACCATGCAGTCCCTGTTTATAGAACACATTTTGTGGGCACCTAGCATCATGGGAAGGTGCTAAGAGGAGGTGATATTGCCCTAGCACTATTTTAATGTGTATTTCTCTAGGTTAGTTTCCTGACTCACCTGAAATATCCTCTAAGCATGATTCTGAAGCATTTCAGCTATATTTTGGGTGCATTGAGATTCTAAATGTGTATCCAGTATGGTCTTTCCTTCGTTTTCAACTTATAATTGGCAAGTTCCCATAGGAAAAAATCATTATTGGTGCTATAAAAGCACTTCTTATCTGTCACATTTGGGAAATGAAAGTTTCGTAAAGGTCAAAAGAAAGTGTGCCCCCAATTATGATGATGACTTGTACATCACAAATAGTTTAATAGCTTGGAACCTATCTTAGTCTCTTTTACAGAGTAAAAAGAGAAAGGAAAAAAAATTAAAAACCTAAGTCACTCAATAGCTATTTTATCATATAGTTTTAAGAAGGATGAAAAAGAGCCCATTTAAGTGCTTTTATCGACATCTATCTATATACGTTCTCTGTGATTTGGAACTATTTAAATTGTGTAACCCCTCAAGTTTATTAGTTCACCTTTATTAATTTGTCAAGGTTAATGTCTGCATAATGAGTTGAAGATAATTAAAGACTCGTTGGCACCCATCTGCTAGTATTTACTGAGTGTCGTTTGTTTTATAGCTCTTTTTGTAATGTTTCCTGAGGAGATTTCTTTGCCACTGAAACAATTTTTAAAACACAAACCACGCTGCTGCCTTAGGCAATGTAAGAATTCTTCTCCTTAATCTTTCAGCACTTGACAGCCTATTAGGGAGATCAGATGATGTACCTCTGAGAAGCCCAGGGTGTGTTTGCACACGCTGTTGAGAGTGGGGTGATGCCAGTCGGTTGGACACGTGGCCTGGCGGCCCCCTTTCCTTTGCAGTCTGCCGTAGAAGGCTGCCTGCCGCTGGCGTCTGTGCTAATTATTCTGCCCCAGCAGCAGAGCTGTGGGTGCTGCCTGCAGAAGGATGCCCTCCATGCTCTCCTTATGTGACGGCCGATGGGCATTACGGAAGCCAGTGAGCTGACTGAGCGCAGGGCTTTCCTGAGTGCCTACTGTGTGCAGTGTCCGTTACCAATCGATAATGCAGACAGTTACCTTAGATTAAAAAAGGAGGGATTCAAGGCCCTCTGTGAATATCTTATTCAAATCCTATTTCCTCCATTTACCTATCTTCTCTGGGCACTGGGAAAGCCCTCTGCTGACATTTTCCATTGCTGGGGAAGACCGAAATTTCTGAACTGAGCAGTCAGGCCCCTGCGTGCTCTGATGCCTCCACCTCCCTCCCAGCCATTGCTGCCTTGCCCAAACCGTGTGGTCCCGAAACAGAATGAACTGCCCTGTTACTGTGTGCTTCCCCCTCGCTCCTCTGTTCCCTCACCTGAGTAGCCCTGTGCCTCACCTGTGTGAACCCATCGCTACGCTCAGCTTCAATGCTGCCTCCCTGAAGCCTTGCTCGTATCCACCCCTCAGCCCTGCCCTCACCTATCTTGACAATGCCCTGGCTCTTTAGGCCTCTCTGAAAGTTGTCAAAGCTTTTCCCTTTGTGGTGATTCATCTACAAGTCATCGGAGACCCTGCCCATCAATTTTCTGAAGGCAGCATGGCATCAGCCTGCCTTTTACCTGCTCCTTCCCCAGGGTCCAGCAATCACTTTGCATTTTCTCAATGAGTGGACAAATGCTTCTTTAACTTCCATAGTCCCTGGTTTAGCATCTTCCCAGCTCTATCTTTTCACTCAGTAACCACCACCCGCAATTATCAGACTCTTCTCTCCTGGCTTCTGGCTTCTCCACGGGGCTCTGGGCTCCTCTTACGTGTTATTCCACCTGCTCCCTATTTTTTGCCCTAGTTTCTCATCATTTCTGTGAACAGTTTCTTCTGAGCTGCTGGTTCTCTTCCCTTTAGCATCGATCATGATGCTTCTTCCCAAGGGCTGGACCAGCTTATGTCTGGTCTAAAGGCAGGAACTGGCTTGTTTGTAATTTCTTAGGACAAGTGGGCCAGTTATTGAAAACACTGTTGTAAAGTGTGCTGCTAAAGTAGTCTGAAATTCTTTAGAGAGAGTTGTTTTGTTTTCCTGTGAAAGACAAAGATGAGTCTTCAGTGGAAACAACACTTTAATGCAGAGGTTTGAATGAAGTGTGTCCAACACAGGTGGCTCTGACAAATGTGGATAAAGGACATCAGTCTTAGAAAAGTGATGTTTGTAATTATGTTAATTATTTCAGGGTTTTTTTCCAGTTATTTCTGTTAAGTTGATCATATTTAACATTTATTCCTGACACTGGATTTATGTCTGTTAGGTCTAAAACTTGAGAATAATAGTTACGAAATATTACAGTTTTCAATTTAAGTTACTACTAGCAGCATTCCTATCTACTTCATTTTCCCCAAGACTTTTGTATAGAAATGTTATTTATTTAAGTATCTCTTTTTCTTGGCCAGTGTTTGCACTTGACAATAAAATTAAACATGAAGTACATTCTTAGGTTTCCCTGATTGTGGATAGACTAGTTTAATCTTTAGTGGTAATTTTTAATATATACCTATAGTAATAGAAACAAAAGAACACTATTTTTATTAAACATCTTTTTCTAATTGTAAAAATGGTGCTTATTGTGGAAAACTTTGAAAAGATAAGATAAACGAATATTACTGCTATTCTGCCGCCCACCAAAAAACAATCACTGTAACATAGCATATTTTTTATAAAATTAGGATTATATTGGACATACAATTTTTACTCTTAACATTGTATTGTGATTATTTCCTACATAATTTTGTTTTAAACATGGCTTTTATTGGTCGCATACTTTTAAGTCATGAAGGACTGTAACATTTCAGGAATATTCTATTACTGAAATTTAGGTGCTTTCACTCCATTGCTTTAAAATCATTTCTGCTCCTATTCAAGATGTGGATACTTAGAAATTGTCATATTGCAGTGTATTTCATAAGAAAGATACATTAGGTGTGTACTTGATTTAAATATGCAGTATTTCAGGGGATGGCCACGTGGTTGGGTGGTTAAGTTCGTGCGCCCCCTTCCACGGCTCAGGGTTTCAGTGGTTTGGATCCTGGGCATGGACCTAGCACCACTCATCAAGCCATGGTGAGGTGGTGCCCCATATAGTACAACCAGAAGAATCTACAGCTAGGATATATAGCTCTGTACTGGAGGGCTTTGGGGAGAAGAAAAAAAACCAAAAAAAAAAAGAGAGTAAGATGGGCAACAGATGTTACCTCAAGGCCAATCTTAAAAAAAAAAAATGCAGTATTTCGGACATTAGAAATGGGAAGATTAATTTTGAGTAATGTTATATCATGCAGGCATTTACAAATCAAATGCATTTAAGGAAAAGCCCGGTCTTGCTTGCCTTAATGTTGGTCCAAGTTTGGAGACGAAAGCATTTACGGACCATTAGCTGTAATACTTCACTCTTGAGACCACTTGTCGTAATGAGCTGTCAATTATTGTGCATCTAAGTGTAGTTAAAGGGACCATTGGGCTTGCAGTTTAAAAGCCAGCATTTATAAATGTGCAGGAATTGAATTATAAATGTGGTGGCTCGATGAGACTCTCCTGCATCATGCTCCTGTCTGGATGTGCTGTCTGCTCTCTGGAAGATTTTCGTCTCCATTTAAAGATAAGAAACAGTAAAGATGTTGTACAGTTGACCATATGGCTACACAATTTTTATGTTTCTTACAATGTATTTTGGGAATTTTTTTTTTAAACCAAGAGTTATGGACCAGTATTTCTTTGTTTAGCATAGAATGAATTAGTTTCAGCCAATACTTAGGAATGAGGAGAAGAAAGGAAATTGGAGATATTTAAATGTACTTTGTCTTTCTAGAATGTGTATTCTGTGTTACCTGTTTATCATTAATTTCTGAACAGTATTTGCCTTTTCAAAATCTTTGTACTTTCAAAATACTTTACTGTAGCCTTTTTTAAATTAATATGGCATAACTGGGTAACATTTTACATTTTCTTATGGTCAGAGATGCCGTTTGGTTTGAACGTGCCCATTCTAAATGATCACACTGTTCAGAAACTGGTGGAAATCCAATTTTATTTTTCATATTTCAACTGTTTAATTCTGTCTTGTTCTGAAAGATCAATATTTGGTACGTGAAAAGTTCCCCTTGAATTTTGTTTCTTTCTTTTACTTTTTTAACACAAAAGTAGTACCTGCTTGCTGGAACAAAACAATATAGATAAGTAGAAATAAAGATTTTATTCCATTCCACCCTCTGTCTTCAATCTCACGTTCTGCCATAGAGGTAACCGTCTGAGAACATAAAGCAGTCTCACACAGGCACCTACAGTCTGTTATGTGTTGCTGTTACATAGACTAGGGTAGAAGTTGGTACACTTTTTCTGAAAAAGGCCAGAAGGTATTCTTGACATTGTGGGCTCTACACTTTCTATTGTGACTATTCAGTGTTGTAGCACAAAATAGCAATAGATAGTACCTAAATAAATACCTGAATTCATGAACACCAAAATTTGAATTTTGTGTAATTATTATGCATCATGTTGAATTTCATGTAATTATTATGTGTCATGAAATATTCTTCTTTTGAATTTTTCAACCATTTAAATATGTAAAAACCAATCTTAGCTCATGGGCTCTATGAAGGCAGATGGCTGGCAGGCTGGATTTGACCCGAGGGCTGTAGTTTTCCAAGCTCTGGTCTAGGGTTAAAAAAAAATTATAAAATTGAATCATATATTTTTCAGGGTCAAATATCACCGTGGGATTAATTGAGGCAAATAAACCAAAGAAAACACTTCTTTTATGGAATAATCTTTTGACACTTTACAGATAGTGAATGAAAGGAAATATTTCAGAAGGAAGCAAAGGTGAGAGAAGAAAGGCTGGGAGCAGGCTTGGTGGAGTCTTAAGTGTGGGAGGGTCACAGAGGGTCTTGGTATGATGACCAGTTCACAGACTCCCTTAGCGCTTCCACAGAGAGAAGTGCTCCCGATCCTTTGGAAACACAGCATTAATAGAACATTCTCTTTGCATGGAGACCTATGTTGGCATGTATCATTGTCTCATATGAAATCTGTTTTGCAGTGTGTGCTGACAAGTATCATCTTTGTAATTGACTATTTTTATATATCCTGAATTGTATTTTTAATTATGAAGTTTTATATTACTTATACCAATATAAAATAGAAACATTGACGATTGCCCAGGAAGTATGTTACGTTGTAAGCCTCCCCAAATAGATGCTTTGTAATGATAAGGTCAGCTCTATTAAATTACTTCACGGGATGCTGTCTGAATGCCTCTTATGCTCTTGATTTGATCCATTCGCCAGGTGTGTCTCTTGATGGCAATTCTGTTTTCAGACCAATGAGAACACTGTGATCCAGTTTTGCTGCCTTCTGGAGCAATTGCTAGTTTTAATAAATTAAAAATAAAACAATAGGGCATCTATTGTGATACCTCTGAAAGTGTCGTTTTCCACTGTAATTGCAAAATACAATGTGTAATTCATAGAACTAAAAAACTTATTTTTTATGAAATGAGCAATTTATTAAGGATTATACTATCTGATTTTATGTGCTTGGTATGTGACTTAATGAAAGTGTGTGTGATAAGAAGCAAAAATGGATTCATTGTGTTATTTTTTTTTAAACCACTTGTCCCATATTCCATTTAGTTCACCTGAAGTGGAGAGTAAAATAGTGTTTCGCTTTTTTCGTTGTATAACTTGGCAATTTGGAGAAAATGGATATTCTTATTAGATACCAAATATAGGAGTGTACGTGTATGAATACAAATGCACACATGCATATGTGAAAAGAAGTTATATCTTTTATTCTTCTAGAAGAAGTTCACGGTATAAAATTTAGAAACTGTAGATCAATGTAAAGAAGGAAATAAAAGCATCTGTATTTTCACCACCCAGCCATAACCACTATTAACAATTTTGGGAATACTTTCCAGAGACTTATGCCATATGCCTGCATGCTTATATTTATTTCTCAGGTCACATTTGTTGCTTATCTACTATGTGCCAGGCACGGTATGAGGCATTGAGGACATAGAGATGAACAGAACAGTCCCCTCTTTTCCTGAAATTGACTTTGCTCTAGTGGGGGAGATAAGCATTAACCAATTTCTCATATATCTGGTGGTGGTGAGCACTGTGAAGAAAATTAAGACCAGGAAGGGGGGCTGAGAAGGTCTGAGGTGTGCCTCTGTGTGTGTGTGTGTGTGTATGTGTGTGTCTGTTTAAGTAAGAGTAAAGATAGTATGGGGTTATACTACCCACACTCTTTTGTAACTTGCACTTTTAAATTTAAAAAATATATCATGAACATTTTCTGTGTCATTAAACGTACATCTAAATGAGCATTATTCTGAATGCCATATTCTACTTTTATATGAATGAATGAAGTTTATTTAACTAATTGTTCAATATCATAAACTAGTTTTTTCTTTTTAAAAATATTTATATTATAAGCAAGGCTGTGAGGAGTGTTACCACTGAAAATAAGCATTTTTGCACGTCCTTGGGATAAACTTTTAGAAGCAGAATTTTTGGGTCAAAGAGTTCTTACGTGTCAAGGCTTTTGATATGTGCCCATAAGCTTAGACATGTTGTACGGCTGCTTCAAAGCTTAGTTTGTTTTCGTTTCCTCAGCCCCCTTCACTGTTCCCTCTACATTTTCGAATTTCAAATCCTAGCAAAAGTAGGTAATATTCCCCTAATGTAAAGAACTTTGTATGTGATAACATGTTACGTTAGTGGTGAATTTTATTTCTTCTTTCTGAAATCAGATTCTTCTTGTGTGTGAGAAGGCTAATGTGCTTGTAACTGCATCATTGCATAAGCTGACAAAGTCCTATTTGTTGCTTACAAAGTTGGCAAAAAGCAAAATAAAAAAGACATTAAGCACAACAAACCAGAAGCCTTGGAAATGCAAGAGAGTCAGTTTAAGTTTCAACATGTCATTTCATTTGCTTTTTTTTTAAGGTTTGAAAAAAGCCTTCAGCATATTGAACCGTATTACAAAAGAAGCAGTCAGTTTGGGGAGAAAACCATTTTATCCTTTTCAGCTTGCCCTAGGATAGATTTTTCTATTTCAGCAAAAATAAATAAAATTTGTTATTTTAGATGAAAATTTTCTAATTTGCTGTCACCTTCCACTGGTTTTCTTTCAGGTGACATTGTAGGTAATGCCAATGCTAATGATATTGGCACACACTTACATAGTCTCTATCCTGTGCCAGGTACTGGATTACCTCATTTTAAAGCTAGATGGGGATTGTTTTCCATGAGAGGAAGTGGAGATTTTAACACCAAGGCAGTAGAGGCTTAGTGGCTCTAACCCCTTTCAGAGTCATAGACATAAGTAGAAGGATGTGTTAAGGTGAGCACTTCTCAAACTCTAAGGTGCACTCGACTTACCTGGATGTCTTGTTAAAATGCAAATTCTGATTCAGCAAGTCCTGAGGGACCTGAGACTCTGCATTTCTAATAAGCTCCCAGGGGATGCTGATGCTGCTGGTCCATTGACCACACCCTAAATAACAAGGTGTTCAAAGACATTGACACAAAGTCTACTGTTTCCCTATGGGGAGAGTGTGGTCCAGAGGGGCCAGCAACCCAGCTCTGCCAGCCACACAAGCCCCCTGGCAACTGAGGTTGGGAGCTGATTTCCAGATGTGTCCTTTGTGCACTTTGTTTGCCATGCCACTCATTCTGAGAGAGCCACCCTTGTGATGAGATTGTACACGACTTAGATTTTCTTCTTTTTATTTTTGTGTCTTCTAAGTTTTATTTTATTTTATTTTATTTTGCAGGAAAGGATGCACCCTGAGCTTACATCTGTTGCCAATCTTCCTCTTCCTTTTTTCCTCCGCAAAGCCCCAGTGCGTGGTTGTATATCCTAGTTGTAAGTTCTTCTATGTGAGCTGCCATCACAGTGTGGCAACTGATAGATAGGTGGTGTGGTTCCATGACTGGGGAGTGAACTGGGCTGCCAAAGCAGTGAGCGCGCCGAACCTTAACCACTAGACCATTGGGGGTGGCTCTCTTCTTAAGTTTTTATCAGTGATCATATATTAGTCTTATAATCAGAAAAAAGTGAACACATTTATTTTTTTACCTAGAATGGTCCCCTTCCCCAAATCTCTATTGGTGATTGTCCTTGGGCATCTTTTGCTGCATCTGATCTCTTTGAAGGTCTTTGAGGCAGGTCTTTGAAGGAGTTATTGGAATAAATACACTTTAGGTGCTCCATCCGTATCAGCTTTGGCACTTACCTTTTAAAAAAAAATGGTGGTAAAATACGCATAACATAAAATTTACCATTTAACCATTTTTATTGTATAGTTCAGTGGCATTACGTATATTCACATTGTTGTGCAACCATCCTCACCATTCTTCTCCAGAACTTTTGTATTTGCAAAACTGAAACTCTATACCCATTAAACAATAACTTCCCATTCCTTCTTCTCCTAAGTCCCTGGAACCATCATTCTATTTTTTGTCTCTGAAATTGACTGCTCTAGGTTCCTCATATTAGTGGAATCTTATAGTATTTGTCCTTTGGTGCATGGCTTATTTCTCTTGGCATAATGTCCTCAGTGTTCATCCATGTTGTAGCGTGTGTCAGAATTTCCTTACTTTTTAAGGCTGCATAATATTCCATTCTGTGTATATACCATATTTTGTTTATCCATTCATCCATCGGTGGATACTTGGGTTGCTTCTACTTTTCGGCTATTGTGGATATTGCTCCCATGAACATAAATGTGCAGATATCTCTGTCTTTGACACCCACCAGCTCTTTTGCCCAATTTCCAGCTGCCTGCATTTGGCCCCCTTACCTGAGTGAGGGCTTTCTCTGGGCCCCTTCTCTGCCTATGTATGGGCTGTGAAGTCAATGCCTCCTGTATCCCCCACCCCTCAATTGAGATAGGAATTGGTATACAAGTACCCCAGCTCCCTTCCTTTCAGATGGGGTAACTGGAGACACGTGTCTACGCCATCTCCCAGAATTCCCCAGTGGGGGTAGACCCCAGTTGCCCATGATGATAACTTTCTTGATATCACACCCTGCACTGGCTTCTTTCCCATCTCATTTTTCCACTCCCCTACTGGTTCTTCCTGGGATCACTTCCCAAATAAACTACTTGTTCTCAAATCCTTGACCTAGGGTATGCCTCAGAGGGAACCCAAACTAAAGAGCATTGAGAAGGCGCCCTGTGAGTCCCCCCCTTACACCCAGAGATGTTCTTTTGTTGGAAAACAACACTGAGATTTGGATATTTGAGGTGGATTCTTAGTTGTGTGCAGCTGCCTTCCCACCCCATCCAGTTAGATGTTCCAGAAGAAAATTGAATCTGTTCACATCAGCATTTGACCCTTATTGTTGTAACGTCTTAAATGTAAAATACATTACTTTCAAAGCCCTTTTTTTGTGTCTTTACTATCTCAGTGATATAATCTCCAGTTGCCATACATGGAGCTGGATCCCAAAGAAAGAAGAAAACAGTTCTACAAGTAAGTAGATTTCTTGTTAGTTAAGATAGTCATTTTCTATATATAGATGCTTGTTTCTTGCTTTTGCTACCATGTTTAGCCTCTGGGACTCTTCTTGGTTGTATCTAGTTTGTTGTTTTTGGCTCATTTTGACATTCTCTGTGTATTGTATTTTTAATATCAAATCATAGATTTAGCAACAAGCCTGGAAACAGATTAAGTTTCTTGTCCCAGAGATGCTGCTCAAAATGAAGATGCAGCCCGGGGTGTAAGGCAGATCTCAGCTTTGGTGTCTTTGGGGAGTCTGGCTGCTAGTGAGGTGTGAACTTTCATTGATCTTTGGGAATTGTTAATGTCATACCTAGTTAGAGCGTTTATGGGCCAACCCTAGTTAAGTTGCCGACCACAAAACCACAGAGAGTAAGTCCTAGACTTGTGATTACAAAAGGAAAACGTGAATGTTTCTGAAGACTGTAGCTAACTAGCATCTGCCTCAAACCAACAATAAATCTTTAACCATCTGTATGACAACTCAGTCTATTTTGTGGGAAGAAGAGGTATGTATACTTCAGAAGGTGTGCTTGCATCTTCCTTTTTTGAGTTTAAAGGATAAGTTACTTTAATTGATGTATCGTCCAGCCAGTTTAGAGCAAGTGAATAACTTTCAAAGTAGAAAGCAGTTTCAGCTACAGAGAATAGACGATAATGTCAGTGGAAGTTTTTCCCCCTTAAAGTGGTTGAAAGCGTATCATAGCAGATGTTTTCTGTGTTTGGATTGTTTTCCCATGAAACCCATCAATGATGTTTGCACATGATGGTTTAGTTCCCTAGGTCAGGAGATCATGAGCAAACTTATCTGATCCCATATATTGGAGGTTAGAAATCTTCTTTGTTGACTTTGCACAGTGGCAACTATTTCGAAAGAAATAATCTTTGTCTTAGTAGGATAAATTGAAGTTGTAATCAGGTCAGCAAGAAATTAACATAAAGCCCAAGCAAAGCAAACTTGGTCCTTGTTTCTCTGTGTTAACACGGAACATTGTATTTATTATGTCCATCAAAATATAGGAGGTCTGGGGCCAGCTGGTGGCGTAGTGGTTGAATTCGCATGCTCCGATTCAGTGGCCTGGGGTTCCTGGGTTCGGATCCCGGGCGTAGACCACTCATCAAGCCATGCTGTGGTGGCATCTCATGTACAAAATAGAGGAGGATTGGCACAGATGTTAGCTCAGTGACAGTTTTCCTCCAGTAAAAAGAGGGAGATTGGCAACGGATGTTAGCTCAGGGCCAGTCTTCCTCAGCAAGAAAAAAAACATAGGAGGGCTGGTTTAGACTGAAAATATTGTGAACTCTTCTTTGTGAAAGAAATCTCCAAGAGTTTCCTGAGAAGGCAGTTCATCGTCTCTAAGCCTCTTGCCTTTCCTTCAACTGTGGGTTTCCTGGCCAGCACGTAACAGCATCGTGTGAAGCTACATTAAATTAGAGGATACTCAGGGGTGATATTAATAGCCTGTATTGACATTTTTTCATGGCTTAAGGAGCAATAACTGATTATCTACTGTGAGCCAGATCTGCTTTGTGCTGGAGATACCTGAGAATGATCAGGTCTTCTGTTTATCTATTAATCTTTCTGTCTATTGACCAATCATTGGATTTATCAGCCAGTCGACTAATTGATCTATGAGTCTGTCTTCCTTCCTTCCTTCCTTCTCTCTTTCCCTTCCTCTTTCCTTCCTGTTCTCTTTCCTTCCAAACTAAAATCTAAACTGAACGTAGAGTCTGGCAGTCTTCTGAAAGTTGAGCTCTGAATTCTAATCTTACCTTGAGTCCTCACTGATAAGATACCACCTAATCTCTGTGACCTGTAACTTCCTTACCTATTGAATGAAGGGATTGGATCAGCTCCTTCCAGTGCAGTTGGTGGGTAAAGGCATACATAGCGTCTGGATCAATGCCTCCTTTTAGATCCAGGCTTTACCACTCCCTGTCTTTGTGACCTTGGGCAACTTATGTAACCTCACTGTGCCTCAGTTTCCTCATCTGTGGAATGAGGATCAGAATTGTACCTACCCGCTGTTTGGAAGATCAAATGAGGTAATATATGTAAATTGCTTAGAACAGTATGTAATACTGTTACATACTGTTACATAGTAAATGCTCAGTAAACGTTAGCATTATTATTACTATCATTATCTATCTCATGTGCAAACAACAGATGCTCAATCTCCTTTCCTCTATCTGTTATCTTCCCCTGCACATCTTCGCTGGGCTCATAGTCTTGTATTGAGACAAGCATAAATTACTGGGCAAGAACAGAGGAAGATGACGTGTAACTGGGTATTAAAGGATGAGAAGAGTTTTGCCAGGAAGAGAAGGCAGGAGCGCCACTGTAAGCAGGGGAAGCTGTTAGGAGGCAGGAAAGAGCTCTGCATGCTTGGTGTAGAGCAGTTAATTTGTTGTGGCTGGTGCGTAGGATGCTTGCCGGGTGATGGCGGGAAATGTGACTCTGCACCTCTGTTCTGCACCAGTATACCTGAGCGGCATGCAGTCCCACCCCAGACACTGGCTCTCTCACACGGTGATTCCCTTCCAGGCAGAGGGGGCAACCGTCATTCTCCAAGGGGCAGGATCTGAATCTTGGAGAGGCTATGAGGGAGTCAGGTATGCATTGTAAAACCTTCACCGTTTCCACCCAGGAATATGTGCTTCTCCCTTTTGTCACACTGATGTCATTTGATTTCACGGCTCACTTAACCATTGGCCAAGCTTTGAGGGATAAGGTGTCCCCGTTTTATGCTTATGGTTTAATAGTTAAGCAGCTTGCTGGAGCTCATAGAGCCCCACGTTGGGTATGGTGAGGCTTCAGGCCTGGATTTGCTTCTAACCAGTGGTAGGACCTCAAAAGCAGCTTTCCTTCTCTAGGCCCTGTTTCTTTATCAGTGGGATGAGTGAGGTGGTTCAGAGGTTCTTATGGAGCCCTTTGGCAGTTTGCTGACGCTGCTCTGAACCCTTTCTCTGAACAACTTTTTAAATGCATAAAATAAAATATACCGAACTACAAAGGAAACTGTTATATTGAAATACAGATATAAAAATAGTAAATAAATTTGTGGCATGATAATATATGTATGTCTTATCAACACATTAAATGACACAAAAACTGTTGTAACTTTGAATTATTGGTGAGCACAAATGATAATTTTGCCATATCTGCAATAATTCTAAAAGGATGTGAAACTGTCTGGAATTTCCATTGAAAACCAACTCACGGGTGCTATTAATACTATTGTGGGTTGTGATTTATATTTATTATTAGAGGAAATGCAACATTTCAGTTAGTGGTTAGTGAAAATAATCATGTAATTATTTTTCCCTTCCAAGTTTATGGAACCTTGGGTTATATCTATGGACCTCTTTGTTGGTCCATGGAACTCAGGTTATTAATTGGTGGACTAGGTGACTTCCAGGATGTTTCCTTTGTTGCTTCTGTGGCTATCAAATTAGGTAACAATCCCCATAATAGTAAAAGATTTCCAAATAAATGGAAAATTTTAAAATCCTCACGCAATTGATAATGCTCTTATCATTGGTTATGAGAAAAACCAAGATGCTCAGTGGGTATGAGAGGCACTTTTCTCTAAGGTGTCTACTGGTGTCTGGTTCAAAAGTACTGGTGGCCCTTCCTCCAGGCCTTGGATAACAACAGGCTACAGAGCTGTAAATTATGCACAGCGGATCTCATTATTCTCAGCAGTGATGCTCTATAAAGTCTCCCTTGAACACTGCTAAACACTGCTAAACATTTGCTAAACATTGAGACATTGCTCCTAGTGGATCTACAGGGTTAGGTTCCTGTGAGCCTTTGGTCACAACGTTTTCATCAACTGATCAATATATAGCCTTGTCTTATGTGTGTTTCTATTTTTTAAAAAAATCTTATTTAATATGTATTGTTGACTCCCAGCCAACAGCACTGTAACTCACCCCTGAATGAAGCTTATCTAACACATGTATTTTCTCCATTAGGCACATCACAGCCTTCTTGTGCTTAGGAGCACTATACAGCACTTGAGCACATTGCTTGGGGGCCCTTTCAGACAGCAAAATTGCCAACAAAAAGCACAAAATTGTGAAAAACATGGCACTAAACAGACCATGAAAAGGACACTTGTTTAGGATGTGAGAGCTGAAACAAGAAGGCAGAGCAGAGCCCTGTTTGACCTCAGCTGGGATCGTGTGCATCAGTGGCTCAGCTTTTTTGCATCTCTGCATGTCTGCCAAAGTGTTGCTACCATCGATTTTGCAGTTACAAATAAATTTTGGTAAGTAGGTGAATTTGCAGACAGTCAGGATCGACTGTATATGCCAATATTTCTCTCTGGACCTGAGGTCTAGGTTGATACCACCACTCTGTATCTGACCTTCATTTAGTTGTTTCTCTATTCTGGGCCTCTGTTTTCTCATTCATAAAACAAGCATGTTGGGGTAGATCGGTGGCAATAGTTTCTTTTTTTATGTAAGAAGTAACTTTTATTCATGTAAAAGCCCAGGGTATAAAGCAGTAGTCAGCTCCCTGCATCTCTTGTCCTCCACCAATTTTACCAAAAACGTATGGAAAACCACTGGGCTAGATCTCCGAGGCCATTTTCCTCTGTCCCATTAGGTTATAATTTATTCATTTGAGAAATATTTATTGAGCCTGGAACAATACTAGATGCTGTAGTTGCACCAAACTCACTGAAAAAAAAAATTGATCAGAACTATTTGGAAATGGCCTACACGTACTTTTTATTTGTAATTCTTATTAAAAAGGTTTTCTGCTAGTTCCAGTCTTCTCACCTCTCTCTTCATCTTGAGTGGCCTCAATGAATCTTTCAGACTCACTGTTGTCTCACACACATCAGATCCATTTAGGACCTCATCCCAGGTTTCGCTCATCCTGGTTTGGGCATCCTTCATCTATGAGATTGGAGCCGGAAACGACCTTCTCATTGGTCATGTCCGAAGGGAAGTCGGTTGGAAAGCAATGCACCCACCCACAAGATACCCACTCAAAAGGACACCCAGTATTTTCCTGGATATCCCTGTCACTTTGGGGGTTGTGTTTACTGCTCTACTAGAAGGTTGTCATAATGGAGATGCCTTTCCCCTCTAGAGAATGCATTTTCATAATCCATATGTGCAAAAATAATAAAGTAATAAGCAGTATGCATTAAAACAGTCTTGAAGTGAGCTTCTAGTTTAAAGCGAATTGTAATTTTTCCATATGGTAATTGATGTGTGATTTTTCTTAGTCTTCAGTGCATGAAGGCTAAAAACTACAGTTTGTTAAGATTGTGCCTAGTTCTTCAAAGGTGATTCATTCCTCTAAGAAGGAAATTGGGAAAAAGGAGTTGACAGTAGATGTGGATCGGTTTGTTTTAATCCAGTGAGTGTATTTTAATCATGAAGCCTTCAAATTTATCTAAAGAATAGTACTAAATCTTTAGTGAGGGAATCTTTCAAAATTGATATTTCTATCTTTTAGGGATATATAGGATTTTTCTCTTTTTCATTAGGAAATGACAGAATTGAATTATTTCTATTTCTGTACTAAGAGCTGGCCTGAGGGAGGTACAAAGTGTGTGGTAGCTTCAGTTTTAATTTAGTATAGATTGTTTTATTTCTACAATCACTGGTTTTTAATAAATCTGTTGATGCTTATTTCAAAAGGTCTGGCTCAAAAGGACATAGTCTATAGGAAACTCTGTTCCTACTGTGGTAGATTGCTGCTTTGGTGGCCTCAGTGAACTCTGCCTCCCATCACTCATGCCCTTGTATATTCTCCTCCTCAGTGAGTCTAGACTTGGCCACAAAACTTGCTTTGGTGAGTGGGACATTAGCAAACATGATGCTGGCAGCGACTTGCTAAGCCCTTGCGCATTATGGCTTGTCCTCTTGGAATGCTCCTTCATGGAAGCCAACCTTGATGCCATATAAAAACTCAGGCCAGACTATTAAATGACCACGTGGAGAGAGATCCTGAATGCACGAATGTTTGAAGAAGGCCAGTGAAAAAGGGGCTGAAGCTGCATGTGTTTTAGCAATGCATGGCCCACCCTCAGTGAGTTTTCTTTGCCAGCGAGTGACTCATTCCTGCAAAGGCACTGGGGATTCCCGTTCTCCCTCCTGCACACAATTTTAATGTCCCTGTGCTTCCCCATGGTTCTTCCTGAGGCTCCTTTGCCCCTTAAGCCCCATAGCAGGCATCATATCAAATTCCAAGTGGGCTTGAGGGAGTAGAGAGGCAGCCTCAGGCACTTGAGCAGTGGGGAGATGAAGCTTTCTACCCAAGATGTCCATCTGTAAGGACCAGGGCAAGGAGGGTTTTAGAGAAGTGAAGGGCTGGTTCAAGGCACTGTCTTTTTCCTCAAGCCACGTTAACATTAACTTAGCATAATATAGACCAGTTGTTCTCAAACTTGTCTGCATATCAGTGTCACCCAGGCAGCTTCAAAAATACCATTGTTGGTTTTCCAACACCCAGAGATGTTGATATAATTGGTTTTTGGTATATCCTGGGTGTCAGAATTTCTAAAAGTTTCTTAGGTAATTCTGTTATGCACCCAACATTGAGAACCACTGATAGAGACAATTAGGTAGGTTATAGCTATTCATGTTAACATTTCCAAAGTAATTTAATATTTCCTTCTTGGTAATTTAATGTTTCTTAACAATTTTAGTATAAATAGTAAATTAGTATTTATAACTTCAAATTTATAATAGCTATATTTTAATATCTAACTTTTCAGTAAATGACATTATAAACCTCATTTTCTTTTTTCTTCCTCTCTCTTGGCCTTGAAACTCACATGAAATATCATAGAGAAGCAGCTGACCGTTCTTCATGTTGGAGGAAATTGAAAGGAAACCAGTTTTTAGATAGTATACCCACAAAGATACAAAATTAGAACTTTCCTCTTGGTTCCTGTCCTGCCTCTCCTATTTCCAATACTCACATACTTTGAATTGTTTGTGCCTAAGAGAAAAAGTAGCGGGAGCCCCCATGGGCCAAATAGTCCTTTCAAGAGGCTCATTGTTACTTTTAGGCTTTTCATGTTATTACAGATGGTTCATTTGTTATGAATAGGCTAGTCAAGAAAGAGAAGTGAAGGACTTTTGAATGCCTTCTTATCATCTTCCCCCTTCCATGGCCTCCTCTGTTCCCTCCCACAAGCTTTTTGTTTGCTTGTTATATGTTTCCAAATATTACTGAGACAAGGTCTTGATCACCTATGAGAACAGACTTGCTCATGACTGGTGGTTGGAATGCTTTTTGCCATTATTTTAAATCTGAGAGCCAGAAACATGGGCCTTATTCATTCTATGACACTGTGCCTCCAGCAGTGAATTTTTTCTTTTTTTTCTTTTACAAATCAGTTTATAGAAGTTCGGGATCCAGTGGATTCTGCCACTGGGTAGGTAAGCAGTGCTGTAGGATGGCTGCTCTTGGCAGAGGCATTAGCTTTCAAGAGAGGAATATAAATCATTTTGAGCTGCAGAATTTTAGGTCACTATATTCTGTTTCATTTCAAGAGGGCATGTTAGAATCGGAAGAGATTATCAAGATGATATAGATAGTGCAACCCTCCCACTATTTTTTTTTTTCGATTTAGTAAAATTAAGGCTCAGGGTCATTCTGTAATTCATCAGTTGATCGTTGTTTATGGACTGCTCCAGATCCACCTCTCTTGGAGGTGCTGCTGAATGTGGGGAATGAGGAAGCGAAATGATTGGCCCAAGAGGACAAGTGAAGTTATGGCGGAACCAGAACTACAAAGCAGATCTCTATTTCTTTCCTGAGGTATTACTTTATAAAAAATTTGCAGTCTTGATTTTTTATAGCTATATCCTATAATGGATTAAGAGGGTGGTCAATAGATGTTCATATAAAATTTATGAGTTTTAAAATAATTGATCATATGTATGGTATCAAATCTAGGAAATTTGATTTAAAATAATATAACGATTTGGTTGGTAGGTTTGATTCTTAATTTCTAAAAGTTATTTTCTTTATGGTGATACAAAAGTGCCTTTTGCTTTTTCTGAATTACCTAAGTTTAAGAAAATAGTCCAAAGAATGGAATTTGGGGTCAGTCCAAGTACTGGGCCTTATGCTTTTTGTCTCTTTTACAGCTGAAAATTTTTAGCAAACTTTAAAGCTGGGCAAGAAACTTAGAGATGCCCTTGTCTAAGTTCATTTGACAGATGAGGAAATTGAGGCCCGGGAAGGTTGTTATTTGCTGAGGTTCACAGAGCTAGTTCAAAGCCAAGTCAGAGACTTAGAAGTCAATTTTTTTGACTCACATTCTGTACATTCTTACTTTGGAGCAGAATAAAAACTGTAGGCAGGGTGTGCACCACACATGCGCACGGGCACACACTCTCACACATTGTGTATGACAAGTCTGTTTTCAGAAGTGGGGGTTATTTCTCATGCATTGTCTTAGGTTGGCTTTTCCACAGAGCCGGCCTGAGACAAGGATTGGAGAGCAAATGGCTAACTTGGGAGGTGGTCACAGGAAGCATCAGTGGTGGCGAGGGGGGTGAGATAAGGAAGGAAATGCAGCGAGTATCGGGTGTGCTGACAAGCTGATTCCATCGGGGGGAACTAACTGGGCCTCCCTTCTGCTGGAGCACTGTCTTTGGGAGACTGTGTAGAATATGCTTCAGAGTAGGCCCCTGGAGGGGGGAGGAACTGGACTGTTTATTTACCAACTCTTGTGTCACTGTTTGAGGGCTTTGCCTGGAGGCCTTACTCCTAGGCACTTGCTGGAGAGCCTACAGTTAGAGAATCTCAGTTCCTAGAGTAAGGCCTGTTCAGTATGCTTGGGGACTGAGTGCAGAGGGCATGTGGATGGTACCTCCTGCATGCTCAGAAAGACATGGAAATGGATGTAAGTGGAGCCTTCCTGCACACAGTGCCACTCTGTGTCTTGGCTCTTTCTTATTATTTCCATCTGTGTGCCCAGTGCTATAGTATGGGAAGGATGGGGCTGAGACATCGGTGCTGACTGTGATACCATCGGTGTTGGATATTGTCTGTTACCCCCTCCACATCTACTCTCCACTTTCTCTAGTCTGCTCTTGTGCCACAGGTTGGGCGTTAAATGCTGCATTGGTGGGCTTCCTTGCCCTCTGGCTTCAGGTTGGATTCAGGCAGTGGGAGCTGTAGCAGGAGATTGGAGGGGGAGGACCATGAGGGCAGCCTATTCATCCCCCCAGGTCTCTTCTTGCCGCCAGGCTGCTGGTTGTCCCTGTTGCCCTCCTGGATGCCAGAGTCTGTCAAGTGGCCCACTTCTGTAACTATAGTACCTTTTCTGGGTTCCTCTAGCTCTATCCTCTTGTCCCTTTAGGCCTAGGGTACTTCGGATACCCTGGTTGTCTTGCCCAAACCCTGCCTACACCTGATAAACAATCCCCTATTAAACACCCTAAGTTGTCTCATATGAGTGTTCCATCCATTTCCTGCTGGAACCCTAACTGAGACACTATTTTTGAGGAATCTGGATGACAGAATCAGATGATATGAGGCAGCTAGAAATGTTATAAAGATATAAGATAATGAAGTGTCCCAAGGACACTCAGCATGTAGGATGCCTTAATAAAAGAAGGGGTCTGCTTATTAAAGAGACATTTTTGGAGGGGTGCCTGAGGTTGTGATTGATAATCTTGTTTTTTTTGGGTCTACTCCATGGGTAGCTCTGTTTGAATAGTGAATTGAAAATCAAAAGCTCTACCTTATTATGACCATGTATAGCGTTAGTTATGATGTATTTAACTCTGTGAGGTGGAATAATATGTGATTCACAGAAGCAGCAGAGTGAAATGGATCTATCTATCTGGAAATTTCAGAGATTTCTCTCATGTAGTCTAATTTAAGATAAGTAAGTCTTTTCCTTTTAATTCCTTATATTTCTCATCCCTCTAAAGGGTTATAATCCATTTTTTTGAGAGTTTTTAAAAAAGCTTGTGTGAAAGGCATTTCAGGCTGCTTAGAATAAGACACTATAGCAACAGAAAGCACGCATTCTGCACATATTTACAGAGGGCCCCTTGTGAGTCAGGCACTTTGCTAATAAGCTCCATGGAGTCGATAAAGAATAGTATTTGATCACTGCTTTCAAGGAAATCACAATGGAGGTGGGAAAATAGAAGTTCAAACAAATAATTATGCTAAATATTTTAAGTGTTATAGGTCTATACACAATATTATGTGAATCTAAATGAGGGTGTAGTTAAGTCTGTTAAGAAAAGGCAGAGAGGTCAGTGAGTGTCAGATAATGCTTCATAGAACAAGTGACATTGAGTTGGGTCTTGAAGGGCGAGCTTAGTGAGATTACCAGAGAGAGAAGAGTGGGAATGGCATGAAAGAAGGTGTGGAATTTCCTGGTGGGTTGGAGTATCAGTGAGTCTAATTATTTGGCCAAAATACTGGTGGCCCTTGGAGGAATGCCTGGACTTGAGGCCAAGGGATAGAAGATGAATCTAATCCTTAATACTCATCACTTAAAATAATACATACAGTACACACACTATAAAAATATTAGGAATGAAGACAAAACAAAACAATGTCTTTAAGAATCTTTAGACATTTAACATATTGTTAGACCTCATGGTGCACATATTCTAAATACTGAGCAATGCATGTTTTAAATTCACGAGTGTCTCAAAATAGGGAGATAGACCCACTGATTTTGTCTATCCATACATGCCTTTGCTCAGACTTGTGTGCACTTACACCAAATTTATCACTATGGAATTGCTTCATTTCACTTTAGAATTACCTAAAATATGATGGGTTGTTTGGAAATATGCTGGGTTGCCTTTTTAATTACTAATGATTATGTTAGCTTCCATAGTTCACAATCACCTGTTTAGTGGAACATGTTTGACACTCCTAGCATAAGAGATATTTGAATCTTAAACTGCTTCTAATTACTCTAGTCCCTAAAACTTTAGAGATCCGTAATCTTGATACCCTAAGGCAGGTAATTGGTGAAGACTGTCTTATCAATACCACAGTTGTAGACACAGTGAATTTCTGAGTGCTGGTTGCTAAGCTGGACACTGATAAACGAGAATTCCTTTGCAGAGGCAGGAGCAAAATGGTGACTGTAATATATGGGTATTATAGTCAAAGCCTTTGTGAACAGAAAGCCCTTAAGCTGGTCATACTTAAGGCCAATTTATTGTCAAGAAACTGAAGTTCATGAATTACAGAGGCAGGAACAACGTTCAGCCAAGTGTCATGGAACGAGAGCGGGAAAGTCCAGAATTAAGCTTGAACTCCTTACCATGCAGTGGCGGCGTCTCTGCCTTTCTTTGGTTATCTGCTTTATTCTTTCCTAATCTTATTTGCTACCTTGTTCTATTTCTGTTTTAGTTATCTATTGCTTTGTAACAAACGACCCCAAAACTTATTGGCTTAAAACAACCACCACCATTTAATATCCCTCAGGAGTCTGTGAGCTGATTGGGCTCAGCTGGGCAGTTCTTCTGCTCCACATGGTGTTGGCAGGAGCTGCAGTTATCCAGGGGTTCAAATAAGCTGGAATACTCAAGATGACTCTCTCACATGGCAGGCAGTTGATGCTCGCTGCAGGATGGGAGTTCAGCTAGGATGCCAACTAGATCACCTCAGTTCTCTTCTATGTAGCCCCTGTCCACGTGGCTTGGGCTTCTCACAGCTTGGGGGCTGGGTTTTAAGAGGGGGCATTATAAATGTGCAAAAACGGAAGTTGCCAGTGCCCTTAAGGCCAGGACTCAGAAATCCTGGGTGACCACTCTTACTGAATTCTGTTGGTCAAAGCGGTCACAGGGCCAGCTTCCTGGAGAAGGGAAATAGACTTGACCTTTCAATGGGAAGAGTGACAAACAATTAACTAAATTTTTTTTTGCACATGGCTCAACATGACCAACATGTCCCTCAGCCCCCACTATTCATGGAAAGTTTTTAGTTCAGTGTTCATCACCAGTTGGCTGTAGCCTCTGTGTCTTAAGAGCTCCCAAGTTTACATGCTCCCAGGAGACACTCATATTGGTTGCTAGCTGTCCAATCGTCTGTAGTTGGGAGGGCCAAGTCTTGTGCCACTAAGGATCTTCTTTGAGGGGCTGAGGTGGGATGGGTTATCTCAAAGGAACTGTGGTCAGAGTAGGCAATGGCAGACGAGTAGAGAACATTAGTACACAGAGGATTTGAAGGAACTCTCAGGGCCTGCCTCTTCCTTTGAGGCTAGAGGTTTCTTTCTTTTCCATGTTCTACAAAGCTCTGCTTGACCTGCCTTCTACCTTCTAATTTCTTTTTTTAAAAATTTTTATTTATTTATTTATTTGTTTTTTTGAGGAAGATTAGCCCTGAGCTAACTGCTGCCAATCCTCCTCTTTTTGCTGAGGAAGGCTGGCCCTGAGCTAACATCCATGCCCATCTTCCTCTCTTTATACATGGGACACATGCTGCAGCATGGTGTGCCAAGCAGTGCCGTGTCCACACCCGGGATCCAAACCAGCGAACCCCGGGCCACCCAAGCAGAACGTGCGCACTTAACTGCTGCGCCACCAGGCTTGCCCTCTAACTACTTCTTGAGCCATGCTCTCCCTGCTTAGTTTTTTATTTTAGTTATTCCAGTGTACCACTGTCCTTCCTGCCCCTGTGTTCTTCTATGTCCCTGTTAAATGACATATGGGGAGAGAGAGGCTGTTTTCTCTCTCCCCATATGTCATTTAACTTCTAACTTACTCTTCAGATGTCAGCTCAAGTATCACTTCCTCAGGGGAGCATGGAACCCTCTGGATTAAGTCTCATCCCCTGTTCCATCTCCATTTCCTTCATTGCACTAATCATAGTTTGTAATTTTATACCTGTGTGGTGACTTGATCACTATCTGTAGGCTCTCGAAGGCCAAGGAACCTATCTGCCTTCCTCAGGGTGTCAGTGGCTGTGCATGGCTCATGTTAAGGTACTGGCAAATATTTGTCATTTGCATGAATTAAACATTGGAGGTAGTTGCCTTGAAGAAGTAAGGATTAAGTGGAGAGAATCTTTGTCTTGAGAGAAGTGAAGAGTAGCCTGTTTTGGGGACTACAAGGACCGAGTTTCTCAGGGAGCCCCTCTGCAATGGTGTTTTGTGAGTCAGTGAACTCCTGTCATTTAGAACATACTGGTGGAGGCTGTGTGGTAGTTTCTGAGATGTAGCCGGCATTCCTGCCTGGGAATAGAGCCTGAGTGCCTGATTAAAAGCCAACTTCTTTTTCTTTTTGCTTCCACTGCCATGTGGCCCCCGTTCTATACTCAGAGATCTCAGTGATGGCCAAACTTTGTGACTGTGGGGCCAGAACTGCTCATTCCATTCCTGTTTACTCTCCCGTGAAGCCTGTATCTTGTTTGACTGTTTGAAAGACTGATTAGATTCCAACTTGGCATATTATGTCCCTTGAGCATAATCTCCATAAGATAACCCCAACCATAACTTTTTGTACAGTTCTTCTGTGGCACGTTATCTAAAAGCAAAGTTGGTGGAAGAATCAAAATGGCAGAAGAGAAACAGAAAGGTAGAGTAAGAATTATCTGAGATTGTTTTATTCAAAGATCCTGTATCCTTTGAATTCTAGGAGTTTTCAATTTCCCACTTTCAGAGTTTGAGATCAAGGTGGAGGGTAATATTGTCTCAGTTAGTTTATTTCATGAAATAATTTAATTCAGTAAATACATATTGAATACTCTATATGTGTCTCAATGGAGGGTGTAAAAACGAGTTGGTATGTGACCTTGGAGTTTACACCTACCCAGGTAATATGGCATCCATCTGTGACATGAGATCCTAATGAAAGGGTCAGATGAACAGGGCCATAATAGGGCATGAATAGGGGCTGGAGCCATTAGGAGTGTTCTTATAGAGGGGGCAGAATTTGGGCTAGTCTCCGTGGATGAGTAGATTTAGGCAAGGTTGCACAGGAGGGAGAGAGAGGGGGCATTATAAGCTAGGAAGCCCCATGTATGAAAGTTAAAAAGTAAGAATGAGCAAGAATGCCCTTTCACACTCCAGAGGCAGTGAATGTCTGTGGGGTAGGGGTGAGAGGTTAGATAATGGAGGGCTATGGAGAGACCTATAGCCATTGGGTGAGACCCTTGGAGGCCAGGGTGCGGGGTGCTTGCAAACAGGGGTAGTCACATCAAAAACCTGCACTTTCAGGACGTTGTTTTGTTGACAGTTGGCAAGGTGGTTTTCATGAGGGAGAGGTTGCAGCCAGCAAGACCACCTAGGAGACTGTAGTGGTGGGCACCAGAGGGGAGGCAATAGAAACTGAGAGGGAGGGGAGTGTACAAAATAGGGTTCAGAGGAAGAACTGATAAGAGTTTCGTGTCTGATTCACAGTGGGGAAGACGGAGAAGGAAGAAACAAAGGGATATTGAACCTGGGTGAATGGGAGATTAGTTCTATGATCCTCAGTACCAAGGTTGGGAATGGATGATCAGCTAAGGTTGAGTGGACCAGAGGAATGAAGTATGTTAGAAGCAACGGCAGATAACCGTGGGTCAGTTGCAAGATAAAGGCTGGAGATGTAACTCAATGCATCATCAGAACCTGTTGCATTAAATAAACCCAATGAATGCAAATTTGGAGTTTTCCTGGGCATTTTAAGTAGGAAAATAGAAGAAGAACCTCTGCCTTCAAATGCTGACATCCAGTTCATCAGTAAATTGTTTGTTCTACATTCAAAACACATCCCAAGTTTAACCAGTTTGTATTGCCTTCATCACTACCTTGGTCCAGTTACCGTCCCCCTTTAGCTGGATTCTGCCGTAGCCTTCTAGCTGGTGTCCCTGCTTGTGTCCTTGCTCACCTACAGTGTGTTCTCAACACAGCAGCCCGAGTGATCCTTTTAATAAAAGGCAGATTGTGTCGCTCTGCTTCTCGTCTACAGTGGCTTCCCACCTCATTGGGAGCATAAGCTGAAGCCTTACAGGGGCCTTCAGGGCCTGACAAGATCCCTTCCTTTTTATCTCCAGCTTCCTCTGCTCCTACTCTCCCTTGTTCGCTCCATGCTCACCACCTTTGCCAGCTGCCTCTTTCCCTACGTCAGACTTTTTCCTCCATGGCCTTTAGTATCTTCTGATATCTAGAACATTTGCTTATTTGTGTGCTGTCAGTCTACCCCTCCAGAGTGGAAGCTCCACGAGAGCAGGGATCACTGTCTGTATTGTTCACTGTGGATCCTCGGGGCCTGGAACATGCCTGGTACTCAGTAATCATTCATTGAGTGAATGCACAAATTCCATTAGAAGCTTCTTTTTTGAGTGGAGTTGGGATTTCCTTGAGAACAGCTGTCAATAATTTTAATCTTTATATCCAGAGATAGCCCGAAATATAAAATCCTATCACTTCACATTATCTAACTGCAGAAATTTCCATTGCTAAATGGAACATTTAAAAAGTGATGGGGGGCGGGGTATGGAAGAACAGTTGCTTCCATTAGCTGAGCTTCCACTTGGGGCTTCAGAGTTCACATAGCAGTTTGGCAATTCTTTCATTATTACTATGATTGTTATTTAGATGCTATTTAAAGATTGAGCCCCTAAACGCTCAGCTGATGTTTTAGGAGATTATGCTATACAGGGTGCAGAAATTGCTGGGGCTGACTGTAACTATTCATAGCCAATTAAGGAACAGCATTGGCAAGAAACGCAGGGTGGATTCAGTTGTGCTCTGTGGGAGTCCTGGTGGCGATGCTTCATGGTCTCTGGGAAATTGCTGCCTGGGCTCTCTTCTGCAAAGGGATCCTCATTTGGTTACCTGGTGGGTGCTTTTGGTAAATAAAGAGGATAAACAACCTTGGGGAATTTAACTTTGTAAGGGGGTTAAAGAGTGAAAGAGAAGAACAAACTAAAGAAATTTTTCTGTATTTGGGAGCATTTACTTGAGAAGTCCCTCTGAAGTTTGCTTTTTGTTTTATTTGGTATCACTTTCATCTCTTCCCAGGGGATGCAGATGTCTTTTGAAAGAATGCATGCAGAAAAACAGGCTGTAGGAGGAGAAATGAATTCTTGAAAGTTTAACAAGCTTCCAAGGACAGAGCTGCTCCGAGAAGCTGGGCTCTTACCACATCTTTAAGGTTAAGATTTGGGAGAACCAACTACGATGTTCCCCGCTGCCACCACTGATGTGGTTTCTTGATGACACAACTAAATGGCCCGTTTCTTATTTATATTTTTAAGTGGGGCTTTTTTTCTTTTTTTTTTAAAGATTTATTTTTTTCCTTTTTCTCCCCAAAACCCCCCGGTACATAGTTGTACTTTCTTCGCTGTGGGTCCTTCTAGTTGTGGCATGTGGGACGCTGCCTCAGTGTGGTTTGATGAGCAGTGCCATGTCCGTGCCCAGGATTCAAACCAACCAAACACTGGGCCGCCTGCAGCGGAGCGCGCGAGCTTAACCACTCGGCCACGGGGCCAGCCCCTTAAGTGGGGCTTTTTAAGGGAGTTCAGACAGGAGGGGAGTATGGCACAAAGGAACCTGAAAAACATCAGCAGATCATGTTTTTGCTTAACTTTGACTATGCTTAACTTTAATCCATAGAAAATTGTTTTGGATTTTTCTAGCTCATGAAAATACTGTGTAGCCCTTGTTTTCAAATAGAGTGTCTATAAGGGGTCAAAAGAAAGTTCAAATAAAATTAAGGCTCAGAGAACAAGGCTGTACACACATGCAGCCAAAAGATCATCCATGTGACATTCTCTAAGGCTCCTGCCTGGTGTCAGCTGGCAGGATGTTTAAGACAATGGCAGAGCTATTTCCCTAGCCCTGCCTGAAAGTGCCAGAGGTGTATTGGGATTGGTCAGGGGTCAAAAGGCATGTGAGAAGAAACAGAGACAAGGCTTATTTGGTTTTAAAATGTCTTATCTGTGTTTGCACTTATTTCTATCCCTGTTAAAGAGGACAACGCATGGATAACCAAGATAGGGAACTTGGTGTCCAAGGTGAAGGAGAATGAGAAAAAAAATTATTTCTCTAGTGAGGTTTGTGATAGGAAGCCGGAAATCTGACCCATGGAGCTGTAATGAAAGCCCTTCCTACATCTTCGGGTGCTACATCAAAGAAGTCACATTCGTTACAGAGCACAGTTCTTGGAGTGAATCCTTCGCTTTCAACAAATGAGTTAAAATGTTTATCTCCAAAAAATACAAGATGTATCTTCAGCAGCTTTTCTCTGAGGAGGCAAAGAAAGACACTACTGCATCCTACTTTTTTTTCTGATTGTCTTTTATATTTTTGACAAGTGCCCTCACTTCAAAAAATGTGGGTCTACGTTAATTCTAAGTTCATACTGATCACTCTTATTCAGCCAATATGATTATCAAGGTTGTTTTTTTTTCTTGTGTTCTTTCCTCTGCTGTTCCCTTGTGTTTGTAATTATCTTTCCTTGTGGTTGGACAGGGAAGAGGATAAGGGAAAATATACAGCAAAAAGCAGTTATGTTATATTCGGTGACCCATCCTACTTGTTCATTTCTCCATCCATCCACACATGAACCCATCTGGTATTTATTGATCATCTACTGTGAACCAGGCATTATATTGGACTCTGGATCTAAGATTTAATGAGCTAGGACCCCTTCTGTGAAGCTGTCTAGATCTAATAATAGGCATTTATAGTGGAAAATATGTCAAAATCAGGTAAATTCTATCATGGGAGGGTCTTGCAACCTGTTCTTGGGGGTTTCAGGAGAAGTTTCCAGGAAGAAGTACTGTCTCAACTGATGCATAAAGGATGAATTGAAGTTAGCTGGGTGAACTCTGTGTATTCGGGCTTGAGTGTGGTTAAGAGATGAGGAGGCGTTTCCAGCAGGAGAAACTCCATGTTTTAGAGGTTACATTTTATGTGAGGGTTGTATTCTAAGTCCTTGCAAATTCAGAACTCCCGTAATTCAAGGAACTTATATAATGTTATATACCAAATACAAATTTTACTTCAATTAAAAAAAATGTTTTTTTAAAACCAAAAAAAGAAAATATTTCTGACAAAAGACCAATGATGGTGGGTATTTCTGTTTATCAGCTAATATGGTGCCACCCTGTGGCCACTCTGTAAACAGAGTTTAGAGTACCCCTTGGCCCAGCCAAATTTGACACTATAATTTTTAAAGAATTTTAATATTTTGGGTGGTTTTAACACTGATTCAAATTAATGTGAAACCATATTAATGCTTTGATATCATATTATGTCAAAGTTGCATAATTCAAGTTCACATCAAATAGGACCAGGCCTTGGAGAGCTTCAGAGCACTAGCTCGTGGCCCATTTGATGGATTGAAGGTGGTTCAGCGTGGATCGCAGGGACACCTGAGAGTGGGAGTAGGCTAGGAAGGAGAGAGAGGGGAGGGAGAGTGGCGGGAGAGGAAATGGATAAGGTTTCAGGGCCCCGATCATCAAAGGCTTGTGAACAATGATAAGAAGATGGCAATGGGGAGCCTCTGAAGAATGTTGAGGAGGGAATAGCAAGGTCAGCCTTAGGCTTCTGCTAAAGTTTTAATAGATGAGAAAGTTGAAATTAGACTAAGGATGTGTATGGGTTTCAGATATTTGTGGAACATTCCTCTTTATTTCTAATGAGACTTGGTTATAAACAATATAAGCTTTTGTGATTTCAAAGTACTTTTAAGGTTTTTGTTTTATTTTGTTTGTTTTTGAAGGTCCATTGACTATCTAGGAAGAGACAATAAAGTACATAGCTTAACCAGCAGGAAGGTTGGACTGAAGCTCAGCCTAGACTTGGGATCTAAGGGTCGGGGGGAATTTGATTAGCAAATTGTATTTGGAGGTCTGTGGTAAAATAGGTTGGGGGACACATGAGTTAGGCAAAGTTAAATAGATTCCTCTTCTGGGGGACTTCTTAGAGCCTTAAAAGCATTAATGTGTGTATGGACCTCTAAGATAAATTTAAGGCATGCAGCACGTCCCAAACTTGCTTCAGCACTAAGGACTCTTTATTCTGGAAATAGTCATTATAGTCTGGCTGAGGGCTAGTCGTCCAAGGAATGTGTATCAGTTATCTATTGTCACAATAATGCTGCATAACAAGCCGCTTCAAAACCTCAGTGGAATACAGTAATAAATACTTAGCTTACAAGTTTGGGGGGTTCAGCTGATCTTGATCTGGGCTTGGTGATTTCAGCTGATGTCATTCATGTGTCTGTGGTCAGTGGTGGGCTGGGCAGGCAGCTCTTCTGATCCTAGCTGGGTTTTCTCACTTGTCTGGGGGCTCAGTGGCTGAGCTAGGAGGGCTTTAGCTAGGAAGAGTAGGGAGACTTGTCTCTTCTATATATGTCTCTCATCCCTAAGCACGCTAGACCCACCATGTCCTCCTGGCCATGACAAGGGAGTAAGAATGAGAGCAAGACCAAAAGTGCATGCACTTTTCAAACCTTTGCTTATATCATGTTTGCTAGTTTCTCATTGGCCAAAGGAAGTCGCACGGCCGTCCCAGAGTGGGAGCACACTACAGGGTTACATGGCAGAGGGTTTAGATACAGGGAGGGAGAAGAATTGCTCTTTTTGCAATCAGACTACCCCAGAACCTAACTTGAGAATTGCGGGTGAGATCACAGTCAACTGAGCAAGGAATGAGGTCAGTGTTCTCTCTATGCATGGCGACAGACTGTACTTTTAATTCTGATAAGCAATCTCACAAATAGATGTCTGGGCGATGTCAAGTGAGAGAGAGTTCATCTGGTTCCACACAGGACTTTTATTATCTGTCTGTGGAATCATTTCAGGGCTGAAAGGATTGTGGACGTTAGCTAGTTCTAGTTGCGTCATGTTGGAAATGAAGAAACAGAGGCGCAGAAAGGTTAATTGGCTAGCCGAAATCTACACAGCTAGCTAGAAGCAAGGCCAAGCCTCAAACCCAGATCCTCTCTCAAGCCGTTTGGGTCTTAATTACCTCAAAGAAGCTTTGTTGGGGAGGGGTGTGTGGAAAGGACCGAAATGTATTCCCAGTCTTAAATATGAACAAATCACATTGCTTCTGGAGGGACTGTAATATAAATAATTTTTAAAATAGATGTTAGAGGTTTTTGGAGGGGCAAGATGGATAGTTATACATTGAGTGGTTGCTGAATACAGTGACTGGAAATCCTTTTATTGTGAGAAGTTGGGGATGGAGTTTGAAGCAAGAGGGCCCTCAGTTGGGTAAGTCATTCTGCTTGTCAGAGCCTCAGTGTTCCCACCTGTGAACGTTAGCAAACGAAAGCAAAATGTGGAATTTGCATGTCATCCTTGTGCAGGGACCACGGTAATCTTTGTATTGTCCCAATTTTAGGATCTGTGCTGCTGAAGCGAGCACTGACTGGAGATCTTTGGTGTTATATTTTTGTTGTCAGGGTTTTTCTCTCCTCTGCCCCCTTGCTACCCCTAAGAATTTCTGCTGCATCAGAGAAGTCAGCAGAGGACTTCTGAGCAGAGAGCAAAGCGTTTGTGTTCTAGCTCCTACTTTGTCAAACAGCAGATAAAATCCTGAAGGCAGATCTGGCATTCCAGCATAGGAACTGCATTAACACCTCATTTAGCTGACAGTAGTGGGGAACAATTTGTTCTACTTAAGTAAAATTTTGATCGTGAAATTCTACCCATTTAAGCACTGTCAAATAAATTCACTATTTTGATGATGGAAATATTTCTGGAGTGTCTCATATATTCCCCTGATCTACTAAATGGCGAATAAGTGAAACTTCTCAGGCTCGTCCTTTTAGACATCACTTATTGATGCAATATGCCGTGTAAAGAGCCATGTAAGTGAAAGGCATTATTACTGTTGTTATCGTTTGCTTAGGGACTGATGGAGTGTGTGGGAATACTTGCCATTAACTCAGTTTTCACAGATCTGCTGTTTTAATTCTTGTGTCTTATTTTCAGAGTGTTTCTCTGTTCCTCCTCGTTGTCAGTTGATCAGCTGTACTTGTGGGCTGCTCAAACACAGACTTGTTCTTAGATCCGTTCTGTGACCTTCTGCTGTTCTGTTCCAACTTACAGGGAACTACATTTCCCAAGCTCCCTTGCCCTCTGCTGTCCGGTGGAAGACGTGGACTTCCCCTTTCTCCACCGCAGCCTGTGCTGTTCTAGTCTCTGGGCTCTGGTAATATCACTTCCCTCCATGATCCCTCCTGCCTGGGCAAACTAGCAGCTTTCCGCAGTTGCTGGGCTCTGGGTTCCTCGCTGTTCCCTCTGTGGCCTCTCAGCCATTCCATCACTCTGTAACCAGTCCCTTGGTTTGAAAGATCTGGAGTAGTTTCTGTTTCCTGGTTGTCCTTGATAACAGTTTATTGAGACTCCTCTTGCAACTCTTTCCTTATAATTTTCTCCTTGCAGTCTACTGTGAGAACAACAGCCAGGTTACCCAGTTTATTTTATTGGACATAAAAATGCAAACTCGATTGAGCAGTAGAGCAGAGTGGTTTAGAACCAGGGCTCTGGCATCAGAGGGCTGGGGTCCCAACCCCAGTCATACCACTCATTGGCTGTGTGACTCCGGGCAAGTTTCTTAACCTCTCTGAGCCCCACTTTTTTCACCTTACAGTGCCCATGCTGTCTCTTAAGACAACACCTGTGGGGGAGAAGGGAAGGATTTGGGAATGGGCAGAGGGAGAAGTTGAGCTGTGGTGCAGTCTTAATAGAAGTCTTAGTCAACCCCACATGGAGCTCTACAGCAGGTTGGGCCTTTAGTCACTGATGTTGACCACTGGCGGCAGTGGCCAGGGGAAGGGTGCTGGGCCTTGGGTGGAGCACTTTCTCCAGCTGAGGGCAGTTTCCTGCATTCTGCCTGCGGCACGGGGGGGGGGGGGGGGGGCCGGTCTTTAGTCCTGAAGTGGCGTCTGGTCATCGCATCGCAGTGTCCATATCACACCTCCAGGTATGTAGTTGTGAATGATAAATAATCCATGAGAAGTGTGTTACTCAGTGCTTCATAGTTGTGAATGCTCAACAATGTTAGTTATCAGTATTAATTAGTTATCAGTATTAATAGACTTTCCAGGAAATGGACTTTATGATGTCTAGTTTAGCTATTCAGAGGGGACTTCTGTCCGTGACCTTGTCCTAGAGAGTCAAGAAAAAGCAGCGTTAAGTGGTCTGTGGGTAAATTAGGTTCTGTGGCTTCAACCCATATACTGTTTTTTTTTTTTTTGGAGGAAGATTAGCCCTGAGCTAACTACTGCCAAATCCTCCTCTTTTTGCTGAGGAAGACTGGCCCTGAGCTAACATCCGTGCCCATCTTCCTCTACTTTATATGAGGGATGCCTACCACAGCACGGTGTGCCAAGTGGTGCCATGTCCACACCTGGGATCCGAACCAGCAAACCCGGGGCCACTGAGAAGCAGAACGTGAGCACTTAACCACTGCGCCACCAGGCTGGCCCCCCATCTACTGTTAAATACGCTTGTACTTTTATATTAATGTTAACTTGGTATCTTTAAATATGGCTTACCCATAAGTTCTTATATCTTATTCCCTAAGGTATTCAAAGTATCTAGTATCAAATTTGATAGGAATGAATACAGCTCTCATTTTTCCAACACTTATTGTGTAGCCATGGTGCTAAGTGTGCGTTTATCTCATCAGTTCTCAGGACGACTGTCTAAAGTGCTGAGATTCCAGTTTGATGGGGAGCACCTGAGTTCGGTGAGGTTAAGTGATCTGCCCGAGGTCACCCAGCCAAGCAGTGGCAGCTAAGTTCTCCCCCAGACTCCTATCAGCCTACGCTTTTAACTACAGATTTTAACGATTTAAACAGCAGTAGGGGAAACCTTCTCCTCTGCAAATAACTCTAGCAAAGTGTAGGTGTTGTTTTGGTAGAAACATTTCAGCTGCTGCCATAAAAATCTTCTCCCAAATGGCTTTGTGAGAGCAAAGCTGTGCAGGCTCTGCTTGTGTTTATGATGTGAGCCTTATGGCTCAGCCACAACATGAATGATTTGTTTTCCTGGCCTTGCTGGCGAAGCGATTTAATTTCTGGATTTCGCTGAGGAAAAAGCCTAAACAAATAAATTTCTTTATAATTGGATGTTTAAAGAGGAGCCCAGGAGGAAAAGTCAAGATGGGAAGCCAGGTACTTGTTCGTTCCCTGAGTGATGTAGAACTTAGATGGAGTTCACTCAGTACTTTCACTTCCCAGTATTTGGCTCTCTGCTCTTCATCAGGAAATGATTATTATGATCAGCTAAAGCCCCACAAGCAAGGTGGATGTTTAGGTAAGTGGGTGGTCAACATTGTTAGTGGAGAACAGCAAATGAGGTCATGACTTCTTTATATATAAATAAAAGTAATGCTTCCTCTTCTGTAGAAAACAGAATTTTTTCAAAATTGGGTATATGGTCCTAATGAGAAGTCTAGGAGGCTGTAAATGTGTTCTGAGGATCCTGTTTCTTTGATCTATCAGTTAGGATAGTTTGGCCATTTATAACAGAAAAATGTAAAATAATGATGACTTAAATGAGATGGAAGTTCATAGAAAAGAAATTCAGAATTAGGCACTCTGTGATTTCACGGTAAGACCAGGAGCCCAGGTTCCTGTCTTTCTGTCCCACTGACCTGATCATGTGGCTTCCATTTTCAAGGTCACTCAGGAGCCAGTTTAGGCCATCTTGTCCCCAGTCCAGATGTACAGCAGAAAGCATCTCCCTCAATTTCTGTGGCCTTTCTGGAAGTTCCATTTAATATTTACATTTTCATTTCATCGGCCAGTACTTGGTCACATGGTCATACCTAGCTGCAAGAGAGCCAGAAATGCAGTCTTTAGTTGAGGCTGTCTTACTGATGAAAAAGAGGAGAATGGATGTTACGTGATAACTAGCAGTTTGTGCTGCGTTTGGGATTGTAATACTAATGCCTCAACCAAAAATTTAGACATGGTGGAGTTAACATTAACAGGTGAATTTTCTTTGTGTTTGTTACCCTCATAATCCTCAGTCTTCAGTGGGCTGATATGCATCAGAATATACACAGCTCTGGAATGTGCTTCACTCTGGCCCCCTTGACTGGAGAAAATAATAATCAGAGAAGCACACTTTCTTCATCCATTCAACAAATATTGACCAACTACCATGTGCTATGTATGCACTCTGCCAGATCTTAGCAGCGTCTAGGAGCTGGAACAACATTTCCTGCGTATATTTGATCACCTCCTTTTACCCGCCTATGTAAAGTCTGTTAACGCTTCCAGGAAGCAATGTCTTAAGGAAGCTAGTCTGGTAAATGCTAACCCGGAGTGCTCCTCAGTAGGAGAAACCTCACCTGCCCAGCATGGGGATTGAAAGAGAAAAGTGTCTGTATCAGTTACCACTGCATAAAATCCACCTCAAAGTCCAGTGCTTTAAAACATTAAGCTTTTATTATTGCTCACAAGTGGGTAGGCTGGGTGGTTCTTGTGGCTTTGGCTGTGGTCATTCTGAGCACATCTGTGATCAGCTGTGGGTTGGGAGTTGGCTCTGCTGATCTTGGCTGGATGTGCGCACTTGCTTGGGTATTACAGCAGTTGAGACCCTGGAATTTTCCTGACATGGTCTCTTCATCCTCCAGCAGGCTGGCCCAAGCTTCTCATGGTGGTCACATGCTCCAAGAGAAAGAGAAAAACGCATGAAGTCCTTTGAGGCCAAGGCTAAGGATTAGTAGTCTAACTTCTGCCAAAGCAATCACAAAATCAGCCCAGATTAAGTTGGGGATACAGGCTCAGTCTTTTGTTGAAAGGAGCTGCAAAGTCACATTGCAAAAGGTGTGTAAAACTGAAGAGGTAGAGAATTGGGGCCATTTTAGCAGTCAGTCTATTACAGTGTCCCAAGGAGGAGAAATTTAATCTGTATGAATGCCTGATCCTTTCTGTACCTTTTCTCCTTCTCTCCTTCCACCCAACATGCCCAGTCAAAATTCTTGTTCATTTGAACATGTTGATAGCTATGTTGAGGGAATGAAATCAGGTGTCTTTACCTGCCTAAGTGTGTTGGAATCCCCACAGCTCAGTCACCAGCTGGTGGGTAAGACTTTTGAGTAGGTGGGCTCTGTGATATCACGTGCTGTTCTTTGGGATAGCAGTATTACTCCATTTCTTGTGTACTCCATAGCTAAACTGCCAGGGAGTAAGATATGTGGCATAGAGGTAACCTAATAGACTATAACTCTGTCATGCCCACTTGTTCTTCCTCACTTTCATCAAGTGCCCCTAAACATGTAAGACTCATAAAAACAATATGAATAAGAAGTCACAAATAAGGAGAGAGTGGTTTGAGCCAGCTGATAGCAAACATGAAAAATGGAGACTGTTTATGAATCAGCTTCCCTTGTCTTGTTCTATTTCTGTTTACTGTGGAATATCAAAAGTATATTATCAACACTTTAAAAAATTATGATAGTCTTTAGGAAGACCTTTCTCTGTATATTCTCAGTGCCCCTTTAGTCATCTGCCATGGGTACTTTTGGTCTTAATCTTCAGTTTGTTTCAGACAGTGCAAAGGGGCAGATCTGATGCTCTATCTTGACTGGCAAACTCTAGTGGTGGGCATGTTCCAGCCCTCTGAAACGTGTGGTCTCCTCATCCATAAAATGGACATATGGCAACGTCCATCTCAGTGAACTCAAGAAGTCATGAAAGGTCATGTGTGACCATTATTCATAACACCTAACGTTGATGGGGACTGACCACGTGTGGGTACAGTTCTCAACAAACCTGTGAGGTAGGTGCTATTGTAATCCCATCCTCAGATGATGCGATTGAGGCACAAAAAGGTTGAGCAACATACCAAGATTGCACAGACCTGAGGTTTGTCCCCAGGTACCTGGCACTGTGGTCCTAACAGTCCCTGCAGCTGTGAGGAGAGGTCGTTTAAAAAATGAGAAAGTGAAGGTCTGATTTTGACAGAATTGAGAGAAATGGGAACATGACTTAGAATTTAAAAATTAACTTTGGACCCTTAGTACAGAGCCTGCCCTGGCAATTTCCATAGCTATTTCTTGCAGGTACATTTGACATTCAAAAGCAATCAGATTGGATTTGTTCTTTGAGGGGTTACTGGGCTCTGTGCATCTTGAAGGTCACATTTGCAATCAGCATTAATTTCATTGTTAACCATTTTCCTACACATTAGTTGGAGAGTCGTTTCTTTTCTTTCTTTCTTTTTTAGTCTAGTTGGGTTATAGTCAAGATGATAACTCGTGGGATTAGATGGGACAGCTCAAATTCATTGTTCAGGAAGCCGTATTAGCCACAGAGAGCAAACGCAGAGCTTGGCTAACCCATGTGGATCGCTACTCATCTGGTATCACTGAGCACAGCAATGTTCTCTGTCCTTCCCCATTTTAGTCCAAAATGTCCATTAAACTGGAGTGGGGTAAAGAAAGCACATGAGGTTAACAGGGAATGACTTTCCCACTACGCTTTATGATTCAGGGGAGTCACTAAGCTACATGAACAAAAGGAAGAAATCCCCTGGAAGTCAAGGGCAGAGAAAATCACATGAAGAAAAGGTAAATAAGTGATGCCCATTTGCCTTTTATATTTGTCTTACTCCGTTTGGGCTGCTCTAACAGCATATGACAGACGGGGCGGCTTATAAACTGCAGACGTTTCTCACAGTTCTGGCGGCTACAAGGCTGAGATCAGGGTGCCCACAGGGTTGAATGTGGGTCCTCTTCCAGGTTGCAGACATCTTTTTGTGTCCTCAAATGGTAGAATGGGCATGGGAGATCTCTGGAGCCTCTTTTATAAGGGCACTAACCCCATTCGTGAGGACTCCACCCTCATCAGCTAAGCACCTCCCCGCAGCCCCACCTCCTAATACCATCATCTTTGGGGCTTAGGATTTTGTGAATATTGGGGAGACACAAACATTCAGACCATAGCAATATTCAAGCAGATTTTTTAAAAGTCATTGAGGGGCTGGCCCTGTGGCCGAGTGGTTAAGTTCGTGCGCTCTGCTGCAGGCGGCCCAGTGTTTCGTTGGTTCGAATCCTGGTCGCGGACATGGCACTGCTCATCAAACTACGCTGAGGCAGCGTCCCACATGCCACAACTGGAGGTATCCACAACTGGAGGGATCCACAATGAAGAATATACAACTATGTACTGGGGGGCTTTGGGGAGAAAAAGGAAAAAATAAAATCTTTAAAAGAAAAAAAGTCATTGAACGTGAAGTGGTTATAATTTAAACAAAAAGTCGTTTACTGTTCAAGAAAACAGCAATTCTTGGGCTGCTCCATGAATTGGACAGAACGTTAAAAGGTTGGAGGAACCATGTGCTTGGTTGTAAATCCGTTGTGGTTCGTGCTAAGGAATGACAGCCTCATTTTTAACTCTTAGTAATTGAAATATTGGAATTTTTAAATAGCGAGGAAGGGAAACTATAATGGAATTCAAGGCCGTGCACTTGATTTTCTGGCTTCTGGAGGATCACGTGAGTTTAAAAGACTCCTCAACTGGGTATATTTTTAATTTAAAGAAAAATGGAAGGAGCTTTTCTTTTCTCCTATACAAGAGCCCATGAAGAAATCTCTTTACCTTCTCTTTTAATTCACAGGCCAGGGGATTGAGTTTGAATATATCATTGCTTACCTAGATATATTTATAAAATATTAGTAATTTTATTAGTAATAACTAATTTATATAGAATTCTTGCTATGCCAGGTACCATTTTAGCTCATTACCTGTAATAACTCCTTCATCCTCACAATAACCCTTTGAAGTGGATACCCTCATTATCTCTATTTTACACATAAGGAAATCGAGGCACAGAGATCTTAAGTAACTTGCCTAAGTCACACAGCAAGGGAGTTACAATGCGAATATTCAAACCCAAGCTGTTTTAATCGCTACACTGCAGTGTTTGCCAAGTATCAGTCATTCAGATACTGCCTTCATGCTTTTTGCCATGATTATATTTCACTTCTATTATTATTTAATGTTTTTTACTTTTTTTCTTTACCACAAATTAATGTATTTAGAAAGGAAACCTTAAATCACTACCTTAAATGGGAAACTATTATGTGCCACAAATAGTAGAGATATCCAATAAGAGTTAAAAAATGCAAAGCAAATAGTGTCATCCAATCCTGACTAGATGGCAATGCCTGCCAGAAACCCTGAGTCAGAGGCATGCCCTCCCTTTATTGGGGGGGATGGGGGTGGGAGATGGGGAGGCGGTGTCCATCTTTCCTCCTGGAGGATTCTGTGTTATTCCAGGCTCAATCTGAACAGCCACCTAAAATTATCCTGCTGTTTACCAGTGACAGTGGCTCCTACACTCTGGGGATCAGTAGTCTAGAATACAAAGGTGTGATACCATCTTCAGAATTATCTTAGGAAAGTGAAGCGGAGGAATGTTGCAATGAATTCAGGTCTGCATTAGTTCAGCCAATCGAAATAAAGCTATTGTCTGAATTTTTAACCCTAAATTATTAGTGCTGAATTATTCCTCTGGTCCCTAGAAGATGCTTTCACATTGCTTTGTGGGAAGGACTGTGGGGAATTTTTACCCAAGTTGTTATCTGTGGAAGAAGCTGTGGTTACTCCTGAATTTTAAACCAAACTACTTAGACTATGGCCTGAAATCGAGCCTTTGCTTCATCCTTGACACATCATATTGGTTTGAAGCATCAGAGAGCTTTAGCCTCTTTCAAATACCTCTTGCAGATCATTGGGAATAGTGTCCCTTTCTCTGTTACCAAGATGACATTCTCTATGTGTACGCTCTCCATGATTAATATAGGATCATTATATTTTGATAATGATGAGAAAAGTGAAAGGTGTCTTTTCATCTCCCAGGTTAGCATAATGATGAGACTTAGTGTGTTTTCATGTACTGAAGAGGGATCTTCCATTTAATCCACAGGCCTCTATAAAAGCAATTCATGGACATAATTAAGACTCATCAATGTGAACAATAAATTAATCTGCATCTGAAGGCTTTACTGATTATCTGATCACATAATTTCCACATATTCTGATTACGTTTTTCGGATGCTTTTTACATTATATGAATTCTTAATCAAGATGATTCTATTAGCAGTGCCTCTTCCATCCATGGAGAGCCGTGTTACGGAGAGTATGCAGCTAGATGAAGGTTTTAACAGACTTAAAGATGGTGCGTGAAACTGGCTTCATTTTGCTTGACATCCCTATTTCTGTTTTTAAATACTATAGTTAAATATTAAATATTAAAATTAAGTATTATAACTGCAGATAACCAGAAGATATTAAATGTGGCTTGTGCAGCTGGTGAAATATTACAACCTTTTGCTTTTCGGTGTGCTGGTGAACTTCAGAAAGCTTCTGATACATTTGAGGCCTGTTTAGTTGCTCATGGTTAGGGAGGAGAGGTGGGCAGGTTGCTGGAGTATAGATGAACATCCATCCACACTAAGTTGCCGTGGGATCTGTGCCTCCAAGGGGCCACCGCTCCACTCCAGCCAGGACAGTGTGGTGGGCTGGAGCAGCCACTGTTTAGTGGCATAATAGAGACCATCTTTATTTACAGGTTTTATCTGGTGACGCCATGATGCGTTTCACCTGATTGGTAAATTGTGGCCAGGGTTGCTCTTCAGCAATTTTGCTGTGGCTTATTTAGATGCAGCCTGTAGTTGTCCTCCTCTGCCCTGGGCTAGGTTTTGGAATCCAGAACTAGCTCTGGAAGTGGCTCCTGGTTTCAGGAATAAGATTGGTGAAGGTCGGGATAGTTAGATCCTCAAGGGCATGGACCACATACATATCTGTTTACTCACCAGTTTATACCTGGCATCTGACACAGCACTGGGCACATGGCAGGCAGTCAGTAAATAATGTGTTGGATTAATGAGGGAACAGAGTTTAATTAGGCATCTGATGTTTTTGGCATCATATCATTTTTGCTTGTTGACAGGAAACCATAACAAAACTGGTGTGTGTATGTGAGTGAGTGTGTGTGTGTGTGTGTGTGTGTCTGTTATAGCTTCCTTAAGAAATAGAATCAGTTTCAGTTTTTAGAACTAAAAAAGAAGACTGAGTTATCTTCAAGTGAGTGGCTGGTTTCCCACAATAACAGTTTCTCTGACTGAAAAAGATAGTCACGCACTCTTTTAGAGAAGGTGAAAAAGATGGTGATGACTTCTGTTCTTTTCCTTTTGTGTCTGTGCGAGAAGAAAGAGCCTGCAAGGGTTTAGAATAGAGAGAAGCCTTGTGGAAAGCAGATAGTTTTCTTCCAGTCTTTAGATCTTGAGGATTAGTAGAACATACGAGGAAATAAGGTTCTTTCTCTTGGGAAATTACTAATATTGGCAGCTTGAAATAGCATGAAAAAGACTTTTGGTAGTGGCAGGTCTTCAGACAGTTTGCTAGAGAGAAGGACCCAAGTTGAGGGGAAACAGAAAGAAAGCCAGAGTTACATTAGTAAGTAATGAAAACAAGGAATCCTGGAGCAGAACAGCAGCCGACAGGCTCCTAGCACCCACTGTGTGTCAGGCTATGGGGTATACATGTAAATACTAGTTATTTTTGAGTCAGCTGTTATTTGAGATATCTTATTTTTTAGATAGATACTATTATCTCCATTTTAAAAATAAGGAAACTGCAATTTATAAGGAGGTCTGTAATTAATCCAAAGCCACATTAACAGCTAGTGCCTGCAGTGAGGCTCGGGTTTGAACCCAGGCCTGTCTGATTTGAAAACCCAAGTTCTTTCCCCAGGTTAAGCAGTTCCTTATCTTTTTTATAATTGTATTCTATATTTAGCAATTTTCGTGAGTGGGTCATAGCTTTTACCATTTTTAAAGGAGGAGTTCTATTTTTACAGGGAAGATAATGTTGGATTGTGAACTCAATGTTTTGAATTTTAGCTAGCTCTGCTGGGGTGTACATGCGTGTGTTTGTGTGGGGGGAATGGTGGTGGTGATGGTGGTGGGAGGGAATGTTCAGGTCGTCCAAATCTGTGATTCTCAAAGTCTGGTCGTTGGACCGGCAGCATTGGCGTCACCTGGGGGCATGTTAAAGGCAGAGTCTCGGGCCCCACAGCAAACCTCTTGAGTCACAGTCTGCATTTTTATCAATCTCTGGGTGACTTGTGTGCATGTGAAAGTTTGAGAAGCTCTGGTGTGAAATACTGTGATTCCAAGCAGCTATCTCAGTGGTTGGCATATTGTGTGAAAGCACTAAGACTAGAGAGTGACAATAATAAGCTATTATCCCAGTTTATTAAGTACTTGCTATGTACCAGATGGTATGTTGTGTTTTATGTAGATTTTCGTATTTAAAATTCTTTAGTGATCCTGTGAGGGGAATGTTTTTATTCCTATTTTAGAGGTGAGAAAACTGAACCATAGAGAGATTAAGTAACTTGTCCAAAATCAGATCGCTTTGATGCCAAACAGGTGTGTCCGATTCCAGCCTGATGCTGTCCACTACCATCTGATGCTGTCCAGCTTCTCTTACAAACCAGGAGCTGTTGATTGCCAGTGGCAGACTGGTGATGATAGCAAAGTTAGACTTATAGCACGGAGCACTGCCAATCACGAACTGTGTTCTGTGAAATGAATTTTATTTTATTCTAAATGGTGAGACAAAAATGAAGTTCTCTCTCTTGAATAATATCTGGCATTGCTTATATCATGCTTTATATATTTTTTTCTTGGAGTAGAATAAAATATTTAGAAAAAAGACCCCTAAGGAAGCATTTTGTTCTGTGGAGTACATTCTAACGTTAAAGATAACTACCTTTTTCACTTTTTACTGATAAGTATTAATAAAATATGATTCAGTAATATTGATACTATTTAAACAATGCATTAATCCTGATAATCAGGGATACAGTAAAAGATGTGGAATGCAGGTAGCATGAAGAGTTAGAGGAACATTGGTGAGTATCGAAGTTCGTGTAATTTATTTAATTTTTGTTGTTTATTTCTTCACACAGTGCTCTTTGTTTTTGCCAAATCTTTTTGTTTCATGATTCACTAGGTGGATGACGATCCAGGTGGACAGAATTGGCAGTGTTTGGTAGAATGTCATTGCCATGCTTTAAAAAATGTTTTCTGCTCATTTATCCTGTGTTCCCTGTAACAATGAGTTGACTTTACCCTGAGTATGTGGGGTTGTCAGCTTTAAAATTGATCTTTAGTAAGGTTGGAAGGATCAAGGGCACTATTAAATCATTGCTTTTTTGTCTTTAATCTGTAGAGTTATAGGAAAAGAGGAAACAAAAAGTGTGATGATTTTTGTGTATTTTGGAATTTGGGGGCAAAGAAGAAGAGAAGGAGGCAGATCTGCCGGAACCTAAAAGTTTTCTTGTTTATATGTCACAATAAATGAAATGCTGATGATTTCTTAAATTTCCTTAGCAGTGAGAGTCAAGAAAAATAGATTTAATATACTATTTAGAGCTACCAGGGAAAAAGATGCTATGTAAGTATGTAAAGATGGCATTTACTCTTGATGGTCACTGGTCCTCTAGTATTTAATGCTAGTCACCCTGGTGTATCTTGTAGTTTACTTTATCTGGCAGTGTCAAATATAAAAGCCACCTGACCAAATAATTAAAAAAAAGAAAAGCTAAAACATAAAGCTTTTTCGTTCTAAGTAAAAATTTTTATATCCTTACTTTACACACAGTTCTAAGAAGCTGGTGTTTAAACCCACAGACCTGTCGAGTGGTGTGCTGGTAAATGTTTAACAGCTAGCTCTGAGAAGGGGGAGCGAGAAGAAGCCTGGGTCATCATTTCTGCCCATTTCAGAGGTGTAAGTATTCCCACTGTGACCAGAGTTGGGAAGAGACGCACACAGTGGCCCTGCAGGCTGTGCGTGTTGGCTCAGCACACCACTGATTTTCGCACCAACAGATCAGAAAGGGAAGAGGCAGGTAGAGGGGGGCAGTGGAGAGACAGCAAAACGAAAAACGGTAGAGAGGAATTAGAAACTTAGAGCAAGTTGGGAGGTGAGGGTTTCTGTTAGAGGAATTTGAGTAAAGGTATCTTTTCTCTTCCCTGAAATTGTAGAGATGAAAACATTTACTGAAAGTGGAGGAAAAAATCTTCACTAAAAGTAGGAAGTGGATAATTCCCAAATGTTAAGACTCTGAAGACCATCTGCCAAATTTGGTGATATTGGGAATAATCCAAGAAGATCCAGTGTGTCTCTCTTGGAGCCCCAGCAGGCGGGCGCTCTGCGAGGCTGGAGCAGACAGCCCGCGCTTGGACGGAGAGGTTAAGGCACAGGTGTGCCCAGGGAAGCAGCTTGTGCCTAGTGGGATGATTCCTTTGTGTCCTAGATGATGCAGTATCCTCCATGTTTTCTTTTTCCTTCCGTAATTTAGGTTTATGTTGTGTTTTTTACATTTTTGTGGCAATAAATTATTACAAATGTGAATAATATAACAAAATCCTGTTTGTAGATTTAACTTTTGACTGTACCTCTTGACTCCTAGATTTAAAAATTTTAAGAAATAGCACGTTCAAACTTCCATCTTTCTGCCAATCTCTTGATTATATTACTTATTATTTTTATATTAAGATTTAAAACATTTTCTTTTTTTAGTTACTGTACCTTTATTTTTTCCAGCTTTATTGAGATATGTGACATATAACATTATATAAGCTTAAGGCGGATGTGATTTGATATATTGCAAAATGTTTACCACAATGAGGTTGGTTAACACGTTTATCACCTCACAGAGTTACTATTTGAGTGTGTAGTGAGATTTATAATATTTTCATTATGTTCTGTGTACGGTAATTGTTTGGCTTCCATTTCGTATTTAAATGAATTATGTTGCAAAAACCAGAACAAAAGAAAATATCAAACCAGGAAGCCTACCAAAATGAAATAATAGAATTAAGATAAACTACCTGGTGATTAGAAACCGTGATATAAATAGGATAAACTCATTCATTAGAAGGAAACTGTGTTTTAAATATGAGTCACCTCATCTAGTGATTACAGGCAAATATAAACTAAAATCCAGCCGTGGTTGTAATTAATATGAAAGATGGAGGGAGTTTTACTTTTAATGTTACGCCTTCTGTGGTCTGAACTTTGTAAATGAACTTGGGTTATTTTCACAATTAGTTTTTAAGACATCCCAGCCTGTATCCATTTATTATAATGAGACACACATGCGTGTTCTTCGTAATAAACTGCGACTCTGTTTGGCGCCCTGTTTTTTGTCACAGGCAGGCCCTCAGTAAATAGTGGCTGAAAGAAATCTCCGCAAGGTAGCATCGTATGATGCAACATGTCTTCTGTTTGCCCAGAACTTTGGAGTTTAGATTTTTCTCTTTTGACTCTTACGTAGTCTTATGAATTCATCGTTATTGTGTAAGTGATTTCATTGGTATTTTATAGGCTCAGGACGTTAAGCTGCTGGCGCACCATCACACCATCCCATGTCTCCTGAGTCATTTTTTAAGTAAAATATTTTTCTCAGCGTGTTACAGTGGTCTCTTTAATAGAGTATTATACTTAGGACTTTATTCAGTCGAAGCTGTATTTATGAACTAAAGGCATAATTTTAAAATTTTATTAAATATCTTAATAGAAGGATTAGAGGAGTCTAACTCATTTTAGAAAGATTTTGATCTTTAAAGGGACACGATTTGGAAAAATAGCTCGTGTGGACTCGTCTGTTCTGGAGCAGTGGGAGCGGATGAAGGAGGGTTTGCTGGTGACTTAATTATCTCGGTGGCCCAGCTGGGAACTGCCAGTCTACCCGGGTTCTATCCTGAAAACCCCCTTCTTTATATCACTGAGCACAATAAACTGTCTGTGGATGTCAGGACTCTAGGACGTAAGACAATTGGAAGCATTTGAGGTGGGAAGCAGCTTTTAGACATGGTTTGCTGAAGACACCTGAGTCAGTTTCTTCTTCTTAAATCTACCTGTGTGAAAGTGGTTGAAATGTGCATACATAGATGCAGATGGAATTGTGTTTGGGTGGTATTTGTAATGGTCATTCCTGGTTTGACATCTGTCGCTTGGCTGGGGTGCTCCCATTCTGTAGGACCCATTGGATTTCTGAAGTCTTACATTCAACTTTTGAGGGCAAACAGGTGACCATGATACAGACACGTGCACACATAGAGACTGCAGAGGTTCAAAACAAAACGTTCAGCTTCTTGAGGGCAGACACCATGCTGTCCCTTATATTTTCTAGCATAATGTGAAGACTGTAGTGGATATCCATTTAATACCTATGTGGTATACTTCCATTTGGAAAACAGGTTTAGCTTTATAATATTGAGAAATGTAGAAACTGATCACACTGTAATTTCAGAGGTATTAGTGCAAGTTGGAACAGATGGGAAACCTAATAATTTACTGACTTCTAAGTGCTTTGAAAACTTGTCACAATGTCAGGTTTGTTGATTAAAAATTGGCAAGTAGAATCTAGTAGAATTCCCAAATCTATCTTACAAAATATATTTCCCTCTGGATGTCCCTCAGACAAAGATCCCATGGTTAAATAAGTTTGGGAAACAATGCATAAAATCCTGCTTTTAATAGTTTGATGATGAATATGAGCAGATTGGAAACTCAGAGAAATCCTGCAGTATAGGATTCTGGTGACATTAGTGTAGGTTGACCACCCTAAAACTTCACCCTGGGACCTTGTTTTGTAAAACAATTTTTGTTCTCTGGCATATTTTGGGAAATGCTGAATTTTTTTTATTGTCAGGCTAGCACTGATGAATGGATAAATCAGGGGACTTACATCTAAGTGTGTGTGTGTGTGAGAGCATCTTAAATTGATGGAGAATGAATATCCTCCTGAGATACATTTATAGGACGAAAGTCTCCACATTTTACTGTACACGGGAGGTAAGCTCCAGATCTCACTTTAGATATCAGTTCTTATTTATTTTTCTTTATATCAGCATTACTAGTAACTTAAAAGCTTAAAAAGTTTTATTTCCTTTCTTGAACTCTGGAAGTATTATAAAGGAGGAAAATAGGCAAAAGGTGCCAGCCAGATGGGGAAGTTGAAACTAAGATTCTCAGCAGCTTATAAATTATTCCCTTCCCTGAATTATGGGCAATCAGTTTTGTTTCCTTTAGGTTTATATCTTGAATTTTTTGCAGCCTTCAAGATAGAAAAACCAAAGATCTCTTTTAAGGAAGAGTTCAGGTCTAGGCATCAAATTTTACCCTTCCTGTTGATAAACCGCAACCTCTGATCAAGTGACACTTCTCGTTACGTGTGGGGCCTCTTACTCATTCTCGGGCAGTTACCCGGCAAGATGCCTGTAGAAAGCATTTGCTGTATTTGTTGTTCTGCTTAGAATGGTGAAGAGAGTCTCTCTGGGCCACTCTGTTTTGTCGTGGCTGTGGGCACTGTTTGCCCACCCTCTCTCACTCGGTGGCGGACGGGTGGGACTCGGCGTGAGAGGATCGGTATTGTCACATTCGCTGGCTGCGTGGGCTTGTTCATCCTGACTGTCTTGCCCCCTTCTCTCCTTCTGGAAGGAGTGAGCTTGTCCACGACCTATGCTTGCCCGTGCTCTTCTCAGGCTGAACCCGGCTGGCTCTCCAGAGCCTGCTTCTGACTAGGTGACGTTTAAATCTTTCTCACTCCTTTTCAGGTAAGAGATCCCACTGAAAACGGCTTTTATGAGTGGGAGTTAAGATTTACGAAGGAGAGTAGTTTGGATAAGTTTGTTTTTTTTAGCTTGTAATAGGGTTATCCCAATTTCATTTTCACGGTCCCTGAAGGTAAGCAGGTGTAGGTTTATGCAGTGGGAGAAAATGCTTCTCTGTCTTTAAATTTCTTAGACCACTCCAATTTCCATGAAGATTCTTCTGTTTATTGGTATGGGTTCTTTTCTTTAGATTTTCTAATAAGAGAGAAACTTAAGACAAAAATTAAGCCAACAAAATGAATTAGACACTATCCTTTTCTCGTAATTCTGGCATTATATGGTACAGATTTATTTTCATGTCTCCTTTTACAAAATTTCCGTAAACCTAACTGTAACTCAAATAGATTTTTAAATAAGGCATTTATTGGTATGATTTGAGTGGTAGGATTTTTGTGTGTCATTTAGCATTTTCTGTATTTTAAAAATTAACCATATATGTGGGGGCTGGGGGTATATGAGAAATCTTTGTACCTTTTACCCAATTTTACTGTGAACCTAAAAGTACTCTGAAAAGTAGTCTATTCAAAATAAACAGTCTCTTAAGTACTTTCTGTAAATACCTAAATTGTTAAACATTTTTTCTATCATGCGTGAATTATTACAAAAACCAATTCATTTTTATTTTTCATAATTAGTAATAAAAGTATGGGACATATTTCACTATTTTATTTTGATTTTAACTTTTTAAGATAGGCAAAATTATCATTTTAAAAAATCTCTTTTCCTAAATAAATGAGAATGAAAATATACTTTGTACTTAATTGTCTTGGAAATGTACTTATTCATTGTCTTGGAAAGTAAATCAGACATTATGTAAAATTCCTTCCTGAAGTACGAGAGTGGAAATCAATAACTTCGAAAGTTGTTTGGTGTATTTGTAGTCATATTTTTAAAAAGTTTTTCATGTAATTACAAATATTTATAGACAAAGTAGTGATGCTGAAGTATGAAATTCGTAGTTGGTACAGAATAGTTGGCTTCAGATGGCTTTAGAAAAATATTTTGTATTTGTCTACTTTATCTTGTCAGGAATATCTTAGAATTTTTAAAGACATACTATGAAAGAAAAGATAAGACCTTTGTTTTTTTGTGAACCATGACTAGCCACAGATATTTGAGTATAAAACAGTCTTTATTATAGCGACTGAAGTAAACAAAACATGACCATTAAAATAAACATATTTTAGACAGATGGAGACTTGAATAAAATGCAACATTCTGTGCCTGTGTTTTAGGGAGTGAAGAATTTTCACGGCCGTCTCTTACAGCAGAAACGGGGACAGTGGCCTGACAACTCCTTAGATAGTTACCTGTTGGAGAAAACATCTTATATGCTTTTAATGTTAAAGAGCAATTACATGCAAAGTGATCCACTCTGCAAAGCTATGTGGAATATTTCTAGACCCGTTGGAGGATATGAAACTTTCCAAAATGCTCAAAACAAGTTCAACCATGTTTTAGTTTTCTGGCTTCTCCAGAGGCTTCAGGCTAGCTGCAGTTCTCTCTCACAGATGGAGGCTGGGACTAAAGCTTTGCAAAGAGGAAACAGTTGTCAGGCGAATGTGCTTACAGGCGACAAGATGTCCAAGGCTTAATATTGCTCACCTCTTTACCTGTACTTGTCCTCTGCGTCTGTAGTTAAAGATGCTGCTAAGACAAGTTATTGAGGCTCCGCCTACAGGCTTGTTGTAAGATCGCTCCATTGCTTCTCACCCTTGAATGTGTATGTGGATCATCTGTGGTTCGGTTAAGTGGCAGATTCTAACACAGCAGGTGTGGGATGAGGCCTGAGATTCTGCATTTCTGACAAGCTCCCAGAGGCTGCCAATGCTGCTGGTTCAGGGTCCACACTCTGACTAGTGAGGAGCTACACAATATCAAATGCCTGCCCAGACTATTAATTTTAAGTTAATGGACATCGTCTAGTCAATACCAAGCAATCAGTTTGCGCAGCGCATGACCGAGAATGTGACGGAGGTGAGTTGACTAGCTGTAGACACTGCCCTGCGCAGATGATGTAACTGATGCTGTGTGACCTCTTGTTTTCTCTGGAACAAGCGTGTGGTATTGTACTCTCTGATGAGCTTCCAGAGCAGTTTTTTCCTGAGACTCACTATTGTTGGAAGCTCTGGCCCTTGCCTCTCAGTACAAGTTTCTTTGCATTGCCCCAAACCCCCCAGGTCTCACCCGCTCTTCCGTCTGCTGTCACTGTCTTCCCATCAGGAGCCTTTTATGTGTGTTGGGTTTAATTTGTATGGTGCACCTGAGTCTTCTAACAGCATCTTCTGCCGCGTCTCGCTTGCAGGTGCCCCACTTCAGCTCACTGTGAATTTAAATATAGAAAGTTTATCTGTGGGGAGCTGCATTTTTCCCTATCACTTAACACACAATTTTCCCATGTAATCAACCAGTTTCGGGCAGTCAATTTTTTAAAATAACCTTCCATGTCTCAGCTTGTTAGATTTGTGCTTTGAGTTTTCAACTTAAATATTCTGCCCGGTTCTAGATACCATGGGAACTCCGGATGGAAGTGGGGAGTGGGGCGGCGGTGTGCCACTCCAAACTCTTTAGTAATTCTTTCCCATTATATTTTCTTCCCTGACAGGTTTTATGAAAATTTCACATATTTGGTAATTTGAAAGAGTTTCACAGTGAGCAACTGTATTTTCACCACCTAGATTCCACCATTAACATTTTGCTTCATCGCGTGTCTGTCTGTCCACCTATCCCTTTGTCCTCCTTTCACCATCTTATTTCTGATGCATTTAAAAATAAACCACAGGCATCAGTTTGCATATTGCATCATGCTTATTATTAACTAGAGTTCAATGTCTGTTGGCAGTTTTTCGTGTGAAGTTTACATACAATGAAATGCACACATCCGTCACTGTACATAAGTTGAGTTTGACAAAGGGATGCATCTGTGTAAATCAGTTCCTGGCAAGATACAGAACATCACCATCATTTGAGAAAGTTCCCTCCTGCCTCTTTCCAGCCCTTATGTTCTTTTGTGAATCTCTCCAAAAAAGGACTTGATCACAAATAAGTGATTTGTGATCAGTTTATTTTTTCAAACTGCACTTTAATCAATTTTATTTCATGCAAGTTACTTTCATACTTAGAAATACGTATTGTGAAACACCTCCTAACAAGTTAATATTTAGTTTGTTTGGACTAACTCATGGTGTTCTTATTTCTGACAAAATTCAAGTTTTAACAACAGTAATGTAGAATGTCTTGTTTTTACTTGGCACAGATTACTTGCCAATGATGTGATTGATTCTTATAACCTTTTACAAGATGGTTAGTGAGATCATATAAGTAGAGATACAGAGACAAGGAGGTGACCAAGTCCTAAGACGTTCTCTGGACTGACACGCCTGGTTTCTCTGGCTACAGAGAAAAAAAACAAATCCCTCTTTGAGGCCAGCTGTTTCCTGTGAAGATTTTATTTGAGGATGTATTCAGCTCATAATTCAGCCTGAAATATATATTGGTTCACACGGCTTCTTCAGGAACAGAAAGCTCAGTTCATGGGATCATCTTAATTCCTGACATTCCACTTTGTGTGCAGCAGTGGGTGTCAATTTTACCCTCAAGCACTTCACCGAGGAGGGGATTAATTTGATCCACCCTGATATGGATACACAGAGCTGTGTCAAACCTCCACTATCCAGACAGCACTTGTTTGAAAGGCCAGGCTCCCAGAATGACCTGTAGCCAGGAGGTAAAAATGGCCCATGATATCTTTGGTCACAAGGAAGCAGTTTTTTAATATCTGACAAGGAAGTAGCATAGCAGAAAGGGTAGTCAGAACGAACGGGTTCATAAAGTTCAGGGCTAGAAAGTACTCAGATTGAGTTCTTCGAAAGTGCCTTAAACTCCCGTTTTTGATTTGTTCCTTTGTTCCTTTTCACTAGTCACTTTACATACCTTCATGGAACATGAGACTCATCTTCTGAAAGCCCATACAGCTCCTTCAACTGTTGCTCACATTTAGATGTATTTTGGTTTTCCAGTGAATACTGAATTCTAAGCAATGGATTTATTCAGCTATTTTCAGTGAGAAAAATCCATAGAGTATGACCCAGAGGTGCACAGAGGTATTATGTAGTGGCTTCTTTTACACTCTTTCTCCAGAATACTACATAGAAATTTATGGTGATTTTTAAACATCATTTAATGAATTTATGTTTTCTTGCTCATAAAGGAATGCAAGAACATATCCCAACAGTTTTTAAATGCACAGTGTGTGATCCTTAGACCCAAACTGAACAAATAGTCAACAGTTATCTATTCAAAATTTCAAACCATAGACTGGCCATGTCTCATTAGAGAGAATATATAAAGGTAACAACTACCTATAGGCCAGAAAAAGAAATCCCCACATGCATATTTATTCTTGTTTTTTAAGCTATTGAATTTATAGTTGCCTTTCTCTGAGATGAAAGGATAGAATAAGTTTTGCCAACACTTGCTGAAGTCAGTTCTGATAAAATAACTCAGAGAACTATGTTTTAAGAAAAATAAATTCAGGTTATAAATCTAAGCATCTTTCCACTGGAGTACAACAGTATGAAACTTCTACTTATTTAAATATTTCATTTTACTATATAATTGGAGGCACTAGAAGCATATATTTGCATTTATTTGTGCAATCTTTGAACAGAAAGAGGATGGTGGGAAATAGTGACTATTTCTTCCTCTTATAACTTCAAGCCCCAATGGAATAGAAAGAAATATCAGGTGTCTTCTCCCATATCTTCCAGAGCACTAGTATTTGTTATAAGTTCAACTTATAAAAAACGGCCATCATTTATGTGGATTTTATTATATTTTCACCTTCAATTAATCTAGAAGATTCTAGAACAGGAGAAAACTCAGCAAACCAATTTCTGTGGAGTGCAATATCTTACCCTTATTCTACATACATCCTACTTGTTCCTGAAGGTTCAGCATAAAATTTAACCATCCTAAAGTTTTCTTAAGTGCTGTAAGGCAAATCTCTGCCCATCTCTCCCTTTTGTGAGTACATATTGCGTTGACTTATAAACCTTGTGGCATCATTCTTCAGTGCAGATAAAGACTGTTAATTACTCTCTAATTACTTTACGTATTAACCTTGTCCTCCCAGTGACATTATAAATTCCTCTGTGCAAGAACCTTCTCTTACACTTCTTTTGTATTTCCTACCTTGTTTAATGTTGTGGAGAGCCATCACTCAACAAATACTGTTGGCTGATTGCCTGAATATTAAGAGAGGTGACTTGTCTCTGCAAACATGATTAACTTCATTTCCCGCTCCCCCCCCACCCCGCTTCTTTAAGCTTGCTCTAAGAATAGGATTAACCAGAAGGATTACTTTAAGGCAAAAGAATTTAGAGTTTTATGTTTCTTTTTCTCTTCCTTTTTAAAAGTTATTACCATCTATCTGGCCCTGTTTCAGTAATAGTCTTAACATTTAACACTGTAATGATTCCTTTCGTCTGCAAAGAGCAAACTGTTCTCGTGAAATAATTTCATTTTCCAGATTGACTCTATAGAGCAGGTTGGCCCCATTGATTATTTAGAAAGTAAGAAAAGTCTAACACTCTGAACTTCAGTTTATGAATGACTTGGGAGCATAAAATAGACCACATTTTGCTTTCGGTACATCCTGGTGAGAAATATAGAAGTTTTGTCAACGACTGAGCTCTTCACCTCTGCAGGCTTTAGTGTGGTCTGTGGTCTGGAGTGGAGCACTGAGTCAGAGAAGTCTGTTCCATTGGTTTATCCATCCTTTGGCCTTAACTTACTTGCATCACATGGTTCGTGATTGGACCTATCCAATAAAGGAAGAAGGAGCAACAGTCAATGGTCATACTTTGTCCTGCCTCATGCAAATAGATTTTCCTCCTCTCCTAACAAATTGGGAGATCTGGCAAAATCTGGACCCGTATGCCCCCTGTTAGAGGAGGCACGTGCTCTCCAGTTCAACCCAGCATCCCCAAGATCCCTGGATTAGTTTTCTGTTGCTGCTGTAAAAAATTGCCATAAACTTAGTGGCTTAAAACAATACAAATTTGTCGTCTTACAGTTCTGGAGGTCAGAAGTCTAAAACAGGTCTGCAGGGCTGCGTTTTTTCTGGAAACTCCTGGGGGAGAATCCTTGCCTTGCCTTCTCCAGCTTCTGAAGGCTGCCTGCTTTCTGCAGCTCATGGCTGCATCGTTCTGACCTCTCTTTCCATTGTCTATGTCCTCTTTTGATCCTTCTGTCTCCCTCTTCCATTTTTTAAGAACCCTTTAGATTACGTTGGGCCCACCCAGATAATCCAGACTCATCTCCCTATTTTAAGATATTTAATTTAATCACATGTGCAAAGTCCCTTTTGCCAGGTAAAGTGACATATTCACAGTTCCAGGGGTTGAGATGTGGAGATCTTTGCGGGGTGTGCATTATTCTTGCCTACCATGCGGCAGATCCATCCCGCGCCCCACCCCCCCCAACCCCAAGTGACACATCTGACCCCTTCAGACTGTGGTGAACAACTGAAATTGATTTCTACTAACCTGAAGTTGGATATTTATCCAACAAATAAGATGGGAATATTTTAAAATTGTGCCTTTTCCCACCTCTTCACAAATCACTATATATTGGTATATATTGTTTTCTAAATGCTATATTAAATAATTTAAAAAAATAAACAGCTCTTCCTTGTCTCTTGACTTGGCTTTTCTTTCTTCTTTTTGTTTCTTCATTTTGCCTGACTTTATTTTATATTTCAACTCCTTTTTACATTGTGGCTTTTTTTTTTTCATCTATAGAGTAAACTTCCAACTCCTTAAGCCATTTCTTCCCTCCTTGGTCCCTTCACTATTATTCTCTCAAATCCTCATTCTTTTCCCCTGGGGAATTTCTGATTCTGTGGTGATTTGTGTTTTTTTCATTTCTCCACCTTTTCTTGTAATTTCTTCTCTTCACCCTTTGGTCCTTCCCTCACAATTCTTTTATCTTTGTCTTTTTCATCTGACAATAGAAAATGATGTACATTTTGAACTTGTGGCATGTCATTTATCAGCAGAACATAGTTTAATGTACATTTTTACTGATAAGAGAGGCAAAATTAATGTTAGAAATACAGAAGCTACTTAGTAACCTAAGAATTGAGAAAAAGTCGTCCTTAGATGAAGGTGTCTGAAGCAGGAACAATTTGTCCATCTTTTCCAAGAATCATGAAACTTTTTCTTTTGACCTTTCTTGTTGTTGGTGCTGACAGTGTAGCTAGTGAAATAAATTAGCCTTCTTTCTACTTAATTTGTGGGTGAGGCTGTTCCAGAACTATACAAGGGCATTTGTCCAGAAGACCAAGGTATACAGCAGTGGTTCTCCAAGTGTGGTCCCCAGACCGGCAGCATCAGTATCACCTGGGAACTTGCTAGAAATGCAGATTACCAGGCGCCGCTCCAGACTTACTGGATCAGAAGCTCTTTGGGTGGGGCCCAGGAATCTATGTTCTAACAAGCTCTCCAGGAGATTCTGATGCACAATCAAGTTTAAGAACTACTGGTATATTGTATTGTCACATTAGGGGTCTGGGGAGAAGGGTTGTCTCTTCTTGGTCTCATTCTCTAGATCAATTCATGCATTTACTAGCTCCAGGCTCCAGGGATGTCACTTCCAATAAACTCTGTTCTCTGAATATTTTCGATTCCAATAGACTGTCCCAAGTCACCTTATTTCACCTCAGAAAGCGTAATCTGTGAATTGGCATCAGGAAGAAATTGTTCTTAGTTGAAGAGTCTACCCACAGGGCTTAAAGTTCAGGTTGTACCAAACTAAACAAATCTCGTTCCTGGAACTCACCAACTTGTTCCCGTCTCAGATGGGCCACTTTCCATCTATAAAATTATTCCAGTTTCAAGAAGTGTTAATGTTTCAACTCACTGAAATCTTTAAAATGAATCACCAACTTACTCCATATGAAAGAAAAAGTTCTACTCCCTCCCTCTATCTTACCCCTGCAAAGTCATTCAAAATAAATTTCTCATCTACCACATAAGCCTGGATTCATGGCAAATCAGGTCATCCCTAACGCTGTCTCCAAATTTGGTGAAAAATTCTTTGGGCCACTTAAAAAATATTAACTGTATTGAATTATAATTTACATGCAATAATATGCATCCATTGTTAGTGTCCATTTTGCATTTCAATCAGGGTCTACGTACGTGTCCACTAGTGTCAGCATTGCCACAGTCGTCATATAGAACCTTTCTGTTACCCCAAAAAGCTTGTTTGAACCCCTTTGCAATCCATCCCTCCTAACCCCTTGGTCCCAGTTAATCACTAGGCTGCTTTCTGTCTCCAGATTCTTTTTGCTTTTTCTATGATTTCTTACAAAAGGAATCATGTATTCTTTTTGTCTAGCTTTTTTCTTTCAGCAAAGTGTTTTTGCGATTCCTCCATGTTTTTATGTGTATAAGTAGTTTTTTTTAAATTTCTGGGTATTAATCAGTTGTATGGGTACATCACCATTTATTTACCTCCTGATGGACATAATATACTTTTTTCCAGTTTTGGGCTATTAAAGTTGTTCTGAACATTTGAATACAAGTCTTTGTGTGGACACATTCTTATTTCTCTTCAGTAAATATCTAAGGGTGGAATGGCTGGGTCATATGCATGTTCAACTGCATAAATTGGTTTCCAAAACGTTTGAACTATTTTTCAGTCACACCAGCAATGCCTGAGAGTTTCCATGGGTCCATTTTCACATGTTGTGATGTCAGCAAAATAGAAAGAAACTTAATTTTATGTTGATATCTAATGCGTATACATTTATGTTAAACATATATGTGTGTATATATATATACACACAGAAATGTGGATATGTTTCATTATGTCATTAAGAAGCTCAGCACCAATTTTGCTAGTAAAATACAAGCTCTTATTTTATACGTAACGTAAAATTCTAACCCATGAGCATATACAAAAAACCCTTAAATTATATATAAATGACTGATTTCTATGTTTTTTCTTAGTATTTGTTTACTTTTGTCATTTGCTGGCCATTACTAACAATTAAGTGGCAAGTTTTTAAGAAAAATGATAGAAACCCTAACATGAGGAAATTGTTAATTTTTTTCCTTCCGATTTGGGAAAAAGTAGCTGTCGTGATTTGGTGTTAGCTCACTCTGGTATAGCCTGAGACCTCTGGTGCTGGGCTGTGGAAAGCCCAGGCATCTTGGAGATGAGCAGTGGGCAGAGTCGGTAGTGAAGGAAACCGAGGAAGAGTGATCATGTAGGGACTAAGAGGAATGGACTGGCAGTGAGGGAAGAGATTCTCAAGAGAGCTGGTCAGGCCCCAGCAATCAAATGAGGATGGAACTAAGGGATGTGGCTGCCATGGAGACAAGGAGATAGACTTACACGCATGTAGTCATGAATATGAAGCAGAATGTGAAAAATATCGAGTAGAAGTAAAAGCAACATGCTGTACAGGAAGACAGTGCCTAATTCTGTACCTGGGATGGGGAGGGGAAATTGGGGAAAGCTTCCGAAAGAGCAGTTAGTGGACAGGAGAGCAGAGTAATGAAAAGAACCTCATCTACATATGTGAAAGCTGGAATTGTTGAATAGTGTTCCTAGAGTGTGGGAATAAAGTATATGGTTGGGTGGCTTGTTATACAGAATTTTATCCTAAAGGTAAGATGACTAGTTAAAATGGTGCTGTTCATTTATGTCATACAGCAAGCAGAGTCCCTGGGACTGGACTGAGCCGGGGCAAGGTGCCGGTATAAATTTCAGTGACTCATCTCTAGCGTCTAAAATAGCAGCAGGCTATGGGTCAAAGTGTAGTAAAGGAAGGAAGTCTTTTGACACATGTTCCTCTTGAGAGCAAACTTAGAGCCAGGATATGTAATGCAGTTTCTCCAGCTGGTGTAGAGAGCCAGGTGTAGAGAGATAAGGGTGGGAAGTGGGACGAGAGCCTGCATCAGATCATGAAAGGCATTGTGTTACATGCGAACAAATTTTGATGTTATCCTACAGGCCAGCCGTTTTCAAAATGGCTTTAGGCACACCTTAGGGCACAAAGGATGATATTCTGATGGGGCACATGCGAGGGCTCAGAGACTCTCAAGGGAATAACTGTCCAGATTTTCTACTTTTATTTGCATTCTTTCCTAAAATTGACCCGCCTGAGAATGCATCTGCTCCCCCTTCTCCCTTTTTACAGAAGGAAGGCATTCCTCTCATCTTTCTAGAATCTTAATATGGTGCATTGTCATGTGATGTGAAAAGAGTCCAAGTGCTAAACAAAAGAACACTTTGCTTGTAGCAAAATTGAAGACATATTTGGATCATCAGTTGATAGGTAATTAAAAGCAATTTTGATGATGGATCACTGTCTTTGATGGTTTCGAACTCAAAAGGACTTCAGAGATTTGAGTGATGTGGCTATAGCTAAACCCCAATACACTTGCCTACTTATTTAGGCCAAAAGGGTTTGTCAGCCCTTATGCATAGAAATATGTAAAGGTGGAATAAAATTGATGCTAAACCTTTATATTTTAGCATTAAGGAATATTCATCCATAGATGCATGGGTTAATTTTTAAAAAGCTCTATCCGTCTGATATATAGAGAGATTTCAAATAAAGTTTGTTGTGTTTTTTTTTGAGGAAGATCAGCCCTGAGCTAACATCTGCCCCCAATCCTCCTCTTCTTGCTGAGGAAGACTGGCCCTGAGGTAATATCTGTGCCCATCTTCCTCTGCTGTATATGTGGAACGCCTGACACAGCATGGCTTGATGATCGGTGCGTAGGTCCGTGCCTGGGATCCGAGCTGGCAAACCCTGGGCTGCCGAAGTAGAGTGCATGAACTTAACTGCGATGTCACTGGGCTGGCCCCAATTTTAATTTTTTATGTTTAATAATTAATGACTAAAATTTTATTATATTTATGTGGTTTTTCTCAGTTGTTTACAAGTAAATGTTGTATAACTCAGAAGAAATTATTTCACCCTTAGCATCTAAATTCAAAGTAAATTATAACAAAATTCTAAGTTATATACATAGTTTTGGTATGTAGAGGGATGTTTGATAGGTCAATCAATAAAATACTTTGAATCATAAAGATATGTTCGTTAAAGTAAAATTTTGCAGTGGAATAGAATGGAAATATGAGGAAGGCATGATAAATGTTAAAGAAGAGCTTATTTATTTTTAAATGGATAGTTATGGGCATCAAATCTCTGTGGTGTTTAGATTCTTGTGGGTTTTTTTTTTTTTTTTTTAAAGATTTTATTTTTTCCTTTTTCTCCCCAAAGCCCCCCCGGTACATAGTTGAATATTCTTCGTTGTGGGTCCTTCTAGTTGTGGTATGTGGGACGCCGCCTCAGCGTGGTTTGATGAGCAGTGTCATGTCCGCGCCCAGGATTCGAACCAACGAAACACTGGGCCACCTGCAGTGGAGCGCGCGAACTTAACCACTCGGCCACGGGGCCAGCCCCTCTTGTGGGTTTTTAAAGAATAATATAACAGTTGTTTTACTTAAAATGTCAGCATTTACAACATGCCAGAAATTATATCTTTAACAACTCTTTCAAATGTATGATGAAGAAAATTGATATCAACTTAAAATTGACTTTTGGTTGCGTAGTTTTCTAGATTCTTTAAAGGTATATAAACACAGTTTTTTGAGAACCACAGATATGGGTAACGGGACATCACTGAAGCGTTTTGAGTAGAGGAATACCTGAAAGATAGGTGGCTTCGAAAAGGTATTTTGCTTGCAAGTGAAAGATGGATAGTTGGAGGTGATGGGAGACTAGGGAGCAAGTAGGACAGTGAGTAGAGTTGTGTAGTCATTTTAATGAGCCATGTACCATTTAGGATATTTTTAGCAGCAAAGTAACAGAAATCCTCAACTCAATTTTGCTTAAATAACAAGATAATTTGTGTCACCTAACAGGAAATCTCAAGGTAAAGTGATTCCAGAGTTGGTTAATTCAGTGGCTCACTGACTTCATTAGGGACCCATGTTCCATTCATGTTGAAAAGTGACTGGCAAAGGGCATAGGAGCCACCGTGACTAGCTTAGACCAATCAAGACTCCTCCCCTTGAACTGGGGCTGGAGCACACCTTACCTGAAACACGTGGCTTCAGAAGGACAGTGTAGGTAACTAAAAAAAAATTGAGGCAGGTGCCAGGGCAAGGAAAAGAAGTGAGGAATTCAGGGGAGGCGCTGACCTTGGACATAGCAGAGTGTAGATAAGTGGAGACTGGTACCTGACAGAGTTAGAGTTTGGAGTCAGTGGGATTTAGCCACTAAGTGGATGTAGAGTGTAAATAGATGGTATTAATCCAGGCGTGTGTCCCAGGTTTCTGACCTGGTCACCAGATGGATTGTGGGGCCATTTAATAAGGTGAGGGATCGGAAGGGTGGGCAGATATGGTAGGCAGAATAATGGCCTCCTAAAGATGTCCAATCCTAATTTCTAGAATTTGTAAATGTTACCTTACATGGCAAAAGGGATGTTGCAGGTGGGATTAAGGTTAAGGACCTTGAGACAGCTAGATTATCCTGGATAATCTGGGTGAGCCCAGTCTAATTATGTGAGTACTTGAAAGTAGAGAACTTTAACTGACTGTTGTCAAAGAGAGAGAAGGAGAGCAAGCGAGCCAGGAGGTTGGAAGACATGGCAGGAGAAATCTAAAGCATGAAAGGAATTTGGGACTTGACTTAACCATTGCTGGCTTTGAAGATGGAGGAAGGGAGCCATGAGCCAAGGAGTGTGAGTGGCCTCTAGAAGGAATGGCCAGGAAACAGATTTTCCCCAGAGCATCTGGAAAGGAATACTGCCCTCTGGACACCTTGATTTTAGGTTGGTGAGACCGTGTTGTACTTCTGACCTACACAACTTTAAGATAATGAATTTGTATTATTTTAAGTCACTAAGTTTGTGGATTTTGTTATGGGAGTAGAAAACTAATACAGTGGGTTTGCTTAGATTTTTCACTGAGAAAGATGAAAATTTCTTCGCTCGATGTTGAATTAGATATGCCAAAGGTTAGCAGTCTAGTGTTTTGGGTATTTTAATCTCTTTGAGTACATGTTTGCTTTAGTGAACTAGAGAAAGTAATTATGAAGGAGCATGTTATTTAAAGCTTACATGTTTTCCATTCTCTACACTTCACTGTCCTCTTCCTCGAAATCATGGGTTGGAATAGATGATCTCAGGTTCCCTTACACTTGAAAATTCTGAAATTATTTGTCTTGAATAGAACAAAATGAAACAAAATACATCAGTACCCAATACAGTCTCTTCTCTGGTGAGAATGAGGAAAATGTGGAGAAGCACATGCAAGAATTATTGGGGAACATAGAAACAGAGCATTCACCATAAAATGTGAGAGCAGGCTGTGCTACCACTGCCCTGTTTGGGAATGTAACGTTCCTGAATGTTAGACATAAATCAACACGTGCCCTAGAATTTCTGTGCTGAAGTCCCTCATTTTGCATCAGTAAGTAAAATAGAAGGTTCTGAACAGAAGCATGAGTTGTCCTCAGTATCTTATGGGCCAAATATTCATCATCATAAAAATCTCTCTGTGTCTTGGCATCACTGCTGAGACATCAAATTATTACATAAAATAATTATTACATAAAATAATTTGTGGTATTGTTGAAAGCATTCTTCTCGTGAGTACTAGTACTAATTGTTCAGAGATTTAAATCTCACAAGTAGAATGAGCTGCTTGATGGAGAATTTTTCCCTAATAAAACTGGTGCTACTGTCTCAATTCTGCAAGCTGGGGCTTTGCGAGGTAGTGATGATGTAGGGTTGCTGTAGGGGAGAATGCACGCTGAAGTCAGCCCTTCAGGGCTGCCTCTTGCCCAAACTCAATTTAGCATGAGTAGTGCTCTTCCCCTTGAAATCACCTTCTGCACAGGGGAAAAGTGTCATTTCTAGTATAACTGCTGCCTTTAACACAAAGATGGGCACTCCTGCTAACCTGAAGGGTAGACTGCAGTCATTGGTGACTTGCAGGTCTACAGATCATTTCAGTGTCGTCAACTCATCCCTTAGCTGAAGATCACATTCATTCTCACCCACTCAAGGACTCCAAGTGCAAATTCTGTGGGGGAAAAAAAGGATATAGTTTTCCTAAGAATGGTCTCATTGAGAGGGAGTTTGTAATGTGATTCCATGTGGATCAGCCGTTGCTCTCATACCCTGGAAAACTGGGTTCTAACAAAATTATTTAGGCACTTGAGCAGTAATTGAACAAACGTCCTTGAACTTGTTATCCAGACGTGGGCTTGCCAAATGCTGTGGTGAGACTTGTGGAGATGATAAGTCTACTGTGAATGAGGCACTTAAGCTGCAGGGCCCATATGTTCTGCCTGGTTTTGCTGCTGGGGAAATTCTTTGGAATTTAGGACGTTGACCAAACTTTGAATAGCTGATCAAGATGTGGCCACCAGAGATGCCCAAATGGTTGCCAACTGTCGAGGGCCTTCAAATGCCTTTGGCCTCATACACTGTGTGCAGTTCTCATGTACTGACATTGTGTTCATGATATTAGTCTTTTCGAGGAAGACTGGCGCTCATCCACTTAATTTCTGCAAACAGACTGCCAGTGTCATGGGGCATCTGTCATAGGAGACTCCAGGTGACGAGCATTGTTTTCTCTTGGCATATCGATGACCATTCAAGGTTTATCTCAGAGTAAGTCTTGATAATGTCCAACAATAAAAAATGTTTCCTTGAGGGCTGTTTGAGTATATATATTTTCCTTAAACCTTCTGGGTCTCTACTTTAGTCATTTTGGGTTGCTCTAACAAAATACCATAGACGGGGTGGCTTAGACAACAAACATTTATTTCTCACAATTCTGGAGGCTGAGAAGCCCAAGACCAAGGTACCAGCAGATTTGGTGTCTGGTGAGGGCCTTCTTCCTCTTTTGTAGACGGTTCTCCTCTGGCTGTGTCCTCACATGATCTTTCCTTGGTGGGAACAGGTTGAGAAGGACAGAGATCTGTGTCTCTTACTCTTTAGTCATTTTTTTTAAAGATGTTATTTATTTATTATTTATTTTTTAACTTTTCCTTCTTCTCCCCAAAGCCCCCCAGTACATAGTTGTATATTTTAGTTGTGGGCCCTTCTAGTCGTGGCATGTGGGACACCGCCTCAGCATGGCTTGATGAGTGGTGCTAGGTCCTCGCCCAGGATCAGAACTGGCGAAACCCTGGGCCGTACAAGTGGAGTACATGAACTCAACCACTCAGCCATGGGGCTGGCCCCATCTCTTACTCTTTATAAGGGCATTAATCCCATCATGAGGGCCTCTCCCTCATGACCTAATCTAACCCTAGTTAACTCCCAAAGGCCTTCCCTCCAAATACCATTACCTTGGGGATTAGGGCTTCAAGATATGAATTTGGGGGAACACAAACATTCAGTCCATAACAGTCTTGCTAGGACAACAATATGAGACAAATAATAGTTGCTCTGTAGAGTTTCTTAGAATAATACTGATGCAGTATCCCAAAAGGGTGCCTATCTATTGAAATACATATATATATATTTTGGCTACAGAAAAGAGATCAAGATCAATATTAGTGGGACTTTGGAATTACTTTCAAATCTTGGGCTCACTTCCTGAAATGATTTTGAGGAAAGGAAGGGCAGAGTGAGTAATCGATTTTAAGAACAGTTATGAGAACAGCGATGGGGGGAGTCTTTATTTTGTTGATCTTTTTCCACAGCATCTCACCCATAGCCTGGCCCAGGGTACATGTTCAAAAAATACATTTTGCATAGATGAATTGATCATGCGCCGGAGTAGTTTTATGGCAATAAAAGCTACCTTGTTGAAGAGTTGGTTCTTTGTCTTTAAAAGTCATTCAGCTTTGTGCTCAGAGTTGGGTGCTGGCTCTTGCTTCATCACACTCATGTGAGTAAAGGGCTAATGGTTCTTTCTCATGCCGATGCTATCAGTCACCTGGGACTCTCATGGTTAAAGGGACTCTTTCACGTTGGCCTGGCCATTAGGCCAGGACAAGGTACTTAAGGAAGCCTTCTTTTTCCTTTTTTGTCTATAAGTGAAGGCTGGTGGGAATTTGCCCAGTCGTCCATAGGTCTAACCTGGGACTGTGCCTCTGTACCCTGTGGGCTATTACAGAAGATGCATCTGTGGTATTTACTGAGTGCATACTTGGGCGATTTACCTGCTTGGCCATCATTACAAGTGACAGAAAGCTACTGGCAGAGGTAGAGATTGAGAGGCATGGAGCTGGCTTTTCATAGCCTGGGAAATGAGCTCTTATTATAGGGTGACTAACCATCCCAGTTTGCCTGGGACAGGGAAGCTCCTGGGACATGGGATTTTCAGTTTCCAAACCAGGACTTGTTGGTCACCTAGTGCTGAAACCCCTGTACCTCAGCTGGTGGGAGGTGAGGAGGTGCTGGGTGTTGCTCTCTTTGCTCAGAGGTCTCACCTGAATCCTGACTGTGCTCTGGGCGTCATCGGGGGAACAGCTTGGGGACACATGTGAAGGAAAAGTAAAAAATAACCACTCAGTTTTAGTCACATTTAATTGATCATTTCAAATCGTATTTACAAGGAAGAATATGTTTAACGGGACCTGAAGTGTTCACTCAGTAAGGACTTAGGACCCAAAACGCCTTTCTTCAGGAGCCAGGGAGTCAAACTGCTCTGCCTCCCAAACCAGGAAGAATCCGTGTGTGCCGATTAAATTGTAGTGAGAACACAGTCCACAACCTCTCCTGCCTCTGGAGGATGCTGTCTGAACACAAGTGGTCTCTAGAGTTTTCTGTACTCTTCAGCGCAAATGCCTCTTATAGCCCAGAGGAGCGGGGGACTCACCCATCCCATGAAAGTAACCTGTGCTGTTGTTTGTATCCTGGCCAAGACGCCCCTGCAGGTAACTGGGTCACTCCAGATTGGATCACTCAGCCCACCTCCAATGACACGGTGGCAGGAAGCATTTTCCTTGACCACGTTTGCCTCCGTCTTTCAGTTAGTGCTGTGGAGGATAAAATAATGAATAGGCTGGTGGGGCTCCTCCAGAACAAGATGGAAGAGAGGACCCTGAAACAAGATAGAGCAGGGAGCATGGGGAAAGGGTTGTGGTCCTTCAGAGGAGGTAGAAATTCTTTCCTGTGACCACGGGTGAGAGAGAAGAAAGTTCTGCTAGGTCTTTAAAATGAAGTTTTAGAGCAGCATCAAAGGGACCATCAAGCTAGAGATACTTATTTAGATAAAAAGGCTGGTCTTATCTAATTTATCATTGTTTTTAAGTTCTCTTGTTCGTAATTGCAGTTAGCGAGTGATGAGTAATGTTTTAAGTGCTTTTTATGGTTTTTGGAAATATTGTATACAGATGTTGAAAGTTGTATGCAAATTGGATTAGGGAAAATAGAATCGGATTTTCTTGTTCGTGTGTATTACTTGAGAAATTATTGTAATTGCAAATTGGACATTCTGATGTATTACTGGTAAGTCTTAGGTTGAACCACATGAAATTGGTGTTTTTCTTGGTCAAAATGATTGAATATTAATAATTTCTTACAGTTCTAGTATATTTATACCCTTGGTCTTTCTATCTAGATATAAGTAGATTACTTTGTAGTAAATATATTAATAAACTGAGGAATCTGCTTCAACAGGAGCTACCCTCCTGCTCTATCATTTTTGCAAGTTCAGATTTTGTTTTCCTGTGTTTCCTTTAAAAGGGGCAAAATTCATTTAAAAAATCTAAAGCATGGAATGTACTAGAATATGGGAACTTTCAAAGAAGGAATGAAATTGAGGGTAGAAGACATCCTATTCTGTGCAGTGACTTTTAAACTCTGAGCACTTTCTGCAATGATTTTGAAGACAATTCTTGGGCAAAGATGATCACACTGGTTTTGTGGCAATGGAAGAAAATGGAGAAGGGATCAAACCGTTTATCTTCTTTCTTGGCTTTCTTTCAGTTTGGTTTTTCTTATTTTGTTGGAGCAGGTTGCCTTATTTGGCTCAGAATGAGCTCAAGGTGGTTTTCTTCACCTTAGAAAGCACTTCCTTTAAAGATCTAGATGAAACACTCCCAGCACGATGGATACCATGTGGTGATGTCATTGACAGTGCTGTATTTGGGAAGCCACGCAGTTTCTTTAGTTCTAAAAATGATTGCGATTGATAACAGTCCTATGACCATGGGTTTTATGTTGTGTTTTGAAATTTAAATTACTGTCAAAAGAAAGCACTCGGGGATCGTAGTCTAACATCCTGCCTCAAAATTCCCCTGTGATTTTTATGAGTAGGAAACAACATTTTTATACAACTAGTTGACTTTTAGAGAAATAAAACATTGCCACTATGGACTGATTTCTGGGTTGTAAGGTGCTGGGTGCTAATAAGGGTTTTATGTACTGTTGCATACATGTAACACGTATCTCTAGGCCCTGCTTTTGTTAGAAAAAATAGTAACTTGACAGTCACACATGTTAATTATGTAATGCTTGCCCTGCTGTACGCCACTCTAGTTTTTCTGTTGGAACAGAGCTACACACAGGGGAGACTTGCTGACCATGAATCCTTTGCTTCTTTGTGGGCAAACTTCCTGGAATGGAATCCCCTGTTAAGTAGCAGGTGCTAAATTGAAACCTAGTGTTTGCCTGAATGATAACCTTTTGTAGAGATCTTTTTGGTATTTATACTGACATTTAGCACTTGCGTGTTATTCAGTCTTGTTCTTAGAGTCATCCTTGACTCCTTTCTTTCTCCTACACTGATACATGGCGTGTTGGTAAGTCCTATCTGCTCTGCCTTCAGAAGATACCCACCTTCTTTTCACCACTTCCATTGCTGCCACCCTGCTCTTAGCCACGTTCTCCTTCGCCTGGATTCCTGGTCTCTTTTCTTCCAGGCTTGTCCCCTCTGTGGTCTCTTCTCCACTCAGCAGCCAGAGTGACCTGTTAAGCATAAGCCAGACTGTCCCTCCCTGCCCAGAATCCTCCAGTGGGTCCTCATCTCTCTCCGAGTACAAGTCACATCTTGCCCATGGCCTCTCGGGCCGGCACAATGTGACCTCTTCTTACCTCCATTATCTCATTTCTAGCTCCCTCTGCTTAGCCACACCGGCCTCCTGGCTGTTCTTGAGAACACAGGCCTGTGCTGATCTGAGGGTCTTTTTCTTGGCTCTTTCCTGGCCCGGTGATGCTCTCCCTTCCCCCACTTATCTGCATGGCAATTGCCTCACCTCCTTCAAGTCTTTGCTTCCCTTCTTGTCAACCCCTAACCTTTTCTTTATTTGTTTTCCCATGACATTCACCACCTTTCAACTTACTATATGATCTAACTATGGGCTTATTGTTTACTCCCTCTCCCCTCTCTAGAATGTATGTGTCGTGATCGGGGGCGGCTTTTGTTTGTTTACTGGTATGTCCCAAACACCTTGAATCGTACCTGACACAGAGTAGGACCTCACTCTGTATCTGTCAGATAAAAGAATGCTCATGCATGGATGATGGATGACCCTTATTGTCCCTTAACCACAGGTACCTCCTTTCTAAAATCAGATTTAACAAATCTTAAACCAATTTCATATTGTATTGGTTTCTGACTTTACATTTTACATACCCACTGATGAGATGAGTCAAAAGAAAGTTTAAAAAATATATATTTGTTATAACCCATTCTGATTGTTTTATTCTGTTAATAACAGATTGGCCTCTGCCAACACAATCTAGAAACTTCCATCTGAGTTTTAGAGGTTTTTGATTGGGGTGAGGCTCTTTTCAGGAAAGGGCCGCTATAACATCTGTGGAAAATAATCTTGTACCTTTTATTCCACTTCTCTGAAACCAACTGATAAACCCAATAAAACGTTGGGCATTGTAATTTTATGGAATGGCTTGAATGGTCCCTGAGGTCATGGCATCCAGTGACCTCACTTTTCTCGCCTTCCTGTCTGACTGTTTGTGTGCCTTCTGGGTGTGGGAAAACTCTGTGGGGTTAGCAACTGCCTCTCTCTTGCTTCCCATGGGATGGTTCAGGCCCCCTTTGCCTGGACCTACTTTCCTGTCTCTCGGCCAGGTTCCTTCTACATCCAGCTAGAATTATGTAGTTGTCTTAAGCTTCCCTTCCCAACCTGCACATCTAAATCAGTATCTTTCCTTCTAGCCATGCTGCCCCCTGGAAAGTACAGGAAAACCCAGAGAAGTAAAAACCATCGCTGCTGCCTTTGAGCTGCCTGTGTCAGCTGTCGGCCTGTCCTTTCAAACTGAACCTGAGCCAGTTGCCCTGGGCATCCAGCCCTCTGTGCTCTGGCCTCAGTGACCCTTTTACTTGCTTCCTGCTGCTTCCTTACAGGTGACCTTTGTTCCAGCCAAATCGGAAGACTTGCCACTTGCAAAACACAGCCATGCCCTCCCTATGCTGTCTCTCCAAGAAATTCTAGGGCCACCTCCTGCTCCAGACCTTCCCTGCCCCTCCGTGTGCTGAGGACCCCAATTGCACTTTCTGTGTTCCTCTGTAACACTGAAACCAGTCTGCCTTTTGCTGTCACTGTGTGCTTTGGTTCACTTCAACAGTACGACTATCTTAACTTCCATGCCAGACTGTAAACCCTCTGAGGGCAAGGAGTGTGTGTTCTTTATTGTTCTGTTGACTTCGTGTGTAATACATTGCTGTGTATGGGCTCAGTAAGTATTTCATAGAACCATGGAATGTTACTGATTGAAGGGACTCTGAAAATAAAACATTGTTTAGTGTCGAGTGTCTAGAACTGTCCTGACTTTTAAATATTCTGTCCCTTTATCTTCCCTAATTATAGTTGCAGTTTTCCAACAACACACACTGATTTTTAGTTTGTAAAACTACAGTTACCCTAGACAAACATCATCCAGTAGTTTAACCCTTCATATGTGTCACTTGTGATTGAAGGACGTTTCAGGGGTCGGGTGGTCTAGGCTCCCTTCACTGCCCTCCATGCGTTTGTCATGATAGCATTATGGAGTCCGTTGGGAATTATTCTTATAGATCTCTCTGTTTTGATACAAAATAAATTATGACTATAGCCTTGGTAATACTAAACACTTACTTTTTTGGGGGGGCACAGGTATGTGATCTTTTCTTTTTATTGCGATAGCATTGGTTTATAACATTGTATAATTTCAGGTGTGCATCATTATATTCCGATTCCTGTGTAGATTACATCATGTTTACCACCCGAAGACGAATTACACTCTATCACCACACACGTGTGCCTAGTTTACCCCTTTTTCCCTCCTTCCTTCCCACTTCCCCTCTGGTAACCACCAATCTAATCTCTGTCTCTATGTAATTGTTTGTTGTTGTTTTTACCTTCTATTTATGAATGAAATCATATGGTATTTGACTTTCTCCTTCTGACTTATTTCACTTGGCATACTACCCTCAAGGTCCATCCGTGTTGTCACAAATAGCCAGATTTCATCATTTCTTATGGCTGAATAACATTCCATTTTGTATACATACCACATCTTCTTTATCCATTTGTCCCTTGATGGACACCTAGGTTACTTCCAAGTCTTGGCTATTGTGAATAATGCTGCGATGGACATAGGGGTGCATGTATCTTTACCCATTCGTTTTTTCATTAAACGTATACTTTTTCACCCTCACTCAAACTAGAAGCTTTCTCTGAGACACAATTCAGGTCCATCTACAAGGTAATATTCATATATTCATTCATTCATTTCAGCACATATTTACTGAGTGCCTCCTATTTGCCAGGTACATGGTATGAAGAAATTAGACAAAAGTCTCCCCCTTCAGAGAGCTTACATTCCAGGGGGTGGAAGAAGACAGAAACCCAAGTGAAGTGGCAGGTGTGCCAGATGGTGATAAGTTCTGTGGAGCAAAGGGGCATGGAGAATGCAGGGCTGGAGTGAGGGGAATTGCACCTTAAAATAAGGTGATTGGCGGAGGCCTGAAGACAGTGCAGTAAGGAGCCATGTGGAATCTTCAGGAGGAACATTCTAAGCAGAGAGAACGATGACTCTGTGTGGGACTCCCTCGGCATGTGCAAGGAGCAGCAAGGATACCGTTCTGCAGTGTAGAGAGGGTAGGGGAAGAGGAGTAGATGAGTTCAGAGGTGGAGGTAGGGGGAGTTCAGACTACTTCAGCACTACTGCCATTTTGGGCTGGATAATTCTTTGTTGTAGGGGGCTGTCCTGTGCATTGTAGGATATTTAACAGCATCCCTGGGCTCTACCTGCTAGATGCCAGTAGCGTCCCCCGCCCAACTCCACGTCTCCCCATTGAGACTATTAAAAATGTGCCAAATGTCCTCTGAGATGCAAAGTCACACCCAGTTGAGAAAACACTGCTTTAGACCAAAGTAAGGACTTTGTTATTCAGAGTGGTTTTTTCATTTTAACAACTCCTCTAGTTGCTGTGTTGAGAATAAATTAAAGGGGGACTCTGGAGGGAGCAGGGAAGCCAGAGAGGAAATTGGCAGAGGTCCAGGTGAGAGTGCCTGGAACCAGACGAGGCTGCTGGGGCTGGTGAGGAGTGATCGGATTTGGGGTCTTTTGAATGACAAGCCATCAGGATTTGTTACAGACTAGAAATTGGGTTTACAAGGATGTGGGCCTGAGCACAGAGTCTGCAGCCTAGACACAGGGTTCTGGGGGACATCTAGAGTTTGGTTTGAGCATGTTCTTTTTGAGGACATTGGCTGTTCTCTGATTTCTCCCTCACAGCACCTCTGAGAGGTGGGTACTCCCTCCTTTAACCATAAAAGGACGCGGAAACACAGGCAGGTTAATCGATGCTTGAAGTCACGTGACCTGTGCAGAACAGAACCAGGATTTTAATCCAGAAATGTCTGATAATTAACTCCCTGCTCCTTGATACACTTTAAAGTGATTTTGTATGGCTCCCGGAGTCCCCAACATGAAGACCTGGCGCAGTATCCTATACCCTGCAGAGGTTAATTCAGTAGAGTAATTTTTCATGAAATGAAATTCTGCTAAATACTAATATATCAAATGGAGATAGTCATTTCTTTTGCATTTTAAAGCAGGATTGAACACAAAGAAAAACATTCAAAAGCATTTTGTATAGAAAACAAATCATCTGGCATATCAGGAAATAGGGTTTGTGGTTAATTGGATTTTAAATGTGCTCTGAGTTGCCATTTAAAAAAAGTCTGTCCTATTGACCTCTGGCCCTACCAGTTTCCTGGCCAGTCAAAGGTCCTGTGGTCAGTTGTGCTTGGAAACTCATCCTGGATGCCCCTCTTGGGGATCTACAATGCACATTAGCAGACTGCGTCTCCTTCTCTCCCTAAAACGTATTAAGCATCTCACAATTCTAAGTGTCCTTAAACCATTTTCCCATTTTGAACATATTTCTACAGGTCTGCTGTAGTCACGGCTGTGTCCTGGAATGACCTCGATCTGTACGTTCCCTCAAATATGTGTCCCGGAAGCTTAGGTATGACATTATCAGGCCATTTTGTTCCCCTTTCGTTTTTCTGCCAAACCTTCTGATCTTTTAGCTGTGCCATCCAACCCCCAACCCCTGAGCCATGAACCTGAATGGATTTTTTAAAAATAGATCCTGAGACCTTTTGCATCCTCTGGCATCTAAAAGCAAGTTCTCTGCCTCTCTCAGTTATATAATCGTGTGTTTAAACCGTGGGACTCCACAGGGTAATTGCAACCCCCAAGTTGTCAGCAGTTGGAACCATTGGGCAGGCAGCGGGGAGTTATGCGCTATGATTGATTCTGTGGGTGTTTGGGAAGTCTGAAGGTGATGTGAGCCGAACTGCTCTGGAGAGCTGCCCACAGGCCTCTGCTGTTAAAGAGTTGTATAGTCTTGTGGTGGCTTAACCTAAAATAAAACAGAACACTGCTGTTTCTCTTTTCTCTGAGAATAATCAATGCCAAGGGAGCTGTCTTAGGAGGTCTCTGATAGTTTATCCTTGATGAGTTCTTGGCAGGGCAGCCTTCATGGGTGTGACCTGTGCAGGGCCCTGGACTCAGAAGGGCTCTGTGTTTGGTTTAATATTCTATCTGCTGTCACTGCCTTGAAATTCTTAATAACAAGGGACCCTGTGTTTTCCTCTGGCAGTGGGCCCTGCATGTTATGTAGCTGGTCCTAATCCTAAGAGCTGGCCCCAGTTCTTGACTTTAGAGCTTCCAGGGGAAGCCACAGAAGTGCAAGGATTTTGCGTCTGGAGGGCATTTTAGGAGCAACTTTTAATGATACTCTTGTGCTCATTCTTTACGTGCTACAGTTTAGAGTTCAAGAGATGGCGCATCTATCTGTTGGGTTTTAAGAGAAGGAACATATTTCTAGATAGAGGACCCATTCTGGGATGTCAGCAGAAGAACTGCTTTCATAAGTTGCACTGTTGCTCAAAAGAAAGCTATGTGGATCCCAGGTCTTTCTCAGAGTCTGTGTTCTAGCTGAAACAAGGGCTAATCGTCTGTATGTAAAACGAGTTTCCAGATGAGACACAAAATGCTTCTTGATCAACAGCATTGCCAAGGTGAAGGTTCAAGTGAACCTATGGCAATTCATTCATTCATTCATTCAACAAATATATGGGTACCCACTATGTGCTGGGCACTGTACTAGGAGGAGGCGATGGGTGGTATCTTAATTTGAAGCAGATGCTGTGACAAAGATTTGAGTGCTAGTGATTTTTTGGGGAGGGGATCTCAGGAAATACTGGCAGGAGAGTATAGAAGACAAACGAAGGAAGCCAATAAAGGCTGTGTTATCAAGCAGATGGCCACTGTGGGCAACTGGGGCGCAATCCCACTGGGGACCTTGGAATGTAGTGTGGAACAGGCCTCAGAATTGTCCCATAGAAGGACGTGAGGCTGATGATTTATCCACTGACTCCTATCTGTCTTTGGTTGATGGCTGCCCCTGGGGCGTTTCTGACCTGCCCCCTGGGCAAGGATGAGTATACCTCTTGGGTCCGGGGAAAGTTTTTAGGCAAAGAATCAGAAGCACTTTTGCAGTAGAAGCTGTGGGTGAGCATGAGATGAGTGAGTGTAAGGGCAAGGGCTGAAGAGTGACAGAAGCTGAGGCTGTCCTTTTGGATAGGTTGGTAGAGGAGGCCTTTCTGAAGAGGTGACATTTGAGCAGAGACCTGAACGAAGTAAGAGAGTCACGTAAATATCCAAAGCAGAGGGAGTAGCAAGTGCAAAGACCCTAAACAGGAGTGTGTGTGGAGGTTTGAGGAAGGGCAGGAAGGCCAGATTGCATGGAGTGGGATCATCAAAGGGAAGGGAGGTAGGAACTGAGGTACACAGAGTCCCCTGGGGCTGAGTGAGGACTCTGCATTGTATTCAGAGTGTACTCGGAATCTGTTGGAGAATTCTGAACAGAGGAGTGTCATGATCAGATTTATGTTTTGAAAACAATAGTTCTGCCTTCTGGGTGGAGAACAGACTATGGGGGGCAAAGAGTGAAAGCAGGGAGATGATGCCAGCCCACTGGAATTCAGAGTTCAAGAGGTCTAGAGTTTCTCGAAATTGAAAGGAGGACAAGCTGAATACGCTGTGTCGTAGGACAATAGTGCATATACCCAGCCCAGCAGCCTCACCCAGACTTGGCTCCATATTCTTGCCTAAGTCTATAGCTCTTGATTTTTCCAGGCTCTGAAGAGCCCTGCTTCTTAGCTCCTGTTCATGATAGTGGGTCTTTGCCTTTCCTTCTCCCTCCTCAGGGCCATTTGGCCTTAGCTCCTTCCATCACTTTGGTCTTGCATGTTGATCTGCTGAGCCCTTTTGCAGCACTGCTGTCTTTTCAGTGCTTTCTCGGCTACACTCGCTGTGCCCCCCTACCTGTGCCCTGGCGCACTGTGACTGCGTGATCTGCAAGGGACAGTGTCTGATGGATTCCCTGTTTCACCATAACATTTACGTTTGAGGTGCTTTCCTTGCTTGTCTCCCTCACTATATTGCAGGTGAGCCTTCTTGAGTTTTTTGTTTTGTAGCAAAAGGATTCATGCAACCAGATTCCTCATCCTCTTCTCAGGGAAGCTTTGCTCAGTTGGCTCACTGCATCTCTATGGCAGCTGCAAGTTATGAACATCCGATTTAGGAGCATTATCCACATGGACAAAGCCTCTGCCCATGGCTTTCCTGCTCCCCTAGCCTCACCCTCCTTTGAGCACTTGGGCTGAGAAGGAGGCAGAGCGGTGCTCCTGCTTAAAGTGCAGAGGGGCAAATAGGCCGCTGTGGAGCAGAGTTACATGAGATGCCAGCAGGGGAGGGCCTGGAAAGTTCCATGAACAGAGATGACCTGAGTGATCATGCTAGGCACTGCGGATTCTGCAAGCGTGGTCCTTGTCCTTGTGGAGTTTACACCCTGGCCAGGCATTTTGCTGCAGTTCTCTGAGCCAGCTTGGTGTATCTGAAGGATCCCGTGGGTCTATCACGCTGTTTCCTCTCCTCATGGAGAGGGAGAGGAAGGGCCAGGGGCCAATCGACCTGCTCATAGCAGCCACTGTAAGAGCCACTTGCACCCTACAGTTTGTCCAGTGTGATAAAATGGCGGCTGCTGGACAATGAGGTGGACGCTTTCGAGAGGAGACTCACTGAGAGACGGAAGAGCAAATGGAACCAGAATGTGTCTGGGATTTTGGCTTTGTCCAGATTAAAACAAAACAAAGCAAAAAAGAATGGGGAATGTAGCTTTTCTTTTTCTTCTTTCAAGAATGGGAGGCATCCACCAATAAAAATAGAATTCTAAAATCATAGAATACGTAATAGACAGAAGATGAAAATATATTGTGATCTTTGGGAGTTTTGTTTATATTCGTGGAGCCATTGTAGCTTTGAGGTAGTATTTGGTCATTAGATTACTGGCGTTCTTGATGATCTTTTTTGAATATTGTGGCATCTTTTCATCTGTATTCTAGGGTTTCTTGGTCATAGACCTTTAATCAGAATATTAAAATTTTCAAAAGCAAAATCATTTTCTTCTTTAAAGTGTGGGAAACAGTGTCCTTAAGCATGAATTGCTTTTTGAAAAAGAGGAAGCTGTATATCACTCTTTTTATGTATGTTCATTGTTAACTTGGTATTTCTTCATGTTTTTAAACAACTGAATGTTAATAAGTAAAAGACATAACTGTGGGATTGTGAAGTAAAATGTAAATTTTCACAGTGGAAAAAATGATTCTCACTCATTTGTTGGAACATGATAAAATGTTCATGATAAAATGTTTATGATAAAATGGCTCCAAAATGACTTTGTCCAATCAGTATATAGGCATTGTTATTAAAATGCTTACATTTTAAAAATGTACCCCTACCCCACAAAACTGCTGAAGGGTGAACTCAGGAAATTTTAGCCACATTTTTCTGTAAACATAGTTTTATATAGCTTTAAAGTCAACATACTTTTTATTTCCTTACTTCAATTCAAATTGATGGAGTTATTTAATAAAACTGTCTCTCTCATGAGTCATCCTAATAGATTTACAGTGCTCATGAAAGGAAAATTTGTAGGGCTTATTAATTATGAGAATACATTTGCTTGCTTGCTTTTTTGGCACTTATTTCATGCGTTGTCCTCGAGCTCATTTGCCAAAATCTTTTAGTAGTTCGTGTCTCTCTCTATGCGTGTAAACAAAGTTGTCAGCGTATAAACTTTCACCTCGGTAAGTGATGACATGGCAGGATTCTAGGACTACATTAAGAAAGTTGGGTTTTCTCTGGAAACTATTTTATTTTTCAGTCCAGTTTTAGGTTAGAAAAACAGGCTTATCAACAAACCCAACAATCCCTAGCATAATGGGAATTAAATGAGAAATTGCAATTTGCGTCAACTGTCCAGTTATTTGTGAAATCACAGTCAGATTTTTTTCAGCTGTGTCTTGAACTGGGCTTCTCACACTTTAATGTGGGTGTGAGTCACCTGGATCATGTTAAAATGCAGATTCTGCGTTTCTAACAAGATTCCAGATGGTGCTGATGCTGCTGGTCCACGGACACCCTTTGAGGAGCTGGGTCTTAGATAACTTGCTTTAGGATCCATCCTGCTTGACTGTGGGGCAGAGCTGTGCCTGGCGGAGGGGTTGACTGCTTTGGAAAAAAGCAGATTTTGGAGGTAGAGTTTGCCTCAGAATTTTTCTGATGCAGAAAACCGTTTTCATACTGACGTGACTACTGAGTGGCTATCTTCCCAGAATCAGATGAAATAGAGCCTTGTGGTGAAGGAGGATGTTCTTGGCTTTTTTAGTCTAGTTTGAGAACATCTAAACTGCTGCTTCTGTGCCCAAAATCCACAGTTATCTGGGGAGGGGGCCTCAAAGCTTGGAGCCGCCTGAAGTAACTGAATTTGTAGTCATGCTAGAGGGCGTCAGTTGTTTATGACTTCAAGAGGAAGCTGCTGAGGCTGGCTCAGGGGTGCAAAAAACAGAGGTCACAGTTTTGAGTGGTAAGGGGCTCTTGATGTTAAGGAAAGGACTGGTGGAGGTTACACGAGAATTTCAAGTAGTAATTACAAAGGCAGAAGTCTCTTCTCCTTAGCAACAGTCTGCAAGGGGAGCAGAAGCTTGGAATAGCAGCGGTCCCTACAGAGAAATCTGTGTGTGGACAATTCAAAAGCAATTGAAACAAGTTTGGCCTAATGACTTTGGGGACCACAATGCCCTGAGAATGGAAGAGGAGGGCCTTATTATCAGAGGTGACCTTTAATTTGCAATTAAAATGACTGTTGAGCATGTAAATGGACACCAGGGTAGGAGGATTGTATAATGTGTGTGGTACTCAGTGAATTTCTTTATCTTGGACTTTGGATGGGGAAAAGTTTTTCCTCTGCTTCTTGCAAACTCAGTAGTGACAGATGGTTCTTCTTTTCTTGCTGGTTTCTGTTCCCAGAGGAATAAAGTAGAAATTGGTGTTCAGAATTCACCCTATGCAAAGATGCTTTATTGGGGTGGGCAATTTAGAAATAAAAGGACATTGGCTCTTATTATTAAATAAAGCAAAGAGGGTTGTAGAAACTCATGGAGGTGAGGGCTGGGCAGAGCTACTGCTGTGACCTTGAGCAGGTTATTATCCTCTTCTAGCCTCAGTTTACTAATGAGGTTAACAATGCCTACCTTTGGTGGATTGGAGATGATGTTTATGAACTATCCAGCAGAATATTTGGTAGATAGGTTTTCAGTAAGTGGAGGAGTTATTTTAGAAAAATATCTTGAGACATAGCTCATGGTTAGATTTAAAGAGGAGAGGTGGAGTTCTGAATTGAATTTAAACTTGAATTTCATCAACTGGGTATAGCAACAAAGAACAGAGGTTGTAGAGAACACAAGATGTCAAGAAAGCAAGATGCTCAGCGTAGTAGGCCAACTGGCAAATTAATATTTTTCACACATGTGACAAAATAATTTACTTACAGAGCTCTTGGCATATTGAGGTAATGGGTGAAATACCTGGGGCTGTAATGGTGAGAGGAGAATTAAATTCTGATTATTCTAAGAACTTACAGAATTCCTAGTGCTTCTGGCCCAAGGACCATATGAACCTCTCTAGTTATTTTTCTTCTGATCACCTTGTAACAGAGAGGCTTTGCTATTGCCAGCTCACAACTCATTGACTATCTGTCAGTCACTTCCTCAGATTCTCTCCAGGACCTGCCCTAGGACCTGTGCTGTCGCACATGGGAACCTCTCACTGCATGTGACTGTTGAGCACTCAACATGTTGAGATATGTTTGCAAGTGTGAAATACACACTGGATTTCAAAGACAATATGGCAAAAAAAGTAAAATAGCTCCTTAATAATTTTGGTATATGGAATATGGAATTTATGTATATGGAATAATTTTGTATTTCTAATAATTTTCATATATTATCACTTGTTAAAGTGATATTTTAGATGCATGGGGTTAAAGAATATATATTATTAAAATTAATTTGACCTGTTTTTACTTTTCTAACGTGGCAACTAGAAAATTTTAAGTTACACACGTGGCTCACATTTCTATTGGACGGCAATGGTCTAGACAGCACTGGGACCATATAGGAATTTCTGGGGAGGCTTAAATCATCAAACTCTCCTGTCCCAAACAGAAACAAAGCAAAACCTTGTACTGGCTTAGGGGAGCTTCCTGACCTGAGTTCTATCGTCCTTTCTCAGCGAAAGGAACTGATCTTGCAAGTTAGCTCTATTTCCATGGCAAACTCGTTAGGTCTCTCCTGGTGTAGGCTCAAAGTTTTTATACCATTTATATTCAGATTTTTTTTAAAAACATTGTTCTGAGTCAGCATTTGACAACTATCATCTAAGAGCAGCGTTTTATCTAAGGGTGTCTGTCACTAAAACATATTCCCCCTCCCTCTTGAAACAAACACAGTTAAAAGAATATTGAAACAAAAGAAAAATCACACAGTGCACTTTTGGTCACCATTTATCTTGCTGTAAAAATAGAAGAAAGAGAAGAAGGTAGGTTTGCATCAATTAAGTGGTATCACAATGACTGGTTCTCTTTCTTCGTGGAATACAGGGAATCAACAAAGCGAATTTATTCTTTCTGGTTCTCAGTTGTCAGGGAGTTATTGAAAGGACCTGCAGTCCTGTTTCTGCAGCAGAACTAATGTGAGAGGAGAATGGTAAATTAAATAAGGGCAAGAAGATTTAGTTAGCTGCTTCAGTCTCGTAAGATGCAAATAAATGTAGGGCTTTGTGCTATTAGCTAGAGTTATGATTTTCAACTTAGAATGAATACTGTGATGTGGTTGAGCGGTCGTATTGATGGGATATTTTTGGTCACTCATTTGTCCTTAGGTTATCTTGGCTCCAGAGATGTGAATGATTACCACTGCGTCTGGTCATGAGGTGTAGAGGGGATGGTGTGTCAATAAATTGGATTTGAAGACCAGACCATGAATTCTTTTACCAGCATACCACTGTGTTCCCAAATTTTGATTTAGCATTTTCTTTCTTTCTTGAAGTCCATCTATGGAAATAGTAGAGGGCTTTTTTAACCCTTATTCAAGCTTTGGTGAATTCCCAGAGTTGAGAGGAGCATCATGTGGCCTGTAATTTTGTGGGAGAACTTTAAGCTTTAAAAGCTGCTTAGGTATGGTTGGTCTATAATGAGGTATGGGGGGCAGGAACATGTATTACCAGTGGGGCTCTATTAATATGTATTATTAAATGTTGAAGTACTTTAACTTTCTTAAGAGATTCCAAAGCAGTCTCTACACTTTTTGTTTTGGTTTCTTTTAATGCTATAGCTTTCAAGATTAGAACACTAAGTCACCTTTACATATCCCAGAATCATAACAAGGAAAGTACATGGGGCCTGCCTTGGGAAAAGGAGGATTGTAAAAATGGAGGTGTGTTTACCTTCCTACTCTACCCAAAATATTAATCTCCATCCTAAAGTTTCCCTGGGGTAACAGTGGTAAAAAGTTTCATTCACTCATTTATTCAGTAAGCATTTATTAAACACTGTAGCTGTGGGAACCACTGTTGTAAGGTAATGAGAATGAACCTAATGGATGCTGTGTTGAGTGCTTGGTTCCAAATAGACTTGTCCAATGTCCCTGTCTCTGATGGAGTCCTGGGAAGCATGGACCATAGCACTGACTGCTGCTTTCACCTTTGGATCTAAGATGGCGGGACATGGAAATCTAGAGGCAAGTTATCCACGGCCATTTACAATTTCAATCCCTCTAGTCCTTCAAAACCATAATGAATTTCTTTAAAATTACTATTCTCAGTCTTGAAACTTTAATTTCTCTTTATAACAAGTGGTTTTCATCTTGACAGCATCCTAACTTTCTGAAAGAAATGAAAAAATTAGTCTTCTAAACCCCAGGTCATCCAGCTTTTTATTATTTCAGACAATTGATAGAATATATGAAATTTTTGAAATTATAGTTTACTATTTGGAGTCTTATCTCTTCCTGCATGTTGGTTCCTGCTCTCCACTGCGTTAATCTTCGTCTATTTACATTTCAATCATCTTGTTTATCTGTTGTTAATCCATTCCTCTGGATAATTCCTGTCAAACTCAGCTACAATAGCCGATATGGAATATATTACAAAAAAGTTATTAAGGGCAGAAGAGAAAGAATGGTATTCTGATTTTGATCTTTCCTCAGAATTCTCAGTGACTCTCCCTCAGTGACTGATGACAGCAAGTGTTTCAGAAGGTAGTTATTGGAAATGGCAGTCTCCATTTCCCATCTTCACTCTTGAGTCTCAGATGTTGGATGCCAGTTAGTCAATTCAGTTAGTGTTTCAGTTTCTCAAAGATCCTTCTTGAGATGAAACTCTCCATTGTTTTTCAGACTAAGTGATTTTGTTTCTTTACCCTTTTTGATGCTGGCTTTCAACTTTGAATTCTTCCCTTTTTCTTACATTCTGCATGCGTTCCATCAGCCAATCCTATTGCCTCTATGTTCAAAATACATAGTACATCCATCCACTTTTCCCTATGTCACCTGTTACCAGCGTTGACCAAGCCACTGTCACCACTCACCTGGACTCTTGTAGTAGCCTGTTAATTGGTTTCTCTGCTTCGCTCTTGTCCTGCTACAGTCCATTCTACAAACAGCAAAGTATGCCTTTAAAACTTAGGTCAGACTGTGTAACTCTGGTTACACTAAAATGCTCTAATTATTTCCCATATAACTGTGGATCAGATTCAATCAATGTCTTTGCAGGTCTGCCTCCCTTTTTCTGATTTCATCTCCTTCTGGTGTCTGCTCACTCTGCTGTGCTCTAGCCACATTGATCTCTTCAACCTTGCAAAACACGCACTCCCCACAGGGGCTTCCCACCTGCATTCCCTCTTCCTGGAATCCTCTTCTTCCAGATCTGCACAAGGCTTACTCCCTCACTTTCCTCAAGTCTTTGCTCATGTGTCACTTCAGTAAAGAGACCCCTCCTGAGGTCCCTATCTAAAATAGAAACCACTCCTTCCAGCTTGCTAGGAGTGAAATAAATATTTGTTGACTGAGTGAGACAACTATTTTTCATGGAAGACATTTAATTTCCTGTTCTATCTATGGGAATAGATAAGCGATGCATAAAATGATCCTTAGCATATTACAAAAAAGTGGTAAAAAATCAGACTTGGTAAAAATTCTAAATCATATATTTAGTTTTCTTAATTTAAAGTACAAACAGTAACAGAACAGAGGGTCAATAAATTGGTAAAAAATGGAGATCTTTCTGGGAGCAGCTAACATTTGTAATCAAATCATTAATTTATGCAAATACGTGATATTGCTGAGATAATTTTGAGTATAATTTTTCTAAAATAATAGGTACTCCTCCCTCTGTGATTAAATTTAAATTATTAGTGTGCTTGACAAACTGCCTTTTATAATGAAATATGTGTGTGTATGTAGTATATACAATCATATTTATATATGCATATATGAATTACCAATAATTGATGATTTTTACGTTAATGAAAGTTATATATTAGAGAGTTATTTCCTCTTGTTAAATGGGAATCTGTTATAGTTATTATTATTGATGCATTATTGTTATTTGTAGTTTTTAGATACATAGAAAGTTGTAGAAGGGACATTTCTTCTAGAATCAGAAGATCTGCTTGTTGTAGCTGTGTGAATTTACTTAATTGTCTAGGTTTGTTGCCTTATCTCCAAAAGGAAGATAATATATTACTGACTTAAAGGTAGAAATATGTGTTACTCTGAAGTCTGATAGATCTTGAAGATTCATAATTTTAAAATCACAGTAAGATATCACTGTGCACTCACTAGAATGGCTCAAATAATAAGGCAAAGACTGATAGTACCAAGTGGGTAAAGTTGCAGAACAACTTTATTCTCGTATGTTGCTGATGGAAATGCAAAGTGGTGCAGCTCCTTTGGAAGAGAATGTGGCAGTGTCTCATAGTGGTAAACACGCACTTACATATGACCCAGCAATCCCACTCCTGGGTATTTACCTTAAGTGAAATGAAAACTTGTGTTCGCACCAAAATCTGTACACTAATATTTATTGTAACTTTATTTATAATCATCAGAAACTGGAAACAACCCAGATGTCCTTCAACTGGGGAATGAAAAAACAAACCGTTGTATATCCGTACAATGAAATACTACTCAGCAGTCAGAAGGAATGAACTCTTGATGAATACATCAATATAGGTGGATCACAAAATGCATTATGCTACATGAAAGAAACCAGAGCCAGACTCAAAAGGCTAGGTGATGTGTGATTCTGTACACGTAGCGAAACATGTAGAAAACAGATCAGTGGTTGTGAGGGATTTGGGGGAGGGGCTGACTACAAAGGGGTAGCATGAGAGAGTTTTAGGGGTAATGGAACTGTTTTATGTCTTGATGTGTAGTGGTTACATGACTGTGTGCATTTGTCAAAACTCATAGAACTGTAGACGTACCAGAAAAAGTGAATTTTACTGTATGTGAATAAAAAATAAGAAAAGCAGGGAATTAATTCTCTTGATTATTAAAACCAGTTATGCCTCTGAGTCCAGGTGTTGGTGAAGCTTGAGTGTTCTAGGAGGGTGAACATATCCGAGTCTTAGTTCCTCGTTTCATTTCACTTCAGTTGCTGTGGTTTCCTTGAGAGACTTTGTCCTGTTTCAGGTAGTACTTGTAGCATGATGGACTGTGACTCTGATGTCAGAAGTTGCAGTGGTAGAAAACCTTCCCATGTTCTCCCAGAAGCTGTCTCATATCCTCAGAGGATATGGGTGACTAGCCTAGCGCAGTGATGGTGGTGGTGACAAAGACCAAGAACCTGTCCTGCTTGTTACAGTCGTAGTGAATCAGCTGCTTTAGTTCCTTCATAAAACCAGTTAGAGATGAACAGGAAACAGAATCAGAGCAGGCTGTTGGCCATACAAGTTACGCCAGGCGGTGCATTTAGAGCCCATCCATCTATTCCATCTATTCCGCCTGTCTCAGGGCCCTGGCGTCAGCAGCTGTGTTCTGGGCCTTGAAGAGTTTGCAGAGTTCAGGTCCATCAATAAAAACCAAATTATTGCTGTAGCCCAGTGTACTGGGCCCCAGTGGGCCAACTCCTGATGTAATTTCTCAGAGAACAGGTGGTTGACCAGTTGTCTGTGGCCAAAAAACTGTCTGACAGACGTGAATACGAGTCTCAAAGTTACATAATTCATAATGAGACTTTGAGGCATTGAGTGGTTCTTGTAAACTGTACCATACTCTTTTTTCTATTCTCACTTGCTGATTAGAAGATACATTTTATGTTTGTGAAGAATGTAAATATGTAAAGGTTCTTGAGGTCAGATTCTTTGGTGAACCAGCCCTGTTTCCATTTTTCTAGACTGTTCTGGGTCTTTTGCCTTAGGTGTACCTACTTCTGTAAAGAGTGCTATAAACCTAGAATGATCATGAAGCCAGCTTCCTATCAGCAGATTAGAAGTGGATCACAACAGATTAAAATGAAATATTTTTCTCTCTGGCTCTACTCTAGAGCAACCGCTCTTGTTTCTGATATTACTATTCTTATTTTAGTTTGCACAGATCATTTTCTCTACATGAATAGTAATTTGAGTGCAGAAATAAAGGAGTGGGAGAAGACTGTAATTGGACACCCACTCTGGATTGCAGGAAAGTGATAGGCACTTTTCATGTATTATTCCATTTAATTTCACAACAATGACTGAGGTAGATAATTTTGCTGCTTTACAAACAAGGAAACTAGGTCCAAGAGAGGTTAATTGACTTGTATTCTCAAAGATAGGTCTCTCTCGTTCCAACCCCCGCTCTCTTTATACTCCTCAAGGCTCCATTTGGGAATAGTGTTTTCTCATCTCGTTTCCACTTTCTGTGGGGGATGGAGATTGCACTGGTCTTTTGAGATTGAGCCCTGGGCTTCTTGTCATCTGCTCCCTATTTTACTTTTCAGAGTCCCAAGAGATTTGGCCTAATTTTATGTATTTTTCAAAGCCGCATCACACACATCACTTGTTTCTTTCTCCTCCACGACTGCCTGTGGAGGACAGTTGAATCTCACAGTTTCATGGCTCTGAAGAGCAAACCCACAAGGCCTTCTTATTTTAATAATTCTACCTCTAATCACCGCAGGGAAATAGAAAAGCAGAGAGAGAGGGAGGAAAAAAAACCCCAGCAAAGTTAGAAATAGTTAAAAGTCTTAATCCTTGAAGCCAGTCTATATACTATAGCTCTTGAAACTTTTTTAGGTATTATTTCTTAGAAGATACTAGAAGTTTCTTTAATAGGGATTAGTTATTAGTTTTTGTCATAGAACTGTTATCCAAAACAGATTCAGGTTGGCACCACTGATGAAATTTTCTCTCCCAGACAGATGATATTTTCCAGTGACTGTGCAAACTCTAAGGGTTTCATTATGAACCTGCTGTGTAAGAGACTTCCAGAAAGCAAAGATGTTTATGGTAGAGGGAATCTGCCACTGGAGGGGGATTGGGCAATGGATATTAGGCTTAGTTTGAAGTATTTTTGCTGCCCAGTACCAGGAGTCACAGCCACATGTGGCCATTGAACACCTTGTAGCTAGTGTGAATTGGGGTGGGCTGTAAGTGTAAACTACACCCTGGATCACAAAGACTTAGAATGAATGAATAAATAAATAAATAAAAAGAGTATAAAATACCTCAATAGTTTTTATATTGATTACATGTACATCAATCGTATGAGAAAATTCTTCATCTACTGGTTTAATTATATTATTAAAATTAATTTCACCTTTTTTAAATTTTCAGATTATTGTAGATTCACTGCAGTTGTAAAATATAGTACAGAGATCCCCTATACCTTTGATCCAGTTTTCCCCACTGGTACCATGTTACAAAACTAGGGTACACACACCAAAAAATTGGTATTGATAACAATCCATTGACCTTATTCAAATTTTACCAGTTTTATATGCACGTGTGTGTGTGTTTAGTTCTTGACAATATAATCACCTGCGTAGATTTGTATGGCCGCTACCACAGTCAAAATACAGAAGAATTCTGTCACAAGGATCCCTTGGGCTACACTTCTATAGCCACAGCCACCTCCTTCCCTCCCTCTTCTCCTCCCTAACTCCTGGGAGTCACTCTTCTGTTCTCCATCTGTATCATTTCAAGAATGTCATATAAATGGAATCCTATAGCATATAACCTTTGAGATTAGCTTTTTTCACTCAGCAAAATTCCCTGGAGATCCATCCAATTTGTTCTGTCATCAATGGTTCTTTCCTTTTGATAGCTGAGTAGTAGTCCATGTTTCTTTTTACTTTTTTAGTGTTGCTAATAGAAAGTTTAAAATTACATATATAACTCACATTGGTGGCTTTCATTTTATTTCTTTTGGACAACACTGGTTTAAGTACATGTTTGTTGGAAGTAATCAAAAAGCCTATTTCTGTTGCATTTTCATTGAATTTCAGGCATTTCTATGTTAAATGGTGCCTTTTATTCTACTAACTCTAAATCAGGTTATTTGGAAATGAACAAGGGAACAGAATCTTTTAAAATCATCTCAGGAGAGTAAAATCATCTCAGTGTCCCTCCCACTCCCCTCCTCCCCTTTTTTTTGGTCAGTTTTTCAGTAAGAAAACCTTTGATTTCTATTCACAAAAGAAACTTTTCATAAGGTTAGGCAGCAAGAAGGGATGTCTGGCAACTGCTGCCAACGGTATCCAGTACATTGGTTTGAGACTAATTAAATGGCTCATATTTATCTGATATTTTCCCTCTTGGGAGCTTCAGAAACATTTTTTTCAATTTAAGCTTCAAAAAGAAACCAGCTCAGTTAGCTTCTGATGGAGGGAAGAAGCAGGACACAGGGACACTCCAGAGCAGATTAGAACTGAGGGAAAGGGTAATACCATTTTCAATTAAAATTGCCTGGGGAAATTAGGTAGGCAGAGAATAATTACCTGGGTTGGCATATATTCAGGTTTCTGAAACTAAGACCCTACTTGAATGTTCTGAGGGATCACTGACGACCACAGGCAGCCAAGGACCTTTGGGGCTATGTCTGATTGTGAATATGTTTGAGTTTTCTGGCAGCGGTGCTTGGCAATTTTAAATCAAATTATGTAACATGAGAAATTCTCACAAATAAACCTTGTAAAAACCAAGACCCGAAACAAGCAAACCAGAAGGCATCATATTAAAGGGAGCTTTCCCTGAAAATATTTATATTTATAAATATATATAATATAATAAATACATAAAATACATATATAAACATATAACATATTATATATAAATATATATAACAAAATATATTAAAATATAGAAATATATAATTATGTTTATAATTGAATTTATGTTTTTGTAATTTCTGCTCTGTGAGCACCAGGACACTGGAGCTGACATGGAACCATAGGAGAACATAAAGAGGGCTAATTAAAGTAAAGTTCTAGTCTCTCACCTCCTCATGCAGAGGGCCCTGACATGGTAACAGGCCTTGGTCACACCTTGCAAGTACCAGGAAGGATCTCAGAGTAAATGCCACCTGACACGGGGGCTTGTCCAGCCTAAGTTGCGGAAATGAGTCTTTGAAAGCAAATGTGCCTTTACTGCAAATGTCAAGATGGAATATTGGGCCCTGCACCCCAACTCCACCCCAGTGACCTCTTACTACAACTGCTAAGCAGGTGGTTTTGTGGTCTGTGCTTCCGGTGGCACCTAGTGTCATGCTGCCCTGCTCTGGCTGGGTGGAATTGATGGAAAAGCTTTGAGGTTCTTGGACCACAGAGTTTTTCCTTTCTTATTCCCTAGAGGAAGGCTCACTTTCTTCTTGGCAATAGGGAAGGGAGCCAGTGGTTTCTCTTCCTTGCTTCTAGTGTTAGCTTTTGCTTTGTTCCCATCTTTTTATAATCTCTCAATTTCAAAATCTAGGATAATGGAAAAGGGTTTGGAAGAAGTAAAACAGAGAAAGAAGGAATCAATTATGTTTTTCTTCTCTCCTCTTCCAAATAAAGACATAGGGAGTAGAGGAATGCCTGGATTATTTGCTTTTTTAAGAGGACGTCATAGCTTCCTTGGACAAAGCTGCTGCTGGTAAGTAGGGTATCTTTATGCAATTTATAGAAACACACCCTTGTCAGGGCTGCAGTCCCCACTTGCCCCTTGGCCTTGGACATGAGCCATATCTGTTTGAGTGCAATGCATATGTGCTTGGCCACCACCTTGTGCTGTACAATAGGTGCAGAAAGTGCCCCTGTTTCGCAACGAGGAAGCACAGATGGGTGCGCAGGCAGATGTGGTTCTTAACAGCAAGGGTCCTACAGCCAGATCACCAGGGTTTGGATTCATCCTCCTTTGCTTACTTGCCGTGCGGCTCTGGATAAGTGATGTAACCGCCGTGTGCCTCTGTGTCCTCATCTGTACAAAGTTTCTACCTATAGAGTCTGGTGAGATTTCGTGAGTTAATATACATAAAACACTGAGAGTACTACCTGGACATGGTAATTTCTCATTAATTGGTAATTATTATAATTGTTATTGCATACTTTACTTCTTCCAAACCTGTCAGACAATTTTGCTCTCTGACCAAACATGTTTTTGAAGATTTCTTAAAGATTCTCGATTTTTTTCTGTGAAAAAACATCTTAACTAATATGCCATGTGCTTGTGGATGTATTAAGCATGCTTTTTATTATCTTTATCGTTTTCCTTTAAATATTACTGTGGTTATATACGTGTTGCCTCTGTGTAACTTCCAAATAACCAAGTCAGTTGAGTGAAAAAGCAGTTAAATTGGTTGACACCATTCAGAAAATATAATTTGTCTTAAAAAATTGCATCGCATGGTGTTATTTGGATACTTGTCTTAAAAAAGTTATTTTTTTGTCCTTCTAGGTACTGTGTCTTTGTTTTTTGTCTTTGTCTCCTCTTCTTCGTCCTTCTTCTAGAATGTCAATTTTCTAGACATCCAGTTTCATAAGGTTCGGTTTAAGTTAAAGGAGAGAAACATCTCATGTAGATTTGGAATTTGGTGTAATACATGCATTCTTAGGTAATGGAATCCTAACATCATTAACTACTCTAGTGATGAGTGGGAAAATTGTTACAAACATGCTCTCTGTTTTAACTTTCGTATGTCCTCTCAGCTGGCTAGTTAACCTTTCTTGTCACATGTCTTCAACTCCCAGACTGAAAAGAAAAATGCACGCAGACGGCAAATGCACGCTAGTAATTGGTGTAGTAGTCAGAGTTTGAAGACGGCCCCGAGACTCCCACACCTTGGTGTACACACCCTGTGTAATTCCTAGGATTATGACTATGTGGGATGTCACCCTGTGATTAGGTTATGTTACCTGGTACAGTTGACTTTAAGAATGAAAGCCTGTCCTCAGGCCTGTCCTAATCAGCTAAGCCCCTAAAAGGAACTGAAGAAAGATTCAAAGAGAGAGAGGGATTCCGTGTAAGGAAGATTCTCCATCGCTGGCTTTGAAGATGGTGGGGGCCGTGTGGCAAGGAGAGTGAGTGGCGTCTGAAAGCTGAGAATGGCCCCCTACTGACAGCCAGCAAGGAAACAGGTGCTCAGTCCTGTGACCATAAGGAAGTGAATAACGGCCTGCCTGAACTTGGAAGCAGATTATTCCTCAGAGCCTCCGGAAAGGAAGGAAGCCTAGTAAACACCTTGATTTTAGACTTGTAAGATGCTGAATGGAGAACCCAGCAACTGTACCTGGACTTCTGACCTACGGTACTATGAGCTACTAAATATGTGTTTTCTAAGCCATGAAGTTTGTGGCAGTTTGTATGCAGCCATAGAAAACCAATACACAAGCAAAACCAGGCAAAAGAATGTAGGTGGGTAATTGTAAAGCCATCACCATTATTTAGAGAAAAAATAACATCCATAAATAACTCATAATAACCTCCTAAGAGACCCCCAGTTATACATTTTAGAGCCCGTTAGCCACAGTAAATGACAGATACAGGAGCTATAACTTTTCTGGGCAGAGTTTAGAACGGTTTCTCAAACTGGCAGTTTTAGACTTAGGGAGGGGCAGAGGAATGACTAAATTGCCCTCTTGCTGAACACTTCTTGCACGACAGTAAAGGAAAAGTGTGCAGAGTAGAAATGGGGAATTCCCTTCCTTTGTGGTTGTAAATGTTGCTGACTCTGCCTTTCATTTAGAGCTCACTAACTCAGCGCCGGGGGAAAGGGGAGCAGGAGAAGGTGGGTGTGGCAGTTTTCTGGGTAGAAATGAAGGGGGAATGGGGGCTGTGGGGAACTGGAGAACCCAGGCCGTCTCTTTCGAGTGCCTGGCAAACCTGTGGCACTCTGGGTCCGTGTTGCTCAGTCTTTCAGATTTCCAAGAGAAGCTGGGGCTCCAGAGATTTATATGAAATCCCTCATATTTTAAATGTTAACAACCAGCTCAAACTTTAAAAGGTCACCCTGGGGACATGTTAACATGTTTGTGGCCAGCTCAGACCCACGGCAGCCTCTCTTTCTCTGCAGCTTAGAGGAGTGAGTGTATGTGAGCAATTTGGGGGCCTGAGAGAATGGGAGGGTGTGAGCTCGATGAGGACCCGAGCATTGTTTGCTTTGTCCACTGTTGTGTCATCAGAGCCGAGAACAGTGTCTGGCATACAGTGGGTGCTCGATAAATATGTGTTAAGTGGCTCTGGGGAGACAAACTTATTTATACCATATGTGAAGATATCAAATGTGATTACATTGGTGAAATGTGTTTCTAAGATGCAGTTACCTTTAATGTTGTGATATGGTACTCTCTGGGGTAACACGACATCCTTTCAGCCCACCCGTTTACCTTTTTAAGCTTACAATTCCATTTGAGGACTATTTTGGAAGTCATTAATTCTGAAAGAACAAAGCCAGCCTTGATGCCTTCTGTATGGCTGGTGCTGTCTTGGGTGCCTTGCCTCTCTCATCTCATTTCACCCAGATGTCTGAGATGGGCCCCCACAATACCTGCATTTTACAGATGAGGAGATGGTTTCAGAGAGGTGAAGTCAGTTGCTTGAGACCCCACAGCTGGTAAATGATTGCCCTCAACTTTATCTGATTGCAAGGCCTTTGCTCCTCTCCTACGTGCTTGCTCCTCAGAGCGTGCTCTGGGACCAGCAGCATCAGCATCACCTGGGAGCATCTTGGAGCTGTAGAATCTCCGGCGCCCCCTCAGACCTGTCTCAAACAGAATCTGCATTTCACCCAGATCCCTTGGTGATTTGTATGCATGTCGAAGTTAGAGAAGCATTGGCCTACGCTACTGGATTCTACACTTGAGTTATTCGTGAGCCACTTTTATGGATTTGGCCAAATCTGTCTTTCACCTGAACTTATTACTCATCAATTCCACTTAAATACGTTTGCTTAAAAAGAAAATATAACTGGTAAAAAAAAAAAACTATGGTAAGTGCTAACAGTACTGTGGTAAATAGCTATAAAGAACTGTATTTATAGTGATACAATTAAGTTCAATTGAAAAGTGATACCATTTTCCATAAATAGAAGTTAAGTGCTGGAGTATGTGCGCTGTACATTCTCTCTCCATCTACCATTGTAGAATAACTGTATTTTACATGTAAACGATACCATGAATAATAAACTATAAAGCATCTCTGCTGTGGACCGTTAGTGGCAGTGTGTTCTACTTTGGGATGCAATGCTGTGGTAGGTTGCGAAAATGGCCACAAAGTCTTTCCCTCCCTACATCCACACCCTTGCAAAGTGCAATGTCTCATCAAGAAGGGAGACACTCCATGCTTTGAATCTCGGCTTAACCACATGACTTGCTTTGCCCAATGCTGTATTAGCAAATGTGACATAGCAGAGGCTTGAAAAGTGCTTGTTCAATGGGGCCTATTTGCAAACGGAGACTACCACGTGAACCAAAATAAGTGGTTATTGATTTAAGCCACAAAGGTTTGAGGTGATTCATTATGCGGCACAAACTCACTGATATAACTGTTCTCTAACATTCTGTTTGTTTGCAAAACAATAATTTCCGTGTTCAGTAGTAGATCAGAATGAAATGATCTGTTTTGGCCAATTATTCTTGCCCAGTTATTCTTTACTTGAAAACGAAGCCTCAATATTGAATATCTTGGGGAGAGCATTAGATATATTGATTCACAAAATCAGGCCTGGCAATGTCACCCTCAAATATTCGTAGGTTTTTTTCCTCCACTGAGAAATAAAAACCTCACCCTTGGCTAAAGGTCCCCATTGCTTTGAAATAAGACTGCATCTCAAACTCCATGGCATCTCTTATTAGTGGTGATTTGCAGTAAGATCTCGGTACTTTCTTATGGTTCAAAGGCAGTTCTGTGCATGTAGGTTTCTTTGGTGAGAATAGAATACAGTTGTGTGTATTTCCCATCACAAGGAATCCCATGGAGAATTACAGTAGTAAGTCTTCTAAAAATGTAAATATTCACCACTTACTGTGTTTTCTTAAAGAGCGTGAATAAGTGTTTTGTCATTTTTGAAAGAAGCCAACTAATATTTGCTGGCAAACTCACTGAAATGCAGCCTTTTAAAAAAAAAACGCTTTAATGAAATATAATTTACAAAGCATAAAATTCACCCACTTAAGATGTATGATTCACAGAGTTGTGCAACTACTACCACAGTCTAATCACAGAACATTTTCATCATCCCAACGAGAAATCTTGCACCTGTGAGCAGTCACTCCCCATCTTCCCTGCTTCTCCAGTCCTGCGTAACCACTGATCCGCCCTCTGTCTCTGTGGGTTTGCCTATTCTGGATGTTTGATATACATGGAATCATATAGTATGTGATTTTTTGTGACTGGCTTTTTTCATTTAGGATAATGTTTTTTTAAGGTTCATCCATGTTGTCCCATGTATCTGTGTCACATTCTTTTTATTGCTGAATAATATTCCATTGTATAAATATACCACATTGTGTTTATTCATCCACCAGTTGACGGACATTGGGATTATTTCCACTTTTTGGCTATTATCAATAATGCTGCTATGAAAAAGTACATATAATTTTTTTCCTTGGACATGTTTTCATTTCTCTTGGGTACATCCCTAGGAGTGGAATTACTGGGCCATAAGAGAATTCATGTTTGACCATCTGAGGAGCTGCCAAACTGTTTTCCAAAGTGGCTGCACCATTTTATTGTCCCAAGAAGCACTGTATGAATGTTCCTGTTTCTCCAAATTCTCCTTAACCCTTGTTTATAGTCTGTGTTCTGATTATAGTTATTGTACTGGGTGTGAAGTTATATCTCATTGTGGTTTTGACTTGCATTTCTCTGATGGTTGAGCATCTCTTCATTTATTTGTATATCTTTTTTTGAGAAATGTCTATTCCGATCATTTACCCATTTTTAAATTGGGTTATTTATCCCTTTATTGTTGAGTTCTAATAGTTCTTAACATATTTCTGGGTACAAGTGTTTATCAGATAAATGATTTGCAAAAATCTTCTGTTTTATGGGTTATCTTTTCACTTTCTTGATGGTGACCTTTGAAACACAAAAGTTTTTTTTAATTTGTTAAAGTCCAATTTACCCACTTTTTCTTTTGTCGTTTGTGTGTTTGGTGTCATATCTATGAAAACATTGCCTAACCCAAGGTCACAAAGATTTACTCCTGTATTAATTTACTCCTAAGAGTTTTATTGTTTTACCTCTCATATTTACATCTGTGATCCACTTTGGGCTAATTTTTGAGTATGGTGTGAGGTAGGAGGCACCTTCATTCCTTGGCATGTGGATATCCAGTTGTCCCAGCACTGTTTGTTGAATAAACTGTCGTTCCCCGTTGAATAGTCTGGCACCCCTGTTAGATGAAAAACAGATTTTGTTTACACTAGCACTAATAGAAGTTGGGATTTGGGGATTTTGTCTAACTATTTATTAGCTTTCCTTCTGTGTTACAGAAAAATATCTTTCCTCTTTTGAAAGACCAACTGCGTACACAGACACAAACACAACAGAGATTCACAGAGCCCTATACATAGACACACAGACACACACACTCACTCGTCCACAGAGTCTCTCCTTTATGAAAGACGCCTTTTAAATTCTTCAACACCTAGAGTAAAAATATTAGAATGAAAAAGTAGGTATGTTGAGCCTTGGTTCATGTATGACTACAACACCAAGTCAGTTACAATAGTTTGCCTACCATATGCCAGTACCTAAATAGTTCATGACAAACTGTTTTTACTCTTTCACTTTTTTGTAAAGTATTTCAGCGTTGGCTTTCCCCAGTGTTGCAATATCCTAGCCAGGCAGAGAATGAGAAAGGTTTATGCAACAATGCATCAGTTTTATGCTGGATAATCACATAGGGAATTAGAGAAGGAAAGGGAAAACACGTGTCCAGTCTTTGGTTACAGAACGACTTGGGCAGCAAGTGGTTTCTCAAAATGAGGAGCATGATATGGCAGGGTCATTAATCAATGAGCTTTTTTGGAACTCAGCTTGTTTCACAACTCCAGGAGGCATAAAACTGTTATGTAGTTTAACTTTCAAGCTCTAGGCAGCCCACTTAATTATTTATCTGTTCAACAAAGCTTTATTGAGCACCTACTGTGTGCTAGGCACTATGCTAGGTGCTGGGGATATACATAATGGCTTTCAATACACACATAATCGCTGTCTTCATGGAATAAATTGTCTCATATTAATATATCATTAAAAATATAAATGTAATACTGAAAATATGGTAAATGCCATGGAGGAGACAGTAGCATAGAGGCTAAACATGGGCCAGGGTATCTGGGTTTGAATGCCAGCTCTGTGTGATTCTTAGTCACCTAACTTCTCAGTTTTCTCTTCTGTAAAATGGGAATAATCACAGTACATACATTTTAGAGGTTTTATGTGGATTAAATATGATAATGCAATTCATGCTTAGATCCTGGGTCATAGTAAATATTCATTTAATTAGTTAAGTAAGTGTACCTGATGCTGTAGGCATTCTAATTCTGTATATTTAAAATGGAATGTTTCTTTCTATAGAGAGTTTAGGATGAATTGGATTCTTTCTTCTTAGATTTCAATAATAAAAGTAGTATATTTTGTGGTAAAATATTACATAATGGTTAAAGGTTAGGTTAAAATACAAAGGCCTTTTTTTATCTCCCTTCAGTACCAGTTCTCCAGAGGCAGCCACACTGAAGAGTTTCTTGTTATCCCTCCAGATATGTTCTCTGCGTGTAACAACATTTACGTCTGTGTATTTACACATAGATTAGTGAGGTTTGTTTTTAACACAATGGGCTCATTGTACACCTATTATTACAGTACTTGAAGTTTTTAAAAATTAATACTATGACCTGAGAATTTTTTTCCATACCTGTCCGTATAGATCCAGGTTCACGTCTTTTTAATGACATAGTCTTGCATTGTGAGGATGTACCATTCTACCTGGGTCCTTACTGTGGACATCTCTATACGTAGATGATGACCTTCACAAAATCCCAGTTCAGATTTTACAGACATCATTTTTGCACGTCCTGATTGCCAATTTTTCTGCTTCTACCTTCTTTCCAAATGCAAATGGGCTTTCTCTTGCTTCTAGGTACTTCTGACACCATCTGGAATGCCACCACCCTCCACTCCCCACACCAGTGGTGGAAAGATCTTAAAATCTAAATTTCAATCAAACCAGAAAGCCAATGTCAAATCCAGAATCTTCATAGACAACTTGTTAACAAAGACAATACAAAAACACCTATCAAAAATATTCACTCTTTTTGTAGATAGATGCAATTCTGTTGTAAATCCTTCCTATTCAGCACTGCTCTTCTTTGAAAGGTTCCTTACAGTTCATCTAAGGACATTTTACTATTAATCAGGAAAAGATCATTATATTTACTTCTAGAAGATTTTGAATAGCTGTGTTGTTCAACTGCTGCTGAATCATTTTGATAAGTTAAGAGGTTGAACTGTAGATCAGCAGCTTTAGGAGAGAGTGTATCATCCTGTAGGCTGGGTGTAGCAGTAATTTTCCTGATTTGATGACTGTATGTCTTTCTTGTTCATTTAGAAACTAATGTCACTAATTTATTAATGCATCTTTCTGATATGTTTTTAACCAAATATTATAGATTCTGATTTTGAAGTGCAAAGGGCTGTTTCTTTCCATGAGAATTCTAAAAGTCCTTTACATTGATTTTTCTCTGCTCTCTGTCTCTTTCACAGAGGACAGCGCTGTGATTTGACTAAGGGGACATCACTTGGCGTCGGTCCAGAGACACCTGGTAAGTACTCTGCATGCTGTGGTTAAGAGTTGCTAGTTTTGGACTTCTAGAACTTTCAGTCTGTAAAATGAATTTCTTCATTCACATAGATGTCCTATCTGTAATGCCTCTCAAAACAGATTCACAGACATTTTCTTTCAGGTAGCAGAGCATTAATCTTCTGGCATTTTCTAGATTTGAGTTTTATTCATTCCACCAACCTTGGGCATTCACCTTTTGCTAGCATTTCTACTTGCTGTCTCTGGTAGTATTGCCTGTGTTTAGTAAGCATCAGGTATTATTTAAGTTGCTGTTTTCTGCAATTCTTTCTGAGGAGAAATGTATGTGGCTTGTGTTTAATCCTGTGCACATTTTGTTTAAGAAGATTCTCACAGATGTGGAAAACCACGACTATGCTCAGTGTCAGCTGGAATCCACCCTCCATTTTGTGGGAGCTACCTATGGAAATGATGTAAATAAATTCTTTCAATGTCCCTCTAAAGTTCCATTTTACAAACTTTTAAAGAAATGCTAAGGTGGGAATCGGAAATACCTTTTATGGCCAATTCTTTTTATTAACTATAACTTGCCGATGCTTTGTTCTAGAGGCAGAATCCTAGTGAATATGAGTGTTCTTTTCTGACCCCTTTAGCAAATTGTTGTTTTCTAATTGCTGTTAGAAGTAAAAAATTTGGACTCTGTATCATTTTTTTATTTTAAGGGACATGAAATCATTTGATAGTGATCACCTGAAAAAGATAACCAGCAACTTCACTGTTCATCCTGATAGGTGAACTCCAGGTCCCAGACGTTTCAAATCGATGATACTCTCTCCACTCTGTTGCCTGTTGTGTCAGACACTCCATTACCTTCTGGCAGGGCCCGTGGCTGATTTTCTTCCGGCCTTTCTGTGAGGGGAGGAAGAATCACTCTACCTGACATTCCTCCTAGTGATCAGTATTTAATGATGACACAAGAATATCAAGAAAGTAGATTTATTATTGAATGTTCCTACCTATTTTTAGTCAAGTGCACTATATTTTACTGCTCCCCAAGGGTGACTCATAAACCATGGCTTAGCAGGCAAACCAGAGTTGGGGCCTGAATAATTCTTAGGGACTTTAGTAGACATGACATCTGTTTTTTACATTTTTCTGGACTATCTACTTTCTCTGTATAATAGTTGTATTATTCTTAAAAAATAAGTCATTGTTCATCAACAATATTATGAATGGTTCCTATGAACAATTGTGTGCTTAGTGAAAATAAACATTTGATTCAAGAGTACCCCCCCCGCCAAAAAAAACCAAACCAGATCTTAGAAGTTGTTTGTTAAATATTTTAAGTTCCAAGAAGAAATTTCTCTATATTAAGTGGTGTAAATGGCATGCATTGGATTTTTACAAAGACTTTGGATGGCATTCGGCCCTGGGACAGCTAATGCTGTATGTGGGCTCCTCTTCCATCACACCTAATAGGACCTTATTGGACCCGGCGCCCCATGTGTCACCAGATTGTTGATTGCTGTCATTGTGTTAGTCTTGCCCTCCTCCCAAAGAGGGAATTCTTGTATATTTCCCTCCATCCTCTCCTAAAAATAAAACCATTCTACTCTAGCAACATTCGAGTGTTAGATATCTTGTATTATGAGGATATTTTTTACATCGAACTTAAATCTGATTCTTTTATAATGTCTTCCTCTACTCAAAATTGGAAACCTTTAGACCCTGAAACTTGGACTTTTCTGGTTTCGTCTGAATGCCTGCTTTATCTCCTCATGATTCCAACAGTGGACGGTACTTTAGTTCTAAATGTTTTCTTAGGCCTATTCCATCCACAATAGGCATGCAGAATATATTTTAATTCCCATAATGGCATAAGATGTATTTTGGATCTTGCTTATTAATTAATGTCACATTCAACTTAGCTTTTTATCATTGTTAGGCAATTAACTCCTAAAGTAGAAAATATTTATATAGAGAACAAAATGACTATTTTGGGATGAATTATCTTCACCCTTAATGTCTAGCTTCAGAGTGACTCTTGGTAAAGAAAAATTTATTAGTCTGGTCAAACCAAAGGCTGCCTTCAAATTTCATGAAAAGAAAGAAAACAACCCTTGGTACTTTCTCCCCTGTAGTATTTCAGTTTGAAATACCGCTACTCTCTTGAAAAATTTACCTAACATTGGAGGTGCTTTCTTCCTTTCTGAATGATTGGAAATTGTTTTTAAGTGTTGATTCTATACAGAATTTTTAACATTAGTGTCTGGTATGAAACTCACCAAACTTTAATGTTGAATTGTCTTTCTTTTTGCTTCTTCTTTGGAGCCTTGAAGCTACCCTTGCTTCTCTCACACCTGGAGATATAGTTGTTGTTCTAGTTGTTAGCATCTTTTTTCTAGTCTAAGACCTATGTTCTAGGGCTGCTGCAGTGCTCTTTAGGAACAAAGATACTTCTTGCTTATTAAACTGTGGTTAGTGCGGTTTCCTTAAATTCTTAAGTGTTATAGAAACTCTTATCCACAGTACGACAACAACAAGAATCTGGTTTCATGTTTTCTTAGAGCTCATTCATGCCTGATAAGAGTCTTGGGTTGAGCTCCCCAGAAGCAGACCCGAGATGAGGATTTCTGCACAACTGTTTTAATAAGGCAGTGTTCCCAGGAGAGACTAGTGAGTTGAGGAAGGAGAGGTAAAGGGAAGAAGCCAAGCAGGGGGAAAGATCCAGCAATATCCTTGCCTCAGCTTGATCCCTAGGGGAGCTCTGGAGTATAATTGCTCCTGAGAGTCTGTTCTTTCTGCTCAAGGCAAGAGAGCTGGGCTTTCCTGTTCCTGCATCCGCCATTGGCTGTGGGCTGGTGGGAGAGGAGCTGTAAACTTGGCATCACTTGCCTCTTTGCATCTGCAGGTGAAACAGCTCCAGTACTTGAAGGATGTTCCTCTTAAGAAATTTGCAAGTACCATTTCTTAGAAGCAAAGCACATGAAAGCTTGGTGATGGGCACAGAGGACAGTTAAAAGGGACCCGGTGGTATCTGGACAGGACACTGGAGTGTCTGCTCTGCGTGGACACATGCCATTGCACTCACTTCCTCACTCCTACAGGCACATTTTTCATCCCTTAGGCCATTTCCTGGTGCAAGTTAAGCACTTTCCGAAGCTGTATAAATTCATTTCTTTCTTTGAGAAGGTAATAAGGTATTGCTTCTCACATGTAAGTCCTAAAGTGATTGCAGTGTTGAGAGACACCTAAGTAATTTTCACTGAGTAGAATTTTTACATATATTAGAGTTAAAAAATGAAGTCTGAAATTTCAAAGCTTTCCTTAGATGAATGTCATCATGGATAATGATTTTGGGGCCCTGAGAAAACAGGCAAGGATGGTGTATGATTGTATGATTGGCAATTATTCTTGCTAGAAGCATTTCCAAGCATACATGCTAACTCTATTATTTTTCATTCTCATCTCTTTTAATCATCCTTTTAAATTTTATTCCCTAGTATTTCACCTTTGCCTTTAAGAGTATTTTATTTTCGGGAAAATATATGTGGTGTTTCCTTGGGACACCTGCAATTCACTGTAGTATAAAAGTGTGGTCCAATAGGAATATCATGTGAGCAGCATATGCAGTTTTAAATTTTCTGTAGCTTCATTAAAAAAGTTAAAAAAAAAAAAAAAAGCTTGTTCTAGTAATCTGAGCTGGAGGCTGGGAAGTCCACAATTGCAGTTGAAATTAATTTTCATAATATATTTAGCCCAGCATATCCTAATTATTATCATTTCAACAATTAATATAAACATCGAGATTTTACATTTTTTTCATCTGGTGTATATTTTATGCTTAGAACAAATCTCAGTTCAGACTAGCCATATTTTAGATGTTCAGAAGGCTCATTTGGCTAGTGGCACTGTATTGGACAGTGCAACTTTAGAATGTTATAGAAAAATTCTGGTAAGCGGTTTCCTTCCTTTGAGACAAGACTTTTTGTCAGCGCTCCTGAATCTCTCAGCTTGGTAACCCTGTTCAATAAAGAAATGAGGTGGCACTGTTGTCCAAAGAAAGTGAGCGAATCTGTGCTTGATGAGCCATTTCCCCTTGCATTTTTGAACTTAATGCCCTGTAAGCACAAATTGTGCTTAAAATGATGAGGTTTGAAAGCTAAATTGTCACTGATCACCTTCAGTAGGTGATCACTTTTTGGAGGGTCACTTTTTGGAAGAAAGTGGATTTCAAATGAAGGGTAAAATGTAGAAAGATTGTAAAGAGGAAAGGAGGGCATCTTCGGCAATAGAAAAATATGTAGGTGTATTCGTATATAATATGTATTAGGGAAGAAGGTTCTAGAAGAGTTTGGGTAGTTGTTTGTAAACTGATGAGGCTAGAGTACTAGATACACAGTAAGAAAGGTAATTAGAGGCTAGCTAGATACCAGGTTCAATGACTTAGATTTCGCAGTGGATGAAGTGAGGTATCATCATTATCCAGTTTATATGCTGGGGTCTGTTGTAGTTATTATTGTTGTGTAAGAAATCAGTCCAAAATGTAGTGGCGTGAAACAACAGCCATCACTTCTTCACTTCTCCCTTTATCCATGGGTCAGGGGTTTGGGAGAGTCTCCATCGTGCAATTCTGGCTTGGGGTCTCTCCTGCAGTTGCATTGAGATGGCATCTGAAGCTGAAAGAGCAAGAGGATGGAGAAGCTGGCGGCTGACTCAGCTCCCTCTTTTTTCATATAGTGTCTGGAATTCTCCATGTGGTCTCTCTTCATGGGCAACTGTGGGCTTCCTCACAGCATGGTGGCTCCAGGGCAGCTGGGCTGCTTATGTGGGCTCCAGTGTGATTATTCTAGTCGACAAGGTGGAGGCAGCATCACTTTATGACTTGACCTTGAAAGTCATGCTGCATTATTTCCATCACATTATTTGTTTCTAGGTGAGTCACAAGCCTGCCCAGTTTCAAGGGGAGGAGACTTAAAAGCCCACGTCTCAGCAGGAGGAGTGTTAAAGTCACATTGTATGAAGAGAATGTTGGAGATAACCATTTGCCACAGGGACCATCTCCAGTGCCACCACTGTATGCATCTTACCTCCTTTAGCCATTGTCTGGGAATGCTCTAGTATGATACCATTCATTCCTGGGCACATTTCTGCACAGTGGCTCTCTTCTTCCTTTATCTGGTGAGCTGGACTGGCTGCCCTTAAGAAAATTTAAATTCTTCTGCTTGAGTAATGAATGCCCAGCCCTGGTCTCCCATCCATTTCTCATTATCTTCACTTAGTCTTTAATATTAGAGGCATTCCCAAGTGGTGCTTACATCCCAGTCTCAAATGTTCACCTCCCTTTCTTGATTTGTGGAGGAATTGAGTGGTGAGAGAGAAAAAGAGCAAAAACAAAGGGAAAGAAGAATTTTCTAACCCTTTTCTCCTCCTACCAAAGGGGCACACCTTTATCACCTAGAGATGTCCTCTTCAGAAGAGAGGATTGTCTATCTTGCTCAACAGCAAGGTTTTTCTCACAGTTTTTCCATTTCTAGGGTGCCTGTCTGTTTCTTAGTCCCCATGGCCAACTGGGCTTCTGCTCCCACAGTGCCTAGAGGAGGGAGGAAGGGCTTGGGGTCAACACCATGACTTTTGAAAGATAACTTTCCTAACAGTTGCCAGGGTCAGCATTCTGCCATATCCTTTTCTTCCTGGTTTTCATACGAGGATCTCCATCCTTTGCCAGAATTTCGTCTTTACCTCATCTTGGGCCCTGAAATTAGGTGCATAATGAGCTTTCACGTACTTTCCTTTTTCTCCTTCTTGCAAAGTCACAATCTTCAACTAGAAATGATTAAAATGCCAGCAGCATGAGTTTAGAGGTGAAGTGTATTGAATTTTGTGACTGACTTACTGTGAAATACATTTTGAAAAAGGAGCTGTTGGATGGGTGGAGGGATGGATAAAGGGCTAGATATTCAAAAAAGCTGGGCAATGGGAATATGGTTGTTGACTGTAAGAAAAAAAATCTTTCAACTCTTCTTTATTTTTAAAATAAAATTTTAGAGAAGAAAAGCATTAACTGTAAAATTATAGTAGGATTCATCTGAAAAAAAAAAAAGTCATTTTTCCACTCTAGCTTAAGGTTTGTCCTATTTTTCAGTCTAAAAAAAAGTTTCAATACAGACTTTTCAAATTCGTGTTAGCAATGGTATTTGTTCCAGTTTGTTTCCCAAAAGATTTGAAGAAACTAGAAAAGGTCTAACAGTTTAGTATAGAAAGTTTTAGCTGTTGCCCTTATATTTTTTGGTTTCTTTGACTGGGCTTTTCACGGGTTGCTTGGGGTATGCTACTGTTGAAATCATGATGATAGAAAAATTGCTTTTGTGTGTCATTTCCCAAGGGCCCTGTGGTTGTGACAGCAAGAACTTCTTATTCCAAGGATAGAATTTCTTGTCCCCTCATATGTTCTATACTCTCCCATTTTGAATTGAGCCTCCTGAATCTTTTTCAGACCTGACATAGGGATTTTTTCCCCCTGCAATGGAAATGTTGCTTTGTTTTGTCTGTTTCTGTCAGAGGGAAGAAAAAATAAATCCGATTTAGCTCCTTAGTCCTTTTATTTTGTATTTTTGATTTATCAGTGAAATGTTGAAAGGCAGTGGAAATGGTTGCATTTGAAAAGTCCTTACTACTTTTCTGAAGTGAAAAGAGGAGCAGAGATCTTGTGTTTGCTCTCCTCAGGTGGGAAAGGGCAGCTTGCTGAGGCCCGAGGACTAAAATAAACCTTTCCAGGAGAGGAACTAGCTGGTGACCTTGGGCCATAACCACCTTGCAGATGAGCTGCTTCATTCCCTGCCATATTTTGTGGCCTGTGGGGGGAATCAAGTGTCACAGAAGCAGGAGGAGAGCCATTTGAGGAGGACTCCAGTGGCTCTGCTGGTGAAAGTGCTGACATGATCTTCTGACCCTTCCCGTATGGCTAGAGGACGTGTGGTTTTCCAGTGAGCATTCAGGTAGCTGCGAGAAGGCAATGCTCTTACAAAAAATAAGCAGCAAGAAACTGAATGCAGCAGTAATGTTTTGATACTCCATGAATAATAATATGGTGGTCGAGAATTTGGATAATTTCTCATAGCAGATATGTTAAAGAGCCCTTTCTGAGCTAATGGGAAAATAGAAGTGAAACTCACTTCCCTCAAGCAATTAATTTCCTGGAAAACTGGATGATGCTCCTGAGGACTTTTATAATTCTTCACCTGGCTGGGTGCATTATGGTGGAGTAGGAAGAATGTGAGATCTGAAACCTGGGGCCTTGGTTTGCCCATCTGTAAAGTCTATTTCGTTGGTTTTGGAAGTCTTTTACAAGGAGATCGTGCATACCTCAGACCTGTCTTATTGTAACTACTATGTTCACTCCCATTTTCCTTTTCCCAGGGATATTCTTGAGGCTCAGAGCTCATTTCTAGTTAATTTGCCTCTTTCTTCTCCTCTGTGGTCCTCTGCTCTTTCTTCTGTACAAATGTAAAGGAATAAAGGGTCTGCAAAGGATTGGCATTGAGGGGCTCCAGTGACCAGGTTGTCCTCACTTTAGGGTCCTTCTTCTACCTAATGGTGCTCTGCCCTCTGTTACAAAGTGACATTTCTAGGGATTCTAGACTGTAGACAGATGCTACTCTTCTGTTAGGAAGACTGTCCCTCTATCTCAACCACCTCCTTCTCATGTGTTCATGCCCTTTCTATTGTGTTCGCCAGCACCAGTGCCTCTCCTGGTGCTCCATTTCTGCCATGCCCAGGGGCTTTGGTGTTACTTAAAAACCCAGGCTGCTTTGCCTGTCTTGTCTTTTCCCTTCTGCTTTTGCTTTAATTGAAAATAAATTCACATAACAAAAATGTAACCATTTTAAAGTGAACAATTCAGTGTCATTTTGTACATTCACAATCTTGTGCACCCACCATGTTTATCTAGTTCCAAAATATTCTCATCATCCCAAAGAAAACCCCATACCCATTAAGCAATTGACCCCCACTTTCTCCTTCCCCAGCCCCTGGTAACCACTAATCTTCTTTCTGTCTTTATGGCAGAATAAGATTTACTTATTCTGAATATTTCATACAAATGAAATGATACACTACGTGACCTTTGTGTCTGGCTTCTTTCACTAGGCATAATGTTTTTAAGATTCATCCGTTTTATAGCATGTATCAGTACTTCATTCCTTTTTATAGCTGACTGATAATGCCCTTTGTGTGTATGTACCACAATTTGTTTACCCATTCATCCATTAATGGGCATTTGGGCTGTTTCCTTTTTTTGGTTATTGTGAATAGTGCTGCTCTGAATGTGCACGTACATGTGTTTGAGTCCTTCTTTTCAATTGTTTTGGGTATATACCTACGAGTGGAGTTGCTGGGTCATAGAGTAATTCTACAATTAACTTTTTGAGGAACTGCAAAACTGTTTTTCACAGTAGCTGGACCATTTTTCATTCCTGTCAGCAATGTACAAGAGTTCTCCACATCCTTGCCAACATTTATTTTCCTTTTCGTTTTTTATTGTAGCCATCCTAATGGATGTGGAGTGGTACCGCATGTGGTTTTGATTTGCATTACTTGATGACTAATGATATTGAGCATCTTTTCATGTGCTTGCTGGCATATCTTCTTTGGAGAAATGTCCATTCAGGTTCTTCACTCATTTTTTAAGTGGGTTGATTGCCTTTTTGTTGTTAAATTGTAAAAGTTCTTTATATATTCTAGATACTTGATTTTTATCAGATATGTGACTTGCAGATACTTTCTCCCATTCTGTAGGTCATCTTTTCACTTTCTTGATAATGTCTTTTGGTGCACAGAAGTTTTTAATTTTGATGAAGTTGAATTTATCTATTTTTTTGTTGTTATTGTTCTTGCTTTGGTTGTCATTTATAAGAATCCATTGCCAAGCCTACGGTTATGAAGATTTACCCCTGTGTTTTCTTCTGAGAGTTTGGTGGTTGTTAGCTCTTATATTTATGCCATTGATCCATTTTGAGTTAATTTTTGAATATGGTGTGAGATAGGGGTCCAACTTCATTCTTTTGGATGTGGCTATCCAGTTGGCCCAGCACTATTTATTGAAGAAACTGTTCTTTCCCCATTGAATGATCTTAGCATCCTTGCCAATAATCAGTTGGCCATGATCTGTGAGTTTATTTCTTGACTCTCAGTTCTATTCCATTTGTCTATATTCTCATCCTTATGCCAGTATTACACAATTTGGATTACTCTGTCTTTGTAGTAAGTTTTGAAATCAGGAAGTGTGAGTCTTTCAGCTTTGTTCTTCTTTTCCAGTATTATTTTGGCTGTTCAAGGCTCTTCCTCCTTTTGCTTTTATTATTGTTTTGTCCTATAGTGATTCTTGAACTGTGGTATTGCACCTCAGGAGAAAACAGCAATCCAGTGAATAGTCATGTGTTTGCATGGTGGTTTATTATAGGCATGCTAGAATCCAAAAGCTTTTGTTGCTTAGAGTTACTCCCTAGGAACCTTTATGGGAAGTGCATTGATGGTATTCAAGGCAAAGCCAGTGCACAGGCTGTTGGGTTAAAGCTGCTCATTAGAATTCCAAGGGAGCCTTTTGGAAAAGAACAAATGTCTGACCTTCCCATTTGCTGTGATAACTAGATATTGTTCTCTGGTTGATGCATGTGTTCAATTGTATTAGTCTTTGTCTTCAATTATATAAACAATTTTTTGAAAACCTCCTCTTATATAAAGGAAAGCTGTGATATAGGCATCAAAATAAGGAAGAAGTCAGAAGGTGGTGAGACAGAGCGAGGAGGAGGGCAGGTGATTTTGCTGGGATTGGTTGCTCAGATGAGTCAGATTTGTTCCAGTGTGTTTGACCTCTGGTCCATTCCTTTGAGAGTTGTGGGGACTATGAGGGATTTTCCTTTTGGAAATAACTCTTATCTGTGAATCCTCGGTAACTGCTCTTTAAACATCTCCAGTTGGCCCTTAAAGTCCTTATCTAATAGAAGCTGAAAGATTGCTACTAGGGGGCAGGAGAAAGCTGCTTTAACCCGTAGACACTTTGACAATGGGAAGATATGAGAAAGAGACTCATGATTCTCGCCTGATCCTAACTAGAACGGAGTTAGGAGCAGCTGCAAATGTATTTATCTCCAAATGCGATCACATGCTGAGGCACTGGGGGTTAAAGCTTCAACATATGAATTTTGAGGGAGACACAACTCAGCCCATAACGGCAGCATAGGGTAAAGGAGAGCCTAGATAAAGTAGGATGAGTGAGCCAGAAAAGTGGGTCAAAGGTCAGGATGATGAGGACTAAGGAACGGTTGTAGGAGGAGAATCTGTCCACTGCTAGTTGCAAAAAGCTATTTTCCCAGCTGATCAATGTATCAGTTAGCTTTTGCTGCATAGCAGACTATGCCAAAAATATAGTGGCTTAAAACAACCACTGTTTATTTATTTTACAATTTAGTGGGTTGCAGTTTGGGTTGGCCTTGGATGGGAAGTTCTCTTGATCTCCATTGGGCTCTCTTATGGATCTCTGGTCAACTCCTGTGTATGCTGAGGGCTGGCTCATCTAGGATAGCGTTAGCTGGGATGCCCCATTTCTCCTTGATGGTCTCTTGCCTTCTAGCAGGCCATTTTGGGCTTATTCACATGGCAGTAGCAAAGTACATAGAGAGAGAGCGGCGGTGGAGAGAGGGAGAGTGAGCGAGAAGATGAAAGCACACACCATCATTTCTGCCACATTCTATTTGCCAAGGCAAGTCACAGGCCGGCCTGGATTCAAGAGGTGGGTAAATAGACCCTTTCAAGTGAATGGCTTTGAGGTAATGGCTTTGAGATAAGGATTATTTGACTAGAAGTTCCGTGGCCTATTATATTTTATATTCATAATAGACTGCTTAAATTCATGAATCAAAACATAATAATTTGGAAAGGAATTACAAGTGCATTTATCTATTAGTGATCATTCTTTATTCCCAAATCAGGATGAATAATTTAATCAAAACATTTATTTCAAATGTGGGTGTCTTACTTTCCCGCATGGCTTGGTCTAGCCAGGTCATTAGGAGTGATCCTAGTTGGGAGAGCGCAGAGTGATAACTCAGTTTTCTTCCCTTACCCTACTTAGAAAGTGGCCTCTGGAAATAAGGTAGCCTAGTGGAAATCTCCAGTCTTTATCTCATGGGGACAGGCCTCATGAAGCTGTAACAGGAGAACAGAGTCTCTGGGATCTTATGTAGGGAGGATTTTGAGAAAATTCAAGCATAACTAACCTTATATGGGAGAATGTGGTTTATATAGACCCTCTTAGAAGAGAGTTACCTCTTTCTCACCAGATTTACTAGTCCTTGGTACCCACATGGGGCTTTGTTAAGGGAACCTTTGATCTAATTAATTCAGTATTTCATATAAAAAAATACTGGGTATAGCAGCTGCTCCTTAGCCCCATTGTGGGATGACTCCAGTACAGTGACTTACCATGGGAATGGAGAAGAACCTGTTAGCATCTTGTGGGTAGAGAAAGGATACTTGTGTGTAGTCTAAGAATTTCAGTATTAAAGTTTTATATTTGGAAAGCAAAAGTAACCCTATTTTTTAGTACAGTTACCTGGAAGAACTGTTTGGCAGATTCTTAGGAGGTTAAACATACACTTACCATATGATTCCAGTAATTTTACTCCTAGGTTATGTCCCAAGAGAATGAAAAGTTATGTCCACATGAAAACTTGTAAGGGAATGTTCATAGCAGCTTTAGTCATCATAGCAAAAACTGGAAACAACCAAATATCCACCAACAGGTGATGGATAAACAAATGATGATGTATGCATACAATGGGATAACTGCTTAGCAGTAACAAAAGGAGCAAATTACTGATACAAACAACAACTTGAGTGAACCTCCAACTAGAAGAACGTTCTACTGAGTGAAAGAAGCCGTACGTAAAAGGGTATATGCTGTGTTATTTCATTTATAGGATGTTCTAGAACAGGCAAATCTAATCTGGAGTGACAGAAAACAGATTTTGCTTGTAGTTGAAGGGTTGCTTGTGCCTGGTGTGTGTGTATGTAAGGGGGAGAGGTATGGGTGTGGGGATGGCAAAGGGTTCTGAAGAAACTTTTATATTGATGGAAAAAGTTGCAACATCCTGATTGTGGTGCTAGTTACATGGGTGCGTTTTATTACTTCTAGCATATACCTCAGTAAATTTGGCAGTTTGGAGAGAATTGCCCATGTTTCTCATAAAACAGAAATTACCATTAGGGCAATGTAAAATTTTTATGATCATCAAAAGAGGACATAGGTTTGAAAAGACTAAAGCTTTCTAGAAGCTACCATTAGGCTTATTTTAGGCATATTTATCTCTAAATTGTCCATTGTTAGAAACAGTGGGCAAGAACAAGCAAGTCAACCATTAAGAGTCTCATCATATTTCAGACCTGGCTCAAGTGACTAAGCTAACGTCTATTTAATTAAAACCAAATTTGGGGGAATTCTTTAACAGAAGTGTGGAAACTTCACTTCCATAGCTTATCTGCGGTAATGACAGCTGGGTAAAGGTAATAGGTCATTTTCAATATGATGCAGTGAAAAGGAGTAAAGATCAGGTTTGTGATTCATAATTTATGTATTCACGTCAGTTAAATCTTATTCTTTGATAAAAATCAGAGTGTTTCGAAAGCGGGTAATGTTTTATGTATACTAGACAAGTTCTAGAGGGAACAAAAGTAAATAAGAACAGGAGAAAAGCAGTCCCTTAAAATTATTTGGAAGTGTCCAATCTAGTCATTCAGAACCTGCTGAAATTCTGTTTTGGCCTGTTCACTCTATGATAGTTGAGAAGAGAAAGCTGAGAGAAAAATATGTTTGTCATTTGTTTATTTGAATTCAATACGGGATATAAGTTAGTGAGAGCAACTTCTTTTCTTTTAGCATCAAAGTGTTTATTAATTCCCAGATGTCATTCGTGCCCCCGGAGTGCTCGAGACAGTGATTCATATTGTCAAAGGCTGGGGATGCTAAAATGGAAGCAGATTTTGTTTTGCATCTTAGCCAAATTATAGTCAGCTTGGAGGGACTAAAATGCATCTCATTTTAGTTTTGTTTTGATAATTCAGAAATGAGTTTCAGTTTTCATCTTTTTAATATTAAATGATAATGATGCTGACCCAGAAAAACTTCATGGTTCCCTCTTCATTAGTGTTTTTTAAATGGTCATTTTTTGCATTTTATGTCAGTGATTTATTCCTTTATTCAGCAGATATTTATCGAGTGTGTACCATGTACCAGCCATTGTTCTAAGCACTTGGAAGAAAGCAGTAAGCAAGATGTATCCCTGATCTCATAGAGGAATATTTTCTAGTAGAGGGAGCATAGATTATAAAGAAGTCAGCTATCAGCCCGGTAGCACAGCAGTTAAGATCACATGTTCCACTTCAGTGGCCTGGGGTTCACTGGTTTGGATCCTGGAGATGTGGACCTATACACTGCTTGTCAAGCCATGCTGTGGCAGGCATCCCACATATAAAGTAGAGGAAGATGGGCATGGATGTTAGCTCAGGGCCAGTCTTCTTCAGCAAAAAGAGGAGGATTGGTGGCTATGTTAGCTCAGGGCTAATCTTCCTCAAAAAAAAAAGAAGTCAGCAAAGGAAAGAAGAAGACAATTTCATGTAGGGATAAGCATTAAGAAAATAAAGAGATCATTTGATGGAGGCTGACTGGGGTGGGATAGGTGAGTCATTTGGATTTATAGTCAAGGAAGGTCGTGCTATGAAAGTGACATTTGAGCCAAGACCCAAATGATAAAATGGAGCCAGCTATGTGAAGAACTAGGGGCAGAAATTTCTAGACAGAGGGAACAGCAAGTACAAATGTCCTAAGGTAGAGATGGAGTTGGTGCATTCAAATAACAGCAACCAGTGGGGGAGCGAATGGTGATGGAGTCAGAGGTGGGCAGCAGCCACATGGTGGGATCCTCTTTAGACGTTGGCAAGGAGATTTTTATTTTTGACATCTCTTTTTTAGTTGTTGTCGTTTTTCTAAGGAATGGGAAGTCATTGATAGACATGATCTGACTTATATTTTAGAAAATCACTCTTGCAGTAGAGAATGACTTGAAGGTGTGGAGTTTGAGACAAGATTGGAAGCAGATAAGCCATTTAGGAGGCTGTTTGATTAACACAAGAAAAAAAGACTATGGTGTCTTAGCCCTGAGTGCCAGAAGTGGTGATGGAGAGAAGTAGGCAGATTTGGGAAGTATTTTGGAAGCCATGCCAGCAGCAGATGACTTGGATATGGATAGTGAGGGAAACTGAGGCATTGAAGATGATTCCTAGGATGCCAGACTGAACAATTGGTGAGAAATTTACTGATGTGGGAAAGACTAGAGGAAAAATATGGGAGTTTCCTTTTTTTTTGAAAAATCAAGTGTTCCACTTTAAACTTTAAAGTTTAATATGCTTAGTAAGTATTCAAGTGGAAATGTCAAGTAAGCAGTTGGATGAGTCTGGAGCAGTTGAATATGAATATATGAGTGCTAGGAAGGGAAATGTGAGTAATGGAAAGATAGATGGCATTTAAAGCTTTAGGACCGTATGAGATCACCTAGGAAGAGAGAATGCACAGAGAAGAGCCCGAGGTCACTCCAACATGTAGAGATTGGCAAAGCATAAGAGGTCACAACTGAGGACAAGTAAGTGCCCGGAGAGATCAAAAAAACTAGGAGAGTGTAGAATTGCTGTCACCCAGAGAAGAAAATGTTTTTAAGAAGGAGACAGTGGTTAATTGGGTCAAAACTGTTGAGGTGGTTGATGAGAACAGAAAGATGACCATTGAATTTCACAATAGGGAGGTGACTGAGGACCTTGACAAGAGGGAAGAATTCTCATTGGAGTGGACTGAGGAGAGAGAGAGAGGTGAGGCACTGAAGTCTGTTTATGTTGACACTTTTAAGAAGTTGGGTTAGAGGCAATATTATCAGTGTAAAGGGGCACAGGGAGGGGAGACTACAAACTTCAGGAGACCATATAAAATCATCGTTTTAGAGGGTAGATAAGTCAGCATACCTAAGAAGGCTTATTGGACAATCTGTGGTGTTCATTTGAGATTTGTAGTCGTGAGTTTAAAGTGAAGACTGGTCTGTTTGGCTGTGAGTTTTTCTCCCACCCAGTTCAACTCCATGACCACAGTTGCTTAGTAGACAGAGAGTTAGGCGTAACCATGTTAGGAAATTGGCAAAGCGAGTATGATAGAGAATGAGGCAATGGTGTAAAGAGTGGTTGTAAGTCATGATGGACAATGGAATTTAGGATGGATAAGAAGGGAAGAGAGGCCTAAGGACTGTGATGTAGATAACAAAAGAGTGGTAGAGTCAATGGATGGTAAGTCTCGGTGAGATTGGGAGTTGTTGGACTTGGAGTTATAATAGTAGAGAAGATAACTGATGATTGGGTGGGGAAGGGGTGCTTGCACATGGCTTTTAAAGGGAGCACAGTTACTCATGATTTCAAGATCAAATGCCCATGGGCATGGGTGATTGAAGTTGGGTGGATGAAGATATCATTTGAGGTTAAGAAGTCAAGGATCTTGACTTCACCTTTGCTTCTGTTAGACAATACGTGTTAAAATGTATTGATCCATATTTTACAGAAAAATATGTAATAGTGTCTAAGACCCCTTGACTGCAATTGCTGTAAACCAACTCTATTTCTGTAGTCTGGACTTCTTCTTTTAGTGGAAATATGACTTCCAACAGCCAACAAACTATACGTATTATAGATTTAGGCATCCAGAAAGACAGACCACTTCCCCAATTCTGTTTTCAAAAATCCCTGAGAAGACAATGAATGACCTAAAATTGATCCTGGGGCTTATGCAGGACCAGTCAGCCTTGGCTGGCAAAGTTTCCAGATGCAGAGGCAGGTTGTTGGACAGAGAATCCCATAAATGCCTCCTACAGACATGAGTTGGTTTACATCATTCAGTGGGTAAGAAAGGCTTGGGCTAGACACGCTTCATGGACAAACTCTTATTGAAGAAGAATGAATATAATTTAGACTCCACAGTCACTGTTTTTGGCATCTTTCACAAGTGAGTGGTCTGGATCTTATTAACTTACCTTTCCAGTTGAGTACAGGAGGAAACTTAGCAGGCTATGATTGCTTTTATCTGTTCCAGGCCAGATATCTCAGTTGCCTAGATGCCTTGGTTTGTCTATTTGTTTGTTTATAAAATCTCTTTATTGAAGTATAACAAACATACAGTTAGAGAAGTACACAGATCGTAAGTGGACAGCTCATTGGATTTTAATGAAGCGAATGCACTCGGGTAGCAAGGAAAAGAAAGAGGATATTCCGAACACCCCAGGAGCCCTCTTCATGACCTCTTCCAGTGACTATCCCCTCCTTAAGGGATAAAGGATAAGTTACTATCTCTTCCTCTCTCCTGACGTCTTACACCATAGATTTATTTTGTCTCTTGATGTTTTGACATTTGCACAGGAGAACCTGGTTATGGTGAGCATGTATGCTAGATAAAACTAAGAACTTTAAATGACCTCTAGGTCTGTGTTCCCTTCCAAGGCCTGAAATTCATGCTGCTAGTCCCCTCCCAGAGCAAGGAAGAAAAACCTTCCAGCATAAAGAACGACGTTACCCTCAAAGGCTGCTGGTAATTATGTAATGATATAAATGGATAGGACACAGGGTTCCTTTTCTAGTATCCAGGCTCTCCTCTTTGTTTTGTTTTTTGTTTCTTTTTTTCAATATGAATCCTCAGGAACATTTTTTACGAGAGTCCTGCAGGGAACAGCCTATTTAGACCAAGGCTAATTGGACAAAGCAGTGTTTAATCTTTCATTTGTGTGTCCGTAATGGAGACAGCTCTTCTGATAAAAGTAACAGATGCTGACTTAAGTGTTCTTCTGTCCTTCTGCAACACAGCAGGGCTGGGAGATGTCAGACGCCGAGGCAGGGTTTTCCTGGACTCGTTTTGGATTGATGGGAGAGGCACTTAGTCCAGACAAGCAGGAGCGTTCTACAAGAGTTTCTATGGAAACTAACAATGTCAGATGAGATCAATGGCCAATTGCTGTTTCCTCCAAAGGCGGCTTAGGTTCTGTGATTTTGGATAAAACTTGGCCTGGAAGAAACAAAAGAATATGATGCTTTTTTTTCATGAGGAAGGACAGCTGAAATACATGTTGTTTACCCAACAGCAAACAGGTGGTTCCTATTATGTATGTCATCATGATACCTATAAGACAGTTTTTATTCTAGTAACTTCCCTAAATAATTCCTTAATGATACATTTACTGTGTCACAGAAATATAGATGGTGGAATAATGGATCACTTTCCCACAGCTTTTAAGAGAGAATGAGTGAAAAGAGACCAAATAAGAGCTTTAAAACATGGTCTTTCCTGTATTATAAACTTTATTTTTCCTCACTTTTCTCCGCTGTGTTTTATTTATTGGAATATATCTTACATACTGGGAAATGCATAAGTCATAGTTCAAGGCTTTTTATATGGATGTACATACACCCATATAACCACTTCCCAGATCATGAGGTGTGTGTTTGTGTGTATGTTTAAATCACCCGGAGTCTCTCCACCCACCCCATAGACTTTATAAGCTCTGTGTGGTTAGGGATGATTTTCTCTTATTTCTATGCTGGGCCACCATACAACTGTTCATGTTGTGCAGTAAACAACTTGCAACACCATTTGGGCAGTTTAATTTCTAAGCCCTTAGAGGTGCTTAGTAGATTTCCACTGAATTGAATTTGAATTTAGCAGAGTTCACTTAACCAGAGCAGGATTGCACATCTGTCTGCAATTTAGAGTTAATCAGGGTCTCCCCTAATTCACATCAGCTGCTATTGCTCGCCATGCATTCATTTACTCATCAAATGCTTATTGAGGGCTTACTATTTATAAAGCATTCTGCCAGATATTGTCATCTACAACCATAAGTCAGACTCAGAATAGGCCTTCCTACAGCTTGTAGACTACAGTACAAGTTAAGCAATGCAAAGAAGCAATTACAAATCAGGATAGAAAGTTGTAAAGTGCATAAAGAAGGTAAAGACAAGCCAAGCGTCTGTTTGTTCTGGATCCTGAAGTTAGAAGGGTTTGGACAGAGGGAGATGCTAGAGGTGGTAAAGAACAATTAGGATATAGGAAAAAGGAAGTGGTTCTTCGGGCTGCAGCAGAAGATAACCACAGGGAAGTTGTGGGAGAAAAGCAGGGTGAAGAAGTTCTGATTAAAATAAGAAGGAACCTGAATGTCATGCTAAGGAATTGGGCCTTTTTCCTGAAGGAGCCTGTTACTCAAGGTATCTCTTCAGGGACCGGCAGCATCTCCTGGGAGCTTATTAGAGATGCCCTGTCTCGAGCCCCATTGGGTTTACTGTCTCAGAACCTCTGGGATGAGGCCCCGCAGTCTGGATTTTCACAAGCTCTCAGGCACGCTCTATTTGAGAAGCACCACGCTCGACCACAGCTCCGAAGAACACAAACCTGAAGTATTGCCAAAGTTTGCTCAACAAAGAGAAATTCCGAGAGGTGTTAATAGATGTTTTGCGCAGAAGTGAAAGGCTGAATTAAACAAAGCTAGACACTTTTCTTTACCACAGGATTCCCAGAATCCAAAGCATTCTCATGAAGACTGCGAATCTCCCCGTGGGAGTTACAGTATGCCATGTTTTCCAACTTGTTTTTCCATGGGATCCTTTCTTTCTTTTCTTGGTATTTTTATAAGAACTAATGGAGGTGTTAGTATTGCTTGGAACACTCTTGGAGACGCCCTGCAGTGGGCAGTGATGAGCCAAAGAAAGTTTTTCGTCAGGAAAGGAATGGAATAGCACGAAGGTTAGCGGTGCTCTGAATAATCCTGTAGTTGTCCTTCAGTGCCGAGCAGGATGTTGGGAAACAGGATGACCTTTGATTTCCAAATCTGCTCTTACCGTTGGAGTCCTCTCTACAGATGACACTGTCCCTGGGCAACACTACAGTTCTGGATGGCTGCTGCCTCGACTGATTTTGATAACACAATATCTGTCTCCATGATTTTCCAGGGCTTAAAAAGAAAGTGGAATTGTCAGCAGTTCCTCATTACTGGGGCTTTTAGTGCAGCTTCCATGCTATAAATGGTGGTGCTCACTGACAATCAGATTATATTTGAGGGACTTTCTGGTTTATCTCAAAAAATGCCCTCCTGTACCTCTGGATTGCCAACTGGGTCATCTATGCTAACTAGTTATTCAGTAGGGAAAGTGTAACACTTAGTTTTATTTTTAATGAGTAATGTATGCATATGTAAAAAAAAAAGAAATAGTGAAGAAAGACATGCTAAATGAGTTAAATCTTGCACATAACCCCTTCCCACCCAGTTCTTCGGAGGCAATCACTGTGACCATTTCTGTTTTAAAACCTTCTGCTGGATATTGCTATAAGCTAAATTATATTTTCATCCTCCAGTACTCAGTTGGTCAGTTTTGGTCATTAGCTGTTATTTAATGAATGATTTAACTCATATAGAAGACAACTTTGATTTTTTTTGTTGTTATTAGGGGGAGAAAGAAGAGAAAATCTCACCCATGTTTATTTCTCTTTTGTTTTTCCTTATTTATTTTTATTTTATTTTTTATTGAATTCATAATAGTTAACAACATTTGAAATTTCAGTTGTACATTATTACTTGTCGGTCACCATATAAGTGCTCCCCTTCACCCCCTGTACTCACCTCCCAGCCCCCTTTCCCCAGTAACCACTGAACTCTTCTCTTTGTCTGTGTGTGTGTTTATCTTCTACATATGAGTAAAATCATATGGTGTCTGGTTTGTTTTGCTTAACATAATACCCTCCAGGTCTATCCAAGTTGTTGTGAATGGGATGATTTTCTTTTTTATGGCTGAGTAGTATTGCACTGTGTATATTATATGTATATACACACTACATCTTCTTTATCCAATCTACTTTGATTTTTTTGATAATTACATTACTAAATATAGTCCTTTTGTTTGTGGCCTGTGTTAGTTTACGTAGTGTTCTTGAACCTCTATTGCTTATTCCTTCAACATTTGAAAGTCTCTGTTACTCTCCCCTCCATGTAAGGTGTTGGTGTTTGATCCACCGTCCTTGCCTGGAACATTCTTTCTTTCACTCCTACAGCTCTAAACAATCCTCTTGCTTTTACATTGTCAAATATTAGAGTATTTCCTTTGTTCTTTTTCATGTCTTATATCATGATCATTTTCCCATGCAATATATTCATTCGATATGAATATATTCATTACAAACTTGATTTTAATGGATGTGTAGTATTGAATGTTAAGTATGTCTCATTATTTCCTTAACCATACTATTTCCTCTTTTCTCCTTCTGCTCATTTTTCCCTTCCATTCTCTTTGCAACATCACTTCACTGTAAATACCCTCAGCCTTTTAGCGTTTGCTTTTTATGTAACCATTTTTAAGTCTTTGGTGCTGTGTCTAAGCTCGATTCTTCCTCTTATCCTCTGCTCCAGGTAGCTCCAAGCCATGCCCTTTGCGAGCCCCTCCTGCCATCTTCTGGACTGCTAACTTTCCCTGCTCTGATCTCAGATCATAGAATTATACCTGCTTTTTGGTCTCTCTTTTCTAAACTTGTTTACTCTTGACTCTTTCTCTTCTTTTCAGTTATCTGTCACCTCTTCTCTATTCCTTTGCTTTCATTTCACTCGAAGACTTGGAGGGAATCTGTGGGGGAAGGAGAGAGGAAGGGGAGAGAAACACATGAGGTCGGTCTACCAACCCTATCCACTTAGCTTCTACTTTCATTGTCTGCTCTGATGGTGTGGGGTACACATCAGAACTTCCCTGGGTAGCAAAGAATTGACTTGTTTGAGTCACAGAAATCTTATCCAGCCCATTGTATCAGTTATGTTCCTTCCTCCATTCCCTTCTTTTCTTACGATTATGGAGTGAAAGATAATACCTGTGGAAGAAACATTTAGGTTTATTTATTTATTTTTGAAATATAAGCAAAACAGGAGGCAAATGAAAAATAAGTTGGAAAAAATTTCCGGTGGGATTAGTTTTATTGTTTTAACTGCAAAGGAACTGCCCACTTGAATGGGGAAGGCTTCTCTGATTTCTTTCCTACCAGGAACCATGTTATGGGTGGAGTGAATACTATTGCCTCTCTCCGCTCTTCCCTATTTCTGTTACCTGCTCATTCACACACCTTCTTTGCAATTCCTGATGTCAGAGAAGCAGGGATTGGCAAGTCAGTTTGTCAATCATTCTTTTATTTCTTTCATGGCAGACCATTAGCAATGCGCATGTACACGCTTGTGCAACCCCCCCACCCCCCAAATAAAAACCCTGTAAGAGAAACCAGTGAGCCAAAAGCAGAATGGGAAACACAATTGGCCAAGTGTAAAAGGAAATGAAGGAATTGTGATCATTGTTGACCAACAGAATATGATTGTCCAATTCAGGACAGTTGTACAATGAATCAGCTGATGCATTCAAGGACTATGCCCAGAGTATAGGAAATGGGAGACTTTAAGCCAAAGGCATAACCTGGAGAGGCTGAAATGAGGATAGCTTCTTCCCTAAAGAGCAGGTCTTGGTAGGAGTCAGGCAGGGAGGAGTCTTGCCAAAGTAATTAGAGTCAGAGAGTTGAGCTGAGGCATGACCAGAATGTCAGGCACTTTATCAGTTATCCATGGCCACAATAATGCTGCATAATCATCACCCTAGAACATCAGTTTATAACAATCAACATTTATTTTTGGTCACAAATTTATGGGCCAGCTGGGCATTTTTGCTGGTGTGGGCTAGGCTCATTTGGGCTTACTCATGCATTTGTGATCAGCTTTTGGGTCGGTTGGGGGCTGGCCAATCTTAGATGACCTTAGTTGGAGTGACTCAGCTTGTTTCTTTGTGGTCTCTCATGCTCTGTCAGGTGAGCCTGGCCTTGTTCATGGCAGCTGAGCAAAGTTCCAAGAGAAGGAGCAGAAGTGCAAGGCCTCTTGCTCTCTAGACTTACAGCTGGCACATGGCACTTCTGCTTCATTTGGTTGGCCAAGACAAGTCCTAAGGTCAGCCCCAGAGTCAGAATGGGAGGAGACTTCAAAGTTACATGACAAAGGAAAAGGATACAGGGAGGCTGTTAATTGGAGGGAACAAAGCAATCTGCCACAGGCTTTTGTACCAAATACTGTGCCTGGGGGACTGGACAGTTATTTGGTCAGTCTCATAGTCTAGGAGACTCACCAGGGCTCACAGTTTGGAGAAAGGCCAGAGAATAAAACAGAACAGTTATTAGGAAGAGATCATGGTTTTTTTAAAATTAAAATTAAATTTTTTTTTGTTTTATTGAGGTCATAATAGTTTATAACTGTGAAATTTCAGTTGTACATTATTATTTGTCAGTCACCGTACATATGGGCCCCTTTACTCCTTATGCCCCATCCCCCCAGCCCCCCTCCCCTCTGGTAACCACTAATCTGTTCTCTTTGTCCATGTATTTGTTTATCTCCCACATATGAATGAAATCATATGGTGATTGTCTTTCTCTGTCTGGCTTATTTCACTTAGTGTAATACCCTCAAGGTCCATCCGTACGGTTGCAAGATCGCATTTTAATAAGGGGAATTTGGAGGGAGCCCTGTCTAGGCTCCTCCTTGCAGACAAGGGGCATGTTCTCTTAGGGGCAAATTAAAACAAAGGGATGGCTCATGGGTCCCTTGACTAGCTTGCCTCAGGATAATTTATTTGAGCCTTAAAGAGATCTTTTCCTTCTGGGGGAAGCTAATACAGTATGACAGTGGCTGGACCTTCTCAAGTCAGGCATTTTCTCATGCTCGGTGGGCATAGGTGAGACTTTCACGCTTTCCTCTGGGTTTATGCAGTTTAGCTGGGGATTTTACAGACTTGGAGGTGCTCCTTCCCCATGGTCTCCCTAAACTGAGGGATTAGAGTACTGGTTCTCAGAGTGTGGTGCCCAGACCAACAGCATCAGCATCATCTGGCAACCTGTTAGAAACGCAGATTCTCAAGCCCCACCTCAGACCTACTGAATTGGAAACTCTGGGAGTGGGACCCAAGAGTCTATGTTTTTACATCCTTCCAGGTAACTCTGTGCACGCTCAAGTTTGAGACAGTTGATTTAGAGGATTTTGATTTTGACAGATTTAAAAGAAGTACCATAGCCAGATTTAGCAAATAAAAACACAGAGTATCCAGTCGTATTTGAATTTCAGGTCATTAATGAGTCATCTTTTAGTATAAGCATATTCTGTGTAATATTTGGGACATACTTAAACACTATTTGTTGTTGATCTGAAAATCAGATTTAACTGGGTGTCCTGTATTTTATCTGGCAACGCTAAAAAGAAGCATAGAAAAATTGTAGAGGGTTCAAAGAGGAACAGTCAAGGTCATTAGCATGGTAGACATTCTAGAAAGAAAAGTTAAAGAAATTGACTTGGTGAACCCAGAGGACACTGGTGGGATTAAGAATTTGGAGAATTTTGTTTAAAGAGAATTCTGCTGAGCTGTTTTTCATGGCTGGTCAAATTAACCCAGAAGAAATTTCTCCTAGGAAGAGGCAAGACTTCATGTCAATGAATGACTTCAGCGGGGGTTCTGAGTGCTGTCGTGATCCTCAATGGTAGTCAGGGGTATTTGAAAATTTCATGTGATTCTGATGCAGCCGGTCCTCCAGCCTGTGTCTGTGAAGGAGCAGTTAGAGAGGTATTTGCCAACATGGGGCTAGAGCAGATTATTTCTCAAGGACCTTTCTGGCTTCTCTAAAATTGTTTGAATTTGCAATTTTTTTTCTCTTTATTTTTTGAAAAGTTCACAGTCTTTAGATTGATTTTTAAACTTGAGCTTATCTGGAACGTTGGTTTTTCAGAACATGGATTTGAAGGAGAGGCAGCAAAGCAGAATTGTTGAGGATGCCTTAGGACCAGACAACATGAGTTCGAATCCCAGTTATGCCATTTTCTAACTGTGTGATCTTAGGCTAGTTACTTTGTGCCTCAGCGTTCTTTTCTGTAAAATGAGAATTATTATTAATTATTCATTAGCATCTCATGGGTTTTTGTGTTAATTGAACTTATTCGTGTAAAATCTAAGAACTGTACCTGGAACATACTGAGCCCTCATAATATCATTAGGACTTGAATCTCTCTAGGTATCTTGGGTATTCAGAGGTTGTTTTAACCAAAAGCTGGTGACAAATAGTCAGTTCGTTGTCCTGTATGAGAGAGGAGTTTCCTTTGTGAGAAATGAGGTCCTGTCTCTCTCTGTAACCCCTACTCTAGACGTGTCAGCTTAAGCTCTCCTGGATAGTCTTCTGCAATATTACGGCATCTTTGTCATGACTCATTTCTTCTTTCTTTACCCAGATGAACTTTCCCACATCTACCAGAAACCTCCAAGAGAATTAGGTTTCATTTCCCATTGCAAATTGAATTCAATTAAAAAGCTGTAAAAGAATGCCATATAATGTCACAGAGAACACAATGACATTTCCAAAATATTTTTGAGAAACTTGAACTCTAAATCAATTTAGTTCTGCTAGTAAGGACAAAGATTTAGTCATGGAAAAATTTTAATCTGACGACTAGCTTTTATCCGAATTATGGATCCAGCTGAAATTAGTTACTTTTGGAAACTTAATTTTGGAGATGAAAATCAGCTGATCTTCTTCCTTAACTCCTAAAGAAGAAAGAACAGGTGATGCTGGCCACATCCATGGCATAATTTTCAGTCTACCGGTGATTGAGCATCAGACAATAAATCTACTGGCCCTGTGAGGAAAACAGATTTGTCAGTCTGCTCAGGATTCTACTGTATTTACCTGATGATCAATAAAATAAGGAGTGTTTAGGTAGAGTTAAATTTTGTTGTTGTTGTTTTGTTGAAAGTTTAAATTTGCTGTTTAAATGAAGTTCCCTTTTGAATTTGTAAAATAACATGCAGTCAGTCTTGCACTGCTCGAATGCTTATAGTAAGTGGTAGTGGTTATTTTTCTTTTAATAAAGAAAATGCACTATGGTGCCTACATCAGTGGATTGAAACATTAAGCATTTATTATTATTCTTGAGTCTGTGGGTGCACTGGGTGGTTCTAAGTGAATGTGGCTTGACTGATCTCAGCTGGGCTTGCTCATATATCTGCATCGGCTGATATATTAGCTGTTGGCCGCCTGGCCAAGGATGGCCTCCCACACACCTCTGGGAGTTGGCCAGCTGTAGGCTGAGGATGGGTTGACTAGACCATGTGCCTCATTCTCAGAAGACCAGCTCAGGCCTGTTCACATGGTGGAGGCAGGGTTTTTTGCATGATAATACAGAATTTATATTGTTAGTCTAGTTAAACATTTCCTTGTTGTTGATGATGGGGGGTGGAGGCTGGAAGTCAGCAAGGTCTCTTGAGACCTAGGCTAGGAATTGGCGAGAGACCATTTCTGCTGCATCCTCTTGGCCAAAACAAGTCCCAGGGTCAGTCCAGATTTAGGGAGTGAGGCAGTTGACGCCACCTCTTGATGGGAGGAACCACAGAAACACATGACAAAGAGCGTTGTGGTTGCCGGAAAAATGGCCCCAGAAATCCATGTCAAATCCCTGGACGCTGTGAATGTTACCTTATGTAGCAAAAGGTGTGACTTAAGGATTTTGAGAGGAAGAGTTTCTCCTGGGTTATTATGCAGGTGGACTCTAAATGCAATCACATGCTTCCTTGAAAGAGAGGCAGAGGGAGTTTGAGACCCACAGAAGAGGAGAAGGGGATGTGAAGACAGAGGCAGAGATTGCACTGATGGTGGCCTCAAGCCAAGGAATTCCTCAACCAATTGGCAAGAAGTGGGATCTCCCCTGGACCCTCTGTAGGAAATGTGGCTGTGCCAACAACACCTTGATTTTGGACTTCTGAGCTCCAGAACTGTGAGAAAATAAATTTCTGTTGTTTTAAATTACCCAGTTTGTGGCAATTTGTTATGGCAGACACAGGAAACTAATACACGTGTGGATACAGGGAGAGAGAAATAATTCAAAACATTTTTGCAATTATCCGCATATACATATAAATTTATATAATTTTGTATAGTGCTTTTTCACTTAATATGACAAAACATTTTCCCATGTTATTACAAAGCTGTTAAAAACACTTTTAAATCATTGCATGATACACTATGCATTTATGTATGTATAATGCAATACACAAATAATTACATGATAATACTTAACGTATGTGAAGGTTGTTTAGTTAAACATTTCCTTGTTGTTGACAATTGAATTCTTTGGGTTTTTCAGATGAAAGCGTGTGTATGAGACAACATAACTCTGTGCCCTCAATCACCATTCAGTTTCTCTCTTGGCACTTGACTTCATCAGGCCCATGGTATCTCTTGTGGGCATTATTATAATCATCTCTTTGATGATCTCAACCTCTTTCCAGCCCGCTTTACAGACAGCTCTACCAGATTCGTTTTCTAAAGAAAAATCTCAGTTCAGGTCGCCTCTGGCCCAAAACTTTCAATGATGTTCAGTTGCCGATGTTAGCTCTTTAATCCGGCGCTTAATAGCCTTGTAGTAAAGCGCTCTGTGTACAGTTATCTGGGTAGTGCTTTTTTATATGAGGCTTTGGGGTCCTTGAGGACAGCATTGCTTTCTCCATCTGTGTATCTCCTGCATCACCTGCTGTGTGTTTTGAAGGTGTGGTTTACTCTGGTATCTGCTGCATGAGTGAATAAATGAGTTCAAAAGGAAAATACTTCTAATAGCCTTGCCTTTTCCTATATGAGCCCAGTCATTCAATTTGACTGAATTCGAAATTGATTGGGTGAATTGACTGGTTGTTCTAGCTCAGGGAAGCCTTCATGTTTTTGTGTCATGGACCTGCTTGGCATCTAGGAAGTCTTTTGGATCCTATGCAGAATAGTGCTTATTAATGCAAAACATAAAATACATAGAATTACCAAGGAAATCAGTTATATTGGACTACAGCTATCGAAGGATTATGAATTGTGATACAGTAATATGTACTCATCTTTAATGCATAAAATAATACTATTAGCTGTTATAATTTCAAAGTAGTGATGAGAGTACACAGCATTTCACAATACTTCAACTATAATGTGATGTTAAAATATCTGTGATTTCTATTGGCGACAGCATCACAGATCCTGCTAATACTACTGTGGGTTTTTTTGCCTATGCCCATAATTGAAGAAAATTCTAGATTTTAATGTTAAGTTAGTAAAAATAAAGATGTAACTTTGTTCTCATCTTAGTTCATGGGCCCGCCTGAATTCTCTAGACCCCAGGTTAAGAGAGCCTAAAAAGGTCATTTTAGAAATAGCTCTAAGACAAGTGTGTGTGTAGCTCAATTGTCATGTAAGTTTGAGCCTACATTAAGCATTTTAAAGTAATTTTGGGGGTTATAGGTTTGGAAGAAATTTTAGAACATCGGCATGTGTGCCATAGCACCTAAGATATTGTCGACAGCATGTAAACCTGTTTTAAATAATAACACAACCTTCTTCAGATGAGGTGGAAAATAAAGCTCTTCCATATCCTCTCCTGTATTGTGGGAACTGAGGCCTCGTTCAGCTTTAAAACCCCTGCCCCACGGTTCGACACATTTCTGTTTCTGACCCTCCTGGGCAGTTTCATTGAATTGAGTTGTTGAGTTGACTGCTTCTCTAATGGTACTGGATTGGTAAGTTGCTTGCATAGAGTACACACTCTGAATTTTACCTTTGATATTTGCTTTTTGAGCCTGTCCCCTCTATCCACTTCCCAAAGGGCTTGGGGGCAGCTTGTGATCCGAAACAAACTGCAGCATAGAGCCATTATGGTAAAACACACCCAGGTCCCCTGGAGATGCTGAGACCCATGCTCCAGGCCCTTGGTGATCGCATTTCCACTCCTGGCCATTGCACTGCAGTCTGATTTCTGTGGGCCGAGATAAACTGGGAAGCATATTGTTAATGCTGCTTCCATTTCCTCTCAATAGAAATGATGCAAAAATATTTTTTATTCATTCCTTAAAAAAAAACATTTAAAAAACCCCTAGTACCATCCTTCATTGTACAAGGCACAGGCTTATAGCAGCATAACATATTTGTCATTATAGTCAAGCCGAATCTGTGTGGGGATTCTTATAACACTGAGAAATGCAGTATTGTGGACGATGTTTCTAATTGTATCAGTGACCTGTTAGCTCTATTAATGATGAAAACAAGATGAGTGTCTATATTACATATCTCTGTATCTCTATTATGGTATCTATATGCATGCGTATGTGTATGTATGTATACACACACACAAAAAGTGTTTATTATATATGTAATATGTATGTGTATAATTAATTCGACTTGAGTTTTAATCACCTTTCATGTACATGCTCGTAGTTCTCTATATGTAATTGACATTTGTATTTTTCTATCTTCCAAGCCATCTAAATCCTCTTAACTTTGAGACTTTCTGATTTAGTTGAAACTAATACCAAATTTGGAAATCTTTTAATATGCTACATTAACTCGAATAGTTTCTGGCTATGGGTGGGATAAAGGGATAGTTTGTGAGATTAGGAATAAATGTGGTAATCGCTTGAAATTCTCAGAGCTATATGTAAGTTTTTAGATTATTTTGGCATCTCGTGTACATATCAACATATCAGTGGCATGAAAAGGGCTGCCTTTTATGTGAGATTAACTTAGTAAAAATGGCATAAAGAGTTTGTGGTATTTGTTTTTGTTTTTTGATTTGTTGGATGGAAATTTTAAATCTGATTTAGTGAACCCTTTACACCTGAGAATCACAATTATGTCTTTAAATTCCTTGAGTCCCAATGTCTAGGCTGATTCCTTCACAAAATTTTCTCTGATCCCTATTAATTTCTTGTTGCTGCGGTAGAAAATTACTACAGAGATAGGGGCTTAAAACAACACATTTATTATTACAGCTCTGGAGATCAGAAGTCTGAAATGGGTCTCACTGGGCTAAAATCAAGGTGTTAGCAGGTGCATGTTACTTTGAGAAGGTTCTAGGGAGAATCTGTTTCCTTACCTCTTCCAGCTTTTAGGAGTCACCTGCATCTCTGGCTTGTGACCCCCTTCGATATTTAAAACCATCAATGCCTTGTCCAGTCTTTCTCACAATGTCATCTGTTTCTTACTCTCCTGCCTCCTCCTTCTCCATTTAAGGACCTTTGTGATTACATTGGGTCCACCTGGGAAATCTAGGCTAATCTCTTTAAGGGCAGCTGATTAGCAATCTTAATGCCATCTGCAACCTTAATTACCCTTTGCCATGTAACAACATAGTCACAGGTTCTGAGCATTAGGAAGTGGGTATCTTTAGGGAGCTAGTATTCTGCCTACCTCATTCACTAAGTCAGAAAAGATCCATGTGCTTTTCATAGGGTTTTAGTGACACACTGCCTAAACTTGCTATTATTCACGTACATACTTTCTCTCTCCTTTGTCTTTTAACCTATGGACAAGACAGGACTGTGTCTACATCATATTTGTGTTCTCCTCAGTATATAGCAACACTGAAAGAACTAGTAATTTTTTTTTGCTGAGGAAGATTAGCCTTGAGCTAATATCTGTTGCCAATCCTCCTCTTCTTTTGCTTGAGGAAGATTATCCCTGAGCTAATATTGGTGTCAGTCTCTCTCTATTTTGTATGTGGGACACTGCCATAGCATGGCTGACGAGTGATGTAGGTCAGTGCATGGGATCTGAACCTGCAAACCCAGGCCACTAAAGTGGAGTGCACCAAACTTAACCACTACACCATCGGGCCGGCCCCCTGGTAAATATTTTTTGAGCTAATGGATGATTCCATATAAAGCTTTGTGCATCTGTTAGAAGTGAGGGAAGTCACCTATTGAAGTACAGAAAAAGGAAACAGGCAGAAATGGACAGATTATCATCAGTACTACTCACAAGAGAATAATTTCTTCCTGTGTGTCCTTGTCTAAGCAGTGAATAATTTCACTGGTCAAAGAATATTTTCCATTTAGAAGCGTTATTACAATTTTTCTCACTATAAATTAATATTTTGGCATTAAAAAAATCCTTCAGCGTCTTAGCTTTTTAAAAAGGATCAGTTCCTTGAAGCCTTATGAACTCTGGGCATCCTCCCCTCTCGTATCTGAACCTGCAAACTCTGGGAAGTGGTGGTCACACTGTGGGAGCCCTGCTGAGTAGCTAGGCCGCACTTGCCAAGTGGTACTCATGAGCCTTCCTCAAACTCTGAGCTTTTTCACTTTAGAGCAATTCCAAACATGTGCAGCTTTTCTATGAAGTACACTTAAGAGCAGAGGAAAGTGAATGATTTCCCCAAGATGTTCAGGAAGTTAAGATTTTCTCCCAGGTATTATCTTTAGAAAGTATTTTGTAATCAAGTCTGTAATTAACAACACTTTCAAAATTAAAGTGGGTACTAGCACAGTGGTGCCTACGAATGCAGACTCCAATAGTAGAATGTGTCTTAACTTCTTTTACCCCAGCATCTTCCAAAATTGTATGACCACAGAACCCTTGCTTTCTGCCTTCTTGCTCCCTTAATACTTATTTTCTTTTGGGAAAGGGACAAATCTTAGGTCCTGGGTTCCTAGTTGGTCAGTCATGATTATGCTGCCAGCTGCAGTATGCAAATAGTGACATTTTGTTGTTGGGCAAAGGTTGGTTTTGCTTCCTATGTCCACTAGGAATGCTTTCAGCAACAGGTACTAGAGTACTTGAGTAATTGTGTTTCATTTCACACAGTGAAAGTGTGGTCCTTGCATCAGCTACATGTATAGCACCTGGGAGCTTGTTAGAAATTCATAATTTCAGATCTCACCCTAGATTTGCTGAAAGGGAATCCGTGTTATAACAAGATTCCCAGGAAATTATTATGCACAGTAACATTTAAGAAGCACTGATTTAAACCATAAGGGTATTTATTTTTTATCTAATAAGAAATTTAGAGGTGGAGGGTCCTATTTTGATTTGCAACTCAAAGGGGCATCCAGGACCCAGGGTCTTGTTTCCTCATGGTGGTAAAATGCCTGCCAAAGCTCTATGCATTTTGTCCTCTCCTAGCTGCCTTTAGCTTCAGAGATCAGACGAGATGGGGTGCACTCAGGGTGGTGTGGCCGTAGACTCCTAACTACATTTAAATAAACTGGAAGGCAGGGGCAAAGGACTTTTTTGTAATGTGGCTTTCTCTTTTTATTAAGGGATAATTTCTTTCTCAGAGGGCCTCTTGGAGCTTCCCCTTAGTTCTCATCAGCTAGTGCTGGGTCACATACCCCCACCCAGTAGACTAATTACTGACAGCGTGTGTCAGGAAAGCCTCAATTGCCTTTGGTTTTGACCAGTTCTGTCCAAAAGAAATATAATGCTAGCCACATATATAATTTAAAATTTTCTAGTAGCCACGTTTAACAAAATAACAAAACAGACGAAATTAATTTTAAAAATATATTTTATTTAACCCAATATATCTAGACTATTATCATTTCAACTTATAACGAAATACACAAAAATTGCCAATGAGATATTTTATATTCTTTATTTCATACTGTCTTTAAAAGCAAGTCTGTATTTGTATGCATCTACCACATTTCAGTTCAGATGCTAAATTTTCATCAGATATGCTTGATTTGTATTTAGATCTCATAAACGTCACAATTGAAAAAGTAGTCACATACCCAAATTGCTCCATGTATAATTAATCAATCAAATCAGTTTCAGGTTTTAAATTTAAATTAATTTAAATTAAATTAAAATTTGGTTCCTCAGTCACATTCCAAGTGCTCAACAGTCACATGTGGCCAGTAGCTGTCATATTGGATGGTGCAGGACTAGGCCCTCACTTCTCCGAGTGTAGTCTGGGGACCGGCAGGAACAGCATCGTCTGAGGGCTTGTTAGAACTGCTGAATCTTGGGTCCCTCCCTAGATCTGTTCGATCAAAATCGACATTTTTAGCTTCAGGTACATTAAAGTTGAAACAGTGCTTGTCTAGTCTAAGCTGTTCTCAACTTTGGCTATGATTTAGAATGACTGTGGGGACTTTGGAAAATGCTGATGCTGACACTCCACCCCAGAACCTTGGAGTCAGACTGTGGTGAGGTCGAGGCATCGGTATTTGTGAAGGTGTCCAGTTACTCCAGTATGCAGCCAAGCTTGAGAACCAGGGGTCTAGACCAATCCTGATGCATTCCCTCAAATCAGACGCATTGCAACCCGAGCAGCATGCGGGAGGAGCTCTCGGGTAAGTAAACAAAAGTGGTTTCCCTACTTGCTTCCCTCTGTTGTATGAGTATTTCCAGCAGGGAGAAGGGTCTGGCTGGAATCTGCTGTACTTGCTCGGGTCACACTTTCTTGGCCTCCTTTCTCCAGTCAGTCACTCACTAATTCTTTCCTGTTTCCCTGTCAACAGTTTCAGCATTGCTTACCTTCCTTCTCCTGGGTAACCAGCAGGTTAGAGCTCCTGCTCTGTGCTGATGCATTCTCAGACCCCGTCTGGAAGGCCGTCATGGACTGGCTGTTTCTTCCAACTCATCCCTGCTCTTGCCCCGGTTAAAATGCGTCTTGCTTCTTTGTTGTCTTGTTATGCATTGATCCTGCCTCAGTGTTTCGTAGACAGTGGCCTTTTCTTAGTTCATACACTTTCCAGAAATGGCATCTTACACATCTGTAGAATTCATTTCCTTCAGGTGCTCATAATTCTGCCTTCGTTTTGCTTATTATGTTTTGCCTCTTCCTTGATGCTAAGCTCAAATAAGGTGAGCATGAAGTCTGCTCATTTAAAGAGCGCTGAATCTATTAGCTTAAACTTGGACGTGATTTTATGACCATACTTGGGTACGTTGTAAGCTGCCCATGTGCACTTCCCTGGGTTCCTGGAGACTCAAAATGTGCATATACCTCAAAACATAAGTTTGTGATTTACATGCGTCTGTTGCAAACTAGACCTGCCGTTTCTCGGGGAGGGAACTTTAGCAGGACGTACTTGGAAAGAATAGGTGCTCCTCCACTAGAAATCTTCGACTGACAGGCTCTCGTGAGGGCAGACAAAGCCACGTTAAAACAAAGCATGTTCAGTTCGCCCAGCTCTAAGAGATGCTGCTCGTGGTCCCTTGGGCTCGAGAACAAAGGCATTGAGCAGCAGCCTTTTGAAGTCTGCCTGTTTCTTGGTAGAGGAGCTTCTGTGCAGGATACATTTCCATGGTGAGTGATTGTTATCAAATCTAATAAAAAGACTTCTCTAAAATTTAGGCTGTGTAATGTTTAGGCTGTGTAATCAATAAAGCAACTATATGTTGGTTTATATTTATTCAAAGAGAACTGAATTTTAAGAGAATCCCATCAGTTTCTGGAAATCATTATTAAAGTATAAATGTTTTCAGACTAAATTGTATAAACAAGTGTGTGAAAACTGACCACTTGGAGAAATTTAGGTATGAGCCAACAAAATCAGTTTTTCATCTTACATTTGAAAATTGTCAGTATTTTAACTGTACAGATTCTATGATACAAGAGTCTTAGAAAAATCTAATTTTTGAAATTTAAAGTTGTAGGATTAAATATTATTAAGGTTTTATTTAACAATCTATCACATTTATATAATTTTTTCTAATACTTATGTTGCAATAAAAAATGAATATGGTAAAGTCTCCATGAAATTTTTGGATATTTGTTAGAAGTGGTCCAGTAGCTATTCAGAGAAGCTCCCTGAGAAATATGGTCCATATGACTCACAGTATTTGTAGAATAGCGAAGTATTAAAAGTATATTCTTAGAATTTTGCATTTACAGTAACCAGGATGTGGAATCAGCCCAAGTGCCCATCAACTGATGAATGGATAAAGAAGATATGGTATATATATACAATGGAATACTACTCAGCCATAAAAAAGACAAAATCGTCCCATTCGCAACAACATGATGGACCTTGAGGGTATTATGTTAAGCAAAATAAACCAGACAGAGAAAGACAAATACCATATGATTTCACTCATATGTGGAAGATGAACAAACACATGGATAAAGAGAACAGATTAGTCATTACCAGGGGGCCTGGGGGTGTGCAGAAGGGTTAAAGGGGCACATATGTATGGGACGGATAAAAACTAGAGTATTGGTGGTGAACACAATTCAGTCTATACAGAAACTGATATATAATATTGTACACCTGAAACTACACAGTGTTATAAACCATCATGAGCTCATAAAATAATTTAAAAAAATACTGTGATACAACTCACATTACACAGACAAGATTTTTTTCAAAAGTATAATGTTAATTTCCTAGTATTAGAATTTTAAGATATCATTGGGAACCACCTAACATTTTGGAGGGCCAGAGAAATTTTGACTTTCCTGCAATAAAACACTCTATTCAATAAAAGAGGGAAAGCAAATAATTAAATACACATTATATCTAGTAAAATTTATACTTGTGTATATAATGAAGAAAATCTACTTTACCCAATATGTAACATGGCTGTGTTGTACCCTCCCAGGTTCATAGCACTTTCACAGACAATCTCACCATCCTCTGTGGCCCTCAGCAGAGTTGGTAATACTTTGGTCCCATTAGACAGATTTGAAAACAGAGACTCAGAGAAGACCAGTATATACACAGAGTCAGCAGAACGTACGATTAGACATCCCTCTTACTCATTTCTTTTCCCTGCAGTACGCTGCCTCTTTATTTCCGAGGGCCCTCCGTCCAGACTTTTGAAGCATTCTGGGCTCTCAGACATGAAAGGCCAGCAGGTTGAACGCTCCACGGTGAATTAGATCAGCCTGATGATCTGTTCCTCTCTCCTCTCTACCACAGATCCTCAGGCCCTTTTCCCACCATTCTGAAAGCATTGAAGCTTTGAGAACTTAGTTTTTCCGTAAGTTTGGCATAAATTTAGTGGCAGAATTACACCTGAACCAACAGGAGGTTATATATAGTCTATATCCCACTTAGCGTGAATAACCATAGGTTCATTGCATAGAAACTGCTGGGTATGCTGGGGATCAGCAAACTTTTTCTATAAAGGGCCACACAGTAAATATTTTAGGCTTCGTGCTCTGTGGCAGCCACTCAACACTGCCATTGTGGCTAGCACAAATGGAGTGGGGATGATGCGTAAATGAAAAGCATCACTGTGCTCCAGTGAAACTTTATTTACAAAAATAGGTGGCAGGCTAGACTTGGCCCACTGGCCATGGTTTGTCATCCCCTGAACTAAGGGATGATGCCTAGATCTGTTGGGACTATTGCATAATGTATGAAAGATGCACCATGTTACTGTTCTGAATTTGAAATATCAGACCTTATGGGTTTTTGGTAAGGGATCACGGGCCTCTATCTAAGATTTAAAGGCAGTTTTATAAAGGAGAAAGTCCTCTCCATTTTGGTCAAGCATTAAAGTACTTGTGTACAGATGACTGGAAGGGCAACTAAAGCTCAGGTATTGCCAGTGCATTTAGTTGGGAATGAGTTCTGTGAACCAGAAAATATTTAAGCACATGGGTTCATATTTGTCCCACATAACAAGAAATTCAGAGGTAGGTAGCCCAGGGGTGATTCAAGAGCTAAGTCATTCCCTCAGGGATCCAGCGTCTGTCCATATTTTTCTTCACCATCCTTAGTTGATAAGCCTTCATGCTGATGCTCATTGCCTCATGGTTACAAGATAGGTGCTGCATTTCCAGGTGTCACATGCACACTCCCAGCAGAAAGCAAAAGAAGGAAGCGAAGAGTAGTTGTACCTATATTAGAAAAGCAGAAAGTTCCCCCCAAAATCTAAACATACCTCTCATTGGACTACACAGGGTCACAAGTCTACCACCAATTGTAAGGAAGCCTCAAGACGCAAGTATTTTTAGTTGGATTCATTTTCTTCACCCACTGAAATCAGGAGCAAGGATATTGAGTGGGCAAGTTGCACCGTCTGCTCAGGCATTCAGTCCAGTTTTGGTGGCTGGTACGTTTCATTACAGACATTTAACATTGTATTGTCTTCTCCCCTGGGCAGTGTATCTTTTTTAAATATCACATATCTTTTTAAGTATCGCCAGTGTTAGCAGTGTTTTCCGTCTGAGTTGAAAAATTAAATAACATTCACATTTTTGTGTCAATGTGTAATATGCATGTGTGATCACTTGAGAATGGACTTCTTCAGAAATATGTTTTCCTGAGGATTTTCGTTTTGGAGGATTTTGTTTAGATATGACCCTTAATATGTGGGCTAGCAAAATTTGAGGAAAGAATGAAGTTGAACTAAATGCAAGGCAATGTGCACATTCCACTTGGTGAGCAAGTCTTAGTTCTGATGGGGCATGATTGCACATTTGGGCAAGATTTCACGGCCAGGCCATGGTGAACTCAGAGAACTTTCAGAGAGGACAGTTACTCAGTAACTTCCTTGAAATATGGCCCTGATACAAGTTTGGGAGAAAAGCAATTAAATAGGGCACACAGAAACCGTTATATTTTTGACTGGTGTATCTTGAGATTCTTGTCCTCCCCTCTGAGGCGGTATTTATTCTCTTTCTGGAAACAGGGCACTTACTTGCTCTTTCTTTGGCGTAGACTAAATAAGAAAGGGTGGAGGTACCTAGAGGATTTTAACTCGTCTTTGCTTTAGTAGCATATCCTAAAATGGTACAAGTGGGAAGAGTATGAACATCAATATACTCATTCATTGATTTGTTTAGACTTTAAATTTGCGTGAAAATCATTTTTATTCCACAAAGTTCTGCAATAGTGAATTAATTCCAGAATCGGTTTCAATGTAGACGTCATGACATTATGACCCTTTATCTGTCAGATGAAGCCTGACCCTGAAATAATGCCCGTTGGAGCCGCATCTGCCATGCAGTTGAGACTGCAGCAAGAACACCCAGTTTTAAATCCAAATGGTTCATGGTTCCTACAGGTGTCAAAATGAAAAGATCACCAAAACCTATTTTAGGGGTGACCAGAAATGGGATGGTCTGCATTTTGGTGAGTAGAAATGAAGGAGAAGCCATGTAGATAAGTATTTGGATCTGGAGTCCTCTTTGACTTCCAGATAACAAGAAACAGCTAAAAGAGAAAGATCAATGTGAACAAAGCTACCCACTGAGCCAGAAGAAACAGAAATAAATCAGAGAGGAGATAAACCGTTAAAATAATTCTAAATTTTATCATCGGGGATAGTTAAGAACAGATTCCTAAGGAAGAGGAATAGTTTAAGAGCAAGAAAGAATTCTTGGAAATTAAAATATAATTGCTTTTTTTTTTTTTTGAGAAAGATCAGCCCTGAGCTAACATCTGCCGCCAATCCTCCTTTTTTTGCTGAGGAAGACTGGCCCTGAGCTAACATCTGTGCCCATATTCCTCTATTTTATATGTGGGATGCCTGCCACAGCATGGCTTGGTAAGCGGTGCATAGGTCTGTGCCTGAAGTCTGAACTGGTGAACCCTTGGCTGCCGAAGCAGAAGGTGCGAACTTAAGCGCTGCACCACCCTGGGCTGGCCCATATAATTCTTAACTTAAAAAAGAAAGTATAGTGGCCGAAAGAAAAGATGAAGAAACCTTTGAGAAAAAAGAGCCAAAGAGCAAAGAGTTGGAAAATATGAGTGAAAGAATGAGTTGTTAGAGGATCAATCCAGAGGTCCCACATCTTCTCATAGAGGATCTAGAAAAAGGAAACTGAAGAAGTGGAGGAAGAAATTAAAGACACACACACACACAAACACGTTTTTAATTCTTCAAATCTTCAGACCACAAGGGCCCTCTCAGTGCAGAGTGGGATGAGTGAGTATAAGCATGTGAAGGGACTGGTAACTAAACACATGTACATGATCTTTCAGAACACCAAGGAAAAGGAGAGGATGCTAAAAGATTCCAGAAATGGGAGTGGGATAGGGAGTTAACCACAGAGATGACTTCCAGGGGACAAGAGAATGATACCTTCATGCTTGGAGGGAAAATTATTTTGAACCTGCCATTCTGTTCCCTGCCAAACTTCATGTTCAGCATGAAGGGAAAATGAAAGCATTTTAAGACAAGTTAAGAACTACAACATTCAGTCATCCCCAGATCAGTTCTAAAAAGAATTAGTGCAGCAAACCAAAAGAGAGAAGTATGGGTTCCATGGACAGGTAGATAAACGAAACCAAGGAATGCAATTAAAAACAACAAGAACAGAGGCTGGCCCCGTGGCCAAGTGGTTAAGTTCATGCACTCCCCTGCAGGCGGCCCATTGTTTCGTTGGTTCGAATCCTAGGCGTGGACATGGCACTGCTCATCAAACCACGCTGAGGCAGTGTCCCACATGCCACAACTAGAAGGACCCACAACGAAGAATATACAACTATGTACGGGGGGGGGGGGGGGGGGGGGGTTGGGGAGAAAAAGGAAAAAATAAAATCTTTAAAAATAAAACAAACAAACAACAAAAAAACCCCAACAGGAACAACAAAAAATCGAGACAATAATTCTTTGGCAAATCTTAAAAAAAAAAAAAAAGCTGTCAAAATCAGACTAGGATTCCTAATCCTAAAATCAAATGCAATTTCTGTAACAAAGTGTGATGGAACGTAATGTTCTCAGGGAGCAGACAGAGTTGCGGTATTAAGTAGGGTGTTCCCCTTCTCAGCTTTCTTGGTTACAGTGCTTTGGGCAGCACAAGTTCACTGACAGTATTACGTGGCCTTCTCTCTGCATGCATGCACACTGCTTGTTTCTGCAGAGATAATTGCTATGTAATTTTCATATTGTAAATGTTACTCAGTTTCCAATTTACAAAATCGGTGTGTAACAAAATTTATAGTACAGAACATGGTAGATATGATAAAACTTTGACGATGTAAAAGTGACAGTTTGCTAGCAAAAGGTTAGGAGGCAGAAAGGGAAAGAGAGGTGGAGAGAAATAGAGGGACCCTAATCCCTCATTTCACAGAAAACGAGGTAAGTCCGTCTCAATTTGGTGAATTAAGAATGAAGTTTAAATACACAGCTGTAAAGGTCGATTGAAAAACAAAATATTGGGATGATACTGGCAGAGGTGGAGAGAAGGAAAAAAGGGCGTGGCATACTGTGGAGTCAAATGATAGTTTTTAAGTTGACAAATCAAGAAATAGGGGTTTGAGTATATTATCTAGAGGTGCACTTTCCAATTCAGTAGCTACTGGGCATGTGTGGTTATTGAACCATTGAAATATGGCTCATCCAAAGTGAGATGGGCTGTAAGTATAAAATATACACCAGATCCCAAAGACTTAGTAAGAAAAAAAAAAATGGACCAGCCCGGTGGCACAGCAGTTAAGTGCGCACGTTCTGCTTCGGCGGCCCAGGGTTCTCCAGTTCAGATCCCGGGTGCGGGCTTAGCACCCCTTGACAAGCCATGCTGTGGCAGGCATCCCACGTATAAAGTGGAGGAAGATGGGCACGGATGTTAGCTCAGGGCCAGTCTTCCTCAGCAAAAAGAGGAGGATTGGCAGCAGATGTTAGCTCAGGCCTAATCTTCCTCAAAAAAAAAAAAAAGAAAAAAGTAAGATACCTCAGTAATTTGTATACTGGGTGCATGTGGAATTGATGATCTTTTGGATGTATTTCGTTAAATAATACATATTGCTAAAATTAATTTTACCATGTGCTTTTTATTGTTTTTAATGTTTTTATAAAATTTAAAATGACGTGTGGCTCACACTGTACTTCTGCTGAGTAATCACTGCTCTAGAGATAAGGAGGAACGCTAGAGGAATTGAAATCAGAAGGGATGCATTTATTCTTGCCATTGTGGAGGGGGTCGGGGTGCAGTGGGAAAGGAAGGCTTTTTGTTTTATAACGTGTATCTCCTTTAGAAAATTATTTAAATTGTTGAGCGATTTCCAAAAGATATTTGTAAAATATATGGGAAGCATGAAGAATAAGCATGGGAAGGCATTTCTCCCTCCCACCCCAGGCTCCTGGGCTGTTTTAATTTTTATTACTTCTATAATAAAATAATCATACTCTTTTAAGGAAAGTTTTTAAGTAGAGGATATCTTGTATGGTTTTTTTGTTTGCGTAATTTGGCAATATTAAATTTTATGATGTGTATGCCGTTCAATTCAATGTCTCCCATTGAGAAGTGTGTTTTATGTGGTCTGAAAAATGCAAACTGCAAAGGGCTATGTAAAGCTTGATGTCATTTTAATTTTTAAAAAATTGTCTATGTTTTTATATCTATTTTATAATTCTGCAGGTACACGTATGTGTACATATATAGGCTGCCTACACATATACTTGATAGATGTGTGGCTCCACATGAACATCTGCATATACAATAGCTGGTAAGATTGCTTCTCTCTCAGAACTCTGATTGGAAGGCCAGCAGGAGGGGAGTTCATATTTTATAAATTTTCAGAGAAAGACGATCGTGGAATAATTATGATTTTTAGTTAGTTTTGATCACTTTTTGTATTTTTCAAATAAAAGTCTTTGAAGAAGATAAATATTGAAATATGTTCTAACAGTCGTTTCTGATCTTAGAACAGAACATATTAGCTTTGAAGGTAGGAAGCAATATGCTGAGAAATAAAAAAAGAGGGTAAGTTACACAAAAAGTATCAAAACTATTACTTTTCTCCCCCACCCCAAATATGTGAGTCCAAGAGGCAAGTGTTACCACTTTCAAACCAACCCTAAAATCCACTCCTTACCTCATCCTTTCAGCTCAGGCTTTGAAAGAACACAGGGTCTTCCTCCTGCTTCATTTGCAACGCAGAATTTAAGATGCCTGTGAGCAAATCACATTAATGTAACACACTGTTTCTAGCAGGATACTCAAAACAAGGGAGACACGTGAATCGTTTTAATTTACTGAATGTAGACCATACATATAGGTAATATTTACTTTTGCTCTAATCATAAATATTCATATGCGTTGCAGAGCTTTTTAACAATTCATAAAATTACAAAGAAGAAATGAAATATTGATTGCAATCCTATCATCCAGACATAACCACGAATAATATTTCGTATTTCTAGACATATGTATAAACTATATTTAAAAACCTTGGACGTGTACTGTGTATATGAATTCTGTTTTTTCCCAAAGAACATTATATTGTGAGTGCTTTTTCATGGCACTGAATAGTCTTCATAAACAGACTTTTAATGACTTTGAAATAGATCATTTTAGAGAAATCACTTAAAAATATTCTGAGTTTAAATTGAGAATGAATATATTCCATTTTTATTGTAGTTAGGATTGAACATATTTATTCCTCTACTTGAGTTTGAGTGTATAATTGATACCATGAGTAAAAGGAGAATGAAATGATTACCTTGTCATAATCAATAGCAGTTTTCTAAGCTGTTAATCTTAGGTGAATGGAAGTCTTCCCTGTGGATGTGGAAGACATATTCAAGGACACACATTTAATGTAAACAGACTGGTGGTGCACTTCTGTACCCACAAATAGGTGACAAAGCAGAAACTTCATTAATGCAAAGTGACATGGAGCTGTAACCTTACATCTTAGGATAGAAATGAATCTGGATTCTGTCCTTGACTCGGGGTAGCAGAAGGTTGCAGTTTCATCTTTGCCGAGTTGTTTTCCTTTCACTAATGACTTATTTGGCATAAACTAGCCTTATCTAGGTGAATTTCACCTGTGCCAACTCTTATACACGTCTTGAAAGACCGGATGTGGTGTGGTTATGGAAAGGAAGTGTGTGTGGAGTTACGTCTTCTGTGGTCAAGTGGATGAGTGGAGTGGGGTGGCTGGGGAAGGGAATGGTTTTAATGGGAGATAGGCATCCAGGAGCTGGTACCATGTGAGGAGAACCACTAGATTGTTTTTGAAAGTGGAAGATCAGAGACATTTGCACAGATTATAATAAGAGTGTGATAAGGCAAGATAGGAGGATCAAACAGTCATGTGGGTGAGTGAGTGCACGGAGAGAGGAGTTTATAAAAATCATAGCTCCCGCCTCCTGGATGCCTTCTGTGGGCCAGCCCCCTGTCTCCACTGGGGTAGGATGGCAGTCACCTGCATAGGGAGGAGTGATGGGAGGAGACCAGGCAGGGTTTCTTTTTACTTGGAATGTAGGGATAACAAGGTTGATGGAGATGGGAAGGAAGAAAGGAGATTGAAGTAAATAGTCTTAATTATTGCAGGAATTTGAAGAGTTGAAACTGACATTCCATGAAGTGAAGTCTCTTGTTAAATGACTTGCAGAAAGTTGCAGCATTAGTCACAGGTAGCCCCAGGAAGCTGCCCACCACTGTTGCGTGTGGATGTGAACTATTTTATTCCTCTAAAAGCCTGACATGTGGAACAGAGCCTAGATGTTTTCTAGAACTTCTGGACTGACAGGTCAATGTGTTCTCTGATGAAAAGTGAAACTCTGTGTCCTTTGCTTTGGAATTTGCCAGCTTCCTCTCGAGCCAGTTTAAGCAAGAAAAAGGAGAATTTATTGAAAGGATACAGGACTGTTTCTAGGAATCTCAGGGTAAGAAGGGAAGGATCTGAAAAGATGAAGTAAAAAGCGTTCAGGAATCCAGATGGCAATTGATTTTCAGGTGCTCTCTTATCTCTGCTCCTTCAGTGCTGTTTTCCACAGTCCCTGTTTCTTTCAACATGAGGTACAACGACTGCCCTAGATGTTTACATCCTTTAATTCAAGCAACTCGTGATGGGTATCCCTGAAGTCTGATCCCAAACACTCAAGAGAGGAAGAAGCTGATTGACTCAGCTTTGAACACATGTCCATCCTTGGTCCAGTCGGTTCTGGCCAGGGGCAAGGTCTCAGCACAAATATGGGTGCCATTGATACCCTGTGGATAGGGGTCTGATAATAATTCTCAAAGAAAGGACTTACGGGCTCTCCAATATTGACCACTATCACTGATACCTTAGCAGGTGTGAGACAGAGGACATAGTCTTTCACCATCACTGTGTTTTCTTTTCCACCAAGAATAATGTCTAGTTCCTTGCTATTGAAAGTGTGGTCCATGGAGCTGCAGCATTAGCATCACCTGGGAGCTTGTGAGAAATGCAGAATCTCCGTCCCTACTTCGGACCTATTGAATCAGTGTCTGGCAGTTCATAAGATCCCCTGATAATTGTAGGACATTAATATTTGAGAAATGCTGATTGATGGAGGAACCAGCCACAGATTAGAGCTGTTGCGAAAACAAAAGCTGTTTTCCTTTGGCAAGTAAATTGGTTTGGCTGAGCTTCAGCTGAGACCTTCCCCTGCCCTCACTGTGCTCCCTTTTGATGGAGTTTCGGTGCTAAATTCAGGGTGAAGGACAAGGATGGAGGGAGATGCCTGTGCTTGAGAGAAAACCAGTCTCTGTGTCTGATGCGGGGAGCATATGGCGCTGAGGGGTGATGGGTGGGATGAAGAAAGAAAAGAGAAAAGCAATAAAGGTGTTAAAATCATTGCCAAAATGGAAGTATCAGCAAACTTGCTTTTAATTAGTCATTATCTTGAGGTTAATAAATGTCACCTATGTATTAAATCACTGTCCTACCTCTGTTTTTATGTCCAGCTGTGCAAGTTTTTAAAGTCTTTAGAAAGGCATCTTCTTATAAAGCTTAAGCTCTTTGTGAGCTGAACCGACAACTTTTGATTATGGGCAAATTACTAGGTCGCTTGCTTAGAATACAGACACCCTCAAGAAACTCCCTGGGTAGAACATCCTTGGCAGCAATTCAGAAATCCACGCCATTAGTGTTTTGGACTTTGACGCCTAAAAAGTTAAATTTCAGACACTCTACTTTGCAGGAATTCCTGTCTTCCTGCACTTTTTCTTGTTTACTCCTTAAAGAGGCCTGGTAACTAATGGAGGTCACTCTCACCTGGTATTACTAGTCAATCAATCTCATTTGCAAGGAAACTGTTACTTAGGAACTTGACTGGAAAATCCATAAAAATTAATTTTTTTATAAAAATCCTTACTTTGTAACTGCCAGAAGTGACCAAATGGAAATAACAAGAATTTTTAATTCTCTGAACAAGCAGGAGGCCCCACCTCAGTGGACCTTCTGACACAAATGCAGAACTTTGATGAGTGCTGGTTTTCTTGGAAGAGAAACATGTGGCTCCCCTGGACCAGGTTGGAATTGCTGAAGCTGGCTGCTCTAATACCTTTGGCATTTTAGGTGACCAAATTTCTATATTCATTAAAACAAAGTATCATTTTGTTTGGAAGTTCAACATCCTTTTAGTGGATAGAAATATGGAGCTGTTTGGAAATCGTTGACATACTGTTTCTCATCTTTGGCTGCACAGTGGAATCCCAGGGGAGCTTTGATGACTACTCCTGCCTGAGCTGCATCTCCAGAGATTCCCATGTAGTTGTGTGCACGCAGCCTGCGCCTGGGGATTTTTCAGCCCCCTTCTCCCGTGTGGGTTTCTAATGTGTAGCCAAGGTTGAGAGCTATCATCCTATTGACCTGTTTATCAAACAGTCCCATAGGGTGAGTGCTTGTAGAGATGCTTATCAAAATACAGATTCCCAGGTACCAGCCCAAGAAAATCAAATTCAGTAGTTTTAGGTCAACTCAGAGGATCTGAATCCTTAAGCAAACCCAAGCCCCACTGTTAATTCCAATAGAGCATGCCCTTGGGCCACACTTAGAAACAATTTCTTGGCGATTATTTCTGTAAAGAGAATTACTGGTAGGACTAAAATGTGTTCAGTGTTGCATAGTTATGGATCCAGAAATAAGTGATTTAGGCTTATTTGGAAAAGATGAAAAAACAGTAATGTGGTGGAGGGGCAAGCATCCTGGGGTAGGGATAAAGGAATGGGGCTCTGTTCCTCACTTTGTTTCTCTAATCAGCTCTGTGGCTCCAGGTAAGACACCCAATCTCTCTGGTACCTGAGCTCTTCACCTCTCAAATGAGGACCTTGGGAAAGATTAGTGTCAGGTCTTCTGAAGCTCCAATACTTGATGATTCTCTGATGCTGGAGATTTTCTGTTGGCATCCATTCTTACATAACTTTGCAGCAGGACTGTGGATAGATGCGCTAAACAGTGGGTCAACAAGCATGGTCCCTGGGCTCTGCATCATCTGGGCACTTGTTAGAAATGCGCGTTCTTGAGCCCTGCCGTAGTCTTACTGAAGCTGCATCTTTGGAAGTGGGGCCACTGTTCTAAAAATAATATGTGGAAAAAAGGAAGTTAAGAAGTGTTCCTTTTACCTATGGTGAAGGAAATTGCCGCTACAAGTATAAACGTTTAACACTATTTTAAAACATGTTGGTATTGGCAAGCGATTCAAACTGAAGGGAAATCTGTAAAAACTTCTGAAATCTAGAGCCTTGCAGCAGGAAGTGTGGTCTCCTGACCATCAGCAACAACACCACCTGAGACCTTGTGCGAATTGCGGCAACTTTGGCCCCACCCCAGATGTGCTGAATCAGAATCTGCGTTTTTGCTTAACAAGCTCTCCTGGTAAATCATTTGCAGGTTGAAGTCTGAGAAGACCTGCTCTGGATAAAGATGTGAAGACCATAATGTGAGCTTTCCCTTAGTTTTGTCATATTAATTGCATACCTTTCAGTAATCCGTTCCACCCACACATCTGTTGTCAAATCCAGAAGAAAATTTTTTTCCCTTAAATTTGCTCTTACTTCAATTTAATAGTTGGTAGCTGTTGTTTTCATTATATTTTATCTGAGGCTTTTAAGCCTTTCCCCCTCATTCTTCCTTAAAGAAAATTACTTAAGACTTTCACTTTTATCTTCCTTTTTTTCCTCTTTTGAAGCTGCCACCTTAGTCTGGGTCCGTATATTACTTGAGAATAGTTTTTTTAAGCTATTTTTCTGGTATCTGGCCCATTTCTCTAAAATGGAGGGTGGGCAGAATATTGTTGGATTGTTTTGTTTTGATTTGTTGTTATGTATGTATGTCTGTATTAGTCTCAGTAAAATGATAAATCAGAAGATAAACATTAAAATGTAAAAATTATAAATTAGAAGATTAACATTAAATTGCAGCATTTGCTTTTAAAAGGGAAAAATTCATTAAGGATCCATTAATTCCAGCAGTAGAACTTTCGACATTAATGATAAAGAACTAGCCCTGTGAGTGATCACCTTGGGGTAGACAGAGGCGACTTGAGATTTCACAATCAGAACAGGGTGAATTTAGTATAGAGTAGATGGAAATGGAGCACAGCACAGTGTGCATATTCTCATGTAGCACCTTTAAAACTAATCCTCAATCATTTTATCCTTTAAGCACTCTATCACAATTTCTAGGTTCTAAGACAGTTTCAGTCTTCTCAAAAAATATGTACATTCTGAAAAAGTTTTACTGACCCCAAAACATGAGATGAAAACTACAACATTAAAATGCCTAAATGTTTCATTGAATATCTCCCAAATAAGTCATTTCATCAACTATTTTATCAGCATTGACATTATATCAACTTGTAACTTAAGTCCTCCTCATGTACTTCTATATGAACTGTGTTTGCTGTGGGTGCCATTCAGTATGTTAGGGATTATGTGGGGTGGTGCATCTGAAAAATAAGAATTGCTAGAGCTACAAAGATCTTAAAACCCTGACCTTCCATGATTAATTTACTTCCTTTCTTCTCTTCTGTATCTACTTATTCTATTTAGAAGTGGAATTGGTCAAGTTTTGCTTTTTTATTTGTAAAAATAAGAATATGCCATAAAAAGGCAATCTTCAGTCATTTTTTGAGGCATTGCTTCTCTCTAGAAAAGTGGTTCTTGACATTTTGGGGGATTACAACTCATTTGAGAATCCCATCAAAGCTAAAGGAACTCTGCTGTAGACACATGAAAATATACACAAAAATATACATTTGGGACTAAAGCTTAATGTTTCAGTAAAGGCTCTTTTGATGACCTAAATAAAATAAAGCCAAGAAATATAATTAACTAATATGTTGACTGCAGGAGTTTTAAGCAAGAGATGGATAACTTTGGTTCACTTGAAAAGGTGCTTCAGGCACAGTTGGTCCTAGGGTCTCTATCAGTCTGATCACACTCTGTTTCTCTGTCTCTCTGGCATGCCTTCTACTATGTTTGGATAGTTCTATGGCTTCACATGTTCGTCCTTGATAGCTCTACGCCAATATCCCATAGTATCATACCCAGCAGAAGAAAGACAGACTCTACTTCCCAGGTGTCTCAAATTCAGTCTCAGAATTGAGCTTGTTAATCCCAATTGGTCAGATCCAGTATTCTGTCCATTCCTGAACCAAGAGCCCTCCCTCCCCAGCTGTGAGAGGTCATAGCCCAGGTCACAGCCTTCTCTTCTGGAGTCGGTATCACTGGACCCTCAGGACCTGAGACCAGCAGAGGGGAGGATTTCAAGATGAACGTCAGGACACTCTTATCAATAGAAGGGGGAAATGTGTTAAGGAGCAAAGACAGCTGAAATCCACTGCCGTGAGGAACCCTGCTTTAGAGGCAAAGAAACCATCTAATTGGCTCCGGCCAACCTTCTTTACCTCTGTAAAGCCCCAAATACATGCCCATCATATTCATTCCCTTAATAAAAATGTACTGTGCACCTTCTGTGCGAGGCATTTGCGACCACGCATCCACGATCCTTATCCTCCTCGATGCCGTTCCTTTGAACCTTTCATCACGTACCTTGCCCAAAATGCTGTGCTTACTTTAGCATTTGAGCAAGGTGGGTGAGCATATTGAATTTGCTCAACTCTCTTCCCTAGAGGTGTCACGATGCAGGTAGTTCAGTCCCTAGACACCACAAAATTAGACTTATTCCTGATACTTCAGGCTATGTTTGCCAAGCCTCATGGGAAGTTTCTCTTTAAACAAGTCTGCAGCACTTACTTTAGGCTTAACTAATGTGGTTAGTTGTTCACAGAGGAGGAAAGATACATTTAAAATCTACAAGTAGTGAACAACAGAAAATCTGAGAAAAGCATTGCTAACAGTTGTCCGTAGGTAACAGGTTTTATGTTCTGTCTTCATTTGTCAGTGATGGGAATGACCTGGGCTGTAGCCTCGTACAGTTAGGGATGGGATGGCCAGAATACCTGGATCTGACCAACCGGGATTAGTAAGTTCAGTTCTGAGACTTTATTTGAGGTACCTGGATAGACTCTTGTGCTAGATTTCGTCCTATGGGATTTCAACCTGGAGCTGTCACCTAGAAGAGTAATTTGGTAAACAAACATGTGTCATCATTCCAGCACAGTAAGCAAGGACTGAGTGGTACTAAAAAATCTGGAAAACAGAGGTAGCTTTACTTTGGCCATAGATTGCTGAATTTAAATGGAATTTTTCTGGAACTTCCAAATAATCCTGTCTGAGGGACCATGACATGGGGCCATTTAATAAATAAACTGGTTTTTATATCAACAGAGATCAAGGTAGGAAAAAGAAACTACTCTGGGTGTTTCTTAGCAGAAAACATTTAATACAGAGGATTAGGTGCTTACAGAATAGCCTGAAAGGCTGGAGAATGAGGAATAGTATGGCCACCACTGGCCTTTTGAATTCAAGGACATGCCACTGTTGCTTTTGCTGCTGCAACTCCTTCTAGAACCTCTATCTTTCAAACCTTCCTTGCCAGGAGCAGTAGCAGCAGGAAGATGCCCATTGTCCTTCATATAGTTAAGTGCTTTTAATTCGTTCCAATTCTAATTGGAACCCAGCTGGACAAGAGTCTTGGAATTTTAGCGTTTAGCTTTCTGGCCTCCCAAACTGAGGAAGGGTGGAATAGAGGTGTCCAGAGACCATCCACAGTATGTACTGTAGGTTGAAAAAAATGGGTTGTCTTGTTCCTCAAAAAATTAAAAACAGAACTACCGTATGATTCAGCAATCCTACTTCTGGGTATATATCCAAGGAAAATTAAGTCAATATCTCAAAGAGGTATCTGCACTCCTATGTTCCTTGCAGCATTATTCACAATAGCCAAGACATGGAAACAACCTAATTGTGCATTGATGGATAAATGGACAAAGAAAACATGGTGTATGTACATGTATGTGTACACACACACACACACACACACACATATGGTGGAATATTATTCAGCCTTACAAAAAGAAGGAAATTCTGCCATTTGTAACATCATGAATGAACCTAGAGGACATTATGCTGAGTGAAATAAGCCAGACACAGAAAGACAAATACTGCATGATCCACTTATATGTGGAATCTAAAAAGTTGAGAATATTGGTTGCCAGGGGCTGGGGTGGGTAGGGGAAATGGGGAGATGTTGGTCAAAGGATACAAACTTTGAGTTACGTAGGATGAATAAGTTCTGGAGATCTAATGGACAGCATGGTGGTTGGGGTTAATGATACTGATTGTATACTTGAAATTTGCTTAGAGTAGCTCTTAAGTATTCTCACTACACAAAAACCAAATGGAAACTATGTGAGGCAGTAGATATGTTAATTAGCTTGGTTGTGGTATTCATTTCACAGTATATACATATATCAAAACATCATGTTGTACTCCTTAAATATGCATACAATTTATATTTGTCAATTCTACCTCAATAAAGCTGGGAAAAATGGGTTCTCCTGGAATTTTATTAATGAAGTCCCTTTTTGTTCAGGAGAGACCACCTGTCTACTACAGTTTAAAATAGTGTTAACATTAAGCCTCAGTAAAGAGTGGATTCTATGTTTTCTTTTTTTTCTTTTTGGTAAGGAAGATTTACCCTGAGCAAACATCCACTGCAAATCCTCCTCTCCCTCTTTTTTTTCCACTTGAGGAAGTTTAGTCCTGAGCTAACATCTGTGGCAGACTTCCTCTATTTTGTATATGGGATACCTCCACAACATGGCTGATGAGTGGAGTAGGTCCGCGCCTAAGACCCAAAACCACGAACCTGGGCCGCTGAAGTGGAGCATGCGAAACTTTAACCACTTGGCTGTGGGGCCAGCCCCCATTTTCTTTTTTAAAATTTGTGTTTAAATTTACAGGTAGCAAAATTTATCTTTTTGGTATAAGTTGTATGAGTTTTGACAGATGCATTGAGTTGTGTAACTACTAATTAGGATACAGAACAATTCCATCACTCCAAAACATTCTCTTCTGCTGCCTGTTTGTAGTCAAGCCCTTTCTCCATCCTTAAGCCCTGGCCACCACTGATCTGTTCCCCATCATTAATAGCTTTGCCTTTTCCAGAGTGGCACATAGGTGGAATCATAAAGTGTATATTGAATCTGATATTAGCATGTGCATTTGAATTTCATCCATGTTGCTGCTTATATAGATAATCTACTTCTTTTTATTGCTAAGTAGTGTTCCATTGTATGTATATGCCATTCATGACTTTCATTTTGAGAGTATCACATACTTCCTTTTATTCAAAATCTCTGTATTTTTTTTAAATAGCATGGATATATTATGAACCCCACTTTGCCTCTTGAAGATGAAAAGGAAATGAAGAAAGTAAATGTCTTCCCTTTCCTCCATGACTTCAAACTAAGTGTTTTTCATTGACAAGTAAATTGTCTAGTCTAATTATGATTCCTGAGTAAGGGCAGGATAATTTGATCAATCTCAAGAAATAGAACTTTTTCCATTCTAATATTGAGACCAGGTACCTAGAACATAGCAAGTGCCTATTCCCATACTACCTCAGTAAGTTTTCCAAAAGATGAAATACTTTTAAAATGAATTATTTGTTGACTGGTGCCAGATTAGAACCTAAAGGCCAATGAAAGCTGCCTAAATTTTCATTGGAATAAATGGAATCATTGTTGGCTCTATTCACAGACAGCCTTTCTTTAGAGAAATTTCAGCCTATTTTGATGATTCATTGTAGAAATTGGTTTGTCAGTTACAGTAGGAGAAGGCACTACCAGCCAACAGCTAAGAAAAAGAGAGAAGGTTCTGTCATTTAGTTTCAGGTTCCTAGAGGTATATGGGGCAGAGTGTAACTAACCAGCTTTGGAGTCCTCCAGTTTGAGGGTTTATCCCCCATCTCTCTTCTGAAGGGTTCTGTGATCATTCATTATCTCAAGTTTCTTGGTTGTCCATCTTCTATCATATTTGAAAAGCAGAACCCTGACAGCACTGTACTTTTCTTAGGCTCAGCTGAGCAATCAGGGGTGAAGAAACCAAAAAGTTTGCTTATGCTTCCTGTACCCCAGACATCCTATGTGTTACACTCATTGTCTCGCAGCCTTATCAGATGGGTAGGATTATTATCAACGTTTAGTTAAGAGAGCTGAGGTTGAAAGAAGGTGAGTACCTTTCTAAGATTCATGTAGCTCCTCATGAAGAACTTGAACCCACGGCTGCCTGGTAACAAAGTCTATGCTTTTTTAACCATTAAGTTTTAGCTTTTCCTTTGCAGTTAAGCTGTATTGTATACGTCTACTTATGTGCATCTATAATTAAGCTGATACCTGTTTATCCAGATTACTTACCTCTGTAAATCATTTCTGAACAATGCGAGATATGAGTGAATAATACATCCTACATACAATGTTTGTGGATCAGGGAGATAACTAATTAGAAATATTGAGCTTCCTCAAGAAGAGTTGGCCAAATGCAAATAGAATGGAATTTTTTACAGCCTTGTGCCTAGCTTCAGGAGTCAGATTTAACGTCCAGGCTAACTATATTAGTTGGGGCTTTTAGAGTGTATGCTTATGGGATTTTAGTGGGACATGTTTTGACCTGATGTAAAAAACCTTCTTAATAACAGAACTTCAATGTGATGGGGTTCTGTTACATCATTTGAAAATAATTTGATGAAACTAAATTAGATCAGAGCCTTGTACCTAAAACATTACAGGTGCTTTAGTAGACATAAAAAAATGTTCTGCTAGTGAGGATACTGATTGGCAATCAGGGATTCAAGATAGAGCATTACTAAATGGGTTACACGCTGCCATGGTTATCACCATAAAGTGCTCCCGAAGAGCTGCATCGTCTCCAACATAAGAATACCAAGGCCTGCCCCTCCACATCAAGTGGAAGCTTGGATGACATTGTTTTAGCACTTTCTAAGAACAATCCATTGTAGCAAGTCATATACCTGCTAGGTTCTTCTGTGCAAAGCTAATAAGCGACAGGGGAGGCCATTAATCAGATTGTTTTGGAGTGTGTTCCACTCCCGAGGGTGAGTAGGTGTGACACATTTCACAGTGAGCATACCCTTAAAATAAAAAGATGGTCTTGGCTGATATCAGGCAAGGTCAGCTTGCTCTCTGGTCTAATGAAAAGGCCTTCACAGTCTGCTCGCGGGTAGCAGTTAACTTGACTGACTTTGTGAGCTGCTGGTTGCAGGAATTATTTTTCTCATTTCATTTTGCCTCTGTTGGTGCCTAGCACATGTCTGATAGACAGCAGGTAATTTTTGTATTTTTTTGTGTGTGTGCAAAAGGCTTTAACGTTACATGGGAGGAAATCTACCCGAGTAATTCAGAGGAAGCTGAAAGCTCTTCAGGAAGATGGAAATCTGTGATTGGTTTGGATCCTCAGTTAGTGTCTATTTATTAAAGAACATGGTGTTGAATATTTGACATAGGTCAGGTCCCTTGCAGGAGGAATAATGACATATCTGCTTTTTGCAAAGTGTACAGTCAAGGGTGAAAAACCTACACATGGAGCATAGAATGGTTCTACTACCATTTTTATTATTCCTCAGTAAGATTTATTGAGCAATAATTAGCTGTCAGACTAAGCCATTTCCATATTAACTCATTTTATCCTCAAAGCAGCCCTACTGAAGTGGGCGCCATGATTATCTCGATTTTACAAATGAGGAAACTGAGGCACAGATAGGTTGAGTAACTTGCTGAAGATCACACAACTATAAAAGTTGTGGCTGGGATTTGAATCCAGGCAGTCTGACTGTAGAGCCTATACTTATATGTACTGGAGTCTCCTGGTCAAATGGCAGAAGCAGGGGCTCTCAAATGAGTCCCCGTACCCCCACCGAAGGTTGTGGGTTAGAGAAGGCTTCTCAGAGTCAGTGATATCTGTTAAAATTAGCCAGTGAAGAAGGAGGAAGAGAAGGGTGTAAGAGTATTCTGTTCAGATGGTACCTCGTATACAAAATGGGTCATTGTAGATGCAGGGTGGGTGTGTTTGTGTTTTCAGGGTGGATGATAAAAGTACGATGTGAGAGTCAGAATATGTATGTCTTTGTTAAGCTGTATTACTAAATGGATTTTTATCTTGTGGGTGGTGGTGAGGCATTGGAGAGTTTTAATCAGGGAACATGATAAAGCTTGCGTTTTTAGAAAAGCTATTTGGGCTTCTGTGTAGAGAGTAGAGGGCAGACTGCGGGCAGGAAGATTAACTAGGAGGCTTTGCAGCAGCCCGGGAAAAAAGGGTGCTGGAGACTCAGCTCAGGGCGGGGGTGAGGAAGGGGCAGATTCGAGGAAGATCGGGTGTAGAATCAACAGGACTTCAGAAGGGAAGTGATTGGCTGGAGGGGAGAGAGATTTAGAATATTTTAAAGAAAAAAATGTGAATTTCATGGTTCCTGCTCCAGGCCAGCATTTTATTGTTCTCACAGCTCATTTCCCGATAGAAAGGGAAGGGCAAGTTAAATGGTAGAGGAATGGATGTACATAGTTTCTTCTGGATTTCTGGTCCATTTGACTTTCCTTTAGAATGCAATAGTTTTTTGAGTTCATGCTGCTTGTGGCAGATTCTTTCAGGAAACTTTTCATGCATGCAGCCTCTTAAGAATAGCAATGCTAATCCCTCCAATTTGCCACCAGAGAGAGAAGGAAATGGAAAAGCAAGTTGAAAGGAACCACATTAGTCTTCTTTAGCATAATGGGTGTCATACTCCTTAGGTGTTCAGACTGAACATAACTTTTACCCCCAAATAATCAGATTCTTACCCTGTTCTATTTTTATGCATGTAAACACATGTTCAAAATTGTGTTTATATATATATATATATATATATATATATATATATATATATATGTATGTATATATACCTTCATGAGTATTGGGCACAGCAAAGTTATTTCCATCAATTTTGGGTAATGCATTTTTATAATGGAAAATTCTGTCTTTAAACGTACCATAGTGTTAAAGAGAAAAATTTCGCTATGTATTTTTCTTCTCCGCTTTGTTTCTGGAATACCTGGGCAACAGAAGCTGTATTTCTTTTGAGGGTTTCTCTCCTGGCTGATAGATTTTATCCCATAGTTCAAGACAGCAAATAAATTTATCATATAAATGTCCCTCCTCATTTGAAGGTCATGCTTTTTTTTATGTAATCCAGATTTTCAAATGGTAAAATTCCTGCCTTACATAAAATTTTTAAAATCTGTGCTAATTATTTGGTCCTTTTCCTCTTTCCCCTTTTTAGCTTTGTAATATTCATTCATTCAAGTGATAAAAGATACAGCGATGCTTAAGATGCTTGAAAAAATTTTTCCAGTTGGGAAATCTTTGAATGAAATGGAGTTTTACCACACAGTGGGAAATGCTGGTGTTGGCAACTACACAAACAGTGACTTATGATATTCCTTATGAAACAGCATTTTTATCGGGCAGGGGGGTGCGGTTGGGAACAGGGGGCAGAGATCAAATAGCTATCTGTTTCTGGAGTGTTTACATTGTCCAGGTAAGGTGCCAGCTTCTCTACATGCATTATCTCATGGGACCTTCCCAAGGGATGAGCAAAGAGATGATAATTTCTTCCAGCTGAGGAAAGTGAGGCTGAGAAATTTATCTAGGCGTACTTGTCCAGTAGTGTACAACGAAAGGATGGGGATGAACTTGGACCTTGATGTTCTGATTTCAAAGTTTATGCTTTTAACCAATACGGTGTAATTTAGGGTGCATGTGGGGCTGTTTCAGGAAAGAGCACAGTAGGGAGGTAGGGAAGAGGAAGGAGGAAAGGAAAGGTATTGCACAGGTAGGCTAGCTACTATAACAAAGAGGACCACAAATGCATAATGGCTCAAATATGGTGCAAGTTTATTTTTTGCTTATCTAACAATACTGGGTGGGTGAAGTGGTTGGTGGGGCTGCCACGTGTTCTCAGTTTTTCAGAGATCAACGCTGATTGAGAGCTCTGTCATCTTTAACATGTAGCTTCCGGGTTCCCCATGGGCATGATGTCCTCCTAGGAGTGGCAAATTGTATAGAGGAATGAATGTGTGTGGGAGGATTTTATGGGCCATGCCTAGATCTGACACACAACACTGCCATCTCATTTCATAGGCCAGGAGTGTCACATAGCTCTACCTAATTGCGAGGGAGGCAGGTACATGTGGCCAGGTATGGGCCCTGAAAGAGGAGGAATGCATGAATTTCACTGATTTGTCAGGAACCAATAGATCATGAGTCCCTATTAGAATCAAGTCTCCATGTAAATATTTATATTTTTTATTCTCCTGTGCTTTGGTGAGAGAGGGATCGTTTGTCTCATTTTATAAGGCAAAGAATTGAGATCCAGGGAGTTGCCCAAGGTCATGTGGCTGTTAAATGGCAGAGCTGAAACTACAGGCCCTGTTTCCTTCCTAGGCCCTGCTCTTTCTTCCCGCCTCTAGCTCACTGCCACAGTCCAGTCCTGTGATAAGAAGCAATCCCAGAAAGTAAGACGGAAATCCCAGGAATTCTCTGCTACTCAAACTATGGTCCATGGACCAGCAGCATCGAGTTCACCAGGGAGCTTGTTAGAAATGTGCAATTTCAGTCCCCACCCTAGACCTGCTAATGGACCGGTCATTTTAACAGCCTCCCCAGGTGATCTGGATGCAAGGTAAAGCCTGAGAAGCCCTCAGCTGGGCTCCTGTGAGCTAACTTCTCAACCTGCTCCTGTGGTGTGACCATCATCTTTCTGCCATGCGTGAGAAGAAGTGGATTCACTCTGTGTGAGCCACAGGATGTAGGCAGTTGAGTAAAATTTCAGCCATTATGCAGAGTAAACATATTTAACCTAGAAAGGACTACCTAGCAACATAATATTGAATGGCCACTCAGCCCAGTTTTTGAAAAGCATGAGCTGTTTCCATAGATAAGCCAAACACGCCTAAGCAAAACAGAAGAAAAGAGAACTTTACTGTTTTGGTTTGTGGATGACAATTAGATTTTCTAAAAAGAGCAGCTTTGTTTCTTTTCCTGAGAACATAAGAGGACTGCCTCCCTAGCCTCAGCCGTGCTGTTTCCTTGCTGCAGTTTATAGTTAGGGCAAAATCAGATTAAAGATGCACACTATCAAGCCATCTGACCTCTGATTCCGAATTTCCCACAGTGGTCCAATTACTAGTGTGTCAACTGTTAACCTTGCACTGTAGTTACAAAGGGGCAACTGCTGGTTAGATGCTTAGTTGATGAGTGTCAGGGAGGGTCTTTCTCGTGGTGAGACCAGATCCCTCGTGAGCCAGGATAATCATTTCCTTCAGAGCACTGTTCACTGCAGAGGAGGAGGCAAGGGCAATAATTACCTTAGGGCCCCAGATACCATGACCGATGACCGTGGACAGCCTTCCTGTCCAGGAGGAATGGAGCCTAAAGTCCACAGCTCAAGGGACGCATACACAAGGCACTGCTGTTTGGAAACAATAAAATAAAACTGTTTTCCAAAGTTTTGCTCTCTTGATAGTCTTACTCCCTGTATGTGATTTTCCTTAAACAAATTGGGAACAGTATAGCCGTTCTAGTACGTGACCGCACGCAGCCACCACAACATGCCTGTTGCCTGAGACGGCAACTTTATGCTATTTTTATTCAATTAAATCTTACAAGCCACTCACAGCAAATGTTTCCATCTTGCTTTCTTAGAGATTTGGACACTAAGAACTTGCTTAAGGTCAGAGCAAGAAGAATTCCAGTTGTTTCAAGTCTCCCAGTTACAGCTCTATTTATCAACTCGTGGTGGGTGGAAGGGGTGGCTTGGAAACGTAAGACTTTAAAACATGTCAGTGACTTTCTCCTATAACCTTCAATGCTTGTAAACCAAGGGAGGTGTTTGCCATTCTCATATTAGTGTATTTCATTATAGTCAAATTGAAAAAGAGTTGGTATTGATGTTCCATTGGCAAGATTTCCGGGCAGGATTTGATGATAAGAACGTTTTGCATGAGGGTATACATTGCTTATGCAGGATATCCAGAAACTGAATTATTCCATCCAAGTTTTCAAGTAGTTGTACTCAAGAGAAGCACAGAAAATATCTTTATTTATGAAGTTCCAAAATTGTATTTTAGGACAAGTTAGGGCAAAGATGTTTGTTTATTAATTCATCCATGGTTATTCCAACAGGTTCTCTCATAACAATTATAGCTGCCTTTCATGACATGCTTTACTCATTGCTGGGGACTGTGCTCAGCCCCCTGCATGCACTTATGTAATATCACCCTAACGAGGACTTATCAAGTAGATATCATTACCTTTAGCATACAGCTTGAGGGAGCTGCATAGGATCTCACAGCTAACAAATATGAGAGTTGGGGTTCCACTGTCATCTGATGTAGTAGTCATCACTGTGGGTATCCAATGACAGCTCACGTGCAAAATGAACATCATCCATTTGGACCGCGACTACGGTGGGTTGTCTCACTCATGCAATGCCTGTTCATTCACTCATTCATTTCTTTTCATTTGTTTAACAAATGTGTGTTGAGAACTTACCGTGCACCAGGAGGACACAAAAATGAGAAAGATTCACAGGTCCTGCCCTCATGTAGTTCCCCATCTAGTATTTCATTAAAAGTTTTATTATATTTTCTTTCTTGGTGTTTGCATAAGTAACATGGATGTTGTATGCTGGATGGGCCTCAATTGCTCAAGATGGCTAATAACTGTATCAAACTGTGGGTGCCAAAATTTGGGTATGGCATTTGGCTAGTGAATGGGAAAATCTCTAAGGACAGATTCCGAAGTAAGCCTAAAATTAAATAATTCGTTTACTAATTTATTCCTTTACCTGTATGATTCATCTGTATTCCTTTATCTGGAAGTATTGCTTGCTTCCTGTGACTAAGGTATTGTGTGGGGTATACAAAGATGAATTCAGTTTCCCATGCATCTAAAATTTCTTTCAGGCATTTCTTTAAGCTCAGGACATGAGCTTGAAATAATTATAGTGCTAGATGGAAAGGTTCATTGCCTGGGAGGGGTACATACATAGTGCTGTGGGATTCCAGGGAAGAAAGAATTAAAGAAAACTTTGAGGGGGAAATGATATTTGAGCCAGACTTCAAAGGATAGACAGGATTGTAAGATGGGGAGATAGGTGGGTAGGGGGCTTCATTTTAGACAGAGAGAAATAGGGAAGAAAGACAGAAAGAGTGACTAGCAAGAAATTCGACTGAAGTTTGAGATATAAGAGATACTCCAGAGGTGTCAACAGTTGACTTACTAAGCAGCTTGCAAGAGCTCATTATCACGTTGTTAGTCTCCTATGGAGATTGGAGTATTTGTAAAAATCCAAATAAGATATGATTTAAAAAATTTAGAAAGTACATAAATTTATAAAAAGAAAAAACTTGGCCAGAAACCTTCACCCAAATGAAACCATTGGCTAGCATTTGAATGTTTTCCTTCAAGTCTTCTGCATTTTGTTTCTGTGCATCTTTTTGAATAGTTGAAATCATGTCTTACATTCTACCTTTTCATTTCAAATAATACCAGCATTTTACCCATGTTATGAAAAGCTCTTTGAAACCGCCACATTTAATAGCCTTGTACAGTTCCATCCTGTGGCTTTGTCACAGTTGTCTTTACTCCACTCTATTGTTGGAGGCTTAGAGTGTGCCATGTTTTCCACTACAAACAACACTGGCTGTTGGCCAGCCAGCCCCTTTTGTATTTTGAAGATGGTAAAGCCAAGACACTCACAGTAAGCTGACATGGGGACTGACTTGTTTGGTTGCTAGGAGCCAAGAGACTTGTGTACACAAAAATCAGCCCTCTGACTAGAAGAGGGGGCTGTGGAGTTTCTGGGACCAAAGATTAATTAGCTATTTAGGTCACGTCCCCTGAGAAATTCGATCTGAGTGGCCACTGACCTTCTGGCCCCCAGGAAGGAGATTCATAGACTTGCAGACTCAAAGCTGTTTGCTAACTCCTCCCATTTCCTGGGGGAGTTTGGATTGTTAGTAAGGGACCAAAACATTGGCTCTTTACGTTGGATTTCCAAGTTGGGAAGAGGAGGCAGGAAGACCTATCAAAGGGCAAGGAAGTTCTGCTCGCCTCTTTGACCTGAAAGATGGAATGGGTAGGGAAGGTGGGGAGGGCAGGGAGGAAGGTGGGAGTCTCTGTCCTAATGTCAGTGGGTTTCTCATCCCCTGTTGCTTGGAGTTAGCAATCAGAAAAGCATTCTCTTTAGGAAGAAAAACGACAAGAAAGCTCATGCCTGCTTTGCTTCAATGTGTAATGTTGCCAGATACCCATGTTTGCCACCTACTCATTGTGTACCCTGAGCCTGGCTTGCTTTTCATTGGCTCTTCTTATCTTTGGCCCCATCTTTCCTTTAGGAATGTTCACTCTAAGAGGAGAAAATTGAATCAGAGAGAGAGACACACGTCCTCACTGAGCATGCTGCAGCAAATTCAGCTATTAAATCCATCGTAAATCGCAGCAGACTGTGGTGTATCAGAAATGCGGTTCCGTGTGCTGAATGTGTGTTCATAATCACAGCGCCTGGAGGCCTAGTCACATTATGGTTCAGCAAAGGCAGGAGACAGGAAGGAGACTGTTAGCTTAGGGCAAAGAAACATCTGCTCCATAAGACCGAAAAAAAAAAAAATAGTGGTACACCACATTTTACATAATAGATGCTGTTTTGAAAGTTTCTCTGGAGTTAATTTCCCATATTAAATCATGCCTCAAACTTCCTTAGGAACTTCACTTTTTAAAAGAATCATTAATTTTTTGAGAGAAAGTAGGATTTTTTAAAACTTAAGTATGCTAACTCTGAGATGAAGCTGTCTTCTTTCAAATATTGGCTCCTTCGTTTAATAGCTTTATGACTTTGGACAAATGATTTAATTGCTTGAGGCCTTAGTTCCCTATCTGCAAAACAGACACAATAATAGCACGTGCCACACAGAATATTTCTACAGATTAGATATGAGAAAACACTTTAGAATACAGTATTGGAAATAAACACTTAAAAATGTGACTGTTAATAATCCATCAATTATTATGCATGTAAAATAAAATTTTGGAACAGTGTTTTCTTTGCTATGAGCCAGGTCTGTAGGCTAGGCACATTAACACATTCAAAATAATCCATATTATACTAGGTTAAAATGATGGATTGAAAACACTTCAGACTAGGAGAGTTTCAAACCAATTCAACTGAACTGTGAAGCTAAATAGATATATGAACACGACTGAATTCTAAAATGTTTTACTCTATTTATCACATAATATTTTATTCCCCAAATTTGCTCAAAAAGTTGTAGATTCTTATATTTCAAACAATATTTATTTTGAAATACGGAGCTGAATGATTTTGCAAAATTAAATTGAGAATGAGTTAAATTTTAGTTTCCTAGGAAAGCTGTCTATGGTTAGATGGCTGATGTTTCTTCTTATTTAATTTAATTGAAAAAAAGGTGGGTATTGATGCATTAAACACACTCTAAAATTTCAGTGAATATTACATGACTACTTTATTTATCTAGATGTAAATTTACAAACAGGATCAGCCACCTGAGTTAAATAGAAAGCAAAACATCCAGAAGTGAAAAATACAGCTAAATGTTGTAAAATGGCTATTACAGTCCTGCTATAAAATGCTATTATAAAATCCAGATGTCTTCACTCAGAGCCTTTGTGATTCTCATTTATCGCAATTTTTGTCTTACTTATTCCTCTGAACAGCATAGGAGCCACAAGTAAGAACAATTTGAGAGCAAGCAAGGCCTGACATCAAAAGGGATATGGAATAAAGTGTAGACACACAACTTTGTCACATGGCATAATCATTAAGTCATTCTCTTCCTCATTCTATTTTTTGCTCCTTCATCAAAGATTCTCTAATCATCTATTAAAATATCAGTGTCTCTGCTAGGTGTAGGGTTTGGAGAAGGAGGTGGCAGAGATTCAAGGACAGTAAGAAACAGACCTTTCTTTGTCAAGTTGCTTGTAGTCAAGTGGACAGATTTGTGTTCGTAATAGTTGGTGTCATCCAGAAAAGTCATGTTACAATTTTGAGGCCTTCCTTTGAATAGTCACAGAGAGCTGCCTTTAATTTTATTATACTCCCATAGTCACACCCTGGATTGCTTTGCTAGTTTCTAATTGCTCGTTTATTTTTTTCCTGGATACCTTTTACTCTTCCCTGAATCTCCTTAATCAGCTTAAATATCATTGTTTACATAACATAATCAGAATGCCTACTTTCTCACTAGAGCCATAGAGGGAACTTTTACCCCATTCACCCTTATTTTAGCAGGTGTATCAGTTAGTTTTTGCTGTGTAACAAAGCAGCCCAGATTTTTGTGGATTTGAAAAACAATCATGTTTTATTTCTCACAATTCTGTGTGCTGGTCGGGCAGTTTCACTAGTCTGGGCTGGCTTGGCTAGGACTGGATGAACTAGGATGGCTTTACTCACATATTTGGGGCCTCAGCCAGGATGGCTGGGTTGATGAAACTTCTCTCCACGTGACCTCTCTTTCTCCAGCAGGCTTTCTCAGCCTTTTTAACATGGTAGTCTCAGAGTTCCAAAGAGAAACAAGAAAGAAAGCCTCAATGTGCAAGTGCTTTTCAGGCATCTGATTTGCATCAAAGCGAATCATGTGCCCAAACCCAGATCCAAGGTCCACGTGGAGAAATAACCTCTACATTTCAATGGAGAAGCTGCAGAGTCACGTTGCCAATGGGCATATTTCAGGGAGGGGAAGATTTTGTGGCCATTTTTGCAAATGGTCTGTGTTGCCTGGAGAAGGCGCGGTATATGTTTTAACCCCAAAGAGCCACAGCTCTGCTTCAGTCAGAGCCCATTGGCTGGAACTAGTGACAGGGCCTGCCACTGAGGATGGATGCAGAGGAGGATGCAAAGTGAAGGTGGCTGTGCAATTAGGTGTTACATTTGTCTCAAACGACAGAGTTATACCTCACTTAAGATCCACTGGGGCCTTTGAGAGTTAGTCATATTCAAAGACACCATGACTTTCCATTTTCAGCCTTCCAGTGGCTGGTCTTCTAAGAGAGAGGGATTTGAGGGAGGATGGAGGGTTGGATAAAGTGGTTGACATTTTCTGAAGCAAAATGATGACTTTCCTGCTGCCTGCTGATCAAATACAGTCTTCCAACCTCTCAAACATTGTCACATTTCCTAATCCTGGGGTCCCCTTTGCACATTTCACTTCATAAGAATCCTTATCCTTTAAGGCCCAGCTCAAAAGTTCTCTCCAGGAAGGCTGCCTGCTCTTGTCTCCCTGGGTTCGGGTCATCTCTCTCCTGATTCCTATAAAATATTATTCTACTTGTGTTGAATTATTGACCTACATCTTCTCTGCTGGATTTGAGTTCCTTGGTGTGGGGCCTGTGTCTCATTCACTACTGAGTTCTATATAGTGTCTAGTCTAGCAGGGACACAGTGAAATAATTGATAAATACTCCCTTAAGGAAGAAGGAGGGGGCTATTTTTAACCCAGCGCCCTAGCTTATTCCCTGTGTATTGTCATGTTAGTGTACTATTTAATTGTTTTCTCTCCCTGAGACACCAACACATCAGATCACTCTCTGTCATGTATGGATTCCTCTGTTAATTCCTGCATTTCAGAGAAGTCAGAAGAGGGAGGCATTCATTCATTCTACACAGTATATATTAAGCACTAACTTTGTGTCACACTTGTTTTTTGTGACAGAGACAGAGAAAACAAAATACATGAAATTGCTATTGTGGAGGGACATAGAAAACAAACATAAAAAAATATATAAAATATTAGATATCAGGTATTGATGTGTTTTAAGTAAAAAAATAGAGCAAGTGAGGAGAGAGATCCTTGTGATGTTGTGGTATGCTATTTGGTAATGAGTGGCCAGGAGGGGCTTCTCAGATATGGTTACATGTGAACAATGATCTGCAGGTAGAGAGCCATGCAGATATTTAGGGAACAGCAGTCCAAAGTGAAGGAACAGTATATGCAAAGCCATAATTCTGAGGCAGAATTGTGAATGTTCTCTGTGAGGAACGGAAAGAAAGTCCATGTGGTTGGAGTCTAGTGAGAATGGGAGGGAGTAGGAGATGGGAGGAGAGAGGTGTGGGTCTAGACAATGTAAGGTCTTATAGTGCATTGCATTGACGGGCTTATATTCTGAGGGAGATGGGGAGTCATGTAAGGGAAGGATAAAGAGTAAAAAGCATGGAGAATTACATGAGTTTGGAGAGAGAGGTGGGAGAGGGGGAAATGTATAGCTGTGTCCTATTATCTTTTTTCTCCCTCTCCTCCAACATTAAACAGGTTTCTCACATTGTTCCCTGCTGTGAAAAATCTACTTCCAAGATTGACTCTCTGCCAGCAAATCACCAATATCTATGAAAATATATACAATGATATTTGGACATGTGTAGAAATACCTTCTTCCATCAGAAATAGATAAATCAATCAAAGACAAACAGATTATATTGCTTTTGCTGGTAGTTTCCTAGATATAATCCTTTTAAAATGAGTCCCATATTATGTATTGCTTTTATTGTAATTGAGCTTCTCAAAAAGATTAGTTTTTAGGCCACGTCTAGATAGCTCTGCCTAAGTAGGTTTGGTAAAACCCAACTAGCTATATATTATAAATAAAAGTAAATAAGCAGTGATTTAACTTAAAATGGCCTTCATGTCATATGGCTGTACATGGGACAATGCAGAGGTGTGAGCATTGAGTTTCTTCATGAAAAAAAACAACCTCCATGAAGATAGTTTCTTTTTCACAAACTCATTTTCTATAAAGAAAACCAGCAAGAACAAAGAACTTTCTGTATGAGTATGGTAGGAATAATTTTTAAAAAATTTATTATAAAAGTAACATCTTGTAATAAATGTAGACAATGTGGAAATTTTTAGAGTTTTTAGAAATGTAGTTATAGTCAATTCATAATGGTATTATTTTAACCAAGCCAAACCAGCCTTGGTATAAACACAGTCATTTTTTCCAGGATAATTAGGTTATAGCTGAGTTACTGATTCCGTGTGACTAATATTGGACTGTTGGGTGCATTGTTCAGTCAAAGGAAAAATTGAATTATTTATTTTTACTTGCCTCAGTAAATAAAGCCTGATCCTTGCCCTCTTTTGCATAATGTAGTCCTCCAGGTACTAGAATTCTTTGGAAATCTAGAGGTTAGCAGAGGTTAGAATGCTCTGCAGCTGCTAATAAGGTCAATGTCAATGTCTCTTGTGAAATAGAACAATTCCTTCAATGTGTAGGGAGCTGCATTATTCCAAGAACATTCTACGTATGTCATATCTTCTACCTTTGGAGCCTCCTTCAAAGTGAGATTATAGGCATCTCCATTTTCAGATGGGGAAGTCTCTTGAAATATAATATGTGGCATTCTCTTTTGGTTTTACAGTAATTGGTTGAAGCAGGTCTTGAAATTAGTCTGTCCCGCTCTGAGAAAACTTTTGTGCACTAGACTGAGTCCATGTGTCTTATATAATTGCAAGGTATCCTGTGTGGGTGTATATGTTGATGGATATTTGAAATTAGCCTGGAGTTTAGTGTTTGGGTTTTTTTCCCCCATTACTATTTATTTCTGAGATGTAGATGCCTATAGTTAGGCTTATCAGTAATCAAGTAGTCTAAAAATATGATTAACCTACAAACACCTTTGGGCTATACCTTCACCTGTAAACCTTCACACTTTGTAAAAATTTTGCTAAAGAAATGAGTCCCTATTTAGCATGTGAGGAGATTGTGGTGGCTGCCGTGGAAGAGACTGATTCAAGTTGAGAAGTTAGCAGTTAGGAAAGACTCCCTGGTTTCTGGTTTTGCATTCTTATTATCCATTTCTGAAGGCTTAAAGCCTTTGTCTTCATTGCTTAAGAATTGTTGAGGACCAGCATTTCATTACAGGAGGCTAAGAGAGGAAATGCCAGTTCTGCAGCCAGTCACTTAAGCTTTGGAACCTAAGATACTGCTTTGCAGAGATCCTACATCTAGTTTAAAATAAAACCACAAAATGCAGTGGGAGTCAAAGTCTTTAAGACCATGCGTAGGAGGTCATCATGAGTCATAACTTAATGAGAGAGGATCCCAATCAACTAATAAAATCTGCAGAAAACTAAGAAAAGAAGACCTGAGGTCCAGTAGAAGGGAATTTTCATGAACCATCAGCATCTGCATGTAGACTTTCCATCCCCGGGGATCTGTAAGGTCATTAAACCAGGAAGTCTTCCAGGGCATCTTACTGAGCACAGGGCTGGGGGCCAAGCAATGTCTTCAGTCTCTTGCCAGATCTCTAGTCTATGAATCAAAAATTGACTCTGTTTATAGGGGATCTCGTAAGATTGTGGGTGCTCTGTAAATTTCAGGTAGTGCTTTTCATTCACCAGGGAGCGTGATAATTTTCCATGGTTGTCTTCAGTGAAGATTTTATTTTTAAAAAACCATGATAGTAATTTCACACATTGCGAATAACAGGTTTCTGCCATCAGTTTATATCAGATAAACTTTAGACCTGTGAGTTAGAAAACTTAAGTACCAGACTCAGCCAACTCAGGTACAGATAGACTAGATATTTCTCTTTTTAATCATCACACAGCTCATACATAAAGCTGTTAGGAGACAGAAGGGATTGCAAAGATAACTAATTGGCACTCAAATTAGAATTTGTCTTAAAAATATCAGTTTATTTTGTACATACTTCACAGACCTTAACCATGTTTCTGTCTGATTCTTTTGTGAAATGAAAGTGCCAATACAGAATGAACTGTTTTGATAAGCTGCCTCACAGTTTTAGAGTATACTTAATCTCTAAGAACTAGTACGTAATGATGCCATTTTCCTGAGTTTATTCTTATGAGCCACAGTATTATACCCTGCTGCTTATCTAATTTGAAAATGGTTGTAATGTTTGGAGAAAGTTAATATTGAGTCATGCCAAAACCTTAATAAACTTAGTCTTGAACTAATATTTCAGGCTCATGGGGGATTTCTGTATGCTAAGATAGATTTTAATATTACAAAAATGCAATAGTGACCTTTCCATAAAACCTTAATAAAATTACTTTGTGATATAAACTGCAGAAGAGATGGGAACTTTCTTGAACAAGAGTATACGTGATTTATCTGCATTTCATAGTTTATCGTATATCTCATTTCTTCAGGTTACTTGTGTTTTTCTTTCCCTTAAGCCAAACAACAGTAATTTCCATAATTTAAATTAGAGAACAGACACAGAATTTTCAAAGACATCTTTTCCCTTTGCACCAGTGCCACATAACTGCAGCTGAGCTGTTGTCTTGATAATTCTAATTGTCTCTATGCTGTTAAAAGAAGTTAACAGGATAGAAACTTTCACTCATGAGTTTCAGGCATTTAATATTAAAAATACCATTTGGGGTGCCATGTAGCAGCTGTTTAGCAACAAGCAGGGTACAATGGTTTATGACAAATGTTGAGTTAAGTAAAATTAAAGTCATGAATGTTTGGCAGACAAACTGTAACCTCCCAAAATTAAAATGTTGGCTGGGATCCTGAAATTGAAATTCTTCGTTTCCCAGATACTGGCATACAGATGACCAAAAATGACCAAAATCTGAAGCCCATAGCTTTGACTTCATAATATTTTGTTAGTTCTAGTTAGGGTGGAAAAAAAGTCTTAATAAGTATAGTCAGTATGAAACATAGTGTTCTAAACTGCCTTTTGTGGTCTCCTTGATGGCTTGACTCTTTCAAAAGTCTCTTTCAAGTCCACAAATCAAAGACGAGATGATGGCTGTTTAAGGAGTAGAAAGTTCTTTTTATTAGCTCCAAGACTACTTGCAAATGCAAAATTGGACAGCCATTACCCAAACAATCAACACTCTGCATCTGTTTTACCACTTAAATTTTAATCAGTGTTCTTGTTCAGAATAAACATTAAAAAGCATTTCACAGCATTACTTGAAGTGAGAGAGTGTTTAGACTTCTTTGGGTCAGAGGAATTTGGAAAGAGGCTGATAGGGCCTAGAGATGGACTAACCCAGCTTTATTTTCTGAAAAGACCTTAGAGAGGCATTTGATCCTATCTCAGCCAGTGCAACATCTCTGTATAACCTCCAAGAACAGAGGAACATCTGAATCCTTTAGTGACTGGAAGCATCTACTCTGAAATCTGAAAACTTTATCATTTTCATTGTAAAATAAATTATTTTCCTGATATTGATTTAAAATCTGCATTCCTGAGACCACTAATCTTTGGCACATAGTTTTTCCTATGAATGAACACAGAATGTCTGTCTTACTCCCTCTTCCATGTGGGTGAGTTTCAATACATGCCGTGAGTCAGAATGGGGATGGGATGGGTATTAGACGGGCAGTTCAAGGATATGGTTCTGTCACAGCTCCACCAATAGGGCTGTGGGACTCTGCCCAATTTGCCAGTTCTTGGCTTCTGTTCCCACCCAGTTACAGGAAGAGCTCAGATTGACTCTGAAATCCGTGGAATCTCTTGTACTACTTGTTTCTTGAATGGCGTGACTTCCTTCACCAGCTCTCTAGTTTGTTGATATGCTTCTTAAAATTCTGGTGTGGAAGTGTGTAGAATACTCTAAGCAATGGAGGGCTCTGAAAAAGTTTGCTAAGGTCGTTGTATCCCTGGATCAGTGTTCTCCCCAAGACTGCATTAAAGTTTAAACAACTACCTCTTCACCATTAGCTCCCTAAAGTTGGAGTTCACCAAAATTTCAGATATTTTTTATGTAAAAAAGCCAGTTTTTTGGGTCCTGTGCTTGCGTTTTTTTTTAAGCTTCCATGAAGATCTTTGTGTTGACCTTGATAATTTGACCCATTCTTTGAAACGGTCATTTTGTAGCAGTGCACGTAGCTCAGGACATATTTGAACATCTGAAATGCTAGAAGGAGCAGTGGTGGAGATGTCCACTGATAATGAGGAGCGAAGTTCTGGAGAGGAGAAAAGAATACTGATACCACAATGGAAGGAGGATCAGTAGAGAACAGAGAGAAGATGGAGTTAAATTCTAGAGAGGTTAGGAAGGATCAGGACCAAGATAAGGACATTGAGTTTGAAGACTAAAAGGTCCAGCTACTCGAAAAGGCATTTTGGACAGACTATTTGAGGTAGATTCCATATGTTAAGACATTTACAGTGAGTTGATAGTGAGGAGATGGTGGTCCTGGAAAAGCTTGTTTTTATTATTTAAAGAAAACTGGCCATGGGAGGGTGTGACATTAAAGGTAAAATATACCTTAATTATAAGCCTTCCTCTCTTTAAAACTTCAGTAGATGTTTTGTTCATAAAACCCAATTTAACTTATCATTCATGTAATGGTCATAATTGAATCCCATTTCCTTTCCTGTTTTACCTTGAGGGTTGGTTTCAATTAGGGCAGAATAAAAATAAAAATAAAAAAATATATAATGGCTTACACTTGTGATTTCATCAGAGTTAAATATAGGCAACCACATTAATTTTGTTAAAATGCCCACCACAGATATTCCAAAATAGCATTGTAGGCCAGCAATGTCATGGACCAAGTGGTTAGATCCTGATATTCTGATAAAACTAAATTTTCTCTATTGTATTGGGAATATTCTAAAAGCAAATCTAAGAATTAAAGAGCATGATCTTGTTAAAGTGAAAGTTATTTTATGAAAGCGTTAAAGAGTAAAATAAAAGAACTTGAATTCATTTTTCTTTTGGGTAATATGAACTATTTCCTGATTTTGAAGCTGAGAGTATAAGGGTCTGTATCCTTGGGTAATTTCAAAGTGGGAAATTGGGTAGTGAGAGTAAAATAGGCGTTTCTTTTATTTGGTTTAACTGCCTCTTATTGAAGCAGCTTAAAGACAATCGCAGGAAAGATTATTTTTCCCTCATTTTCGTCAGAGGCCATATCTTCAAAGCATTTTACCGAATTTAAGGAACTTCCATCATGATAACCAAGGTCAGACAGTGAGAGTTGAAAGTCAAAGGGTTTCTTAAATTCTAGGTCTGCCATAATTTGAGAGAGTCTAAGCTTTCTGAGCTCTGATTTCCACATTTTGCGGTTGGGTTATGATTTCTAACTTAGAGGATATGAAAATACTTGGGGTAAAATATAAACCATTGCATAGATGTTGGGTGCCCATACTGTGAGAGCTGTGCGAAGCTTGGTGGGTCAAAGGTGAATAGCCCCCAGCTTATGCATTTTGAGCTGAGTGGTGACTGGAGCCGCTTTCATTTCTCATTCCTGCAGCAAGTCCAGCTTCTCCGCCTAATGAGAATGTCATCCTCCTAGTGTCCAGGTCAGGCCATTGACTTCTTTCTGGTGTCTTTGAAACTTACTTGCCTGCAATCCTGTGGCATTTTAGAATATGCTGGGTCAAACTTTACCCCTCAAGAAATAAAATAATTGATTGCAGACACAAGGACTGAAGCAATTTTTTCAGTAACTTTGCTTATTAGTGCTGACGCTTGGGGGAACCAAGGGCTTGTCTAGCAAAGGGGCAGGGAATTTAGTTAAAGAAGCTCTGTTTTTGTTCTCTTTTTCCCAGCCTGCTGATATGGCTTGAATTAGAAGTTAGAGACATTTGCTAAAATAAAATACGACATGAGCTCTTGGGAATCGCTTCACATCCGCCATTCTGACCTCAGATATCCTTCCCATTGCCTCTGGGCCTTGTTAGAGTGAGGGATGTTTTTCAGTTTCTATATAAGCAGTGGAAGCAAACGCATTTTTAAATAATCCAGTAAAAGCACACATCTTATGAAAGGAACAATTATTTGAAGGCTGTTGACCTTACCAGAATTGGGCAAGTGTTTGGCATCTTAAAAGTCTGCTTTGATACTGAAGAGCTGTTCTAGAAATGTCACCATGTCATTACCCCGTCAGTTGCTCTTCAATACACAATGGTAATGCATTGTTTTTAACCTTACTTGGAGCCATCTGAATGTGGCTTTCATTTTAGGAAATAAAGTATATTTCAGGAAGGACATATGTGGTTCTTAAATAATATCTACATTTATTCAGAGCCCAAATAATGTTTAATCAAACTAATTGGAGCTAGAAGGCATCAGAAAAAATGACTGTTTCAGCCTCTGACTTTTAAAGACAAGGAAACTAAGGCTCCAAGAGCTGAAGGGGCTTTGTCAAGGTCGCGCAACTAGTTGGGACAGAGGTGGGACTGGAATCCAGGTCATCCATCTCTGAATGCTCTGCTGTTTCCATTCCAGCAGGCTGTATAGGTCACGTTAATTTAATATGAATTGTGGAAACAATGTAATATATAATAAAGTCAGACTCGTTTTTTAGGGTGTGGCCAAATTACTTATAGAACCATAAAATTTGGATCATTCTAATTCAGTTTTCTAATGTCACATTAGAAGATCTATTTCAACTTGTGTGAACATTGGTGCTATTATTTCCTAGGCGAATCATGTTGAAACAGATGAAGTGTTCAGTCTCCTGCTGGTATATCAGACAAAGCCAAAGACAGCATATATTCTGATACATAGACTGAGCTTTTAGGTGCACTCTCACTTACGTAAACCAGTGCAAACAGTAAGTTTCCCGCCTCATTGGAAATAATGGTTAATTATAATTGTATGATGCCACACCTGGGGCAAAAAAAACGAAACCAAAAACCTGAAAAGGTAACACTCCTTCCATAAATAAATGAACTGAGCTTTAGGATTTTGCTTCTTTTTCCTTTCAGACTAATTGTATTTTTGTGCATTAAAAAAACAAAGAGGAAGGAAGGTCTGGGGATTTTTGAAAGTATTTGCGTAAGTAGAAAAAATAAAATCAACCTCCTATAACCTTAAATTCCATGTCACTTTTTCTCACTCTCTCTCTTTTGTTAGTTCTATCCCTATCCTTAGTTTAAGTTTTGAAGACTGGAGGTGGAACGATTTTGAACAGACGTGTAAATAAGGAGATAGTTGAATTTGTGTGAGATTTGAGGTTTGTTTAGGTTACATCTCTTTGACCACAGGTTATTTTCAGGTTGTGTGGTACCCTGCGTGTATGAACATAAAAAAAGCTGTTAATTTTGGATAACTTTTAGCTCAAAACCTAGGGAAAATTTTTTTTCTTTTTTAAAGATTGGCGCCTGAGCTAACGTCTGTTGCCGATCATTTTTTTTTTTAATTCTTCTCCCCAAAGCCCCCCAGTACATAGTTGTGTATTCTAGTTGTGAGTCCTCTGGTTGTGCTGTGTGGGACACCGCCTCAGCATGGCCTGATGAGCGGTGCCATGGCGGCACCCAGGATCCGAACTGGTGAAACGCTGGGCCGCAAAGTGGAACACATGAACTTCACCACTTGGCCATGGGGCCGGCCCCTAGGGAAAATATTTATTTTCTCCTTGTATGGTCTGGACTCAGTTCTAATATACATGGTCTTATACTTTATCCTCATCTTATGACTCCAGCATAATAATAGCAAAGGCCTATTTATAAAATCACTTGGAGAATGTTTAAATATCAGGAATCTTGATTAAATTTGAGAGATCATTGTCTATATTTATTTTAATAAGAAAATAGTTTTTATAATAAAGAATTCTTCAAGCCCTTGAATTTGTGCCTGCTCTTGTACAAAGCAGTTTCCTTGTTTTTGTGAAGTCCTATCTTGCAATCCTCAGACTTGTTCCATACACATGCCTGAGGCAACATTCAGATGGATTATTCAAGCAAAGATAAAATAAAAATCTTTCCTTTGAAATATTCAAATAATTAAGGCAAAATTGGGCATCTAAAGAGAGCTCTCTCTTCTGTCGTGTAAGATTCATGTTGGTGATGTTTTGCCTAATAATTGTGGCAGAGCCAGTTCAAGGGCAAATGAAGGGCAAAATATGGAGGGCAGGGCATAAGAGAGAGGAGGACCTTATGAGCACCCCAGGAGGTCTCCTCGAAAGAGGCTGTCTCTAAGGAAAAGAAAACCACATACCCCACCCCATGAGGACATGTCCAGAGTGTGGCCTCACCTTTGAGGACCCAGGTGCCAATGTGAGCAGTCCTCAAGGGGAACCAGTGGTCAGACGTCTGACTAAGTGTGGGGCACAGCAGAGGTGAGGTTGGGATGTATAGCCAAGAAATTATTCATAGGCCCAACTAGGCTGCAGAACCAGGTTAAGAATGGAAACTTGTTCTGTAGGCTAGGTTCCAGCTGGGCACCAGGGAGGCAGCAGGGTATAAGTTGGGAACAAGAGACTGGGAACAAATTTCAATTTCTGGGAAGGTAGAGCAGGTACACACAGAAGTGATACTGATGGGGCTGGCCTGGTGGTATAGTGATTAACTTTGGTGCACTTCACTTTGGTGGCCCAGGTTCACAGGTTCGGATCCCAGGCGCAGACCTACGTCACTCACCAAGCCATGCTGTGGCAGCGACCCACACACAAAGTTGAGGAGGATGGGCACAGATGTTAGCTCAAGGCCACTTTTCCTCAAGCAAAAAGAGGAAGATTGGCAACATGTGTTGGCTCAGGGCCAATCTTCCTCACCACCCCCATCACCCCCATCTGCACCCCTGCCCCTTCCAAAAATGATACTGACATGTGCATTTGGATAACAGGAGCAGGGTTTATTGTCTTCTGCCTTGGTTGTTTTTAGTTGTGTTTGGGAGCTCCTCCACAGAGTAAGATATTCATTCATTCATCCTTTCATTCGTTCAGGGTTTACTGAATGCTGGCCATATGCTGGACACTATAAAAGCAAACAAGGCCAACCTTCCCAGGGTTCCTCCTATAGTGAAGATACAGATAAACAACAACTGTTGACAATGTAGCATGGTAGATTCTACGAAGAGGGAAGTACAGTGTGCTTAAGAAAATACAGGAGTGGTAGCTAACCCAGGTTCTCTTGCTGATACCTAGAAGATAACCAGACTGACCAAGTTCAGGAATGAGAAGGAAAGAGAAATATGCAAAAGGCTCAATGTATTTTGTGCAATGAATCAAGTTAAGTCCAGAGAGAAGAATGTAAGGGAAGAGTGGTGAGAGATGACGCTGCTTGTCATTGAAGCCAAGGGCACTTGTCTTCTAGAACGCTCCTGTTTAACATGATCTTTCTCCTCAGCTCTTTTGTTGATTGAAGCTCTTTAAAGACTGAGTTTGCTGGTTGAATCTTTATTTACCCAATCTTTTCTGAGTTCTTAGGAGAAATATTAGCATTCATAGCTTACAGTTATCAGGGACCATAAAGGTTTGGGCCAAAAGCAGGAAGTGCTTAAAGTGACCTGTTAAGTGACTTCAATGTCTGATTGTCGATTAAATAGATGTGTTGGCTGAGTGTTAAATATGTCACCGTTTATTTGCTTTCTTCAAGTTGCTTGTCACTCTTTATTGGTTTCTTCAGACTTAACCCTTAAGGATTAAGGGACCTCAGCATCTACTCTTGATCTTGGTTGGAAAGCAAGTACCAGGACCTAGAATCTCCATAGCCTTGATTTTCCATGGCCTTCCTGAGAGAAGTGCATGTTCTAGACAAGTGGACTGTCTTTACCAGTCTGAGCTTTAGTCCCTAATGGCTGGCAGGTCTCTTTCCCTGGTGAGCTGGCCCTGGCCAGAGATGAAGATCAAAAGACCTTTTTTCCTTCTTTTTCTGTTTTCCCTTTTTCTTTTTGATGAAGACTCGATCCAAGGCAGTTGTCCTCAAACTTATCTGACATCAGAATCACCTGGCCAGCTGGATGCACCCTGGATTTCTGAGCCCCATCCCAGATTTTCTGATTCAGAAGGTCTGGGTGGGGCCTGATATTTTGCATTTCTGATGAATTCTCTGATGATGTGTGTTGTCTAAGTACCACAGTTTGAGAACCACTGATCTAAGGTGAACCCCTGGGGCCAAAACCTTCTCTGGTCTTTCCCTTGTGCTCCCGGATTGAGTCCTCAGGAGACTGAAATCCCAATCTTGGCTATCCAGATCTTACCATCAAGAGCTCAAAGGATGTTCCAGTAAAGAAGAAACTAAGGCAGAGGGAGAGGTCAACCCAAGCCTCCATTCTCATAGTCCCCACCCTGGACCCCCTGGGCTCTCCAAGGACAAAGCCCCACACTTCTATCTTAGTTGCACAGTTAAGAGCACCATGAAACAAAATCCATGAGAGACAGTTATTTGTATGATCTGTTTATGACCTCCACATAAAACCATACTTAATCGGTCGTGTTACCATTTTGTTTTCTATTTCTCCAGACCTTATCAGAACCCTTATCCTGGGAGAGAGAAGGACTGAACCCTCCCCAAACGTTGTGTATGGCTAACATCTACTACTAAGGGAGAAGTTGTTGTTTCTGTGCGTGGTAAACCGTACACATCTACCCTATACTCTGTTAGTTCTGATCTTGAAAACAGTAGCAAATGCTACTTTTGAGAGACGGAAAAACATCCAGTCTTTTCTTTACAAGTATCCCAGGTTTGCCTAATTGTCTCATTTCTCAGGAGTGTTGTATTTCTCAGGGCTGTTGAGGTTAACTCTGTTTATCTTAAATATTCAGTAGTAATAAAATACCTTCTGCTGTTTGCCATGCCGCCTTAGTCACTAAAAACAGAGGAACTTTATTTTAGAGGCCTTTAGTTTGCAGAAGTTTTCCAATATGTAAAAGAAAAAAAAGTCTTACTAAAACAGATTTGTTATTATATGAAATCAGAGAAAAAGCCAGTTAAATTATATATTCCTTTCCCCTGGTTCCTACTGCACACTATATATTTTCATATTCTAAAGGTTGATTTATCTTGCATCTTTTTTTTTAAAGTATGCTTTTTTTTGGTGAGGAAGAGTGGCCCTGAGCTAACAATCTGCTGTCAATCTTCTTCTTTTTTATTTTTCTCTCTCCAAAGCCCCAGTACATAGTTGTGTATCCTAGTTGTAAAACCTTCTAGTTCTGTATGGGACGCCACCACAGCAGGACTTGGTGAGCGATGTCTAGGTCTGTGCCCAGGATCCAAACCTGCAAACCCTGGGCCACTGAAGTGGAGCACACCAACTTAACCACTATGCCACCAGGCCAGCCCCTATCTTGCATCTTATCAAACAAAAATTTGTTTTCAGCAGCCATGTCTGTAACTCACTACTATAAACATCATTAATATGCAAATAATATCTTCCAATTCTGAAAGATCAAAATACGGTTAAGCCAGGAACTTACTAAATGTTTAGGAATATGACACCTCAGAAGACTCATGGGTAGATAGGCCCCTACTGTTCTCACCCTCTGCCACTGAACCGTCCTTCACCAGAATTGCTCCCTAAGCCTGAGTGGGCCTCTGCTTGAGCCCTGCAGAAGGACTTCGCTGCAAGGGAAGAGGTCAGTAGCAAGGTCAGAGAGCCTCAGTCACAGACAAGTACTTTTAATACAGTCAGCCACGTAACCTGTTCAAGAAGATCTTGGAGGCTGCCATGGGAACCTCAGGTGTCATTTCCAAGGGAATCGCTGCAGGCACACCACCAAGATCCAATCATTTGAAACAAACCAGTTCTTCTCTTGAGAAACTCTATACTTCATCGTATTCTAGTATCTTTGAATCATTGCGGACTAAATTAAATGTTAACAGTTACTCATTATATTCAAATTAAGCTGATCCTAAATATCACAGATAACCAAGCATCTTTTAGACATGTTTTGTAAAATTCTGATGTAATGAAGCATATAATATGATCATAAGTATCACCTAATACATTTTAAAGGCAATTCATTTTAACATTTGTATTCATCTATTTTGTATTTATTAACTTTTAAGAAAGTTACATTTGCCTCTTATGATTCATGTTGAGGTGAGGGAGATAGAGACAAATAGCAGATGTTTGTTTTCTGTTTTTGTTTTATTCCTGTTCAATTTTTGTTTTTTATGAACTCCAAAAAATTATTTTAAATCAGGTGGTGCTTTATTGATAAGTGTATTTATTGTATATTTATGATAAATGTAAGTAGATTTATTGTGGCAAAGGCCTTAGGTTTTTTTGCAGTTCAGAATTCGTTCAAGACTAAATCCAGCACCACCTCAATCTATTTTATTTCCAAGTATAGTAGAGAGTAGTATTGATGCGGGATCGGTGAGCCGAGGAGTCGAAAGAAAGATTTCTTAGACTCTCAAGATCTGGCAGTAGTGCTCTTTTATTTAGAGAATAGAGATAGAGTAGCATGGGGACAGGACCCATGGGCAGTCAGAGCTTCTGCTGCTCCTGCTGCTGCCCCGAACTGAGGGTTAGGGCCAAATTTAAGGCATAGGTAAGTGAGTTATCTCTTTATTAGTGCCCGTTTGGTCTGGCCATTTGGCGGTCCCATAACTTTAAGATAAGAATCAAACCGGATTGAGTAAATGGCAGAAGTCACCGCTCAAATATTATCTTCAACTAAAGACAAAGGAGGATTTTGGGGTGAGGGTCAGTTACATGAGGTTGCCAGGCAGTTTCCAGAGATAAGGCCATCCCCCCTTCCTCCTGGCTCAGAGGGGGAGGCATCTTCACAGATAGATGTTTCCCTTAGAAATGTAAATGTTTTCCCAACAAGGGGCAAACAAATTCCAGAGAGGGAGGCATGGAGATTTCCTTTACAACTGCAATTGTCTCTGATCAAAAGGGCAAACAAATTCCACTCCTTGGAGCCTGCTTCTTATCTGTAGTTTTAAAAGTAACCAGCCTAAAAAATCCTCATCATAAACTGTTTTAAAATTAAGCAGCCTAAAAATCCCCATCATAAACCCCCCCTGAACCCATTTTGGCCCCGAAATCTTTTGGGGATATGGACGATGGTCAGTCTTCTGTAACTACTTCCGGCTGTACAAGGTCGTAGAGCTGTTCCTAAATGGGGCCATGGGTACAGGTAGGAGGCTCAGCGGAACGGAAGGCTGCGCCCGTGGCGTCCAAGGCTGACAAGGTGTACAAATCCTCTGGCGATGAGAGAATCATTTGATGAGAGGTGGTCCAGGAGGTGAAACTTTGTTGACATGTGGAAGACAAACAACGAAATAGACAACAAATTATAATAAGAAATACAAGCAAGATGATTAACCCAATGAATAAGGTTTTGATAGTAGTCCAGAAACCTGGACCTGACCAAGAGTTCAACCAATCATTTAGAGATAGGGTAGGGTCAGACATGGACTTAACTTGGTGGCTCATATCAGATAGGAAGCCAGAGATATTTTGATGGTAGTCAGGAATATAAACACAACATTCAGTTTTTATAATGGCACAAGTGCTCCCCTGTACTGCTGTGAAGACATCCAGTGCCATTTGGTTTTGGAGGACTGCCTTACGCATTTGGGACACTTCTAAACCAAGCAGCGAAAGGCTATGTTGCATATCATTTAATGTTTTCATAGTAAATTTGTTTAGAGCTTCCATGTGCCAGATGACACTTTCGATTCTTAATTGGGGAAGGAAAATTGAGGCAACATGGTCATACCAGTGGAAGACAGCGGGTCCAGTGCTGTTGCAGGTTGGGTAAATTAGCAGGAGGAGATATAGTAAATGTAGTTCTACCTTGCATCCAGACGAAGCCTAGGGTGCATCGTCCAATCCATCCAGGTGGCAGCCAAGCCCATAAGTTGGAGCCACATAACCAGTGACTGCCATTAGGGGCTAACCAACGTACGCTGGGCTGTCTATCCCAGTCAGTCCCAAACCAATCAGTATTTCTTAAGGCTATGATATGAGAACACATATAAAGGGGAATTTTTCCCATAGGTCGGGTGCTATTAGGCCATGTGTCACAGGTGTGATTGGTTTGTTCCCAACATACAGTGGCCTTTTGACTGAGTTGACCACTAGTAGGAGTGAGCCAAATATATTCATCCCAAATTTGATATAGTCCGTCCTGTGTGTATCCATAAGTTGGGGACTTTACCTTTGGAACTTGTTGTTTATGATCCACCTGTGACAAGGCAAATCTAGTTAGTATTTGGGCAGTAGTATTGAAGGAAAAGGTTTGATTGTGGCCAGGGAACTCCCAGGTATCAGAGATGGATGGCCACAAGGAAACATTATGATTAGTAACAGATGAATCTTGCAGAAGAGAAGAGCTAGAATCTAATATCCATGAATGTGTACTATACCTTCTACTGAAACATAATTTTTTTCTCTCTAAAATCACCCTCATTTTTATAAAAGATAGCCAAATTAAGATTAACTGGTCTGCCAATTATTTACATAAGTGCAGCAAGAATACCAATTGATTATACAGGCTTTTTAAATCTGCTTTGCTGGAATTTTTATGAGGACTCTCAGATTGAACTGTAAAGGCCTCTGGAGGCCAGAAAAGCCAAGCCAAGGACTTGCCATCAGATTTTGCCTGCAGTACCTACAGGTTTGGGTGGACTCCTCTCTTCTCGAGGTCCCCCAAAATATTCTGAGGTTCCTTGCACCCGCCAGATAAGCAAGCTTCCTTACTTACCGGGTAAGATTGTCAGAATCTCTGTAAACAAGGTACCAGGCCCATGATTCCAAGTGGCTGTATTCCAGAAAGTCCAATCTTTGTTCCTGAAAAGCTGTCTTGTCATATCTGAGCCTGTATGTTTCAAATATGACATTCCAGTCAAAGCTTTGGTAATATAATCAATGTGTCCTGTTATAAGGAGAACAGATTCTTATTGAACTTATGCAAATATTGCCGTGAAATAACCACTCACTCACAAAGAGTTTCCAAATTCTGGAGGGATCAGGTAGGGAGAAAATAAATGTTTCAGTTTCGCTCATAACGGTATAACTTCACTAAATCGCTGTAAGTCATAGTCAGCATAAGAGAAAAGATTTCCTTAAATCTGAGAAAACAAAACAAAACATTAAAACTCAACAATATTTCAAACAGAAGTCATAAAAAATTATAATCATCCTCATTAGTTCACACAGTCCTGTATAATCAGTTCTTGAGCTTAATCTTCTGTTAGCAGGTCTATGAGCTTAGTTTCTGTTAGAATTCTGTAATTTCTTAACGGTTCAGTTTTACAATCTGAAAGTTTATCAGAAACCTGTAGTTTAGAACCTTTGTCATAATCCTTTCCAGGAATTTCTCTGAAGATGAAATATATTTGCAAAAGCAAAAAGCATCACAGTAAAACAGCAACTATCTGCAAATGGACAAAAGACTCAAAAGGGCAATTGACAAAGAAACTTGGCTATTTCTGTGACATATAACACTTTAAGATAATAACTGGAATTATGACTGATAACCAGAACAGATTAGAATTTTAGGAATGCTATATAATGTTAAGACACGTATATTAATAACATTCACCCACGTAATACCACATAAGAAAGTTTATCATTGCTTATTTGACAATGCTACCCATGTAATTTAATAAACCAAATAAATCTAATTAATTTAGTATTTTCCTCCTTATAGGAAGAGAGCAAATTTCTTTGAGAAGTCTCAGGGGCCCTCTGAAAATCCTCAGAGAAATTCTTCTTCCATCTACCAGGTCAAAAGAAAGCCTTCATTCAGGACTTGAATATTTTTGAGGGAGAAGCTTGTCAAAAATATCAAAAGTTTTTAAAATGCTTGTTCAAATAGGAAACAACGCTCACTGTTAAACAATGCTCAGGCATCCATTCAAAGTGACAACAGAGACAGTCAAGAGCAAACAACACCATCAAAAAAAAAAAAAATTTTAGAAGAGACCACTTTCTTTCTGAATATAGGAAATTATTTTAACAAAACATAGATTTTCTGTCTTTTAGGTAGAGTTAGAGCAGGCCAAAAGTTCAAGAAAATTATCCTTTGAGAGAAAACCAAATTTTAATTCCTGTACCAGCTTATTTTTAACATTAAAACTCACTCACTTAATTGGATTTACTTTAGTCTACTTGACCAGGCATAAAACTCCTTTCAGAATTTCTCCTTCATAAACCTTCTACAACTTTCTTTTTGCCTTCAGAATTTGTCCCAAAGTCTTTCTTTTTTCCTTTCTAGTACATTAGGACAAATTTATCATTCTTAACCCATCAAACAAAAATACTTCCATTCTTTGTACCTTCTTTACTGAAAACTTACACCTTACTTTCCTTGAATACAGAGCTGTTTTCCTTATTAATTCCCAGTAGCTTTAATTATATAAGTTAATAACTTTTAACCCTTAACAGACCCTAGTAAACACTGAAAAGGTAAGCAATCTTTTATATCAGCATTCTAAACACTTCATAATTCCTAGAAACACGCCGCTTCACAATAAAACACAAGGCACGCTTTTTAATAGACCCAAATGCTTTTAGCCTCTTTACAATAAGAAGCCGAAAGTAAATAACTTTGATACGTTTTAGCAATAATGTTTCAGTGTTCTATCCAATTCAAAAACGACCCAGATACTCAGATTTTTATCATTTAACTTAACTTGGCAAAACTCAAGATTGTTACCAAAAAGAATTTCAAAGCTGTTTTTTTCCCAAGTATACAGACCATAAAACAGTTATTGTACCCACTTTTATCTATTTAAACCGTTTGTTTCCAACAATTATTTTCAGATTACCTACGAAAACGCCATGAGACATTAGACAAAATTGATCATCATTTAAAGCTATTATTTTGCTGACGAATTTAACAGACAACATGAACTTATTTGACTAGGAAACCCAGGCTGCATGCCTGCATCGTATGCAAATACCGACAACTCTGACACGACTATTTTCAATCAAACCAACAAACTTAAACAAGCTTTCATTTACCAAAGGTTAATTCACATCACGTTAACTTGAAAGACATTGGATTAATTTCTACTACATTTAGAATTTATGTAAGCGCTTACTTTAAGCCAATTAAACAGAGCTCTTAATTTTGGCCATACCATCCGGAGGTAAAATATCACACATACAACGTACACATAGACACACATACACAGAGACTGCACAGCTATTGTTTTTTACCAATATTTGTGGAGAAGATACTCAAGATGCTAGATTTTTTGCAAGGGCACGCTTATGGCCGTTTTGCCTCTCCCCTCCTCTTTCTTTCTTTCTTTCTTTCTTTTTTTTTTTTTTTTCCTTCAGTCTTAGGAATTAGTGATGGACTTAGATAGTAGTTCCTGGAGAGGGGAGATGATAATCCTTTTCGTGATAAAGGAACTAGGTGGAGTCCGAACTGCCTCTAGAGCTGTATTTCCAGTCTTGCAAGGATTTTCTAAAGACAGTTGCTCTTGATTTCCCAGAAACTGGATCGTAACGCAAATTACATTCCAGTTTGATCTACCTGTCCAGCTGCATCACAAAAGCACAGAGAAACCCCTCAAGTTTTCTCCCAGATGGAGTTAGAATGCATCCGCAGGGTGGGCCTCCGGGGATGCTCAGGGGCCTTCCCTGTGGCGGTAAAGCCAGTGTCTGACTGACAGCAGCTGGAGAAAGGGTGCAGAGGCCGATTGCGGGTGTTGACATAGTTATAAGATTTAGTCAAGTCCCGCTCAGCCTGGGCACTTTGTCTCCGAGCCAGCATGGTTGAGGCAGGGAAGCAAGAGGCAAAGGCCTGGAACTGGCTGGAGGCACTCCCAGTGCCAAGGTTGAGAGTTAAGTCCCTGGCAAAGGGCTTATTTTTCCAATTTTACAGAAGGTCAAGGTTCTGCTCAGGTCTAGCCTGAACTTAACCTCGACTTGGTGACAACAGAAGAGATGATGAGCAAAACAGACAAAGAAAGGAAAAGAAGAGATCAGACCTCACCCTCATGGCCTCTTCCAGAGGGTTATCAAGATAAGAGTCACACAACAGTTGCCGTACTGGGGCGCACTACGCTAGCACGACAGTTCACAGAATAAATCACAGGTCTCCTACCCTCATAACCGACTCAGTAGGTGACTAAAATACTCAATGAGTCAACTGTCAAGAGAGGGCACCCCCACTTAGGGTTGCTGGGGTGATCAGGCCCAGAAACCCAAAGTTGGGGCTCCCAGGGGTGGAGCCTTTTACTCTTTAAAGATTTCTTGGTTTCCCAGTCGCAAAGCTCAAAAGGAGATGAAAATGGCCATTGTAACTCCAAGAGAGACAAAAGAAACAGGTCCATTACCATGAAAAATCCCCCCTGAACCTAGGGCAGCGTCCTACCCGTCGTTCCTACTGTGGGGTTCCTATAGCAAGGGGTGATGGGGGCGTCCCCCGGCATTGCATCCCTTGTATACCTTCCCTGTTATGCCTGGCAGTAACAGGTGCCTGGTGCCTATTCTGCCTGACAGCATAGGCCTGGTGAATGGTCCCCGAGAGAAAAGGAGAAAGAAAAGGAGCCATTACCTTGAAAATCCCCCCATTGGGGTTCCTGTAGCAAGGGATGATGGGGCATCCCTTGAACATCTTCCCTATTCTGCCTGGCAGGAATAGGTGCCTGGCGTATGGTCCCAGAGAAAGGGAGCCATTACCTTGAAAATCCCCCCAATGGAGTTCCTGTAGCAAGGGATGATGGGGGCATCCCTTGAACATCTTCCCTATTATGCCTGACAGTAATAGGTGCCTGGCGTATGGTCCCAGAGAAAGGGAGCCATTACCTTGAAAATCCCCCCATTGGGGTTCCTGTAGCAAGGGATGATGGGGGCATCCCTTGAACATCTTCCCTATTCTGCCTGGCAGGAATAGGTGCCTGGCGTATGGTCCCAGAGAAAGGGAGCCATTACCTTGAAAATCCCCCCAATGGAGTTCCTGTAGCAAGGGATGATGGGGCATCCCTTGAACATCTTCCCTATTATGCCTGACAGTAATAGGTGCCTGGCGTATGGTCCCCAGGAGAGAAAAGGACAAAGACAGTGAGAAAGAGAAAGACAGTGAGGAATTTTCCACCAGTCTGGGGGACATTCTACCCAATTGCATCCTGGAGCCATTCTCCCAAGAAGGGGTTCCCATACTCCACCAAAGGTTAGAGTTTGGTACTTCCCTTGAACTGGAGTCCCGAGTGGGACTTTCCTCGCAGTTCAGAGCGTGGTCAGGTGCCAGAGGGAGGGATCCCAATCCAGCCTTTGGAAAAGAAACCTTCCACGGGAGTCTTGGAGATTGGCGGCCGTCCTAATGACTTAAGTGGCCGACCCGCGCCCACGTAAAATTTGTCTATTAGAGATAGAGTCAGGAAGGAATGGATTAATTCATTCTCCATCACCCTGAGGCTTAAGGTACTGAATCTCTTCAAGCTGAATGCCACAATTTGCCCCATAGAGTAGCCATGGGCAGCAAACGTGGATTCATACAGCCATCCAAGAAAGTTCCCGATGGAGAAGCGAATTTAGATCCATCCTTGAAAAAGAGAAAGGCACAATTAAGAAAAGGGCACTTACCAGAACTCGAGCTCACAAGCCGATGAAGCAATCCCCGTACGGGCCACCAGAAATGATGCGGGATCGGTGAGCCGAGGAGTCGAAAGAAAGATTTCTTAGACTCTCAAGATCTGGCAGTAGTGCTCTTTTATTTAGAGAATAGAGATAGAGTAGCATGGGGACAGGACCCATGGGCAGTCAGAGCTTCTGCTGCTCCTGCTGCTGCCCCGAACTGAGGGTTAGGGCCAAATTTAAGGCATAGGTAAGTGAGTTATCTCTTTATTAGTGCCCGTTTGGTCTGGCCATTTGGCGGTCCCATAACTTTAAGATAAGAATCAAACCGGATTGAGTAAATGGCAGAAGTCACCGCTCAAATATTATCTTCAACTAAAGACAAAGGAGGATTTTGGGGTGAGGGTCAGTTACATGAGGTTGCCAGGCAGTTTCCAGAGATAAGGCCATCCCCCCTTCCTCCTGGCTCAGAGGGGGAGGCATCTTCACAGATAGATGTTTCCCTTAGAAATGTAAATGTTTTCCCAACAAGGGGCAAACAAATTCCAGAGAGGGAGGCATGGAGATTTCCTTTACAACTGCAATTGTCTCTGATCAAAAGGGCAAACAAATTCCACTCCTTGGAGCCTGCTTCTTATCTGTAGTTTTAAAAGTAACCAGCCTAAAAAATCCTCATCATAAACTGTTTTAAAATTAAGCAGCCTAAAAATCCCCATCAGTATTAATACTCAAGTTTTAGTCTGTATTATTAAAAACTCCTTCATAAGAATCAGTCATCAGTGGTGTGTGTGAAAGCTCCCAATGTATAGTCAAGATTTTAAATCTTTAAAGGAAAAGAAGACCATTTTACAACTTTATTTGAGTCTCTTCCTGCTATTTGTTCTTGCTAGGAATTCTAGTGGAAAACATGGATATTATTTTAAAATTGATTTATATAAAAGAATACAATTTTTAATGTCATCATCTCTTTAGAGAACGTTTTTTCCTGAATATGAAAGTTATAATCACTATAAATATTTTAAAATACAGAAAAGTATTACAAAAAATAAAAATCACCTAAAATTCCGTCATCCAAGTGTAACTACTGCTTATATTTTGGTATATGTCTTGCTAGTCTTTTTCTCCTTGAAAAAGTGTGTTTGTGTGTAAGAAATATGTATGTAACACATAAAAATTTGGATCATATGTAATGTGTTGAGAGCACTTATATTTGCTTGACAAGAGTTGTGAATATTTTTAGAAACTCGTCTAAATTTGCTATTGTTCAGCAAATATCTATTAATTTAAACCCTTATTTTTAATGGGCATAGAATATTTAAATACTATAATGTATTGAACCAATTGCTTAGTGAAGGTTACATAAGCCAATATTTTGCTACCAAAAACATCACAACAATGAGTATCTTTGCACATAGATTTTGTATGCATTTATTTAGGATAAATCCCACTAGTAGAATGACCAGATCAAAGGGTGTCAAATTACTAGATTTCAAGGCTATAAAAAGGTATTGCAAAATAGTTTTTTTGCCAAACTATATAAGAATACCCTTACTCCCAACCCTCAACAATATTGCTTGTCATCATTTTCTTAGTCCTGCACCCTTTATATGCCTTTTGAAAAGATTATTTAATGGCTTGATGAAAATGGAGATATTTTTAGCAAATGGGGAAAATTATCGTTAATGATGTAATATATCACTGTTAAATTAGATTCTTACTTGAAGTAAAGCCATTTATTTAAAAGCTCTGGATGATCTGATGATAGCTGTCAATCTGTTTTTAGAAATGTAAGGATATCTTATTTAAATACTGAAGAGCAAGACATTGAAATGTGCTTGATAGAATCAACTAATTGACTTTTTGTCAGTGGAAATTTTATCCCACTCTCTCTGTTCTGGAAAACAACTGTCATTGCTCTCATCCTGGGGTCAGGTAAGGTCGTGTGTTACTTAGTTTAATGGGATTTGTATGGTTGGATAGGGAAGGAATTAATTAATTATGAAACTGTTTTGTCATAAGATTGAAGGTAAAAGATAAAAGTTACACTTAAGAAAATTCGTAACTGAGCTATGGTGCTTTTTTGTTGACTTGAAAGCTATATGTTGTCAGGCGGAAGCAAATGCTTTTTCAAATGAGTTCATTTATTCATAAACAGAAACTAAAAATGGAGAATGTCTTGATTGGCTTGGGGGAAGCTGCAGGGTTTATTTAAAGTTTGTGTTTATTGCTGGGGTGCAAACACTGTTAAAAGACGTTTGGGTCCCAGGGGAAGATATACAACAGAAAAATCTTTATTCCTCAAGGGGTCTTTGGAATAGAAGGACCGAAATTATCTGAATTCGTTTCTAGATGACATTCTATTCTGTACTTGCCTTTCTGTCTTTCTTTGATCCAGTTGGACAGATTTGTGTTGAATACCCATCCCTTCAAGGCAGAGCTGTCCCCACTGCATTTTGGATTGATTTGGCATCTTGCTAGGCCTTTTAGGAAAGATGTCCAGCTTCAGGAGGCCCACTGTATTCCTCTCATTGGGCTGCAAGAAATTACCATAAGCTAGTGCATGAAAACAACAGAAATTTATCCTCTCACAGTTCTGGAGGCCAGAAGTCTGAAATCAAGGTGTCTGAGGGGCAGGCTCCCTCCAGGCTCTAGAGGAGAATTGTTCCCGGCCTCTTCCAGCTTCCGATGGCTGCAGCACTTCCTGACTTGTGGCTACATCACTCCAGTCTCTGCCTATGTGGTCACATTGCCTCCTCCTCTTCTGTCTGTGTCCAATCTCTCTCTGCCTCCTTTTTTATAAGGACACTTATGATTGCCTTTAGGGCCCACTCGGATGAGCCAAGATAATCTTCCCATCTCAAGATCCTTACTTTAATCACATCTGCAAAGTCCTTTTTTGCCATATAAGGTAACACAGATTTCACAGATTAGAATGTGGATATTGGGGGAGGGGTGGGTGGGTGGGCATTATTTAGCCTACTATAGCCAGGACCTTAAATATACTTGATTTCATGTACTTCCCTCTCACCACTCTCTACCAGAACACGAGGCATACGTCCAAAAGCAAAAAATTCTTTGCCAAAGTTTTGACCCAATTGGCCTAGGATGGAGTCAACTCCAGGAGCAGAGCTGACTTCATGTAGATTCGCCATATCTTAGATAGGTGGTCTGGTAAGTCTTAAAGACCACCCGGTAGGTCTAGCCGGGGAGACGAGACAGATTTAAAGATGCAGGGCAGAGTGGGCCAGCAAAGAAATAGCTGCTCTTCCTTGGTTCACCACAGCTGAATGGATAGAATGGATGGAAGGCCATCTTCATGGGCGATGTGCACGTCCAGCTTGAATATTTGGTCCCCAGCAGCGTATCTGAGCTTACTTGTCGTCCTCCTACTAACTCTTTCAGTTCCCATCATCTTCTTTAGGAGCTTTTTGCCACTTACTATGGAAATAAGGACTTCTTGGACTCGCCTCCTCTCTGGTTCTCTCCCTGCCAAGCTCTGCAGTCCAGGGAGTTTTTCCTCTGCAGCCAGTGCAATAGCTAATCTGTTCCAGTTGCATAAGAATTTAGAAACAATGAGACTATTTAAAAGCCCACTGGCCTCCTTCCAGTAACTGCTTGAGGTGTTTACTCTGGAAAAGGTGTGGAGTTATATATCCATTCTTTGTGTAAATTCTCCTTCACTCTCTGTGTTCCTCCAGGAGAAGGTGGACCATTTCCTGTGGGTCTGTATGGTGAGGTGGTGTTCTAGGGGGTAGAAGAGGCAATTGAACCTTGAAGTATCTTGTAAGTGAGGCCCCCGAAGGCAAGCCAGAGAATTTGAGAAGAGGAACCTTTGGAATGGCACAGTGAAATTGTTTTTGGCAGTTAGCTGTGGGTGGGGCTTTGAGATGACTGCAAAAAGGACAGTCATAGTTATGGAGTGGTCACTTCCCTCCTCCGTGCCTTTTAACAGAAGTAACTGTTTGTCCCTTTAACTTTCTCTGGAGTCAATTGGACTATGACATGTACCTTCATTTGTTCCCGTTTTAAAATCAATTACCTGGATCAAACTGCTGTTAAACACGATTGGCTGGGTTTTCTAGTCTGTAGGTCATAGTTGTGGCATCTATATAAAATAAGCCAGCAGCTGTGCCGAATGCCAGATCCTAGGAAGTATTTCAAAAACAGTGTAAGAAACAGCCTCCCCTCTCCCCTCCGGTTTAAAATTGGGAAAATTCAGGATACTCCAATGTCATTTTGCGAAAATGCCTCTTACCTTGTTCTGAACCCCAAATCTCTGAGAAAGCAAGCAATGAAATGAGTTCCCACCTCCATGCAAATCTCTTTAGAGGTTAAGGTCAAAATTACCGTCCTCCTTCCATTATCCCCTGGCCCTGCCAAAGTCCTTCACATAATGAGACCGTTATGATGAAATTAGTACCCAAGGTAGAGATGAATATTAGGAGGAAGGCTAAGAGTGAAATCTGAGAAACAGCATGTACTGAGGACCTATGTTGTGTGTCCTTTCTCTGAAAAGATCCTGGGGGAGAACCAGAGTTAAACCAATGAAAGATGAGGCAAGTTGATATAAGCTTCCTTTTCATTTTCTTTTTTCTTTTTTATTGAGTTCATAATAGTTAACATTGTGAAATTTCAGTTGTACATTATTATTTGTCCGTCACCATATAAGTGCTCCCCTTCATCTTCTGTGCCCACCCCCCCAGCCCCCTTCCCCCTGGTAACCACTGAACTGTTCTGTTTGTCCATGTGTTTATCTTCCACATGTGAGTGAAATCATATGGCGTTTGTCTTTCTTCATTTTAATTTTCGATATGAGCTTTTTATATCAGAAGCTTCTTGTTGCTCTTCCCTTTAAAATACCACCAAAGGGTAATATGGAAAGGGATGGTTAGTAGGAGTGAGAAGATCATAGTACACATACAGGTTTGCAGAAGAGAGATGTTTTGCTCACCGTCCCCTTGTCTGATAAACCAAGGAGGCCACCATGTTGTTTTTCATCTGTATTTAATGTTAACACTTAGGTCCCTATAGCTGGTTATTCTCATTACACATCACTGAACAACACATCCAGGACAGCCTGAGGGAGTCTACAGGTCTGTTTTTTCCTGAAGATCTGTTTTGTGGGTCTAGAAGGCATGATTGCACATCCTGGCACTAGAAGCTTGCTTCTAAGGCACTTGGGTGAAGGAGCTGTGTGTGTACATACATGCGTGTGTGAGTTTCTCAGACGCTGAGAAATGGACATGGAAAGACACAGAGAAAGACAAACTGAGAAGGACAAGAGAGACAGAGAGAAATAGAGAAACTCAATCATAGTCATTGTTGGAGATAGGGAGACATGGACCAACCTACCCATGGGTTGGGAAAAAGCACCTTCTCTTCTCCCACTGTCTGTAGCCTGGCTCAGCTTCTCGGCTTTCCATGGGAGTCGTCGGTGCCGGTTAGTGGGGGCTAGTTAGAATGCCCTTCATGCTTTCGCCAGCTTTAGCCTGGTCAGTAATGAGAAAGGGAGTAGTTCCTCCTTCAAACAGCAAGTTGCCCTTGTGAGGAAGCTGTCTTGAAACTGACCTAATACCCTCTTTTTCTGCTTTAAATTGTTTGAGACTAAAGAATAACGCATCTACCTATCTGTATAATTTCAACTTTTTTTCTTTCTGAAATTTACTTTCTTTTTTGTCTACACAGGCAGTTCATAAATCCAAGAATATATTCCTATAATAAAAATGTCCAGCACAGAGATAGCACTAAAGATACCTTAATTTTCAGCTCCAATCCTTATTCCCTCCCCAGAAGTAAGCAGGGTCATAAATTTGGAAGGCTCTTTCCAAGTGTTTTAGTAATTTCTTTATGTACACATATATGTACCTAGAGAAAAATAGGTTTGTCTTGTGTGCACGTGTCTGTGTGTGTGTGTGTACTTACATAAATGGTATCACACTGTTCATATTCTGTAACTATGTGGGTAAATAGTATCCCACTGTTCATATTTTATCTCATCCTGTGGCTTCCTGTTTTCATCAAATGGTCTGTGTCAGAGAACTTTGGCAATTAGATTTCCCTCGTCTTGTCAGATATGCCAGGAGGTGCATGTGCGAGACTTTTGTCCTTAATCTCTTTAGGTAGTGAATTAGATTGATTTATTTTCAAAGTTGAAACCTCTCGAATTATTCTTTGAATAGCTTTCTGGAATAGATTTGCTTATATTTTAGCTAGAATTTTTTCTCTGTGAGAATGAGCCCTAGGGTTGGTTGGTTTGTGTTTTATGAGCCCCCTCGTGGTGTCATTGTCAGCTTCTGATAACGAGTCAGGATCTGAAATGAGTGGGGTAGTAGCTTTATTTTTTTATGTTCTGGAAAAATGTAGGTACATAGGAGTTACCTTTGCCTTGAAGATTTGGTAGAACTCACCTATAAAATCATCTGGGCCTAATCTTTTATTATTTTTTCAATTTCTTCCAAGGTCACTGGTTTGTTTAAGTGCTCTCCTAATTTTTGAGCCAAATATACTTTAACTTTGAAAAACATCCATTTTATTTGGGTTTTCAGATATTTTGGTTAAAGTTATACACAGTATTCTCTTACAGTTTTCACCTTCTCCTCTTTGTAATTACATCTTACTTTTCCTTCTGAATGTTGTGAGTTTATGCTTCCTCCACATCCTCCACCCTTCCCCCCATCTCGCGCTCTCCCCAACACTTGCCAAATTTTTGTCTAATATATGGATATTCAGAAAACAGTGAGCTTTTACTGACCATTGTTTTACTGTTTTTTGGCTACATATTACATATCTAGGTTCTGATGTATAATGCTCCCATCTTTTGTTTCTAAGAAGTTTATAATTTCTGCTTTGACTATTCAGCTTAACTCAAGAATTATTTAGAAATGTTTGTGTATCTTTATGTTGAATTCCTATATGTACAGATTTTATTCACTCTCTGTCATTAATTTACAAGTTGGCCTAGTTGTGGTCAGTGAGCATGGCCGCCCCTGTAATTTCTGCTTTTTGAAAAACACTGAGATTTCTTCTGTGGCTTAATCATGATTAGATTTCGAGATTGTTATAAGCTGGGGTATAAAGAGGGAATGAAGAAAAAATAGATATACGGAGAGATTGGATTAAGCTCATTAAGTAGTCTTATTTAAATTATGTTGACTTGAGTCATTTAAATTGTTTTGGTTAAATCAGTGTGATATTCAAATCCTCCATATTCTTACTTTTTTTTAAATTATTCCATTAATTTCTGAGAATCATTGTCGCCTAATACGATTGTGACTTTGCCAATTTCTCTTTGTATTTTATCAGTTTTTCAGTATATGTTTCGATGTGTGGTCACGTGCTCATATTCTACTCCCAAAATGGTGTACTTGCCTTTGTTCCATCCGTCCTTCCCTCCAACCACCTCACTTGCTACAACTCCCATAGTGATATAATCTGGGATTTGGGAGCTAGATTGTAATTTCTTTATCTTATTTTTCTTTCTTTCTTTTTTGGTACAGTACAATGAGGCTTAAGAGTAAGCTTTATTGTTTCTTTTCTTGTTTTTACTTTCTTCTCTTTTTCAGCATTACTCTTCCTATCTCTCTTATTTCTCTGTATTTATTTTTCGGCTTGGCAGAGTATATGTGAAATCTTTCAGAGTAGATCATTAAGTCTTTCCAATTCCTTGCAAGTTTGTAAATATCTATAGTTTCTCCTAAAAGTCGAAACATTGTTTGGTTGGGCACAGAATTTCAAGTGCAAAATTGAGGAAAATTATTTTCCCTCAAAACTTTGAAGCTGTTGCCCCACTGTGCAGTATGCTGGATGGTGTGTCTGATTTGAGTCTGATTGTCGATCACCTCTAAATTGTCCTCTCTCCATGCATCTCTGAGGAATTTTGTACCTTCTCTTCCTGTTTTTCCTTCTCTTTCTCCCCTCAAGGCATGTTTAGGTGTGTGCATCTCTCCCCCCACATTTATACTGCTTGCAGTCAGTGGACTTTTTCACGTTGAGGACTCAAATATTCCGACTTAAGAAATGTTCATCTACTACTGCTTTGATCATTCCCCTCCTTCCATTGGCTCCACTTTCTCTTCTTCTAATAGAAATTCTTTTATTAGGTGGTTGTTGAACCTTCTGTTTCCATTTTCCATGTCTCTAAATTTCAGTCATGCTTTCTGTATTTCTTTTCGTGTTGCATTCTGTGAGAATTCCTTGGTTCAACACTTCATCTGAGTTCTCTTTACAATTCGGCTCACCTATTAAGAGTTTGATTTCAACAATCTTTTTAAAATTTCTAGAATCTGTAGTTAATTGTGTTTGAGGAAATGTGCTCTCTCCTCCCTCTGAGAGTGTCCACCATACTTAAGCCAAAGTTAGTTCTATTTGTCCTGTTAACTCTGTTTCCTTGGGTGCAAGGTTGTCTACTTATTCTATCTTCCATATTCTGGGCATTGTTAAATATTTGGTGATTCTTGGTTGTGTGCTCACATTTTTATTTAAGATGTCCTGCTTGCTGCTGTTGCATGTTCACCATTACGCATGATGCTAAGAAGGGTCGTTTTTCCTAGGTGCAGGCAGCCACCCTGAACAGTGCCCCGTCTCTCTCACTGCCTATGCTAGCAAGCAGACTTTCTGTTGTTCCCCGCATGGCCTAAGTGAGGAGCGGGTGAGAGAGGGCTAAGGAGAGGACCAAGAGCAATAAAAAAAAATCTGGCTACTCTTACTTGATTCAGCAGCCCATCAGCCTGTGGACTCCTGCCCTTGCACTCACCTTCATGCTCCTAGTGTAGGCTTGTAGAGCCACTCGCTCTTCGTGGCAGACCTTTCCTATATATAGGTTTAGGTTTGTGGTTTCTTTCTTTTCTCTGATGCCGTCAGATTTAATATATATCAAATCTTATTATTTTACATGAAGAGGGAAGAGAAGCTTCCCAAATGACTACCTGTGGTACTTCTTCATGATAATATTTCTCCAGGTTTAGAAATAAGGAGAAGGAAAGTTGGGGGTCGGATGTAGGAAAGAAAAAGAAAAGAGAATTTATGGACTTCTTCCACGTGTTTGAAGACAAGCTTTTGCAAACACATAAATATAAGGTGATTAACCTTTGACCGTCACTTGTTTTTTAATTTTGTATACTAACGAGATATTCTTTTTCAATTTCAGGTCTTGAATGTAATCATGGCCAAACCTTATGAATTTAACTGGCAGAAGGAAGTGCCTTCCTTTTTGCAAGAAGGAGCAGTTTTTGACAGATATGAAGAGGTAAAGAAGTGTTATTAATCTCTTCTCTCAAAACATTCTTACAATTATTTCATTTTAATTATAGTATTGAGTAAATATTCTTTGACATAAGGAAGAACATCTTTGAGATTTATAAGTTGGAATAGTTAGAAAGAGGCAAGGTATGAGATACAATAATCATGATAATGATGCTAAAATTTATGGAGCACTCATCATTTGCCAGATATAACAATAATGATAATGATGCTATAAATTACTGAGTCCTCACTCTGTGCCAGACAACATTCTAAGCACTTTATGTGTGTTATTTGTTTAATTCCTCACAACAACTTGATAAGGTTGTTGCTGTTATGTTCCTCATTTACTGATGGGTTTCATGTAGTAACAGTCTTTGCTTAATGAAGTGCTTTGGGCAGGCTTTACACATAAAACTTTGTATTTGTTATCAATGTAATAGTGATTGTACTTTGTTCTAGTCAATGCTTTGCTCATTTCATTTGTACAGACTAGTTTGAACAAGGCTTTGCATGCTTCTGCTTCTGTCGTTTATTGTTTGGGCCTTTACAAGGTGGGGTGATGGCCACAGACTTTCTATAGAGCAGGGGCCTGGGGCCACCAAGCTGTTCAGAAGGTTTAGGTAGGTGAGTTGAAGCCCTGTTAGCATTGTAAATGCGTTTTTTTCTTAGATTGTACTGATATTTGAGGGGACTTGGGGTGTCTAGATGAAATTGGTGTTGCCTCTAAGGCAAACTGAAATGTAAAACTGAAGACTGCCTTTAGAGTCAGAGTTGGTGCCTCTCAAAATCAACGGAATGTATGTGGTAGCTAATTGTAGTGGCCCTTCCAGAGGTTCAGATTGTGAGGCCTTTTCATGAGGTTTGTGGGCTGACATGACTCAGTACTGTAGACTTGGTTTTTCCAAAATACGTATCATAATACTCTCTAGATTTAAAGATACCATAGTTGCTTTGTAAGTAAACAAAATTGAGAAAAGCAAAGGATGGGCCCAAATGTGGTGACTATTCCTTGTACTGAATTAAAGTATTGAAGGGACAGCTGTTTATGTGACAAACTTCATTGCTCCCCAGAAAGAACAGCTAACTGCATTCTGCTATAAGAAGAAACAGAAAATAATACTCTGCCATCTCAAGGCAGCCACCATCAACTTTTTGGCAGTTTTCTTCTAGTCTTTTTTCTGTGTTTTTCTTTTCTTCCTCTTCCATAGTTGTGATCATAGAGTAGTCTTTTGAAAATGTAAATCAGAACCTGTTTTTCCTCTATTGAAAATGCTTCCATGACTCCCTCTTGTAGCATAATGGAAACTCATCAGAATGAAATACAACGCTTTCCATAATTTGACTCCTGCCTGATTCTATAGCCACATTTCTCACCAGTTTCCTACCCACACCCTCTGCTTTAGCCATAATAATAATTACAATTCCCCCAAAAGACTGTTCCATTAACTTGCTTTCTGCATGCGCCTCCCTCTTCTTGAAATGTACTTTTTCCTCCTTGTTTGACTGGTAAACTCCTACTCATCCTTCAGAACCCAGATAATAAATTTCCGCCTCTTTGATATCTTCCTTGACTTATTCAGTAAGAATTGATAACTCCCTTGTACCACCGCTAATCTTCCCTTGCACATATTACACTGCATTCACATTTTATCTAATATTTTTTATCTTTCTCTCTCCGGGGACTGGCAGAATGCCTGTAACTGCTGAACTCACTGTAGATGTCTAGTATCAAAAGAGATTTTAGATAGAATTGATTCCAACTCACTCTGGTTTTGTTGTTTGTTTGTTTGTTCACCTTCTTGATGATTTGAGTGGTGAGAGGACTTGCTAATCCTCGGGACCTGTGTGGGGATCTGAACTTCACCAGATTCAAAATATTAGAGTAAACCAAGTGACATTTTCATCTTTTAAGTTAAAAATTTTCAATGTCAACAATTTGATATAGTTCAAGCCTAAAACAAAGTTAAGTTCATTGCAGTTGACTACTTTTATCCATTTTACACAGCTTGGCAAGAACGTCAAGGACTACCTTAGATGTATTTCCAAGTCTTTGTCCCAGGCAAGCCAGCTCTAGGTTGGGTACCAGTGTCACCAAGATATAGCCACTGCCCTTCACTTTGAGCCAATGAGAGACATCTCTCCCTGAGTCTGCTAGTATGTCCCAAAAGATTTGCGGTTTTCTAAGGCAGCTTCCCAGGCTCTGGAAATCTATAGGATAATTAACAAATTCCGCATGGCTTCCAACTACCCAGAGAAGGTCATTTTGAAGAGATTAAATGTAACCACTGGCTGAGTATCTCTACTACTGTCGTATAAGCAGAAACATATTAGAGAGAAAGTACTTGTTTTGATAAATAAAGTGAAATGTGACTTGATGAACTGAAAGTTCTTCATCATTGAATCATTTTTATTTCTCATGATGTTTTTCTTTCGTTATTAATCATCACAACTCACTCATATTTAGTACTGATTGCTTATGCCTCTAAAGGCATTTGCTTTTCTTCTAGGTTCCTCTGAAAATGAGGTAAAGCTAGAAGGAAAGAAACCTTGAGCAAGTACTAAATACAGTCTAACTAAGCTTTCAACTTTAAGTGCTATTTTACTAGGATTTTAAGCAAAAAAGTTTTAATTTTATAAAGTAAATACGTCTCTTCCTAACCACAGATCAAACTAGAAAACCAAATAGTATTTCAAGCGTACTGTAGCCAGTTTTTCTTATTATTTCCCAATCCTATAAGATTCAGTTCTTTGGAGTCACGCCATTAAAATATTCAAGCCACAAAATGTAAACAGGAAAGGTTTGTTCCTATGGTTTGTGCGTGAACAGCAGTGAGAAATGATAGCTGACAGCAAGTGGGAGGAGGAACAAGAATTAAAGAAAACCGATCCCAAGCATCCCAAAAGCTTCATGGCAAAGGGACTGTTTCTAAAGGGGCGTGAATGCCTTCAGCCCCGTGTAATGACTAGGGTCGTCACGACGGCCTGAAGTGTCCAGTAAATGTGACATTACCTTCCACGTATCGGTTTAAAGAAGGCAGGGAAGGGTTTAAGCAGTGGGTGAGCACTCACCAGATCTGGAAAAAAAGTGTTTGCTAATCACTGTTTTAAAAATATATACTATTTTGTCAATAAATATAATCAGCACAATGGTATTTAAGCTTTATTTTATTATTTCTACATTATTGAGGGATTTCTTTTGAGGTAGCCAAAAATTTCGTAAACTACGTCATGCATTGGAGCCTCTGATTGTATTCCCATGCCGCTTCTAAATCTGTTTTTTATCCAACTTGGCTTGACGTGGAAGTTCCTTAAATGCAAAATATATTTTGTTTCTTAAGTGATGCTTGTTATTAAATCGTTAAAGTAGAGGTTTTTCTATTGCAGAAGAGAGAGACAGCATTGCTTTTTAAAACACATGCAACCCAAATGTCTCTAATTCAAGGATCTCTTGACTTTCCTTTCATATCCACATTAAAGAGCTGGAGACCCCACCCCCTGGCTGCTCATGCCCTCCTCAGTCTCTCCTAGAGTTCCTAGGTGCACCCTCTCTTGGGGATTACTCATAGCCTCAATGCCTTCTTACCTCTCTGTTCCCAGGACTGTTCCCTGCTTTAGTTTGTTTCTCTCCCTAAGCCCATTATATCATCAAATCCCAGGAACAAGGATACTGTGGGAAATAGACTTTCCCTAAAGATTTGGTGGTAGCAGAGAATTGCAGGACACACTTTAAAGATCAGAGATCATGCTGCATAAATGTTGTGTCAGCCTGGCTAAAGGGTGTCTCTCATTGTCTTCTTTCACTCAGCTCTTCCACCAAGTTGCATGTTCTTTTCATTTTCTTTTAAATCTCCCCCCAAGAGTCCTTTTACAATTCACCCTTTCCTCTTTTCCACATGCCTCTTCTCCAAATTAAAAAAAATATATAGATGTTTTTTCCTCCCTCTCAAGCCAAAGGAGAAAAATGGAAAATTCTAGTCCCTTCTCCCTCTGAGCAATTTAGCTCCCTTTTCACCTCAATTTCTCCAATCTAGACTCTCCTGAGACCCCCCCTTTTGCATAACTTTGAAGGGCAATGCATGTAGTTAAAACAAACAAAATTCAAAAAGAGCTTTATCCTTAAGAAGAATATCCTGCTATCCTTCTAGATAAGCGGCCACTGACAGATCTTGGCAGTGACGGAAACAGTCTGTATCTGTGCCTTACCACATGTGGCTGTTCAGCACTGAAAATGTGCTGTTCAGCACTTGAAATGTGGCTAGTGGAACTGAGGACCTGAGTTTCTTATTTTATTTAATTTTAATTTAAATTTAATTAGCTACATGTGGCTGGTGGCTGTTTTACTGGACAGCACAGTTCTAGACAATCAGCTCAAACTTCAACCGGATTTTAAAATGCCATCCTCCTTCTCCAACACATAGAAAGAGTTCTCTGTTCACTTAATTGGCATCTGCAGTTTTTATCAGCCGTTTCTTCTTAGCGGCAGCCAAGCAGAGATTTAAATGTTTTATGGATGACTCACCTCAGCCGTCACCCGGCCCCACCCGCCCCCCATCATAAATCCTGCTTGGGCCACCCCTTCTTCTCACCCATGGGACTTTATTGTCTCTGAGGCAAGCTGCCCAGATGGAGTCCCTTTGGAGCCTGTTGGTGCTTACAGCTGCTGCCAGGACAACGGAAACAATTATTGCAATTGCCAGACCCAGAGGAGTATCAGAATGCAGGATCAGTGCAAAGCTAAAGTGGGACCCAGTGCACCAGGCTGAATTTGGCCTCCATCCAAGGCGGTGCTGAAACCCAGTGGTGGGCCGGCAGTGAAGCCTTGAGACATCTAGGCAGCCTACACACCCAAGGCTGCTCATCAGTGAAGCAAAGGATTTTCCAAATATAATTTGCAAAAAACTAAAAACACAACCCTCATAGAAAGTATTTTGACTTAAAGATTTATTTAACTCCTCAGTGAGGACACCAGCAGGATGCTAAAGCTAGTTCTAAGAGCTGGAGGAAGAAAATTTGATATAGCTAGTCAGGAAAGCTGAAACAAGTTTTGTCAATTGATTCGAAACTGGTTACTGCCCTATAGGGTGATAAAACTGTAACCTCTATGGGTGTCTTTTCCACCAGACCCCAATCACATGCATCTCTATAGAACAACAAACAGTTGTAACTTATCCAGCTAACTTCCAAGAATCTGGGCCCTAAACAATAATAAATAGTGAGTCAAACAAAGGTACATTCTTCCGTGGAAATAAATCATTCTTGGTAGGCCTCTTCGACAGTGCTCCTGTATAATGTTGAAAGAATATATAACCATTTGTTATCTTATTTCCAAGTTTTAGGCAGTTTAAACTGAATTGTACCCACAGGGTCAGGGTATTGGGCTCAAAGAGTAGAAAGTGGAATTGTAGCACGTTACTTGAATCTATGATGAAGAACACTTACAGAGCCATCATAATGACAAATAATCATGATAATATTTATTAGTCTTTCAACTTTTAGAATCGACCTACAGGTAGACAAAACATTTCATGATTACTGACAAAACAGAATGAAAAAGCTATTAATTCTGTCTATGCAACGTAAGGGTGCAGAAAGATGTTGGAAAGTAGACGGGATGGAGACATGGAGGAAAAATCAGAGGGTTAATGTTCTCTGTGGGAAGTAATGTTGATAGTTAGTTGATGGTGCATGAAATAGAGGCTTGTGGCTATCATTTAAACTGTAAAAGTTGCCAATCACAAAAGCAGAAATCACATAATTTCAAGTTCAGAAGGTAGGGGAAGAAAAAGTATGGAAATGAGTTAAATGAAGTTTAATTTCTGAATTTTTATGCTGAGGAACCTATGCTACATGTGCCTGGTAGATATTAATTCAGTTATTATCTGTCTTGCCATGAGTCCCACTTTCTTCAAACTCTGGTTCCTACTAGAATTGGACATTTAAAGCAAAACAAAAAAATGTGTTGATATCACTTTATTATCCAGCGAATTAACTCCAGCTGTTTCAGGTTGAGACGATTGGCCCTCAGCATGGGGCCCCAGATGCCCTGACCCCTCACCCTTATGCTTTCCCCCACAGTCAAGTTGTGTTGAGGAAAGTGGTAGAATGTGCTCCTTGTGGTATGAAAAGACCAGAAGGTGCAGCGGGACCAGGGGACTAACCTGGAGCCCTCAGAGAGCCGGCCTCCTTTGGGCTGAATCTTGATTGATGAGTCAATCAGCCAATCAAAGCACAGCTGAGATGAGGGGAGAGTCCACAAGTTGTGCAAGAACGTGGGTGTGGCATGGGGGAAAGTGGCTTGACCAGCTGGGGCAGAGGGGAGGGTGGAAGAGTGCAGGAGCTGCAGCTACAGAGATGGACAGTGTCCCCACCACAGATGGCTTTACTTTCCAGCTCAAGGCATTGGCACTAGATCCTGAAAGCTACTGGGAGCCTTTGATGGGTTTTTAGCAGGGAAGGGCAAAGTCTGAATGATGAATGCAAAGTGAGCATGGCTGGATTTGTTGTGTGAATAGTCTGGGGAGGATAGAGATGAGATTGAAGGATAGACAGTCAGTAAGACACATGGGAAATAAGGGGGAAGGATGAGTGGGGGAATGCATTAGAGGATTTTCTAACCTGGTGGATGTAGAAGGGGAGGCAGAGTAAGGAGTGTAAGATGAAGTTGGGATTTCTAGCACAGGAAGCTTGGTGGGCTCTGATGCAGGCAAAATGCCAGAGAAGAAGTAAATTTATGGATATGCTTATGTTGTTCCTCTTTCTGAAATAAATGGTATTTATCATTATATCCTCTGTAGTACCTAAGATGCATTTTGCATGTAATAGAAATCACATAAGTTTTAGTTAAAAATAAATTGAGGAAAAAAGGGATTGAAAAACATAGTAGACTAGCCAAGAGGATGAACAAATGGATGCATTTCCTCTGTCTCAGTCCTCCACTCTCAGATCCGCTCTTGGCATCCTGGTTGGTGTGGGCACCTTGAGCTGGGGCATGGTAAGAACGGAATTCGGAGAAGTAGGTAGAGGCCTCAAGGCGTTTGGATTTCTCTCTGATTGTCTTGGGAAGCCATTTTCAACGGGACTGAGGTGACATGATTTACATTTTGGAGACAGTTACTTTGGTAGGTGTGTGGAGAGTGGTTGGGGCAGGGGCGCCAGAGTGCACACAGGAGATGTGAGAGTGCGGTTGGAGAACCCAGGAGTTAATTTAAGGAAGGTGAGCTAGAGTCTTATTCCTTCCTCTCCATAGGCAATTTTATTAACATCTCTCTGCTAGAAAAGAGCAGATGTTAAGGTGGGTGGATCTGAAGAATATGTTTTTCACCTAAGGAATCTGTTATTTTATACTGACCTGCCTTCACTAACCTTTCTTGTCATCACAGCCATGGGACATCTTTCTCATGTGGTAAGAAAACTGTGACCAGGCACCTGGGCACTTAATCGGTTGGCTTAAACCCTGAAACAACCCCAAGCTGCAAGAGCTAGCATCAGCCAGATTTTTGCAAAACACTCAGGCCTGTTTCTTCCACCAGACCAGCCTCTAAAACAACGGTGCTGATAACGTGATCTGTGTTCAAAACCCCAAAGTGTAGAGCTCGTTATCATTCAAGCATGAGATGTTTAAGGAAAGGTCTGTATGATTTGGAAAGTTCCAGAAAGTAAGTAGACTTGAAGACAAAAGACTCTGGTTTGAGCCTTGACCCTGACATTTACAAGTTACGACCTTGAGTAAGTCCTTTCACCTGTCTGAGTGAGCATCCGTCTCACCTCAAATGGCGACAGTATACCTGTGCCAGAGGCTCTTGGTAGGATTGTATGGTATGCCCAGTGTGTGTGGTTGTCTCTTCAGATCAAAGGCTCCACCATGGTTGGGACCATGTCTGTTTTGTAAAATATTCAGCCAGTAACTCAACAAACACTGTTGCAAACCTTGAAGAGCTGTTATCAGTCAGCCCTCAGCATTGATAATCAGACTCCTAAAGTTTCTGCCAGTAAATGGCTTTTAACTTCTGCCTTTTATTCTCTTCTTAACTCAGAGTATGGGGTTGATTAAGAAGTCCAGGATAATCCTGGGTTTTTACTACATAGATCTTTAGTGCACATTTGTTCCTTTACTTGTGGGAAAAGTTAGAGGAGCAATTTCAAATCATGGTTTAGTGACCCACCCTGCATAACCATCTGCCTCTGAGTGTGAGCTGGAGGAAGAAGGAGCCACTGCCCTTGATGAAAAGGAGGCTATGCCTTGATTGGAGCAATGAAAACATGTATGCTAAATGTGCTATATACCAACGAGTGCTAAGTTGTACAGATATCTAAGGATTTGGAGAATGGAGAAGTCTAAAAGTACTGGTACAATCAGACGATTTCCCCAGGGAGAAATTACCAGATCTCAGGCTTGACTGACAGGTGAAGTTATAGGGAGGCACAGAGGACAAGAGTGAGCCTGGTTTGAAGTACCCCTAGATGTGACATTAACTCTGGAATGAAATGAAGAGGCCTGAAAAGGAGGGAAGAGCATGAGTTAGGAATGTGAAGAGACAAGGATTTAAAAGGATCAATTATTGGTCACTAATTGTATCATCTTTTGATGCGTAACAAACCATACCTAAGCTTAATGGCATAGAGGGGGTAAACTTTTCCTCTGCCCTCATACGTTCAATGGCTGGGGCTTCTTGAATTAAACTGACAAAAGCCAGATTAACAGTAGAAGAGGCGTACAAATTTTATTGGTGCTGATATTTTTACGTGCACAGGAGCTTCACAGAAAAGAAGTGAAAACTCAAAAGAAATAGACTCAAAAGGTTATATACTATTTTAACAAAGGGCAATAAATTGTGCAGTGACTAGACAAAAGAAAAAGGGATTTGAGCTTCTAGGGGTGGTAAATTGTGGGAAGGTAAATATATGGGGAAACTAATGGAAAATAAGAATTACTTTTTTTAAAAAAAAGAATTATTTTAGTAAGGTTTGTTTGTGCAGACTCTTCTTGGTGCCAACTTTCCATCTTCTTCGTGGCCATACAACTCCCTGGAGAGGGAATTTATGGCAGTCCTTGCTTCTCAGAAGTTTCTAATTTTAATCAGATAAGGGAAGCTCCAAGGCTTCTTTCTGCTTTTGATGATTCTCAGTTGCCTGCAGCACAAAATAATCCACATGCCAAAGTGGCTATTTTAGGGTGGCAGATTCTAATCCCCTTCAGTGGCTTAAGACAGGCAACTGTTTATGTAGTCCATGATTCTGTGGGTCAGCCATCTGGGCTGGGCTCAGCTGGGCACACTCAAATGTTTGCTGGGCCAAATGGGGGTTGGCTGATTTAGGATGACCGTGGTGGTACCATCTCATCTTCACCCAACCTGGTCTGTCATCTGACTGTAAGCAGTCGGGGCTTGTTCTCTCTTGGGCACAGCCAAGCTTCTGCTGCATTCTCTAGACCAAAGCAAGTCACAAGGCCTGCCTACACTCAAGGAGTAGGGACATGCACTTCACCTCTTGATGGGAGAATGTGAAGTCACATTGCAAGGGCGTGGATGTAGAGAGGGATGAAGGATTGTGGCCCTCTTTGTAGTCAACCACAGTTATCTTAGGTACTCTTTGTGCAGTTGATCAGCTCATGTTGAAAAGGCTTAGAACAGGGGTCAACATACTTTTTCCGTAAAGGACCAATTGTTAAATACTTCGGGTTTTATGAGCCACACAGTCTCTGTCACAACTACATAACTTTGTCCTTGTAGCACAAAAACAGCCATAGAAATTAGACAATCTGCAAGTTAATGAATGGGCTGTGTTCCAATAAAAATTTTATTTTCAAAAACGAGCAGGCTGGATTTGAGCCACAGGCTGTAGTTTGCAGACAGCTAGCTTAGAAGACAAGTAATGTTACACAGAAATGAATACCAAATCAGCTTTGATGGTGATGATGATGCTTTCAGTTTCAAGTAATTACTTTTAGCTCATTTTCTCTTATGAATGTATTATTATATTTTTAATTTAGTCGTCCTCCATTTCCTTCCCTTTCCTCTATAATTGTATCAGCTTTTGTTGCATGACCAACCCCTCTTATCTTTTCTAAGATGCTCCAGTTTTGTTTGTTTTTGTTTTTGCTTATTCTTCTCATTTTTATGTTTTCTCCCTCTCCATGAAGTTTTTTTGGTTTTGCTTTTCTTCATTTCTTCACAAAGTAGACAATAACTTTATTCCTTGAGAGAACAGAAGCATTTCACCCATGAAATAGTGTCTGAGTCAGTCTCATGGAAAACTCTCCAACTCAAGATTCACGCTATTCAAGGGTGCAGGACAGACTGCTTGTTCATGGGAGGACATGAGACACATCCACTAGGAAACTAGAGAAGGAAATCTGGGGTGGGGTTCAGTTTACAAGGAGTTTGTGAAAACAAGACAATACGATACAAAGCAAGAAGAAAGTGTGTAAATAATGAGTCAAAATTAAAATATAAGGAACTAACTGAGTTACTGTGTAGGTCTCTGAAGTATTACTGTGCTATGCTAAAGAATTTAATTAAAATTCAGTGGCTAAAATGACAGTGCTAGTTCTTTATTGCTTTTTTCCAACCTGAAATAGAAATAGGAAAATGCTCAATTTAAGCTCCTTCATGCCATGTCTGTTGGCTGCAGGTTAGCAGGTGCATGTGGCCAGGGCATCCTTTTAATTAGGGTTAATGAGAACAGCCTTGAGGATCTCCAGGCTGCCGGTAAAGAGGCCCAGAGGACATCCTGGCTTCCTTCTCTTTCCGCGTTCTCTTTGGGATTGCACTCTATTAATGCGTGTGGTGCAGCCATGGAATTAATAGAGTTCACTCAAGTGTGAACAAATGAACAGTCAAATGAAATATGCAACATATTTTAAAGTGAATCCTTTTGAAGTTCCTTCTTGAGTTATAAAATCATTTCTTTAAACTCAATTTCATGTGAGTGAATTCCTTCTTCCTAAAAATTGAGGAAATATTTTTGTTGTCGTTACTGGTTTGGGTTGTTTTTAGGGGAGGGTGTTTTTTATTGCTGGCAGTAGAAATATCTGCCATCATGAGCATGCACACAGTGCTGTACATTATCATGTAAATGCTGTATGAATACTATTTCATTTAAGCCTCCTAAGAATCCTGTCGTTAGGTCTTTTTAACCTCAGTTTATAGATTGCAAACCCAGGCTTAAAATGGTTAAACACCTTGGCTGAGGTAAACGTAGCTGGTCACAGGCTGAGCAGAAAGATTCCATACTAGCGAGCCTGCGTGGTCCTCAAAGTGTGGTCCCCAACCAGCAGCATTAGCAGGACTTGAGAACGTGTTAGAATTGCAAATTATCAGGCCCCACCCCAGATCCACTGAAACAGAAATGCTGGGGGGGCAGGGAAGGGGGACTCCAGCAATCTGGATTAAGAGGTGGTTCTGATGATGCAGCTGAAGTTTGAGAACCACTAGGCAGGGGGCGAGGAAAGGAGGTTTAGACTTCCTTAGAAGGAAAAAAATTAAATCCATTCAAAGTTCTTTATAGCTACTCTCCCCCAAACAGGCCATGCAGATAAACAGGGAAAAGAACTGTTTGATAAAAGAGACTTTTCTTTTTCCAAAGGAGTTGAACGTATTAGACTTTATAGAGCTCTTCTGTGTGCCAGGCACAGTGCTAAACACTTGACATCAATCATCTCTTTAAACCCTCAAGTGGTTGCGGATTAAATGAGATTTTTTTTTTTATTGAGTTATTGATAGGTTACAATCTTGTGAAATTTCAGTTGTACATTAATGTTTGTCAGTCATGTTGTAGGTGCACCACTTCACCCTTTGTGCCCACCCCTCACCCCACCTCTCCCCTGGCATCCGCTAAACTGTTCTTAGTCCATAATTTTAAATTCCTCATATGAGTGGAGTCATACACAGATTATCCTTCTCTCGCTGGCTTATTTCACTCAACATAATTCTCTCAAGGTCCATCCATGTTATTGCAAATGGAATGATTTTGTTCTGTTTTGCAGCTGAGTAGTATTCCATTGTATATATGTACCACATCTTCTTTATCCATTCGTCTGTTGCTGGACACTTAGGTTGCTTCCACGTCTTGGCTATTGTAAACAGTGCTGCAATAAACATTGGGGTGCATAGGACAGGACACTCTTTGACATCAGTATTAAAAGGATCTTTTCGGACACCATGCCTTCTCAGAGAAGGGAAACAATAGAAAGAATAAACAAATGGGACTTCATCAGATTAAAGAGCTTCTTCAAGGCAAATGAAAACAGGATTGAAACAAAAAAACAACCCACTAACTGGGAAAAAATATTTGCAAGTCATATATCTGACAAGGGCTTAATATCCATAATATACAAAGAACTCTTGCAGCTCAACAACAAAACATCAAACAACCCAATCAAAAAATGGGCTGGAGACATGAACAGACATTTCTCCAAAGAAGATATACTGATGGCCAATAGGCACATGAAAAGATGCTCATCATCGCTGATCATCAGGGAAATGCAAATCAAAACTACACTAAGATATCACCTTACACCCGTTAGAATGACAAAAATATCTAAAACTAATAGCAACAAATGTTGGAGAGGTTGTGGAGAAAAAGGAACCCTCATACACTGCTGGTGGGAATGCAAACTGGTGCAGCCACTATGGAAAACAGTATGGAGATTCCTCAAAAAATTAAAAATAGAACTACCATATGATCCAGCCATCCCACTACTGGGTATTTATCCAAAGAGCTTGAAGTCAGCAATCCCAAAAGTCCTATGCACCCCAATGTTTAAATGAGATTATTTGCCACATTACTCAGAGGAGAGAGCAGGTTGTCATTTAAGGAATTGCCTCCTATCCAGCATGTAGTAATTGATGGAGCCAGTCTCCAGACCGATGTATTGATAAAAAGAAGGCACGTGAACCACAGCTACCTGTATTATGACTCAGAATGGTTGCCATGTGACAATGATGGCGTTCAGGACCTGCTACCCCAAAATATGGCACCTTGGCATATTGAACATTTTCAGCTGAAGGAGTTTGAGAAAACAGCAGAAGCAGAAAGGTCACTTTGACCTTCCCCCACTTTCTCCCTTGAAACTGATCATAAAACCCTTCTGTGAGAGGTGCCCTCCCTATACCCAGAGGAAAGGACCATCCTTATCTCTGAAGACAAAGGGATGCTGAGAGGAATGCGAATAGACAGGCCTTGCTAAGTCTCCCCCAGTTCACTACGCCACCTCCTGTTCCTTAACCTGTCGTAGTCCCACAGGGCTGTCTGCTCTTCGTCAAGCCTGCACAAAAACGCTCAGGTTTAACTGTTTCTTCAAGTCTTCGTTTCCTTATGAAGGTTCCTGTGTCGCTTAAAACAATTAACTAAATTTCATGCTTTACTCCTTATAACCTGTCTTAGTTTAATTTTCAGATCAAGCCTTGAGGAAACTTTTTCCTCCCCACCTCAAAGAAACTTTTTTTTGAAGATATATATGATATAAAAAAATCTAATTAAATAAAAATCTTTCTAAAGTTCAGTGATAGAAGCTAGAACCAAAGATCTCTTTAAACTCCTTTCATCACCCATTTTCTTTATCTATTTCTGACCATAATTATTATACTGCTATCTGGAAGTTCTTAATTTGATTCTCTTAGGGAAATGAGGGTGGAAAGAATTTATTTTTCATTATTTGCCCCTAAGAGCAAATAAGTGCCCCATAAGTGCCCCTAAGAACACTAATATCTCTTTATGATCAATAAAAATCAGCCTTTAGGGATAGAAAAATATTAGCCAGGACTTACTTTATTCTTTTTTTTTGAAAGAAACCCAAAAACTAGGTAAAATGTACTGTATAAAAGGAACCTAATATTTTCTTTCAGTCTTTGGAAATAGGCTTCCCTGCTGAGAATATTTTATGTCTATCTTTTTAATACTTAATATTGATTCTGATAAATTAATAAGAAACATATAGTTTCTAAACTACTTACTCTTAAAGCCATAATAGTAAGCAGTTGCTCTGAATGGGCTGAGCCCATGTGGCTTCCAGGGTAACTAAGCCAACACACTTTTTTACTAAGAGTTACCCTGAGGACAATTTTGCTGGCACCTTCATTGCTGTTCTGCTGTGGATTTTCTTCTCCCAAGTACCTAAAAGGGCAAGTGATCATCTTAACTTTGGTGAGATGCAAAAAGGAGCCTAGTTTTTGGATGCTCACCAAAGCCAAGTTGCCATGATATTGTTTGCAAATAAGAAAGGATTTTTATGCTAGGTGGTATTTGGGGTAAAATCTTTGCTAGAGGGCTCTTTGTTGAAGAGTTTGAAATATGCATAGTTGGTTAAGGGCATGGGTTTTGAGTTAAACAGAAATAGCTTCAATTTGGCTTTGCTTCTCAAGAGATGACCATGAGCCAATCTTAAACCCAGTAGGCACTAAGTCACAGCTTCCTTGTCTGAAAAATGGAGGCGATACTACCTACCTCAAAGGGCCATTATGAGAAATAAATAAGGTGGATCTTTTTAGAATGTAAGTTAGGTTATACCCCTCTTCAGTGGCTTCCTACCTCATTTCAGATAATTCCCAAAGCCCTTCCTGTGGCCTCCGAGTCTCCTACATGACCTGTCACTTCACTGGTCCCATTGATGTCCCTGAAAATGCCAGGCACACTCCAGCCCCAGGACCTTGGCACTTGCAGTCGCCTCTCTGGACTGCTCTTCCCCGTGTATCATCACTTCTCATGGTTCACTTCCTCACTTCATTCCGGTTCTGCTCAAAGTCACTTCATCCAAGAGGCCTTTGTGATCATCTTACTTTAAAAAAGTATGTGTGCGCACATCCACACACCTCCCCTTACCCTTTTATGTTCACATTGATCAATTCCTGGTATATTATTTATTTTCTGTTCATTATCAAAGTTCCCCCTAGAAGATAAGCCATGCAAGCAGATACTTTGTTTTTATTTACTGCTGTATCCCCAGCAGGAATTCATTCTTCACTCAACATGTATTTAATAGGGACCTAGAATGATCCAGCAATTCCTTTGTTACATATCTTGGATTCAAATTCAAGTTATTTCAATGGTTCCTAGTTTTTAAGGAATTTTAAGGATACCAAGGAACTGGAACTGGAGGTCCTTTTGGGGGATGTGGAGGAAGGGTTAGCAAGAGCTGCCATCCGGGGCAGCCATGGAGGTGTGCACGTAAATCCCTCTTCAAAAGAAACCTGCTCCCAGGAGGGCATTCAGGGAACAGCCTCCAGCAGCCCTGCAGAGCTCATGCTGAGTTCCCAGCCAGTGGCTGTCGCGGCAGAGATACAGGAGCCCATCCTCTGCGGCTCCAGATGAGGCTCCTCTGGTGGGCGGTCGCTGCTCTGGGTCTTCCAACAACCTGGTGGAGACTTTCTCAGAGCTGTACTGCAGTCTGAGACCCTTCCTACCCAACCCTCCCTCCTCTCCTCTCACAGGTGTTAGTCCTGCCTCGTGGTTTGAGGGCTCTCCCTGCCTTCTCCTGCTTCCTCTCCCCTTCCTCCTTCACAGGCGTTTCCCCTAAGAAATCTCTTACACTTCCAAGTCTATCTTGGTGTCTGTTCCTAGATGACCCAACTCGGTGTAGGACAGTCACATCCTAAGCCTTTGGGACTGCTTGTGTGCGTGTTCAGTGATTTCTGCTCTTCCTTTAGACACAGTTAAAAATGATAGAGCCAGGATTGTCCCTAAGAGCCAGTGGGAACTGTGTATCTTTGAGGCCTAAGTGTAAGCTATTTTAGAAGACAAAGTAGAAAGGGAGTGACATAGGTAGCTAGTGTAAAGCATTTTTAAAAGCTCAATTAAGTAAGTGGGAAATGCAAACATTCAAAGGGAAACTCCATGGAAGTCATTTGGGATTCCTTTCCTTTCAGTGACTGTATTTAACGTGGTCTGTCCTCTCCGGATAGCAATAGTTAAAAATGTTCTTTCCTTGACCTGCCTCTTCAGATATATGTCTTCTGTGTTACCATATGTCTGAGCACTTTCTTGGTGTAATTTATTGTTCTGGAACTGATTGTGTTTTTGTTACAAGTTTTCTGCTTTACTGAGAAGGCCTTACCGGCTTGTGATCATGTTTCAAGTGCTTCTACAAAGCACATCTCCTGTTGTTTCTTAGAATTTTTTTGGAGGGGCGGAGGATGTTAAAGAAAGTTATTCACGGCACTTGTTAAAGAATGATAAGAGACTGTTCAGGAGACTACTACAATGGGGTTTTGCAGAAGAGGAGAGAGATTGAGCTGAACTCCAAATACGAGGAAAAGGGGATTTATAGCCAAGGAGCAGAGTGAGCAGGGTGGCTGGTCAATGGGTGGAAAATTACTAAGAGGAAACATAAGGGGCAAAGGGAGATTCTGGCTAAACCAACCTAACAAGATTCTTGCTGATGGCAGGCCAAGGTGATCAGACATCACCTGGAAGATGGTGGAGAATGAGGAACCCCATCAAATATCAAGAGTGATCAGATATTGACGGCAGGGGATTCTGGCTAAGCCAAGTTAGCAGGATTCTTGCTAAAATTGGATATTGCAAAGACAAACACAGAAGTTCAAATGTTGAGGCCTAGTTGGGAAGAAGATTCAGAGGAGCCTGACTAAAGTTTGCCCAAGGAGAGAATCTTGATGTAGGGGGGGACATATATGTTTTTAATATTTGTTGTAAATCTTTGTTACCAAAACATTAATTTTCCTCCCTGGCTCTGAGTAAGCTGGTCTTCTTTAATTTTTCCTTATTTTAGTTGCTGAGGCAACTGTTTGGACTAACATGACAGTTTTCCTGCCCAAGAAAGTTACTTTGAGGGACTACCCACTCCTTCTCAAGGCATGTTTTGTTGACTTTCTTTTCCTTTCTGCAAACTGAGGGGTAGTTGTGGAATATCTTAGGAATTATTTCTTGAAGCGTTCTCTGGCAAGAATCAGGGGGCCTGTCCCAGGGTCCTGCTTCATTGCAAGAGCCTCTCAGAACCTGAGCATCCAGATTTGGCCTCAAAATGCCCACATCAATGGTGCTTCGAGGGAGAGGGACAAAGAGAGACACACACAAAGAGTCTGGCATCTCAAACTGGCAGACATTAAAAATTAAGTCCCAAAGATTTAATGTCTCTGTGTGGAAGTAAAAGAGAGAGTGGGAATTCGTAACTATTAATAACCATAAAGTAAGCAGTCAGAAACATAGAGTTTGACTCTCCCAAGTGGCTCGTTTGAGCACTTCCTTCCTCCCCCCAACTTCAGATCCTCGTTGAGCTGACCAGATGCTCACAGAGCCAAGGATATGTCAGAGACCTTGTTAATAATAAGCACCATCAGGCCAAATTTCAGTTTCTTTCTAAAGTATAGCGTGAAAAACCCAGAAAAGTGTTGGGCCTCTCTCTAGTTGCTTTTCAATAGCCTTCGTTGACTCTTCCAAGCCAGGTCATTTGGAAAGTTGACGATATTCTGCATTTCAGAGGTCAGAATAAAATGCTATCAGTAGATTAAGATTTCCCACTGGATGCCAGAATAAGGGTTCACTGTACCTCACAGTCGTTGCTGGAATGAGCACTTTAATGCTCACAGCTGGTTATTGAGGGGGAGGTGTTTTCATTTCTGTTTCTATGGCATTTAGAACCCAAAATAGACGGCAGATCTAGTGCCTGTAAAACTTGCTAAATTACATGAATGTCCTCTCAGCATCTGAGTGTGTCATCTGCCATGTCAGGGATGTCCAGGGCAGGGGCTCCCAACCCAGGGATTATCTGCTCGAGCCACTACTCCCAGACATGCCTGTAAAGAAGGAAGAAGCTCACACTGGGTTGTGGTGTCTTGTCCTGTGCACCTGATGTAGACTGAGGCTGGCTCGGGCAGAGAACAAACATGACCAGACCTCCCTGTGCAGCAACCAAACTTTCAGGAAGTCTAGCTCCACAGTAATTTACAAACTCTGGATGTCCTTCGTGTTTAGACTTCCAGATTTGCATTCTGGATCAGTGGAAAAAGCACACAGTGGTACCTTTGCTTGTTGTAAAGATCCATGTAACAGAGTCTCTCCTTGCTACGCTGTAGGTGTAGCTCTGCTGCATATTAGGTGTGTCCTTTTGAGCAACTTGCTAACCTCAGTTAGGATCAGTTTTCTCATCTGTAAGGTAGAGATGGTGTTTTTTTTGGATGGTTATTTGTTTTTGGATGATTACTCATAATGAATACTAGGAACATGAGTAATAATTGCTACTACTGTGTTGTTATGTTAGTAATCAATTATAATTTACTGGGTTCAGATGATGCATCCAGCACTCTAATGCCCAGAAGTAACCTTGTAAGAGAGGCATAATCATTGATGTCGTTATCCTTGCTTTGGGAGGTGAAGAAATGAGAGTTCAAATCAGCCTACAGTGTCCACCCACATTTGGATCAAGTCTGTCTGACCCTAAACCCCATGTAAAATGCCCCGTAATGTCTGGTGTTCGTGAAATGTTTTTTGTGCTTATTTACAGTGTTTCTTCTACACCCCCGAAGAGGCTGTAATGAGAAATATGTACCACCAGATGAAATGAAGGGATCAGGGATTTAGGTTGAAAGGAGAAAAAAGACATGGGAAAGTACATCGAATTGGGGCACAATTAGCAGACAGCCACTCTATGGGCAGCAGAAATGTTCCATAAAGTTGAAAGAAGTGAGACACAGTTCTGCTTTGCGTGTCCCTGGCGGCCAGCGCACTGCGGGAAAGAGAAGCAGTCACAGGAGTCACAGCGTCCGTTAGAGTGCAAGAAAAGTAACAGATCTGGAAAACCTTGGTGCTAGGATCCGAGAAGAAAATTCTGACACAATGTATGAGGTAGTGAAAAATAATCCCCATAACAAGCCAGTAATACATACAGTGTGTACAGTTGGTGGGATTCACAGGGAATTACAGTAGTTAGAACTAACACGTTTCCAAAGGCCTTCTAACCCTGGTGATGGTTCCTGACAGTCAGCGAGGAGGAGAACAGCAAAGCGTCTTCAGAGGTGACTGCTGAGCAGTTACCAGGGCCTGTTCCCTAACAAAGTCGTTCTCTCGACTTTGTTATTAGATATAGGAGGAAAGATAGATTAGATATAGGAGGAAAGGTTTATATTAAATTTAAACAGCTTAACCCAGGAGGGACATCTGTCCAAAGAATCAAAGGCCCAGGAGAGGAGTGCAGAAGCTGCAGATGCTCTCGTGTTGTCTGACAGATTTCTTCACAAGGTAAAGCATATAACAAGGGTCTATGGTGGAACAGCCATGGCCAGTGCCCTTCTGCTCCCCCGTGGAATGTGGGCTGAGAAGCCCAGTGTCAGTCATCCCATGGGGTCTCTAAATTAGGGAGATTAATAAATGGAATGAACATTCTGAGTCCTACCAAGGGGAAACCATACCCATGAGGGTAAAAACAAGTTAAAGACCCACATCCATCTGTTATAGCAGTCCATAAATCATTTTGATGGTGGCAGAATGTCATCATTAAGGGCTTTAGTTTTAACTGGAAAAAATAAAAATTTGTGAGTCTATCTGAGAGAGGGAGTGTTTGTATAGAATGAAAAAGGATCTGCTGGACACAGAGCTTAGGGAATTGCTCTGGAAAAAGAGAGTAAAGAGCTGAAGCAAATAGGCCATGAGGCATCACTTGGGCTCCGAGCTTCCAGGATCTGATAGGAAGCACAAATTCTTGGATCTCTTGTTAACTCTGTCCCAGACTCCACTTGCTCTCCCAGTCTTAAGGCCACACCCAGGCTCATCTGTTTTGGTGGTAGTGGTTTGTAATGTTATTCATATTTGATAAGACCCTGAATGGCCTTCCCTACCTTATGCTTCACTTGTCTCTCCAACCTTGACAAGGTCCCCTTCTCTTCCTCCCAGTTCTTATCAAACCAGGAAACAAGGAGGCTGAGCCCCATGTTTACCCAAGGGTAGAGCCTACCACGGCAGTGTTCATTTACTGACCGTTGGTGGATAGGTGGAGGGGGAGCTGCTCAGTCAAGGTTGACAGAGTAGAACGTGGGCCTTGGAATCAGAACCAGTTTGAATCCCAGGTCTGTTACTTATCACCTGTGCCTTTAAAGAATTTGCTCTCCTCCGAACGTTTTTCCCCTTAATTCTAAAACTGCATTGTCTGATATGGTAACCAGTAACCCCATGTGGCCATTTAGATGAAAATGAAAATTAATTAAAATTAAAAATGTAGTGCCTCTGTTGCACTAGCCACCTTTCAAGTGCTTCATGGCCCTGGTGTGGCTCTCGTGACCGCCATGCTGGGTTGTGTCCATCTGGCATATTTGCATCATTGCGGGAAATCTGTTGGACAGTATTGATCTAGTCTAAAACCTTGCAGAGTTGTCATGAGATTTAAATGAGATAATGTTTGTGGAAATGCCTCGCACAGTAGCCCTCAATTAAATGGTGACTGTTTTCACATAACTACTCCCTTTCCACTTATTCAGTATTTACCTTGTCCCAGGTACTTAGGCTTTCTCAATTTTGAAAGCCCCGTGAACTTGCTATCCATTTTCTCAACTTACAGATGGGAGAAGTGGAGTTTGGTGAGGTTAAGTGGCGCCACTCCAAGATTCTCCAGTAGATGCCTGGTGAGGAGGCTGACATCCGAACCCAGAAACCATAAACTATAAGATTGGGGCCCCAGGGCCACCTCCTGAGGGTCCTCTTTCTCAGAAAGTAGGAATCCTGTGATGGAATGTGAAGGTCCTCACCCATTCCACCTGCTCGATATCCTAATCTTCCTGTCAAGTCACAAGCAGAAAGGAGCCTCTGAGCAGCTAACCTTTAAATAGAGTGGAGTTAACGCGTTTATTAGCTAGTCCAAAGTAGCCATCCCTGCCTGGTAGTAATCCTTGTCTGTTCCCTAGTTGATGTTGCAAACTCCACAGTAGAAAGATAGCCGTTTGCAATTAATGTGGATAATGATGGTGGGAGAGAAAGGGTAAGAAATAAACACAAATCAAATTAAAATCAAATCAGTGATCTGTTATCTAGAAACTTCACCCAAATACTTTCCTCCTCCTCAGTCAGACTATTTGACTTGCTGAGTTCTCTGCTGTTACTTATAAGAAAAAATGGGATTAATTTTATTTAACTAAATAACTTTTAAAATTGTAATAAAAGAAAACTTTTTAATCTGTCATTTTGAAAGTAACTTGAATCTTTGAAAGATAGGTTGTGGTATTGAATTATGTTGAAGTAGCATGTGTTAGGGGGAAAAATACACTAAAAATAATGTGGAGATGCACAGCCTTGAAATATTCTCTATCCTTGATGGAATGGGGGAGGGTCTCTGGGAGCCCAAAGTGCTACTACGAGCCCCTCAGAGCAGGGATCCTTGAGTCAGAAATAGCTTCTAGCTCTCGTAATTCCAGCAAAAATGATTCTTCTTGCCTCTCTCAAACAAAATGCCCCTGGGCCCCCAACTTGTCCATAGTTTCACAAAAGGAATTCCTGTCCCTCTCATACCGTCTCTCCCAGTGACCTTAGGACAGAGCTGGGTTGGCCTGGATGAGGTAGCCAGTCCTGGAGCTCTACAGTGTGACTGTGACAAATTTTAACTCAGTCATCAGAAGATTGAAATTCTGAGCCCCTGGAACAACTTCTGTTATGGTGTGTTTTCTCACCAGAGAATCCCATTATCATTTGTTAACTGCAAAATGGACAGATTTGCAAAGGAGAAAGAGCCCGGTTTCCTTTGAAGATCTCCCTGCCATGCCCAAGTCTGAGGAAAATTTTCCTGACAAGGGGACTTAGGATGTGATTGCCTCAGTGTGATCCTGGGGCCACAACCCACATTCTGGTCAGTAGGTATCTGTGCAAACTTTAAAACTACTGTTAGGGAAACAAGAATAGAGGTTGTGTGCCTTTACTCACCAGAGGGTCGGGTCCTTCTGTTTGTTAGGCGGAGGTGGAGAGAAGCCTAAAGAGGTTGTGTTCCAGTTCCTTTCAGCTGTTTGCCACGTACCCCTCAGATTTGCTTCTGATTTTCATGGGTAATTTGAGCGCATTGGTCTGAGAATCTTCTAGTCACAGTTGACAAGTTTATTGTGAGCTTTGTTGGAAACCTTGTCTTTAGCATCAGTCAGGGCCTTTTGGAGGTCCCGCTGGAGAATTTCTGTTCTGGCAATTGCTTCTGCTAACACCTGATCTGGTTTTGTCTGTGAACTATATGGGCACCTGGTAAATGATATTTTTTTCCTTTTTGCTTTGTTGCTAGGGAGCCCAGAGCCAAACTGGCATCCTGTTCTCACTGTGTAAGACCTTATGACAAGCATTTCTGAAAGCTGTCTTCCTCTGTCCTTATTTTGCTGTCTTGCCTTATTTTTCTTCTCCTTGCCCAGAATTCTTAGTCCATTTTGAGAATGATTTCTTTGCTGTGGCATTCAAACACTGCTCCTGGTCCAGCATGGATTTCCAGGGGGTGCCTCAAAGCCGCACCCAACCTCTTAGATGAGCTTATATGATTAGGAAAAGGGCCCCTTCCTGCAGACAGACAGCCTCAACGCAATGCTCTTGTATTTGTACGTCTGTCCAAGGCAGCCCTCCAAGGACTTACCCTGATGGGTTCTGGGCCTGGTGCAACCCCCTCAAGTTAAGTAACTTCTTATTTTTCATGTTTTCTATATTGGCCTGCTGCAAGATATTTTCTTTGGGAAAAAATCATTCATTTCATTTTTTAGTGCCTGAATTTAGTTTCAGTGTGCCTCTGATGTGCTAGGTGCTTGAAATACAAATGTGAACAAGAAAGTTTCAAGGACTCTGCCCTCAAGGAGGTTATACTCTGCTGTGGGGGCTAGGCAATAAATCAATAAACAAAAATATGAAATAATTGCACTGTGTTCAGTGTAAGCAAGGAAGTAATCAGGATACTGTAAGAGAGAATAAAATGAGAGAGCTATTAAGGAAGTCGTAGAAAGCTCCTCTAGAGAGGGGATAATTAAAACAAGGCACCAGTTAATGCTAAGGGCAGTAGAAAGACTTCTGGGCAGGAGGGACTGCAACTGCAAAGGCCCTCAGGCTAGAAAGAGCTAGAGAAGTTCAGGGAAAAGAGTTCTGATGGTTGTAGTGAACAAGAAGGAAAATAAAGTGGCTTATTGAGATAAGGTCTCTAGGATCCAGTTATGCAGAACCTTTAAGACATGGTAAGGAGTTGGGACTTTATCATAAATATTATGGGAATCCATTGGATGCTTTTAATGAGCTGCTTAAAAGTTTAAAATAATCAATCTGGCTGCTGTGGAAAGAAAGAGTAGAAGTGGGAAGATCAATCCATGGGAGAGGTGATGATGACTGGGACCAAGGTGGTGGTAAAATGGATGGAGTAAAATGGATATATGTGAAAAATGCTGTGGAAGTGGACTTCTTAATGGAAATGAAAGGAAAGGATGAAGGAAAGTCAAGGATGACTCTTCATTTCAATAAATGGGTTGATACTAGTGACGTTTAGTGAACTAAGAAAGTCTTGTGATGGCTAGGCTTGGAGAGAGGGGGTTAGGGAATAAAGAATTCAGTTATGGACATGTTAATTTTGAACATCTGAGTAGAGATGTCAAGTAGAGAGAGATCTGAATTTGGAACTCAGAGAGGACTTGGCTGCTGTTTTAAATTTGGGAGTCATCAAGAAATAGATGATATTAAAGCCATGGGGTTAAAGGAGATCTAGGAACATAGTGGAAATGAGAATTCCAAAAACCAAGTCCTGGGGAACATGTAGAAGTTGGGTTCAGAAAGAAAAGAGATGAAAGGAATGGAACCTAAGCAGGATGTCAAGATTGGAGAGTGTTTCAAGAAGGAGAGTATAATCAACCACTCAGAGATCAAATCAGATAAGAAGAAGAATGTGTGTGCTGCTTTTGGCAGCGTGAAAGTCATGGTGAACCTGGCCAGAGACATTTTAGAGAGTGATAGGAAAGGAAGGCAGATGGAATTGATCAAAAATGGTGTGGAAGAGAGGTAGTGGAGACAGTGAATACAGACACATTTTTTAAGACATTATGCCCGAAGGGGATCAGAGACATGAAGTAGTAAATGAAGGACAAAGTGGGAGCAACTGGAACATATTTCTGTGCTGATGGGAATGATCTAGTAGAGAAAAGAAACCCCCGATGGGTATTGGGTGGTGATAAACAAAAGACTGATTGATATCTTTGTGTAGGTGAAAGAGGATGGAACTGGAAGAAGATTGAATCTGTAGCAGAAGTGGGGGGATTGACCTTTGTTGGAGAAAGCATGTTTTATTAGGAGGGAAGAAGGAGAGAGGTGCTCATCTGATGAATTTCCTTTAATTGGTGAAGCACAGTAATTGGCTAGGAGTAAAGGAGTGTGAGAAGAAACAATGGAATAGTCCTTTCAAAGAGTGGGGAACCTTTTAAGAAAGAATGATGAATTTCAAAGTCATTGTTGACTATCTGTTTGAAGCTTGTAATCTTGAATTTAAACTAAAGCTATATAATCCAGTTTTGTGATTTAGTTCAGTGGTAAAATATGGATAGGGTAGACTTACTTCTTTTTGGTCAAGAAAACAGATAAATGATACATGGGATTTGAGGGTGTCTGTGAAAGAGTGATTGTAATATAGGACCATGGAAATAAACTAGATAAGGATGGCAGTAAAAAGAGGAAAAGCTGATGGATAGTGAGAGATTGGCAAAGTTAATAATTAGGAAGTTGCATAGAAGTCAAATTAATATAGGACAGTAAAGACTGTAGAGCTAGAAGCTAGAAGGATCAGATGAAATGGATCTTGGAAAATCCCAAGAATGGGATGTTGTGAATCGAAATTTCAAGGTGGTGGTGATTCGTTCTGGAGGTAAATGGGTAGCTGAGAGGGGAAGAAAGAAAAAAAAATTATTGCAGTTAAGGAGGCCAAGGAACTGAAAGTTCAACCTTAAAATAAGTTGGAAAACCAGTCTTATTTATCGTGTATATTTCATGGGTCATCTCAAATCCTTATTTGGAATTGGATAGGGTACACATAAATAAAATAATGATGGTAGCTGATTCATTGTGCGTCTACTCTATAAATACCATTTTAGGACATACTTTTGAACACTGTGCACCAGAATTCATTACCATTAGAATATTGCTTGGGAAATATTCTGCAATGTGTTAATTCTCATAGTTTAACTAGTTGATAATTCTCATTTCTCAGTCAGTAACAATATGACTCCCTTGGCCTTTTGGGTCAAGTTTAATACCTTTTATGTGGTGTACAACAGCCTTCTGATCTAGCCTTATTTGTGCGTCAAGTCTCGTCCCCTGCCACTTTGTTGAGATGGTCCGAGAACACCAACCCCTCAGAGGTCCCCAGTGACAGGTCAAGCCTTCATGTCTTTACAAATGCTGCTCCCCCTGCCTGGCATGCTGCTTTACCTGGGTAATTTCTACTAATTCTTTAAGACATATCTGAAGTGTCAACTTCTGGGTGAATGAAGCCTTTTCTAAAAAATTGAATCATCCCAAAGTGCCATTTTTGTGGATCAGAAAACAACACATGAGCCAGCCCTGCTGATCTAGTGGTTAAAGTTCGGCACTCTCACCGCTTTGGCGGCCCAGGTTTGTTTCCCCTTTGTGGAACCACACCACCCGTCTATCAGTTGCCATGCTGTGGCAGTGGCTGACAAAGAACTAGAAGGACTTACAACTAGGATCCACAACCATGTACTGGGGCTTTGGGGAGAGAAAAAAAGAAACAAACAAGAGGAAGATTGGCAACAGATGTTAGCTCAGGGCGAATTCTTCTCTAAAAATAAAAAAAAACAAAAAACACATATTGGCAATTTCATATTGTTAGTATTTTGCTATCACAAATAGAAATTTGACCCATACGTTATTGACAGTAGCTACCACTTGCTGAATTATAACTGTGTGCTAAGTTACTATCTCATTTAATTCCCACAATAAGCCTGATGAAAGGCAGGTGTAAATATTTCCATTCATTAGATAAGGATCCTGAGACTTAGAAAGAGTCTTTTGAGAAGGTAAATAATAAATAAATGGCAGAACTGGGCTTTGGTTCCAAAGGCATAGGCATGCCATGGTCGTTCCTTTGTCTTATTCATTGTTGTTTCTGCAGTCCCCTGCACCTGCCAGGTATAGAACTGAAATATGTATGTTAATTCTTCATCTGTCAGAAAATTACCCAAACAAGGTGAAGGCTGGCCTTGTTCAGGGCCCCCAGAACTCTAAATTCAGGCACATTATGGTGGCCCAGTATCTTGACATTGAATTTACCTTGATGAATGTTGCTTCTTCCCTGGAATTTAGAAAGATAACATTTTGAAGGGTAAAACTAACAGTCTGAACTACCCTTAAAATCTTAATCCTATAATTACTCTTGGTCTGTTTTAAGTCACTGCTCTGATTCATGTTTGCCAGACAGCTTCCCTATTGCTGGCATTGTCATTATCTAGAACAAGTTCTTTAGATCATGAGAAGAATGCGCTGATTTGTTTACACATGGGTGCCAAGTCTTGATGTAATGCAAACAGAGGGCAGAGGTCAACTGGGTTCATTTCCTGAACACACTTTTTCTTTCATTGACAGAGAATTTTTCTGGTACTCTTAAGCACAATATGCTTTCTTGCTAAAGACTAGGAATACTTTGGCAAGTACAACATAACTTCTCTGGGGCCCCTGCATCTGCTAACATTCCTTCTTGATTCCAATTTTGATTCTGTGGTTTTCAACAGAGTTTCTGGTGTCACAGTCCACGGCAGTGGTTTTCTAACTTTAGTGTGCATCAGAATCACCTGGAGGGCTTGTTGGAACACAGATTTCTGGGCCCCACCCTGGAGAGACTGATTCAGTCGCTCTGGTCTGGGTCCCTAGGTTCTGCGATTCAGTCAAGTTCCCTGGTGATGTTGATGCTGCTGGTCCAAGGACTACACTTTGAGTAGCTGAAAATCTTGCTCAAGTCCTGGTTTACAGGACACCAAGTGAGATTGAATATAAAGGCAAAAATCTCAGCCACTTTCTGAGTGAATATCTGAATGAGGAATTATGTAGACAAAAAAAAAAATCATTGACTTTCCAAAAAATCATCTTCTGATTTTTGACATTATGTCAGATACAGGGAGTGATTCCTCTTGTGTGGAGGGAGACCAAGTTGTCTGGAACCTGGAGTCCTGCTTCGTTCTGGGAGCTCTTCTTCCAAGGTCTTGGAGAAAGTTTCTTCTCTGTAACCTTCAGGACATCACCTGTTTTGTTCTTAAAGCTATTCTAGAGGAAGATGCTGGATAAAATTGATCAGTTTTTCAATACAGAAATGAATGCAAAGAGTTTTCAAAATGTTTTCAGAATGGAGTGTTTTCCAAATGAAAACATTCCATAATAAGAAATGTGATCATTAGATTCAGGATGCGAAAGGGTGATTTCTCATTTTCCCTTGTTTAGATGCTAAAAGATATTTGCATTTTTATTAGATTCAAAATGGTGTGAGTCATGCAGATCAACACATTTCTTTTTAACAGGAATCTTTTGTGTTTGAACCCAACTGCCTCTTCAAAGTGGATGAGTTTGGCTTCTTTCTGACCTGGAGAAGTGAAGGCAAGGTATGGCCCAGCAGGTTGATCTTCCTGCTGTCTGGTTTAAACCATTTTATTTCTCACTGAGTAGACAGAGTGCCTCTTGAGCGTATAGACCCTATGCTTATTCGTTCATTGAAGATTTTGTGCTGGGCATTGGGGATATAGTGGTGATTAGAACATTATCCTAGCCCTCAGTGATTCCAGTCTAGGAGCAAAGTCAGGCATCCAAGAGAAAAAAAATTACTAGTTATTGAGTGTTGTGAAAGAGAAGGTCAAGCTGTTATAACAGCTTTCAACAGGCAGGTCTGCTTTAATCTTGGGAGTTAGGAAGGTTTCCCAGAAGAAGAGACATTCAAGCTGGAATCTGAAAGGTACATTAAGAGTGTTTCATCTTGTTAAACCCCGGGACTAATGCGATGCATGGCACACTGTGCATATTTAATGAACCTTTGAGCCAAATTTGAGAAAAGTAGAATTGGAATTATATAAAGGTTAGCATTATTCCCACTTAATATTTCATATACACACATATATTTAATGATGTACCTACATTATTAACAATTTTGTTTATGTTAGAGTGACAGCATTTTATAAATGATCATTCAGAGTTGCATTCAAAAATATATATTAGAAATGGAATGTTTGGGGTCTTGACTATTTCTGTTCGTTGGAAATTATTGTTGTTACTTGTTTTTCTCTTCCTCTTCTACCTTACTCTCATCAGCACTGTCTTCATCATCACAAACCTTTGCTAAGGCCTTGTCTGTGCCATTGGTCTGGCAGAATTTAGGCTCACTGCTGTGTTGTATTCTCTCTTTTCAGGAAGGACAAGTGCTAGAATGTTCCCTCATCAACAGTGTTCGGTTGGGAGCCTCACCAAAGGTACCTGTAATTGGTGTTTGCTGTTCTTCTAAACTCAGATGTACTTAGATTGGAAATGGTCTCTAGAATGCTGTTTAACCTGTTATTGCCCCAAAAGCATCGCTGAGAATTAAGAACAGACACAGTTTAGAAATCTTCTCATCTATAACTGTTGGGTGATTTGAATTGCTCTATGTTTAGTTATATTAGAAATGTTATTGAGCTTTGAAAGCAAAGACCATTGCGTATAGCAGCATCAAAGAAACAGTTCCCTTAACTCAGAAATTAATTTGAAACCTTATTGGCCTTATTTCAGCCAACAGTGAGTCATTTCTGGTCTGTGGCTGATGTGGAGATTTAAATGGCTTGGCTAGTTCCATATTGGTGCACCTGTGCGCGCAGACATCAGCTCGCCTCGAAGGCTCAGTTTGCCTCTGAGAGAAAAAAAATGTCAGAGTCCATAAATCAGCCTTCTCCACAGTGATTGGTTTGTTTGAATAAGAAGCTGTTTGCATAGTAGTGCTAGGAATTTAAAAGATGTTTTTTTAAATAGAGTTTTCTAGCACAGTGTTTGTTCCTTTTTCCGTAATGGCCCTGCAGGTTTTTAGAGGTTCAAAACAAAATTATGTTCCAAACTTTGTTTTTGTTTTTTAAAGCTATCCTCTTTTATGTTACTTAAAATGTCTGTGTCACTGTGTCGGCATTTCCTCCTGAGTGCTTTTGGAGAACAAAGACACTATTTTATTTGCTAATTAGGGTGAATGTACACAGTCTTCATTCCAAATGAGGATGCCATGGCTTCTAGAGATGAACATACTCACTCTTTGTGACCAGACCACTTGAAAGACTTAATCTCATTTTTGGGTAACTTGTGGTTGCTGGCTGGGGCAATGCTGTCCTTATTCGTGTGAAACCTCAGTGACTGCTCTCTGGCGAGAGACCCCTTCAATCTTTGTGGACACAAGCAGGCCGAGGTCAGAGCCTTTCCAGGCTGTCGCCATATTCCAGGTCCTCCAGTAACGACAACCGAAAATGGAAAGAAAGACCTTCACACCTAGTTTTCTAAATCAATACTATTATAGTATGTTTTTTACCAAATGAGTTCAAGTAATGTGTAGTGTTACAGATTTTACCTCTACAAGTTTTAGAATAGTGCTAGTTATCTGGGCATTTTAGATAGAAAATGTTTGCCTTATGTCTATTTTTTATGTCAAATGTGGTTTCTTTTTAACATATTTTCTCCATGCTCTGTAATCTAACATGTTTTTCTATTTGTATACCTCTGTGCAGGATCCCAAAATCCTGGCTGCTCTTGAAGCTGTTGGAAAATCAGAAAATGATCTGGAAGGGCGGATAGTTTGTGTCTGCAGTGGTACAGATCTGGTGAACATCAGTTTCACGTACATGGTGGCTGAAAATCCAGAAGTAACAAAGGTAGCCTCAGTAAACCAACCTCCCCCCGTTTCCCCCCTTGTGTATATATGTGATGCATGTACATTTTTAGGTGTAATATTTTGATACATATTTTTAAATTGTATAATAATTTAAAATTTAAAAAAAATTTCCATTGCCTTGCTAGAATGTTGGTGTAGAAAATTCAGCAAGGTCAATACCCTTTTAGCATGTCACTCATGTACACCAACAGCCCAAATACCTGCTGTGATATGTTGTAGGAAAAATGAGCCCAGCTCTCTCAAACTCGAATGTGCACAGGAATCACCTGAGATTTTGTTAAAAGGCAGATTCTGATTCAATAGGTCTGATATGGGGACAAAATTCTCCCTTCCTAACAAGTTGCCGGCTGATGTGGATGCTGCTGGTCTGACAACCACAGTCTGAGTAGCAAGGGGCTAGATCAGCAGTGCCCAGTAGAAATACAACGCAAGCCACAGATATACGGTCCTGCGCCGTATAATGACATTTCAGTCAGTGATGGATTGCATATGTGATGGTGGTCTCATAAGATTAGTACCATAGAGCCTAGGTGTGTAGTATACTATAACATCTAGGTTTGTGTAAGTACACTCTATCATGTTCAGCCAATGACAGAATTGCTTAACGATGCATTTCTTAGAATGGATCCCTATCATCAAATGATGCATGACTGTAATTTAAATTTTTCTAGCAGCCACAGTTAAAAAGTAAAAAGAAGGGCCAGCCTGGTGGTGTAGTGGTTAAGTTCGCACATTCCACTTCAGCAGTCCAGGGTTTGCAGGTTCGGATCCCAGGTGCAGACCTAGCACCGCTCATCAAGTCACGCTGTGGCAGCATCCTGCATAAAATAGAGGAAGATTGGCACAGGTGTTAGCTCAGCGACAATCTCCCTCAAGCAGAAAGAAGAAGATTGGCAACAGATAGTAGCTCAGGGCCAATCTTTCTCACCAAAATAAATAAAGAAGTAAAAAGAAACAGGTGAAATTAATTTCACTAAAATATTTTATTTAACTCAATATATCCAAAATATTGTCATTTTAATATGAAGTAAATATAAAATTAATGATTTATTTTACATTCCTCTGTTCACACTAAGTCTTCAAAATCTGCTGTTTCAAGTGCTCAATAGCTACATATGGCTAATGGCTACCACAATGCACAGCGCAGGTCTAGCTGGTTTAAGATATTCGAGCTCCCCCGCTCTCCTAAGTTATCAAAGTACTGGGTTATGGTCCATCTTTTAATACCGTACCCAGCAGGCCACTGCCCTGGCAGCTGAGTATCAAAGAGATTTTGGCCAAAGTAGAAAGCCTCCAATGTTCATTTTTAACAAGACCCCCCCAGTGACTCATATGTGCCGTGAAATCTGAGAAGCTCCCGGCCTCACGGCTTTGGACCCAGGAATGGATGCTCTGTGTTACATGAGAGCCTTCCTTTCTGTCCTTGTGGGGGTCATGTTGGTTTTGTGCTGTTGTTCCAGGTCACCTCGCTCTAGGAGAACAGATTTTGCACTACCTTCAAGTTCTTTTATTGTTTTGTTCAGATCATCGCCTAGTTTGAATGGTTTCTTGAACCCTGCTGACCCAGACAAGGATTCTGCTACTTGTAGTTCACGCCTGCGTATTTTCTACAGAGGCCTTTTGAAGTGGCTGTTTGTCATGGCAACATTCAATCCTAGAAATGCATGCTGACTCCCCATGAAGAAAAGGGCTTGTTAGTCAGATAGATATTTAGCCACCTGAAATTTTGCAAAAAGACAGTTCTGTATACCCATTTCCTGGCTTTTGTCAACTCGTCACATTACAGGGAACATGGTGTGAGCTTAAGAATCTGGGCTTTGGGAACAGCTTGCCTGGGCTCAAATCCTTGCTCTTCTACTTGCCAGCTGTGTGACTTAGACACTTAGACACACAACTTGTCTCTCTGTGCCTCATTTTCTTCATCTGTAAAATGGAATAATACCAAAGTATCTTCTCTTAGGATTGTCATGAGGATTACATGGGTTATTACATGGAAAGTGCTTCATGCGCTGCCTTTCTCATTGAGAGTCCTGATGTGCGTTAGCTACTCACAAGGTCACAGAATTTTAGAACTGGAACTGGAACTTAGAAAGGGCTTCCCACCACCTCCGTTTTCAGATGAGGAGAATGAAGCCAAGAACTCACCTAAGACTACACAGCAGGCCAGGCCAGCCTCTGGCCTGAAACTCAGGCCTTCTGATTTCTCTTGTGGTGCTGCCCACCCCACCTCACGCCCTGAGCAAGGACAGTCCTGGGAAGATGGCTCAAATCAGTAAATCCCATAGCGTTTTTGTTTTCCATGGTTTGAATGCTTCAGTCTTGCTCCACTCTAAGACCCATGTTCTGAAACCTATGCTCATGAAGCGCATAAATGTAGTTCAATTGTTAGCCAATCTTTTAATGTTAGGGCCAAAGTCTTTTCATTAAGTATGGATCTGTTGGTTGGGGTTGATGTTGTTCTTTGTTTATACCCCACCCATAATGCATTGTCTCAGAATCCAGTTTGATTACTTTAAAGTAGAGCTGAGACTTTAAAGATGCTCCGTGGCCGTTGGAGTACAGAATCCTACAACTGTATGACTTCTTTCCCTAATCCTTCATTGTCTTGTTGAGACAATAAAGTTGAGAGTTTTAGAAAAAAATCTTACCAACTTACCTGTAAAGAAATCTTTCCAAAGTACTCAACTAGAGAAACAAACACCCTCTTTCTTTCCACAACTGTATTTCGTGGGTTCATGTAATTTTTTACTGCAACAGACATAAACAGGGTTGGAAACAAACATAGGTAACTCATGGTTAGCATATAAGTTGAGAACAAACGGGTACAATATTTTGGAAAATAGCTTATTAACTGTGGGAGTTTAGCATTCCCTGGGTGGTCAGAGTATTTTGGTTGTTTTATAAACATCTAACAAGTCTTGGTCTGACCAACGAGATGTAAGTTAAGAGGATCTCTAGTATAGAACTTGCTCAGGAGTATCTATCCTATGAGATTCTTGACTCTTTTCTTAATTCCTGGGCTCTTATAACACTTTGCAATCTGACCATTCTGAAAAACTCACTTAATCAAACATTTAATCCAGGCAAATGGGCCAACTTTCCTCTTCCTGTCCTCTCCATGGAGGACCACCTTTCACATGGAGGACCCTTTCCTGACCTTGAGCAAGCTCTTTTGCATTCTTTGTTCTTCCTCTTCCCAAAGGTGTTCTCAGATATTTTTTCTTCTTATTTCAAGTGGGTTTCTTAAGAGTCATTAAAATTTTGCCTGAAAACTGAGTTTCTCAGAGTTGAGGTTTCAAATAAATAAAAAATATTTTCCAGTACCTATGACTATGAAAATAGAATTGTGCTTTTTTTCAATAAGAGATGACACCAGTATAAAAGACATCTTTCTAGCTAGCTTATATTTCTTCAGCTGCCCCCTCTACTGAAAGAATAAATAGGCTTGCCTTGCCACTCTATGTATAAGATTTGAGCTCAGTTCCTTATGATTTTCTCCCTTACTAAATAAACGTCTGTTGCTATGGTAAACTTAAGTCCAAATCCAAACTTTTCACACTTCACCCATAGTCCTTTGAAGTTGCTGAGACCATGAACGTCGTGCTCGCATGTCCTGCATCAGCCTATTAACAAACATTCTTAATCTAGAATCTGGGTGCTTCTCACCACCATCATCACCTCAGCTGATCCAGGCCAATATCCTTTCTCTCCTAACTGCTTCTCTGCCTTGGCCTTGCCCCTTTTAGTCTATTCTCAAAATAGCAGCTGGAGGGATGTTTCTAAAATGTAGTTCAGATCGCATCCCTACACTGCTCAAAACCCTCCAAGGCTCACAAGGCCCTGCAAGAAGCAGGCCTCACTTTCCTTCCCCTTGCTGCCTTCATCTCCCTCTTTCCTCCTCTGTATTTCCTTCCAGCTTCTGGGACTTTGCATTTGCTGTTCCTTTTGCCTGGACCACGCTTTTCCCAGTGACACGCAGTGCTTCTCCCTTGAATTTCTCAATTCTCTGCTGGAATATTACCTTAGCTCCCCCTCTCACCACCTCTTAGCACTTCCTAACTCCTTATCCTGCTTTATTTTTCTTCATAGCACTGATCACTATTTACATACCGCATACTGTCTTCCTCCCTCCACATGAGGGTCAGGTCCTGCTTACTGCCATATCCCCAACACCGAGAATGGTCAGTGCCCAATGTCTAGTAAATGCTCAGTAAAGACCTATTTCATTGGGGTCTTTTTGTTGACTGAACCAATAAATTCTCACCTGGGTGATAAATGTGTATAACGCTTAATGCTGTACACTTCAAGTGTTTTACAGTTTAGCTCTAAGAAAAGTGAGGAGAATGATCTTTAGAAAAGACGACTGAGAAAGTGAGATTCAGTGACAGTCAAAAAGGTCTGGAATTCCATGTGTTATTTTTAGAGTCACTTTTCAGGATGTAATGGGCCTATTGCTAAGAATCCATGACAAGACTGGAGGTTTTAACCCTCTTGGCCTCTTTCCAATTTAGATCATTCTAGTCTGCTTACCTAAATCCTTCCTGTCCTGTTCCACTTAGAAAACTTAGCTTTCATTTCCTCTCCTTAAAAAACCCTTTGTTCAAAAGAACTGCTGAGAAACTGCTGGGACTTTTACCTTGAACCTGGTGTGCCTTTTGTAATAGGTGAGTCTCGTATGTGATGCAGCTGAAAACACCGATGAACGAAAGCAGCCCCATGAAGAAGGCATTTTCCTTTTTTTCCTAAACTGCAATAAAGCTCTTTTATTTTTCTAGATCATTCTCATCTCTTTGCCCACTGTTTGACCATAACCCATACAAATAATCCCAAGCATCATGAAACTTTCTTTAGCTAGAAAAGCAACTCAGTTTCTCTCATTTATTTTTTTCTCTCTTAAAACACAACCAGCTTGGGAGAAGTTGTCTCCGCGAGTTGAAGGGAGTTCACATGTCTTTCATTAAGTTACAGCTGGCGCTGCACAGCCAGCTTAATCAGAGTCACTGTACAGAAGACTAAAATGCAACCCTCGTTTAAAATCTCCACAAATAAGTCTGTTATTTTATACCAAGCTGAATTTTCCGTTGATTACAAAAATAAGCTGTTATTATGAGGTTCAAAATGCAAAGATTTGGATTGAGTTTAGGCAATTTCCAGACCGCTCATTATACTTTATGCAGGTTGTAAATATTTGGCAAACTCCATAAATTATGCTTTGTAATCAAGTCATCAAATAAGTGCGTGAATAAGTACTGTAGAAATTAAATTACAAAAATGTTGTGTTCTTTCTGTATACAAAAAAGATAAAGTCAGGTAGTTTATTACAGGTAATAAAATCGTATTTGAGTAAATTAGGTTAAATGTCAAAATCGCTTTGCTGAACTTGAAGTATGGTGAATGGAAAGCTCCCTGCAATTGGAGAAGAGATTTATTCTTTGTTTTGTTGAAAAAAAAAATCAAGTTGGCTATTTAGTCACTCCCTCCTACTGGCTTTGCTAACACCCTGCAGAGCCTCCCTTCCCTTGACTGGTTCACAGAGCTGCTCAAAGGGAGCAGACCAGAGGCCTCACCTGGGAGCTTCTTAAAATGCAAATTCTTGGGCCCTACCCCAGCCTAATGACTCTGAAGTTCTGGAGGTGGAGCCCAGTAATGTTTTAACTAGTCTCCCCAGTGATTCTATTGCTGGCTGAAGTACGAGTCCCTTTGATTTAGCATAAAAATACTCCAAAAAGCACGAGGATTTTGAACTCAAGCAGGTTTTTCTCCAGTTGATTGACTACAGCCTACAGGTAGAGCTGTAGACCCATCCATTCCTCTCAGCTAGCCATTGATCGGAATTCACCAAAGAACACAAAAGCACAGTTAAAATGAATTAGTTTCTATGACCCTAGAAATAAGTTTGTTTCTAAACACCCCTCTGTTAAAATGCTGTTTCTCAAAATGCAGTTTTAATCGTATTATATGTGCCAGGGCTTCTCAGAGTGTGGTCCCCAGACCAGCAGCTCCAGCAGTACCTGGGAACTTACTCGAGCAGCAGATTCTCAGACCCTGTGTTATAACCAGCCCTCCAGGTGATTCTGATGCACTCTGAAGTTTGAGAGCCACTGCCCTGCAGAAAAGCTCAGTAATGAGCATTTCTATCCTGCTTCTCTAGCAGAAGCCTTGAGGAGCTGCCATTAACTCCCTGGTCTGCTGCCAGGCTCACCTGTGCTTTGATGAAGGCTCTTCACCACATTGCCCTCTCAGTTTTTTGAGCTTCAGGTCTGGGATAGTGTATGTGTGTGCATTATTTTTTTTTCATGTTTCCAAGACTGAAAATGGCATATTCTTGTTTTGTTTTTTTCTTTAAACCATTCTGAATTTGTGGGAAGCAAATCAGTGATGGGCACTGAAAAGCTTTCTTAAGGACAGAGCTGTGAATCAGGGCAGATGTGCGGGTGCGCATCCATAAGCTTTACATGCCCCATCCCACCTAGGTGTTTTCTTCTTGCCAAACAAACATAATGTGGTTCATTTGTTTTATTGCTGGGTTGGGTTTAGGGAGCATCAAGCTCTCCGCTTTAGGAGGGCTGTGTGCATCAGTGACTCTGTGGAGTGGATGACACTTGTCTCCTTGGGCCTCCCATGACCACCTTTCATCTCGCTTGCTCCTTCTTCCTTGATTCCTTGGTTCTCATCCTGCTCTTGCAAGACCGTTTATCCCAGAATCCAGCACTCCGTGTCTCATCCATGGTGGCACTCTTGGAACTCTGAAATTACTTATCTCTGTATTACCAAAAGCTGTAGTCCCTTTAGGCCAGGAGTTGTGAGCTCAGATGCCTACAGGAGCCAGGGAGATGATGTGAATAGTGACAAAGTGCCAGATGAAGAAAAATAGGGGATGGTGTGGACTTTAGTGAATTGGAGTGTACATCCACCATCTGGGGGGCGGCAGCAACTTACTTCCAGCCAGTTTTCCAGCTCTCAGAACATGAGCCTGAGGTTGCGAGACGGTTGTTGTTGGTGGTGTTTTTCCGCAAAATACTAGACATCTAGATTTTTTACATGAAATCTCCTGATGTTAAAATGTTGACAAATATATTCATTTTCTTAAATACTGTGTGCGCCAAATGACAAACATGTCTCAGATCATTTAGGACCTTAGCTCTAGACATCAGCCAGCAGGTAGCATGAATATACTTCACTAAAGTGAATGCTAGTATTTACTTAATGTGTCCACCTCATTGACATTTTCAATGAAGATGCCATTTTTTCCTTTTTTCCTTCCTTTATTCAGCTCTTCATCCAAGAATTATTTTTTGATGAATTCTAAACTTGGACAAATATTTTTTACTCTATGGGCCTTTTTATCCTCATTTCTAAAAGAAGGGAGTTGTACCAAGTGACCCTTGAAGTCACTTTCTCTTATAAGACTTAAGAAATCTCTTTGCAAAAAAAGTATACCAGCCCCCAAGGAGGGTACAGGTTTGTTGCTTTGACAGGACACGTGTATATACATAGAAGTCCCTAGATTAGCCTAATATCGTCATCCCTAAGGCCATGAAACTGCTAGGATAGGAGGCTCTGTGGTTGGAGTGGGAAAGGGAGAGAGTATTTCCAGAAAGGAAATGAGGCATTGTTCCCAGAAGAGAGAGGGCCTGCTGGTCACTTACAGTGATGTCCATAGAGGACAGTGTACTAGAAGAGAGAAGGCTGTGCAGATGGGAGTTAGGACATGAAGAGAGATTCAGAAGCAGATGAGTGTCGGCCCCCTGCAATGTTGGGTCTAGTGAGAAGACTGGAGTGCATACGTTTTATTGGGAATTGGAAACAGGCTAAGACTGGGGCCTCCTTTGAGTGCCAAGCTGAGATGCTTGTGGAATCTCTCCTGGAGATTCTAGGGAGGTGATGGAAGGTCACGACTCAAGTTGTAGGAGAGGTGTGACATGATCTTTACATTATAAGAAGACCCATATATGGTAATAACATGTGGCTGACGGCACTGCTACTCAAAGTATGGTCTGGACCAGCAGCATCATCCTCGCCTGAGAGATTGTTAGAGATGCAGAATCTCAGGCCCCACCCCAGACCTGCTGAATCAGAGTCTGCATTTGAACAAGGTCCCTGGGTACTTCCTTTGCACATTAAAGTTAGGGAAGTACTGAGATAGAATACAGGAAAATCAGTTCTCGGCTTTCGCCAGTCTGGAGGAGGAAGCCCTGAGAAACATTTGAATGTGGAATCAAGAGGGTTTGTTCCTGGGTGAGGTTAGAGGAGAAGCTAAGGTAGAGACCAGATTTTAAGTCTGATTAACTGGGAGTATGTTGATACAGTTGCCAGAAATTGAGGGCCTGGTTACTTTGGGGTGGACAGGGGAAGGGACAGTGAATTTGTGTAAATTATGTTCTCTGAAGAATGTGCATGTCATGGGACCTGCTGTGGATCATGCCATGCGAAGGAGACCACATGCTGTTTGGAGACCCGGGGGGGCTTGTCTGCAGGGCCAGCGCTGGCCTCCATGTTCCTGTGTTCTTCATCTCTAGCCCCTTGACATTCTGAAAACAGCTATCTTATCTTTGTTTTTTTTTTTGACATCTTCTACTTTCTCAAGTAGTCAAAAGTGGATTTTTACTGTCATTTCTCTTTGCTCTGGACTTACTTAAAAGGGAAACTTCTTGTCAAAATGCATGTTCAAGAACCTGGATACTGAAGCTAGAGAAGGTTTTGCTGTTGTTTCCTGGGCGTTTTGTCACTGCATCCGTGAGGTTTCCTTCGAGTAGTGGGAGGAGCAAAGTGAACAAGAAGCTTGAGCTGTGGCCCAGCACCCTGGTCTGCAACAGCGCTAGCCCACTGGCCAAGTCATTGTCTACGTTCGTATGAACCGTCCATATGTTCATACTGTTTACTGGTGTTTCCAGAAGGCAAAAGGAGTATTGCTCGTGGTAGAGCACGTGCTTCCACTAGATTCTAATAGAAAGTATGGAAGAGTAAAAAGAGGAAGATGAAACTTCCTGGAGAGTATTCCCCCTCCTTCTGTCTTTTTTGTTTAATTGAAGTGAAATTCACATGACATAAAACTAACCATTGTAAGTTGAACAATTCATTGCCTTTTAGTAGAACACAGTGTTGTGCAACCAGTACCTCTTGCTAGTTCTACATGGCATCCTCCCAGAGGGAACCATGCCCATTGAGCAGTTGCTCCCCTTTCCACCCCCCAGCTCCCTACAATACCTCCCGCCATGCTAATGTGTCTTTTTTCTTTTTAAAGATTGGCACCTGAGCTAACATCTATTGCCGATCTTCTTTATTGTTTTGTTTCGTTTTTCTTCCTCTTCTCCCTAATGCCCCCCAGTACGTATTTGTATATTCTGGGTGTAGGCCCTTCTGGTTGTCCTATGTGGGACGCCGCCTCAGCATGGCCTGATGAGCGGTGCCATGTCCGTGCCCAGGATCCGAACCAGCTAAACCCTGGGCCGCCGCAGCGGAGAGCATGACTTAACCACTGGGCCATGGGGCCGGCCCCAACTAATACGTGTTTTTAATGCACATACAATTTTCTTCTATACACAGTTGGGCTCCTACTGTCTATCGAGTTCAACATAGTGTATTTTATCACTTAAAATTTTTATCGTGTGTATTTTCTTGGTCTTTAAAACTTTTTCTTGGGCTTCCGTGTGATCATATGTCCCCATGATCTTTGAGGTGTGTTTTCTTGGTGTTATCAGCTCTTACTGCTTTAGAAACCTTCCAGCCTCCTGGGCACTTCCATTCAGAATGCTGCAGCGCGTTCCTCACTCAGGGCGTTTTCATTGGTGGCGCCGTTGCGCGTCTCCCTCTCTCTCCATTGTGCTTCGTGAACCTGACAGGTTTCCTAAGAAGAGACTCTGTGCTCTAGGCCCAGCCCGGAGCAGCTCAGTTTGCCCTAATTGCAAATGTTATCAAATGACTCCACTAAGGGAGTGCAAAATGAATTACTCTAATTGCACCAGAAGCATAATATGAAGTTTGGATCTCACCTTTTGGCCCCTGGGAGAGAAAAATATCGCTAGCTTTAAATTGCTTCTCCAATTACCACGTAGCTCCAGTTTTTACTGCCAGCAAAAATTGCCATTGTGAGTATAATGTAGGCGTAACATGGGTCTACACACATTTGTGTGTTTTCTAATCTTTGGGGTATAATTAAAAGAAGGGATGGGGCCAGCCCAGTGGCGTAGTGGTTACGTTCATGCCCTCCACTTCAGTGGCCTGGGTTCGTGGGTTCAGGTTCTAGGCAGGAACCTACACACAGCTTATGAGGCCATGCTGTGATGGCGTCCCACATACAAAATAGAGGGAGATTGGCACAGATGTTAGCTCATGACTTCTTCCCCAAGCAAAAAGAGGAGGATTGGCAACAGATGTTAGCTCAGGGCCAATCTTCCTCACCAAAAAGAAAAAAAAGATGGGATGCACAAGAAAGTGAATAGGACACCTTGCCTGACATGAGACTGTGTTGCCTCTGAGCACTATGATCTGGAGCAAATAATTTAATAATCATAATCAGGGGCTGCCAGAGTGCCCTCCATTTGATGTTATATGGCCTGTAAGCTAAGAATGGCTTTTATGTTTTTTTTTTTAAAGATTGGCACCTGAGCTAACAACTGTGGCCAGTCTTTTTTTTCCCTCTTTTTTTTTTTTTTTCTGCTTTATCTCCCCAAATGCCCCCTGGTACATAGTTGTATATCTTAGTTGCAGGTCCTTCTAGCTGTGGCATATGGGACGCCACCTCAACGTGGCCTGATGAGCGGTGCCATGTCCACGCCCAGGATCTGAACCATTGAAATCCTAGGCTGCAGCAGTCGAGTGTGCGAACTTAACCAATAGGCCATGGGGCTGGCCCAGCTTTTACATTTTTAAAGAGGTGTTTAAAAAAACCCAAAACATAAAAACTATACAACAGAGAACCACACATAGCCCCTAAAGCCTCAAATATTTATTACCTGACCCTTTACAGAAAAAGTAGTTTACCGACCCCTAATAATTATAAGAGCAGCAGCAGCAAAATTTTTTAGTTTATATTGAGTACCAGACACTGTTCAAAGTGTTTCACATGTGTGATCTCATTTAATTCTCACAACAATCCTATGGGATGGGTATGATTATCATCCTCATTTTACAGAGGAAGAAATAGGCCCAGAGAGGTTGAGTAACTTGCCCAAGGTTGCATAGCCAGTAAGTGGCAGAACTGGTGCTTTGAACCCAGGTGGTGGATCCAGCCCAGATCCTGCATTCTCCCAGTGCTGCAGCTCACAAGGTGCGGAAAGCCCTTCTACCTGTAATATCGTATGATTTTACTATACTTTTTTTCTTGTTTGTAAAGATTTTATTTTTCCTTCTTCTCCCAAAGCCCCCTGGTACCTAGTTGTGTATTTTTAGTTGTGGGTCCTTCTAGTCGTGGTATGTGGGATGCCGCTTCAGCCTGGCCTGATGAGCAGTGCCTTGTCCGCACCCAGGGTTCAAACTGGCGAAACCCTGGGCTGCCAAAGTGGAGCGCGCGAACTTAACCACTCGGCCATGGGGCCGGCCCCATTACTATGCTTTTTAGTAAACTTTAATGTTGTTATCTGTGTGAGATGTAGTATGGAGCAGCGCTTCCCAAATTGGTGGTGCACAAAATGGAGTCCTCAAAAAAGTCCACATGTAAAGGGTTCTCTAGTCAAATAAGCATTGGTGGGCTTCTTGACTGGAGCCCTCTCAGAAGTGTTACTGTGCTCATGTGAATCTCAGCAAGGAAGGGGTGAATTCAGCTCTTTCCCAAATTTTTATTTATTTATTTATACCTACTGAAGGGACACAAATTAAAATCTTTCAGAACTACTATACGGGAAAAAGTCAATAAATGATATCAGAAAGGCATTATTCATCCCAGTATTTTCCCAGAAATAGCAAAACAATGGAATCTAGACATTCATTTACTCATCTCCACCATAAATATTCTTTTTATTGTCTTTATTTTCCTGCTGCCACATTTCCTCCCTCTCTCCCATTTTTGGGGGGCATGAGAACATGGGGAGACTTTTCCAGAAAGGATAGGAAGTTAGAGAATGAAACTCAAACTCACTGATTTAGATTCTTTTTAGTCCCTCTTGTATTAGAAAGTCCTATTTCGTTTATAAGGTTACCTTGTAGATTTGATCTGCCTGAGCTTAAAATAAGATGAGGCTGCTGAGGCAAGTGTTAGCCAGAGGCCCCTGGACTGGTTGTATTTATCATGGAGCCTCAGCGGGGAGCATTTGTCTGCCTGATGAGATGCTATTCATTTTGTCATGACTTAATTTGCCACTGTTGTCAGCTGGTACATGTCAGGAGGGGTGTGACCTCTTTGATTGTAAGTGCAGGCGTCAGCCAAGAAACTTCATGAACAACTTTAAATTCGCCAGCTGTTTACTCATCCCTTACCACCAGGATTTTGCACATTTGACAGTTGAGACCAAAAATGCACTCTCACCAAACTGGTGGTTTCTGACTGGCATGGGATGATGCTCTCGGTTTTCTCAAAATCTTAAAATTCTCCAATTGTTTTAGAGTTCTCCATGTGGATGCCAAATTAGTGTTACATAGAATAAACCCAATATTTCATTTTCTTTTTGAATGATTTCTGGATTCTGTAGGAATGGAGCTGCTCTGTGAACTTTGAGGCACTAAAGAACATCATTGACTGTTTGTCTAAAGTCAGTAAGACAAGTGAACATAGGTATTAATGTATGCGGAATGTGCGCATGTATATACGATTCCTTCAGCTGGGTCTGTGAAATAAACTGAAACAGACAGATTAACAGGAGGAAAGGCATACAGATTTATTAATCTTTAATTTTACGTGCACGGGGCATCACAGAAAGAAGGGAATACCCAAAGGAACAGTGAGATTTGAGAGTTTTCATAGCATCTTAATAGGGGGAATAGTTAGGGTTAGATAGTTAATAGTTAGTTAGATGTGATAGTTTTGTGACAATTTCTGTTTGGGCTTGGCGCCAACTTGTCATCTTCCAGGAGAGAGGATTAGAGTTGCTCCTGGGTGGGGTTTTAGGACAACTTTTGGGAGGCTCTGCTTTTAGGCAGATAAGGGATTTCAGGAATTCAGATGCCTTCAGCTCAAAATAATTTTTATGCCAAAGTGGCATATTTGGGGGCAGCATATCCTGATCCACTTCAACAGTATGTTTATTGGAGTAGATATCTGGAATTAGACATGGCCCTTTGGGAGAAGATTCTATAGGTCCGATAGAACATTGTTACAGGGTATCTATAGAATCAGGCTTATTAGGCAATGCAAAAATTGTCTCTCTGGAATGATAATGAACAGAAAGCCATTTGGTATGGGAACCTGACACTTGAGCTTCTGCATGATGACCAAAAACAACACCGTCTCCTTTCCTTTCTTGTGCATAGTTAGAGGTCCTTTTTGACCTAACTACCCGGTGTTGTCAAGATAACTGGTCAGGCTGACAGGCTGTTTTGACTATCTGTGGGTGACTAAACTAATTTTGACTGGGAAAGTATAAATATTATCCAGGCTCATCCAAATCTATCTTTCAAACACAGCCACACAGACTCATAGGTGGCAGCTTATTTTCTGCCCAAATACTCATTCGCCTTGCTCTGAAGGTGGTTTAAGAATCAGATGGCACTTAATGCATTCCTGCTTTAACCTTCATCAACTTTACCCTGAGGACAGAACAGCAGATGAAAAATTAGTATTTTCTGGAAGACGCTCAGACTATGTCAATGAGAAAAGGCCCCGTTTGCACTCTCTTTTTTCTCCTCTTAGTTCTCTTTTGGATTTGGAAATTTTACAAGAATTATTATTGACCTCCCATGGGCTTTTGAGATTACTATTGCATTGTCTCTCTACTGATTTTTCTTTTTTTTTTTGCAAAACCCCTATTGCTGTTCGGCCACCAGCTTCATTAGTTTGCTGTTGGCCACGATCATAGGCTCAGTAATTTCAACACTTCATCCTGGGTTTATCAGCTGGGTTTCTCTAGGCCTTCTCTATGAAGCATGCACTTCTTCACTGTCTCTGTTCTCTTGCACTCTTCTTTCTCGGGATAGCACTTGTGGGGACTTGCAGATTTCTTCGCCTGATTTGTTCTCACTGCCGCCAATGTCATGGTCCGCCTATTTGCCTTCTGTCCCGCTGCCGTGAGGGAGATTCCAATGTTGACATCTTGTGAGACTGACACCTAGTACATTCTGTCTGCATTCCTCTCTCTCCTTAGAGCCAGGAGAAAGTAGTTGACATGAAGGAGAAAAATTGTTTTATATTTTCCTCTTCACATGGTGTAGAAGTTTGTCTGTGATATACAAACAAATGTTGGTAGATCTGCTCCCATTTAATTTTAGAATCTATTTAGCATCCTAGATGAGCACATTCAAAGAGTAAAATGTTAGTGTTTTTTGTCAAGTTCTGCCCAAATCACCAGCCTTTCTTCTCTCCTGCCTCTACCCTTGAGGTTTTATAATCCCTGGGCCAGGCTCTGCCTTAGACCTGGGCCGAAAGCCTGGGGACACAGACTCTAGAAACACTGGCGCTCAGCCTCCAGTTACTCCTGCTGCCGTATTGGCCCCAGCCTTGGTGCTCAGGCCTGACCACTGGACATTTGGCAGCCCAAGTCGTGTTCTAATCACGTACTCCAGTTCTGGGAAATGGACCTCTGTCTTGTTTCCCTACCAAATTATCTAGTAAGTGTTCTCCCAAGAATCCCAGGCCTTCCAGACTAGGACTGTCCTGATTTTGTGCTTATAACTCTCAGAAACAGGGGAAACTGTTACTTCTAACAGGCTTCCACAGGGCCATCTCCTGCTGCCTAAGAGGATCCTAGCACATCACCAGCTCCGGGATTTTCTGTGGCTGTGGAACATCGTTTAGGCAACCTCCCTATGACTGCCCTCATTGCTTTTGTAATGCTTGTAACTTTCTTTAAAAGACTTTAACACACACAGTGATGTGTGTGTGAACTCTAATCCAAAACAGAGGGGAATGAGGATTTAAAATTTAAAGTGTCTCAATTGGTAGTACTCACCCTAAGGGAGGTTAGTTAATATTTGAAACGCTTGAATAAAAAACCCATAGGCTATTCATTGTATATAAATTATACCTCAATAAAATTGATTAAAAACAAAACCAGACAAGCCTTTTCTCCAGTGGCCACCTGCACACCCTCCTCAATTATCTTTCTCTCTGATTTGCACCAGGTGCTCTGATTCCAGCCTAATATAGTGATTGTGGCATTAGTCACCTGGAGGGCCTGTGAAAATGCAGGTTGTTGGGCCCCACCTGCAGAGTAGCTGATTCTGTAGGTTTGGGATGGGGCCTGAGAATTGGCATTTCTAATAACTTCCTCTGTGATGCTCATGCTGCTGATCAGGGGGACCACTTGAGAACAGCCGGCATAATGAAGAGTAGAACTGCTCTTTCATTGGTGGACTTCTTAGTCGTATTCAAGATGACCAACGTGTCTAGAAATAATGTACAAGCCCTGCTGTCTTTGTGTGAACGGGGCACAAGAATCAAGCAAGCTGATGTGGCATATTTTAGAAGCTTATGAGAAATGCAGAATCTTCGGCACGGATGCTAGACCTCCTGAATCCGAATCTGTGCTTTAACAAAATCCCCAAGTGATTCAAATGCGTATTAAAGTTTGAGAAATACTGGCCTAAATCCTCTGTAGCACACATCGTCTAGCTCAGTGGTCCTCAGTTGTAGATTCACATTAGAATTATCTGCGGCGTCTAAAAACTAAATTGATGGCCCAGCCATACTCAGATTGTTAATGAGAATCTCCAGGGGTCGAGTCCAGGCTTCTGAAATGTCTTCTAAGCTCCTTGGGGGATTGTAAGGTACAACAGGCTCTGGGCACTGCTAATCTAGTCCCTGAGTGCTATCCACATGGCTTTCTTTTAACAACACACCAGTTGGAAATGTCTTCCGCTTGGCCCGCCCTCGAAGTTAAATATTGACAATTTAATGCCAACTAATACTTTATCTAACTGAACTGAAATGATTTCATTCACCCTGGTTATATAGACCCATGAGAGAAAACATGTTGGCTTCTATCTACAGTGTCTTTACTTTAGAATCTGAGCCACTGCCTATATTTAGTGGCAGTCTGAAGTGTAAATGCCTTCCTAAAACTAAGTTTCTAGTTTAATATAAAGATGTAGTTACTCCACTGAATATTCTGCATCTGGAGATTTGTGAAATGTTGCGATTTTATGTTCTAAGCACCGTATGAAGAATCTTGTCTTACTGTGGTATTAGACACTGTGGAAATCTTTACTTGAAGAGCTTCATAATTTGTGCCAAGTGTATGGAAGTGGGTCTTATTTCTCTTCTTGAATGCCCCTCAGTCTTACCAGAACTCACAGTACAAAGAGATCAAAAGCTGTATTTCAAATTATATAAATTCCTAGCTGATGTTGTTTGAGCAGATGAAAACTAATTAATAATTAGAGCAATTAGGCACCTGGAGAATGGCCAGTTGAAATATGCCCTGACTTCTTCTTGTCCTCATTTAGTCCAGCCAAAAGACTCTGCATGGATCAAGGTTTATGAGTTACAGGTACCAAGAAGTTCCCATGTTTTAAATATGTCCGCGAGCCCCATCTGTTGGTTATCTCCACAGCTCAGACATAGGGAAGGTGAAAGTCGCCATCTGCAGCGTCCTGCCTCCTCTTGTTTCACATACGAGCAGTTGCACTTCAGTCCCCTAAACGTGTAAGTCAGAGTTTCAGTTCTAGTGAATGAAGATTTGTTCAGCCCAGGTAGGGAGGGATATGAAAAAAACAAGAGCCCATCAGGAACTGTAGGGCTCTTTTCCAGGGTCCTCACTAGAAGATGGCATGTTCCAGCTGAGGGCACTGCAGGAAACCATCAACTCCCTTAGGAAACCAAACCCGGATCTTCCTGGGTGGGTAAAGGAAGGAGATGCTCCACGTTGCTGGGGGCGGGGGGCGGGGGGCCCTCTTCTACACCTGTGCTTCTGAAACTGGCATCGGCACACAGGTCACCTGAGGATCTTGTTAAGTGCAGATTCTGATCCAGCGGGTCTGGGATGAGACCTAAGATTCTGCGTTTCTAACCAGCTCCCAGGCCATGTTGATGCTATTGGTCTAGGAACCACCACTTTGAGTGGCACTTAGAACAGGGCTTCTTAAAATTGAGTTTGCAAAAGAACCGCTTGGAAAGCTCATTTAAACACAGCTTTCTGCTCCCCAGCCTCAGAGACAGATTTAATAGGGGAGGCCTGATAATTTGCATTTTAACAGTTCCTAGGTGATTCTGGTGCTGCTGGTCCTTGGACTACACCTTAAGTAGTAGCCAAGTCTTCAGTTAACTTTTGAGCAGATTAGGATGCCTCCACCAATTAGCCTCCTTTTTGAAAACAAAGAACTAAACACCAAAAGATTAAAGAGGATGCTACCAAGCCTTCCCTTTGGAGAAAATTACATAGCAAACTTGGAGAGTGTCTCAGGGTCTCTGTTAGTTTTTGCTTTGACAGTATGCTTCTCTAAGTTAGACTAAAATGAATGCTTCTGGAACAGAATCTAGAGATAAGATTGAACTGAAGGAACAACAACTCTGCCTAAGTGGTGCTGACTGAATAATAATAATATTAATAATGGTTATTTTAGGATGATAAATCTATGTGTGCATAAAAAAGGCTAGAAGAAAATGGCAAAATATTGTCAGTGGCTATCTCAATATCAGTAATGGGATTTTGGGTGGTGTTTATACTTTTTTGCTTCATATTTTTCTACAAAGGGCATTTAAATATTGCTTTCTTAACCTTAAAAAAAGCCTAATAAATATTTTAAAGGAAAAAAGTGAGCTATATGCTCTGTGTAAATTCATATATTTTTGGTTTAGTTTTGTTATATTTATGTCTCTGTGCATTTTTTTTAACAGGAAATGGATTATTTTGTCTATGATAGTCCTAGTGTTTGCGGGGCAAAGGGCATAGGTAAGGGTGAGGCCCGGCCATTTGTCTGCCGCGAAAATACCTTTAAAGAGTCCCACAGGTGAGGTAGTAAGTTCCCGGGAGAGAATTAGGAGCAGCTCGTGTTCTTCCCCACTTTACCCCCAAACGATCCAGCATAAGCGCTCCCGCAAGAGACCCTGGAAGGACCTTTTATTCTTCTCCTCACAAGGGCTGAAATAAGCTTTAAGTTAATTTAGGCAAAATTGGAAAAGATGAAAAAATGAGATAACAGTAACAATTGTAACCTAGTGGCAAAGTATAGAAACTGCCAATTTGGACATGTGAACTCAGTGACTTCTCTGGGCCGGTTCTCCTGCCTCCAGGCTGCGTGTGCCCACTCAGGATGGCCAGGCCAGAGGGAAGGCGCCCAGTGTCGTAGGAATCACATCATAGTGTGTCACCATCGAGCCAATATATGTGCTCGACGTGTGTCAGGGAACGATCATTCTAGAAACACGCAACCCGAGGCTTGAAGATGCACCTGTTGGGGTGTTATGTGGACTGTTGACATACATGCTTATTTCCAGAAATCCAAGAAAACAAGTCTAAGTCACACTTTTTTGCTTCCGTTAATCTGGAAACGTTCAAAGTTGACGTGCATGTAGTTCACTCCTGGCACAACTTTGCAACTAAACTCTAGGGCTCTAGTGACACCTGCTGGCATTTCATCTATTTTATGTTCAAAACAAAACAAAACAGCAAAACGTTTAACATGTTTTCTACAGTCCTTGGGCCTGATTATGTGAGGTGCACTCTACCTACTCGAGAGACAATCGAGAGAAGGAGAGGTTTGGTGGGACCTTCCCGCGTCGTGGAGGGAGATGTGTGAATGAGCCATTGAGTGAAAATATCCCCAGTGGGAACAGCAGACAACAGAGTTCTCATTGCCTCTCTGCCCTGCACCAACAGCTACGTGGCCTTGAGTGGGGCCCTTGACCTCACTTTCATCATCACAAAGAGAAGGAAGCATCAACCTCCCTCCCAATGCCCTTTAGGGCTCGTGAGGATTCTTGTGGCATTTCGTACTAACTAAAGCTTGGAGCTGTCACTGGAGTGATGACCTCAAAGGTCACTCTCCAGGACCTTTCCATCACAATAAACAAGATTCCTCACCAGCATTGTGTTTTCAGAAGATGGATGGAAGTTGTTTAAGGAGCCCAGCATTGCTGTAATTTATTTCTAGAAACATCTAAATCCGAATGATCAGAAAAAGCCAGTGAACAGTCTCAGAAATTGTCCACTTTTCTGTCCTAGGAAACCATGGACTTTGTTGTGTGTTTTGGAACACGTAACAAGCCTTAAGGTTGAGAAAATGCTTCCCACTTAATGCCAACTGAATTATTTGTGCTTTTTCTGTCTCCTCTTGGGAAACTCTGTGTGGGCCTGTGGTTTGTTAGGCCAATAACAGGATATTTGATAGTCCCCAGGGAGTTATAGTCCCATATTTAGCCTGACAGAGGAAGTGAGGTCTGATGATGAAAATAATCGAGGCATTTCTTTAATGCCACTATTTTATTTCTTCCTCCTCCCTCAGCATCCTGACTTCACCATCATGCTTGCTGAGGCTTTCAGTGCTATTAACAGTCCTTAGAAAATGGCCTTTTCTAGTTGTGAAAGGAAATTTCCCTCTTAGAGTTCCTGAGTCCTCCCTCAGAAAGCTGTTAGGTATGACTGGAGCACAGAGAGGAGAGAAAAACTCTCTCTTAGATTCGCACCCATTAGATGGCCACTATCAAAGGAAAAACAAAACAGAAAGTAACGTGTTGGTGAGGAGGTAGAGGAATTGGAACCCTTGTACACTCTGGATGGGATTGTAAAATCATACGGCCACCATGGAAAACAGTATGGTGATTTCTCAAAAAATTAAAAATAGAATTGCTATATGATAATATGGTGTACTTCTGGGTATATATCCAAAAGAATTGAAAGCAGGAACTTGAAGGGGTATTTGTACACCCCAAGTTCATAGCAGCATTATCCACAATAGCCAAGGGGTGGAAGCAACCCAAGTGTTCATCAGCAGGTGGATGGATAAACCAAATGTGGGGTATACGTACAATGGAATATTATTCAGCCTTAAAAAGGAAGGAAGTCCTGACATGCTACATGGATGAATCTTGAGGCCATATGCTAAGTGAAATAAGCCAGTCATAAAAGGACAAATACTGTATTATTCCACTTAGAGTAGCCAAATGCATAGAGACAGTACAATGGTGGTTTCCAGGGGCTGGGGGGAGGGCAAAATGGGGAATTATTGTTTAATGGGTACAGAATTTCAGTTTTGCAAGATGAAAAGAGTTCTGGAGATGGATAGTGGTGATGGTTGCAGAACAATGTGAATATTACTTAATGCCACTGAACTATTCACTTAAAAAATGGTTAAGATGATACATTTATGTTATATGTATTTTACCACACTTAAAATAAAACTGCACATCCACACTTTTAGAAATGACTACTATCAATTACTTGACCGCATTAAACCTGGTAGTACGATGCAGTGATGTCCAATAGAGCCTTCTGTGATGACGGAGATGCTCTTTGTTTGCATTGTTCAGTAGGGTAGACACTAGCCCCAAGTTGGCTTTTGAGCACTCGAAATGTGACTAGTGCAATGGAGGCACTGAATTTTATTTTTATTCAGTTTAAATTTAAATAGCCACATGTGGTTCGTGGCTATCATACTGGAGAGTGCAGGGAGAATGTACATCTCTGTTAGTATCTATTCCAAAATAATTTCCCTTCCTCAGCACACAGCTTCAGCAGTCAGACTATAAACCTAAGAAGGTAAGATACTGGCTTACGTGGGGTCCCCAGTTCTGCTTTAACCCCCAGCATCAATTTGCTACAAAGCATTTTGCCAAGAATGTGATTCTTTATTTGAGCAACTTGATATGACTTTCATTGGTGTCAGTTATTGGATCCAAGGGCAGAGATGGCCTTAATTCACCGGCCAGCCTTTTCTAGCAAAATGCCCTTTAGAGACCTAAATTCCTTTACTACCATGCACATTCTTCCTTCGCTTTTCCTTGTATATCCATGGAGTGATGTTATGAACTAGAACTGAGGTCCAAGTCCTGATGCAGAAATTATGTAAGCACAACGCTGTTTGTTCTGAGTACCCTAGCAATTGATGCATGTTTTACTTTTTAAGGCTTTGCTGGAAAACACAGGTAAGATACGTAACAAATCCTTAGACTGAAATAGAATCACGCAATAAAATTGATGAACCTCTAATGCATTCATCCTCTAAAATGGGAATAGCTAAATATGTCATCATGTATTGTATAATGTTGCTTAGAAATAATTAACATTGCCAGCAACTGAAAAAGGGCTTATATTTAAACAGACTACAAATAGAAGGTTTAACAAGTCAATCAGTGGGCAGCATTTCTTTGTGACAACTCAGTGTTTAATGACACCACAGATGCCACATTTATCTTCATGGAAAGAATGAAAGCTGTTTATTAAAGAATAAAATATGAGCAGTGAAATGAAGATAGCTGTATGGGAGGAAGGGATAAGAAGAAGAGTTTATGTTATTATTACACAAAATGGATACAGGCTATCGAATAAAAGCCTCTATGTTTAGCTCCAGCACATTTGCTCACTAAGAACACTTTTTCTTTCTGTTTCAGCAATGGGTCGAAGGCCTGAGATCAATCATACACAACTTCAGGGCCAACAACGTCAGTCCAATGACATGCCTCAAGAAACAGTGAGTTTTGTTTGCATCACCCTTTGTTCTTGGCTGTTACCAAGCAAATGGTCAGGATAGGACATGAAGGCTGAGTATATGGCCAGGCAACATCTTGCTTGCATTGCCCTCTGTGCTTCTGACCTTGGAGAAGATGTTGACCAACACACACCTGTACTCTTCATGCCACCTGGCAGGGCATGTGTGATAAACCTATAGGCCGAAACCTATATGAAAGAAATGATTGATGTCAGGGAGATGCTGGAACCTCAGCTTCCAGTATCCTCTGGATTGTGGGCACTGGCTTTTGTGTCCCTAGACAGAGTCTGCTGATAAATAGCTCTGCGTACCTGGGGCCATACTTAAGTGCTGTTGTAGCTGGAGCCTCTGTTGCCTGAGACTGACAAGTGGAGAGTGTGGCCAAGAGAAGCACTTGCAAAAGCAGCCATTGCTAGGGAGGGATAAAGGGAGCACCGACCCAGGAACTGGTTAGCACTCAATCAGGAACCCAAAGGTACTTCTGCAATTCAAAAAGCAGGCCATACCCCAGCACACTGTATCCAAAATCCAGAGGGATACGACAGTGGTAGATCTTAATCCTTCCCAAGTTATTCTTTCAAGGTGACATGAAAGTTACTCCAGTAGAAATCCTAGCCAAAGCCAAAGTCAGCCTGTTTGAAAAGCCATGACCCATGGAGGAGTAGGGCTGCTTGCCATCACAGGGCATCAGAGGTAGTTGCGAGGTGCAGAAGGGAACCACATTGAGAAAGTGCAGTGATGAGCTCGCATCTCTCACCCAGACCCGGCGCCAAGGGTGCGATTCCTTGTGCTGCAGGGCCCTAGGAAGAGAGATCAATCCTTCGGGCACTTTCTCTCCTTACTGCTGATCCCTTTAGCAGGTACTTTAAGAGTATGGACTCTGGGCTATAAATCCCAGCTTAGCCATTTGGGTGCTGGGCGACCCTCAGAAGTTCTTAGCCGTGTGTCTCACTGTCCTGTGAATGGAGATGATGACCGTTACTCATCTTAAAGGATTACCGTGCAGATGAAATGAGGTCATGAAAAGCACCTCGTCCGGAGCCTGGCTGCCAGTCCTTCTTATTCAGTATTAGTTATTTTGATTTTTATGCTGTCCATCTGGTTTTCCTTCCATTGTCTTAGGAGAGAAGAGTTGTTTAGTCTCGTATATTCCTATTTGTTGCGCAGCTGTTTCTCCTTTCCCTCTGCAGTTGGTGTGGCGTGTTTCCTTAAAAATAAAGAGCAATCCACGGATATTTGATGTTATAACTTCAGGCACTGATAAGAGTCCCAGAGATTCAAAGACTTTTGGAATGCCCGCTTACACCTGAGTGACCTGTATATCTGTGTCTGGACACTAGATCTGACCTGCCCCCAGTGGGATCCTACCCAGATCCCTTTATGGAGCTGGTGTTCACCATCCGCCAGCTGCCATGAGGGTTAGCTCACCAGGGGCTAACACCTGCCACTTCTCCAGAGTAGTGCCCTCTGCTGAAGGGGAGTCCCGTGCTTGGGGGGGTCACACTCTTCCCGGCTCCTCGGGGCAAGCCCATGGCCAATGATGCACTGAAACAGGGTACAGAAGGTCAGCCCCCTTGCCACCAAGTCCTGGTGCACATCACACCCCAGAGCTCCCTGTGGCATCAGGCTAAAGTTCCAGCCGAGACCACAACTTTGCATCCTGTTCTTTCTGCCCTATTGTTTCCCTCACTCCTGTTGTCCTGAAAACATCCCCTGATAAGTAGCCACTTGTGCTTCTACGAAATGTGACTTAAGACAGAAACTTTACCAAATCATCGTGTTCTGCTGATTGTTAGAATATTATTGACTGTAAACAGTGAAAATGGGGGTCATTAGCTAAGAACTGTCCTGGCACCAAACTGCAAATAAGTGTTCTGGGTCCCTGTGTTTCCGGAAAGCCTGGAGAAAGCAGGGAGTTGCTTACTGTCAGTTCGAGTTAATGAATTTCGACCACTGGAAATCAAGGAAGGTCCCTGTCTGTACTTCACTGCACTGGGAGCTGGGGTGGAGGGTCCCCGTGGGTTCTCAAGACAAGGCTGGCTGGTGTCACCATCAGTTGCATTTCTCACCACCTTAGTAAATTATTAAAGAGCAATAATCAAGGACTAGACCAGTCACCAAATAAGTACTGGGGATTTGTTTTGCTCAGTGCAGGCACTCAGTTTTCCGGTTCATGTAGGTTTGACAGATAAAATATGGGACTTTCAGTTAAATTTGAGTTTCAGATAAGTAATAAATAGTTTTTTAGTATAAGTATGTCCTATGCACTATTTGGAACATACTTGTATTAAAAAATTATTTGTTGTTTATTACAAATTCAAATTTAACAGCAAGTCTTATTTGCTAAATCTGGCAACCATAAATTTATATAATCTCAGCATATAATTGTCTCTGGTTTTCAGAATAAATGTTCTTTGCTTCAGTGAACTTTCTTTTAAAGTCTTAACCGGATTGAAGCTGTTCCTCCCAAGAAACATTAAAACAATATTGTTCCTGTTGTTTTCCAGCTGGATGAAATTGGCATTTATGACCAACACAAATGGTAAAATTCCAGTTAGGAGGTAAGTCCGTCCTTCCTGTGTGCTCCCCGTATCCTGTGTCGGCCCTCATGATACCAGACCAAAGAGAGAGCCCTCCACAACTACTTGTTAATTGCTTTAACTGAAGATATTTCTGGAAGTGTGGTTTGAATCACTTCATCAAATGCCATGTTCAGTTTGTAAAAATCATTGTGGATGTAAAGTTGCATTTGTTTCAGAATAGCGTTAACTCACCTTTGATCAAGAACATTTGAAAAAGCAGTGTTTTTTTTTAATCTTCAAAGAAATGGGTTTTTAGGATTTAAGTGTCTTTCACCTACTTGCCCTGAACAACCGCTAGCTAAAATGAAAGAAGTTTCTCTTGTGCACCTGCAGTGGAAGAGTGGGCACTGTGTCTTAGGAAGATGATGCCTCTGGACAGTGCATCTCATTCTGAGCTTTGCTGCTCCTCGGTGCCAGAGTGGTGGACTCCTTCTTTGGCTTCTTGCCAGTTGCTCTCTAGGTGTTGTCTCTGACCCTACACACTCTTCAGAGCTCTCGCTTCCTCCCTTACCCTGCCCAACATAACAGTGACAAGGAAAGAAAAATGGCAATAAAGCCTGAGTGGAATCAAGAATGAGGAGAACATTAACCAGATCCATTCTCCACGTGTTCTTTAATGCTTACGCTGATGCGTTTCACCCTCTGAGGATTCCTCCTGCTTGCCTCTTTTCTGCCTCTCCACTGCATATCTGGTGTTAGGGTTTATTAATGGTCTGTGGCTACAGTTGGAAGCTCTTGCAATGGTGATGATGGCAATCCTTTACCAAACTCTCCCAGTATCTTTTTGGTTGGTATTTGTGAAAGCACTTTATGGAAATTCCAGAAGCTAGACTGGGCCCCAGGGCATCTGCTGTCTACATGAAGCCAAGATTGTATTTGGATTCAGGAACCTAAACCCTGAACCTGAATCAAACATGGGTTCTTCAGATACCAACCCACTCTTCTAGTATTCTTCAGGCTCAGGTTCATGTTCACGTCTTCTCTAGACAAGACTAGCAAAGAAACCAACCAACCAACAGCAACAAACAAAATCAGAACTACAGAGTAGAATCCTGTCTTATAGCTGCTCTATCTTTCAGAGATGAGGCAGACAGGTCAGCAGCTGCATCAAATGTGAGTAGATGCATTCGGGGAGTGACACACTGATCACTCTTGGCCATTTCTGACTCTTTTGGGCCTCCCTTTCTCCCCAGCCACTTCATTCTGCTCTGAAGCTTCCATTCCGCATCCCTTTGAGAATATCTCCATACTCCCTGCACATTATTCTTTTCACATTTAACAGAATTTTCCTAGAGGTCATCATTTTTCCAAATTCCATGTCTTATATCAATGAAAAAATAAAAACCATACAAATCATAAAGAAGACCATGGACAACATTCTATTGAAGGTTTTCAGAAATATAGACCTCGAGCACTTGTTGTGGTCTTTACAGATCTATATGTAGGATTTTCTTTGTTTTAGTTAATAACTTACTAGCAAGTCAATTTTATGCCAGATTTAAAACTTTAAAAACAGCCCTATTAGCACCCTTGACTAATGATTGTTGGCAAAAACACTTTAACTGATCCTTATTTCAAACCCTTTGCTCTGTTGAACGATAGCAGGACAATTATTCTAATGTATCCCAGCATCCTACAGCTATTGTTAAATATGTAGTACATCTTTATTTAAAATCAGTATTGAAGTAATAAGTTCAAACTAAGAGAGCCCAGATAGCAGTGTGAAGAGCAGAAGTGGAAGTTGGATCAGTTTTTACATGCTTTCCTCTCCTGCTTTTTCTTCCAAGATAAGGTTCAGGAAATGGGCAAAATAGAAACACATAGATTTTGATCAAAGTGCTTCTAACTAGCCGTTCTGGTTTCATTTGTATATATCCTACTAATCAAGCCGTTGTTATACAAGCTTTGAGGACTTTTCTGATTCCAGAGATCTTTTATCTAGCATGTTCACATACAAAATTATTACTTTTTTTGTAGAAATAGCCTAGATATTTTGTCATATTCTTTAGCTCTCTTTGACATAAACTCTGGTGCCTGCCAGTATTAACAGGTGTCTGACACAAGACATCTGTGATTCAGGGGCAGTTTGTTAGAGTTGATGGAGAATTGATACCAAGCCAAATAAAAGCGGATAAATCTCCTGGTGGATGAGCTGCCAAGGGCTAGGTGGAAATTGCTCTGAATGTTTTAATGGATATGAAGAGTAAACACTTTTAAAATGTTGTTTCAGCACCATCATTCTGGAGTTTTTAAAATGGAAACTATTAGTATAGTGTGCATAATGTTAAAAGGGATCTGGCGTCATTAGTCATTACATCGCTTGGGAATGGCCCCCTGCTCTTTAGCATTAATCAAGATTTAATATCCAGGAAGTTGCAGGAATGACAAATGAAGGAAGTCTTACTCTCCATCTCGCTCTTCTCTTTTCTTCCTATGTACCTAATCTTATGCAGTCTGCCTTTCTCTCAAATTTACAAGCTCGCACTCAATTTGTCAATTTATCTTCCTCCTCAGACCAAAGATTTGAAAGTCACTCTTCTTTCACTATCTCCCATTCCTTATAACCTGAAATTGGAACCAATGGCTAGAAAGTTGGGAAATGGTAGGCAGACAATAGTTGTGGGCTATGGCTGGAAGAAGTCCCAAGGAGACAGTTGTGTTAAAGAAGGCCGAGACTTCAAGGATGCTCATGGCAGCCCAACTCCTACATAATCCACCCATGTCCTGAAGGCCCAGCCTGTCTACAAGGAGGCTCTGCTTCTGCTAGGGCTTCACTTTGTGAGTCCTCCTGGACTGTTTGAGAAGATGATGTTAAACCCTCTGGATAGAATGTAGATCCTCTGAGGGCAAGCAAAGAGTGACACTCCCTTAGTTTCTAGGATCACTGCTGTCTTCATCACCTGGAAGGTCCCCTAGAACATGGGATTTAACCAGGGCTCTAATAAGACTGGGCACTGCTTAACGGATTTGCTTTATGTAGCATTGCTTTTGGGAAAGGGGTGGAGGTTTATTTTGCAACAAAAACTTATGGAGCACCTGTTAGCTATGAAGCACTAAGCTATGCTCTGTGGGCATGGGGCTGTGTATAAAGAACTGAATTAAATTATAGTCCTTTGTAAACACTCTTCATTCCCAAGAAACACCACATAATGGTGTTTACAATGCCAACAGCCTGTGATAAGTGTATTTCTGTCAGCACCCTGGTTAAATGGCATTCTACTTGGTCTCTGACACCACCGGCGACTCAAAGAATCCACCTTCACTCCACAACACCCCTCACCGGTGAGCAAATCCATTTGAAGGACCAAGAATGATTCCAAAAGGTAACAAGCAAAGACCATAAAGGCACCACCCCAGGGCAATGCTCTGTTCGACTTTCTTGCTCCCATTTTCCATCCTGAGTTTGATCTCTTCTAGAAGGAGGTAAGCAAATCTCTGGTGAGGCTGCCCAGCCCAAGCCCCCTGATGAAAAGATGGGCCTGAGAATGAGCCCTTCTGACTGTAAGGCCCCCCCCTTGCTTTTATCATCTTCTGTGCAGTCGTGTCACTGAGCTCTGACTTTGCCCTCACTAACATATTCCTACATGGATTTTGCTCTGTCCCGGCACTGGACACCCTGTTTTTTCTGTCTTTCTCAATCTCTTTACCTACCCTCCCCACCCCCACCCGTGCCACAAATACTTGGACCTCACTGCTCCCATGAAACATTCTTGTTTGACTTCCTCTTTCTTGGTGCTTCCCCAGGCCCTAGCCAAAAGATCCTGTTCCCGTACACTCTTCTGTTCTTCCCTGTCCCCCACCCCAACCCCGTGTCCAGGTTCTGTTTCTCCAGAAGGTCGCAGGTCCTATACCTGCCGTGTTCATGACCACGTTGATCAGTTTTCACCTCCTTTACCAGGCCTAACAGCAGCTCCAGTGGCTGAGATACCCCTAAGATTGCTTCGCAAAGATTTTCTTACCGATTCAAAGTGCCAGACGTCCCAAGTCCTGCTGGAGGCCTGTAGCGCTCACATTAACAAGTTTGTTTGTTTTTTTTTTTTTTAAAGACTCACTGAGTAGCTACTTTCCCCTACATTGTAAAGGTCAGATAAATTGCTTCTCAACCCAATTCAGTGTATAAAAATTCCATGAACTCTAGAGATGTGGGAAAATGTAGACACAGCACCTCCTGCACTAGAAACTAGCTTGCTTAATGTCAAACACATATGCTCTGCCATGTCTGTAGGTTTGTTAAAGAGAATTCGTAGGCCTCCCTATGTTTGAATACAGCTGTCTCAAGCACTCTGAAAACTGTACTTCTTGAAGTATTCTTGGACCGAGTATGAAACAAGAAAGCTTTGAATGAACACGTAACAATTCATTTACCTAAGCCAGTTCTTCCCAGTCTATTCTGGGAAGCTGTACTCTGCAGTTGAGTGGTGCTTTCTCCCACTCATCGGGATTAACTGGTGATCGGTGCTTACATTTGGAGCTTGCCTTCCACTTCACGTGAATGGTGGAGTGCATGTCAAGGTTGGGCAGGGGGGCGCTGTTACAAATCCTCTTGTGCTCACAGGGAAAGCGATCCAAGACGAAGGCTTCCCAGACGAAAGTAAACTCTATCTTCAAGTCGAGGCTGGACTTCGGAATTTAGAGTTGAAGTTATTATGGTGATAAATTACCTGGCTTCCAATCAGGGAATGAATGAAGGCTCCTTTGGGTGGCTAAGGCATGGCTCAGAGCCAAGTGTGGATTCCAGGATACCAAGTCTCTCCTTGAGAGCATCATTCTGAGTGTCACTGATGCATTTATCATAAGGAGTCTCTCTTTCCTGCTTTTGTGATCACCAGGAAATATGCTTATTAAGATGTTACCCATTTTACTCTTCTTGATGCACACCATACTACTTAAAGGCAGCACCATTACTCAAAAATACCATGTCTCAGGGGAGTGCCAAGATTCTGTTGAAACACTGAATACTTGTTCCCCAGCCTCCCTTTCCCCCGACACCTGTCACTTTCATAATAAACTCCCTAATCCTTGAGGCAGCTGGCATTTCAGAGTAGCTCAAGGGTGCTTAGTTAAAAAAAGAAAAAATAACAAACTACGTCTGCTAATGCTTGTCAGCTGTAGTAAGTGTGAAGCCAGGGCAGGGTAAGAGCAATCAGGCATGGGCTGAATTCAAAGGGGTCTTCTTCTTTTCCTCAAACCTAGATAGTGTCAACGTGAGGTTTTATTCTAAAGCTTCTGTTCCTTCTGCTACATTCCTTTTTCCTGAGAAAGCAATTTGATAGGATCAAAACGTATCATTGTTTGTGTCCGGTGTTGTGTATCCCCCGGTGCCTCCTGTGTTCACAAGCCCCCAGGAGGACCACCCATCAGGATCAAGCAGCCAGCTCAGGTAAACCAGAAGGACGTTGCAGGAGCTAGCTTGGGAAGTGAAAAATACCTAGAAATGAAAAGTAATTTTATTCTCCTTTTCCTTCTCCCTCCATCCCATCATCTCTAGTATTACTTGGATCTTCGCCTCGGAGAAAACAGAATTAACAATAACTTAAGTTTTTGTCCTTTCTTTTTTCTGCCCTAGTATTACTAGAACCTTTGCCTCGGGGAAAACAGAAAAGGTGATCTTTCAAGCGCTCAAGGAATTAGGTCTTCCCAGTGGAAAGGTATTCGTTAATTTAATTGTGTGTTTCTAAAAGCATTTTGCTTATTTATGTCCTCATATGTAATAAGCCAGAGTATTTATGTTCAATTGATCTCAATTGGATTCAGAATTAGATTCAGTCACATAGAGTACCGTTAATTTCCTCTTCATTCTCCTTCCTTCCTTCCTTCCTTTTGTTTTCTGGGCATTTTAACCTAAATATTTTCAAACTCAAATAGTGTACTTCAAAATATTTTTGTCAACTTTATTAAGAAAAGGAAATGACAGCCAGGCTGCTCTTTCACACAGCTTATGGAAAGCTTATTTCAGAGAAGCCCGTCCGCATTGCCTCCACCCAGCACAATGTCAGCATGAATAATTGACTCATAAATTCAGTTCCTCAAGACAGCTGTGCAATATTTTATGCAGCACCTCTCCCCACACAAACCGTTTGTGTTTGTGGCCCTTCGGATTTAAAATAATTGAAGTTAATTTCTCGACTACAAGGAAGATTTGAGCCTGTTGCTGCTTTAGCAAATCCTATTTGAAATATAAACTTCAGTACGAAAAAGAAAATCTTAGATGATTGTCCTGACCCCCTTTATGTGGTCTTGTGAAAATTCACAAAAAAGGCATAAGTAAACGTTGACCTTGATTTATTCAGCATCCTTTAGGCAAGCACTTGCTTTTTTCCCTCAAGGAGAGAAGGAGGAAAGGTTTCTTTGTATGTGTTCGCTGGGGTGTTTCCCAGAGCAAGCCCAGCTGTAGCTGAGGTTGGAACACACCAACCATGGCTGTGTGGTAACTAGAAATGCTCATTTACACATGCCGTGTTCTGGATGCACGGCCTGGCCGGGGCTGGATGTTGGCCTTCTTGCTTCTATCAGTAAGAATCAGAGATGGAGGCCCTGGGATCCCAACTGGTCATCACTCTGTTTCATGAGCCTGTAGATTCTTTCCCTCTAAGGAGAAAAAATGTCCCATAATTTCTGACACTCTTTTATCCTTTACAGAATGATGAAATCGAGCCTGCGGCATTTACTTATGAAAAGTTCTATGAACTGACGCAAAAGATTTGTCCTCGGACAGATATAGAGGATCTTTTTAAAAAAATGTAAGTTCCGTTTATGAGAAAGTGCTGTATCAATGTTATCCTTGCTTTTTAGATTTTTAAGACATTTTTTGTGATAATGCTTTATTATAGTATGCTGGTAGTAACTAGGAATACCTAATCAGGGTTACGTTTTCACCCCTTAGTTTTATTAGTGTAAAAGTTCACTCCGAATTTTTGAGAAACTTTTACATTAGTTAGTTGAAGCACCTGGAACTTTTCCCCCCACCCCTTGCATTGGCTTTACTAACTACCTCCAATTTTAACCTGCTCCTTTAGGTATTAACCCATTATGTGAACTAACTAGATTCGGTTTGGAATGTTATTATGTTGTTGAAAGGTTCATTCATTCCAGTTATTTCAAATGGATGACTTACATGTTGTTTTTAAAGTAACCTCTTTTGATAATGCTAAAGAAGAATTGCAGACATTTTCTGTGAGCTAGCAGGAGTGTTTTCTTTTGTTGTTGTTGGTTATTTTTTTTTCTTACAAACAGTCTCTGGCCATTTTAAGAATGCACCACTACTTCAGGGTTAGAAAATAAGTTTAGAATTATCATCAACAAATGTCAACATGTAAATCGTACCTACTGTAGCATCATATACAAAAACTTACTTTTTCTAATAAATTTCTTTTCAGCAATGGAGACAAAACTGATTATTTAACGGTAGACCAATTAGTGAGCTTTCTAAATGAAGTAAGCTTTTTCATACATTAACTCCATAAAGTCTGTGTGCAGTGGCTTGCCTCCTCCAGTGTCCTCATTGCATGCCCGCGTCATACGCCCTCATTCGCTTTGCTTCTGACCTGCTGATCTTTCCATGATGGCTTTACCAGGTGCAAAAATCAGCTGCTGCCCTGTGTTCATGCACTTCCTACACGTTGGCCTTGCACACTGCTTTTTTGTTGGTTTCTTGCTGTGATGTGTAGCTCTGGTTTTGTGTGTGCGTGTGAATTTTATAATATATTCATTTAATGAAATGTGTCTATGTTTTTGCAAGATGATGTTTAAGGTACTTATTTTTTTAAATTGATCTTGTTAAATAGAGAATGAATTGAGTTGAGCACACTATCGTTGGATTCTCCATTGCTAACTTTTTCTCATACCTTTGCATGGACTGGAAAGCTTTATTTTTGTCTTTTAATAGATTGCATGTAAGAAAAATATGTAGATTCAAATAGAATATTTTGACAACAAGCACAACACTGGAGTTCCTGGGTGAAAATATAGCACATATTAGGCCAACTGGATTACAGGTTAAATTTTTACTTTTTATTTTTATAACAACCTCAGAGCTAATTTCAGAAATTGATTCACTTAACAACCAAAACTGGTTGACAAAATTTGCTTAAGCACAAGAGAAAAATATTTTAGAACAAGTAAAGGTTGTGACTTTTGTTACAATTAACATTAACTTTTTTTTTCTTTACACGTCCAAAAAAGTGTTTTCTCTTCAGTGAAACCCATTGAAGTTCTTGCTAATGCAGAAAGGAAAATTCCCTTTTTTTCTAACACAGTCATAGGAAGAGTTTAAGTGAGGAACGGACAATATATTTTTGTTTCAAAACAATTTACATTAACTATTATACCAGATAAAGAGAAAACATTAGACAAGGCAGTAGCCTACCAGACATGAGGATTGCCTCAAGACAACAGGCAGACTGATTTGCCACTTTGTAGAGACAAATCGTATCTTTGGGAAAAGTCTTCTCTTTTCTTCCCATGTCAGGGCTCGGTGGCTCCCAACTTGAAGGGTTGCACTTTAGAAGCTGTGGTACCCAGAGCCTAAAAGCACTGATGCAGGAAAGAGAAGGTACTGCCTACATCAGCACAGATGCCTCCACTTTTAAATAAGCCTTTCAGAACAATACAATATTTAGTTTACTTGACAACGTTTCAAGTTTTTCCACTCCACTAGTTTTTGGTCATGCGAATACTATGTTCATAATCTTTACCCAGATATTATCCACATTCTTATGCCGCCGTTGCTCAAAAGTTAAATGGCTTTAATGTGCTCTGTTTCCTTAACCCCTTCTCCCTCCTCTGCTTTTTAAAAAAGATTTATTGTTTTATTTCCCTCAGCTTCTTCATGCACTTTGGGTCACTGATCATCTTAAGTTTTGGTGCGATGGGCAGGAACCTTGCTTTCTACTAAAGAAGGAAGACACTTTAGTGGAGTGCAGAACATCTGCTACATCATCAATCGGCCGCTTCCTAACCAAAGGCCTCTTGTGTGCTCTGGGATGAAGCTGGCACTCAGCCGTCTCTTAAACATCACAGTGATCTTAATATACATTTCACTGTTCAAGGAAAGAAACGATTCTGAAGTCTTGAGGAGAGGTGCTCCTTTCATGGGCTCTTATTCCATGCCTCTCCTTCTATGGGTTGTTTTTTGTAGACCTATCCCATTATCAATCTTGTAATTCTTATAAATCTAAGACATAACATTTAATTTTTGAGATAGGATCACCCATACTTTCTGGCTCTGGCATCCAAATCTTTCTTAAAATACTTATTATTTGGTAAGCTTTTATCCATCGCTATTACAGTGGCCAGTAGCTCTCATTTGTTTTTTATGTTTCCTTTTATTTAGCTTCTCATTAACAGTAATGAAAGGTCTTCTTTTGTGATGGGACTGGTGGCATCAGTGTGATTCTAGATTTCTTTGGGTCTTTAGGAACAAGGAAAGAGATGTGGAACTAACCGAAGCCCAGAGATTTTAATTAGACCTGTCCCATAATAGAGAACTGAGGTCTTAGGTGGCCACAATAATCAGGAATTTGCTTTATTTTCTTATTGCTGGTAATCCTCCCCCTGCCTCATACGTATTATATGATCACATTAGGCCCAAACCTGATTTTTGAAATTTTTATTTTTTATTTTTCAGTTGAAAGAATATAAGAAAGGGGCCAAGCTCTCTTTCCGTTTATAATATCTGTGTTCTTTAATGCATAGGCAAAGAGAGAAGGGGGTATTTGTTCTTATGAGTAAGCATACCGTTGCCAATTATGTCTTTATCTTCTTTATCTTTCTTTTGAATATAATTTATGTCAACCTCTATCTCTCTCAGTGCAACTTGAAGCCAGTTGATGTCTTTCTCAGTAAGAGTAAGAACATAATAATGTCCCTTATCTCTTTACTCACTTGGGCACAGTTCTATGACCTATTTTTGGAAACTATTTAGAATCTCATTTTACGAAGCTCTGGACATCATGGGGTGAATGTCCTGCGTGCATTGCTTCCCCGAACACCAGCTGAAAACCGATGGTCCCTCAGAGCTGTGAAGTATTTGCCCCCCTGTATTTATGTCGGTGTGGAACTCTTCTGCAACCTTATCACTCTGAGATGACCTGGAAGTGATCTTTCTCCTCGTTGTTTTCTCATCTGAAGATTATAGTTTTGTGACTCTAATGCAAATCTTACCATTTGTTTCCTCGCCTTTGGATTATCCAGATTATGCTGTACTTCCTTTTAGAAACGTGAAAATTTTAGAGAAAGCAAAAGGTCATGTTGCCTGGCAGAGCAGATGCAAAGACAAATGCAATTTCATATTGTCTGCTCTCACTGCTTCTTTGCTGCAAATGTAGAATTGGGGATTATGATACATCCATTTTAGGATCTGGTTTTCCTGGCTATTCCTTCTGATAGGCAGGAGGTTCTAGTGAGTATCATGCCCTCTGACTAAATTTTAATGGGATTTAATTGGGAGGACATCTCAAATATTTAGCATTCTTCTATCCTTGTAGGATGTAGGTACTTTTTTTTTTTTACTCATCTGCAAATATGTTAAAATGCATACCTTTGCAAGTTAGAGCAGTGCCTCTTAAATTTGAGCACGTCAGAATCACCTGCAAGGCTTGTTATAACACAGATTCCACCCCAGAGAATCCGATTTCATAGGTGTGGCGTGGGACACAAGAATGTGTGTTTCTAACAAGCTCCCAGTTGAGGGTGATGTGATAGCTGCCCTCCACAGACCACACCACACCACAAGTAACACCTGGCTAGAAGACACACCTAGATGTATATAAAAAGCACCTAAGAATGCCTGGATTCCCTTTCCTTCTTTCCCTAACTTTATCTGTCCTCTCCCTTTTAGCTTACTCTCTTCTTTTGCTCACTTTTTAATTCATATGGATTTGCCCCATCGTCTCCATGAGTCCAGAATACTTACCAAGGAGCGTATCTTTAAATCAAAATACTTACTTTTAATAAGGAAGAGAAATATAGTGGCCAACCATGACCATAAATGCTGTGGGGTCTAAAAAGGACCTTTTCATCCCAAATCCATCTTCCGTGATACTATTCACATAGACGGGAGAAGGAAGTTGCCTAGAAAGAGTTTTTTTGTTTGTTTGTTTATTTGTTTGTTTTTAAAACAATGCATTCTCACCAGAGGGGTGGTGCTTGTCATTCCCTTGAATTGCTGGCTGTAGGGTTGCATGATGCCCATCTGTTTCTTAAATAAGAGGTAGCATGTCTTCACGTGCCTGGCATTCCATGGTCCACCTCACAACCTCTCTTTCCCTGCATACCCCATAACTTTTGTTCTTTATGGTTTCAAGGCCTGTTATTAATATAACAGTTTCTGCTCTAGCACATGCATGGATGTGAGCTGTTGTGAGCCGTAATTTCTTAGATTACAACAGAAGCATGCTTCATTGGGATAAATTGACAAAAATATATTGATTCCTTATGAGTAAACACTCTTAACTCGGTGGGGAGGTGAGAGGACCAGAACAGGCTAGGCCACAAGTGCTTTAGGAAATTACATCCAATATTCTGTTGGCCAAAGGCATTCATTCTGTGTAACCCACTTTTCAAATTATCATTTCAAAACAAATGGGGAAGGGAAATCCATATGAACTTTTAACAGTTGTTTCTTAAATACCTTCTCAATAGTGTTTTTCAAAGTCTGTGCATATATTTGGGTAAAGAGCTATTGCCAGGGTCCTACCTACTGACTAGGTTTTGCTCATAGCTGCTTGTCTGCCATTATTATTCCATTGAAGTTTGCTTAATTGATGGATGACCAGGGTCACAGTGTTCTGTCCTCTAATCCACAATGAACACTAAGGAATTTTAATGGACCCAGTACCTGCAGATACATACAGACAGACAGTTACACACATACACACACAAGACTGTAGCTGAGTCAGTTAGTAAATTGGACTTTTTTCACCATTGTTGTGAAGTTAGAATGACAGAACTGCAGAAGCAACATTGCTCCTGGTGCCTCACGTAAAACCACCAGCATCTAGGTGCTGATTTGAAAAGAATGACATCACCAGCCTCCTGAGTGCCTTAATCATTCTTGTACTGTCTGCTCAGAGAATTTCCTCAGGGCAAACTGAGTTAGATTTCATAGAGAAAAAGACTTTCTGAACTACTGATATTTAAATACAGATTTTCATATTGTCTATAGCTTGTAAATATCCTTGTGCTGATTAATTTTCATCATTATTACAATTGGTTCATTTGATTAATATTTACTCAAGAAAATGAAGTTTGCAGTGCCCAAGAAATCTTTAACTGATGTAGAAAGATATAATGAAAATGAAGTGATGTTTTCCTGTCTAACATTAGGAGATTTGGTTGTTATTGTTGTTTTGACACTTAAATTAATATATTATCTATTTGAACTATTTTGGAGATTTTTGATTTTTGTTTTTTCTTTTTCTTTTTAAGATTTTTGGCTTCACTTTATATGGACACTTAAGCCAAATGTCTTACCTGTGGTTTTGAAACTAGAAGACACATGCACACCATATTATGTAACCTTCAATTTTTGAAGGAAAAACAATGTACATTCTTTATTCTTCCTGTCTAGTTCAGTGAGGGGAACCAACAAAGTACTCCCAAAATTGGACTATTTTCAAGTATATTTTAGGGAGAAAGACAGGAAGAAAGTGAAATCCTATTTTTGTAACTATAAACATGGTATTCTAGATATATCTTGTTTTAGAAATTATGTACTGTAATAATGTGTAATGCCACAAGGGCAAGAAATGTCAGCCTAAATGGAGTTATTTTCTCATCATAGCATCAACGAGATCCTCGACTGAATGAGATTTTATTTCCATTTTATGATGCTAAAAGGGCAATGCAGATCATTGAGATGTATGAGCCCGATGAAGATTTGAAGACAAAAGGTAATAAAAGTGAAAAAAAGAGAATTTTTCTTTATTTAAAAAAAAGCAACTTTAAAAAAAAGTATATGCAACTTTTAAAGTCTGCATTTTTAGTTCAAGGTATCTTTCAAAGCTTTGGAGCTCCCTAGAGGCAAGTATTGATAACTGACTGATTTTTATTCTTGCTCTTAGTTGGTATAAATTTTACTTTACATGAAAATTTGTTCATGCTGCCTGAAGTATAATGCCAATTTATTATATTATTAAACACATTATAGTGATATTTTCCCCAGCTAATTTCTTAAATTAGATCTTTAGCATTGTATAATGCTTAAAATGTAAAAATGCCAAATACAGTCTCTGTTTGAAATCTTTGAAATAATTTCATTTGATATAAAAATTTATACCTTCTTTCTCTCCTTTTTGTTTTGCCAAGCCGAATAAACTTAATACGTGATTTGATGAGCCTTCTCACCCATCATTTGACCTCTGGTATGGAAGATAAATGCAGTTGATAGGAAATTAAATAGTTAGGAATTAATTAGCAAATTGTTAGAGTTTGTGAACTTTTGCCCCTTACAACGAATCTTTGGGAACAATGTGTTGTCCATTCCAATATTTGTCAAAGGAAGGGCATGGAGAGGAAATTTAACATTGGTTCCATAGCAGGGGAAACACTTGCGAAGGATGGGAGGGGTGATGCTAATATAACCGGACAGGGAGTGCTAAGAGATCCCCGAGCTGGAGCCTTTGGCCTATGTCTCAGTGGAGAGTGGAAGGAGATCTAGGTTCCACTTCTGTCTCTCCCATATGCCCGTGAGTATCATGGCCTCAGTTTACTCCTCTTTAGAATAGGGGCTCTTGGGGCCAGCCTGGTCTTAGTGGTTAAGTTTGCATGCTCCGCTTTGGCGACCTGGGGTTCACTGGTTAGGATCCTGGGCACAGACCTAGCACCGCTCATCAGGCGATGCTATGGTAGGCATCCCAAAGGTAAAGTAGAGGAAAATGGGCACAGATGTTAGCTCAGGGCCAGTCTTCCTCAGCAAAAAGAGGAAGATTAGCAGCAGATGTTAGCTCAGGGGTAATCTCGCTCAAAAAAAAAAAAATAGAATAGGGGGTTCTTTTTTCTTTGTATCTCATGCCAGTGAAAGTGGCTGAAAAGTTTATACATTCTCTGGATGCACATAGAACCTGTTTATACCTATGCCTGGCCCACTGTACTGTGTGACCCAACCCTGATATTTTTCCAGATCCAGTAGAGTTTTCCCTTGATTGTAGACATACATCCTTTATCCTTTCTGCTGGGGCCTCAAATATATATTTAGCAAAATTGCTTCATTTCTTTCCTCTCTATCACTGTTCTGAGTATCATAATTTATTCCACATTGCATGTGACTAAAGTGAAGGGGCAGGTGGCTTGATAGAAAATCTAGCACTTCACAGTATTTGATTTGATTCTTGTTGCTACCCTGTCACTGTGTGACCTTGAGCGAAGAACTATATTCCTGGGCCTCAGTTTCCCTACCTGTAAGATAGTGGGGTTCATGTACTCAATCAACTAGTATTTCTCCCCTATCCCCATTCCCTAAAGTTTATAGAGGGCTGACTGGGGGCTAAGCACTGTGCTAGATGCTGGGGATTCCAAGTTACATAAGGCGGTTGTGATCTCTGAAGGAGAAGGACATATGACTGACTCAGTGGTTCCTTGGCAGTGTGATAACTGTTATGATAGAGGCTTGTCTTTGACTATTTCTAAAGACCTTCTAGGTCCTAAAAGTCTGAAATTACCAACGACACATCTAAAAAGCATAGCTTCACCATTTCACAAATGACAGAAATTTTAAAATCTGTGAAACCCTATGAATAGCAGTGGAGCATTGTCTGATACAGTTCTGGAAGGTGAGAGGATGGTGCAAAAAGACCAGGCAGGGTTCAGCTCTGCTTTCCATGAGGTCGCTAGGAATCCAAATTGGACCACACTAACACCCATGACTTTCAAATTAAACTCTCTACTCTTAATCTCTGTTTAAACTACACGCCTATGGTAGAACTCTCTATTTGCATGTTGAGTGGGCATTTCAAATGTATCTGTGCACCATGTTTTGATTCTCCCCGCCCATAGACCTGTTCCTTTCCTAGCCTAGAAAATGGTACCATTATTTACCCAGTTTTTCAAGCCAAAACTCCTGGAATCATACTTGATTTGTTTCATTCTTCCACATCGCCTCTGATCCATCAGCAAAACCCACAAGATCTGTCCTGAAAATGAATCCTGAATAAATCACTTCTCACCATCTCCACCCTTACCAAACTATCCAAGCCTTCATCATCTCTCCCTGGACAATGCCAGCTGACTTCTAACTAGTTTTCTCCTTTCTACTCAATGCCTTACAATTTATGCGCGGCACAGCAGCCAGAGTAAATCTTTAAAAAATAGGTCTAATCATGTTATTCCACCCTTCAAAACCCTCCAAAGGCTTCCCAACACACAATAGAATAAGTACTTAGCAAAGACTAAAGTCCAACCAATGTTGCCTTCGGCTCCCTCTCTAACCTCATTTCCACCTACTCTTCCCCTCCATCACACACTCCTGCATCAAGGTCTTCACACTTGCTGATTGTTCTGCCTGGGATGGGGTCCCCCAGGTATGCATGTGACTTGTTCCCCATGTGTGAATGTAATCTCCTTAGAAGGTCTTTTGCTGGCCAGGTACCTAACACAGCATCCTGGTCATTCTTTATTACTTTCATTTCCTGCTTTCTATTTTCTTCTAGCACTTTCATGACATTATTTTATACTTGTATTTATTTGTGAATTTATTTGTTCTCTTGCCCATAGTATATGTTTCATGAAGACAGGGCTTGTCTGTTTCTTCCATCGCTGAATGTGTCCCAGTGCCTTCAAAAGCACTTGCTCTTAGAATGAATGTATGTGCCCAAGGAGACAGATACACAAATTCTATTGCAGTACTTGTATTTATAATTAGAAATGATCTAAATATCCATCAAGAGAATAATGAATAATAAATCCTGGTATTTTCATATATGGACCACTCTACATTCTACATACTACTACTGTACATACCACTATACATTATTCAGTGAAAAATAAATGAAGAAGAGCTACTTACATTAACTGCATAAGTCCCAAGAAAATATAGAGTAAAAATAGCAAGTTGCAAATACAAATAGTAGGACATCTTTTATATAAATTTTAAAATATGCAGAACTACCTATTATTTGGATAAATGTATATATAGTGAAGTTACAAAACCATCTGGGGAATGTTAAACACAAAAACTAGGGTAGTGGTTGTCTACATTGGGGTGGGGTGCACAGGGCACTGCAGTGGCATCTGTAATTACGTATTCCTTTAAAAAATGTAAAGTAAATAAGGTGAAATGTTAAGATAGGACAAAGCTGCTGTGTAGGTCCATGGTTGTTTATTATGGTCTCATCTGTACTTTTCTATAAGCTTGAAATCAGTTCATAAATTGTAAATGTTTAAATAAAAGCAAAAAACTGAGGCTGTTGATGGTTGATAAGGTAGAATATGCAGCAATATTGATTGCTTCTCCTGCGATTACCACATGGGGCCTGCCCGATGTCAGAAAGGTGTGACTGAAATGAACAGTGGCTTTTGGGGCCATGTTTCAATGGCTACTGCATACTCTTCTCACCAGTCCCATACCCTACCTTTTAGATAAAATAGGAAAATTGAATTGCTTAAATCCAGGGAGGCCACTAATCCCTTCTCCAATCTGGTGAGAACAATAATGCCTTACAATCGTTCGTTTTCCATTTTTTTAGGAGTGCCTCTCATATATGTTCTCATTTACCCTCCGTGACAGTCCTGGAAAGGAGGTGTTGCCATTATTTCCCCACCATTAGTGGAAGAGGCACAGGAGCTTAAGGAGTGAGTGGCAGAGGCAGAACTAGAGAAAGGTCCCCTTGACCCCTGGTCACCACAGCTCCTGATGCTGTGCTTCTGAACTTGTGGAACTTTGTGCTCCTGCCATCATGGATCTGAAAGCAGAATGTGACCTCTTTGGGGAATGCATTAGGTTAGTTGTAATGTGCAGCTCTGTGGTTTCGTTCAAGTTCTGAAAGATGAAGGTTCTTGGGAAAGAGACTGTGAAGAAGTTTTTACTCCTCCTGTTTAAGCTGCCTCAACTTCCGTGAATAAAACATGAGATGTGTATCTTCAGAGTCACAAGTCTACTAAGATATTCTTTTTTCCCCTAGGCCTCATATCAAGTGATGGGTTTTGCAGATATCTGATGTCAGATGAAAATGCCCCAGTCTTCCTAGATCGTTTAGAACTTTACCAAGAAATGGACCATCCTCTGGCTCACTACTTCATCAGTTCTTCCCATAACACCTATCTCACCGGCCGGCAGTTTGGCGGGAAGTCTTCAGTAGAAATGTACAGACAGGTCCTCCTGGCTGGTTGCAGGTCAGAAACTCACAACGGCTGTTTATTTTTTGTATATGATTTAATTTACTTTTCTCTGAAAAATAAGAAGTAGTATTCAGTGGGAAAAGAACATTTGTCCTTCTCTTTAATGAGTTTGATGGTCATTTAACTTTGAGAAAGGAAGGACAGTGTTCCAGAAAGAGCTAGAGTCCTCCTGTGGGTCAAAAGATATTTTTGACTATAAACTTAAAATATCCCCCCAAAATTACAACAACAAAAAATACATATTTTCTGAAGTCATGCTAAGTTTCCTGTTGGTCATATGCACTTGCAAATTTAGCTTTCTTTAATGTTAAAAGTTCCAAAACTTTTATTCTCTAAGAATAAAGATTATTGAAAATGATTTTCCTTTTACAGAAATTGGGAAATATTTGAGGTTTAAAATATGGCAAAAATGCTCAAAGTGAAAAAAATAAGAAATGTAGTTACATTATGATTTCTTTCTTGGTTGTCAGTAACCAATACTTCATTTTCTTAACTCACTATTTCCTGTGTATGCAAATACTGTAAGAGAAATTAATTACATCACTGCTTCTATCTCTGAATACTTGAGTATGAATCACTGAAACAATGAGAACATTTTCTTTTATGGCCAAAGTAACATCATCCCACCTAACAAAATTAAAAAATTGTTCTTTAACATCATCTAAAACTCAGCCTATATTCAGATTTTCCCAGTTGTCTCCAAATGGGTTTTTCTTGCAGCTTTGTCACAACTAGGATTTCATCCAGAACCACACTGATTGTTATATCTCTTAAGTCTCTTTTAATCTCTGACAGTCTCTTTTTGATGACACCAACCTGATAAAGAGTGTACATAATGTGATTTTAACCTGCACACTCCATGAAATAATCACTACTCACTTCATTAATTCTTTCCATTTTCTACTTATATAAGAAAATGACTTATTTTAATGTCTTGTCATTTAATTTGTACACACACTTTTTTATTGTAAGGATCCAATATTGTAATTTCACTATGTTCCTAGATGTGTTGAACTTGACTGTTGGGATGGAAAAGGTGAAGACCAAGAACCGATAATAACTCATGGAAAAGCAATGTGTACAGATATCCTTTTTAAGGTAAGTTTTAAAATTATACCTTTGCAGTCTTTTCCTCCTTTTTGAGGAGAAAGTCAAGAAAAATGTTTTCTCCACTTAATATCTCCTTCATACTACTTCTCCTACTTTCAAATGGTGACAGCACTACATAATTAGGTTTCTCTGCAGGGTCTCCCTGTTTGTAGTTACTTAAAAAAACAGTCTTTGATTTTCTTATCTACTCTCTGCTTACTTATTTTGCATTATTTCTGAAGGACTTCAAAGTGACATAAAAAGATAAATAGGATACAGAAAATAAAATAGATTATAAATAGTGCCTATAAATAGGGTAAGAAAATAAGGGAGTGAGATTAGAGTTTATGAATGCTTGTCAAGAAGTCCTATAAACTGTCAAGCCATACCACAAATTGGGCTCCAAACCTCCTAGAATTCAGTGCAAGGAGAAAAACATGATGATTCACAGGATTTGTAGAATAAAAACAGAGCAGTTGGTCCAAAGAAGCACAATTATTCCCGGTACTGACACCAGAGAGAAATTTTTTTCCCCGAAGATCCTAATAGAGGGAAATCTATAATTTTACAAACGGGCATTTCAGAATTTGATGATCTCTATGTACAATTTGAAGGTTGGTTTCTTAGAACATTCTTCAGTCTGCTCCAATGATATCCTACCAAAAGACAAGTCAAAAATGAAATTCTGTGGTTGGCCAATATGTCAGGTACGTTGGTCTCCATCAGTTTGCTGTAACTCGGAATAGTTATTGCAACACCTGGAGCAATGGTTCTTAACCCCGCCTACTGTGGAAAATCACCAGAGGTGTTTTTAAAAACAGATGCCTGGTTCCTGTACCCACAACGCTCCATGCATATCATTTCTCTTAGCCGAGATGTTGGTGAGTTTTGAGCAGCAATGAATTTAAGGTCATGCTCCCTGAGAAGTACCAAGAGTATATTCAAGTGGGAAGCCATGAGTTTGCACAGCCAATCAAACTGAGAGGAAGGGTTGCTGTTCTCTTTAGAGAATTAAGAAGCCTAATAAGGAAGCTTAGCTGAAAAGAAAGCTATTCCACCTGAGCTTGGTGGTGAGCAAAGGAGAACCCACAGGCAGACCCAAGATTTTCCTCAAGGAGTAATTCTTGGTCAGCTCAAGTGGAGAATCAAAGTCAAAGACATTTTCTGGGAAGAAACTTTAAACAAGAATAACGAAAGGACCACCTTAGCCATAAGGATGCTCAATAAAATACTCCAAGATTATGTAACCTAGGAAATTATCATTTCAAATGGACTTCCCTGGATAAATGCTGTAAAATATTTTCCCGATTAACTGAGTGATGGGATTTGCCCTGTGGTTAACTATAAGCCAGTAAGAATTCGGGGGTTTTTACCAAATATGATTCTCTGGTTATAGAAGTGTTGGTTTGCAACCATGCTTTCTAAAGCTAAGCAGCGAGTGGGGCTGCCGTCTGTTGAGAGAGTGGCGAGGAGGACCTGCTCAGCTCATTCAAAACTTGTTTCAATTGGGCTGGCCCAGTGGCACAGAGGTTAAGTTCGCACGTTCGGCTTCCGTGGCCTGGGGTTCGCTGGTTTGGATCCTGGGTGCGGATATGGCACCACCGCTTGGCACATCATGCTGTGGCATGCATCCCACATATAAAATAGAGGAAGATGGGCACAGATGTTAGCTTAGGGCCAGTCTTCCTCAGCAAAAAGAGGAGGATTGGCAGCAGATGTTAGCTCAGGGCTAATCTTCCTCAAAATAAATAAATAAATAAAATAAAAAAGAAGACTTTAAAAAAAAAAACTTGTTTCAGGTGAGTAAGCTCTCAGTTCAGAGAGGGGCTTCCAGAGCACTTCCCTGTTTTGCCTCACGTGTTGCTTAACCAAGGAGAACCCCTCCCTGGTGACCCCCCACTTTTCCCAGGCTAATATGAAACAAGTGGTATTGCACATGTCACATCAATTCACAGGAGTCTTCATCGAATCAATGAAATGTAGCCAAAGACCGGTTCCCAAATGCAGAGGCAAGTCAATAAAAGCTTCAGTAGTCGTTAGGTTATTACCAACACATTTCTCCTCGAGACAGGAGGGGTGGAAGAGTGGGCTGTTGTGAAAATCGCTGTGCCAAAAAGCTCACCCGCTCCTCAGCGAGACAGGCGAACTCTGAACCCATCTGGCAGATTATCGAGCAAGGAACTGGCATGCCGTTTAGGTGAAGTGTCTTGTTAGTTAATAGCACCATAATTTTGGAGAAGTAAAAGATAGCTTTGAGGAAAATTGTCATTAACCATTAACTGCGCCCGGGTCTAACCACCCTGCTTGTAGAAGGATCTCAGTAAATGGGTTCTCTTGAGTGTGAATGGCCAGAACTGACTTTCTGAAAAGCTCAAATTAGTAGTCTCTGAATGGTTTCAGGTGCCTTCGTTTTTTTATTCTTCTCTCTCATTAACGCCTTTTATCTTTAAAGGATGTTATTCAAGCCATCAAGGAAACTGCGTTTGTCACATCCGAATATCCTGTAATTCTCTCCTTTGAAAATCACTGCAGGTATAAAGATTCATTCTACTCCATGTCTCTAAGCCTTGCTTCCTAATCCCCATTCCCCACTCCTGCTCTCCATCCTTTTAAAGAACCCAATAGTTTTTTTGTGAAGTGGTAAGGACACAGTCTTATGCAAAAAAAAAAAAAGGAAAGAAAAACCCAACCTCCCCCCCCAAAAAACCCCAAATCATCTTAATGTGTTTTAGAGATGCTTCCTCTAAATAAAGGTCAGAGATCAGGACCCCTTGCCCAAACTTCCATTAAGTTGGAAGATTTGGCAGTATATTTGAAGTCAGATTTTGTGAACTTGAAAGACATTTTTTATTCTGTTTACCAGCTCTTATATTTTGGGGCAGAATCTCCTTCTTTTTAAACTATACCAGTTAAAGTTTGTGGTCTGTAACAGTATGTCTCACATGAGCATCCAGAGGACCATGATGCGTTTCACAGAGTGGGAGTTTTTAATCGCCTAGGAATGGAGCTTTCTTATTCTTGGACGGTTAATGGATGTTTGAATTTACGAATGCCGGCTCTTTCTCTCCAGCAAATATCAACAGTACAAGATGTCCAAATATTGCGAAGATCTATTTGGGGACCTCCTGTTGAAACAAGCACTTGAATCGCATCCAGTATGTATTTTTAGCAAACCATATTTCTAACATGAATGGATTTGTTTTGAAATTCATTTCTAAAGGGTCAAGTAGTTCTCGAGGACTAATGCTAAAGAGCTTCATATTTATTTAAATTCTTTGGTACGGAAAGCTTTCATCGTGCTTCGGAGGGATGTGTAGAGAGACATAAAATAAACAAAATATTTAATTTGGAAGATCTTGGGGTCTCTATGCATAGTTTCTAAGATCACTGTCCTAAAATTTCATAAAATGCCCACTGGCCGAAAGTCTAGACTCGGCAGTCATTCTCAGCTGTAGTCACATGTTAGAATGACCGGGGGAACTGTTAAAAATACCTTTGCGAAGTCCCCACTCAGAGATTCTGATTTAACTGCTCCGGGGTCAGGCCTGAGCGTGGTGTTTTTAAAAGCTCTCCAGGTGAATAAAATGTGCGCCTAGGGCTCAGCACCAACGGGAGCCTGTTGCTGTGGGAAGTCCCCCAAATTGCAGTCACAGGAGCGTGAAGTTCAAGCTCCCAACTCCAAAATAAACGCTTGGACAACATTATATATACATTTTTTGAGCTTCATTTTTACACCTGTTATTTCCTTTATAAATCAAAGAATTTTTACCCTGTGGTCCAGAGATAGGCTTTGTGGGGTCTGTGAACTCATTCTAATTGCATACTTTTTTTATCTGGAATAATCATTCTAGAGAGTTCATCACATTTTTATAAGGATCCGTGTGTACCCCCAAGTGGTTAAGATCCACTGTCACAAGGTGTTATGAGTAGCAAGACAGCTAATGGAATTAAATCTAAAACACCGTACAATAGGGAAAAAACAGAAAAAATACAGGAGACAGGATACCTGCATCCTTTGCACCTCCTCCTGACTCTTCAGCCTCCTGAAGTGTTGTCGCTGGCTGCCTGTTCCTGTCCTTGTAGGCTTCCTGTTCCTCTGGACAGGGGCCTGGCTTTTGACTGCCAGCGCCTGCAGTTTTTTTTACCTGAGGGGGAACTCTGGCCACAGGAGCCTGCTCTACCCACACATGAAAAACAGGCCTGAAGTGCCAGAGAATTAACACCCTCCCCGTGCTTCCTCACTCCTCAGGAGGGCTAACTCCGAGCACATGTTTTCCACCATCTCCCAGGGTCCCCAGCAGGACCTCACTGCTGTCCCCATAGTGGTACGATGCCTGATAACACCCCCGCGGTCGGCTGCCTGTCTCCTTTCTCACTTCCCACTCCTCTCTTGGACTATCCCCGGGCTGCCGCCCAAAGAAACTACAAGTGCCTTCATCCTTGTCTCAGAGACTGATTATCAGGGACCCCATCTAAGAATCATCCCTGATTTTTTATTATAATTTTATTTTTACCCAGGCCCTCTGTGTATTTTTTCAGTCAGGCTAAGGTGCTTGCTTTTGTGGAAAGACCACTGCATTCTTTGTGAAGTGATATTCACATACACAAAAGGGGTTGTGGGAAGCACAGGTAATATAAATGGGAGTAAGACCTGCTCACAGACTAAAGAACTTTCCATCTTGAGGGGGTGGGACACAGGACACACGTGTAAAAACATAAGTAAAAGAGGAGATGGCCTGTGATGTGTTGGATATTTATTGGAGATATCCAGTTCAAGAGAGATCACTGGGGAATGGACCAGTGACAGCGGGCTTCCCGGAGGAATCAGAATTTCGGCAGTGTTTCATTTGAGGCAAGACAGGCATAGGAATTCCCAGTGTGTGTTGTATGTAATAAGTAGTATACAAATTAGTTTTGGAGATGAATGGATGCATGGCGGGGGGGTATAAGTGGATGATGGGTGGGGGAATGAGGAATGGGTGGCTGCATATGGCACATTTCTGTGGATCAGAGGTAGTAGAAAAAAGGAACACCTCCTTTGCCATAAATCCCAGCAAATGAAACCACAGTAGAGGTCAGATTTCAGTATTTAGGACCACTCCCTTCTTGATTCCCTTATTGAACCCACAAACCACAATCCCAAGTGCTGAGGTCGAATCAGCCTACTGAGCAGACTGGCTGACTGTGCAGCCCAACACTTGGGGGCATCAGGGAGCCTCTTGACTTCTGCCTGGGAAAGCAGTTCTGACCCCAGCTAAAGCAGTTCTGACCCCAGCTGGCTTGGTGATCCCTAATACTTTACCAGATACTTAAAAGTACAGGCCTGAGGTTGAGCACGGTCCCCTCCCCCTGACACCACCCCAGATAGTGTGGAGCAGCTCTCCCTACCTCCGGAGACCAGGTGGATGTCAGGTTTGTAGCGTTAGGCTAAGGCAGAGGGGGATGCGGTGAGCTGATGTGAGTTGAGGAATGGAAATTGCTGACTGCCATCTAGTGGATGTTGGATTGTATAACTCACCGGCCTCCACGCTTCTTCAGGGCTGGGAATGAGAATGGAGAAGCACAACCGGTCGTTAATTCAGCCTTTTCTGTTTATCTCTAGCTCGAACCAGGCAGGCCCTTGCCATCCCCCAATGACCTCAAAAGAAAAATACTCATCAAAAATAAACGGCTGAAACCTGAAGTTGAAAAAAGTAAGTCAAATACACACACATACGATGGAAGCAGATATACATTGTATGTTTGGACAATTCAACTAACTGGAATGAAATATGTTTTAAAACTGCTGATTCAGGGGGAAGAAGGTGTAGTGGTGATATCACATTTTTATTTTTATTTTATTTTTTTTGCTGAGGAAGATTCACCCTGAGCTAAATCTGCTGCCAATCTTCCTTTTTTTTTTTGGTATGTGAGCCACCACCACAGCATGGCCACTGGAGGTGAGTGGTGTAGGTCCATAACCATGAATTGAACCCAGGCCGCCAAAGCAGAGTGCACTGAACTTAACCACCAGGCCACTGGAGCTGGCCCCATATATACTCTTCAGAGCAAAGATGCCACATTTGCATTTAAGTTTATTTTCCATGGTCAACTCATTCCTGCAGTGGGAAAGCATATTCATATATTCATATACCAGGATATGTAGCGGTCCCAAGGAAAAATGAGAAGAAAGTGGAAGAGGCATTTTAGAATCTATCAAAATATGAGGAGCTAGCATTTTGTCATTTTATACACTCTAAAGTTCTCTTAAAAGAGTCCCTTTGTGTTTTGCCCATGTGATACATACATATGTAGAGATCCTAGGTAAAAATGAGAGTGTGAGTGGGTGTCTAGAGAGAGAGAAAAATGATTTTATACGGACATGTTCCCCTCTATTCTCTTAGGACATTATCTTTGAAAATATTTTCTTTCAATGAATCTCTTAGTTCAATGAGTTAATAGCACCAAATATTGATATGATTGCGTTGTGTTTTTTCCCTAGTCTAAATTAAAATTTTAAAATTATATTAACTACAGTTTATTTTTATTACAAAAGCAATCATGCATAGGAAAATGAAAACAGAAAGGAACAAATAAGAAAATAATAAATATGACTAAATTGTTTATTTTACACATATGTACATGTACGATAGACACTTGTACATACACATGCACTTTGGACATTACACACATTTTTAACGAAACTGGGATCATGTTAAATATACTGATTTTTAAATTATTTTTAATTCAACCAATTAAGTATATTATACCCATTAGGACATAAATCTACATACTAACTTTAATTCTAATGTATGAAACACTATACAGAATATGTAATGTGGAAGATAGTATAATTTAACCAGTCCCAAGTTGAGGGATTTTCATTGCTATAAAAACAACAATAAACTTCTTGAATTTGTGCATTCTCCTCCCTGGAGTCGGTTGGTACAGTTAGACTTGGTTGGCTGAAGCATAGACACATTTTATTTTGTGATGTATCTTGTTATACTGTCTTTCAGAAAAGTTGTACCAACTTACACTCTCACCATAATCTACAGGAGTGCCTGTTTTCCAGCAAAATCCTAAGTGCTGGCTGTTGGTCATCTTTTATATGTGTGCTCAACTAATAGAAGAGAAATGATACTTTAATTTTTTTATTTGTATGTCTTTGATAACTAGTTTCTTTAGATAACGTTATTTATGATTTGTCCCTACACGTTTTCCCATTTTTTTAATTATTTCATTCGTCTTTGTCTTCCTTACAAGAGGGTTTTTTTTTATATTAAGATAATAGGCCTGGTTATATCAATTGCAAGTTTTTTTTCCTGAAGTTTCATCAGTCTCCAGTGTGCGTGTCTCTTTTCTGTCACTTCCCTAGAGTTATTCATCAACCTTGGTCTTTGTTAGATTCTCCAAATTATGGGTTTTTGTTATCAAGCCTTAAATCCTTCCTGGTGACTGAGCCCCGCTCTCAAACCTGGGGTCCAGAATTCTGAGCACTTCACCTGTGTTCCGGTAGTTCTTCATCATGTGTAGATAATGTGGTTGTTGCACATTCCTTAAGAATTCCCACCACCAGGACTGAGTGAAACAGTGGCCTTAGGCATGTGACTAGTAGGAGCCTAGACAATATATTTCCGTTCTTTTCGTTTCCTTCTCAGTGTCTATCTTAAAGCCCAGATTTTATAAGTGATCCAACATCTGTCACCATCTCCATCTTATTGTTTGTTTTTAATAACAGAACAGCTCGAAGCTTTGAAAAGCATGATGGAAGCTGGAGAATCTGCTGCCCCAGTTAGCATCTTAGAGGATGATAATGAAGAGGAAATAGAAAGTGGTGAGTTTTGTTTTTTTTTAAAATTACATGTCACAAAAATACTTTTTAAAATTAAAAAACCCATGGATTTGTCTCAATGATCCCTTTTATAGAATGAGACATCTTAATTCCGAATAGTCGGGTGTGTATTCATGCACCAACCTTAATCTTCTGTTATTTTGCCCAATAGTATTACTTCCAGTTTACCCGGGCAATAGATTTTAGTGGCTTAGTCGTCTCCTTTCTTGTTATGCATTCAGCGGTTCAGCAGGAATTCACAGCCAGAGAGAATCCTTGAAGCACTTGCTGTAGAAGGCAGGGGTTGGAGAGAAAGGACATGCTGCAATCCTTTCCTGTAAACCAAAGAGGAACTTCCATGTTGTTAGTGATGAGAGGAGTAAGGCAGGTTAGAAGGAAAGGAATGTGGGGAGAGACTCTCAGATAAATGATTGGTTTGTATGTACGCACAAAGTGAACTGGAAACTCAAAGCCAGTATTAAAATCTCAAATTCAAATTCCTTCAAATAACCGCCCCAACAGAATTATCCATATAGGTAGATAATTTTAGCAGAGACAGCCTTGCTTAAAATATTTGCTATTAGCTTCTATTTTACTTTCGCCATATAGCCACAACCATAATATTTGACTTTAAATGGGTTTTCTGAGAAGTTTGGAATGTTTTAGAAAATTGCTTTGATTTGTCATGAGAATTGATTAACAGAATGACTCAGTCTTCCATTGTGTGTTTATTGGTTAGACAGTGCCTTGGATTTGTATAGTGTTTGTGCTAAATTATTTAGATATACTTGTAGAAACTCTCTTCACTTATTATACAAACATGTGAAATACAAGAGTAGATTTTAGGAAAGTTTGATATTGTGAGTAATAACCTAAGAGCTCTGAGAATTAACTAATCTAATTCACAACCCCTTAAAAAAGACTCCTGACTGTGGATCAGGTTTATAAATGACGGTTTGTGTTGCATGTCCAAACCATTGGTTCAGCTCCACTCCCAGAGAAATGTCATAATGACCACTTTCATGTTTTATATGACAGGGAGGGCCTAGGGGGCCAATGATAGCTGATATTATTATTATTTTTATTTTAAAGATTGGCTCCTGAGCCAACATCTGTTGCCAGTCTTTTTTTTTCCTTCTTCTTCCGAAGGCCCCAGTAGATAGTTGTATATTCTAGTTGTAGGTCCTTCTGTTTGTGCTATGTGGGACTCCACCTCAACATGGCTTGATGAGCGGTGCCGTGTCCACACCCAGGGTCCGAACCTGCAGAACCCTGGGCCGCCAAAGTGCAGCATGCGAACTTAACCACTCGGTTACAGGGCCGGCCCCAATATCTGATATTATTTAATCGATGCCTATTAGGGTTATCTATTACTGTGTAACAAACCACCCTAAAATTTAGAAGCTTAAAACAACACTTTATTATTTTCTGTCATAGTTCTGTGGATCATCTGGTCTCGGGTTGGTGGTTCTCCCTTAGGTTTCTCATGTAGTTGCCAGCAGATGACATCTAGAGCTGGAGTCATCTGAAGGTTCAGTTGGGCTGGTGGTTGTCCAAGATGCCTCACTCATGTGGCTGGCAGTTGATGCTGGGATCTCAGCTGGGCCTACTGACCGGAGTACCCCCATATGGCCTGTCCACATGGTTTGGGCTTCTTACAACGTGGTGGCCAGGTTCTTAGATGGAGCATCCCAAGAGCGAGTGTTCCAAGAGGCAGAAAGCAGAAGTTGCTAAACTATTTAAGAGCTGTGCCCAGAACTGGCACATCATCATTTCCGTTCTATGTTATTCATCAAAAAGGTCTTGGAGGGCCCACCTGAGTTCACGGGGGTGGGTGAGTGGCAAGATCACATTGTAAGAGAGTACATGGGAGGGTAGATGTTATCACAGCTGTCTTTGGAAGATACGATCGACCGTAATGGCCATTATGTTATTTTACATATTTTTGCAAATAATAAACCTAAACGAGATTTAAGAATAAAATATTAAAAGGAATATATTTCAATAGACCAATAAAATACTTCTAAAATTTTAGAAGATAAATATTATGTAAAAACAGTTTCTTAACTTAGTTTATGTTTCATAGATGATAGCCAAAAACATGTAAGGCATTCTTAGATACTACAGTCCTGTGGAGCAAACTGCAGAGTGAAATTGTTGTACCAGGTGTAGATTAAGCATCACCGCCTTATCTAATTTTCATACAGTCCAATGAAACAGGTATTATTGCACTCCTTTCTCAGATGAAGAAGCTGCAGCTTAAAGAGGTAATGTGTTTTGCAGATGATCCTACAGCTGGCGAGCAATGGTGCTAAGATTCAATCTCAGAATTGCCTTGACTCCAGGGTCAAGACCTTTGGTACCTTACAATACTGCCCTTCTAATATTCGTAAATATGAAGAAGACACAAATATGCAAAATAGTTGTTAAAAATATTTTTTTAAAAAAGAAGAAAGAATATAACTGATGAAAGCCAAAGATTTAAAATTTCCTGAACACACACATTAATCTAAAATGGGGGTCAATATGATTCCACTTATCATCCTATGGGTACTTTCCCAATTTTTCTGCGTATCTTAATTATCCCCACAGACAAAAAATATTTGCCTCTAGTGTCTCCCATGTTATTCCAAAATATACTTGATATTTTGATTAAATTTTAGCAGAAATAATCGCATGGGATAGTATACATACAGGAAAGTTGCTGAGAGGACAGAATCCTCCTCTTGAATTTCTCTTTAAGGACATAGAGGTTTCTGCTCTACCAGTTATACATATGTGATTCTTAGGTTCCCTCAGTGATACTTGGCTTTAGTTCTGGTCAGCCAGTTGACTGTAATTACTCTGGTATCACAGTATGATCCTACTATCCATGAATGACTGGAGTGTCTAATTTAAATACTTCAACACAGCAGGCAAGAGGAAACCAAGCTTAATTCAAGAGGACAGGTCTGCCTGGAGGCTGTAGAAAATAGAAGGCTCAGTCAGTGAAAGCATGTGCCCATTCCTTAGCTGGATTTAGATTCAGAAGGACGTGGGGCTCCCAGGACTCTGAGACAAGCACTGGGGAATACCAAAATAGTGTGTGGTTGTGGGTGTGTCTGAAATGGTACCATTCATTCATACAACTCTTTTAAAGTGGTTGTTAAGTCTCTACCACTTGTATGGGACACATCCCTTAATTTCAAGCAGTTTACATCTGGCTGGGCAGGTTAGACTAGAGATAGATGAAATGGAAATTTAATGGTGATGGTGGGAAGTTTCAAAATCTTTGTTACAGACTGTAGGTCATGGAAGCCCAGTAGTCATGGAATCCCAGTGTCACATTAAGAGCATTGTGCTAAGAACCTGGAGAAATCTAGATCCATAGCTTGTTCTCTGGCCTTGGACTTGTAAATCATCTCTCTAAATCTACTTCCTCACCCATAGAGTGAATATACTGGACTAGATTATTTTAACACCTATTCTAGCTCCATAAACTGTTTTTTTCCTGCCCCAAGGTCTGTATGACCTAATTTTTTTTTTACTCATCTGCCTCCAGAGTATCTCCTCATCAGAATATCAATATCCAGAATAGGAGAGTATCTGTCTTCCTTGCCTCACCTTCTTCCCATGCCTAGAATAGAACTTTGCAAAAAGCAATCCCTCAAGAAATTCCAAATCCAAGATATCATTAGTTGAAAAACACCACTATTTTATGACTAAGAAAGAAAAATGATTTCAATTAATTATAAAATGCCATTGATTAAAGAACACATTGCAACATCAGAAATACTAAATGTGAGTAAAAGACATCATAGAATCAGTGAAATCATTTCTCATTTACTCCTGTTCTTGCGTTCTCCTTTGCACGTTTTAAAAATGCTTTTTAAAAAGTATCTCTAATTCTTTTGGGTCTGCTCACCTTCCTTGTGAGTCCATACTCAGCAATTATTTTGCTATTTTTTTTACGATAAGGGTCCCTCAGGCCCTGTGTTGTGATGGTGTGGATTTGCGTTGGCCTTGTCCATCGGCCTCTGGGTTTCTCCTGATCCTGGCTAGTTTTTAGGCAAATTCATTACCTGGGAGCTCCTGCAGAATGGGGATTATGGGAATCCAGATCTCACACCAGGTTGTGGCTCATTTTCCAATGAGTGATCTTTTTCTACCAGCAGCCCTGGTGGATACCAGAGTTCTTGTCACTTTTCCTGGACTGCTGGACAGAGTGCTTCTGGCCTCCTTTCACAGCCCGGGCCATGCTCCTGGGGCACAAGCTTTATTTAGCACCAACTTCCAGCTCCCCTTCTAGCATGAACCCAAGGAATGATTTCAGAGTCTTTTAAACCTAATCCAGGCTTGACAAATGGTTTACAGGAGCGGTACAATCCTTCCAAGCTCTTTCATTTTTATATCACACCACTCCAGTCAGTATGCCCATAAAATTCACATTTTAGTCTCTTCTTCAATATGCATGTTCCTTTTCTTCTATCTTCTTCTTGTTTTCTCTAGGTGTCAGGGAAGATCAAAATACCCTTGTGAGTCACAGATTTTCCTGGCAGGGGATAGTGCAGGATTTGGGAGGCCACTGTGATTTTCCCAAACAGGGGCTTTAATTTTTAGGGTTAGTGTACTGGGATGGAAATGATCATTCACTTCAGAAAAGTTTATTAAGCGTCAAGCATGTCAAAAACCATGCTAGCAGCACGCGAATTAACGAAATGTGCTCCTTGACCTTGAGTAGGTAAGAGTTTAGTGAGAGTTTCATTTGAAAAAAGTTGGCATATTCAAATGTTCATATTTTCTTTTAGCTTCCTTCTCCTCTAAAAGTGCTCATTTTCTACCCAAGACTGTGCAGAAGGCCTGACTGCTTGGTGGTAATGTGGCTTCGTGGATTTTCCTTTTGTCTTTCACACAGCTGACCAAGAGGAGGAAGCTCACCCTGAATACAAATTTGGAAATGAACTTTCTGCTGATGACCTGGGTCACAAGGAAGCTGTTGCAAATAGTGTCAAGAAGGTCAGAGTCTTGGTGTCCCTTTTCTTTCATGACTCTCAAGAGGTAGCAGCTGTTTGTTATGAAACTATAGAAATGTGACAACCACAAGAGAATAACGTAGCCTATAATTCCTCTTCTAACTTGAGTGACCAGACTCAGTATCTGAACTCAAGACGTGCACAGTATTAGAAAGGACACTTGAGTTACTCATTAGTGATCCCAGTGTTGACCACTACCCATTTGGCCCATGTCCTTTAAATATGATCATTCATTGCATTATTATGGTGAGTGGGGAGACAACAGCAGCATCCCAGTGGCAAAGTTTAGCCTGTTGAAATCATCTGGAAAATTATCCCTGATCATCCCAATCAGACCCTCATTAGAGAACTTGTCCTGCTAGTTCAATAACTCACCTCCCTCCTGATGAAGAGTGAGCGTAAAAATATTTCCATCTATCCAACCATTCAGCCAAGAAAAATAGTTATTGTGTACCTACTGTGTGCCAGGCACATCCTAGTCTCTAATAATCCAGAAGGGTCAAAACACGCTTGCTTTCTGCCCTCATGGAACCTGTAGTCTGATGGGAGTTAATGGAAAGGGAGCGGGAAGCAGACAACAAACAAGCAGACAGTCAAATAATTACATAATTACGACTTGTGATAAGTGCTATTATGAAGCTAAAAATGAGTGCTAAAGTGGAGAATAATGAGAGTGATGAGGGAGAGGGAAGAAGGAAACCAGAACCCAAAGGTAACGAGGAACCAGCCATGCACAGAACTAGAGGAATAACTTTCCCCGCAGAGGGACCACAGCAGTAACCGCAACACAGGCAGTGTGAACAGAGCGAATTGAGTGAGGACGGGGGAGAGTGAAGCAGGATGAGATTGGACAGGCAGGTGGGAATGAGATAGTGCAGGATTTGGGAGGCCACTGTGAGAAGCTCAAATGTTAAGTAAATTGAAAATTAAAGAAGGGGGAAATGTAGCCTGATATGAGTTTTTAAAGATCACTATGGTTACCATGTGGAGACTAGTTTAGAAGGAAGCAAAAGTGGGCTCGGGGAAGGCAGCTAGGCTAGGCTGTTGCAGGAGGCCAGACCCTGGAGGGTTAAACCGGACAGTGGAAACAGAGAGCTTGAGTGGATTCAAGATCTATTGAGGAAGCGAAGATGATTCAACTTGCTGATGGATTGAATGTGGAGAAGTGAGGGAGAGAGTGGAAGCAAGATAACTCTCTAGGGTCTATGTTTGAGGAAGTGGGGAGCCAATAGGGAATACTGGAAGACAAAGAACTCAGGAAGACAAAGACTCAGTGCTTACCTTTATGCTGTCTTACCACATAAAGCCTTGACCAGTACTCAGACGTGAGTGTGGACGTGCATAAGAGTGACCCTTCATGCTTGCTGCCCTTTACATATCAGGGGAGGTGGCCACATGGATTATTTGCCAAGCCCCGTGACTAAATCACTAATTAAATTACTATAAGGAGCATCTAAATGGGCAAAGACTATCAACAAAGGAGGGAGAGAGCATTAAGAATTGCTTTTCTAGTGTGTGAGACAGGCCATCGTATCTTTTCAGTATCCGCTTTTATCCATGGCTTTATGTCATCAATAATTGCTCATCTTAACAAGTAAATAGAATAAAAAGGTTATAGATTTTTTTTTAAGTATTTACATATGCATGGCTAGTAAATTTGAGATTTTTCCCTTTAGAGAAGTAAATTAATTATTTTCTTTCTCTAATTTAGGCTTCAGATGACCTTGAACATGAAAACAACAAAAAGGTAATAAGATAATTTTCCTGTGTTTTTTGTTTTCATTATGAGACACCGTATGTGGCCCTCTAATATTGAACATTTTATACTAAGTGTTGTTATTCTATCTTCTCCCTGTCCCATGGAATGTCAAGCTTACTTTTTATGGGGATAATATTTACATAGTTGATGCATCTAATTATAAGAGTCTTTAAAAGAAGGAATTAATCACAGTGAGGAAGTGATTAAATCCTGGTAAAATTACAGAACCAGGGCAAGTGAATAAGATGATTTTCCTAAAAGTAAGTGTTTAGCACAGTAAGGCATTTTCTTAAGTTAGAATTAGAGATTTTATTCCTAGAATAGGAGTATATAATCATCAACACATTGAATTTGAAAATAAAAATGACCTAATATGTCTTCAAATTGATATCATAGTGAAATAGAAAGGTGATCATGGTTCTGACTGCATTGTCCTTCTGAAAGATGCTTAGTTACTTTCACGTTGCAGACATTCTGAGTTTTATTTGACATTATTAGATATTGACTGTGTTACAAGGAAAGTGAAGTTACATTTTCAGTTTCTTTTATCCTCTTCAAAGATCTTCCAGATATCAAAGTGGTTTGAATTAGTAAATGTACGTGGTTTATTACAAGGGTGAGACTGATGGCAGTCACAGACAGAAATGTGCTTTGTAATTTGATTCCCATAATTCAGAGCTTCAGAAAATACTATCTTTCTGTCTATGGGGTCTTATCTTATTTGGAGCAAGACCCTATCTTCTTACTGTCTAAATATAGTTTGGAATAATTATGGATAAGTCTGCTCTCAATCCTCTCCCATGATGTTTGTGAAATTCTCTTCTATTAGAATTTTATAAGGTATTGGAGCCAACAAAACACAGGTTGACATTTGGTTACTGCTGTTTATTAGCTGAGCAGCCATGACCGGGTTATTTTAATCTTCAAGGCCTCAGTCTTCTCAAGGATTCTAATCCTTACTACACATGATTACTGACAATAATGAGGTTGTGCATGCAAGAATTCAGTCTGCTACCCAGCACGTGGTACTGGTGTTACTCATTATCATTAAACACACAAGAAAGAAATCTGACATGGCCTCTGCCCTTATTCGGGCATTCAGGACATATAAAGAAATGATTTTTTTGAAAAAGCAAATCACATTATTTGATTATTTCTCTCAGGCTAAATCAGCTTGATGATTTAGAATGCTCAGATTGTTAAGTCATCAGGTAAAGCAGTCTGACCATTTTTTAACTATTGAATTCATTCACGTGACCAGGCAGTTTATCCACCTGTGTTCAATCTATGGAGGAATTTAGCTCCTCAAAGTTCTCAACAAAATGTTGATCACTTTTGAGGTGTTATTTTTGTTGTTGATTTTATTCGTTTTGTTCTGATTTGCCAAGAAATAAACTAAAATTATTTTCTTTTTTCCTCAATGCAAAATAATGCAATTTCAATGTGTCCTATGTAATGAGTTCTCAGATTATTTTAAGAATAAGCTTTTTTTTTTTTTTGAGGAAGATTAGCCCTGAGCTAACTACTGCCAATCCTCCTCTTTTTGCTGAGGAAGACTGGCCCTGAGCTAACATCCATGCCCATCTTCCTCTACTTTATACATGGGACACCTACCACAGCATGGCTTGCCAAGTGGTGCCATGTCTGCACCTGGGATCCAACCCGGCAAACCCGGGGCCACCGAAGTGGAACATGTGCACTTAACTGCTGTGCCGCCGGGCCGGCCCCCAAAAATAAGCATTTTTTTTTTGAATACCATAAACTGCTTCTGTTTGGGGCCTAAATTCTAGAGCAGTGTTAAGCAGATTGTGGTCCCTAGAGCAGCCTCATCAGCGGCACTTGGCAGCTAGTTAGAAATACAAACTCCTGGGCCATACTCCAGACTCACTTCATTGGAAAGTGTGAGAGTGGCGCTCAGGAATCTGTCTTAACAAACCCTCCAGGTGATTCTGATGCACACTCAAGTTGGAGAGTCAGTTTTTGACTTTGCCTCCATTTGTGAAAATATGGATGACAGTACCCATTATAGATATTTCATAGCATTGCTGTGCTAATATTCAATATAGTTTCTTGACTATTTTAAAGACCTTCAAAAATCTAAAAGATGTCCAAAAAATGTAAGATAAGCCTAATATTTTATCATCTCCTTTTGCATTATTTGGCGGTATAATAGGCATTAACTTTTAAAATTATCCTTAGCATCACTGAGAAAGAAAAAGGTCGTCATCTTTCAATTTGTGTGTGTGCAAATGATCGTTAGTGAAGAAGTCTGCAGCATGACTCTGTGAGCCTGGCTGAAGTCTTGACATGCCTGTTCCCTTCATTGTGCTTGTAGGGCCTGGTTACTGTAGAAGATGAGCAGGCGTGGATGGCGTCCTATAAATACGTGGGTGCTACCACTAACATCCATCCCTATCTGTCCACAATGATCAACTATGCACAGCCCGTGAAATTTCAAGGTTTCCATGTCGCTGAAGGTAACACCACAGGTTAAATGCGGTTGCCTTTTTTGTCTGCTTTTCTGCTGTTATGCTGATGAGCTCTGATCTGACTTGTTGTGTTGGGATTTTCTTTTCTGGACATGAGGCTGCTCACCTCACCTTGTTTTTGTTTGACAGACCATAACGTAACCACATGTTTTGGGCATGCAGTAGCATTCCCTCCGTTATCCACAGGGTGGCTCTGAGAGACTGTGGATTTGTTAGCACTCAAAGCATGTAGCCTCTTGCATTTTAGATATACTTTCATTTAGACCTCTTTTAATCAAAAGCTGGTCTCCAAAAATGTATAAAGTGTTTTTAAACTTTCCATAATCATTTCTGGGCTGGAGAACCCATCCTCCTCCTCCTCCTCCTCCTCATCATCAAATATGCATATTTCAGGGATGGCTGTGTGTGGCAGTTGGTGTATACATAATTTGTTTAATGACTCCAAATTTAATTCATCACACTTTTTTTTTTAAGTCAGCTGTCTCCATCCCCAGGACATTAATGAAAGTAGGAGCTGCTGATATGATAATGGCACACCTGCCTCCAAAGCCTCATGGTTCAGGGTGTAATTATATTTATTGCCTGTCTTTCTGGGAGGGTTGATGGCAGGGTTTCTGAGTGCATCTTTTTTTTCTTTACAGAACGCAATATTCATTATAACATGTCTTCTTTTAATGAGTCAGTCGGTCTAGGCTACCTGAAGACACATGCGATTGAATTTGTGAAGTATCCTTGTGTGTTAAGTGGAATGAGTGGTTGGTGCACATTTGGTTTGGTGGGAGTCTCTAAAGTAGATAAATGGTTCATATATAATTGTAGTTGTAGAGCTAATAAAATAATATGTGTGAAAGACCACAGCAGCTGTGAAAATCTGCCCAAATGAGAATTGTTGTTATCATCCACACAGTGAACTGTAGTTTTTCTCTGAAGCATCATTTACAAATGTGAATTTGCTCCCTCTTGTCTGCGTGTTTATCATTGTTGGTCTAGACCTTTGTTGTTTTAGCTCTTTGTTGTTTATTTATGCTGCCAGAATATTCTTTTTTCCATTCTCCTTAATAAGTTACACAGTTATAACAAACGACAAATGAGTCGTATTTACCCCAAGGGAGGCCGAGTCGATTCCAGTAATTACATGCCTCAGATTTTCTGGAACGCTGGCTGCCAGATGGTTTCACTGAACTATCAAACCCCAGGTAGGAATTGATGTCCAGTGACCTCGAATTCCACGAGAACACTTTGACAGGATGGTGCCAAGAGTAGCCATCGGTTGGCTGTGGGCATTTTTTAAAGAAAGCAGACATATGGCAAAACAACATGTTGTTGGATTTACATAATGGCGAGAAATTAAAAACTCAAAGCAATAAAACAATGGTAGAAGGAAATATATTTTGATTTAAATTGAATTTCCTTTTGAAAATACCATGACTAATCTGTTAAACATTGCCCCCCATTCCAAAATATTTCTAATTTTTCTTCCTTTGGATCAAACTTATCTTCATTTCCAGAAACAGAATTAAATGAGAAGAATTTGAGTATCTGTGTACAATAACTATGATTCATTTTTCCCTTGGAAAGTACCCTTCCCACTGTTAACATTCAGCAGATGTCAGCAACACAGTGGCACCACACCATAAAAGCGCAGAAATTGTGGAGCAGACTTTGCTAAAATGGTGTGGAAGGAGTTACATTTTCTTAGAGGTACTAATTTATAACTTGGTCCTCCAAAGTGTCCTCAAAGGCAGATTTCCAATATATAATGATTTTTTTTTTCCTGCAAGGAGAGAAGTCAATTTTTATGAACGCATAAAACATTTTGTAAAGTTTTCATGGTTTGCTTGGAAAGTAGGAGAGGCCATGCAGAACCCTTTGGGAGCTGCAGTGACAGCCATCAACATATCACTAGGTCTGGTAAAGGATCCTAAGAGCCCAGGGGCACAATTTTAAGATTACAGATAGGAAAATAATGGGCTCTGGTAGCTTATCTAAAACAGGTGAGAAATACGCCACAAAAATCTATTCACTTTCTATGGTTAGTTCCGAGAATAGTCCTTAAAATTAATAAAACAAAACAAAACAGAAAACCCTTTTCTTGTTCAGTTCTTTGCTATATCAGGGTACCTTCCATGTTTCCCAATTTGGGAATATTTTCCTTTTCTAGACCATCCACCATCCTTTGAGAATCTCTATCCACCTTGCTCCCTATTGTCTAGACTGATTGTAAGTTCCTTTGACTTTCATCCTTTTGGCATGAATGTGAACTGCTAACATTCCTCACCCCTTGGTAGAGCCTCCTCCAGAACCACCAGTGTCCCCCTCAGTCCTTGCTCCACTAAACCAAAACCGGGTACCAGTACCATCCCAGAGTGTTTCTAGCAGAGACAAACTAAACAAAGAGGCACTTATTTTACTTACTTAAAAAAGGGGTCAAGTTGTGTTCTCAGTTGTCAGTGAGTCCGTTGTAGGGATTAAATGATCCCAGAGGAGTTTATTCACTAGGTCAGCTTATGTCTTATTCCATAGTGTTAGATTTCACCACAACATTTTGAAGAAGGAAAAAATCCATCAGCTTACCCATTTCTTTTGCTGATGAGAAGAAAGAAGATTGTGTCTGCCTGCAAGAGAAAAGTCATAAGCCATGTCCTGCCAGTGTAGACCCCACTAGAAGAATTCTCCCCAAGTCACCAATTTTTACATGATACTTGTCTAGTTTATTTTTTATTCTTTTTAATCGAGTTTTATATTCACATGACCCTACTGGGTATCTCCAGCGTACCCTTCCTCTGGGGTCAGAAGGCACATCCTCTCCAACTGTATCAGGTTGGACATCTGCACTCAACACTAATTGAACAATCGTATGACTCATATATTGAATCCAATTGTTAAAGCAATTCTAGCATGATCTTTGTGAGAACACATTTTATGTTTAATTTATATTAAAGATGAGATCATTTCAGCCTGAAGACAGTTGTATGCTCTAAACAGACCCAGAAGTACCTTGTAGTGTTAAAAAGGACCTTTCGGCCTAGGATCGGTATCTGGTTTCCAATGTTTAAAATTACCCCGTCATGATCTTCTTTGTCCAGGGACACAAGATACTAAATTATTTTTGTCTCTTGACAGATTTAGCGATGCAATTGAATCAGGGAAAATTTGAGTATAATGGATCCTGCGGGTGAGTAATGTGATTTAAACTGTTGTCACCGTGTTCCAGAACCCCATACTACAGCTATAATGAAACCGTGTCGTTTTTAGTTAGGGGCTGCTGAATTTAAGCTGAGTTTGAGGGATGGGACAGAAATGAATGAAATCCCCAGATAGATTATATTTGCAAATATACATTCTTCATCTACCCCAGTTTTAGTAAGCAGACTTTTTTAAAAAAAATTAACCCCAAGATAAGCATTTATCATATACAGTTTAATTCTCTCACTTTAAATTCAACAGGGCAGGTTTTTATAGCTATAACAAATAATGATCCCTGCTCATTTGGACATTAACTGGAGACATAGACATAAAATATATATATTTTACCTATGACAAGTAGAGGAATGAAGTTGATTTAATATATAATGAAGTTACGAGTGTCAAGTTGAATTTAATAACAGTTAGGAAGAAAGCTTTATCTTCTCTTGATTGTTTCGTGTGTCTTGTAAATAGAAGAAAATAATGCTATGGATGTTGTTCTAGTTTACTTAAATAGCATTCTTTAAAGTGTGAACTGAGTAGTGAAATAGGAAATGTTAATTCCGCTGAAATGCTGAACGTTTAAATGAAAATATGAAGTTAAAATTCTATAGAGATGAAAGAAACCGTATGGCCATTTTTTCTCCATGCGTCTGTTAATGTTATTACCCTCTTCAGGTAAATAATCCCAAACCACTAGGCAAAGGCCTCTAAATTAACTGAGCAGAGTACCATCCTATCCCAACAATGCTAGTCTTGGGGAGTTGTTGGCCTCCCTGGGTGGATGTCTAATTTTCATCACTAAAAACAGCCAGTCAAGGTAAAATTTTTCAGCAGTTGCAGATTCAAAGTGCACGCTCCCTCCTCTTCCTGCCTGCCAGATGGTTCTCTGCCAGCGTAACTACACACATGGGTGACGACGGCCCTGCGACCCGAATCACCCGCCATGCACATCACTGGAGGATACACTGCATTTTCCTCTGCTGTGCGTTCTGAAAGAAATAAAAAATGTACACCTTAACTAATACAATGTTACGTCTCAATTCGATCTCAATAAAACTGGGGAAAAACAAATAAAAACTATGTGGTTTAAAAGAAAACAGCCAAATACACATTTTAGAATTTTTTTAAAGCTGTTTTGTTATTTAATGCCAAGTGTTCATAACAGGAGATTGTGCACGTAAATTGGTGGATAGACGCCCAGCCGTGGGCTCAGGCAGCGAGGCCCCAGGGGACAGCTGTGGGGTGGAGAGAAAAGCCTTTGGCTTGATTCTGAAGCCCGGATTGGAGCCCCAGCTCCTCTGCATGCTGGCCTTGTTGCCCTGGGCAGGTGTGTGCGATGCTGAACCTCGATTTTCTGCTTGATGAAATGAAGGCAGTAACAGCTATCAGCATCACTCGAGTTCGTCCTGATGCCACAGTAAGGATGAACAGGAATGTGTATGAAAGTACTGCCTAAGCTGCAAGTTTCTATGAAAAGTGAGGTTTAAGAAAAGCTTAAGACCTTATGGTCAGTCACACACGGACACCAGGCAAGATGACTGAGCACTCTGTTCAAACCAGGCCTTTAAGGAATCCGGGGAGACCGCCCAGCCCTCACGGTTCATACCAGCCATGTCAGGCCTGACTGTGCGTCCCCCTCGGAACCTTCGCTGTGGCCAGGACACTAAAGGAGCCTTTCCATTCTTGCCTCAGCAGCCTGATGGCTGAGACTGGCACAGGGAGGGTAATTGTTTCCAGGTAAAAGAGGTCCCGACAGGAGTTGTATGCGTTCGTTATGTTTCTTTTCAGGAGTTTTCGTTTTGCCATAGTTCGCATGCTCAGCGTCTTACTTTCTGCACCATTGTTTGTTTTGAAATATCTTCACAAACAAGGACAGTGCTACGTTAGCCTGAATTCTGTGCTGATGTGCTCCAAGCGAAAGCCTGAGTCCCACCAGAGGGACTAAAAAACGTGATGTTCAGTGGAGCAGCCCAACTGTAAGAGGCATTGACAGTATTGTTCAGAGTCTCGTGTCTCCCTCTTCCCTCCACCTTTTCCCCATGCTCAGCCTGGAGGCAAAGCTTGTCACCGACAGGGAAAAGAGAAGAAATCTTTCTCACCTGTGTGCTCTGTGACCCTCGGTGACAGAGGAGTGGTAGCTGGTAGATACGGGGCTAGCCACACAGGACGTGTTCCCACGGAGCAAGGGCATCCAGGGAGCTCTATGGTTTTCACTGCGTTGCCCTAGTCATTCTCCCACCCACTTGCAGGGGCATTTAAAAAAATCTGTGGACTCTGTGTGAGGGCTGCATTTCTATAAAGAGGCGTTCTGTGCCTTTCAGGCCTATGGTGGCAAATGATAGCTATTTTATACAGAACATCGGTGTGCAGAGCGCTCATACACCCCTCGAATTTAGCAACAGTAACCAAACGTCAGAAACCTACCTGGGAATCCTTGTCTGCTCTGTGGGCCAATCTTTTGGGAGATCACACCATTCAGCCCAGGAAGTGTGATATTTACCAGGAAAGTGAGCAGTAGTTTATAACAGGCTTGTTTTTAATGATGGAAAAATGGGAGGCATTTCTGTAATTCCTAAGGAAATGAAATAGAGCAACTTAATTTCTCAAGTCTTTTTAGACTTTCAGAAGAAATTGGATGATTGATATCAAAATAGTATGATGTTTTATGATTCAAAGATGCACACTTTTGTAACTTTCTCAAATTGAAATGTGTCTTAAAATCCATACATCTTGTGGTTATAATTAGCAGCCATTTTGCTTTCTTGCTGGTAAATAAATAATGGGGTCTTGAACACTTGATGGCACCTTAGGGGTGATGAAATAAGATGTACTTCCCTATAACTCTACCCTCTAATTCTTATGGCTCCTGTCCACCTCCCTGGCTGAGGGCCTTCTTCTCTCTCTCCCTTGCCTTCCGAGGCTCTACAAGTTTCCCTTGGAAACCTCCACTTGCCATTGGCTTTGGCTTATGCACACATCCACCACACAGACCTGGATGCTTGGAATGAATTCATTTCCTGTACCAAAGAACACCAGGCAGGACCAGCTACATAGTTTGCAAGGCCCAATGCAAAATGAAAACAAAGGGCTCATTGTTCATAAATTATTAAGAACATCAAAACAGGGGCTGGCCTGGTGCCACAGTGGTTAAGTGCACACATTCTGTTTCGGTGGCTGGGGTTCGCTGGTTCCGATCCCGGGTACGGACATGGCACTACTTGGCATGCCATGCTGTGGTAGGCGTCCCACATATAAAGTAGAGGAAGATGGGCATAGATGTTAGCTCAGGGCCAGTCTTCCTCAGCGAAAAGAGGAGGATTGGCAGCAGTTAGCTCAGGGCTAATCTTCCTCAAAAAAAAAAAGGAATATCAAAACAGTGGCTGGGAGTATTAGATCAAGCATGGAGCCTTTCTCAGTTTGGGGTCCTATGCAGCTGCACAGGTCCCATACCCATAAAACCAGCTCTGGCACTGGGCTCCGGCTTCAGCTTCCCCACAGATGCCTGGAGCCCCTGGACCTGCACAGCCATCCAGGCTGTCCCCAGTCTCTGCAGCATCCACAGGCCACCTCAGGCCCAGAACAGTCACTCCTTCAAGACACGTTGGCTAAGTGTCAGCCCCGAGCCAGGGCTTACCTTGTGGTCCTGTCAAACTTCTACATGTTCTCTTCTATTTTTTAAGTATATAAAATGAACACGTGACACTGAAGGCTTCCTGCTTTAGAGCATTAGGTTTCTTGTCCTTTTCCCTTGGTATTTCTTATTTTAGATCAATTCACTCTTTCACAGATTAGTTTTCTTCCTAAGCACTTATGAAAGCAGGGAATACAGAAGAATGTTTTTGACACCACGACATCATCAATACCGCATTTCTCTATTTTTGGTGAGAAGGGGCTCCCGACCCTTCAGAAATGACTGAGGGGGCTGGGGAATGCTGAATCTTTGGACAGCCACCCCCCAAGGAGATTCTGGACTGGAAAGATGCCTATAGTCCTACAAGAATCCCAGAGTCCCCACCTTTCTCAGGAGGCAGAATCCCTCATTTGACACAGCTGGACTCCAAATGCTTCTCCTCTTGTGAAAGCCAGAACCATCATCTGTTCCCTCCCCTTACAGCCGATGACTGATACTTTGCCAGACCAAGCTGGTAGGCTTTCCTTGGAGAAGTGTGTGTAGCATTGTCATTATTCACCTGCTTTCCATCCTCAGTCTTGAGCTTTTCCTATGTCATATTTTCCAGTGGCTGGCACTAGCCACAAAAAAAGATCCCACTCTAAAACTGTGTGAATGTAGAAGACAATATCTTCTATGCAGTTGGAGAGCTTTTATATAAATATTTTGGGTTGCATTCTCTTGGAGACAGGTGAATGTTCAAAATCATCTTTAATATTTGCACAATTCTGTAAACTCTCTATGTCCTTGATGTAAAAATCAGTGTTGTCCCTCAGAGGTGCTTTATTGATGATTCCATCCAAGTCAAATGTGGGGTTATTTTTTAACACTTTTTGCTCAGACTTAGAATATAGCAAAGAATGGCAACTTTGTCAAAACCAAAAAACATCACTGTAAACTTTAAGGAAAAATATCATGCCTCAGGATTCCTTTTTGGTTGATTTTAAAAGATAGTAATAAATTTGACATCATCTAGTGTTGAAATTAGTAAAAGTTAGGCTACTAAGGAATATGAAAGATTTGATCCCCCCAATTTTGATGCTATTACATTTAAAAGCAAACCTATAGTTTTGGGGAAAGTACTTTTATTTTCCTCTATATACTATTCATATTAATGTGGAATTTTTCTATCTATGCTTATAGTTATTTCTAACAATAAAAAACTATTTTTTTAGAGAGATAAAGTTCTTTGACACAAGTTTCAGGAAAGTTATGGAATCTGGTTGAGGTATGATTTTGTGACTATACCCAGTGGGCATAAGGGGCAGACATTGTGTAGTTGGGGCCAATTTAAAAACATTTTCATCACCTCAAAAAAGAAATCTCATACCCTTTAAGTTATCACCTCCCAATATCCCCTGCCCCCCACCCCAGCCTCAAGCAATTGCTCTTCTACTCTCTCTCACTATATATTTGCCTATTCTGCACATTTCATATAAATGGATTCATATAATATGTGGTCTTTTGTGACTGGCTTCTTTCACTTAGCGTAATGTTTTCAAGGTTCATCCATGCTGTAGAATCTATCAGTACTTTTTATTTCTTTTTGTTGCTGAATAATTTTCCGTTGTCTGGATATACCACATGTTGTCTATCCATTCATCTGTTGACCGGACATCTGAATTGTTTCTATCTTTTGGTTATTACAAATAATGCTGCTATGAACATTCATGTACAAGTTTTTGTGTGTACATATGTTTTCACTTTTCTTGGGTATATAACTAAGAGTGGACTTGCAGGATCATATGGCAACTCTATGTTTAACTGTTTGAGGAACTCCATGCTGTTTTCCAAAGTGGCTGCATCATTTTACATTCCCACCAGCAAGGTCTAAGGATTCCAGTTTCTCCATATCCTTGTCAACACTTCCTATTATCTGACTTTTTTATTATAGCCATCCTAGTGTATGTATAGTGGTATCTCATTGTGGTTCTGATTTGCATTTCTCTGATGACTAAAGATACTAAGCATCTTTTCAAGCGCTCATTGGCCATTTGTGTATCTTATTTGAAGAACTGTCTATTCAGATCATTTGCCCATTTTTTAACTGGGTTATTTGTTCTTTATATATTCTAGATACAAGTCTCTTATCAGATGTATGATTTGCAAATATTTTTTCCCATTCTGTGGCTTGTCTTTCTGTATTCTTGATAGTATTCTTTGCAGCATGAAAGTTTTTATGATGAAGTCTCAAGTTTATCTATTTTTTCTCTTGTTGCTTGTGCTTTTGGTATTATATAGAAGAATCCGTTGCCAAATCTTGTCACTAAGATTTATCCCTATGTTTTCTTCTAAGCGTTTTATAGTTATAGCTTTTACATTTAGTTGTTTGATCCATTTTGAGTTAATTTTTGTTTGTGATGTAAGGAAAGGGTTCCGTTTTATTCTTTTGCATGTGGCTGTCTAGCACTCCTAGCACCATTTGTTTAAAAGACTATTCTTTTTTTTGAGGAAGATTAGCCCTGAGCTAACTACTGCCAATCCTCCTCTTTTTGCTGAGGAAGACTGGCCCTGAGCTAACATCCATGCCCGTCTTCCTCTACTTTATATGTGGGACGCCTACCTTAGCATGGCTTTTGCCAAGCAGTGCCGTGTCCGTACCCGGAATCCGAACTGACGAACCCCGGGCAGCCGAGACGCGGAATATGCACACTTAACCACTGCACCACCAGGCCGGCCCCAAAAGACTATTCTTTACCTCACTGAAAGGTCTTGGCATCCTTGTCAAAAATCAATTGACCATAGATACATGAATTTATTTCTGGTCTCCCAATTCTGTCTCATTGATTTATATGTTTATCTTTTTCCAGTACCACACTGTTTTGGTTACTCTTGCTTTGTAGAAAGTTTTGAAATTGAGAAACGTGAGACCTCCAACTTTGTTCTTCTTTTTAAAGATTATTTTGACTGTTCTTGGTCCTCAAGTTTCCATATAAATTTTAAAATCAGCTTTGCAGTTTCTACAAGGAAGCCAGCTGAGATTTTAATAGCTATTGCGTTGAATCTTTGTGTCAATTTAGGGAATAGTGCCATCTTAATGATATTTAGTCTTCTGATCTGTAAACACAAGATGTCTTTCCATTTATTTAAATCTTCTTTAATTTCTTTCAACAATGTTTTATAGTTTTCAAAGTATATGCACTCACTTTAAAAAAATGTATTCCTAAGTATTTTATTCTTTTCAGTGCTATTATAAATGGAGTTGTTTTCTTTTTTTTTTTTTTTAAAGATTTTATTTTTTACTTTTTCTCCCCAAAGCCCCCCAGTACATAGTTGTATATTCTTTGTTGTGGGTCCTTCTAGTTGTGGCATGTGGGACGCTGCCTCAGCGTGGTTTAATGCGCAGTGCCATGTCCGCACCCAGGATTCGAACCAACGAAACACTGGGCCGCCTGCAGCGGAGCACGCGAACTTAACCACTCGGCCACGGGGCCAGCCCCAATGGAGTTGTTTTCTTAATTCCATTTTTGGTTTGTTTGTTAGTGGTGTATAGAAATAAAATTGATTTTGTCTGTTTATTTTGTATCTTGAAACCCCGCTGAACTCATTTTTTTAGTTCTGATAGCTTTTTAGTGGATTCCTTAGGATTTTCTATATACAAGATTATGCCATCTGCAAATGGAAATAGTTTTACTTCTTTCCAATCTGGATACCTTTTCTTTTATTTTCTTGCCTAATTACCATGGCTAGAAATAATTGCATCTTTATTTTCACCAACCTCTAACTGAAATTCCCCATTTCCTTTGACTGTGAACGTAGACAACAGCCCACAGTAATACTAGTGGTACCTGTGACTCTGACACCAGTATGTCACAGATATTTTCATATCTCATTACTGTTGTTACAGATCTCTCAAAATATTTTTTTGCACTTTGAAACTATGGTAATTGTCAAATTTGCCATTAGATCTCATAATTTAATGCATTAATTAAAACACATAAAGAAGTAAAATGTTTTCCATATTTTGATAACTATAGCCCATGTAATTGGTTTTTCATTGTTTTCTTTGTATTTTACTGTATGCACATAAGAAAAATGTCTAAAGAGGTCCACGGCATAAATAAATTCAAGAGAAGATGACAGTATCGAAAGTCCTGGGTGTCACTGAGCCTGGCATCTGGAGAACATTTCTTCTTCCCTGCTCCTCTTTAGGATTATTGATGGGCATGGATATTCCCTTCAGTCCTTAGAATCCTCTGCCTAAAAGCCTAGCTCCTAAGTTAGAGATGGGGAAAAAGAAGTATTCAGTGTCTCAGAGAGTGACTGTTTTAGTCTTTGTAAAATCAACTAATAAAATTGCTCCTATGCTTTGTCCCACCAGGTACCTTCTCAAACCAGATTTCATGAGACGACCCGATCGAACATTTGATCCCTTCTCTGAAACTCCTGTCGATGGGGTCATTGCAGCCACTTGCTCAGTGCAGGTAAGGCTCCTGCTCCTCACAGAACAGTATAAACATGTATGCTGATGGTTTGGAAAAGTCTTAAGAAATCACTATTAAAATATTTAATGTCAAGTTGCAAGATCCATGTGTTGCTCTCAACTTTGACTTAAAATTCCCCCTTTTTTCTTGAGATACAATTTGTTTTTCGCTAGTAGAGTTAACTACTTTTAGTGAAAGACGTCAGATGAAAAAAGTACCTACTAGAGGATGTGGGACAACAGGACTCTCATTCATTGATAGTGGGACTGCAAAATGGGACAGCCACTTGGGAAGACAGTTTAGCAGTTTCTTACAAAACTCACCATGCTTTTACCATATGATCCAGCAATAATGCCCCTTGGTATTTACCCAAATGAATTGAAAACTTATGTCCCCAGTGAAACCTACACAGGATGTTGGTAGCAGCTTTATCATAATTGCCAAAATTTGGAAACAACCAAGATGCCCTTCAGTAGGTGAATGGATAAATAAACTCTGGTACCTCCAGACAATGGAATCTTATTTAGTGCTAAAAAGAAATGAGCACTCAAGTCCTGAAAAGACATGGAGGAAACTGAAAGGTACATTACTAAGTGAAAGAAGCCAATCTGAAAAAGCTGCATACTGTATGAGTCCAACTATATGACATTCTGGAAAAAGACAAAACTATGGAGACACTAAAAAAAGATCAGAGGTTACGAGGAGGAGGGATGAATAGGCAGAATACAGAGGATTTTAGGGCAGTGAAACTATTCTGTATGACACTACATGGTGGATACATGTCATTATACATTTGTCCAAATCCATAGAATATACAGCACTAGGAGTAAATGCTTATGTAAACTGTGGACTTCGGGTGATAATGATATTTCACTGTAGCTTCATCATTTGTAGTGAATGAACCATTGTGGTGCAAGATACCCACAGTCGGGGAGACTGAGGCTGGAGAAAGTGAGAACTCTACTTTCTGTTCAGTTTTACTATGAACCTAAAATTGCTAAACCTAAAATTGCTGTAGAAAACTAAGTTTACTAGTGAAAAAAAAAACCCTACTATATGATTCCGCTTATACAAAATTCTAGAAAATGCGAACTAATATATAGTGACAGAAAGTAAATCTGGTTTCCTCTAGATAGGGATGGAGGAAAGGATGGATTATAAAAGGGCACAAAGAAACTTTGAGGGGGATGGAAATGTTTGTTGTCTTAATTGCGGTGATAGTTTCACAGATGTGCTCATGTGTTAGAACGGATCTTGTACATTTTAATAGGTACAGTTTATTGTATGTTAGTTATATCTCAAAAAACTGTTTCAAAATTATTAGCTATTAGAGAATGTGAGAAAAAACCTAATAAATGGCTACAGTCATTTGGAAAGTAAATAAAAAAGTCTCTGTAGCTTTATAATAGATGGAATTTAATGCTAGTCTTTACAAAAAATAATACTGTCATCATAGCTGACCAGTGTCAATATTATTAAAGAATAACAGGCACATTTTAGCAATTGCTTTTCTTTCTGTGTGTCTCTTTTCAAGACTTTTAAAAGAATTAAGTAAAAGTATGGTATGACAATTTTGGAGCTATGAAGGCGTCCTAGGGCATATTTGAACCTATCACTTCATTTCGTAGATGTGACCAGTTAGGTGAAATGAAGATGCTGTGGATACTACTTCTCTGTATTATATGATTTATATATATTTCCCTCTTTCTTTTTCTAGACAGTTATCAAAGGTAGAACCTCTGCCTGGAAGAGTTTTTTGCATATGGTTGTCACTCAATGATGTTTTAGTTTAAATAAGGAATGAATACATTGTTTCCATAGAGAATAAAATTTCTAAAGATGAACAGAGAATTTCTTCCACATTATTCTCTGCAACTGACTATTACAGAGACTTCACTTCTCTCTCATCTTATTTCTGTGATGCTGCAGGTCATATCAGGTCAGTTCTTGTCAGACAAGAAAATTGGCACATATGTAGAAGTTGACATGTATGGGTTGCCCACGGACACTATACGTAAGGAGTTCCGAACTCGCATGGTGATGAACAATGGACTCAATCCAGTTTACAATGAAGAATCATTTGTATTTCGGAAGGTAGGACATTTTCAATGTGTCAGACTCACTCTGTTAACTTGGGAGCCACATTTTAGTGCATAGACACTGTGTGATATGGGGACAGTTATTCACCCCAAAGTGTCTTCTTTTTCCCTTCTTCTATTGGATAAGTTCTGTAGCTGTCGTATGATTGTTGTTTCTGTTTGTCCCTGTTCTCCTTTGGGCTCTCCTTTCCTCCTTGGAGGAACCCACCTCCTACATGGCAACACCCAAGTTCCAGGTTTGTGGTCTACTTAGGATGTGTCCTCATTGGTGGTCATCCTACATTGGGGAGTTCTTCCCTGTCCTGGCAGCAGCTAGGAACTCGCACTGTTCCTTTAGCCACGAGGACAGGGAGGATGTTGCACCAAAAACTAAGGCCAATAAATGTTCTTAAATGGGTCAGTGTTATTGTCCTGTGCCTCCCGTAAGTGTGGTACCTGTTGCTACCCACAGATTCTATGCTTCATGTGCTGTTTTTGGGTTTTTTCCCCCAGTACTATATATACCTTGATCCTAAGACCAATCACAGTCATTCTCTCTACTGATGCAGTTTTTTATCTTGTAGTCATTTTTTCTCTTTGTTTCTCTTTTGTGAGTTGAAGAGGTATTGAAAAATCCATGCATTGGCAGTACTGTCTCCAAGAATATCTGTTTTTCTCTCTCAATTGTTCTATTATCCTGACCAAAATGGTTTTTTGCGTCTCTAGGCACAGGTTTTCCAGGTGTTTCTGTGCCATTTGTATGTCATGCAACACAGATAATTGGCTTCTTATCTTAACAAAAATAGGGATTATCGACTTCAGAATAGGCTAACTGGTTTACAGAAACCAGATTACAGAAGATCAGTGTAGTTCAAGCCATTTTGAAATTTAGGCTCTCCCTGTGATGTGAATTCTGTGATCCAGGCAACACCCCCCAGTGTCACCTTCTGTTCTACATCAGAATATAGAATACACAGCTGTGGCTTGTCTTTTTTTCCTGCCAGGCTTTTCCAATTTGTTATAGTGGATCTGTTGTCAGTATGACCAGTGTTCTTTAGCATAATGAATGATCCCTATACCCATCTCTAGAAATTCAGCAAGTTGACTCCAGGCATTCTTTGTTTTTGATGAGTAAGGAAATATCAGACTTGGTTTTTACCTGTGATATTACTGCCCCCAGAAGCAGGATGCAATTCTGGGTCCTTCACTGTTCTGCAGAAGTTAAATTGCCTTTCATTCATTGATACCGAATCTCTTAACTTTGTTTTTTTCCTGTTATCATTTCTGTTCTTTGAGCTAATCTCACAAAGTAAGTCTTCTTTCATTACATGAGGAACAAAGAGTGACTGATGTTGGCTGAAGATGAGCCCAGAGCTAACATCTGTGTCAGTCTTCCTCCACTTTATATGTGGGTCACTACCACAGCACGGCTGACAAACGGTATTGTTCTGTACCCAGGATCCAAACCTGTGAACCCCAGCCACCAAAGTGGAACACGCTGAACTTAACCACTATGCCACAGGGTCAGCCCTGATTCCTCCTTTTCATCTGCATGAAGTTGGAATTAAATTATAACCTCCAGGCACAAATGGGCAACCAATCCATTGTCTAGCTTTAGACACAGTACACAAATCAACCAAGGTGTCTTGGTTTGTCTTACTCAGTGAAAAGGCTTTCCCAATTCAAAACATTGGATTTTCTTTTGTCATGTTGCTATTTCATGTCTGAATTAGGGATTCTGCTATCTGAGCTCAGATTCTCTGTCCATTTATTCATTTTGGGGATGACAAGAGTAGATATCTTGGGTATATGTTATGTTTCTAGCTGCCCCATCTTACTCTATTTAATATTCCAAAATATCTTAAAAACTGAGGAGTGCAAGAAAAAGGGAGAGTCCAAATTTAAATGTAAATTGTCTTTTATACATGAGTGTTTCTTCAAAGGTACTTTCCATATTCTTAAAAACAGGCCGAGCTCGATATCAGAGGCAGCCCACATAGTAGACAGATCACAGGATTAGAAGTCAAGAGCCTGATTCCCATGCCCAGTGTCACTATCTTTGAGATTAAGGAAAGTCACCTTATTTCTCAAGGTTTCCTTTTGCTCATCCATTACATGGGTGAGGATGGGGAAAGATGACAAAGGATCAACTAGTTATCTTTCACATCCATTCCATCTAAAGTTTTCAATGAGGCGATTTCCAGGAAACCTGTTCAACTGCCTTTCCCAATGGCTTTGGCACTGTTGCTTATACAGTGCACTTTAGGAATGTAAATTGATCGTGAGCTTATTTTCACCATAAAGGAGGAGTGAAGAGGAGTGTGGATATGGTCCAGGTTCCTAGAGATACAGTTCTTGGGAGCTGTATTCCAAAAATCAATGAAAAGCACCATTTTTTGTTTGCAGGTAATCCTCCCTGACCTGGCAGTCTTGAGAATAGCAGTGTATGATGACAACAACAGGCTGATTGGCCAGAGGATTCTTCCACTGGATGGCCTCCAAGCAGGTTATCGGCACATATCCCTTCGAAATGAGGGAAATAAACCACTATCACTGCCAACGATTTTCTGCAATATTGTTCTTAAAACATATGTGCCTGATGGATTTGGAGGTAAGTTAAACATTTGGGTACAGAAAATGATATATATGTATATGAGGTCCTAGTTTACAAGATTATACAGTATTTCACCAGTGGTTAAAAATAAGCCTGATCCTGGGGCTGGCCCCTTGGCCAAGTGGTTAAGTTCGCACGCTCCACTGCAGGTGGCCCAGTGTTTCGTTGGTTCGAATCCTGGGCACGGACATGGCACTGCTCATCAAACCACGCTGAAGCAGCGTCCCATATGCCACAACTAGAAGGACCCACAACGAAGAATATACAACTATGTACCGGACGGCTTTGGGGAGAAAAAGGAAAAAATAAAATCTTAAAAAATAAATAAATAAATAAGCCTATTCCTGCCACTGCTGTCAACCCTTGTAGCCTCAAAGAAATCAAGAATAAATAATAACCTCAGGTTTCCTCATAAGAAATGAAAGAGCAAGACTATACTATCATTAAGATTCTTTCTTATTTTAAAATACTATAGTTTTATGTTGTTTATCAATTTTTACAAATATGTTTGTGAAGGATATACTTAATACCATCATTCAAAGGGGGGAAAGGACATAAATAATGTGGAACTGTAGATATCAATTGGTATCATTAAAAGATTTAAATTGATCTCACCTATCAACATGCCTGGATTTTCTTCCAAATCCACAATAGAGTTCAGTTTCACAAAAAGTCCCAGTCATCAGTCCACAGAAGACAACCTTTGGTTTTACTAAGGTAACCAATGGGAGGAATCAAAAGCCGGACCAATCATAAGAGAGTTTGCTTAAACCCAAACATATTAACTTTTTATAACCCCCACCTAAGGCAAGACACTTAAAAGAAAACAAAGATCCTCTATATTCCCAGAGTCTCTGGAGCCATGAGGAAACACTACAGCAGAGTGATTGTGTCAAATTAACCAAGGGTTCAAATTCTAACTCTTCACTGCTGGCTGGGTGACCTTGGGACAGTGACCTAACCTCTCAAGCCCCTCATTTCCTGGCCTTCACAACGTTCTTGTGAAGTGATCACCATTACAGTATATGACATAGCAAGGCTCAAAAATGTGTACACACATGTGTGTGTGGCTATAGATACAGATATCATTTCTGTATGGTACTAAAACATATCACAGTTTTGTTGGGGGAATTTGGGGTTGTTTTGTTGTTTGTTTTTGATAATGTTAGTTTAATTTAATAATTGTTTGTTTTTCATAATGCTTCTCTGGAAGGCAGATATTCTGCAACTAATCCTCAACTTTAGCCACTTGATTGCAGGTTCAAAAAGTAAAGTAAGCCATAAAGATTTTTCACTCACAAAATACAGAGGAAAGACTCCTTCCTCTTTCTCCTTTGTTTTTCATAAAAAAAGGAAGCCCATTAGAAGCTACATCGTACAGTAGCAGATATAAGAGCCCAGAAAAGAGGCTAGGAGGGGCGCTGTGAAGCTGGGTAAGTGGATCAGAAAAAAGACAGGAGACCTGCAGTGTGTGTCGGAGCACGTGATGGCCTTGAGCCATCAGCAGATGAATTAAATCATGTTCCACCTACTTGAGCTTAGAAAGCAGGCAGTATCCAAAACCTAACACATTTTAGAAAAAGTTCTATAAACAAATACGGCGGAAGACTTAAAAGTTTTGCCTCTGTGTGGGTTACTTTTCAAATGAAACTCTGTAATTCATTCCAGGGAAATGGGCTATTGGAATAGAAAAGGGAAAGAAATAGTTTGTTAAGCTCTTACTTTGGGTCAAGCACTTTATATAGAGTCCAGAAATAGGACATTGTTCAGAATGGATGTGGCCATATGTGGGTTTATGCTCAAGAAATACCTATATTTATAATGTAGCTTATTACCAGTGTCACTACTTATATACATATTGATTCAAATTAATCTCTTTTTTTTTAAAGATTTTATTTTTTTCCTTTTTCTCCCCAAAGCCCCCCAGTACATAGTTGTATATTCTTAGTTGTGGGTCCTTCTGGTTGTGGCATGTAGGATGCCGCCTCAGCATGGCTCGATGAGTGGGGCTGTGTCCGCACCCAGGATTCGATCCAAGGAAACACTGGGCTGCCTGCAGCGGAGCGTGCGAACTTAACCACTCAGCCACTCAAATTAACCTCTTTAAAAATAGTCTTGCCAGTATTCTTTCCTAACATGTCATTGTAATCGCTTACTTTTGTGTGTGTGTGTGAAGAAGATTGGTAAGCTAACATCTGTTGCCAGTCTTCCTCTTTTGCTTGAGGAATGTTGTCTGAGCTAACATCTGTGGTAATCTTCCTCTATTTTATATGGGATGCTGCCACAGTGTGGCTTGACAAGCGGTGCTAGGTCTGCGCCCAAGATCCGAACCTGCGAACCCCAGGTTGCTGAAGCGGAGTGCATAAACTTAAACACTGTGCCACTGGGCCAGCCCCTGTAATTGCTTACTTTTTATCAGAAGCATTTGAAATTTCTGTATTGCATTATCATTGATGGGATTCTGAAATTGATGTCTTAACTTCAGTGTTGACATTCAAAGATGGTTTATTCAGAATTCTCTAGTCATTTCTTTTATATGTGAAGAAACTGAGGGCAGACATTATAAGAGTTTATTTAAGGACTTACCTGAAGATAACAAAATAAGAATATAAGAACTGTCTTTTTCCAGGTTTCTGATCTTCTTTACAGCCTCTTCACTTACACAATGTGTTCATATTTCATCTGCTTAACTAACTTACCACATTCAGATCTGAACATTTATGGGCTCAACCAGTGCAGTGGAGAATCTGTAGAGTCCCTATTCCCTAGCACATTGGTGTTCTTTGTTGATTCTATAGGAAAAGTTCAAAATGAAACTCTGCATCATTGCACTCCAGCATTTTCTAGGGGAAAAAAAGAAAGCTGTCAATATACATCATCAGGTTTTTATGTGGCTAAAGAAGGATAATAGGGATTCATTCATTCATTCCACAAATACATTTAGCAGATTCTATGCTGTAAAAGGTAAAGAAGCTACAGTATATATCAGAGTGAGATTCTGACAGCACAAGAATGAAAGAAGGGTCGTCCGTAAATCCACTGCCCAGAGAGAACTCCATTAAACCATATTGGTTCCTTTACGTCCAATCTCATTTCTTCTATTATGTTTTTAATTCAGTTGGATCTTACTGTACATACTCATTACTTCAGAGAGTTAATCTCTCCCCCTCCCCCCACTTAATGGAGAATATTTTCCCATGTCATCAAATATTTTTATTGGCTGCATGGAATTCCATTTTACTTATGCCATAATTTATTATTGGTAAATGTTGAAGTCATTTCCATTTTTGTTTCTTGAAAACAATATTATGTCTAAGCTTTGGAAATATTGATAATCGTTTCCTGAAGATGGATTCTTGGAAGTGGATTTGTTGCATCAAGGAGTGTATACATGTTTAAAGCTGTAGATACAGATTGCCAAATAACCCATCAGCAGCGTATGAGATAGAACTTTTGTTAACTTTTACTAGTTTAATCAGTAAAAACAGAATTTCATTGGTGTATTCATTTAAAGATTTTTTCTCAAAGGAAAAGGTGTGTTTAACAATTATTATTTAGTACCTACTCTGTGAATGACCTGGGAAAGAGATGTAAAGTTAAAGAAGTCATGTACATTTACCCTCAAGAATTTTCCAACTTTGTACACTTATACATATACATAAGCCAGGTATATGCATATACATAAATAAGTGTAACCTTTATATAAATGCCCAAGGTGTCGTAAGCCAGAGGGTGTTTGAAGCATTGAACTAAGGAGTGATTAATCGGAGTGGGGCTGAGGGAGACTTCAATAGCTCTTGGGGCCTTGAAAGATGAATAATACATCACAGCAGAGAGGTAGACAGGCTTTCTCTCCAGCCAGGAAAGCAGCCCAGGCCACGGCCTTGATAAGGAAAGTGCCAGCTGGACTTATTTATGCATTTTGAGGAAGCTGAAACAGGGTATTTGGTGCTAAAACGGAAAAGATCTGGTGCGTGTTTGAGGGTGCATCCTCAAAGACTAGTGTTACTCAGCAAGAAGAGTGTGCTGTTCCTGTTGAATAATTTTGGCATCACATCTTAAGGAAAATATCCACCTTTTCAAGTCACTAAGTAATTTGGTAAATTATATCTTCTTAGCTTTTTTCTTTCTTTCTTTTTAAAAAGATTGGCACGTGAGCTAACAACTGTTGCCAATCTTCTTTTTTTGTTTTTCTTTATTCTTCTCCCCAAATCCCCCCGGTACATAGTTGCATATTTTAGTTGTGGGTACTTCTAGTTGTGGCATGTGGGATGCTGCCTCAGCATGGTCTGATGAGTGGTGCCATGTCCACGCCCAGGATCCAGACTGGTAAAACCCTGGGCCGCTGAAGCAGAGCATGCAAACTTAACCACTGGGCCACGGGGCCGGCCCCTCTTTTTAGCTTTGTAGGGGGGTCAGTTCATCCAAAATCACTCCGCAAGTTACAGAATTAAGACCTCTTATACCTGACGAAGTTAATTAAGTCCCAACTTTTATAGTTCACCAATTACTTAACTTAGCAACTATTTATTTCTTTAATCAGATTGTTGAATGCAAAAGAATTTTTTTAAGTCTGTGCTGTAATGCCATACAGCATTATTAGTGTTAAAAAGATGAAAAACAGCCTAAGTCCATCAATAGGGACTGGTTAAATATGTTATAGCCATTCTATAGAATACTATGCACCAATTGAAAATACTGACTTGGATCTCAGTGTTTAGACACAGGAGGAGGACAGTGATCTGCAGCTGAGAGAAAAAGCAAATTGCAAGACAATCTCATTATTATTTACAAAGACCCTTAACTATCTGTTTACACTTGTACATAAAGTGCATAGGAAAAATTCTAGAAGGATATACACCCAACTTTAATAGTAGATACTCTCTGAGAGTGGAGGTGAGGGTTTGGTGGAACTAGCCCGCTGCACTGGGTAACTTCCAAGAACATCACTGTCCAATATGGCGGGACTCCACTTACTGCTTCTGGGTTGTTTAAATTTAAGTAAGCATATATAACTTCTGTAAATTTTAAAAAAAATTATACTTTGCCCTATTTTTCTGTAACAGCAAGGTAATATGAAAATAGCAGATGGAAGAATGTTAAAAATATGTATTTATTTTGAATTTAGAAAAACTAAAGCAGCATATTATCCTGCCACCTAGATAATTCTTGACAACATTTTAAAATAAAAACACGAATATCTTAAAACAGTGGAAGGTTATAAAACAAAGCATATTTGTGTATATATAAGTAAATATGTATATACATAAATATAAAGTTTATGTGTATAAATGTGCGTCTATACATATCTCCTTTTTAAGTGAACCAAATGAGGTAATATAATACACTCTGTTCTAAGCTTTGCTTCTTTACATAATATATCATGGAGACCATTTCATGTCAATGCATACAGGGCTTTTAATTCTTTTTAAAGGTTATATAATATTCCATTATATGTATATTCCACTATCTCTTTATGCAGCCCTTTGGGTTCTATCAGTATGTACTCCCACACAGTGAATATGAGGCTCCCTATTCTCACTCACCATGGCCAATTCTGGATTCTAAAAAATTCTTAATTTTTTCCAGGAATGGTAGTAAAAATGATATCTCATCATTTCAATTTGCATAATTACAAGTATGAGTCACATTGAGCATATTTCATGTGTTTCTTGGTCGCTCGTATTCCTTTTCCTTAAAAATACACACTAGTACCCTTTGTTTTTTTAAATTGAGTTGTTCCTCTTTTTCTTAAGTAATTGTTTAAATCAAATTTTATTACTCATTAGATCTCTCTCTAATAATTTCAAAGGTGGTCTCAGTACATTTCAACGTCTAGATAAAGTTCTATGACTGTAGTGGTTGGGGATTCAAAGACTGTCTATTTTTCTTGGCCTGATGGATGCTATTTCACTGAGGCCACGTAGCAGATATGTAAGAACGCTGGCTGGAGCCCCACAGCTCACTGGTTGGCCGTCCTTGTATGAGTTATTCGTAGCATTTTACATTTTAGTGTCCTCATTGCAGCTGAAGGATGACAGCAGTCCCCACCTCATAAATGAAGATCAAATGAACTCTTAGAGTAAATGGTACCTGACCATAGCAACCCCTCCATTAAGTGTTTTAATTTTTATTTATTATTTTTTTGTGAGGAAGAATGGCCCTGAGCTAACATCTGCTGCCAGTCTTCCTCTGTCTTATGTAGGACACCGCAACAGTGGGACTTGACGAGCGGTGCTAGGTCCATTACCAGGATCCCAACCCGCGAACCCTGGGCCACAAAGTGGAGTACTACACCACTGGGCCGGCCCCTATTTTCAACTACTTTTAACAAGCTAAAGAAAAATCCATTGGTTATATTTTCTTCTTAACTTACCCTTTCGTTTGCTGCAGTAAATTATTTTGTAACAAGCAATTAATTATCCTAAGAAGAATCTCTTAATCGTGTGCCTACTAAGAAGGTTCAGAATTCTAATGCACTTAGTAATGTTACCATGATTGTATTTAAGCACCAACCACTCTGTATTGTATGTCATTTTTAAATATATTTTAAGTCTCAGTGATGTCAGGAGGGTGGCATCGTTTTATAGAAACAAGAAAAATGTCCCTAAGAGGCTTTTCCAAGTCAAGACAGTTCCTTAGGAGGGCCTGGGCATTTACAGGAGCTGCTGGTCCCTTATTCATTAAGGTTCTGTGCTGTGAGGTCAGCATATAATGATGAGTCCCTGCTGATGAGACGATTCGGTACTTTGGCAATTGCTCATAATTACTTCCTTCTTCTCACATATGGCATTCTTTGGAAGCCTTGAACTCTGTTCCTTCCCACATGAGATAGATCTAGAGCCAGTGCTTTCTCCCTGACCCTCTTCCACTCCTGTCAGTTCTCTGGTTTCCTTCCTTGCCCCTCAGGAGACAGAGGCAGGGAATTTTAGTGCAACTACTCCTTGTTACCACAGTGTAACTCCCAAGACACACAAAGAAGTAACAGAGCAAGGATGGCTCCCAGAGCTTCTGAACTCTTCGTAAATCATCCTATTCCTAAGTGGCCTAGATGTAAAATATCTCTGGGCTGAAGAACAGAGATGAAGTCTCTAAACTCTCAGAAATTTTGACATGAAGAAATGTTAACAGTGAGGAGAGGGATGACTAGGGATGAATCAAGAAGCCTCAGTTTAATTTTTTCAATATTATTTTTCTACTGAGCATAGAGTGAAACAGCCCTGTCTATTACTCATGCTCATACACAAAAGACAAGATCTGGGTTGGGTGCTAAGGTACGTTCTTCCTTTGTCGAATCCAGTGAGACTCAGCGTACAGGCTGTCTTTGCTGCTTTATCTGAAGGTGCAAACACCGTTGTCAGCGGCACTTACCCCTCACTGTGCTTTATCACTACACGTCAGCCACTGCGGGGGTGACGGAAAACAGTTCCAAAGCTGATGACAATTAAACAAGTGTCAGTGTTTCTCTTTTCCCACCCACTGTTGCTTTGATGGGTTTTATCATTTATATTTCTTTTATGATTACTGACTGGTCGGGAGGAGAACAACTAAGAGTTGATGCTGTGCTTCCAGAATGTATGGCGCATCAGCAGTATATTTAAATGTCGCTCCGAGTTGTGTTTCATAAGCTTCTTGATGCTTGTTCCTTGAGCTGTGCTTCTCACTGCTTCTGTAACTGTAGATTTTGTCTTCTCTTCTGCAGCTAGGCTATTTGACATAAGCAAAGTTGAAGTGGCCCTTTGTTTATTTGCCCACTTCCCCTTTCCACCTCCCTTGTGATTAAAGATAGATCACGGGGGGAGGGTTCACTCTGCCCAGCATCTGCACAGGGTTGCTTTGCAAAGATAGTTGGCCGTTTCTTACATCAGGTAGTTCCAGAGGAGGAACACCCTTAATTAAGATGCCATTCCTGGAGTGTGGTCTCAGGATTTCCTGATACAATTTAAAGTTGTTCCATTTTGTCCTCTCCTTCGTGGGTGCTAAAACGCCTTATTCTCTCTATCAAATATTTGTTGAAAAACTAATTTGCATAGCAGTGTTATCCATTTTTGTGGCATCTTTTGAACTGCAGAAAATATTAGTAAGAAGACCAAAAAGAAAAGCTCTGGAGGGAAAGGGGGCAGGATGGATCATGGTGAAATACCTTGGGAATTGCTAGGCTAAGGGAATTTCAACAGGCCCTTTATTGCATAGTTCCTTGAGACATACTGTGGAGCCCAAGAAGAGGGGGAGACATGAGCATTTCCCGATCTTATTCGACCACAGGATCTTTTTGCCCTGAGCACCCAATGTATCTTCCAACATCCTAGGAAATGCAGTTTGGGAAATGCTTAATCACGTGGTAGAAGCTGGAAGAGCTAATCCAAAATCATAGTTAAGGGATTTGTTGATCTTTCTTAGCATCACTTTGCAGCCAGTAGGGGACATGTATTTTTCTGCTGCCTTTACCTCTTGATGAGGTAGAAACAGTAGAATGTGGACCGAGAGGGAAGCCAGGAGTGAGGACATTGGGGGCTCTACGTGACCTGGTCGGAGCTCATCAACGAGGCACCAAGATCAAGTGCCTTGAAAAGCAGTGATTAAACAAACAAGCAAACAAACCAAAAACAAGAGTTCTCCTGAAAAAGCCACTAAGTGAATGTGTAGAATTCTGTACTAAGGAATCACTATCTCCTTTTCAGTTCTTGAGGATGCCTAAATTGATGCTTTCAACTCTGTATAGAAGTGGCTGGTGGGAGGGAGGGAGGGGAAAAACAGAATATACATGGAAAGTCTTCATTAGGAGAGACCCGGCCTTTTGGAAATGGCACTAAACCCCAAAATAGATGATATTTTTTAAAAATACAAATAAGTAAAACTTCCATTAAGTCCAGAAGAAAGAAGCAAGTGAGAAAAAGCAAACTGCTTTGTTTTTTTTTAAAAAAAAAGAAAGATTCCAGTGCCTGTGCCATAGCCTCCAAGTATCTAGGAAACTTTAGCTCCCCCTGGCGGGTTCCGTAGAGTCAGAGCCTGCTGTTCCAGGTGGCCAGACCCTAGACAGGCCTGCTTACACCAGTCAATGAGGATCAGCCTTTAAAATCCATTCTTGCCCAGTAGTTTGTCCTGTGAAATGCTGAACTGCGGGGGACATAGCCAGACATAGTGTTCCCCCAATACGAGGGAAGAAGCCCCATAAAATATCAGATTGGCACTAAAGAAAGATGCCGGGTTTACTTGAATATGCAAAACTTTGGCCATGAATATGCCAGATTTATTTAGCTATTTCTTGAAACCTTTTTTTCTGGGCTGAGGCAAGGAAAAAATAACATTAGAGTTATACAAGTATATGGAGGTATTAGATATTTGAGGTATCGCTTCTCATTCTCTGATGATACATTATTTTAGGTGTGGTTATTAGAAATCAGTTTCCTTCTTTGATATATGCTGCATGTTGAATAAAGAAACTGATTTGTGTGTGTGAATATATGTGTGTATGTGTGTATATGTCTGTGTGTATACAAAGTATATATTTAAAACTCAGGTGTATATGCCTCTGGCCAGAAGAGAAACTGAGTTACAATAGAAAAATTATCTAAAAGAGGCCAGGAAAGGCCTTGGCTCCCCAATCTTGAGCCCTTTTGTCCTTTGCTGAACAGTTTTGGTGGAACTGTGCCAAGTGGCCAGTTGCCGCCCTCTGCATTGATCTTGCTGCAGAATGAACACCTGCCACCATGGCAAAATTATGTGCCCTCCAAGTATCCAACTTATTATTCAAAAGTGCCAGGAATAAAACACCTGTTTCAAATAACCTGCTAACCTATGCCTTGTCCAAGGCCATTAGCCATTTCATAATCTCCTTTTTGTCCCATGTGATTTAATTTGAAAAAGCCATACTTATTTTTGGTGTAATTTGGTTGCCATTTGGTCAAGAATGCTCTTGTATTATTATTGAAGTCTGTTATATTGTTTATTGTAAATTTTTTAAAAGTATATGTAACTACAAATAAGACATCTCATTAAAATTCTAGTGATAAGGCAGAATTTCAGGATCTGGGAATGTAATTCCCCAGCAGTTTCTAGAATTGTTAATGTTGGTAATTGAGGATGGATTTAAGTAATGATATTTATCCAACTAATGGATAAATCTGCAGCATCTTATTTTGATGTGTAATTTAGGCTACATCTATGTATTCCTGCAGCAGATGGCTGACAATAACATCTCAGCCAGTTTGTCCATGTCATCCAAAACAATATATGACCTAGTTTACATATTGTTTTGTAACTATACGTTAGAAAATATAGAACATAAATTCTAGGTCAGAATTATGTATAATCAGCCCTTGTGGCTGAAACTAAGACATTGCTGCCGTCAACAGGAAGAATACCCATGGGATTCAAATGTGATTCCCCTGAGATTCAACCATGGCAGGACCTTGGAAGGTTCGGGGCCAATTGGCCCTCCTTCACAATGATGAAGTTTGCTTTGTGACTTTCAGCACATTTATATAAAAGGTGTGTACTCGAGAAATTAAGTGGCAGAATTTTTTTCTCAGTCACCGTTGGTAATCGAATTTATCACAAACAGTAGACTTGAAACAGAAATTTATTCTCACACAGTTCTGGAGCCTCCAAGTTTGGAATCGAGGAATTGGTGGAGCCACGCTCCCTCCGGAGGATCTTGGGAAAATCCTTGCTTGCCTCTTCCCAGCTTCTGATAGCTCCCAGCAGTCCTTAGCATTCCTTGGCTTGTAGCTATGTCACCCCAATCTGCCTCTGTCATCACCTGGCCCTTCTTCTTTTTGTGTCTGTATGTCCTCTCCTCTTCTTATAAGGATACTAGTCATTGGATTTAGGGCCACCCCTAATCCAGAATGGTCTCATCTCAGTCCTTAACTAATTACACATGCAAAGACCCTCTTTATTGGTAAGGTCACATTCTGAGGTACCAAAGTAGACATGAATTTTGGAGGGCACTGTTCAACCCACTACACCCTCTTAGTTCTGCTTTATTTTCTTAGTGCTCGTTTCTTCATTAATCGCCCTTCAGTAACTATTTCAAAGGTTATTAGGAACAAATTTTGTTAGGAATGCCCAGCAGGCATATACATTTCTATATTTTGTGTCTGAACCCATAATTTTCTGATAAAAGAAAGTGATGATGAAATCACTTTTTGCCTGAAACTGTTTCTTGTAAAGTCATCTTTTTTAGAAAAATTGGAAGCCCATCTGCATATCTAGCATGGGGAATAGTTTGGTACTTAAACTCAATAGAACATTCATTCACTGAAAATGATTTTCAAAACTATACAGATAAAAACCTAATAATAAATTTTAAAAGCAGATGATATAATTTTATGTAAAAGATGTGAAATGTATATTCATATGGGAAAAAATACATAAGAATAAACAAAAATGAAAGCTTCGTTAGGATGGCAGGATTATGGATTACTTTATTATTTAATGTCTTGCTTTATTGGTTTTATCTTTGGTTTTAAGTGATTAAGGACTTATCCATTATTCCTACTGGAAGTACTACAAGTTACCCCTCAAGAGGGAGGGGTCGGCCCAGTGGCATAGTGGTTAAGTTCTCACACTCTGCTTTGGCTGCCCTGGTTGGCAGGTTCGGATCCTGGACATGGACCTATGCCACTTGTCAAGCTATGCTGTGGTGGCAACCCACGTACAAAAAACAGAGGAAGATGGGCACAGCTGTTAGTTTACGGCCACTCTTCCTCTCACACACACACACACACACACACACACACACACACACACACAAAAGCCATATACACTCTCCAGTATCCCAAACTGGTTGTACATCATTAAAGATAAGCAATTATTTATTTCCTAACAAGCCAGCCCTGTGGGTCATCCACTGAATTGTGCCAGTGGGAAACTGAGGCAAAGTGTATCCAATGTGGGAGTGTGCTTGGAGGCCTGCACTGGGTAGGTCTTCTCCAGGGAAGGGCAGGAGAGTTCAGTGGGCACAGTCTAGGTTCACTTTGCCCCATAACAGTGTGGATGTGTGGAGGGAGGAAGCATTTGGGAGTCAGACACAAATGGGCTAAAAGTCCTGAGCCTGCCCAGTGCGTTTAGCACCACAGTAAGTGGGACGGCCAGGCTTCTCTGCTTCCATGTGACCCATATGAAGTCACAGCACCTCCTATGAAGTATTCTTATGAAAAGGAAAATCAAGCCTTTGAGCTGAATGACACAACAAGGAGGCATGGGGATTCAGAATGTGGGACATTTTATAGGACATCTGATCTGCCTTCTCAAGACGTCTATGCGTTATGAAAAATAAATAGTAGGAGGGAGTATTCTAGATTAAAATACATTTCAGAGGCATAATTCTCAGAGACATTGTACAGACTATGTACCTTAATTCAAACAAACTAACTGTAAATAGGGGAAATATTAAGATGGGCCATGTATATATCATAGTAAGGAATTACTGCCGATTTTGTTGAATACAGGACTGGTATGGTTGGTTCTGAAAGAAAATGCTCTTCTTATTTAGAGGCACATAGAGAAGTAATTAGAATGAAATGTTATGATGTTTGGAATTTGCCTTAAAATATTTCAGCAGAGAGAAGAAAGAGAAAGAAAAAAAAGGATAGATAAAGGAAATGTGGCTAATTGTTTATAACTGTTGAGTCTTCATCATCAGTATATGGGGGGTTATTTTACTTTTCTCTGTACTTTTATGTATGTTTGAAAATTTTCATAATAAGGAGTTAAAAATAGGTGAATATATTCGTAGAATGTTAACTTCCAAAAAATGATTGTGATTTTTCCTAAGCGAGATTTAAGGGCTAATTTGTCCACCTTCCCCATTATGAGACAAAGAATTCTTAGGGTCATGAGTGATAAGTAGACTCAAACCTTCTCATATACCATTGGTAGGAGAAAATAAATTGATGCAACTTCAGTGGAGGGCAATTTGGCAGTAAATCTCAAAAGGAGAAATACTCTTAGCTGTCATTTTAACTTCTAGGAATTTATCATATGGACGTATGAAAAGGCATGCTATCAGATGCTCAAGGTCATTCACTACGACACTGCTTTTTATAGAAAAGAATTGGAAGTAAACTGTCTATCAATAAGGAGCTGGTTACAAAAATTATACTCATTGAGAAAATGGAATGTTTACACAGCCCTTGAAAGTAATATAATAGACCTTTATTGCTGATATGGAAATGTTTCCAAGGTATATGAAGTTAAAAAATAAAAAATAGGTACAGAAAACTATGAACCAATTTAGAGTTTTAAAAAATACTGATAAGGGACGGGCCCCATGGCCGAGTGGTTAAGTTCACGCACTCTACTTTGGCGGCCCAGGGTTTCGCTGGTTCGGATCCTGGGCCTGGACATGGCACTGCTCATCAGGCCATGCTGAGGCGGCATCCCACATGCCATAACTAGAAGGACCACAACTAAAACATACAACTATGTACTGAGGGGGTTTGGGGAGAAAAAGCAGGGAAAAAAAAAAGATTGGCAACAGTTGTTAGCTCAGGTGCCAATCTTTAAAAAGATAAATCCGATAAGAATAGAAGAAATGAATAACAATATATTGGGTGTAGGATTGGCAGGAGAGGAGATTTTTACTTTTTGTTTTATGTATTTGAATGTTTATCATGTGCGTGTGTTATTTTCTATTATAAAAAGAAAAAGAAAAAATTTAAAGCAAGAAAAAATATCTTAAGAATGTAATTAAGAAGGTGATTCTGCTAAGGGAAAATTGATAAACATATAATTTTAAAAATTATGTAGTGTTTTAAGGTAACAAGAATAATTATTCCTTCCAAAGTATTGGTAAATTATATGAAATTCTGTTTGAAAGTACTTGGCACTCTTCAAACATCGTGATATAAAGGATGAAATTTTACTATTTTTTAAGTGCAAGTTATAGCTGGGGAAATACTGGAGTGATATTTCAGTTTATCTACCATGGAACCAAAATTGGCTTTAAATATACATTAGCCTTCTGTATCTAAACATAAGACTTAGTGTTGGTGGCATCTACTATGCTTCAAGTACTTTTTACATTCATCATCTCAGTGAATGCTTTAGGACCCCTTCAGAGTAGATGGTATCAGTTCTAGTTTTCAGAGGAAGAAACTGAGGCTGGGGACATGAATCAGCTTGCTCAAAGTCACACAAGTAAACAGTCAAGAACTCAGGGCAATTCACTTAGCTTGCCCTGCCACACTATCTCCTTTATTTGGGGAAGAACCAAAGGGAAAATAGGAAGAAGTCATCTGGCCTTTGATCCTTGCTTTACTTATTTCTTCTTCTCTGCAACTAGCTGTGCTTTCTGAATTTTGTCTGATATCCTAGGAAAAGGTACTTAACAGAAGGCATAATGGGGGTCTAGGATTATGAATAGCTGATCAGCTGAATTTTCTTGGATGTTTTCAATAAAACAGAGAATTAACAACTCAGCTATTTTATTTTTCAGATATTGTAGATGCTTTATCAGATCCAAAGAAATTTCTTTCCATTACGGAAAAGAGAGCAGACCAAATGAGAGCTATGGGCATTGAAACTGTAAGTAGCAATGGTTGACTAAAGACAGCTGAGTTGGGGAAGTTTGGTTGTCAAACAGTGATAACAAGAGCCAGGCAAAGTAATAAATTAATGTAATAAGCTTAAAGAGGATTTTTAAAATGGAACTTATCGATTCAACAAAATAGTTTCAAGGTCTATGAAAGTATACTATATTTAATAAAGTATGACCACCATCTGAAAAACTCACTTCATCACCAGTAGCTTAATTCACAACTGGGGACCCTTGACCCATTAGAAATGAAATGGAAAATAGCCAGGACGCTTTTAGGAACATTTAAAATGTAAGATGCTTTTGTGATACAGTAAAATACCAGCTAACCCAATTCAGTGAATCAATGAAATTGGCATTTACTGTTGTTTCTTTTTTTACCAGTCTTGCATCCAACCTTCTCCCATTTCAGTGCATGCTTGGGTTGTTTCTTTGTTTTGAAGCTCCCTTTACTATACTCCTCAGTTTGGAGTGGAAGTAGCAATCTCTCCAGGAGCTAGAAAAAGAGAAGGTGTACCTTCAAAGAGTTGCATCTCCTTTCCTTGACTTCATCCTTTGCCTCAGGCCTGAGGGAACTGTCTAATGTCTATTTCTGCAGGCAAAGATCCCTTAAGGGAATGGAAGGCTAGGCAGGGGAGGGGAGGGGAGAAGCTGAATGGTACAGACTGGAGTCAGTAAAATACAGAGTGTGCAAGGCATTCGACCTTGAAGTGGCATTCATTTGGGGTAATATATACATTTCTGTTCTAGAGTGACATAGCTGATGTGCCCAGTGACACTTCTAAGAATGAGAAGAAAGGAAAGGCCAACACTGCCAAAGCAAATGTGACCCCACAGAGCAGCTCCGAGCTCAGACCAACCACCACAGCCGCCCTGGGGCCTGGCATGGAAGCCAAGAAAGGTAAAGCAGAGTTGTTTGGGCTCCTTACCTATTCTCGCTGTTTTAGACTATTTTTAAAGAGTCTTTGATGAAGATATTAGGAATTGTTCATTTTGCCCATTTTCATTGCCAGTAAAACTCAGAACAGCATGTTTGCTTGTGGATTAGACAAACTTCTTAATTTCCCTGAGTGTTTAACAGGGAGTCAGCATTTGTGTTTCATCTGCTAGGTCCCCTGAACCTTAATTCCACTGGGTACAGTATCCATAGTTTTAGAAAATGTTTAAATTCAGTGTCCTTCATGGAAAGAACTTCCACACAGTGAACTTTGCTAGCTCTTCCAGATACCACTTCAGGCACGGATCTGGACAGGGAGTGGGCTCATGAACCAACAGAGTCATGATTGTTCAGACATTTCTAGATTCCCTTATTGATAATTTCTCCCCAACAATAGATATTTAGCATCTATGCTTATTTATTTGTAAAATAATCAAATGGGCATTTGAAGGCCAATTCTCTGTGGTTACCTGTGGATGAAACAAAATATCATAAGAGGTGTCATCACAAAGAATTATGTGTCCCATGTGCTAACATTCAGCCAGTTTGGAGGGGAACAACTCTTCTGGTTATTTAAAGTTGAATTCCGTTCTTACTGGCTAGGCATCTGTTCTGATTGGATGGTGCCCATCCCACACTGTTAATTAAATATTTTAAATGTCCTCTTTGACCATGAATCATTTACTAAGCTCACTCTTCCTACTAGAATAAGAATTTCTCTATTTCCTAATGGTTTTTTACTCAGTATATTTATATTTGTCTCATTTATATGTAAATTCAGTGTCCTTGTGTGAGGGAATCAAGTTATTTGTACACTTAAGTAGAAACAGTGCTGAGTTTAAGGTAAGAAATGACAGGTTTTCCCAAACCAAAGGAGCATAGTAATTTAGCAGGAAACCAAGTGTGCGTTGAGCTTTGTGAAACAAATTAGAAAATGAGACTGCACAAAAGTAGCCCAAATTGTACTTTGCCTGCAGCTGTTTGTCTGTTCTCCTCTGGAAAGAACATGGAACAAGGTAATAATACAGGCTTTGGGTATTCCATACCAGCACTGGTCATTATTAACGTTAGCCACTCAGGCAGAGATAGACCGTAGGAAATGGGAGAGTTTTTGTTTAATTAAAGTTCTTGTATCACACCCACTAGTACTTAAAGACATTAGTAATTATAGTGAGTTAAATGGCCTGAAAAACGGTGCTGTGTGGCCAGCTTCTCACAGACGACAGAAGTGATCCTAGTTCTAGAAGGGACCATGCTTGTGTTTAGAACTAACTTACCCCTGGTTCCAAATGAGGCTGCACTTGAAGGAGCCAAGCAGCTCTCAGTTCTACTCCAGTCTCCTCAGCAGACGCCCTGAGAAAGAGGGTCTACACACTGTTTCATTTGGGCCTTTTATTCAGGAAACTTGGAAGCCTACTCTAAGTGACAGTCCTAGGTTCTATGAGAACTGCCTTCAAATCTTCAGGGACCTCACGTGGCTAGAGGGATAAGATAGGGCAGGCTCCACACAATGGCCAACCTAGGCAGTGGTCAGTGAGGGCTGACTACTCAGAAACAGGAGGAGTGAAGGTGTCCCTGCCAGCAAGGGTCCCAGAGAAGACTTACGGATGAGATTGCAATTGAGCTGGGCCTGGAATCATAGGTCTGACTTGAGCAGGAAGAGAAGGTGAAGGAGCCAAGAGAAGGCATCCTAAGAGGAAGCAACTTAGGAAGTAACCTAGATTTAGGAAAAGGGGGCAGGGCGAATGCTGATAGGAAGTGGTGAATAGTTCACTTTTCCTGGTCTGGAAAGGGTCTGGGACCACCCTGAGAAGGCAGTGGGGAATGCCAAAGGATTTTTTAAGGAAGATTAAAACAGTCATGGCAGAAGAACTCATTAAAAGGGGTATATAGATGCTAAGGGCCAGATAAAAATTTGGGGCATGATGCTGGAGGAGGGAGTTGTGCTAGAAAAGGAAAAGGTTAGAGGGAACAGGAACAGGATGAGGGTAAAAGGCACCCATGATGGATGTGAGTAAAATTGACAGTATGGAAATTGTGGTCAGTAAGAGGCACCTCTAAGTTACTGGTTATGGAGGAGGGACAGTTTCAAGCAAAGTGAATATACCATTTATAGCTGTCAGTGGAAGGTGAGGTCAAGTGGAGATGAAGGTTTCTAGAATTGAAAGCATCATAGAAATGAGAAAGAAAGCAATGAGGATTCTTCTTATAGCTATTGAATCACTATGTTGGATGCTTGGGAAGGCCTACATAGGAAAACCAAGAGCCAGATGCTGGAGTTCACAGAGCAGTGAATGTACAACCTAGAAGGACACATGTGGAGGTAGCCAGGCTCAACTGAGCCTGCTATAAGTGAGGGGCCTGTTCTTTTAGGGGAACATGGTAGCTTTTAGGGGAATGGCATAGAAGTACGAGACAGAAGTTTATAGGTGTTCTTCCAATTCTTCTCTATGACTTGGGGGATGAGTGGGGAGGGAGTCAGGAAATAAACTCTACTCCAATGGCCTTTGTGGGAAGAGATGTCATTTGAGAAGGCAAGCTTCTGTTTGCCCTCTAGAGAATAGTCTTTGTTTGGGTTACCCCAAAGCAGACCCTGAGACATGGTTTCCAGTGCAGTTAGTTTGAGGGGTGTAATGGACACAGGTAGAGGCAGGGGGAAGTGATACAAGGAAGGAAAGAGAGCCAATAATCAGAGTGTTCTCAAGTTACTTACCACTAAGGCACCTGGAGCTTAACCTCTGGGGAAACTCTGGGGGCTGGTGTTGGACACACACCTCAGAGGTGTCCTCCTGGAGGGGTGAGGGAGTCGGGAATTCTGACTCTGGTCAGCCTTTTGTTGAGAGCTCCTGTGGGAGGGATAAATTCCCTGAGGATTCTAGATTGGTAGAAGGACAGTAAAGCACGTTTTGGAGGAAAGAGAGTCCTCAGGTAAGGAAATGCAGGTACTGGTGTTGGAAGTCAACTAAAGTGAGCTGACTTGGAGGCAGCAAGATACATGGGCGCCGCCCAGCAGCGTTGGCTGCAAACATCTGTGAAAGTGAGAAATCGTGAAGTTCTAAATGGGTTCTCTTAGAAATGCAGACAAACAGCAGTAACTGCACCGATGCTCTTGACTTTTTCTTTAATTTTAAGCATACAGAATTAAGAAAACTCAGCTCCTAATTGATCTCCAAGTTATGGTTTGAGAAAAGACATGTTATTTTTAATGAGCTTTGTTGATAAGAACAGAAAACTTTACATAGTGAGGGACCAGCCCAGTGGCATAGTGGTTAGGTTCACATGCTCCACTTCAGCGGCCCGGAGTTTGAGATTCAGATCCTGGGCATGGACCTACGCACCGCTTATCAAGCCATGCTGTGGCAGGCATCCCACATATAAAGTAGAGGAAGATGGGCACAGATGTTAGCTCAGGGCCAATCTTCCTCGGCCAAAAGAACATAGGCAGTGAATGTTAGCTCAGGGCTAATCTTCCAAAAAAAAACAAACAAAACTTTATGTAGTGAAACTTCAACTAGCCACAATCTTTGGATCCAAAAGATTCCACATAACCCTACTTTCACACCAGGGTAGGCTGGAGGCCTGCACTGTCCAATATAGTAGCCACTAGCCACATGCGGCTATTTAAACTGAAAAATTAAAATGTGAATTTTTAGTTATACTAGCCACATTTCAGGTGCTCAAGAGCCACATGTGACTAGTGGCTATCCGTTGGGCATCTCACATATGGAACATTTCTGCTATTATCTAAAGTTCTATCAGACAGGCGGCTCTAGACATACAGATAGAACTGAGCATGTACCAATTCCTGTTCTGTAGAGTGTAGTGTTTTTCTAATGAAATTATTTATAGGGCTAAAATTTTTACAAGTTATTTGTGTCTCTCTCAGAAAACACAAAACCAAACCTATGTTTTCATAGGTTCCTGTTCATCAAGGTTTAGTTGAACCAAGACCAAAAAAAGCATCTCATCAGACTGGATCAAACTCTTAGTATTTGTTAGATTTCTGGAGGGGGCCTGGCCCCGTGGCTAAGTGGTTAAGTTCACGTGCTCTGCTTCGGCCACCCAGGGTTTCACCGGTTCAGATCCTGGGCCCGGACATGGCACCGCTCAACAAGCCATACTGAGGTGGCATCCCACATGCCACAACTAGAAGGACCTACAACTGAAAATACACAACTATGTACCCAGGGGGCTTTGGGAGGAAAAATAAAATCTTTTAAAAAAATCCTTAATTAATTAGATTTCTGGAGGACCTTGCATACCCCCCAGTCCATATGTTCATTTCACAGACAAGAGTCACAGACAAGACCCAAAGATAGAGAGCTCTTAGCTATCCAGGATTCACTCCTCTGCCCTACACTGCCTCTCACTGTCCTCAGTAAAGCAGGGAGTTAGCTTGTGATGTCAGGCTTAAGAGCCCAGAGAGCAACCCCATATTCCCTTGACACCCCTATCATAAAGTGTTTGAGATCACAAGACTGATTTCTCTCAGCCACAGCTCTCCTTTTCCAGCCTTACCGCCCACACACTGGTTGTGCACATCTTCTTAAAATGGATAAAACTGAAAAACAAGAGCCTGGAACTCAATACTGATCATTCTTGGATATCTCAGCCCTAGCCTTTGGGATTCTAATGGTAATCGATTATAGTACAGAGTGCACATTCATTTTGTTTGCCTAAGATGACAATCTGCAATCAAACAGAATGTTTGGGATTCTTCTCCAAGTCGTTGCCATGACAACACCTGGCTTGGCATCACTCAGATAGCAGGATAACTTAGTATATTACTCCAGATCTTCATGACCGCATCCTGTTATATAACAGTTTGATTTCATTATTTCCTATATGTTGAAGGCATTGCTTTGCTCAAAAGCATATTGCTGAAATGCTAACATTAAATGCGGTAAAAGAAAGAAGCTGAAAAAATGTTTTGTTCTTCAGAGATGATGAAGTAGGAAATAGAGTTGGGAGTTAGATGACTGGTATAATGTGCCTTGAAATGGCAAAGACAAGGGTAACTGTAATAGATGCTGTTACTCCTAGTCAGATCTCCTTGTTGGGGTCAGTGCTGCATCCCCCAGCTGCTAGGAGTGTTAGCCAATTGCAAATCACCGCTACACTTTTCTCCCTAGAGTTGCCCTCAGATCATGGGAGTTCTCTTGCCTAGAAATGCCTGGAAGGTTCTGTAAAACCTCTGACACCCTCAGCTGATGATATGGGGTTACAAAAGCTCAGTCTCCTTACCTCGTGGTAGAGCAACTCTGGAGGGCCATTTATGCTAAAGAGCACCCTGTAGGATCAGACTGAGGCTGGATTTCAGCTAGAAATACACTCGACCTTCTTCCTCTGCCCTGTCCTGCTTCTCACTCCCTCAGAGGGTCTTCCTGAGAGCCTTTTCTCAGTAAATCACATGCACATGAACCCTCACCTCAGGCTCTGTGAGTAGGGAACTTGACCTAAGACAATAAGCATATCAGCTAAGTGTCTAGTTAATTTCTTTGTAATGCACAGTGACTTAATTTTATTTTTTTTTTTAGGTATTGAACTTATCCCTCAAGTAAGGATAGAAGATTTAAAGCAGATGAAGGTAAAATTGCTTGGTCATTTTGCAAGCACTCTTGAATTACACATATTGGTGAAACCAACGTATTTTTGTTTCTCACCAGCTATAATCATTGTTGTAGTGCTACAGAAAACTTATTTTGGATCCTCTTTGTTTTTTCCACAGGCTTACTTGAAGCATTTAAAGAAACAACAGAAGGAGCTAAATTCTTTAAAGAAGAAACATGCAAAGGTACAGTGTTTTGTGTGTGCGTGCCTATGTGTGCGTAGTTTTGTTTGTTTTTTCCTTTTAGCTCCCTGAGGAAACCCTCAAGCTACTGTTTTGTGTTGTGGACTGAGGAATTCTTCACAGCCAAAACACTCCTTAGAAACTGATACCAGCCAACTGGACAGTATTACCTTCATTTTAACTGGTTAGAAAAGGAAATTAAAAAGCAGAATCCATTTGGGATCGGTTGTCACTGATTTGTGATGCGCATTTCTAACAGTTATTTCAAAAGCATATCAAAAAACCCATTGAAAAATTGTTTAAGAATATGACTTCATCTAAACTAGCGGGCCATACCCAGACTATTGAAAACCCGCTGGCAATCCTATCCTCTAAGTACCGGAGTTCCCTGGGCTCTGGCAAATGGGCTGCCACACACGGTGCATGCAGGGAGAGGCTGCTGAGTTCCAGACTTCTCACCCCGGCACCTAGAGAGAGAACTCTTCTCACTTTTCCCCCGTCATGGCCTACTTCTGAAATATAGTTGTTTTTCCTTTTTACCCATAAGAAGAGTCTTTTGACAGTGATTGTGAGAATTTATAAGAGCTAGTTGCAAATTTAAGAGAATAGCAGGAGGTGGCCTTGGAAATTCTCATGTAGGTTGGAAAACTTCACAGCCCTCAGCATCATCCTGCTTTCCAGTGTTCCTTCCCAGAGAAAGGAAGACAGCCTAATACCTCTTTCCTTATTAAGGTATGTCACAGCAGTGGCTACCACTGGAAGCATAATGTGTGTCCTCTTCCATTAAGGGCAATGAAACCAAGAGAGACTTAATTTCCTACCTTGAAAGGACTTCTGAGTTCTTTTAAACTAATCTTGCATTCCCAATTCTTTATACTCTGACCCAAGCCTCAAACCATGGCGTGTCCTGCAGAGCTGGACTTGAGAGATGTACCTCTGACTTACTCCAGATAGTAAGATGCAAAGAGCATGGTCAGGAACTCTGTCATTTCTTTAGCGATTTACGCTCCTTTGAGAAATTTGGCCTCTTCTTGGCCTAGTAATATTCCCTGTATTATTGAATTTCATGGATCTGTTGATGTAGAGGTCGCTTCAAAGACTGTTCCTAAATTTCATGAATAATTCCATCCAATGTAATTCCTTTCATTGCCCCTAAGGAAAACTTGCCACAGATTTTCATAAATGTGGGACTATGGGAGACACAGCTAAAGTGGTGATTTCAATTTTGTTGGCCGTTGGCACCAGCTTTCAATATGCAAAGGCAACGGGAAAAAAAAAGAGAAAAGAAAATGAGAATGCAGCTTAAGTGACTTTAGTTCATTAGGAATGGAGTTGGTACCCACATGGCAAGGCATCATCCAACACATTTTCCTTCCATTGAAATGGGATCTCTGTCTTTGAGGCAGGTGTCTCAGTGGCCTTTGGGCCACTTGGAAACTTAAACATTTTGGCCTCACACTCACTTAATATTTCCTTGAGGCATGACCGGGAAATATACTGTGAATGATAATAATAATAGCAGCTAGAATTTTTGCATGCTGAGTATTTTCCAGATGCTGTGCGCAGCACTTTACATTTATTATCTCATTTAATACTGTCTACCCTATAAGGCACAGCCTAAGTCCCCACTTTGCACGTGTGGAAATTAAGATTAGGGAGGTTAAACAATTTAACTAATGTCCAGCACTAGGGAGTAGCAGAGCCATTATTTGAACCCAAATCACCTGAGTCTAGAACTCAGACTCTCGCTACATTTTTCTGTGGAGAATTTTGGATGCTTCAATAAATAAATAAGTTCCCCTCGTTGCAGCAATGCAGTGGCAGCACAGGGGATGTTATATAAATCTCCATCTGGTTTGGACAGTGTCAGTATACTGGTTACCTGGACAGCTACTAAGGAAGGATGCTCATCAGTTCTTTAGAACGTGACCTGCATAATACTGAGCAGAGTTGTCTGTTGATTCTCGTGTCTACCTTTGCGTCCACACTGACTCAGGTCAGTTAACAGGCGTATCTGGTTAGTCAGAAGAGTGGCAAAGACACTGTCTTAGTCAGCTTGGGCTACTATGGCAAATTACCGTAGACCAGGTGGCTTAAACAAAGACATTTATTTCTCACAGTTCCGGAAGTTAGAAGTCCAAAGTCAAGTGCAGCAGATTCAGTGTCTGATGGGGACCCCCTTCCTGACTGCAGACAGCCTCCTCCTTGTATCCTCACATGGTAGAGAGAGCTGTCATCTTTCTCCTGTCTCTGCTTATAAGGTCACTAATCCCATTCATGGGGGCTCCACCCTCATGACCTAATTACCTCCCTAAGGCCTCACTTCCAAATTCCATCACATTGAGAATTAGGGCTTCAACATAAGAATTTGGGAGGGGGGCTGGCCCCGTGGCCGAGTGGTTAAGTTCACGTGCTCCGCTGCAAGTGGCCCAGTGTTTCGTTGGTTCGAATCCTGGGCGTGGACATGGCACTGCTCATCAAGCCACTCTGAGGCAGCGTCCCACATGCCACAACTAGAAGGACCCACAACGAAGAATATACAACTATGTACCGGGGGGCTTTGGGGAGAAAAAGGAAAAAATAAAATCTTTAAAAAAAAAAAAAAAGAATTTGGGAGGGACACAAGAATTTAGTCCACAGCAGGTGAAAAAGTGTTCTGCGAGACAGTTGATGGGTGTCTTGGGTAGCTCTTCTCCTCCACCTCAGACACCACCTGCTTCCTTCCTTCCGTTTTCTTCACACTCGTAGGCAGGGAAATGCTCGTATTACTTAGTAACCAGTAAGTCCCAGATGGCCAAAAGGATCAAAGTTGCCATCATTTGCAGAAAACAACCTTGAGTTTCTTAGAGCCCCACATTATAATAGAACCAAAACCTCAAAGAAGATTTTAAGTTTCCCTAAATCCTACCGCCTAAGTTTGCGTGGACTTTCATAACAGGTCCCGTGTGGTTTTTTGCAGGAAGCCTTCACCGTTCCTTAGGTCGAGCAGCAGAGCTAAGTGGCCCCAGTCACATGTGCAGTGCTTGCCCGTTGCTTTCAGAAGCATTTCTGAGCAGGGGAATGCATTTCATGGCTTGCTTTCATACCCTCAGCTACTTCACAAGTTCAAGTTACAAGTGTGTGATTATAAGCTTATGAATGAATTCCTTCTCCCACGTTAAATACACAGGGGGCCCACTTTTTTATTCAACCTGCTTTGGCTGTATAATTTATGCACTCTGAATTTTGTAGTCTTTTTGTATAAAACTACTACTATGAATAAGGTTAACATTTATTTCATGCCACTTTTGTGTTACACATTTTATATATATTCCCAAATCCTCACAATATCCCTGAAGTCTGCATTTTAGACATGAATGAAGTGAAATTCAGAGAAGTGAGTCCCTGGCCTAGAGCTGTACAACTCGTGAATGCTGGTTATAACTAAAGTCCTTTTCATCTACTTTAACTGTCCAAGGGCTTTGCAAATAATTATTGTCAAATAATGAGATCTTCCTGTCTGTAAACTCCGTAATATTTCAGTCTATAATATTTCCTGAATATTTGCCACTGTCTCATCTGAGCCAGCTTGTAAGATGAAGGATATATATGACTATTTACTTGCCTGATATGTGCTGAGGCCTACTTGACTAACACACTTGTCTTTAAAAATGAAAAAAGAAAAGCTATTGAAGAAAGTGGAAGGATGTGACAAACCTATCATCATTAGACACACTTACTGCCTGATCTCCATTTGATCATGTTTCTCCTAACACTAATTTTCTTCCTGTCAATACTTTTAAAATGGTAAAACTAGCTAATCTACATTGAGGTTTACTTAAGCACTTATTCTTAGGTATTCTTGTAACAATTCCATGAAGTAATATAATTATATTAACTTGTATCAGTTAGCCTTTGCTGGGTAACAAACTAATGTAAGTGACTTAAAACAACAGTCATGTATTTAGCTCACAGTTTTGTGGGTCAGCAGTTTGGGCTGGCTTCAGCTGGATGATTCTTCTGGTCTCAGCTGAGGTCACTCCTGCATCTGCTGTCATTGTCAGTTTGGCAGGTGGTGGGCAAATGTAGGGGGGCTGGCTGTTTTGGAAGACTTCTCCTGAGCCACTTCCTCTCTGCTTTATGTGGTCTCTCATCTTCCAGCAGGCTAGTCCAGACTTACTCAGATAACAGGGGTCCCAGGAGACCAAGCAGAAGCAGGCAAGGCTTCTTGGGGCCTCAGCTCAGAATGGCACACCATCACTTCCACCTTGTTCTCTTGGCTAAAGAAAATCCTAAGGCCCAGAGTTGAGGGTTGAGGACTCTACCTCTCTTGGCAGGAGGAGCCAGAAAGTCACATTGCTAAGTGGGGATGGATGCAGAGAGGAAAAAATTGTGGCCATTTTTGCAACAGTCTACCAACCATTTGACAGATGAGATAATTTACACTTAAAAGAAACACAAGTTGGCTAAATTGCCTAGCCTTTAAAGGTGGAGCCAGGATTTGAATCAAAATTCTGTCTGACTCCAGAATTCAAGCTCTTAACCACTATGCAGGTTTGCCTCTGACTTTTCCCACGTTAATTTATCTTTCCACACATCTTGGTGGTCTTAGTGAAAGGGCTTTAAGAGCAATCATGAGTCTCTCACGGCACATATATCTTGGCTTCCTTTGGGACTGATTTTTCACATATGATTCTTGGGCCAAGAGCTGGAGGTTACATAAAATTCCATATTCTTGTGCCCATCAGAGTCTTAGTTATAATCTCCAAGGAGAAGTCTATGAAATACATTTTAAATAAACTCCTCTCCTACACACAATAAATTTTGAGAACTGTTTCTTTAGGAAAATTGTTTAACACTCTTTACTGTCCCTCGGCCCCTTAGTCGAAACCCCACCAATTGCCTGCAAGATGCAGTTCAGGCCCCTTTAAAAAACAAGTTCTACCCTGTTGTCAAGCAATAGTGAGAATAAATTCCCCCAGCCTTTCTGTGAAACAAAATCTACAACACTTTTATAACAGTTTTGAAGCCCACCCAAGATGGGGCTGACTAAGGTTGCCATCCCAAACCCTTAGGTTGTAAAATAACTACCACGGAGGGAAGGTAGCCTGAGCTGCACCCTCCCAACCACAGTGCCCATGCTTCCTCCTTGGCACTTGGTAGCTAAGAGCAAAGACCAGTACTTAGTCCACATTCAGTGATGGTAGGGCACTCTCAGCTCTTACATATCAGCCTCGGTAATAATGCCAATAATGTCAGACCTATAGGGAAGCAGAGAATCCATGAACTAAATCTCGGTGGTTTAAGAAATAAATGTCTCATCCAAAAGAGAATCTATTTCCAAACTTGAAGGGTAGCTGCAGGATGGAGACACAACAGTGGTGTGAATATGAACAGCTGCCATTTGTAAAAGAAAGCCATAGAAACAGGTGGATGGTCTGCTGCTAAGAGAGTGAGGAGAAATGACCATTAGCCCCAAATGAGATCGAGATGCTATTAACATGCCTAGTTTTTGGAAAATGCCAGTGGTCAATTGCTTTTGACCCTGTGAATGCAGCTGGCTGTCAGACTTCTATTTGTCTCTCACTTTCTAGAACCACCTCTTCAGTTTGTAATGGAAACTGGGGGGATGGTTTTCAAGTATCTGTTAGATGAGATACAGAAAAAGCAGAGCTAAGCAACAGTGATCCACCCTAGCACATGACTCATTAGGTCCAGAACCATTTGCTTTCCTGAGACAAGCATGCTTTTCAATCGTCTGATGTGGTCAAATCCTTAGGACAAAAAGTTTAAAACCCAAAGTTGGATAATTACTCCCAGTAACATGTTAGAAGAAGAATTACAACTCAGTTGCCTCTAGGGACCAGGCATGAAGACCGTTGCCCAGGTATAGTAAACAGGGGAGTGCTCATTCCTGTTCAAAGGGGAAGTCAGATTTAGCTGCCACCATCGGTACCCCGAGAGGCCAGGGGCCCGCTCTGTTCTCTAAAGGAGAGCTATAAAATCTGAAATTGTATATGAATTTCCTGATCTTTTATAGTGGCCACTACTTCAGTCTTTTCTTCAAATACAATGTAGACCAAAAAAAGAAAAAAATCTGAAAAACTACATCTGTAGATTGGATGTGGCCCTTGGGTCACCAGGTTGCACAATTTGCAACATCACTATTAGGTGAGTCAAATTAAATGCCTGCGAAACCAACTAAAATTTGGCATTTCAGTAAAACTAGTAATGGAAAATTTGCTCTTTGCTAGGCAAGCAAGTTAGCTGATAACACCAAGCCTGCTGTTAAAACTCATCAATTGTAATTCATGGTAAAGCCTCAATAACAGACTTACAACTCTGTTATGAAGTAGAAAGGGCCGGAGACACAGCACCCACGCACAGAGGCAGCTTACTGGTAATCTCAGAGTTACACACTGAGCAGACATGATTTGCTCAGATTTTTCAGCATCATCTGTGATGCAATAATTACACCCATAATCACATCAGTCACAAGAATGAATTGCAACAGAATTTTTTCCCAAAAGAAGCTGAATTTACTCTTCGATGAGAATCATATACAAATTCTGCTAAAAGTTATACATTTATTCCCCCTCAAATGTCCCAGTTAAGATCGACTTTAAAGTCAGCACATTGAATTTTGGTACTCTTGACCTGAATGAACGAAAAAGATGTATGTCTCTTCTATGGTGTCTCACGATTTAGGTAAGGATCAAAAGAATAAAATCAATGATAGGTTTTTTTTTTTTTTTTGAGTTAAAATGAGCTTAGAGATCTTTTCCTGGCTCCTCCCCAGGAAGCTGAGTCTTGACCCCTGTCACATGATGATCCTTAATTCAGATCCTGGTTCCTTTGTGGAAGGAGAAGTGGTGTCTGAGAACCAGATTATCCAAAAACACTTCAGTCATCACTGCCTACCACACAGGGAATAGCATTTTGAGCACAGAAGGAAACACGGATAATTTTTCAAGACCAGCTTTCTTCTTATTTGTATTAACTATAATCATTTTAATTCAATATGCTTCTAATTTTTGAAATTATTTCTACATACGTTAGATAACTTTGCACCTCATCACAATTCCATGAATTAGGGTGGGCAAACAGATCTTGTTCAGTTTTCTAATAAAGAAGTTGAGGCCTGGAAAGATTTATATATGTTAAACAAAGCTGCTGGCTGGCTAATTATTGACTGAGCCCGGACTGGAATCCTCTTGCTACTTTCCCATGCTAATTTTTTATTCATGCAACAGATCTTTACTGAGCATCTGTTTTGTACCAAGCTTTGTGCCGTGTACTAGTGAACAAGAAGACTTCTCCTGCTCTTGTAGAGCATATTTTATAGATGTGAATCCATCATGAATACCTTTATAGTACAAACAGCCTCATTCCTCATATCTAATTGAGTTAATATGTTCACCAGAATGGTTCCTTAAGAAATGGCCTGTATCAGCTTACTTCTAAGTCTCCAAGCCTCTCCTTTTCCTGTGCTTTATTAGAATATTTAAAGAAACAATCTTCTCCATCCTCCTTTCAATGATATTTGCAACAGACATAGGAATGTGGTCCCTCTAATATCTTTTTATGTAAATTTACACAGAGCCCCTTATTTATTTGCCCAGGAAAATTAACGCATGTTCTAGATAGGCATGAGGATTTCTAAATCTCAGGAGGAAGACTGGTAGTAGGGTGTTTTAGTAAGTTTTTTTTTTTTTAAGCTTTCAGATGTACATCGTAATATATTTCGAATTCTGTATAGATTACATCATGTTCACCACCCAAAAATTAATTATAGTCTATCCCCTCACATGTGAACCTAATCACCCCTTTTGCCCTCCCCCCCTTCCCCTATAGTAACCACCAATCCAATCTCCATTGCTATGTGTTAGTTTGTCATTGTTTTTATCTTCTGCTTATGAGTGAGATCACACAGTATTTGGCTTTCTACCTCTGACTAATTTCACTCAGCATAATACCCTCAAAGACCATCCGTGTTGTCACAAATGGCTGGATTTCATCATTTCTTATGGCTGAGTAGTATTCCATTGTGTATAAATACCACATCTTCTTTATCCATTTGTCCCTTGATGGGCACCCAGGTTGGTTCCAAGTCTTGGCTATTGTGTATAATGCTGCAATGAACCATAGGGGTGCAAGTATCTTTATGCGTTTGTGTTTTCAAGTTCTTTGGATAAATACCCAGCAGTGAGACAGCTGGATCATATGGTAGACCTATTCTTAATTTTCTGAGGATACTCCATACTGTTTTCCATAGTGCCTGCACCAGTTTGCACTCCCACCAGCAGTGTACAAGGGTTCCCCTCTCTCCACAGCCTCTCCAGCATTTGTTATTTCCTGTCTTGTTAATTATAGCCATTCTGACTGGAGTGAAGTGATACCTCATTGTAGTTTTGATTTGCATTTCCCTGATAACTAATAATGTTGAGCATCTTTTCATATGCGTGTTGGTCATCCGTATATCTTCTTTGGAGAAATCTCTGTTCAGATCTTTTGCCCATTTAGTAAGTGTTTTTTTTTTTTTTTCCATGGCAATGCAAGGGTAGTTAAAGCCATTCAAATAAGGATACACAGTGTGTTAGTCTATTCCTGGGACAGGAGATTAAGCTTGGAGGAAAGGTTTATTGATTTAATTATTCTGGTTGCTGTCCCTTATCCCAAGTCACTCTCTGTATATTATCATGAGTATTGAATACATAGTATAAATAGGTTTATGTCACTTAATTTTGAATAAGGTATAACAGGCATTTGAAATATGATTTATATTGTATTGAATTTTGATCCTAACAACCCTATAAAGTAGCTATTACTCTTCCAGTTATAAAGGTGAGCAGACTGAGAGGGTTAAGTAGCTTGTCCCGGGATTGGAGACTGAAGAACCCACATCCTTAACCCAATGCCACGTTGCAGAACCCCTGACAGAAATGTGTTTATAACACAAAAGTGCATACACATTAGTGATATGACTAGATTTATGAGATGGTTCTAACCACAAATTAAGCAAGACGTTGTTACATATAATTCTCTGACCCCAAATCCACAGCAAGATAACATCACCTCAGACCACCTCAGTTGTCTCCATTATCAGTTCCTGTTCTGGTAACCTTCCCAGAACACCCTCCTCCAGGCCTTCTCCCAAAGGCATGTGTCCGCTGGGCAAGAATGCTGAGACCTTGTGCACCAATGCATTTCTGAAGAATTTATGCATAAATGATTTACAGATCAAGTCCTATATTAATTTACTAACGGCACTGGGAAATTAAGTAAATCTTAGTAAAGTTAGAAATCCCTTCCCCATTTATATTTTATGAAATCTTTTAAAGATGTTTACGAATTAGGTTTGCTTCAAGTCGAGCCTCCCTTAGGAAGAAAATAAATTTTTTTAATTGTCACTCGCTTTAAAAAAAAACGACAAGCAAAAGGAAATCTGACTGTGAGGGGGGTTATATAACATGAATAACATCTATGCATTCCAGTCTTACATACCACCCCATTTCTCTAAGTTTCTCAAGAGTAAGAATACACTGTAACATCATGTATCATTTAGAGTTGGGTGTCACTGATTTTACTGATTTCCTCTATGTTTGAAGGGCTGAGCAGCTCAGGAAATGTGATTTCAGGTAAATCGCTAGCTGTGGCCAGATTATCAGGAGGAAATAATGTCTATAGAGAAATACTTATTTTCTAAGCATTGCAGCCCCAATTTCAGTGATCAAATGAAGCACATGGGAAAATATTTTAAATATCTGTAAAACTGAAGGCCTGAGCTCCTGAACACTGTGTCATCCTCATGAATGCATCTAGATCAGGAAACCAGTGAAAATATCAAGTTATGGGGATTTGAAATCAGTTGATAGTGACAACCACACTGGCAATTCTCATTGTGTAGTGATGGTATCCAAGCCCCTGCAAAGTGTGCCCAGTGTTTAGAAGCCATGTCACATGACACATAGTTATATTTAGCATATAAAAGACAATAAATATGGCAGCTAAACTTGGGTATTTGAGGACCAATGTGTGGAAGTAGGCTAATTAGGTGGCTCTGTCAGCAGAACAAGGATGGATGACTGGAAGTTCTATGGAGAAATGTATGTATAGAAGAAAGGACTTTGGAATGATTGACGCTGCCCAATGGTGAGCAAGGGCAGCCTTTCGAGGCTGGCATGTTCATGAGTCTGAGGCTGGAGACTTCCTTGTTGAGAATACCCACGTACCAGAAACTCTTGTGTTGGGTAGGAGATTGGAAGTCCTTCTAGTTCCCAGACTTGGTTACTTGTTGATTTCCAAACCAAGACTGGAAAAGCTGGTGAAAATTATGCCAGCCTAGCAAAGGGTAAAGTTTATCAGCCACACTGAAAGTCCAACTCCTAACTGCAAATTCTTCTTATTCAGGAACACAGTACCATGCAAAAGCTACACTGCACGCAAGTTGACAAAATCGTGGCACAGTATGACAAAGAGAAGTCGACTCATGAGAAAATCCTAGAGAAGGCAATGAAGAAGAAGGGGTAACAGTGTTTATTTCCTTCTGGAGGCTTCTTGCCTTTTTATGTTTTGTCTTTTCCCATAGTTCAGCTGCCCGTTTAGGGCAAGGAAGAACTTAATCTTGACTGTGTTTTCATCATTAAAAATGATTCCTGGAAAAGAGGAGACTCATTCAGCTGAAGGGAGTGATTGAAGTAGAAAAGGGAGCTTTATTCAAGTTCTACAGCTTTTGGTTAATGACGTAATAATTATGTCTCTCATGGGTTTGCCGTTCAGGTATGTTTAAGGTGAACAGGGGGAGAAGGAAGGACAAGGTAAAGTTGAGTAGAGAAAATTAAAAAAAAAAAATATTTTGTATAGCCAGAAAATACATAATAAGGTTGATGCACCTGAGGAAAAGAATGCAATCTTGATTTTTAGTATTATAAGAATCCTTAGCTTATGCCAATAGATAAGACTGTTGAATAAAACCTATCATTGCCTTTACTGTGAAGGATTTTGTCTAGAATTAAGCCAGGAGATTGTTTCCATAATGCTGCAAGCTCACTGAATAACAGACTAGAGGGAAAACATACTCAGTGCCAGCCATTGAGAAGTGTTAGATTTGATGAGAGACCTAGCATTTTTAGAATAATGCTTCTCTCAGAGACATTCTCAATTAATAATATAATGAAGCATTCTAACTTAGACCATAATAAATCAGAGCGTATATGTTGAAGACAGAGGCTCAGGACTTATTCTGGTTTCACCAATCATATGGATAATTCAAAGGAAAAAAAAATAATCACTGAAATAAGCAATAATGGTTGCTGGGAAATTGCCTAGTATATATTTCCTGCTCACAATAGAATAAGAAGCAAAAATTACCCTGTGATGCCAAGAAATGCTATTTTCTCTCTTGCTGGCATTTGTAAAAGACAAAAATTTGGCTTTACAAACAAAAAGGATTAAAAATTCACTTCAAGGCTGAGGACCTATTTTCCAGTCTTCATTCCAAATAATATTTTATTGAATAAATGAAAAATAACTTGAAGAAAAACAGAAACCAAAATGGAAACTGTGACAACAGACCCTTCCCAACGAAATAATTGTTAGGTCTGAAGTGTCTCTTTGTGAACTGGTTGAATTGAGTAATCATGATACAGATATTTTGTAAGGTGTGTGTATTACTTGAAAAACTGATGTTGCCCAATGAGGTATGGCATCCTATGTTTGATGAACAGATTGTCTTCATCAGAAAGCCTTGAAGCAAAGGCCCGTGAGAATGGGAAGATATCTAACATCTGGCATGCATTTGCAATTTTCCATTTTCAGGGGAAGTAATTGTCTTGAAATGAAAAAAGAAACAGAAATTAAAATTCAGACACTGACATCAGATCACAAATCTAAGGTAAGAAAATGCCTATTTTTACAGCAGCAACTTGCATAAGATACTTTGTAATTTTTTAGAAGCCATATGCATAGTATAAATCAGAAATAACAGTAGCCTGGGGCCAGTCTGGGAAGCCGAGGGATCCAGGGGTCCACATTTGTTCCAGACTCACTGGCTTTACAAAGAGCCATTTCATGGAACATTTTTTTCTTCATCTGTAGAAATATGCTAACAATATCCAAGTTGTCTGCTTCAGAGACATCAAATGAAACAATAAATGGACTAAAAGGAAATACTGTATAAAATACAGAATATGCTTCCCTATAGAAGTAACATTAAACATATGACAGAAAACCACCCAACTTGTGGGTTGAGTAACTCTGATACTTGCTCCATCCTAAATTTGCTGTGGAAATTAGAGATGAGAAAAAAATCATGAGTTGACATTCTAGGAGATGAGCTTCATTACTCCTATTTCCCAAAAAACACAAGAAAATGGGAGCTTAGGGGACCTTAATTAAGTTTGTGGACATTTAGGGCACTAAGCACTGAGTTCCAGTCAACAACACAAATAATTCTTCCAGCAATATTGGTTAGAAAAGGAAAGAAAAAAAACTTTTAAAGAAAGCTCCCAGCTATAGCTTTTCGTCAAACCAGCCAGCCTCCATATGTGTGCTTGCAGCTCCATCATCCGGCTCAGTGACCCTCCACATACATGGGCCAGCCATGCTGTTCAAGCTGAAGTTCTCCTTGGTGCTTTGTGTGTTGTGTTTGTTCTGCCTCAAAATCTATAGAGGCAGTGTGCCACGTGTCTTTGAGAGCTGTTCCCCACTTTCTCTTTCTCTCTTCTAAACTAGAATGTTTGAGAAGTAATGACTGAGCAACATGCCATGATTTTTAGATGCTTTCTATAAATGGGATGGTAGAAACCTTCCAACTGTACCAATTTGCTTTTGCTGCATAATAAACAATGCCAAAATTGAGTGGCTTAAGACAACTACCATTTATTAGCTCACAATTCAGTGGGTCAGAATTTGGGCTATACTCAACCGAGTGGTTCTTCTACTGATTTTTTCTGGGTTCATTCCTGTGTCTCCAGTCAGCTGGGATTGATAGCCTCACTCAGATATCTTGTGGTAGGCTGGCTGCTGGTGGCTTTTTCCTACATGACCTCTCATCCTCCGGTAGGCTGGCACAGGCTCCATCACAAGGTAGCCTCAGGGCTCCAGGCATAGCAAAGGGTGAGCACTTCCCAAACCTTTGCTTGCATCACATTTGCTCCTCTCTCATGGCTAAAGCAAGTCTCGAGGTCAGCCAGATTCAAGGAGGTGGAGAAATAGACTCTAGCATCGCTTTCTACCCCAGCAGTTGTTAGGGTTGACACAATAAGTCATGATCTGGGACTAGAAGAACGCAGAGTGTCTATTCAGACCTGTGGCCTTGTGGAAGTGAAGCTGGAAATGCATGCCGTGATGCAGAGAATTCTGATGGAATCGGTAAAGGAGCCCAAGGCCCAGACAATGGGAGGTGGGCAAGTTAGGCAGTGGAATAACAGATTATGGTTAAATATTTAGAGTTAAAGTGATTGATTTATTTTAATAAGCTATGACATCCTGATTCCCATTTATTTTTTGCAGGTTATAGGTATTGGTGGGAGGGATCTGAAATACATAACTAATACTCTGCCTACAGTTCATAGCTAATATATGAGAATTCCAGGTGGCACCATCCCCCTTTTCCTACACAGGTCAAAGAGATTGTGGCCCAGCACACAAAGGAGTGGTCAGAAATGATCAACACCCACAGTGCTGAGGAGCAAGAAATCCGGGACCTGCACCTCAGCCAGCAGTGCGAGCTGCTGAGAAAGCTCCTGATCAGTGCCCACGAGCAGCAAACCCAGCAGCTAAAACTGTCCCATGACAGGTAGGAGGGTTCCCGTCTCCGGAATAAACTCTAATTGTTTATAGAGACTAATTGTGTGTGTGAGCCAAGGCAGTAAGGAAAATCAATGTGACATATAATACCGAGCTTTTGTGTATACCATATCATACGGTCAGCGTGAGCAAGGTGAGCTGTAAGAAATGGCTTCTGCCATCAGAGGGCTTACAAGTGTTGGCAAGATATCAACACACATGAAAATTAAGTCAAATTACAAATTGTGTATGATATATACTAATAAGCGTCACAGTCTGAAGGAGCTCTGCTGCCTCCGGAGTGGTCACAGAGCCTTCACAGAATGGTGGGGCTACAACTGGCCTTTGCACATGATCTGGAGTCTTTCAGGAAGAAAAGGCACAGAAGGAGATAAAGAGCAGCCAGTTAAGCTCCTAGAGTTATCGCTTCTGATCATTCACTGGCTGACTGTGGAGACAACTTTCTCTACATGATTTTATTTATCTGCGAATTTTAGAAAGAGGGCCTGATCAAGAAACAGCAGAGAAGTATCAATTCATTTTTTTCTCTCCCTACTTCAGCACACTGAATTTTGCATTTAAAATACTGCAAATGGTGCTGGCCAAGTGGCTTAGTGATTGAGTACACGCACTCTGTTCTGGTGGCCCAGGGTTCACAGGTTTGGATCCTGGGCACAGACCTATGCACTGCTTGTCAAGCCATGCTGTGGCGACATCCCACATGCAAAATGGAGGAGGATTGGCACAGTTAGCTCAGCGACAGTCTTCCTCAAGCAAAAAGAGGCAACAGACGTTAGCTCAGGGCCAGTCTTCCTCACCAAAAATAAAAAATAAAATACTGCAAATGGAGAGCTGGACATTTCCCCTGACAGAAGAGTGTTTATATTGATTACATCTTTTTGTCACAGCTTTGTGGCAGCCTGCTTACTTCTCACTGAGTGTCTACCATATGCCACAGTTAGGGCCTATTGATACACACAAAAGAGTAGAAAATAGAAGCATTATACAAACAAACCAACCAAAAAACTTTTCAAATGCTAACTGCATAAATTATCTGGTTACATTCCCAAATTCCCAACCTTATTTTGGTGGGATAGATACAGCCATAAGAACATAATGTGTTTTTGCCATGGTTTCCCATTTTCTTTTGGGGCCCCTAGATGTGTACTGTGCTGTTTCCTGTGGGATAATCTTCTACACTCTATCCGTTTTAAAGTATTCTATTTCATTGTGTAGGTTTAGAAGTTGTCTTTTCTTTCTTCCCTTAGACACGCCCTTGATTCAGTACACAGAAAGGTCTGTTCATCACTCTGCCTTTGACCATTGCTGCAATACCAGAATTTAGATGTCTACCCTTATTCAAAGATACTTCACAGAATAAAACACTCTTTTCTAACCTTTCTTGTAGTTGAATAAAAAAAAAATTAGCCCGCAACAGTAGGCATTGTCCCAAAGAGAAAAACAAAGTAAACCAATTCTGCCAATACATGGGAAGTCATTTGAGGAGACCGTAACTTAATTACTACTTTACCTTAAAAAAAAATCCATGGCAGGGCTATTATTCAAAGCAATAGCGGTGTTGAAGCTTTTTCTCGAGCACCCCGTGGTTGTTGGTTGTTGGTTTTTTCCACCATCATGGCTATTGTTCATGGCTGAAATCTTGCCTTCTTAACACTTGTCATCAACATTTGGTCATTGATAAGTGCATGTTGAATGCGTGAATAAAGAAATGGTCAATTTACTACCAAGTTGTGGAAGAAACTGAGAGCCATTTTCTTGGGCCCGGGAGTTTGTGTACAGATTCCTGCCTCTGTGACCCAAAGGTCACTAACTGAAGAACTCTCCGTTCCAGCCTTGTCCATCCCCTTTGATGCGGCGCAAACACTGGACTCCTTGGTGTCTCGTTTCCAGACAGTGCTTCAAGGAGATCTCCATAGGGTCCAGAAAAAATTCTTTGTTAGTAACATTCGTTCGAGTATTCTGAATTGTATGCCTCTACTGTACACCTAAATAATCTAAAGATATCAGTCTTTGTCATGTGCACACATGCATTTGCACACACAGTGCACAGTCAACTGTAGACATCCTTTTTTCTACTTCCTGTGCTCATTTGAAACCGCTTAGGCCCCTTCTTGCCCATGGGCTGTCAGAAAACAGGAATGTCACTTGTGAGGGTTCGAATGTCCTCTCTCTCTCTTCCAGGCCCATCTGATCCCAAAAAACATGAGGCAGAGCTGGAAAATCCTTGTATGTTATGGACAAACATAATGTCTCTTCTTCCCCATCCATCACCATTACTTCACGCTAGGTGGCCCCCTGCCGCAGGGAGAAGCATCCTCATGGATTGAGGCTCCTTCCGTCCTTTTCTCAGAATCCAAAATAACTCAATGAGCTCAATAATGAAAAAAACATGAAGCAAGTCCTACTGTCACATGTGGGATTTGTTTTTTATTTTTTCATTTTTCTTTTAAAGTTAAATATCCATAACATAAAGTTTACCATTTAAACCCTTTTTAAGTATATGCCGTTAAGTCCATTGACTGTGTCGTGCAACATTACCACCAACTCTCTCCAGAACTTTTTCATCTTTTCCAACTGAAACTCTGTACCCGTGAAACACTAACGCCCCATTCCCTCTTCTCCCTGTCTGTCTGTTTTTAATGCAAAGGGAAAGCAAAGAAATGAGAGCACACCAGGCTAAGATTTCTATGGAAAATAGCAAGGCCATCAGCCAAGATAAATCTATCAAGAATAAAGCAGAACGGGAAAGGTAAGTCTCAGGATGCTCACTGTGGGGATGTAGCTTCGACTTGAAGACATAGACTCAACAGCGTTTGTGTGTGTATACACGCACGTATTCACATTCGAGATATACAAAACCCTGTGGGTTTTGACTAAGAATTCCGCTATTATAACTGCTCTGAAGATTTATTATTATTGCTGTAGAACAATTTACCACCAGTAAAATAAATTTACATTCAATATATGTTTACTCATTTACACACAAAATTGTATAAAATATGGCATAAAAATAAATATAATTCCAAAATACCCTTCCCGCATTCCATTGAGCCATTCTGCATGCATCTCACCTACTCAAGTGTAAGCCCATTCTGGATGGATCAGCTCTCCCAGCAGCGTGTAGAAAGACAGGCTACAGTTGCTGTCCAGCTACCCCAATTTCATTGGTTTTTAAAACACATCTCGGTTATTAACCATAATGAGTAATTTTAAACTTGAAATGTGATAATGTATAAAGCATAATACCATCTAGTGCATTCTCATGCTGAAGTTTTGTTGGATTAAATATGGCTTGGAATTCATGGGCCAGCAATGGGATATGGAATTCCACAGTAATTTGACCTGGAAATGAATTGCCTTTTCAACACTTTGGCTAAATTTCCCAATTGACACGGAATGTCATATGTGTCTCTCTAGAGAGATTAATACTCATTTTAATCAATGCTTATTTGTACTATCATGTTGTGGTATTTTTGGGTCTTTTTTATTTAAACAAAGGGCCATCCTCTGGATCTTATTCTCAGACAAGGAACTTTTTTTAAGGGCGTTATATATGTAGAAATGACACCATCCACTTTAGCTCAAAAACATAAAATATTACAGCCATAACAAATCCTCATTAATTTGAACTATTTTAGACTCTCCAAAGTGAAATATAGAACTCAACATAATAAATGTGCTAATTATTAAATAGCTCTTAATCAACTTTTTAAATATGTTGCAACGTGGACTTCAGTCCTGTTGAGGTCAAATTATCTTAAATTCTGAGTTAGTGATAACTTAATTAGCAATGTCTTTTAATTTCCTTGTTATAACTTTGTATCCAGTGGTAGGTGATTCTAAACCATCTATAAATGGCTGGTTTTTCCAAAAATAATTTCTCTATGCTAAATAGCTACCTTCTAAATACACACTGTGTGTGTGTGTGTGTGTATCCACCTAATCAACTACTGAGAAATAAAATTAAAAATTTATAATCAGAGAGCTAAGAAAGATGTAGAAGCTGAAAAACACTTCTAGTCTTGGGTCGAAGAAGACATTTCAACAGAAATTACACAATATTTATAACTGGATGACAATGCAGGCACTGTTTATCAATGTGTCGTTAAAGTGCACAGCAAAAGAAACAATCAACAAAGTGAAGCAACATATGGAATGGGAGGAAATATTTATAAACCATATGTCAGATAAGGGGTTAATATCCAAAATATATATGGAACTCATACAACTCAGTAGCAAAATAGCAAAAAAACAAATAATTCAATTAAAAAATGGACAGAGGATCTGAATAGACATTTTTCCAAAGAAGACATACAAATTGCCAACAGGTAATTGAAAAAGGCTCAGCATCACTAAGCATCAGGGAAATGCAAATCAAAACCACAGTGAGATATCACCTCACACTTGTTAGAATGGCTATTACCAAAAAGACAAGAGGTAACAAGTGTCAGCAAGGATGTGGAGAAAAGGGGACCCCCGGTACTGTTGGGAGGAATGTCAATTGTACAGCCACCATGGGGAACACTATGGAGGTTCCTCAAAAAATTAAAACCAGAACTACTATATAATCCAGCAGTCCCATTTCAGGATATATATCCAAAGGAAATGAAATCACTATCGAGAAGAGATATCTGCACCCTTGTATTCATTGCAGCATTATTCTCAATAGGCAAGACATAGAAACAACCTAAGTGTCCATCAATGGATTAATGGATAAGGAAATGTTTTGTATATATTATATCTATATATAATAACATAATATATATGAGTATTATACAACCATAAAAAGATGGAAATTCTGCCATTTGCAACAACATGGATGGAACTGGAGGGTATTATGCTAAGTGCTAAGTGAAATTAGTCAGACACAGAAAAGACAAATACTGTATGATCTCTCTTATACATATGTGGAATCTAAAAAAAAGCCAAACTCATAGAAACAGATTAGAATGGTAGTTACTAGGGGTTGGAGGCTAGAGGAATTAGGAACATGCTGATTAAAGGGTAAAAACTTCTGGGGATCTAAAGTACAGCATGGTGACTATAGTTAAAAATATGGTGTTATATGCTTGAAAGTTGCTAAGAGAGTAGATCTTAAGTGTTCTCACCACAGAAAAGGAAGGTAGCTAAAGTGATATTACAGTGAAAATTATAGCCTAGATGCTATATTTTTAAAAGAAATAAAAATTAATGAGCTAAAAACTGAAAGAGGATATGAAATTAGAAAAACAGAGTGAACCCAAAGATCTCAGATGGGAAGAAATAATAAATTTAAAAAGCAAAAAGTATTGAAATAGAAAACAAAAAGCAATAGAGAGTATCAGCAAAAACAAAAGCTTGTTATTAGAAACAAATAGTAAAATCAGTAAACCTCCAGCAAGACTGATCAAAAAGAGAAAGAGAGAGAAAGCACGAATTAGTAATATTAGGAATGAAAAGGGAAATAACTGCAGATACAATAAATAATTTTGAAAATCAAGACTACAATACTACCAATGAATTTGAAAACTTAGATCGAATGGACAATTTCCTAGAAAAATGTAAATCTCTAAAACTGACTGACACAGGAGAAAACCTGAAAAGACCTATAATAACTATTACAGAAATTCAATCAGTTATATGCCTCTTCAGTCATGAAGAACACTCCACCTCACCAATAATCAGGGAAATGCAAACTGAAACAACAGCGTGATGCCATTTCATGAAATCAACCAGTTAACACAAAAGTGAATGTCTGACAATATACAGAGTGGGAAAACGTGGAGAAAGGGTAGCACCCACATACTATGAATGGGAGTACAAATTAGGACAAGGGCTTTGGAGTAAAGATGAAGTTGTTCATTCCCTACCAACCTGCAAGTCAAGGTATGCAACCTGGAGAAATCTTCCCCTATATGCACAAGAAGATATGCCCTGCATTTCATTCATTTCTTTAGTCACCAGATACTTAGTGTGCCAAGTATTGCAGGGCCCTATGCACCAGATCATCGTAGCATTGTTCGGAAATAACCTACTTTTCACTAATGGCAAAATGGAAATATTGTAGTCTATTCATAAATGGAAAAATCAATACGGCAGATGAAAATAATGGAATAGTTTGAAACATTGCTATACCTCTAAAACATAAGGCTAAGTGATAAGTTATCGAAGGAAACCCAGACTATGTTACCATTTAGGTAAATTTGGAAAACATACAAAACAATATAGTCCAGCAGCATCCACATCACCTGGGAGCTTGTGAAATGCAGAACCTCAGGACCGCCCCGGACCCGCTTAATCGGACCCTCTGCCTGGCAATCTGTGTTTTGATAGTACCTCCAGGTGATTTGTATGCATGTGAAAGTATAAGAAGCACTTGTATATATTACATGTGGACATATCCATGTGTAATAAAGATATTAAAACATGGATGGGAAGGTCCACCCAAATTCGGAATAGTGGTTAGACCTGGAGAGAGAGAAGGGTGAGAAACAGAATCAGGGAGAAGACAAAGGGGGCTTAATTATATCTGTAACACTTTGTTTCTTTTAAAAATATGAGACAAGCATGGCAAAACATCAGTATTGACTAATCTGAGTGATGGCTACACAGATGTTATTTATATTTTTCTCTGTACATTGTATGTTTCAAAATTCCATAATAAAAATAAAAAGGAAGTGATGATCCCATCCAGATAATTAACTGGAATATAACTCTTTCATAGTTAATATTATGTGAATTCCATTCGATGTCATACCAACTGTCATTTGTACCTGTTGCTTTTAGGCGAGTCAGGGAGTTAAACAGCAGCAATACTAAAAAGTTTCTGGAAGAAAGAAAGAGAGTAAGTATTTTATAATTTTCTTGGCACTCTTCCTTTAAAAACTGTAAACAATAACTCATCCTTAGATATCAGACTTCTGGCTCATTTGCTTAATTTGATTTTTCTGTACATTAAACATTCTAATCGCTCCCTGAAAGCTAAAGTAATCTCTCCTAAAGTCTTTAAGGTAATTATTTGGCACCATTTTATACAGAAAATGAAGCCAGGTTTTAATCATGCCTAAGTACTCTGTTATTTTCTAAGATTTTGGCAGGAAACATCTTCCCAATAAGAATTATGGGTTTAAACTCTCCTAGTTTTCAGCTACTTTTATTTCTTCTTTATTATTATTATCTCCCTTACTTAAATGGTAAGCTTACTAGTCATTCCTCATCCACAAGTTTTAAGATTACAACCTGAAGTTCATCTGAATTTTCTTTTTTTTTGTTTTTTGCAGCTTGCAATGAAACAGTCCAAAGAAATGGATCAGCTGAAAAAAGTCCAGCTTGAACACCTAGAATTCCTAGAGAAACAGAATGAGCAGGTATTTCACCTAAAAAGCATAAAAAAACGTAGGCTGCCAGCCAGCTTTGGGAGGCAAATGCCACGGCCCACAGTGACCCTTCTGCTAACGCCAGTGACCTGAGTAGTGACATGGAAAGGTGGCTGGAAAAATTTGGTGCCTATTACTGTATTTTCCCCAATTCATCCAACATGAACTGAAAGTCTTCTTTTTTGAAGCGGGAGAGGAATGTGGCCATGGGGAAAAAAGAATCAAAAGTGATCATTTGAGTAGATTATGGGGATTCTAAGAATGACATTACTGAGAGGAGAAAACAAAGGTTATAAAGGACTTCTCCATTTTCATTTAGAGTTTTATAATTTGTAACCTAGAAGCAAGTGATATTATATTTAAGAGCAAACGAGAGAAAGCACCTATTTTCAATCTCAATCTAAAAATGAAGTTATAAAACTCTTAGGGCTTACAAGCAGGACCTAAAGTCATGAGCTGTGGTAATTCTACAAACCCCATAGAGTGGATGCCATACTCTGGGTGCGTTTTCCCAGCAAGGCAAAACACTAAATTAAAAAGTACACACAAATAAAAAGGGTTATCCAAAATCCAACTGTTTAGTGAGGCCATCAGGCATATACCAACACCAAGATAAATGGATGTTTACCTAAAGCAGAGGGCAGGTGGGCTCCATCGCAAATGGGCTGCAGCCCGTCAGCCATCCACAGTCTCATTTCAATGTGATGGAAATGCCTCTAGCGTAGATAGCCAAATGACCCTCAGCTGCAGTTTAAAATTCAGTCTATCTCAGTTCAAATTTCACTCTTCAGATATAGCTGGTTTGGATGTTATTATTTCTAGATAATTTACTTCCATCTAGAAACTATAAAGAGGTTTTGATGAAATACATACTTGTACTACATTGTTCTTTCGTATTTCCCTCCATCTATAAGGCAATCCTATTTAAGTATATTTTTTCAGAGTAAATGGCTTCCATTGAAGAACACTTAAGTAGGAATTACACTAAAAAGTACCTTTGCGAAAATAAAACCATAAAATCTTTTTTTTGTATTGCAATTGGGTAACAAATCCAACTTCTGGTTTCAGATTCTTGACTTTTTAGTGGATAGAAGTGTTATTCATCAACATCCTTCTGAGTTATGTTTCACATTTCCTTTTTAGCTAAATGCTTCTATTCATGAACAGTCCACAGATCCCCAGGGGAACACTAGATGTTTATTGTCCCATGGGTCCAGTTCATTTGACCAACTCATAGATACATCACGTTCTGGTACAAGTTACCCAGCTTATGTTTTTGCTCTTAAAGCACTGCTCAGAAAGTGTTCCTGGGGAGAAAATGACAATATGAATAAGGCGAAAGCCACCGTCTCCAAAACATTAGAATCTACTTCAGTGATTCAGGGCTGGGTGGGGATAAGGCTGCCTTAGAAGAAGGCACAATGAAGGTAAGGCACGGTCATGTTTCAGTTAACTAAATTAAGAAACTACTTAGAAATTATTGTGTTGCTTAGCAACAAGTTTGACTAAAGAATATAAATGTGCTAAAAATGACTCATCACTACAATGGTGGTGTATTTCAGAGCTAGAGAATACAGTTACCTGGTGGTTTTGGTCTCAGAACCAAAGTACACAATAAAAAAATCACTGTGAGCTTTTATCCCCATACATGGATAATTCAAACAGCACTAGAGTTCTTGCATTAGGATATTGGATTAGTGATAATTGTACTGATTTGACCATTTGGAAGGATAGTGGCTTTTTGTTCCAAAAATTCATATAATGCCTTTCAATATGTCATAAGTAATGTCTACCACCCACAACTGGTACTTGGAGTCACAGAAGCTTAAGAAAGCACAGAACACGCGAAGGCTTGAGACTTGATCAAGATTTAATGGGATTCAATGAAAATGAATTCAAGATATATTGATGCTTCTGGCAAATGTAGAATGTGGACTCGAATTTCTGTGTTAAGCTTTGCTTTACAAATATGGCCTATTCCATAACAAATTTAATCCCAGATCTTTCTAATACATAAATATATATATATATACATATTTGGAATTTAAAAGTCAGAGAGCTCTCAATTCACTGTTACTCAGTGTGTGAAAACACTGTCTTAGGCACAGGGCAAAAAATACAAACACTGACTCCGTTTTTTCCCTCCTAATAGGCAAGGTCTGGAGCTATGTAGGAGGGCTCCCTTCATGACCAACTAAACCTTTCATTGGCAGAAAACAGTTCCCTGTCTCCAGACAATCCCAAACTTTTATAACAATCACCCAAACCATTGTTAAACCCCAAGACTTTTTCTGTTTCTAAGCCAAAGATAAATTAATGTTAACATTCCCCCTTAATCTCTCCCTTTATGGCTTCTTACTGCTCTCCTGCCATTCCACACTATGAGTGCTCCCAGTCGCCCCAAAGCAAAGCGTGGAATGGATTTACTTAGTTAACTAGACCAGTGCTGAGGGCACTGGCGGAAACAACTCAAGTTTTAATATATTTTGGTCTTGATTCTGGATCCTAACCTGTGTCCTTTTTAAGCCACCTAATGGCCTTGTCTACTTGGTCAGCCAATTATTCATTTAAAACCCTAAAGGTCAGGGATTTTTTTCCAATTTAATTTTCCTGTGGACCTCCCAGCCACACGGTATCTCATCTTCTTGATGTGTACCATTTCAAACATTCACAGCTCCATGACTGTCACACCCAAGTTTTAAAAATTGATTCTTGTCATCAGTGCTATCATTTAATCAACAGAGGTGAGGGGTCTTCTAGAGGGAGGGATCCCCGCTCACTGCGGCAGTACAGAGGTGCAGTCCGGGTCAGTAGGCATTGGTTGTTTGTTTTGTTCTTTTTTTCTGTTGAGATCAACTCGGGGGAAGTTTGTCACTGATGGTTGTATACATGTTTTATTCTTAGCCTTTTGCTTTTCTGTATATGGTTTTGCATTCATTTCTCAAATTCACTTCAGTATTCATTTATTTTATTTGTTTTGTATGTATGACTCAATTTTGACATTACTATTTTTGTACAAACAGCTTTTGAAATCCTGTCATGCAGTGTCCCAAACGCAAGGTAGGACCGAAACTCTGATAAGCAAGACATTGCTTTCCTTCTCCACTATGTCAGTATCCTCGGTGCAGATCCATTTATGATTCACATCTGGTCATAACTAATTAATATCTCAAGGGTTTGGAGTTAAAAGCTTGATTATTTCATGCTTGGATTTCTGATATAATATTGAAATCGAAATGCCCAAATTCCTTAGAGAATTATTTCTGATGGAGTTTTAGCCAGCATTTCCCATTGCAGACCTGGAAAACTCAAGTCACGCTAATGCAGACAGAGCCAGGCATCAAGAACAGTGACATACGGTTGTCATCTGAACTGGCCACAGCTAAGACTGGGTCACAGAGTCAGCTCTCCCACAAACATTAAAGTGACTGCAATTAATTTTTAAAGCACCCCACTAAAAGTTCATTGATGGTTTTTAATGACAGAGAGTTATGGTCTGCGTGCAGAACATTATACAATGTTATTACACAATGACTCTTGTCATGGTTTCTGCTCGATCAGGTCTGCCAAGGACCCTAATCACCCCTCATAAGTAAAGTGACTGTATAATTGATTGTCCAAACCAGGATAGTTTTGAGAGTGAAAAGGGGCACTGGACTGCTTACTAGCCAGGACTACAGGCATAAGCTGGAACAGTCGCTGGCAAATCGGGATGAATGGTCATGCTCATATGAGAATGTGGCTCTTGGAATAATCTTTTAGTGTCATGTGATTCTTGCTTCTAAATTGTGTTCGACATTGTCTTTAAATACTAAAGGGGAGAAGCATAGGGAATCCTTTATTACTATTATTGAACATAAAAGTATTTGATTTCCAGAGCTAATAATGTTTCACTGTCATCTCTTATAAATACTGTTTGTGTCATAGTTTCATGTTTGTATATTTTTCTCCATTTCTTCATTTCTTTATTAGAGTATTACTATACTTTATGCATAAAAAAAAATCTGGGTAGAGGGATCCATCCTTCTCAAATGTAAGCTGAAAGATAGTATTCTTTGGTGTTATTATATCCATCCTCACCAAAATGAAATTGAAAGCCAAATATAAAAATCAGAAGAGGAAAGAAATCACTATGGTCCATGGGTTAAACTAATTTTGTAACAGGACTTCATTTGGGACATTCAGATACCCATGTATGATCCCCAGAGTTGATCCAACCCTCCTGCTCACCTTCCATGTAGTTGGAGTACCTAAGCAGACACGAATAGTAACATCAGAGCACTTCTGAGTCCTTCTCTGAGTTATACCTTTGTATATCCATGTTTCTATTCTTAAATGTCCTTTATTTCAAAGTGATGTGTCACTAAAAGAGGACAAGGGAACTTTATTGTTCCTCCAAAAGATATATGTGTTGATTGGGCAAAAGCATTTAATTGGAAAGTAAGAGTTGAAATGAACCCATAGATTTTCCCTCATTGCTAAGCAACTGTTTGTCACCAGAACCTGCCCCGCATCTGACACCTCTCTACCTCCCAAACCAGCTGGTTGTCTTCGTGACAGTCTTAATTCACGAGATTGAAGTCACCATGGCTTCCTTCCTGGGGTAGCCTATAACAAATTAATTACCGCAGAGAAGTGAAAGCCCATAGGCATAGTTTTTGGACGATAGGATTCCAAGAACCATACATCTTCCTGTAATGTTCTACCTCCAGGATACTCCAGCCAAACCAATGTGATATACTCCCACCTAAACTTCTCTGTCGGTTAGAGTCTGAGGGAATTACTTTTAATTAAATTTTAGGCTACTTGGGGAATAAATTGTGTATAAGCAACACTTATTCTAAAAGTGATCAAATTATCTATACATAGTCAAGGCAACATGTTAGTCTGTAGAAACTAAATCAAACATTTTGACGTGACATAGTCTAAATATCGAGTGACTGGCTCAGCCTCTCTTCAAATGATTTTCCTGGCACTGTGTAGACCAGACCTTCTCAAACTTTAATGTGCATAAAAATTTCCTGAGGGTCTTGTTAAAATGCAGATTCTGACTCAGTAGGTCTGGGGTGGAGTCCAAGATTCTGCATTTCTTATAAGGTCTCAGGTTATGCTGATACTGTTGGTCCATGGACTAAACTTTGAGTAGCAAGGACATAGTGACAGCATCAGTTTCATGGGAGAAAAGAGGCCAGGGATGCTACATGCCTTCAGGAAAGGATTTCAACCTGTAAGGCCATGTTTCTGATGTTACAGGCGAAGGAGATGCAGCAGATGGTGAAATTGGAAGCCGAGATGGACCGCAGACCAGCAACAGTAGTATGAAACTCCAAAACGCAAACTGACACAGCAAAACCACGCAGCATCAAAAGATCACTACCAAACTTCTGGACACAAATTCCATGGAAGAAAGCTGTTGTCCTTTGTGTTTCCTTTTGTGTGTAGACAAGACGTTACCTGAAACCACAGAGATTTAACCTTTGGGATATTGAATTTCCTTGGCCAACCACAAGTAGCTACAAATCCACAAAACTGACTATTCCAGTAAGGCAGAATTTAACCACTGACAATACAACTTAAACATGTTTGCCATAAATCCCATCACAAGTCAATGAGCTTGGTGTTCACAACTCTGCTTTGTGATGCTTTAGGACATGTTTGAGCTGCAGCAAAAATAGTGCATTAGCAATTTAATAGCGAGCGCATGCACTAGTAAAAACCCAACTCTGTCTACAAATTCATCAGCAGAAGTGGTGATCTGCTAAACAAATAATTTTGCAGAATTTTTCTACAGCTAAGTTACCTCATCAGTAAGTGCCATGTCTCTACCATGCCATAAGGAGCTAATTTCCTGTAAAAGTTGTGGAAATTATTAGAACCATAGAAAAATAGAACAGTGTACCTGTGCCAAAAGTCATCAGTACTCAAAGGAGAACTCTGTTAGGCACATTACACCTGACCTTGCTTTATAGGAATTGCTTCTGCTGATTCCAGATACTACAATTCACTATTACACCATAAAGATCGTGAAGTGGTTATTGGCAAACGTTTGTAAATGTGACCATGTATAAAGTATTTATACTCCTAATTCACACTGTTATAGAGCAAAATCATCTAAGTATTGCCACATGACAAGACTAGTAAACAGGAATCCTAGAACTATGTTTGCATGATGCACAAGCACCAATTAAGACTAATCCGTGCAGGCACAGTTAACCTAACGCCAAATAAATACTGGTTCAATAAACGTATGGCACAGAATATAATTTGACTATCAAGACTTTTCGCATAATGAAGAAGTCTATATATATGTGTATATGAATTATGTGGGCATTCTTGATACTTCAAGTTCTAGTTTCAAAAAAATACATAACTAATTTAATTTTACACAAAAATATTTATGCAGATTTTCAGAATTTCATATCAGGAAATAACCTTTTTATGTCTGTTAAATATCAAGACGATTTGCTACAGTGTTAATCTGCATGGTCTTTAAGCCTGCTGTAGTTGTGTGGCAGACAGTGCATGAGAAGTATTCCGCTGGGAATGGAGCCATGCCGCCGAAGCCAAGAGGAGCGCATGGAAACCTGGTAGTCTAGAACTAATCAGATTACTGATTGTAGGACACAGAACACCAACTGAATTGTTGTATATGCTTGTACAAACTGATTCTGTGTGTTCCTCTGAACAAAGCAGAGAAAATTATGTTACCGTCAATATTGAAACCAAACTTCCAACTTCTCTAATAAAAAATTAAAACACATTGAACCTGTCAGAGTATTTGCTCCCAAGGATGCTTTCCAGTAACGTTTTTGCCTTTTCCACAAATGATCTCTTCATTATTTTCAAAGGAGGCTTATTCATACCCACAACACACTTTTTCCCCCAAGTGACACAAAATAGGCTGATACTGGTTGACTCCCAAATGGAAGGTCCTTGTTTTTCGTTTTCTCATATTTACAATTTGGACTGGCTTCTGAGAAGTTTCTCTGGTTCCACATTTCCTTGGAATGTAAGACAGTGGGGTTACAGTACGTATCTTTCAGCACTAACAGCCCAAGAAAAATTATGACTTTAAAATAGCACCTCATTTGGATGGCCAATTTTCAAAGATTCCGAATGGCTCCTCCTCATCAAATGGAATGGCTTCTTCCAAGAGCTAAGCTCACCATTCTGTAGCCCTTGACTGAATCCATTACTTGCCTCTTTTCTTCTCTGCTTCTGAGAGGTGCCCTTAGTTTTCCCATTTTTCTGATCATTTCTTCACTGGCTTTTCATCCTCCTACACCACCAGAAGTATTTCTGTTCCAGTGTTATCTCCAGAGCTTCTTTTTTCTTTCACCCAGATTACTTTCAGTATTTGAGACATCTTACCCGCCGGAAGATTCCATCGTAGTAGGCTTAAAATGTACACACAGCTCAAATGTACAACAAAAGATGTGTTTTATTTTCAATTGTAAGTTCCTATCGCACTCAAATCCTGCACTTTCACTTATGAAAGAAAAAAATCATGCCAATTAAAGTAACCCAGTCTCTTCCAGGTTAAAAAACACTTTCCTTCAGAGGCATATTCAATCATTTCAAAGTCAAATCCCTGTTAGAGTTCCCTCCCTGTCCAAGAGGTCTCCCTGCTTCTTTCCCTAGCTGGCATCTGGGCGTAAGGGGACGCTCCTGTGTCCTCTGGCAGTGGAGAGGAGCATCTGTCTCCCCGCTGTTGCACTGTCCTAACTGCACTGCAGCTCTGCGAAGTGGGCCCTTCCATCCCAGCGTCCCAAGGTCCCTGCTCAGCCCAGTCTTCATTCCCGACTCAGTTCATTCCAGCATTCTTCTGAGATAAACAGGAACTTCTGGATCTTTGTGGGCTGTGGGGGACCCAGAAGTGCTAGTTCAGGTCCATCATTTATATACCTCCTCTGCCCCTTTGTCAGCTACTAGCGCCATGCTGTTCCAATGCCGTGGAGGTTTCTCCAGGAGGCCTGCAATTTCATAGAGCTATGCCCCAAGAAGCAAGAAGCAAGCCTGCTTTATACTGGGCCCCCAGCCTATCTGGCTTTCTACTGCATCTTGCCCCCTAGGACTTTTTGTTCCAATCAGGGCACTTGAATCTCAATTCTTACCTTTCTCCCTCTTCTCAGCCCAGAAAGGATATTCAGCTGCCCATTCATGCCAGTTTGGAATGCCCATACAGGACTGTGCTGCTTCTCTAAGGAGATTGTTCTTCTCATTTTAGAGGGATAAAAAGCTTCATGGAAAAGACACCGGATTGCCAAGACAGGGAAATCCATTGGGAGGTCAAATCAAATCTAAGACACCATTGATTATAACATACACCGTTATTTTATATACCATAAAGAATGAAAACATGCTGCCAATTAAACTATGGCATTCCATCCAGTGATTGTAAGACGCATCTCAATTTCAGAGATGTTAAAATGTGAAAAATATATGTATCTTGGAATCCATGAAGTATATAGTATTTCAAAAATAGTATACAAGTTACATCCCAAGCCTTATGGGAGGGAGTAAGTTTTAAAGACGAGGCACAAAAGAAACATTAGATCAGAAAACCTAACTCAGGGACACTTCTGCAGTTGGGTCTGAAATTTAGCCATGAGCTTCCCTGAAAGCAATTCAAAAACTGAAAGAAATCTTTCACCCTCTCTTCAGAGAAGCTTCTCTGTGTGTGTTTTCCCTTAGCTGCTTCATCCAATCACAGGTCTTCAATTTCTACTTCTCTGCAGTTCTCAAATCTTTAACTTTAGCCTTGACCTTTCTGCCCCTAAGCTATGGTTCTTCCTCTCAAATTTTCAGAGTTAAACAAATGGCCCACATGCACATTGTATGTAATTAATCAAAAATAGAGACCTTTCCTCCATCTGTCCTCATTTGTTTACTTTAATCCATATTGGGCACTAAACCCTGGGGCCATCTTGTTCTGCTTCATTTGCTCCCACATCCAGTCTGTTGATAAAACCTATGAAATCTACCCTAAATCTTGGGAGTTCCTAAATCTCTCGTCCCTTATAACTTCTCTCATTCCCCAGCACCCGGAATTTTTAGTAACTTCCTATTGAATTTCTTTGCCCTTCACATCCCTTTACACACACACACTGATTCATCTCCCAAAATGACAACTCTGATCATATTACTCTTCTGCCCATAAAAGCTGAATTCCTATCCACCACCTAAAGAATAAAGTTGCAATTACTGATATCAGCATTCAGTTCCTGGCCCTTACCTGCCTGCTCACCTAGCCAGTCTGGATTTATCACTGTTCCCTGTTTACAGACGTCTAACACACATCTTTGCTAGCCACATCACGTAATGTTCTGTCCTTACAAAGCAACCTCCAAAAATGCCACCTTCTGAAGCTCCCTCATTTCCCCAAGCAAGAAATATTCTGCCCTTCTGAATTTATCCATTTACACTTTAAGAGCTATTTGAGCATATGACTTTTCCACCAGCCTAGATTAATTTCTTTTCAGGCTCTGTTCATTTGCTTTGTGAAGAACAGGGAGTCAATAATGTTCAAATGACTAAATTATTTTCTGTGAGGTACAGTGAAGGATTGGTAACAGGCTGTGTAGCCTCTTGGACAGGGAATGTCTTTGAAAACCTGAATGAAAGGCTAAAATAAGCTTTCTTGTGCTTTGACTTCTCAATGTCAAGAAAACCAATTTTCCTCAATTCTTATTTTTAGTGTCCTTTCAAAACAGTATGACTATCACAGTGGGCCAACAGGCACTTAACAGTGTGGACCCATCAACATTAATTGTGACTGTGGAGAGTCAAGAGGGAATGCCCTGCATTATTGCAGTTTTGAGGGTGTCTTGGGCCTCATTCCAAGCCTTCAGTAGCTTAGAAGGCCACACTTTTCTGCAACTTCTCCTTGATGCTTTGCATTTAACAGAATCCCAAGCACAAACTTTAATAATTACATCTTTAATGTCATAATAAATCCTGTGTAGTGCCTCTGGGATGAATTTTTATGAGCTATCTTCTTTAATAATATTTCATGAAAATTGTTCTGCTTCATAGGTTAGAATAATGAAAAGATATTAGAGGAGGGAGCAGGGAGATGGTTAAAAATAGCAGCATCATTGCTTTTACATTAAAAGGAAAAATAGGTGACTATGCTTATCTCAATAAATGGTACAAAGCCTCTTTCTCTCCTCTCGAATTACTTTCTTGGAAATTTGGGGCAAGGGACAGTCCCCGAGCAGCTTCATCCTGGAAATTTTGAGAGCCTTAAAGTCACCACCAAGATAAATTTTGGAAAAATCTTCCAAAGGAGTCCGATTTAATATTGTATACCTAGTCACACCATGAACCAACAGCTTTAGGTAAATCAGAATGTACCAAAAATAAAATGAGGGAAAAAAGAATTTGACCCTTGGTTGTTTCTAAACTTTGATATAAAATTTGAATGAAGAAATGTTATACTGGTCCATCAAAATACTTACAGTTTACTCCTTTCAAGCGATGTATATATCTAATTTTCTCAAAATTTACACATAGCTTTTAACACTATCTTTTGCTTTCCCTTAGAAAAAACTTGATATTTGTATTAGGTTCTGGTGCCCATGACATAGCATGTTGATCTCTACGAACTGTAACACTATATTATGAATTCACTTACATGACCTTGACTATCACACAAATAGTTATATTGGATGTATATTCAGCATTGAACTAACTTTATTCACTGATCAGATTTACTAGGAGCCCACTATTGTCCTCTACACTTTCAACTAGTTTTTACTAGCAACACACTATTTTTTAAAAGTATATGTAATTATAGTTTTAGGCCATGCCAGCCTGGTAGATGGGTTGCATTAATGGTCCCAATTTTTCATGCCTTCCTGAATCCATGTCCTTTGGTAGCCCTCCTGCCCGAAGTCTGAGCTTGGCCATGTAATTTGCTTTTGCCAATGGGAGAGCAACAAACGACATGGCAGAGGCACATTTTTGTTTCTTCCCTTGGATCTCTGCCACTGCTGTGAGAACAAGTGCAGGCTGTCCTGCTGGTGGATGGGCAAACACAGAGTTGAGTTGCCCCATGCATCCCACCCACTGACAGCTGATGCATGAGCATGCATCTAAGACTAGCCAAGCCTTTCCCAGACAAGTGGAACTAGCCAGGCAACTTATAAATTCAGGAGAAACAGTAAATGGATGTTATGGAGTCTAAAACTAAAACTAAGTTTTAGGATGGTTTGTTTTGTGGCAGTAATAGCTAACTGATACAGCCAAGCCTTGGGAATGTGAAGATGAGAAAAGCATCATCTCAGAGCTCCAGAGATTGCACTTAATAAAAAAAGCCACTGGAACCACTGATGGGAGTGGGACATAGTTTTCTCTTCCAATAAATCACCCTGGACTATTAAGCCACCATGTTTGGTGTCCCTTGCATCTCATTGCGTCTACGTCTATTTTCTTTTGTCACCCTCCGTGGGTCTGTTAGTCACTTTCTCTAACATGGACTGCTGATGCTTTCAACTTTGTCACATGACATATACGTCTTTCTTCTTCTTTTACTTCCCCCCTCTTATCCCACCCCCACCCCCTATGTTTTGTTTTTAAACCTTCTCTTTCCTTCCTTTGGACTCCTTGGTCAATAAAATTACATCATGTGACAGCCTTGGCTGCTAATATTCACTAGTTGTTTTTGGATTTGTTTGTTTGAATTATGGGTCCTAGACTAGACACGCCAGAAAAATGGAAGGCATCCAGGTAAGTGGGGACTTGCTTTACCACATCACTTTGTCCAATCACATAAAATAGGAAACAGGTATTTTTAATTTAGTAGTCTAGCAATGGAAATATAAAGTATATGGAAGTTACATTGATTTTAAAGCAACATTTTAAAAGAGAATATAGAGGCATATATTAGATATTTCTAGTAGAAATTGTTAAATAATTTATGCTAAATAATATATGCTGAAATAAAATTCAACCGTAAAAATATTTTTTATGGCTTGTAAGTCTGTTAAGCAAACATCTGCCTGCTCATCTTATGTTCCAACAATTCCACTCCGAGAGAAATGAGTGCATCTGTTCACCAAAAAATATGTTCTCCATTCATAATAGTAAAACACTATAAACAATTCACATGTACACCAATAGAAGAAGGAATCAATAGAATACGATGTATCCACACAAAGTGCTTACCTTATGGTTCCATGTATATGAAAATCAAGAAAAGGTAATGCTAATCTTGAAGGAGGAGGTCAGAAGAGTGGTCCCTCCGTGAGAACCTTCTGGAATGATGGGAATGGTTTATAGAACTAGTTCTCAAAGTGTACACTAAGGATCTTTTTGTGGACCAATGTGTCCCCAAGAGGCTTTCAGAGAGTCTGCTAGGTCCTCTTGTCTCAAGTCCTTCTCTGTGAGAAGCCAAGTTTTCTTCATATACCTCAATGAAAAGGACATCACAACAGACTGAATGAGAAGGAAGATCTCAGATGATTTCTCTGAAGCCAGACATTAAAGAGATTTACAACAATGAAAGCAATGTCACTCTTCTCACCAGTTTTAGAAAATGTAGTTATTTTTATTAAAATATGCTATTTTAATAATATATTAGTTGTATCAACATATGAGTTTATTATGACTTTTTATTGGATTGATAAATATTTTGAATGTCCTCTGTTTCCATTTCTAACATAGTAATATTGACACATAATTCACATAAGAAAAAATTATTTGAGTTTCTTAAAAATTTAAGAGTGTAGGGGCTGGCCTGGTGGTGTAGCGGTTAAGTCCGCACACTCTGCTTCGGCAGCCAAGGGTTCGCTTGGTCAGATCCCAGGCACGGACCTACATACTGCTTATCAAGCCATGCTGTGGCAGGCATCCCACATATAAAATAGAGGAAGATGGGCACAGATGTTAGCTCAGGGCCAATCTTTCTCAACAACAAAAAAAGAAGGATTGGCGGTGGATGTTAGCTCAGGGCTAATCTTCCTCAAAAAAAAAAAAAGAATGAAAAAATAAGTTAAGTGTGTAAAGGGATCCTGAGACAAAAGATTTTGAGAACTGCTGGTCTATAACTTGAGCTGGTTGGTGGTTACATGAATGTTTACATAGGTAAACATTAATGGAACTACGCACTTAAGATTTGTGTACTTTATTGCATGTATGTATCTCAGTTAAAACCATGTTAAAAATACATTGGAAAATAGGTGTATGGTCATGGTATAAAGCAAATTGGGAAAAATTAAAATATACAGTACAATAAAATTGGGAAAATTAAAATATAACTTAGTATGAAAAAACACGTGTATACATTCAGAAGATCAGAAAGAATTATGCCAAAATAACAAAGCTTATTCTGAAGCCTGTTGCTAAGTGGGAACCAGCTAAGAGCCGTAATTATCTAGAAGAGTTTTGAGTTTAAAATTAAATCAGCATGCTTTTCTCCTCCATGGAGAGGCTGCTCCACTGAAAGAAAGAGCAGCAAAGCCTGTGCTGAGGGAGGGGAAGCAGAGTTTCACGCAGAATATGTTCTCTTATTCCTCCCTTCCAGCCTTTTCCAAGCCAACTCTCTGATTTACCAACAGAAAACGATTTGAACAAATACAAGAGTAACTCAGAGACTCTGACAAGGCATAAGAAATGACACAGCCAGAGAAAAGAGTAGGAAGATGCACGCAGAAAAAGAGGCAGCTGTCAGACCAAAAAGAAACTGGAAGAGAAATAAATTGGACATAACTAGTTCCAAGGGATTCTGCAGTAAAGTTGAGTAACAGTGTAAAGGAAAGTAGAAATGGATAAAACTGAAATCAGCAAAGAGACAGCAATTTCTACTTGTCCTGATCAGTGTGGCATCACACTGACTAGGGGTTAAATCCTAACTCCGGTATTTACCAGCTGCAGACTTTGAGCACGCTTCTTAACCTCACCGAATTTGAGCCTCCTCTCTGCAGAATGGGCATAATGCCACATACCTCAAAGGGCTGCTGTGGGAATTCAATGCAATTTTGAATGCAAAGAGCATACATTTCTGGGCATATCCCAAGTGTTAGATGAGTGGTGTCTTTAAAGATCACTTATGGCTGTGTTTATTACCAATTTTGCTGAGAACTCCACAGTAATAATCAAAGGAATCCCTTTTAGGAATATTTAAATCTTATCACTTCATTATTTTTGCCTGGTGTATGAAGACATGATTTTAAATTTTTGAAAAAATGTATTATGTCGATACATCATTAATGATTGATGGACAAATTTCGTTTCAATAAGATGTTTAATAATATTCATTAGATATCTTTAGAGAGAGAATTACATCTTTTTCAATATACCAAGCTTTAAAGGAAGATGGTACATTTTATTTATTTATTTACCAGTTGATGGACATTTGGGTTACTTCCAGTTTTGGGCTATTATGAATGATGCTGCTATGAACATTCATGTACAAGTTTTTGTGTGAACATATGTTTTCATTTCTCTTGGGTATATACCCAGGAGTGGAATTGCTGGGTCATGAGGTAACTCTGTATGTTCAACTTTTGGGAAACTGTAAGACTGTTATCCTCAAAGTGGCTGCGTCATTTTACATACCCACTGGCAATGTATGAGGGTTCTGACCTCCCTACATCTTTGGTAACATTTGTTAATATCTGTCTTTTTGATCATAGCCATCCTAGTATGTGTGTGGTGGTATTTCATAGTGGTTTTGATTTGCATTTCTCTGATGATTAATGATATTAAGTATCTTTTAAAATGCTAATTGGCCATTTGTATATCTTTTTTGGACAAATGTTTATTCAGAGACTTTGCCCATTTTTAAATTGGCTTGTCTTTTTATTATTGAGTTGTAGAAATTCTTTATACATTTTAAATACTGGTCCTTTATCAGATATATGATTTGCAAAAACTTTCTCCCATTCTGTGGGTTGTCTTTTCACTTTCCTGATGGTGTCCTTTGAAGCACAAAAGGTTTTAATTTTGATGAAATCTAATTTATCTATTTTTTTCTTTTGTTCCTTGTGCTTTTGGTGTCATATCTAAGAGTCCATTGCTTAATCCAAGGTCACTAAGGTTTACGCCTGTTTTCTTCTAAGAGTTTCATACTTTTAGCTCTTACATTTAGATCCTTGATCCATTTTGAATTCATTTTTGTATATGATGTGAGATAAGGGTCTAACTCCATTCTTTGTATATAGATATCTAGCTGTCCCAGCATCATTTATTGAAAAGACTATTCTTTCCCCATTGAATTGTCTTGGCACTCATGTTGAATATCAATTGATCATAAATGTGAAGGTAAATTCACTTTTAAAACTCCCATCATGCCCACTGACATTGTTCAAGATATGGATGACTTTCACTTAACCAAATTCAATGGTCACTTCTACATGCTCATCTGAATCTCTCAGCAGTGTTTGACACAGTCAGCCATTGCCTCATTCTTGAAATGCTGTCCTCTCTTTGTCTTTGTGACCACATGCTATACACAGGCACAAACTTACCATGTTTCAGTCCCACTTTCTCCAAAGAAACACCTCTTCTTTCTTCCATGCAGAGAAGGTGGACCTCAGAAATCTCCTGTCCCTGAAGCTCTCATCCCACAACACCCTCCTTCATTATGCCCTGCTCAGAATGGGATGCTGAACTTATGATTCACGCCACATCAGTTGGCAACTAGTTCTAGACTTTTATCTTTTACTCTGACTTTTACATGCTTTACTCTCATCACCCCAGTTCCTTGCCACGTGGCCCAGTATATAGGCCCTCTTCACAACACGGCAGCTTATTGTTTCAAGGCTAGCCGCACAATCTCTCTGTTGTATCCCTCTTCTTTCAGGTAGGGCCCTGTCCCCTTCAGGGGCTCACTTGATTAGATCAGGCTCACCCAGGATAATCTCCATTTTGATTAGTTCAAATTCAACTGGTTTGGTACCTTAATCACTTCTACAAAATTCCTTCAACTTTGTAATGTAATATAACCTAATCAAGGAAGTGAAATTCATCATATTCAGTCCTGCCTACCCTCAAGAGGAAGGGATTACACAGGGTATGTACACAAGGGACAGGAATATTTATTAGAGGACATCTTAGATTTCTGCCTAACCACGCACACACACACTCACCTCCTAGCACAAGCCCTGAATGGTAAAGTTAAATCTTACATATTTATAGCATTTAACGGCCTCTCTCATTTAATCCCCATGTTACAGGCAAGTCAAGAATGTTAGCACCATTGTATAGATGGAGAAATTGTTGAGTCCAAGGTCACAAAGCCACACAGTGGGAGAATAAAGAATTTATTCTCCAGTCTCCAAACTTCTCTTCTCTACAGAACCACCACCCTGTGACAAAGATCATCATGTCTTATATCTAAAAACCACGATCACAATACCACCTGACGTTTTACAATTACAGTTAACAAAGCATTGCCACAGACACAATATTATTTAATTGTCATGGCAACCTCATAGTGCTGGCTTTATCATGTCTTCTTCAAATCCGAAAATGATTGAATGAGTCCCACAGCACAGCACATAACACAGGAAAGAACAAATAATAAGTCCTTTGCTTTTGGTGCTGTTATAAATCAATTTATATATACCACCACAGGAGGTGGTATGGGGAAAATGCAAAGGGATATTATCCCTGTCCTAGAAGGATTTATTTGTTGATAAAACCACAGAACTTAGTAAATCCAGAGCATTTCTAACGTTAATTCAATTTGATTTAAATAACACCAATCAAAAAGGAGTTCAGCAGCATAATAAAATCTAAACTGGACTTTGCCTTTGAAAGTCTAGCCTGGGGTCCACAAACTATGCCCCATTGGCCAAATCTGGTCTGCTACCTATTTTGTATGGCCCATGAGCTAGAATATTTACATTTCTCAGTGGTTGGGAACATTTTTAAAGAAAACTATCTGACTCATAAAAATTATATGAAATTCAAATTTCAGTGTCTGAAATAAAGTTGTATTGGAACGTAGACATACTCATCCATGGTTGAGTGATATGGTTGCTTTCGTGATATAACAGCAGGGCCAGGCAGTTGTGATGGAAACTCTGTAGCTCAAAGTCTAAAGTGTTTATTATCTTGCCCTTTACAGAGAAAGTCTGGTGGCCCCTGATCCAGCTCACTCAAGCTGAGTAAAGAAGAGGGAAGAGATGGAGGTACCCCAAGAGCTGAGGAGCCAAGTGGTGAGAACCCAGGTCTCCAGCTTCCGGAGAGAAGCAGCAATAAAGGGCCCTCAAAGACACAGGCATTCCCAAACCCAGGGTCTGGTCAGTGGCAGAATTTCAGATGAGGAGGCTACCTGACTGCCCTACAAGCCTTTGGAAAGGAGTTGCCTTAGATATAGAGCCCAGTCCATGTTCCATGGAACAAGGAACAATGGCAGGAGTGACCTCAGACTGAGAGCTGGGAGGCTCCCCCATTCCCCAAGAACTCACAGTGTCATTGTATACTCCTAAGGAAGGGGAATAAGACAATTAAGCAATGCTGGAAGTCTCAAAAAGTAAACCCTCAGACAAGGCTGAGCAAGCTCCTGGGGCTGGAGAAAGCCCTCAGGAAGAAGCCACAGGTGCTTGACATAGGAAGCATGCACAAGACTGCAGGGGGGTCCCCGGAGATAAAAGTGGGGCACCAAGAGTATCTGCTGACCTGGGCTTCCACTCAGCTTTGGAGAGTTAGTGGGATTGGGAGAAGAGATTCACATTAGACTTATTTTGATTTAAAAAAAAAATAAAGAAATGGTACTTCCAGGTGCCAGAGCTTGCTGCATGCCCATGTATGAATCTTGTTTCCCTATTAGACAGCAAACTCCTCAATGTTATGCAAAAAGATGAGTCTTGACATTTGCTTAATGGATTAGCCAATCAGGAAAAAATACTAAGAGATTTTTGCTCTCTCTTTTCTCCTTCATCCCTTATCCTCTGGTATGGAGGGTCCTGGTGAGAAATGTAGACAACAACAACAAAAATCATGAATAATCCACAATAAATTACTCTTGAATGATCACAATTGATCATTCAAGTGATCAGTGAGAGTTGATCAGTTCTAGATCTTTATTTCCCATCTCAAATATTTTAACAGATAGAACAGAAAACATGACATACACAGATGGTGTAATATGTGTTACGCTTTAATAACAGCAAAACCTCTAGAGACGCGACTGGGTAGTCTGGGTTTTGTTTTTTGTTTTTGTTTTTGTTTTTTCTTTTTGCTTTTGTTTTATGACTTTAAAAAAAATACAAAAGATGGTAGTGTTTCCAGTTGAAATGGAATCCAGCCAGCCTTTCATATTTCAAAGGGTTTATAATGGAGAAAATAGCCCATAAGTGGGTCATGAACAATCTTGCCCATTAATCATCCCAGGTCCACTGCGTGTGCATGCCAAGTGCCAAGAAAGCCACAAGGCTCTGTCTCAAGGACAAAGTGCTTTTTTAAATTTACTTCTCAATGTGAAAATCTAATATTTGGGTTAATATTTTGCATTTGCATGAGAAAGTGGACCCTCCACTAAGAGGCAGGGCAAAGCAACAAAGCCTTGAAGTAGCAGGAAGGATCCTTAGTAATCGGATTCAGAAGTTTATATGTCCATCAATTCCTCCTCAGTGACCTCCACCTAAAGCTGCCATTGGATACACAGGCATTTTGAACTTAAGTTATTCAAAACAGAATTCCTGGGTTGTTGTTTACTCACTCCTCCACATTTCAGTTATTAATAGTATTACCATCTTCCCAGCTTCATGTTAAAATTCTAAGAATAATCTTGATTACTCTCTTCCTCTCATCCCCTTGGTCCAATCCACAAGTAAGTATTACTGGCTCTTCCTCCAAAATTTTTCTGGGATAGAATCAGTTTTAAACTCTCCTGGAGTAATCACCCTGGTTGTTGCCACCATCATGTCTCACTTTGACTACCATAACAGCCCCCTCATTTCATTTTCATCCGTTCTTGAACCCCTACAACACTTTCTCCACACAGAGCAGCGTGACTCTCTCAAAGTATAAATCGGATCATGTAACTCATCTGCTTAAAATCCTCTAATGCTTCCCTCTCCACTAAAAATAAAAGCCAAACTCCTTTGCTGAGCCTGTAAATCTTCACATGATCTGGTCCTGCTAGTTTAGTTATCTATTGTTGCATAACAAACCATCCCAAAACTTTGTGCTTGTAGCAACAACAATTTATTGTTTCTCATGATATTCAATAGAAGAACAGCTGGCCAGTCTTTCTGCTCCATTTGGTATTGGCTGGGGATACTTGTATGGCTGCATTTGGTTGGGAACCCAACTAGGGCTGAAATGGCTGACATTGCTTTACTCGCATGTCTGGTGCCTCAGTGGGGACGGCTGCCTGGGCTTCTCCCTCTCCCCATGGTCTGTCAGCATTTAGTGGTCAAGTTTAAGCTTCTTTTCCTGGCAGTTGAATCTCAAGAAAAAAGCAAAGGAAGCTGCCAGCATTCTTAAAACCTAAGCCAAAACATACAACATCACTTCTGCCACATTCTGTTGGTCAAGGCAAGTCACAAAGGCAGCCCAGACTCAAGGGGAGAGAAGACAGACCTGCCTCTTGATTGGAGGAGTGATATAAATGAACAGGAATGGAAGGAATTTTTGGCAACCATTTTTAGAAATAATCTTCTACATCTACCTGCCTGTCTAATCTAATCTCATACCACCCTACCCAAGCCACAGTGGGCATCTTTCTCTTTCTAATAGATGCTGAGATAGAGCCTGCTGGAATTCCTGCCAATATCCTTCTGCTCATCTTCTACAGAACAGAACTTCTGAATTTCAGCTAGATTCATGGTTTTCCAGAATAAATACTACATTTCTCAGGCTCCCTTGAAGCAAGTTACGACCATGCGACTACGTTCTGGGCAATGAAACATCAGTGGAAGCTTTAGCAAACATTCCTTTAAACACAGCAGTTGTCTCTCTTTTGACTCATTTCTTCATGTACCTTTTGCTTGTTAGACCATGAGGGGTCATTGAGAATGAAGTCCTTTCCAGGTTGGAGGAGCCTGAGTCTCTGAGACCTTGGAACAGCCTACCAGTCCTGGAGCCATGTTCCTTGGACTTTTATTTGAGAGAAATACACTGCTGTCTTGTTTAAGCCATAGTTATTTTGGATTTTCCATCTTTCACAGCCAGAATTAATTCTTACTGATGAGCAGGTCCTGCAGAGGAATCAGCAAGAGCAAAGGACTTCAGGCGGGAGAACATTCAGAAAGTGAGCAGAGTGAAGGGGGTTGAGGGATTGTAGAAGAGGTAACAGTGGCCACATCATGTAGAGCCTTATATGCTTGGCTTTTTCATCTGAAGTAAACAGGAAACCAATGCAGAGTTTTGAGAAGGAAGCGACATGGTCTTACCTACACCGTGGAACCACTCTTGATCCCATGTGAAATAAAGGCCATGCGAGGGCCAGGGGCAGAAGCAGGGGGCTCTAGGAACTTTTTCAACTATATGAGAGGTATTGGGGAATAGAGCAAGGAGACAGCAATGAAGATGGTGAGAAGTGGTCAGATCATGAATCTGGTTTACAAGGAGAGATGGCAGGATTTGCTGATGAATTGGATGCGGGGTATAAGGGAACAGGAGAAGTCAATGGTGGTTTCAAAGCTTTTTGTCTGAACAACTGGAGTTGCTCCTAACTGTGATGGAGGAGGTTGAGAAGGAGCACGTTTTTAGAGCGCGGTGGCAAGGGGAAAAACAGGAGTTTGGTTTTGGACATTGTATTATCAGGATTCTACAGGAAAACCAAACCAATAGAGTGTGTGTATATATATAGGGAGATTTATTTTAAGAAATTGGCTCATGTGATTATGGATGCTGGCAAGTCTGAGATCTGCAGGGCAGGTCAGCAGGCTAGATATCCAAGGAAGAGTTGACTTTGCAGCACAAATAGGAAGCCAGTCTGGAAGCAGAATCCCCTCTCCCTTGAGGGACCACAGTATTTTCTCTTAAGGCTGTCAACTTACTGGATGAAGCCCACTTGCATTATGAAGAGTAATCTGCATTACTAAGGGTCTACTTATTTAAATGTTGATCACATCTAAAAAGTACTTTCACAACAAATCTAATCCTGTGTTTGACCAAACATCTAGGCGCCATAGCCTAGCCAAGTTAACACATAAAATTAACTATTGTGGACATGTTAACTTAGAAATGTCTTTATATATTCTACCGGAGACATTGAGTAGGCAAGTGATTTATTTGAGGCAAACATTTGGGATCATCAACATACGTATTTCATTTAAAGAAACAAGATTGAATGACATAACCAACTGAGTGTGTGTAGTAAAAGAAGAGGTTTGAGGACTGGGCATTCCAGCCTTAAGAGTTAAAACAGGTGAGGAGGAAGCACCAAACAGAACTGTGAAGAGGCCCGTGATCCGTGAGAGTTGCCAGGAGAGAACGGCATTCTGGAAACCAATGAACAAAGTGCTTCCAGGATGAGGAAATGATCATTGTGTCAAATTTTGCTGATAGATCAGGTAAAACCTGAGAATTTGCCATTGGATTTGGCAAGTTGGAAATCATGAATAACCTCAGGTATCAGTTAGGGTGCAACCAGAGAAACAGAACAAATAGGAGATATATATCAAGAGATTTATTGCAAGGAATTGGCTTATACAATTGTGGGGGCTGCCTAGGCAAGTCTGAATTCCACATGGCAGGCCATGAGGAAGGACAGGCTGGAACTCTTAGGCATGGTTTGAAGCTTGTGTCCACAGGCAGATTTTTCTCCCTCAGGAAAGCCTCTACTCTGATCTTAAGGCCCTCAACTAATTGGATGAGGTCCACCAGATTATCTGAAATCTCTCCCTTGCTTAAAATCAACTGATTATGCCTTAATAAACATGAAAAATCTCAAATAAGCAATCTTAAACTACAGCTAACAGAATTAGAAAAAGAACAAAGAAAGCCCAAACTCAGAAGAAGGAGGGAAACAATAAAAATTAGAGCATAAATAAATGAAATTGAAACAAAAAAGACAGTAGAAAGAATCAAGGAAACAAAAAGATGGTTCTTTGAGAAGATAAACAAAATTGGCAAACCCTTAGCCAGACTAAGAAAAAAAGAGAGAAGCCTTAAATAGAAATGAAAGAGGAGAAATCACAATGGATAGCACGGAAATACAAAAGATTGTAAGGGAATACTATGAAAAACTGTATTCCAACAAATTGGACAATCTAGAAGAAATGGTTAAATTATTAGACTCTTACAACCTCCCAAAACTGGATCAAGAAGAAATAGAGAATCTGAATAGACCAATCACAAGTAAAGAGATTGAAACAGTAATCAAAAACCTCTCCAAAAATAAAAGTCCAGGACCAGACAACTTCACTGAAGAATTCTACCAAACATTCAAAGATTTATTACCTATACTTCTCAATTATTCCAAAAACTTGAGGAAGATGGAATACTTCCTAACGCATTTTACAAGGCCAACATAACCCTGATACCAAAGCCAGACAAGGACAACACAAAAAGGGAAAATTACAAGCCAACATCAATGAGAAACATAGATGCAAAAATCCTCAACAAAATGTTGGCAAACTAATACAGCAATATGTTAAAAAGATCATACACCATGATCAAGTGGGATTTATACCAAGGGCACAGGGATGGTTCAACATCCATAAATCAATCAACGTGATACACTGCATTAACAAAATGAGGAATAAAAACCACATGATCATCTCAATAGATGCAGAGAAAGCATTTGACAAGATCCAACATCCATTTATGATGAAAACTCTCAATAAAATAAGTATAGAAGGAAAGTACCTCAACATAATAAAGGCCATATGTGACAAACCCACAGCCAACATCATACTCAACAGGGAAAAAGTGAAAGCCATCTCTCTGAGGACAGGAACAAGACAAGGGTGCCCACTCTCACAATCTTATTCAACATAGTACTGTAGGTTTTGGCCAGAGCAATAAGGCAAGAAAAAGAAATAAAAGGAATCCAAATAGGCAATGAAGAAATGAAACTCCTGCTGTTTGCAGATGACATGATTTTATATATAGAAAACTCTAAAGAATCCATTGGAAAACTATTATAAATAATCAACAACTACAGCAAAGTTGCAGGGTACAAAATGAACTTACAAAAATCAGTTGCATTTCTATACTCTAATAATGAACTAACAGAAAGAGAACTCAAGAATACAATCCCATTTACAATCACAAAAAAACTAATAAAATATCTAGGAATAAATTTAACCAATAAATTTAACCAAGGAGGTAAAAGATCTATACAATGAAAACTATAAGACATTATTGAAAGAAATTGATGATGGCATAAATAAAGGGAAAGATATTCCATGCACATGGATTGGAAGAATAAATATAATCAAAATGTCCATACTACCTAAAGCAATCTACAGATTCAATGCAATCCCGATCAGAATACCAATGACATTCTTCACAGAAATAGAACAAAGAATCCTAAAATATATATAGGGCAACAAAAGATCCTGAATAGCTAAAGCAATCCTGAGAAAAAAGAACAAAGCTGGAGGCATCAGAATCCCTGACTTCAAAATACACTACAAAGCCATAGTAATCAAAACAGCATGGTACTGGTACAAAAACAGGCATACAGATCAATGGAACAGAATGGAAAGCTCAGAAATAAAATCACACATCTATGGACAGCTAATCTTTGACAAAGGAGCCAAGAACATACAATGGATAAAGGAAAGTCTCTTCAATAAATGGTGTTGGTAAAACTGGACAGCCACATGCAAAAGAATGAAAGTAGACCATTTTCTTTTGCCATACACAAAAATAAACTCAAAATGGATCAAAGACTTGAAGGTAACACTTGAAACCATAAAACTTCTAAAAGAAAATATAGACAGTACACTCTTTGACATCAGTCTTAAAAGGATCTTTTTGAATATCATGTCTACTTGGACAAGGGAAACTAAAGAAAAAATAAACAAGTGGGACTTCATCAGACTAAAGAGCTTCTGCAAGGCGAAGGAAGCCAGGATCAAAATGAAAAGACAACCCACCACTGGGAAAAAATATTTGCAAATCATATATCTGACAAGAAGTTAATCTCCATAATATATAAAGAATTCACACAACTGAACAGCAATAAAACAAACAATCTGATCAAAAAATAGGCAGAGGATGTGAACGGACATTTTTACAAAGAAGATATACAGATGGCCAATAGATACATGAAGAGATGCTCAACATCAGTAATCATCAGGGAAATGCAGATTGAAACTACACTTAGATAACACCTTACATCTGTTAGAATGGCTATAATCACCAAGACAAAAAATAACAAGCACTGGAGAGGATGTGGAGAAAAGGGAACTCTCATACAGTGCTGGTGGGAATGCAAACTGATGCAGCCACTATGGAAAACAATATGGAGATTTCTCAAAAAATTAAAAATGGAAGTACCATATGACCCAGCTGTCTCACTACTGGGTATCTATCCAAAGAACTTGAAATTAACAATTCAAAGAGACTTATGCATCCCTACATTCATTGCAGCATTACACACAATAGCCAAGACGTGGAAACAACCCAAGTGCCCAATGACCGACGATTGGATAAGGAAGATGTGGTATACATAGTATATATACAAAATGGAATGCTACTCAGCCATAACAAAGACAAAATCACCCCATTTGCAACAACATGGATGGACCTTGAGGGTATTATGTTAAACAAAATAAGCCAGACATAGAAAGAAAAACACCTTATGATTTCACTTATATGTGGAAGATGAACAAACACGGGGACAAACAGAATAGTTTAGTGGTTACCAGGGGAAAGGAGCTGGAGGAGTGGGCACAGGGGATGAAGGGGAGCACTTATATGGTGACTGACAAATAAAAATGTACAACTGAAATTTTACAATGTTATAAACTATTATGACCTCCATTAAAAATAGTACTAATGCATCAAAGAGCTTGAATCCTAGGGCAAGCTGTCCAACAAATGCAAATCGCTACTTGGTCCAGCTTTTGATAACTACAAATCCATAAAACGGATTTCTCCCCTCGCCCCTACCTTTCAAACGGTAGAGGAGAGAGCTGATTCACTGCTGCCCTTAAGTGCAGCTGAGTCAGGGAATCACGGTGCTGGCATCTCTCCCTCTCCCAGTTCTCATCTTCTTCATGGTACTAGAAAGTCTCTTTCCTCGAGGTGGAAGTTCGAGTTGTCACCTTCTAGCAGCTCCAGACCTTACATCCTTTTAGCCAAGTCCATCAAAGAACAAGAATACCTCTCCCACAAGCCCTGGGAAACACCTCATCCTCCTTCATAAGGTCAGATATTGATCCCTAAATCAGGAATCAATGGCAGATTCAACATCGCCAGAATTCCTTGGACTAAGAGTTGGACATACGGTTTCCTCCAAGGGAAACAGGATATAGTTAAAGGAAGTAGAAGTCCATGCCAAGAATGGGGTAGGGAGCAAAGCAAGAGATATCCACTAAGCATTCTTTCAATACATGAGTCGGATTGATTATCACACCAGTAACATAATGGCCCCATGCCACATACCTCCAAAATGACTGACATACTCCTACCCCGTTTGTCCCTTCTTTGCTCTTCTCATACCTCCTGCCTCCCATATACACACAAAGAAACACCATACAAAGACACACAATTCGGACATTCTGGTTCGTGTGCATCTCTGGACAGTTTCCAAGGTAACAATGAAACTCACATCTACTTCTTTCCATTGAAGGAATTCTCCAGACCTGCTCTGTCTACTACAGAAGCCACCAGATATTTGTGTCTCTTGAGCACTTGCAATGTAGCTATTCCAGATTAGAAATCCCAGATTGCAAAGATGTAACACAAAATACATTTACATTTAATACAAAATGCAAAATAGCTCATCACTATTTGGCGTTGATTAAATGTTAAAATTTTAACATTTTGGATGTAAGTAAAATATATTATCAAAATTAATTTTACCTGTTTCCTTCTTACTTTTTAAAACGTGGCTACCAAACTTATAAAAACACAGAGTAAAATGGTGGTTACCAGTGGGTAGAAGAAGAGGAGAGATGTTTGAGGGTACGAACTTGCAACTAGGAGATAAATAAGTCCTGGAGATCTAATGCACAGCGTAGTGATTATAGACAACAATATCGTATTATAATCATCAGACTTGCTAGGAGACTAGATGTTAATTATTTCCACCACAAAAAAGAAATGACAATTCTGTGACTTGATAGAGGTGCTAACTATCACTACAATGGCAATAATGTTACCAATATATAAATGGATCAAATCAACATGTTCATCTTAAATTTACACAGTTATATGTGAAATATATTTCAATAAAATAATAAATAAAAATAAAATGTGGCTACCAGAATATTTAAAACTACAGTTGCAGCTTGCATTATATTTCTATCGGACAGTGCTGTTCTCGAGATTTCTACGATGCTCTGAGTGGACCATTCATTTGGCCCCGTGGTTCTCAAAGCATGGTCCCCGCTGACAGGAAGCATCAGCATTACTCAGACACGCAATTGCTCAGCCACTTTCGAAACCTACAGAATCAGCATCTCTGGGTGGGACCCCCGCTCTGTGTCTAAACAAGCCCTCCAGGTATTTTTATTCAGCGGCTGCTGTGGGGAGACACAGGGGTGGAAGCACGCTCCATTAGTGCTTATAAAACTGATGGATGAGGATGAAATTACTGGAAGCGTCAAGATCAACCTTCACAGAGAATCAGGTTTACTGAATTGCTAAGTGATTTAAGATACTGGTTTTCATGTTGAAAGTGTTGAAAAATAGACAGGAATATTGAAGCAAAAACAAGCCATTGTGCCCTGGAAGAGGACTACTGAGGGGGAGGGGGAGGGAGTAAGATAAAGAAGTGGTCTGCCGTGTGGGCCTAAAATGAGAGATTGAGAGACTTAGCCTTATAAACTAATATTTATTGAATTTGATTCTAAATGTTTGATTCTAAATCTGCACCGCACTCGTTGTGGTAGGCATTATTATCAACTCTACTTTATAGGTAAGTAATCTGAGGCACAGCAAGGTTAATTAGCTGGGTCAAGACCACACTTATTGGAGCCAGAATGAATCAGGCTACAGAGCTCAGCGGCCTTAACCATTGTACTTACTGCCTCGCACAGGGCCCACGCCATATCTCAGCTAATCTATAAAGTGGACATTTCTTCACTAGTTATTCCTGGCTGATATTAAAATCACCCGGGGACACTTAAAACGCACTCCTACCTAGACTCCACCAACTGGAGATTCTAATTTCATTGGTCTGAAGTGGGTGCAGGGATGCTTAAATTTCCCCAAGGCCTCAGAAACAGCTCTCATTTGACAGATGATGATGATGAGGCTGGGAGACACAGTTGGAACAAGTCGGCAGTGGCTAAACTCAAGCTCTATCTATTAGGCTAGGGCTTTTCCGACAGAGAAGTGGGCAAGCCCTTGGATAACCATTTTAAACACTAGTTCTGAGGCTGTAGGGCTGAGGGGGCCTGAGACTCTGCAGTGTCCAGGTGAGGTCGATGCTACTGGTCCAGGGACCACACTTTGGTCTTTGGGCTGTGCATTGTCCAGATGCACTTTTCCTGGCTCCCCAGAGAGTGGCGAATTTCCCCACCGTCCGAGGGTGAGCGAGGGTACTCAGCACAGGTGCATACTCGGATTGGCGATTCCTTGAGACCCCAGGCCTGATCCCCTTAGCGTCCTCCAAGGCCCAGCCTAGAATGAACGCCTGAGGCAGAGTGCGAGTTCCGGAGACCCGGAAGAAGATTCTGCGAAGTAGAGAGGGACAAATTCACAGTTATGGCCTAGAAACAGGATCCAGCGACCCGACCCTTCTCCAGTTCAGGTGTCTTCCTCTCACCTAAGTTCAGCCTCCAGCTCGCCCCTGGGTTTCTTGCCCCCACCCACTCCCTCCTCAGCTTCGGGCCAGGTGCCCGGATAGGAACAAGCAATCTTGCCCTGCACGGGGGCGCAGGGCTTTCTTGGCCACCCTGGAGGGTCGGACAGCGGGAATGCAAGCGTTTCAATGTGCATTTTCCACCCGTCCTTCTACAACATCCCTCACCGCTGCCCAGACTCTCAACCCTAGCCCCGCCAACTCCCTCCAGCCTTCCCCGCCCGCGGCGAGCGGACTTTAGATGGACCCAGTTTAAAGGCTGTTTTCCCCCCACTGCAGCTTTCCCGCCCCCCTAGTGCCCTTTCCAGGCCCTCAAAGTCGAGTCCTGTCCTCCGCAGCCTCCCGCGGGAAGGATGGCGGCAGCGCGGGAGGGAGGACGCCGAGGCCCGAGGAGAGGAGGCGGCCCGGCGCCTGGAGCTCCTAGAGCCGGCACCGCACTCACAGCCCCGCGGTCCTCGGAGGCAGGGATGCGGCGCCCGTGCGCAGAACGGAAAATGGGGGAGGGGATAACTTCGCGTACAGTGTCAGGGGATTCGGGGGTTTTTCTCTAAGATATGTATACCTTACGCCCCGTTCCCCAACCAAATTCCAGGGCCGGATGCGGCCGTGAGGCCGAGTCCCTGTGCCCACCCGCTCCTCGCCAGCCCGGCCATGCCAGGTTCCGGCCCATCAAGTCGGGAAATGAGACTATCCATCAGCTGGCCCCGAGCGCAGGCGGGAGGCGTCCCCCATCTGCGCGCCTCCGCAAGGTCACCCGGGAATAACCGCGCAGCTGCAGCCACCGAGGCTCCCGACCTCCGGATGACACCGGTTGGCGCGCGTTGCTTTCAGCGGCTTTGCTGCTCTGGGCTCCGGGGCCCGTTTGGCTTGAGTTGTGACTGTGGGCGAGGCGGTAGCTACAACCTCTATAGCCTGGCTATTTCGCTGACAACAGAAAGAAAGAAAGAAAGAGAGAGAGAGAGAGAGAGAGAGAGAGGGAGGGAGGGAGGGAGGGAGGGGGAGAGAGAGAGAGAGAGAAAGAGAGAAAGAGAGAAAGAAAGAAAGAAAAAGAAAGAAAGAAAGAAAGAAAGAAAGAAAGAAAGAAAGAAGGAAAGAAAGAAAGAAAGAAAGAAAAAGGCCCCGGAGAACTGGAAACACAAAGAACATGCTGGGGAGGAAATCGATTCGGGCCTCGAGACTGCACATGCGGGTGCCACTGGGCTGCTGGACCAGGGGTGGGGGTGAGTGGGGGCGGAGGGGACACCTCCAGCAGACACACCTAGGGCGCAGAGGCCTGGGGGATTTCACAGGCAGGGGGACAGCTGGGGTACCCGTAAATTTTCTTTTGAACTAAAAAATAACCATAGCGTGGCCATGGAGAAAAAGCTGAATGTAGTGTGTTCATACTCTTATTTTGAGCTTTAATGTTATTTTTATTATGAAGGGAATATGGGGAAGGTCTCCACAGTGTTCTTCAGGTGTGGGGCCTCCCAGCGTTCTTATCTGGCCCTGTTCACCCGAGAAGAGGAGAGAGGCGGGGACAGGCCACCCTCTGGCACCACCAGACACCCGGCTCCCACGTCCCGCAGCAGCGTTGGGCCGGCTCGGTGGGGAGAGCTGCAGGGTGCGGAGGGAGCCCACGATCAACCTCTGTGGGCGAAGACTTTCCGCTGAGAGGCGGGCCCCTGGTTTGTCCCTGGAGACTCCCTTTAAGGTAGAAAACTGGGTTTTATTTCCAGTTGCGACCTAGGGTGGAAAATGCCCTCTGCTCCCGCCCCGATCCTTGGATTAAAAACAGAAAGAAAGAAAGAAAGCAGAACAAAACCCTAACCTCCCAGCCCTGGGCCTCCTGCAACCGGGGTGAGGGGGGTAGTTGGGGGGGGGGGACGCGCCCCGAGGGGGTGTGGGGTGGGAGGAGCTGGGCTTTTCAGTCCCACTTCTCCTCCAAGCCAGGAGCGACCAAGGACCCTCGCCCCAATGAGTCAGTCTTCTTTCTCACCTTCTAGTCCCGAGTCCAAACCTGCTGGGCTCCAAAGCAGCCGCCAGCCCCTCCTGCAGAGGCCGCTTCCCCCCGGGTGCGAGCCCCGGGCTGTCTGCACGCCCTTTGAGCCACTCGGGCCGTCTCAGCTTCGATCGCCTCTCGGCAGAATCTATCGTCGGTTTGGAAAACCTCGTGCGGGTCCCGGAGTTGTCCAAGGACCGAGCTGCGGCGAGGAGCCCCGCGCCGCTGCCTTGAAGCGCAGCATCCTCCCGACCTCTATCCTAGAAGCTGGACCGCTGGGGCACTTCAGGGGCATTTCCCTCCGGTGTGGATACTGCACTGGCGGTTTAGAAAGAAAAAAAGAAGAGAAAAGAACAAGAGAAGCAAAGCCTCTGTAACCCGGTCTCCTCCCCTCCCCCAAGTCTCCCGACTTTTCTCTGGGAGGAGGAGGTACTCAAGAGGCCCGAGGAGAGGAGACCGCCAGGGTCTCACCGCCCACCCTCCCCGCCCCAACACAGAAGCTGTTTGCCCAGACTTCCAGGGCGTAGGAGCTCCAAAGAAGGTCGCGGGGAGCCAGCGACACGCTCTCTGCCAGGAACTTTCTTCCTCCTTTCTTTAGTCTTCAAAAGCCCCCGCAGTTCCTATCGCCGTGGCCCGAAGTTGTTCAACTCGAGCATCCTGGGAATTGATCCCGCTTCCCTGGCTTTGGAGCCAGTGCGGACCTCACCTTTGCAACTGGGCAGGAGTTATCTCTCCCACGGCTACACCGGGAGCAGCTGCGCGAATGAGCCCGGGAGTCCAACCCGGGTGCCAGGCGCTGACGTCTTTCCCAGGCTGAGGTCGTCGCAAACTCGGGGTGCAGGCAGCTAGGCGCCCGGCAGCAGCGCGCAGTTTCCTTCCCGCGGGCAGAAGCCGTCTGGTCTGGAGGCTACCGCCCCGCGAAGCTCCAAGACCTGAGCAACCAGGCCCACCTGCCTCGGCGCCACCCAAAGGTAACGCCGCAGGCCACAGTCCATGTGTCCTGACCATCGCACACTTCTTGCACGTTGGCATATTAAGCTTTAATAATGAAATTCCCAGCATTTTTTTTTCCTGAAAGGAAATGCTCAGATCACTTCCCAACTAAGGCCACTCACAGAAGCGAGGCATTTAGTCCTGGAGGGATCCTTTGGGAAAGGCACGTAGAAGATGAGAGAGGAGAAGCCACTCCTCTCAGAAGTTCTCACTAGTGGAGTAATAAGGTCATAACTAACAGTGCATCCTAGATTCCCATTCCAGTCGCCTTTCCAATACACTAAAGACTCTTTCCCTTTCTTGGTTACTGGAGTATCTTGCAATGTTTTTGAAGAAAACAGTCATAGAACCATCTCACACTCACAACATCAGAGCACCCTGGGGCATTCCAGGACTCCAGCTCTGCACCAGCAAAGCTTCCTTGGAAGCACCCTGGACTGGCTGCGCCACTCTCACCCTCCCCGCAATGGCAATTAATATAAAGATTCCTTAGTTCTAACACATCTTCAAGTGAATATGCAGATAACTTCAAATAGACAATTAAAAGACTGGGTACCTGGGGACTAGTGACCCATGTGACACATCATAAAAGAGATTTTGAGTTGCATTATCTCAGAATTCATGTAGCAACCTTCTTTAAATGAACCTCAGCTTGCCTAATCTTAAGCCCATTAAGGTAGCTGTTATTTCTTGGAGAAAAACTTTTAAAGGATTAAAAAAATTTTCCATTGACTGTTGTCTTTTACAGAAAGGTCCCCTGCCCTCAAGTTAAGATTTTCCTCACTGCTAGGAAAGCAGAGAGGCTTGTACTCCACGGCCTAGAAACTTTATCACTGAAGCTAGTGATAAATAACCTAAAACAGTTTAAAATTAGTTAACCATTGCTGGCTCAAAAGATGAAGATAATTTCTTTGCTTTTTAACTTTTCAGGAATGATTACCTGGCCTCACTCGCTGCTTGTTCAGGGTTTGTTATACAGACTTTGTCCCCTGCATCCCCTCATGTGTGAAGGCATTTATTCTACATTAATTCATAAAAGGACATGTCTTAAGAACCTAGTACAACCATACTTTGGCAATGAAAGGACCATTATTTTGGTGCCTGTCTCCTCCGCTGGTTACCTTCATTGCAGAAACACTTCTTGTTTCATCAAAGTAGATGCGGGAGAGACCAATGAAATGAAAAGATGAAGGAAATTTCACCAAGGTCATGCAAGCTGAGTGCATCGAAGGCCCAAACTTAATTTTATGATTCTTTCCAAATATTTGAGGGTTTGGAAATTTATACACAAAATATTCTTGCGTACACTTATTTTTCAGTTCCTATCCCCAAAGGGTTTTCATCCTAGAAAGGGTTCCAAAGGCATTCAAAGGCAGTGAATACATTAAATGAAATAATTGTTTAGTGACAAGCTGAACACAAGAAAGAGTTTGGGTAAGTTGTAATTTTGCCTTAACATCTATGTGCATCTTGTCCAGTTTAGTTAAATTATCCCTGCTTCTGTTATCCTTTTGTGCTCCCATTGTCTCTGCGTGTGTGTGTGTGTGTGTGTGTCTGGGAGGGGATTGGTGGTGGTGGAGGCAGCAGAGTTGGAGTACATTTTTACTGTAGGGTGGACTGAACATCAATGAGCCAAATTTCAGCTGCAACAAAGTCTAGCTTTCCCCTTTGAAGCTCATAAATGTGTTCTCTAATTGCATTTTTCCTGATTTTTAAATTTTGTTTCTTGATTCTACAAATACAAGTCAATGGCTTGCACAAGTATAAAGAGATACACCTAACAATTTGAATACTTAATTTTATTTAGGATAAATTTAGCACATGCCAATCTTTTGCATATGCCATATGTGAGTAAATCATCAAATAAAGAAGTTAAATAGGGGTTATATAGTCTATAAAGCATTGTGGGTTTGGGGGCCTAATTTCTTCTTCATTACAAACTGATGAATATGGAAGTATGAACATTTACATCTTTGCACTGACTTTCCTATTTAATATATATTTCTTTCATCTGCATTGCCCTTCCTTGTCTTTCACCCTAGGTCAATTTGTCCACTTCTTTCAAGACCCATCTTCTTCAAGAGGCTTTCTCTGGTCAATTCCACCTCACTCTGGGATGGCTATCTTACCTTTTCTTTCCCTAAACATCTATGTGCACCTTGTCCGGGCAACCCCACATCTCCATGTATTTTCTTATTTTCTCTCAACCAGACTGAAAGTTCTATACATGTAGGGGCCTTTTCTTTCACTGCTATGAAACAGTAACCACCCAATGGCATGAGATTCATAAAGGCTAATTCAATAAGTGAATACATGAATTGAAGAAAATCTTTTGAAGAACTTAGAGGATCTAGAGGAGATTCCAAAGCCAACATGCTTGGGTCACACTGACATTTAGTATTGACCACCAGCAGAAATGATAAAAATTGACACAGCGTTCATCCACACAAGTACCTGTCAGTTCCTCCTACTTCTCTCCCATTCAAGAAATGAAGAATGGAACACATTCTGGACAACTTTGTTATTATCTTAAAATATGATTTAATGGTAAGCTTTGCTCCTCTTTCACTTCTTTGGTAATTCTAAAGAACTGAAGATTTTTTAAAGGATGATTAGAAAGTAGGTAAAAGTTGTAGATATCCAATTCCTATTGCAACATAAGAACCACTGGAAATAGATGAATGAGGTAGGTATTTCTAAGCTAAGGTTAAGATTAAACACCTAAAATGGCATTAAATTAATTATATTTTGAAGATGATCCTCCCAGGAAGAAAGGTTAAAATTGCTTCCTTTTTTCTTTTAACTCATTCAAGTACTCCCTGATGTTAACAAAGAGACCATTTATGTCAGGTATGGAAAGAAACCATTTTCAGAGGATCCACTATTTGATTTATAGTCAAATCAATAATCAACTACAACAACTTAAGATTAATGACCAATGCTACTTCCCATTTAATGTTTTATTATTAAAACAGATAATAATTAATTCAGTTGATTTTTAATAACTTATAAATGAGGATATTTGCAATAATGTATCACAAGAGAAATTATCATAATCTTTTATTACCGATATCTCTTCTACTTATATAATGGTATTTGTTTCTCTTTGGGTTTCCAAAGCACCAAGCCTAGTGCAAGTAGTAGGTATTCAGTTAATGTTTGTGGACTAAATTAATTTGTCTTTTGTTTTGAATGATTTTGTATTCATGGGCTCACTTGGCCTAACTAGCCATCCCCTGGGCTATTATCCCAATTTTTTAGTTGAGGAAAACAAAAATCTGTACAGGGTCACAAAAGTAGTAAATAGTGAATCCTAGATTGAAATATTTCCATTTCTTTCCACATTGAAGTACTGAAGGGAGAGAGAGATGGAGGGAGAGAGAATATAAATGTGTCATTACATATTCTCATTGTTTTCTAATTTTTACAGTAATGCAGGAAAATAAGTGTTTAATAACAATTGCTAACATAACAAATTGTAAGGCATATAAATTTTACAACTTCCACTCACAACTGATAATAATTGACTTTATATCAATCACAGTTTTGCCTCAATTCTTCTATATATAATCACTTATGTAAAGCTCTTAAATGTTTGAGTGAGATATAAAAATACAGAGATAAAAATGAAGATGTAAAAATGCAGTGTCAATTTAAATATTGCTTTATAACTTGAATTGCTATTGATCTAATTATTAATACAGGAATAGGTTTGAAAGAAAAATTATATAGACAGTTTTTAGCAAATATTATGTCAGACTATTATTATACTTAAAGCAACACTCTTTACATTTCAGGAACGTGAATTAATGATAGAGATTTTAGGTTTCCACTTGTTTGGTCATTCAATGAAGATTTTTATGGAAATCAAAATATAATATATTTTGGAGTCAAAGTATTATATAAGGAAAAATAAAGATGATCCCTACGAAGTCCAAGCATGTGATTTTTCTATTTTAATTCTACCTACCTATGTGATATTTGGGAAGGTCATTTAATTTCTCTGAGCTTCAGTGTTGGGATTTGTACAACCACAATAAAGTATATCTTCCCTTGTCTACCATCTAAGGTTGTAGGGAGGATCAAATTTGACAATGAACGTGAAAATATTTTGCAACTTGCCCATAATATGACATTGTTGGTTTTATGACATTATATTACTGATTATTCACATAATGAAATATCCTCCAAGAAATGAAATATTTGGACATCACTACAATTGATGGGGACAGCATGCCTATTGCTGAAAGAGCTATATTCAGATTTATGGAGCAAAAAAACTTAAAAAAAATAAGCAAGCTACCAAAAATGTAAATATAGGAATTAGCCAAGCAGTATTTGTTTTTCTGTCCCACTAGAGGCTGTAGAGTAATATCAGTGTGTGTGTGTGTTTACATAACTATGTAACATTACTGTCCTAAGAAATCCTAGATAACCCTCACAAACTTCAGGTTCACTTACATTCCTCTTGGTAGACACAATATAATGAGTGAGAGTATGTGACCCCAGAGTTTACAGTCCTCATGCAATCAGAGAGAAGAACTCACAGAAAATAAGCCCGAATGGGTATACTGCATTGACTAATGGACCTCCTTTGAGGAGGCGTCAATTTAACTTTAAACTCATGAGCTCATTAAGAGCAGGGGAGAGAAGGAGATGTCTCCAAACGCAGGAAACTGTTGCCATAGAATTCTCCTTCTCTATTCCCGCCTACTCTTCCTCCCCTAAAGCAGAAACAATTTGTGCTCTACCGTTTTCTTTCAGGAACCAGATACATTTTCAGAAGCCAGAACTCCAGTGATGTGATATCTCCACTACCTAACAACTGTCCCTGGTAGGGATATTGAATAAGTCTGAGGGTGCTATTAAGTTTCTCAGGACAGAATCATCTTTGCGGATGCAATTGCAGCACAGGAAGCAGACTTAGGAAGAATTTTTAGCCCCCTCAAATCTCATTGGCCCTCTGCACAAGCCAAGCCACTATCACTCCTACAACAAAACGGAATCCTTTCAGCACTCGCTGCCGTGGACAGCTCCCTCACGGCGCGGTCCGTTCCTCCGCAGTGAGCCGACTGGCGTTCAGCCTGCACCGGTCGGTGCGGCACCCGACACCAAGTCCCCGCCAGCAGGCACAGAACACGCGCTGCCCTCCTCCCTCTGGGTGCTCCCGCCCCTCGCTCACCCCGGCTCACTCCAGCGGCGACTTTGAGGGATTCCCTCTCGGGCGGCCTCTGCAGCAGTACATTTCGACTCATTCGCTGCACTGCGAGCATGGATCTCCGAGGAAGAGCCGTTCTCAGCGTCAAGAGACTTCAGGTTCTCCTGATGCTGTTCCGTGAGTAGCGTTTTGGCCATCGCGAGGGCAGGGTGCACTCTTTGCAGACAATAGAATCAGCATAGTAAGTGGTACTTAAGGTCAAAATGTGGCCCCTATGTTTCGCGGGTTTTTTTCTTTTCCGGGTGGGGGAAGGGAGAAAGGGTTGTGGAGGGCCTTCCCACCAGTGGCAGGGAATTCCCTAGAGAGCCACACACCCGTGTGGCGTGTCCCAGACAGAGTGCTATACGGGCCTGCTTCGTGGGGTCAGAATATTGGCAAGAAAGATTTGGTTTAAAAGCCTAAGAAGAAGAAAAAGGACAATTGGGGTACAAATTAGTAAGGCTTTACAATTTTTTTCTGTTTTAATGTTTATTATAAATTGACAGCAACAGAGTTGAATTTGTTGGCGTTAGGTTAGAGAAATGGTTCTCAGAGCGCATAACAGCTGGCAGGGAACTTTGTCACCCCAAAGCCCGCAGACCACAATCTCTCCACCCTTGTGCCCGAGATGCGTGGCCTTCAGTGAGCCCCGAACAGATAGGATTTTTTTTCCCCCGCAGATACAATGGTTCGAATCATGGCAGAACAAGAAGTGGAAAATCTCTCAGGCCTTTCCACTAACCCTGAAAAGGATATATTTGTGGTGCGGGAAAATGGAACGACGTGTCTCATGGCAGAGTTTGCAGCCAAATTTATTGTCCCTTATGATGTTTGGGCCAGCAATTATGTCGATGTAAGGAACCTTTTCCCTCCCAGCTTGCTCCTAGGGCTCCAAGGGCGAAGGGCACCCTCCCTCAAGGCCCTATGAAGACCTGGGTCGCCCGCCTTTCCCCCTACGCCCCTGCAGGCTGCTCCGGAATGCTGCATGGGGGTTCTGGCTTGCAACGCCTTCTGCTCGCCCTGCCTGCTTTGAAAGTAAACCCCCTTCTCTCTGCTTCCCTAACGGAGGGGTCTGCACGTAGAGCATCTAACCGCATGTTTCCGGAGCTGGGAGAGCGCGCGCGCAAAGGAGCGCCCAGGCGTGCAACCCGGAGTTTGGACGCGCCGCCCTTTATAGCCGGGACTGGGTCCGGGCGCGCTGAGGGGGTGCGGGGCGTCTGTGTTCCCAGCTGATCACGGAACAGGCCGATATCTCACTAACCCGGGGAGCTGAGGTGAAGGGCCGCTGTGGCCTCAACGAGTCGGAGCTGCAGGTGTTCTGGGTGGATCGCGCGTACGCGCTCAAAATGCTGTTTGTAAAGGTAACGCCGAGCGGGGCGCGCAGAGGGGGCGCAGACTCCGGGTGGATGTGGGCAGAGGCCGGCCCTCGGTTTCCCCACCCAGAAGGCGCGGAGGCGGTTGACGCGCGCCTCCCCCGCTCCGCAGGAAAGTCACAACACGTCCAAGGGACTGGAGGCGACGTGGCGGCTGAGCAAGGTCCAGTTTGTTTACGACTCCTCCGAGAAGACCCATTTTAAAGACGCAGTCGCTGGTGAGTAGAGGCCTGCAGGGCTGGGGAGGGGGCCTGGGAAGGCGTGGGCACTGCACACAGCACAGGCCTAGAGGGCGGATTTCTCAGGAAATTCGGCAATTTTACGGAAACCAATCCGGGTTTTGCGCTCCCACGCCAAGTCCACCCTGGGCTTGCTCTCCAAGGGAGAGCAGAGGAAACGGGAGCTCCCGTGGGTCCTCAGGACTTCAGGCATTGAAAATGCGCAAGGAACCTCGCGCCCAAGGACCAGCCCATCACCCAGGGCGCGATCCTGGATGACACGTCTCCTGAGGACCTGTGTTCCCCTAGTTGTTTCAGGACGACCTCATGATTTGTTCTTTAAAGGAGCACCGAGAAGGGCAAAGCTGTATTTTTAGTTTTTCTGCACCCCTGCTTTTTCTTCTCATGCGCTAAAACTTGAAGGGGGCGTTGTGACTTGCCTTTTCCGTCAGGATTTGAGAGCCTTCGGTATCTTTTTGCGCATGGCACAGGGTTCACCCGAGCTCTTCAGTCATCGACTGCAGCCACCTCAGAGTGGATCCTGAACCGTGTCCTAATATATTAGCTTTTCCTGCCCATCTCTCCAACCACTCACCCACATCCTCCAAAAATACCGTGGCAAGAGAAACATCCATCCCCCAAATGACAATGTTCACATCTGCAGGCACCAGCAAAGACCACATTTTAATTAATTAATTTAGTAAATTGTCTAATCTACTCATATGAAGCCTTCAATCACCTGGACACCTGGGGTGAGAAAAGGTTTTTAATGAGCACTTAAGAGAATACATATGTCATCTCTCTCCTCCCCCCTTTTTTTTATCATCACAGTAAAAAGAGCATCTTTTTCTTTTCATCAAAACTTATATTCAAGCATTTCCTTCTATTAAATTAGACCCCTCCCCTCAAAAAAAGGAAAAAAAGAAGAAAACACAAACAAACAAACATATGCCGGAAAAGAAGAAAAAGAAGGCAGACCTCCAAAGGGTATTTCTGTGTGCAAGGGTGTCTGCCCAGGGCACCAGCCATCAGCAAGGCTTTGTTGAAGAAGACATTTTAATCTTTGCAGGCCAGTGTGAAATGTGGAAAACCAAGTTGCCATTCTGTGTCTTTGGAATCTCCATCATTTGGTTTTATATAGTAAAAAGGGTTTGGTTTTTAGGTATCACTCTCCTCTTCCAAAAAGAAATAGCAGATTAATGCTTTAAGAGCCCCTGCTCATGAAATAAGGGGTGTATTTATCCTTTGTCACCACTTGGTGCCATTTGCACAACCCCAGCCCCAGCCCCAGCAAGGCAACATGGCATGGCAGCACAGAGGATGGGAGGGGTGTCTGGAGCTAAGAGGCAAGAGTCAATTATCTGGCACACGAGGTTAGGAGCAAGAAGGGTTCTGCCAGCAAGAGGGGCCTAACCATTGCTTTGGGCCTTCTCTGCAGCCAGGAAATACACAGCCAACTCGCATCACCTCTCTGCCTTGGTCACCCCAGCTGGGAAGTCCTATGAGTGTCAAGCTCAGCAGACCATTTCACTAGCCTCCAGCGATCCGCAGAAGACAGTCACCATGATCCTGTCTGCAGTCCACATCCAGCCCTTTGACATCATCTCTGATTTTGTCTTCAGTGAAGGTAGGTTGTAGGGGTGGTGGGAGGAGGAAACGGGGAGGAGGGTAGGGAAGGCTGACCTCAGGAAGGATGTGGAAGGGGCCCTGCTAGGGTCTCAGCCTATTCTCTAGGCTGACATGACACTGCCTCCTTCTGTAATATTTTTCAGAGACTAAAGGCAGTAAACTGAATCATATCAACTTCAGTGGCTCTTTTTTCTTCCCTCTCTCCTTTCCTCCTTCACTTCATTCCTTTCCTCTCCCTCTTTCCCTCCCTCACTCCCTCCCTCCTTTCCTTTCTTTCTTCATCTTTCCCTTCCTCCCTCCCTTTGCCAAAAGAGGAAGCTTGATAGGGACAGAGGTAAGAAAGTCAGCTTGGAAAAAATCTGTATAATTTTGATGCAAATTTCCCAATGAAAAAGCAGCTAAAAATCTCAAGTAGTTACCTAGAGAGCCATGGATTGGAGAATGGCCTTTTCTTCTGTGGGCCTCAGTTTCTCCATGTTCTCTCAGTCACTTCTCAGCTGTAGGATCTACCACCGTGAGTCTAAGTTTTGTTTGGCTAGAATGCAATAGGTGTGTTTTGTCTGTGTGTGTGTGTGTGTGTACGCGCGTGCGCGCAGGTCAGAGAGAGCGAGAAACTCATGCAGACCTGCTTCCATCCATCACTCACCTTTGCTTGTAGGGACACCCACAAGGATCCAGGGAGGCAAAGGTCCCTAATCTGCTCCCTCTGGCGTATAGAGGAATCTTCTTCTCAGTCTGTGCCAGCCCCTGAAAGGGGATCAGGCAGGATACACCTGGGCAGGCTCGGGGGGTCCACATTCTCTTGGTTCTCTGCATCCCGGCAGGGGTAGAAATGAGAGGAGTCCACATTTCTGCAATTTCTCCAAGTCTAACAACAATTTACATTGGGCAAATGTAGGGTGAGTGAACTCTTCAATTCATTTGTTCCTCTTTCTTGTCTGGAGGAAGTCATTAAAGACAGTTTGAGATTCTGTTTATTCCTTATGGTTAAGAAACGGGGAGAGATTCTGATGGCTTTAAGGATGCCTTCTTTGGGGCTGGGGATCCTCAGGTGAATACAACTATTCAAATGTGCAGGATATTAGGAAATCCCCGTCTGTGTCACACACAAATCATTAAATAATTTCCCAAGGAATCCAGCTTTCATAAAATGCCCCTGCTACTCAAACTGTGCTGAAGAGAATCTGCCCTTCCCCCTCCATCATTCAGATGGCATTTGAGAATTCCTAAGTTCAACTGGCCTTGAGAGAAGGACCTGCTTCTTTTTCATCTTTGTGTTTTTAGCACCTAATACAGTGCTTGGCACATAGCAGATGCCCAGTTGACTTCCGCTGAACTGATAGACTGAAGCTGTGGACTGGATGCTTCAATGCCAGGCAAATCAGAATTTAATAGGTTTAGTAAAGCAGTGCCACACTTACTTATTCTTGTGGAAGGGTGGGCTATTCCATTTTAATATATTTTCTACTGAATTGAAACTAAACTCTAAGTGTCAAGACTTTAAACATTTAAAAAAACCTGTTTGATTGTGGAAGTATTTATAAAATGTAACAGTGTCTTTCTTACCTGAAAATATTAAATATAATTCAATGTAATTGTACTTATGATTATTGATGACCAGGAATTCATTGTTAAAATATTGGATTGTGTAGTATCAGTCCCCAAGGTCCCTACCGTAGATGCTTTTGAGTTTATATGGTACTTTGAATAGCCTCTAATCTCTCTTTGTTTTCGGCTGGTCAGCAGTTCGTAGGCACTTCTGTGCTTCTTGGAATGACTGGTGCTATACTTGCTGCTTTTTACTAGTTCCTTACCACAACCTCACCTAACCTTCTCTGGGTTATTTCTAAGTTGTTGCTTACCATTGTTTATAGACTGAGAAATCAAATCTCACAGATGTTTAAAATTGTATATACCACAAGAGTAAATGAGTCCTGCCGAGGGACCAGAGCTTCTTTCCTAAAAATCAGTAAAGTTCATGGCATGACCTCTTTTGTTTGGAAAGCACTTTTTATCCACTTCCAGATCCTAAATAGGAGCGATTGCTGGGTAGGCTTAGAGAGTTTGTAAGCACGTATAAATTCCCAAATGCAGATATATTAAGCACAAGCAAATTGCCCTTGTCTTACCCAGGCTTTTCCGGGTAATAATTAGGATGTTCCCTCCTGTATGGTGCCCTGGGGCTCAAGCCTTGACACATGGGAGGATGCAAGCCTCATTCAGAATCACTCACTGGATCGATGTGCCTTTGTGTGGCAGGGGTTCCTTTGTTCCTGGCTCCTCCTGTCTGTGCTTCTCAGCACCTGCCCCCTACTGTGTTTTGTAAGAGATCATTTTATTTGATTTGGTGGAATCTGAATGATTTCTTTTGGGGTACCTTTTTGGGACCTGGCACTTGGCCCCCATTCCCCAGAATAGAAGCTCAGGAGGCTCTGGATGTGTTGCTGATGCCTGTGTGGGTGGAGTGGAGCATGCCTGCGTGGGGCGGGGTAGGGGGCCAGCATCTGGTCATATATCTGCACGCCCACTTCAGGGGCATGTACATGCGGTTTCATATGTGTACAGGACCCATAGCGTAAGGGTTTCGATTTGTAAAGGAAGTCTGCAGTTTCACACCTGCCTGCTTAAGAGACTGAGAAAAGCAAGGAAGGGTCAGTGCTATGGATTAGTGGACTCTCACAGGGGCTGACGTCTTCATCACACAAATCCCTTTGTGCATTGAGCTCAGCTACTACACTGATCCCCAAGGAAAGTCTCTGAGCCCAGCCCTTCTCCAACTGCAATGTGCACACGAATCATCAGCGGCAAAGTGGGCAAATGTGGTGATCTTGTTAACATGCAGAGTCTGGCTCAGTAGGTCTGGGAGTAGGGCCCAAGATGCTCCATTTCTAGCAAGCTCCCCGGTGATCCTGCTGGTCCATGAAATTCTGTAGGGGTTTGAGGAATTTTGAGCTGATCAAGGAAAAAGATATGACCATGAAAGGCAGTAACACACAAGCTTTATTGGGCAGCACTTGGACACGGTTGCATGATGAGGGAAGCCCCTCACAGCATGGGACTGTCCAAAGGGAGGCTTATGGCAGCTTGGGGACCACCATCCAGAAGGGGAGGAGGGCAAGGGACCTCCTGGCAGGGAGGGGGCTTATGTGTCTAGGTGATGCACTCAGCTGCATGGTGAGGAGTCTGTGGGTCAGAGAGCTCTGAGGGGCAGCAGAGGGTCCGGCCTCATCTTATCAATGGGTAACCGCTCTTGGGGGAGGTTTGGTATGCAAAGCAGGCAGCCTGTAAATGGCAAAAAAAAAAAAAAAAAAGTGCTTGTTTTGGCTGTTTTTTAAATAACTGGATGTGTAAAAATTTGAGTTTGACATTGGGGGCATTTAAGCTGACAGGTCTCAGCCTGCAGTGAAGAACTAAACCACCTGGGGCCAATCCGCAGAGGCCACTTGGGCTCATTTCTGGAACAAACACAACTTGTATGGCAACTACCGCCCTGCCATTCAGAGGCGCCCCTTTGTCTCAGTTGGGGTTGATTAACTTGTCCTTCCACAATTCATTCCTTGTAGTGTGTCCTTGGAGGGGCTCAGGAGATTTCTGGCAGTGGTGGGATGGGGGATGCATCACTAGGAGAGAACAAATCAGCCTGAGTATTTTAATTATTTGAATTAAAGGCAACTTTTACGCATAGCGACAGAAGAAGCATAATAGAACAGGAAAGGTGCCTCTGTTCCCCTTTATTAAAGATTCAGGTTTAATAGGCATTTAAGTTACCACATAGAGGCTGGTCCCTTTTTAATTCTCAAGGGGGAAAACCAACCAACCAAACCAACCTGTGAAGAAGGTGCTGAGATCCCCATCTGTGGTGGAGAAACTGGTAAAGGCTGCACTCCCAGGGGCTGCCAGGATTGGCAGGAGAGCTTGTCTTTGGGTGTCAGACACTGTGCTCTTGGCCTCTCAGAGCCTCAGCTCCTCCTGCGGAGCAACTATAATAAACACGTGGATGCAGGAGGCACCTTTAGGAAAGTTGTCAGGTACCCTGAATTCATGAGCTTTTTATTATTCTTCCCAACAGTATAATTGGGAGATGCCACCTGATCTGTCTTTTTACCCAGATCTATGGGAGAAACGCTTTGTGTTTTAGTGGAATGGATGTGTTTTACCTTTTCCTGTGCACCAACGCCCAGTAAAGTGCCCTGTGGCTGGCTGCCATGCCACTAATGCAGGAAGGGTTTGATGCTGATCCAGAGCATTGTGTAGACCTGTGATCTGCTTGGTACCTCCCAGCCAGGAAACGTGTCACCTAGGGTAGTTGCTCCTCAAGGTCTCCTGGGTAAGCATCCAGAGGGAGATAATCCTGGGATTAACACTGCTGAGAACTGCATTGAGGGCTGGAATATGGAACCCCAGTGTAGCCACATAGCTAGCCAGTCATAGAATTCTGTGTTCCTGCTACTGTCCTGGAACGTAGAGTTTTAGGTTGGGTTCCCTGAGCAGCAGATCCTATGCAGGTACACAAGTGCAAGTAATTTATTTAGGAGATGGTTCTAGAGAGCACTGGCAGGGGAGTGGGGAAGTGAGATAGGAAGGCAAGGCAGCCAGTACAAGTGCATTAGTGAGCAGGTGACCACTGTGGGCACCTGGCGCTCACCCCGCTGGAACCTCTGGGACCCACAGCAGAGTTATCCCACCTGAGGCATTTACCTGCCAGCTCCCATCCACCATTGCTGGCTGCTGGGATGGGGGAGGGGTGCGGACGCTGGGACTTCTAACCTGCCTTGTAGTCAAACCCGTTGGACTGTGTGGGAATGGTGATGCTGAGGGTGTCGGACACGGTCTGTCTGCTGCACCTAGGTGCTAGCATATGTGAACCTTCCCTGTCCTGGCGGAGCTTACAGGCTAGTGGGAAAGAGTTGATAAAACTCTTTCTTGCACAAGCCGTGTTCCTGGTGCACTGTGGCATCAATCATCAATCAATAACTGCTTTTATTATCTTTTTGTTGTTGTGTGGTTACTAGTGCTTACCTCTTGGTGAGAGTATCTGCTTGTCTCCAGCCAAAGGTCTCCAAAGCCCACTCATCTTAGCAGCTTCTCAGATACAAACTACATTTTTCTGAGTTTACAGGAGTCCAGAGCCAGCCCAGAGAAAATATGGAAAGATGGGCAGGCTCTTCCCTCTAGCTTCGCTGTCAGCTAGCAAAAGGCTTGCCCTCCTCCGTGAACAGAACAGTCTGGCATTGGTAGAGCTTGAGAAAGCAGACAGCTTGCCTATTGGCCCATTGCCCATCTCAGTGCTGTTCATTTGGGGTACAATGACGAGTTCTTGTAGATGCTATGCCTCAAGGAGTAAATACAAATTTGAAATGCGGTGATCATCAAACAAAACAAAATAAAGCACACATCTAGAAAACAGAACCTAAGGTGAACCAAGATTTCAGTAGGGGCACTGAGTTTATGGTTGAGGGGACCTTAGTTGGCAACTGGCAGCTGGCAACAGATTAACCCTCTGTTGTCTGATCTGTCTTCATCTGGTTCTTTCCAATGACTAGGCTGGTTTTTGCCTTTTCTAGCCACAGGCCATCCACTCTGGGCCTCTGTTTTGTGCTTTCTGTAAGCCTGAGTCCAGCCAGGGCAGAAGCATGTGGGGCCCCAAATCCTGTAGGGGTAAACAGGGAGTTAGGGGTCTCCAAGCATCCAAAGCCAGATGCAGTCTGGGCTGAGCCAGGGGATGCTATTTTCCCAGGCAGAGATTAGGGTTTTCCTTGTTTTATAATCCATGGGTTGTATTACCAGTTTATTGCACAGGATTTTAACCCTGAAGTCCATAGGGTTTGTGGATAGAATTCAGAGGTCTTTAAATTTCAATGGGAAAAATTTATACCTTTATTTTCACTAGCTTCTAATTAATATTTAACATTTCCTTCAATTATAAATGAAGGTGACCACCCACAGTAGTATTAGTGATACCCACTTTGTGACCAGTAGAAATCATAGATGTTCTCATCTTCCATTAGTTTGTGCAGATCTTGCAAAGTAACAATTACGCTTCTCACTAATTTGCAATCATGGCCATACATGTGAACTAAAAAAGAAGCACATATTTTGCTATTATTTAAAATTATTTAAAAAATCATTTAAAAATATTTTCATAGCTGAATTTCAGTATAATATTTTTCCTTTGGAATCTTATGTATTTTCTTTGTATGCATTCATAAGCATTATTTTGAAAAGGGGTCCATAGTTGCATCATACTGGCACAAAAAAATTACAACCTGTACTTTAGTGGGTCATGACCAGTACTGTTTTACATGGAAGAAAATAGAGTATAAATTATTAGATGCACAAAGTAAGGATAATAATTGCTTTGTAAAACTTTGGTTTCGGTTATGTGTGTATATATGTTCTGAGTTATAATGTAATGCACTGTTTTTCCTGTGGGTTGGAGGCAGAGTTTGAAAACATTGGCTTAAGCCTGAAAGGGGAATTCAAGTCCTTCTTTCACGGGTTCGCAATCTGTCATCTGAAACTCTTGGGGCTAGATGCTCTTCGGAATTCAGAATATTTTAGACGTTAGGAAGACAATACAGTGCACAGTCCATGCATTATGTAAGACCCCAGAAGAAACAGGGCAGCCCCTGTAATCAAACATATGAATGTGTCTGTTTCCTGCCGTGAAACACATGAGTCTTCTTGCTAAGTAGGATAAGTGAGAATCACGAGCGGCCTGACGTTAGTTCTAAACAGGTTTTGCTGCCAAATGAGTGACACAAAGTACTTTTAGCTCACCGCGTTTTGAGGATTTTGGAATGGTGGATAAGGAGTAGCAGAGTCAGGATTTCTTCTTTATTTGACTACTTAGTGGATGGAGGTGGGTGAGGAGAGGAAATTCAGTATTTTTCACGATAATTTGTGAAATCCCCTCATTTTCCCATGAATATTTTTGGCAAGTACATAGTTGAATACTCCCTTTCTATGTAGCCCTTCCTGTGGTGTGTTTAGTTCAGGTTTTTCCCTAAGGCAATAAAAAACAATTTCTAAAGAAGTAAACCACAATGTATTTTAACCATAATTTCTTTTTTTTGGCTAAAAGACACCACACTTTTCTCCTTCATCTTCCTTAAAGGATGGGATATGAGATGTTATGCCCCATAACTACACTAAAGTTATTATCCATTTAAGGATAATACTTTCAGCACTATGATTCGGACACCAATTCTGACGTGTGGCTGTTTTTCCCAGACCACTGAGCCATTCTACAACACTAGTTGAGTGTCTTACAATTCAACTCAATTCTGACACTAGCTACTTCGAGAGACCATCAGATCCCACAAGTTAAGAGCTCAGTCCTGCAAGACTGCCCTGACTCCCCACTTCAGATGCCAGTCACAAGTCCAGGTTGTCGCCTGTGCTTCTGACTCCGTGGCTATTGATCGTAGGTTCCCATACCTCCTCCTCAGATTCTATTAATTTGCTAGGGAGGCTCGCAGAACTCAGAGAAAGATTTTACTTACTGGTTTGCTGGTTTATTATAAAAGTATATAAGTCAGGAACAGTCAGATGGAAGAGATGCATGAGGCAAGGTAGGAGGAAAGGGCACGAGCTTCCATGCCCTCTCCGTGCTCGCCACCCTCCCCAATCTCTGTGTGTTCACCAACCGGAAGCTCTCTACTCCCCATTCCTTTGGGTTTTTATGGAGGCTTCATTACATAGGCATGATTGATGAAATCACTGGCCACTGGTGATTGAGCTCTATCTCCAGCCCTTCTCCCATCCCTGGAAACTGGGGGATGGGGCTGCAAGTTCCAATCCTCTCATCACATAGTTAGTTCCCCTGGCAACTAGCCCCCATCCTTAGTGACTTAGGGGCTTTCCAAAAGTCACCTCATTACCATAGACTCAGGTGTGAATGAAAGGGGTTTGTTATGAACATCAACATAGGAGTCTGCAGCTGGTACATGGAAATTAAGCAAATGCCGTAATCTATGTTGACTTTACACAGAACATTACATAGAACATGATGTAGTCTACACAGAAATCTAAATATAATGATGTAAAGCTGAAGTTTAAATAATGCTATCAGCCATTGTTACAATAAAATTTATTAAATTAAGGGGCTGGCCCCGTGGCCGAGTGGTTAAGTTCGCGTGCTCCGCTGCAGGTGGCCCAGTGTTTCGTTGGTTTGAATCCTGGGCGCTGACATGGCATTGCTCATCAGACCACACTGAGGCAGCGTCCCACATGCCACAACTAGAAGGACCCACAACGAAGAATATACAACTATGTACGGGGGGCATTGGGGAGAAAAAGGAAAAAATAAAATCTTTAAAAAAAATTTATTAAAAAAATTATGCAGGCAACAGTATGTTGTGTTGAGGAAAACAAGTAATCTTTGTTGTTAACAAAATCCCTACCCCAGGAGACCCCATTTCTATTTGTTGTTCTCTTCAGGGTCAGTGTGGTATCCTGGCAAAAACCAAACCTCTGGCTGTGGAATTCTGGGCCCAGAGCTGCCCCTGGTGCACCTCTTCCCTGGGGAGATGGGGAAATCGGACCACAGGCTGATACTTAAAGTGTGAGACTCGTTAGAATTGAATCAAATAGTGGAAAAGTCCCCTGTGAATTTTTTTAGTCCTTCAGATTGTGTGAGAACACCTCAGTGTAGTGCTACGTTCTTAACACTTCCCTAACCTTTGCCAAAATATCTTTTAAAAAAATCTATCTAGGGCCCAGCCCAGTGGCACAGCGGTTAAGTTCACACATTCTGCTTCGGTGGCCCAGGGTTCACTGTTTCAGATCCGGGGTGCGGACCCACACACCGTTTGGCAAGCCATGTTGTGGCAGGCATCTCACATATAAACTAGAGGAAGATGGGAACAGATGTTAGCTGAGGGCCAGTCTTCCTCAGTAAAAAGAGGAGGATTGGCGGAAGATGTTAGCTCAGAGCTAATCTTCCTCAAAAAAAAAAAAAATCTATTAAAAAAATTTTTTTTCCAGTTGGGGGATGTGTATATGTATACTTATTTATTTTAAACAGTTTTATTCAGGTATAATTGAAATACAATAAACTACACATATTTCAGTGTACAGTGTGATAAATATCAACTTAGGAATACACCTGTGAAGCCATCAGCACAATCAAGAAAATCAACATTTCCATCACCTCCAAAAGCATCCTCATAACCCTTTGCCATAAGTATCCAGCTCACGGAATTTTCAGAAACTGCACATAACTCCACAGCTGGATGCAGATGGAGAGCCTAGAACCCTCCTTCCTGCCCTCCTGTGATTCTGTAGTGTTTGAAGCCCAATAGCTCAGATCTGCTACTGACTGGACCTTACTCTAACCCTGGCTCCTGTCTGCTGTATGCTGCCTCACTATGCTGGTGAATTAGGCTGTTTGTGTTCAGATTGGGGTTTCATTTGCCCTTTGGAAAATGATTTAGCCTCTTTCTTCCTCAGTTACCTTATATGTAAAATGGGTATAATAATAGTCTTTACCTCATGGGGTTGTTATGGGGATTAAAGGAGATAGTCCTTGTGCTTAGAACCGAAAGTTAATTTAGGAACCAGGTGTGTTAAGTATCCAGCTTTTTTCTTTTTAAAGATTGGCACCTGAGCTAACAACTGTTGCCAATCTTCTCCTTTTTTTTTTTCTGCTTTATGTTCCCAAACCCCTCATACATAGTTGTATATCTTAGTTGTAGGTCCTTCTAGATGTGGGATGTGGGACGCCACCTCAATGTGACCTGATGAGCAGTGCCATGTCCGCACCCAGGATCCAAACCCTGGGCTGCTGCAGTGGAGCGCGCAAACTTCACCACTCGGCCATGGAGCCAGCCCCTTAAGTATCCAGCTTTTTACAAGCTGGATATTTGCCTGCAATTCTCCAGATTTGTATTATTAGAGAGAAAAGACTCCTGGGACTCAGGTCTTATCCTCCTTTCTGTTGGTCTCAGGTGAGGTGAGAGGAAGGATTGTGTCAACAGGGATTCTGGAGGAGCCTGGCACACTGTAGGTCCTCAATAAATGTTTACTGGGTCATCTTGATTTAAAAACTTGGTCCTTGGGGGGCCGGCCCCATGGCCAAGTGGTTAAAGTTTCACGTGCTCCACTTTGGTGGCCTAGGGTTGGCAGGTTCGGATCCCAGTCACTCTTCAGCCACTCCACTCTTCAGCCATGCTGTGGAGGCATCTCACATACAAAGTAGAAGAAGATTGGCACAGATGTTAGCTCAGGGCTAATCTTCCTCGAGCAAAAAAAGAGGAGGATTAGCAATGGATGTTAGCTCAGGGCGATTCTTCCACACTAAAAAAACCCCAACAACTTGGTCCTTATGAAGAGATATCGAAAGCCTGTTTTCTTCAGTTGTGGGTCTTAAGTTTGGTGAAAAGGCCCCTAGTTACTCCCAAGGAGCCAACGAGCCTGAGCAAATGTATCCTGGTTTCTAGGAGTGCTGTTCTGGTCAGCTCAACAAAGTACTTGATCACCTGGCTTCCCCAAAATTGTTTTTCAGTTCTACGTAAAAATGGAGACATACCGTAATTAAACTGTCTTAAATTTTACAAGCGTAAAGATGGAATCAACCTAGAGGTGCTGGTAACATTTTCTTTCTTGATCTAGGCACTGGTTATAGGAAGCGTCCATTTGTGAAAATTCATCAAGCTCTGCACTTTCTTTTTAAAAGTTGTGGTCTAACTTACATATATTAAAATGCACAAATCTGAAGTATTTGGCGCAGTGCGTTTTTACCTATACTTGCAACCATGTAACCCTCACTTAGATCAAGATATGGAATATTTCCATCACACCTGAAAGTTCCCTTGTGTCCTGTTCCCCAGATGTAAGCACTTTTCTGATTTCAATCACCATAGACTTAGTTTTACCTGTCCTTGAATGTCATATAAATGGACTCATATAATATGTACTCTTCCGTGTCTGACAGTTTTCACTCAACATAATGTTTTTGAGATTCATCCATTTTGCTATCTGTAGCCATAGTTCATTTGTTGGTTAATATTCCATTGTATGAATATACCAGTTTATTTATCCATTCCATTTTGATGGGCATTTTAGTTGTTTCCAGTTTTAGGCTGTTATGAATAAAGCCTCTGTGAACATTTACATTCAAGTCTGTCTATGTTTTCATTATTCTTAAGGAAATACCTAGGAATGGAAAGCTGGGTTGTAAGCTAGGTGTTATTTTATTAGAAACTACTAAGCAGTTTATAAAGTGGTTGCACCATTTCCCACCAATGATGTATGAGAGTTCTAATTGTTCTGTATCATTGCTGACTCTTGGTATTTTCGCTCTTTTTGAAAGCTGTATATTTGTGTGCAATTCTGTATGTGGACATTCTTCTTCAATAAAAAGTTAAAAAATGAAACTAACGATAAAAAAATGGTAGTGGTTGTGTCTAATGCCAAAACTCTGAAAATTTAAATAAATCATCTGGATGTTTTGTTGACATCCGCCAGGAATCTGATAACTAAATGTTGCCCTGTTTAATTGATGTATTTTTATTTCACATTATGCAGAAATTTTAAGAGGTTCAGCCTTAGGGTTGGTTGGGGAATTATCATTTCTGAAAACCAAAATGTCTCCCCAAAGCTTCCTTGAGAAATCTTTTTGTCTCCATCTCCCTTTTAGTTTTGATAGGAAGACTTATGATTTAGAATATTTTGACAGGAGCTCACTGCTTTTCTTCTTCTTTCCCATTTCAGAGCATAAATGCCCAGTGGACGAGCGGGAGCAGTTGGAGGAAACCTTGCCCCTGATTTTGGGGCTCATCTTGGGCCTCGTCATTGTGGTTACACTGGCGATTTACCACATCCACCACAAAATGACTGCCAACCAGGTGCAGATCCCTAGGGACCGATCCGAATATAAGCACATGGGCTAAGGGCCATTAGGCAGGCAGCCCCCAAACCCCCCTTCCCCAGCTGGATCAGGTAGAGAAACAAAAGCACTTTTCCACCTTGTACATGGGGTACACCAACATAGCTACAATCCAACAGTCCTGGGTATCTAAGGCTTGCTTGGCCTGCATCCATGCTTAAACCCAGGGATGGGGGGATTCTTTTGGATTCATGGGGTGAATGACAGTTGTTCTCTCCATGCTGGGGAATGGGGAGGGAGGGGACAGCCAGCTTTCATGCTCACGGTGGCTTGACTTTGACTCTCCAAGGAGCAACACTCTGAAGTTTAAAGATTGGAAAAGACGCTTCTTTTGGGAAGACACCCCTTGAGGTTCAGAGGAATGGGGAGGGGGTTTTTTGCTCCCTTGAACACAGCTGGCCTACCCTATGCAGCTGTCAGTGCACAAAAAATACAGCCTCATGCTCCCTGCAGCAAGACCCCTGAAAGTGGTCCATGCTTCTGGCTGGCATTTTGCATGTCTAGTGATTGTCTTGGGAATGTTTCACTGCTACCTGCACCCAGTGACTTTGCAGCACAAGAACCCGTTTAATGTAACTATGCAGAGTTGTTTGGACTTCATAGTGTGTCAGGTTCAACTAAGGGGACCTGAAGAATCAATCATGTGAGTTTGTTTTTCAAAATGAATTAAACCACAGTACTGTCTAACGTTTGGTTGCTTTCTTGAAACAAGAAAACAAAACTAAAATGGTTTCTTTGGCATCAAGAGGAGAGAGGGGAATGAAGATGGGCTTTTCATTTCTGCTCGAGGAAAAGCAAAGGAAGGGCAGGGAAGCAATGATGGGAATGTTGGCTTTTCCAGGTGAAAAAACATGGATTTATTTTGGCAATATAAATAGTTTTAATAATGGCACTTCTTGAACGATTGGTCTAAAATCGCTTCTGATGCTTCTTGGTCTTGAGTTTAGCATTTCACTTTGGATTAAAAAGCTGGACTGAACATGGCAGCTTAGGCTGAGTTTATTCAAAGTCAAATGTAATTTACTGAAACTTCCTAGAGAAATGTACACAGTTTGAATTTCCCTCACTTTCTAAACAACCATTTTTCAGAAGATCTGAGTGGGGGTAGGGATAACTCTTTTCTCTGGTGTTAGAATCGCCCAACCCCCATATAATCTCCACCATATGAGAGGCAGCCCATAAGTTCATCTCTCCAAGTCTTCAACTGCCGACAGTAGCGCATCCTTAGAAGTTTGTTATCCCCCAAATCTTGATAAGTACCAGCCAGCTGCTGTTCTAGTACTCATTTCTTTGCTGCTCTGTCAACTTCAATCTTTTCCCCTGAATCATCTCTCTTCAGTGTCTGTCCGGTACCAATGAGGGAAAAGCCCCAGTTCCTCATGAAAATTGCATGTTGCACAAGGAAAACAAGATACCTTTGTGCCAGTGGACACCCCCCACGGTTTACTCCACTCTTTTATCATCTGTGATCTTCTCACCCCCAAGCCCCAAACTTGACAAACTCTTTCCTTTTTAGCATCTCATGTATTTTTTTTTAAACTTCACATTTATTTTGAACCATCCAAGGATTTGGGGAGAAATGGACGCTTAGATGTAATCAGTGAGTTACCCTTGCTTTCTGTAACCTTTTCAGAAAAACCTTACAGATCTTTCTGAGCCATACTTCTGAAAACCCCATATTTACTTAACTTACTTTCACAAAAGTAAATTTGTGGTTTTTTAAAATTTTACATTCACAAAACATAGGACTCGTGATTACTTTTGGAATTGTCATTCACTTGTTCAACAAACAGGTTTTGAGCACCTACTGAATGCAGGCTCAGTGCTGGGTATCCAGTGGTAAATTTGACAACTTAGAGTCTGCAAGGGGGGGACCGACAAGAAAACAACACACATACACAGGTCATTCTAAAAAGAACAGAGTGTCCTGGCTCTTTTCAATATGTTGTCACATGGCCACATCCCTGTTTCTAAGCTAATTAAATTTTTCTGGAATCCAATTTTTTTTTTCAAGATTGGCCCTGAGCTAACATCTGTTGCCAATCTTCCTCTTTTTTTCTACCCAAACCCCAGTACAGAGTTGTATATCCTAGTTGTAAGTTCTTCTATTTCTTCTATGTGGGATACCGTCACAGCATGGCTTGACAAGCGGTGTGTAGGTCCGTGCCCAGGATCCGAACTGGCGAACCCTGGCCACCGAAGCAGAGCATGCAAACTTAACCACTATGCAACCAGGCCAGCCCCAAATCCAAATTTCTTAATTCTCTAAATTAAGAGTGATTTTTCCACCTGTGATATGCAGTATGTATAAAAAACCATATTACTATGACTATTATTGTTTCACTATTATTGTAATCACATCATCTTTATCTAGCTGTCCTAAAATTAGGTCTCAAGCTCAGCCTAATTTCTTTGAACTTTGCCTTATTTCTCTCAGTCCTGTGTTTATGTTCATTATCAACTAAGCAAAATAAAGCAGTGCCTCCTGATCAGGGCAGAGGCAGTGGTCTCTGAGTGCAGAAGGCAAGGTGTGCAGAGGGACTGACTCAGCTCTGGGCCTCAGCCCTGGGCTCCATTCATGGCCATTGCCATTGTCCAGCATTTCGCAGCTGCTCCTGTACCAGGAACAAGCTGAGGCTGTGGCTCATCTGTCTGCATTGCTTCCCAGGTTCAGAGATGGGAGAGAAAACAAACACACAAACCACAGATGCTCAATTACCCCTTTAACTGTCATTTTTCTTTTTTACTGGAGTTTTAAACACAAATGCCTCTGGGCACAAAAGGATGCTGGGTCTGGTTGCTGGTCTGCCTGCCTCGAAAAGCCAGGCAGGAAGAACCATATGCAGATTTCTTTGGGGGGGTAGGGTGAATCTGATTTAAATTCTGAGCATGGTTCTTTACAGGGTTCCCCCATTCTCAGGAAATAGCTCCCAGCAAGATTGCCTCAGGGGGCATGGAAGACTGTTTTCCAGCTGAGAAAGCCCTCTCAATTATAATCACTTTCTTCTTGCCAATTGTCCAATCTCTCCATTAACAAAGACTTGGCAAAGCTGCATGGGTGTGGGAGACACCAGAGAAATCTGAATGGAGAAATGGGAGGAAAGATGGTAGGAATGAGCTGCAGGGGCTGGTGGAAGCTGTGTGTGCTCAGAGCTGTTTTACCAGGAGAGCAGTCCCAACAGGCATTGGGCACAAACACTTCCCTGGAACAAATACCCAAGAGACCCGAGCCAGGCAGACACAGCTCTAAATTAGCGTGTCTCAAAGTGCAGTTTGCAAGCAGCCTGCATCCGAATCATCCCAGGGGGCCATTGAAAAATGTGACTTCTGGGGTATCCTCCCAGATGATAGAGAATCTCTCTGGTGAGACCTAGAATCTGTAGGTTTAATACGCTCCCCAGACAATTTTGATGCAGCAGGATGCAAACTTCTGGTTAAAAAGTCTGTACTACCAGCCTACCTGCAACATTAGCCAAATTATTGGGCTTCTCTGTGCTCATTTTCTCATCTGAAAATGGAGCTCACACCCCCATCCTTGCAAAGTTATTTGAAGATTCATGACAGTACATTTAAGTCCCTAGCACAATGCCTGGCACACAGGAAATGCTCCATAAAAGCCAATATTAATGATCCATTTTTCTAGCGCAATCCTTAACACGTGTATTCCAATTTTACCTGCCGTAAAAGTTCATGAAAGATCCAAAGGGATGCAGGGGATTTTAACCCAACAGCCACAGTTTTCCGTGTCAGTTTATTTTGAAATTGGAGTACGCTTCTGTGAAGGGACTCCCCCCACCACCAGCCCAGTAAACTACTCAGGGGGTCTCAATTTAGAGGGGTGGGGGAGACTGTCAGAGTCCATGAATTTGGATGGGAAAAAATTACGGCTTTAGTTTTTACTAACCTCAAATGAGAGGTAGCATTTCCTTCCACTATGAACATAGGCACCAAACCACTGTGGTATAAACAGACCTGTGTAGTTGTCATCCGTAGCAAACATCACATTATACTGTTGGCGATATCTCAAAAAATCATTTATACTCATTATTCTGAAATTATGGTAGTTATCAGACCCATCACAAGATCTTGGTATTTAATGCATTATAACCACAAAGTTAAAAATATTTTGATAATTATGCTTTAATTGGTTTTCTTTGTAAGCCTAGTATTTTACTTCATGCCTTTAAAAGCGTTTTTCTGAGGAGCCCATGGACTTCAGGCAGCCAAGAAGGTCCAGGGTACAAAATTAGGCTAAGAACTCCAGGGCTAATGGCTACTTCAGCTGTCATTTAGAGTGACATTTACATCATTTCATACCTGTTAGAATGGCTTTTACCAAAAGACAAGAAATAACAAGCGTTGGTGAGGATGTGAAGAAAAGGGAACCCTTGTGCACCTTGGTGGGAACGCACACTGGTGCAGCCACTATGGAGAACAGTATGGAGGCTCCTCAGAAAATTAAAACAAGAATTATCCTATGATCCAGCAATCCCACTTCTGTCTATTTATCTCAAAGAAATGAAAAGACTGACTCAAAAAGATATCTGACAACCTAAGTGTCCATCAACAGATGAATGAAGAAAACATGGTGTATATATATACAATGGAATATTATTCAGCCATAAAAGGAAGGAAATTCTGCCATTTGCAAAAATACTGATGGAGGGGCTGGCCCAGTGGCCGAGTGGTTAAGTTTGCGTTCTCCGCTGCCGCGGCCCAGGGTTCGGATCCTGGGCGCGGACATGGCACTGCTCGTCAGGTCATGTTGAGGCGGCGTCCCACATACCACAACTAGAAGGACCCACAACTAAGATATACAACTATGTACAGGGGAGTTTGGGGAGATAAAGCAGAAAAAAAAAAAAAGAAAGAAAGATTGGCAACAGTTGTTAGCTCAGGTGCCAATATTTAAAAAAAAATATAGACGGACCTTGAGGCATTATGCTAAGTGAAATATGTAGACAAAGACAAATACTGTACGCTCTCACTTATATGTGGAATCTAAAAAAAACAAACCAAAAAACTGAGCTCATAGTAAACAGGTTGGTAGTTGCCACAGGCAGGGGGTGGGGAACGGGTGAAATGAGCGAAGGCGGTCAAAAGGTACAAACTTGCAGTTATAAAATAAATGTCATGGGGATGTAACGTACAGCATGGTGACTATAGTTAACAATATTGTATATTTGAAAGTTGCTAGGAGAGTAAATCTGAAAACTTTTCATCACAAGAAAAATTTGTAAATTTGTGTTGACGGATGTTAGCTAGACTTAACCATTTCACAATATACATATATCAAGTCATTAGGTTGTACATCTGAAACTCATATATGTCAATTATATCTCAATAAAAAAAATAGTGACTGAACCTGCCAGGTAGTCTGCTGGGGAAGGATTCACAAAGGCTCATGTGACAAATGAGATAAGTATTTGCTAGCACTGACCACGTATTTTCTAGACCTTGGTCTCGGTGCTGTGGACACAGTGAACAACATAGGTAAAAATCCTTGCCTTCAGACAACTGAAGTCTCCAGATTCTCCTTTTAGCGGAACCCACACTAAGGTAATATATTCATCTGACTTGGAAATACAACTCAAAATGCACACATTTCAAGGCTCAAGTTGACTGACTTTCCCGAACAATTTGGATTTGTACTATATCATGTCACTTTCACAGAACTGCTTCTGCTTGTACATTTTGTACCTGCTTCAGACCAAATGGATCTTTTCTCTGCCTGGTGTCTCATTACCATTTCTTTGATGTCACAATGCTATTCATTTGACTGGTTTGACCAAAGAGTCTGAACTCATTGGGTTGTTAACTTCATGGAATTATTTTATTTTTCCAGTAATTTCTACTGAGTGTGTTCTTCACAGTGGGTAATGGGAACACAACCATAACTCAGTCTGCTTCCATCTATCTAATCCATTTAAAAACCAGTCAACCTCATTCTAAATCAAAATAACTCCCCTCTCTTTTGCTTGGGCTAAACTTGTGACAGAGAAAGAGAGAGGCAGCAGTGGCAAGGAAGCAGCAGGGGACACGGTATGCTCTCTTATTCCCTCTTTCTTTCTTCTAAATCCCTCCCCCAAACCATGGGGTCCCACACTAACACATGGCCCAAACCCACGGGGAGCAGTTGGGAAGGGAGGATCCGGTAACCCATCTGGCTTACAGTTCGATACCTTGGAGATCCTGTTAGAAGAAAGGGAGATGCTTGAATTTTCTTTGTCTCAGCCTGAAGACTATAGCCTATGCTGTTTAGAGTGGTCTTGGTGTAGATGGTATGTGTAATTTTTAGAGTAAGGTTCAGCTCCACCCTGACCCCTTCTCTGTGCCGAAAAGCAGCCACACCTCCCTTTAGTTCCCGTCACGGTGCATGCCTCCAATGCACTTTCCAAGTTGAGAATCCCACTACTTAGTTAAGTGGTTGACGTGTTTCCTGTTCCCTCTCCATGCTCCAGCATAGCCAAAGGAACCTGGTGTCTTCCTCCATGTCCCACAATGGCTTCTGGGACCTGCCTGGGGGAGGTTGCCTCCATTCTTTCTTCCCTGGCACACGATATACTACATCCTTTCTCTTGCTATCTCAGGCTATTTCCTGAGGGTTTTCATCTTTTAAAAATTTCAAGATGTGAAATGAAGTCTTTATATACAAGTGTCCCTTCAACTTCATGGGATAAATATTAATGTCTTCCTTATCACCCAAGAAGAAGAGAGGCCTAGCATTCTCTTCAGGCGGCCAGAGAGCTCTCACCACACTTTCTCTAACCCAGAATAATTTCCTTTTTATGTCTTTTATTGATAAAGCCTTCAGATCAGATCAGTATCTTTGGAACAGGAAAATGGGGTGGGAGTCTTTAGCTATGAATCTGACTTTCCTTGAACTTGGCCTTCCAGAATTCAATAATTTTTTTCTCAATAGTGATATTTACATCACATTGTTACACTGTTTGTAACCTGTGGGGATGGGAATATTTGTCTTTGATTCATGTCATCATGTTGTTACAATTAACTTTATACCAACTCATTTGCATTCCCCAAGATCATAAAGAAAGTATTCTTGGTTACTCAAGAAAACAAATTTGGGAAATCACTAGTTTCTAACAACACGATGGGAAAAAGGCAAATGTTTATTTTTATTTGCAAGTGCAGTTTCTGCCAATAGTTAGTGCTCACAAAACCTTTTAAGCTACAGTAACGTTTGGTAAACTCAATGAATACTTTAAAAAACACCCAGTGATAAGAAAATTACAGAAAAATTTCCATTAACCTGTTGAAAATGTTTGGAATCCAAAATTCACTATTTCCTGCAATGGTTTTTAATATTTATTCGGGTTAAAAAAAGATTTCCTTTTTCTTTTCTTTCTACTTCTACATAGTCCTGGTTGAATTAATACAATCTGTTCCATGAACTTTTAGGACTGCCACTTTCTGGATTTAGAATGTTTTTATTCTTACATATTTCTATTAATATTTTAATATTTTACATAAAACATTGATTTCTTATGTTTTATGAAACAAAATCATAGATTCTATTTATGGTGACACATTTCCCATTTGGGGGAAAACTGAAAAACTAATCAGTAGAAGGTCATTTTATGCCTTTTTTTCCTTTCTTAACTATAATAAATAATTAGCAACCTATTAATTACAAAAATTCTTAATTATGCTTAGAGCAACCAGAGCGTTTTCACGAATTTAAATTCATATTTGTTACAGTATGCGAAGTCATTAAGAAAAGCCTCTGGTTTTCCAGTTTGGTAACAAATGGCTTTTGTCTGATGCATAATTAATAGAAACTAATGATGACTATGTAGCTCTTCCAGAGTTTTAAAGGCAAATCTATATTGGCCTACGGTTAACATGCAAATTCATCCAACAAGCAACACAAAATGTATTACAGTAGTCATTCATTTTTATCAACATTCAAGAAGATCTAGTCAGCAGCACAACTCTCCTATGTCGGAAACACATTATAACATGGTCACAACTGAGTCAGTTCACATCTGGTAAGATACCCCCTTCCTAATCCATCCTCTAGAGGCAGTTCAGACTTCCAGCACAATACATGAACAATTGCAATTAATACTGGGGACAAAGGTAAATACAGACAAGAGTTTGGTGTGCTAGCACACAAAGTTTTAAAAACAGTGACAAACAAAACCAAACATCTTGCCCTGTTCTCTCTCCTTTCCCTTTGTGAGACTGGAATTCTCATGGCCTTGTTGAAACATTCACTTTGGGGAACTGAGGCCAATGATCCTAGCACTGAAATTGGTCCTTGGGAGGGAAATTTGGCCACAAGGGGATGTTGTACCCATTTGAGAGAGGGCAGTAGGAAAACACCCTGCTGTGCAAAAAATGGTTGGTGACTAACAGCCTTGAAGGAAAATCTGATTTTTCAAAATATTTAGCTTTATCCCAAGGAGTAGTTTGGTGGTATACTGTGGCTCAAATTTTATTTTATTATTTTTGGTTGGATAAATGAAATGTGCACCACCATCACCATCACTCTTAATTCTTCTTCCATCACATAAGACACTTGTTAAGATAAGAAAGATATTCTACTAAAGCTGACGGTGATAGAGAGTCATTCAGTATTCAAAGTTCCTAAAGAGTCGTTGGTTCTCTGAAAGGGATAAAAAAGTAGGAAAGGCTTTGTTCAAACTCTTGCTAGTAAACAAGTCTTACCTCAACTGATACAATGGCTACGTGACATCAAAGTACTATAAATTATCAAAACTATCGTACAGAAAAATTACAAATTCATTGCAAAATACATTACACTGCTACCATTAAGAAAAAAGTGCTTTTTGTTTTCCTTTCTTTTTTTTTTTTTTGCCAGAAAAGTATTCTTTCAATATAGAAAATCCTATGCGTTACCCTGCATGTGGCTAGGATGTATCATAACGGAGTTTGTACTGAGTCTTTCTGATTTGCTGAATGAAGGGCTGAAAAATATAATAATGACTTATTAAAGCAGTGTTCCAAATGACCACGCCAGCTGTCAGTGGAGAGATGCCTGTTTAAGACCCAAGAAGATGCCCTGGTCTGTTGAACCCTGCTGGTCATCACACTGTCCCACCAATCAGCTGGTCTAGAATGCACAGGCCTTTGCACGTTCTGTGGTTTCCTCGTGTTCTCCTGAATTACTCTCATGTCCTCATCTAGCTTTGTCACCTGCATGAATCCCCTGCTCAGTGATGCCTGTATTGTCTCATGAGGGGAACGATGCAAGATGGTGGACCTGCTAGTTTCAAGAAGGGATGTCCGAGGAGTTCCTGGGCTGTGGCTCTTTGGGAAGGCTCCCTCACCAACATCAGGTCTAGGAATCCCCGGAGCACTGAAGAAACCTGCGAAAACACAAGATGCCATCCTGAGGACGAACACCGAAACCCAAGCCAGTTCTCCCAAACGGTTTCCCAGCTAATTCCCAGGAAAGTCATTCTATCAACAACATCACATTCTAGAAAGTCAGCTTGAGGAGAAAGATGTTATGGAAGCAAAAGGCAGGTATTGCCTTTATTAACATATGATGTTTTCCTTACCTTCTTGAAGTTTGAAATAATAGGCGTAAATGACAGTGAATGCCATTTACAATGACAATGAAGAATGATAATTTATTTACTAAGTAAAATAATAATGATGATAATATTGCTAATAGCAGCTATAATGAAGCCTTGACTATGTACAGGCACTGGTCATACATGTTTGATGGAGTGTGGTATTAACATAGAATAGTTTAATTTTTATAACAATTCAACCATCTAGGCTCTGTGGCATCCCCTTTCTTGAAGAGAAACAAGCTTCTGTAAGGATTTCTGAGACAGACAGCATTTTTCCTTTAATTTCTTATAATTTACTTTCTGAGGTATATCTTACATACATTCAAGTGCATAAATAGTAAGTGTATGTTTTACATAGTTTTTTTTACATATTTTACACCTATATTTCCCCAACCCTATCAAAATATAGAACATTTCTACCACTCCAGGAGGCTATCTCAGGCCAGCTTCCTGTCAATACCCATCTCCCTGCAAAGGGATAAAACTTTGGCCACACACTCCAGGGATGAATCTCACAGACATGATGCTGAGTCATATACTCTCAACTCTTCTCTATCTGGCTTCTTCCCCTCAAAGTTGTTTCTGTGAGATTCATCCCTGATGTGTGTGGCCAACGTTTTATCCTTTTCATTGCTCTGTAGTAGTCACTGTTGAATTATACCACATTTTATTTATCTATTTGGGAAACAACTTTGGGCAGTTTTCCGTTTTTGACCATTAGGATTAAAGCTGCTCTCATACGTGACTTTGAAGAACATCACACTCATTTCTATTGGGTGTGGGACTATTTTGATACCATACTATTTTAGCCACTTTTCATTATTCAAACTTTGTTCAATGCAGTAAAAGTTTTAATCTCCTGTTCAATTCAAGCAGTTTCCTTTTTTTGTTTTTTTTTTGGTCCACAGAACCTATATGAGTGATTCTATTGGGGGTTTTCCCTAAGATTTAGGGGTAGGGGGAATGTTGTCAAGATGGCAGCATAGGCAGACTCTGAACTCACCTCCTCCCAAGGACACAACAAATTTAATTTACAACTACTCGTGGAACAATTACCCTGAGAGAGAACTGAAAACTGACTAAAAAGGACCCCTGCAACAAGGAACAGTGCTGACAGACGTGGAAGAGGCAGAAATTCCATTCTGAAGAGAAAAAAGCCACCTTCACAAGCTGCAGCGCTTCACAGCTGGCTAGGAGCAATCCTAAGGTATGAAGCCTTCCCCAGAGGACTGGGGGATCTGAGCGGGGGAGCGTTACCACTATAAGCACCTTTCAGACACAGCACAACCAAGACAAGTGTCGTACGGCTATTACCTACAACGGGGAGTATCCCCAGAAAAAGCTATCAGACATAAGGGAAAGAAAAGCCTGCTCTTAAAGGACCCATGCATAAATTCATCTGTTTCAGAAAGCAACCTAAAATCACCAGAAAGGTGCACAGTCCTTTGGTGAAAAGAGACTCACCTGATAGGCTGTGGGTGCATCTCAGTGAGAAGTGAGACCTCTCCAGGCACTGAGACATTGGCAGCAGCCATTATTGTGACCTAGTACAGGCATGCTGACACAGATGCTGGCAGACTCCATTGGAGTTCTTCCCCTGGCCTATTAGCACAGGGGTCTGCCCCATCCAATAAACACTGATTTAATTCAGCTCAGCCAGGGTAGGTAGTCCACCCTTGGGACTGGCCCCATACAACAGCAAGCCCTCAGGCAACTTGTGGGCTCTGCATAGCATAGGTCGGGTGTCTGGAACCTCTGCAGCCCAATGAGTAGGTCTGCCTCTGTGGGGCAAGGCATACATGAGGAGCAAGAAGAGGGTGTGAGACATTGGTGGAGTGTGTGAGGCCTCTGCAGTGGGGCCACTGGGTCTGCTTCAGTGGGTCAGGGTATGTGCCCAGGGCAGGACTGTGTTGATGGGGAGTGTGGCCCTGTGGGCAGTGGGGCTTCTCAGCTGCAGCAGACTTGTGCTTCTCGAACAGCCACATAGGAAATCAGACTTGAAACAACTTGAAACAACTTCCAAAACTTGAAACAACCGAGTGCTCCCATGCCTGGGGCTGGCCCCACTCAGCTGCAATCCTGAGAGAGCTGACAAGAGCCTTGCAGGCCAGAGGCCTACAGCAATTGCAAGCCCCTCAGCCTAACAAACAGCCACGCTGGGGGGACTACTCACTTAAGAGAAAAACTACCACAGGAACATGCTATTAGACCTTGCAGCCAACTGTGCTGTAACTCCCCATGGCCAATAAAGTGACTGAAGGGTCCATAGCAGCCACACACAGCTGATATTACAACCAGGCAGACAGGGGGACAGCCTAGCCTTCCTGGGCACCTGCAGCAAGAGCAACCCTGCCACAACAGAAGGATACATGTACCCCACACAGGGGACATTCCTGGAACATCTGGAACTGGTGATGAGAGGGAAGCACAATGCTGAGCCTCATAAGGCATCTCTTACACAAGACCACCTCTCCAAGATTGGGAGATGTAGCTGACCTACCTAATATAAAGAAATAAGCACAGAGAAAGAGGCAAAATGAGGAGGCAAAGGAATATGTTTCAAGTAAGAGATCAGGACAAAACCTCAAAATCAAACTAAATGAAACAGAAATAATCTACCTGACAAAGAGTTCAAACAAAAAGTCATAATGATGCTCATTGATCTTGGGAGAAGAATGGGTGAACTTAGTGAGAACTTCAACAAAGAATTGGAGAATATAAAAAAGAACCAATCAGAAATGAAGAATACAATGTTGGAAATGAAAAATTCTCTAGAGGGATCAATAGCAGAGTAGATGATACAGAAGAGCAGATCAGTGAGCTGGACAAAAGACCAGAGGAAATCACCCAAGCTGAACAGATAAAAGAAAAAGAATTAAAAAGAATGAGGACAGTCTAAGGAACCTCTGGGACAACATCAAGCACACTAACACTCATCGTATAGGTGTCCTAGAAGGAGAATAGAGAGACAAAAGGGGAGAGGATCTATCTGAAGAAACAATAGCTGAAAACTTTCCTAACATAAAGAAGGAAATGGATATGCAGGTGCAGGAATTATAGAGATCACCAAACAAGTTAAACCCAAAGAGGCCCACATCAAGCCACATTATAATTAAAATGCCAAGAATTAAAGATAAAGAGAGAATCCTAAAAGCCGCAAGAGAAATACAACAACTTACATACAAAGGAAATCCCATAAGGCTATCAGCTGACTTCTCAGCAGAAACCTCACAGGCTAAAGGGAGTGGCACACTATATTTAAAGTGCTGAAAGGGAAAAACCTACAGCCAAGAATACTCTACCCCACAAGGTCCTCATTCAGAATGGAAGGAGATATAAAGAATTTCTCAGACAAGCAAAAACTAGTGGAGTTTATCACCATGAAACCAGCCCTATAAGAAATGCTAAAGGGACTTATTTAAGTGGGAAAGAGAATCTCACAAACAGGAATAAGAAAATTATTTTAAAAAAGCAATAAATTCACTGGTAAAGGCAAATATACAGTAAAGGTAGCAGCTCAACCACCAGTGAAGATAATATGAAGGTCAAAATACGAAAGTACAAAAATTATCTATTTTCATGATAAGAGGGTAATAGATACACAGACACACACAGACAAAGAGGTTAGATATAATATAAAAAAACATAAAATCTGGGAAGAAAGGAGTAAAAGAGTAGAGCTTTTAGCAAGAGGTCAAACTATAGAGACAATCAACTTAATATAGATTGCTATATACATAGGTTATTATATATGAACCTCATGGTAATCGAAAACCAGAAACCTATAATAATTACACAAAAAATTAAGAGAAAGGAACCCAAACATAATACTAAATTATTATAGCTACTTTAAATGTCAATGGACTAAATGCTCCAATCAAAAGGCACACGGTGACAGATTGGATAAAAATAAAAGATCCATATATATGCTGCATATAAGAGACACACTTCCAACCTAAAGACACTCACAAACTGAAAGTGAAGAGATGGAAAAAGACACTCCATGCAAATGGCAATGAAAAGAAAGCTGAAGTAGCAATATTTATATCAGACAAAATAGACTTTAAAACAAAAACTGTAACAAGAGACAAAGCAGGGCACTACATAATAATATAGGGAACAATCCAACAAGAGGATATAACACTTGTAAATATCTATGCACCTAATATAGGAGCACCTAAATATAGAAAGCAATTATTAACAGACATAAAAGAAAAACGAGACAGTAACACAATAATAGTAGGGGATTTTAACTCTCCACTTACACCAATGGATAAATCATCCAAACAGAAGATCAATAAGGAGACACTGGCCTTAAATGACACATTAGACCAGATGGACTTAGTATATATATACAGAGCATTCCCTCCAAAAACCACAGAACACACATTCCTTTCAAATACACATGGAACATTCTCTAGAATAGATCACATAAATAGGCCACAAAACAAGTTTCAATAAATTTAAGAAAACTGAAATAATGCCAAGCATCTTTTCTGACCACAATGGTATGAAACTAGAAATCAACTACAGGAAGAAAATCAGAAAAGCCACAACTATGTAGAGATCAAACAAAATGCTGTTGAACAATGATTGGGTCAATGAAGAAATCAAAGGAGAAATCAAAAAATACCTGGCGACAAATGAAATACAACATGCCAAAGTTTAGGGGACACAGCAAAAGTGGTTCTAAGAGGGAAGTTTACAGCAAAACAGGTTTCCCTCAACAAACAAGAAAAATCTCAAATAAGCAATCTAACAGTGCACCTAAAGGAAATGGAAAAAGAACAAACAAAGCCCAAAACCAGTATAAGGAAGGAAATAATAAAAATCAGAGCAGAAATAAATGAAATAGAGACTAAAAAAAGCAATAGAAAAAATCAATGAAACCAAGAGCTGGTTCTTTGAAAAGATAAAAAAACTGACAAACTTTTAGCTAGACTCATCAAGAAAAAAGAGAGAAGGCTCAAATAAATAAAATCAGAAATGAAAGAGGCGAAATTACAATGGACACTTCAGAAATACAACAGATCATAAGAGAATACTATGAGAAGCTATACACCAACAAATTGGATAATCTAGAAGAAATGGATAAATTCTTAGAATCATACAACCTTCCAAAACTGAATCAAGAAGAAATAGAGAATTTGAATAGACCAATCACCAGTAAGGATACTGAAACAATAATCAAAAACCTCCTCCCAAATAAGTCCAAGACTAGACAGCTTCCCTGGTGAATTCTACCAAACATTTAAAGAAGACTTAAGACCTATCCTTCTCAAACTCTTCCAAAAAATTGAAGAGTAGGGGAAGCTTCTGAGCTCATTCTACAAAGCCAGCATTACTCTGATACCAAAACTAACCAAGGGCAACACAAAGAAAGAAAATTACAGGCCAAGATCTCTTATGGACACGGATGCAAAAATCCTCAACAAAATACTAACAAATGGAATAAAAAAAATAAGTTAAAAAAGATCATACACCATAATTAAGTAGGATTTATTCTGGGGATGCAAGGATGGTCCAACACCCACATATCAAGCAGCATAATACACAACATTAACAAAATGAAGAATAAAAATCACATGATCCTCTCAATAGATACAGAGAAAGCTTTTGACAAGATACAGCATCCATTTATGATAAAAACTGTGAATCAAATGAGCATAGAAGGAAAGTACCTCAACATAATAAAGACCATATATGACAAACTCACAGCTAATATCATTCTCAATGGAGAAAAACTGAAAGTTATCCCTCTAAGAACAGGAACCAGACAAGGTTGCCCACTGTCACCACTCTTATTTAACATAGTATTGGAAGTCCGAGCCAGAGTAATCAGGCAAGAAAAAGAAATAAAAGGGATCCAAATTAGAAAGAAAGAAGTGAAACTGTTACTATTTGCAGATGACATGATTTTACATATAGAAAACCCTAAATAATCCACCAAAAATCTTTTAGAAATAATAAATTAATACAGTAAAGTTGCAGGATACAAAATCAAGATAAAAAAATCACTTGCATTTCTATACACTAACAATGAATTATAAGAAAGAGAAATTAAGAATACAATCCCATTTACAATTGCGACAAAAAGAACAAAATGCCTAGGAATAAACTTAGCCAAAGAGGTGAAAGATCTATACACTGAAAACTATAAAACATTGTTGAAATAAATTGAGGAAGACACAAAGAAATGGAAAGATATTCTGTGTTCTTGGACTGGAAGAACTATCATAGTTAAAAATGCCCATACTTCCTAAAGCAATCTACAGATTCAATGAAATCTACAGGTTCAATACAATCTGTATCAAAGTTCCAGCAACATTTTTCACAGAAATAGAATAAAGAATCTTAAAATTTATATGGAAAAACAAAAGACCCTGAATAGCCAAAGCAATCCTGAGAAAAAAGACCAAAGCTGGAGGCATCAACCTCCCTGATTTCAAAATATACTACAAAGCTATAGTAAGCAAAACAGCATGGTACTGGCACAAAAACAGACACACAGATTAATGGAACAGAATCGAAAGCCCAGAAATAAACTCACACATCTATGGACAGCTAATTTTCGACAAAGGAGCCAAGAATATACAATGGAGAAAGGAAAGTCTCTTCGATAGATGGTGTTGGGAAAACTGGACAGCCACATGTAAAAGAATGAAAGCAGACCATTATCTTTCAGCATGCACAAAAATCAACTCAAAATGGATTAAAGACTTGAATGTAAGACTGAAATCATAGAAACTCTAGATGAAAACATCGGCAGTATGCTCTTCAATATCAGTCTAAGCAGCATATTTTCAAGTACCACGTCTGACCAGGCAAGGGAAACAATAGGAAAAAGCAAATGGGACTACATCAAACTAAAAAGCTTCTGCACAGTGAAGGAAACCATCAACAAAATGAAAAGACAGCCTAACAATTGGGAGAAGATATTTGCAAAACAGATATCTGATAAGGGGTTAATATTCAAAACATATAAAGAACTCATATACCTCAACAACAAAAAAACTAACAACCCAGTTAAGAAATGGGCAAAAGATCTGAACAGATATTTCTATAAAGATATACAGATGGCCAACAGGCACATGAGAAGATGTTCAACATCACTAACTCTCAGGGAAATGCAAATCAAAACTACAATGAGATATCACCTTTCTCCGGTCAGAATGGCTATAATTAACAAGACAGGGAATAGCAAGAGTTGGAGAGGATGTGGAGAAAAGGGAACTCTCATACACTGCTGGGGGGAGTGCACACTGGTGCAGCCATTATGGAAAACAGTATGGAGATTCCTCAAAAATCTAAGAGTAGAACTACCATATGATCCAGTTATTTCACTGCTGAGTATTTACCTAAAGAACATGAAAACATGAATGCGTAAAGATAACATGCACCCCTATGTTCATTGCAGCATTATTCACAACAGACAAGACTTGCAAGTAACCTCAGTGCCCATCAACGGATAAATGGATAAAGAAGACGTGGTACGTATACAGAATGGAATACTACTCAGCCATAAAAAACCATGAAATCCAGTCATTTGTGACAACATGGATGGACCTTGAGGGTATTATGCTAAGTGAAATAAGTCAGAGGGAGAAAATCAAATACCGTATGATCTCACTCATAAATAGAAGGTAAAACAACAACAAACAATCTCATAGAGACAGAGATTGGATTGGTGGTTACCAGAGAAGCAGGGAGGAAGGAGGGCAAAAGGGGTGATTAGGCACATGTATGTGGTGATGGACTGTAGTTAGTCTCTGGGTGGTGAACATGATGTAATCTACACAGAAACTGGAATATAATGATATACACCTGAAATTTATATGATGTTATAAACCAATGTTATCACAATAAAAAAAAGATTTAGGGGTGAGGAAAGAGAAGATGCTACCATTATAAACTAGTCTCTCCTAAACAGCAGCCTTACTCTCTCTTATCACGAGGCAGATTGGGGGGAGGTGTGTGTGGGGTCAGTGTTTATGGAACTTATCTGTGGAAACAGCACCTCTCAGCAAGCCCTGCCCCCACTGGCAGCCCCCACAGTGGTGGGTCTTTGACTTAGCATCATTTTTTATGAGCTTGACCCTACTTGGCAATCCTTGGAAAACAGGAAATACCCCACATGGTTCCTTCACCATGTCCTTCATTGCCTTGCTCAATCTAGCCCCTGCCTACCTCTCTGATATGTCTTACCAGCCCCCTTGCTCACTTTGCTCCAGCATATAAGCCTTCTCTCTTGGCTTAGGGTCTTTGTACTTGCTCCTCCCTCTGCCTGGGACATTTTTCTCCCAGATCTTTGCACGGCTTGCTCCTTCTTTACACTCAAGTTCCAGTTCAGATGCTCCCTCTCCAGAAAGGACTTCCTTCAGTCCTCTTCAGCCTAAGCTAGGCCCAATCCCCTCCCCTGCACTCTCATCACATCACAGTTTTATTAGCTTCATAGCATGTACCAGTCTCTGAAATTATTTTGTTCACCCATTTGTTTGTCATTTCTTATCTGCCTCCCGAACTAGAATGCAAGCTCTATAAGAGTGAGGAAATATGGGGTCTTGTGCTGTGATATCCCCAGCAATTAGAACAGTCCTCAGCAAGTCATTGGTTCTCAATGAGGGAGTGTTGAGTGGAGCACCTGATTATTCTTCTAGCCACCCTATGACAGAGGAGCAGACTGTACCCCACTGTACAGATGAACTTTGGAGAGGCTGAATCACTTGTCCAATGAGTGAACAGGAAGAGCAGAGATGTGAATCCAAGTGACTCTAATTCCAAATTCCATGCCCGTAAACCAGGATCTATTCCTGGATATGATATGGCGGTCTTTAAAACTACAGAGAGAATAATGATGAACATAGGGGTGCATATATCTTTTTGAAGTATTGATTTCATATTCTTTGGATAAATATCCAGTAGTGGAATAGCTGGATCATATGGTATTTCTACTTTTAATTTTTTGAGAAATCTCCATACTGTTTTCTGTAGTGGCTGCACCAGTTTGCAGTTCCCACCAGCAGTGTATGACAGTTCCCTCTCCAATACTTGCTATTTCTTGTTTTGTTAATTATGTTCACAATAACCAAGACATGGAAGCAAACCAAGTGCCCATCAATGGAAGAGTGGATAAGGAATATGTGGTATATATATATTATGTGGTATATATTATATATATGTATATATATAATATTATATATACATATACATTGTGTATATATATATATATATATACATATATACACAATGGAATACTACTCAGCCATAAAAAAGATAAAATTGTGTTATTTGCAACAATATGCATGGACATTGATGGTATTGTGCTAAGCAAAATAAGTCAGAGAAATACTGTATCATTTCACTCATATGTGGAAAATAAACAAACAAACACAGAGATAAGAAGAACAGATTAGTGGTTACCAGCAGGGAAGGGGGTGGGGAGGGGGTGAAAGGGGTAAAGGGGCACATATGGATGATGACAGATAAAAACTAGACTATTGCTGGTGAACACAGTGCAGTATATACAGAAACTGAAATACAATGATGTACACCTGATATTTACACAGTTATAAGTCAACATGATCTCAATAAAATAATTTTTTAAAACGGCAGCTAGAAAGGTACTGAATGTCCTGGGTGAATCCACAGCCCTCCAGTTCTATTTCAAATAGTCTTGTTGATGTTCCAGTGTCAATATAGAACCTCTTCTCATTGGTGTTCAATCTCACTGTGGAATCATTAGTTTTTATCTCTCAAATGTTACTCAGGAATTAATGAAAAATAAAAATGATTCAGATCTGGGGAAAAAAAAAAAACAAACTACAGAGAGACTGAAAAATCCAAGAACGATTTTGAACTTCAGCAACAGACACCACTTCTCACCTTGTGTAGGTCCTTCACCCTTGGAGGTAAACTGTCCCGGATCCTCCGCATCGCCTGGAGGGGAGGCTCGTTGAAGTAGGGGGGCTCGCCATCGATCATTTCTATCACCATGATCCCAAGGGACCAGATGTCCACCTGTCAGGCACAGCCCACTGGTTATCTCAGGCAAGGAGGACATTCTGAAATGGGGGACGTGTCCAGGGAACCCAGAAGGTTCATACTCATTCATAAATTAACGTGGTATTTGTAACCCCTCAAAATTTACAATACAAATTTATAGGTTCAACTGAGGAGTTACCGAGTGTTTGCTAACGGTCTTCATTTACTTTATAAGACAACTTCAATGAAGGTCCCGACAATTAGATATAGGTGAATACCTTAACATTCTAAAGTTTAGAGCTTTTAGTTTTAACCCTGTTAACTTTGGTGGTTAACTGTCTATCAGGGCAGATGAGAAAAACATCCAAAGCTTAATGTTATGAACATAGGGAAAAAAGTTGCATTTAAACCATAATAAAATAGAAAAGTTTTTGACATCTTCATAAGAAACTGCAAAGAGCTACATTGCACAATGCAGAGTATATTCTGATTTTTTATTAATTTAATTTTTAAAAACAATTATACCCCCCCTACTTTGCAGTTCTTTCCTTTACGTTTAATCATTTTGAAGCAGCAAGCACAAAACCTTGCTTTATAAAAACCATTTTCAGGGAATAGAGAAAAGAAAAGGAAGAGATGACATGCAATTCTTTCTGAGCAAAGAACGGGAAGTCAGGACAATGAGAAGGCATCATTGTGCTATAAATTCCCAGTTACAGTCTCTTCCCTGGGATAGCCTCATTACACCTTTTATCAGTTAGCTGCATTCTGTTATTACCCTGGCAGTGACCTTCACCGAGAATTTATGCTCTTGGGACCACAGTGAGGAGAACAAGCTGAGTACTCACGCAAGGGCAAGCAAATGAGGGAAAGAGAACAGGGTCCACCTTAACTTATGCCAAGATGCTTAGCCCATTGGTCCATGCCACCTCTTGCATGCTTCTCTTAGAATTGCCTTCTGCACCATAACGTGTGGAAGCACTGTGCGCCCAGCCGAAGCGAACTCCTTGCCTTCATGTGTGTGTAGCCTTGCGTGCCTCCGCTTCTCTTCATGCTATTCCCTCCCAGAAGGCCTTTCCTCCACTCCTTCTGGTCCCTTATTTTCACACATCCAGACCTTATCTCTTAATAGATAATGAGTGACTGTTTCCTTTCCAGAGGAAACAGAAACTGTGCCATATTTTTAAATAGGTTATAATATTCCTACATAATTTTTTCTATGGGAAAACACTATTGCTCATCCAAATATTACCTCTATTTTGTGGAGCTTTCTCCAAGCCTCTATCTTTTGACTCATCACGCCTACTCATCTGTGCATCTCCGGCCACTTTTTAAGTTGCGTTGCTGTGCTTTGTGTGAGCCTGCTATTGAGGGTGGGATCAGAGTTTGAGTGACTCTCCCTCAGTGTCCATTGTAGGACCTCAATAAATGCTCCTGGATCAATGTTGCGGCAGTATCCTCAGTGACGGCCAGTCTCCTTTCTGCCACAACCTACTTTGTGACAAGTCTAGTGAAGAGGAGTCAAATGCAAAGTCAAAACTCATCAACCTGATCTCCGGTGGCAGTTAACTGTCTCAGAACCACTGCATCCCTGAGCCTGTTCAGGCTCTGCCACTCCCAAACAGTGACTGCCACCCCCTTACCTCTGTCCCATAAGGTAGCCTAGAAATCACCTCGGGTGCCATCCAGTAGGGAGTGCCAACCAACGATTTCCTCTTCGGCACCTCTTTGGAAACTTGAGCACAGAAACCAAAGTCAGACAGCTTTATCTGAAAGCAAAGGAACGCAAGAAGCTATTTTAAAATACTGGCTGCTAGACTTAGAAATAGAGAGAGAGTTGTAAATTCAGAACAAAACAGTCTCATTAGCAGGGCTTGGAAATACCGGAGGAGAGGTGGTCAGACCCTTTTATTCGAAAGCACGATTCATTTTAATGGAAAAACCTCTCACGGGTCCACCAGGGTTGACTTGAAATGTTTAAACTCCTGCTGCTGATATCTTCTATAAAATTATGAAACCAAAAACAGTTATAAATTAAATATACCCAAAACAACAAATTCATTAAAATTCAAACCCAGAAGCTTAATTTAATTTAATGTAACAGGTGAAGTTTTAGTCTAAGCAAATTGCTATTCTCAATGTGAGTTTTGTACAAACCCCTGCACTTCAGGTTCTTCTGTGTTGAATGCATTTAGATTTCTAAGTACCATGAGATCATTCAAATAACCAGCCTCATTTCTATATTTGAATTATTGCAAGATCTCATTTATACAGGATGCTGAGATATTGGGAGTACTGGCTCCCTTTTTCTTTTTGTTTTGCTCCTTTGCTCACGACAACTGAAGATGCCAATGTGAACATCAATGCAAGTGGCATTACAGGCAAACAAACTGGGTGTTAGCACTTGGTTACCAGGGGTTTAAGGTGGTCATTCTAATGACCCAGTGTATGTATGTATATGCTATTTATCTTAGACGTCATCAAAAAGAAAAAAATTCTGAAAACTCCTACACAGAGCTTTTAAGAATACTCTTAAGAACACACTGCACCATTAGGCACCCTGCTGCTTTATATATTCTGGGTGACCAGGATTCAGTTTATATCTGGGAGGTGTGATTCCTGTTCATGATGACCTGGTCTGAACCTCAGGTGGCCTCACTGAAGAGGACTGCCACTTAGCTTTGTTGGTGATGATCAAATACATTCAAAGAAAGCAATTCTTTGGGCATTGGTTGGCAATGGTTCAGAATGGCCATCTGAAGTTAAAATTTCCATACATCAAAGGTACAGTCTCTCAGGCACAAATTCTCCCCTGGTTCTCTTCATATGCTCTGAACTTTTTTCAATCTTCTTCTCTGGCTCTACCTCTGCTGCCTACACTTTAAATATTCGTGCTTCTTACGGTGTGGGTTCCTACCCTCACCTCTTCTCTTTTTATATACTCTTGCTAGATATTCTTTTTTCTCTCTATGCTTAATTTAGACCTCTTTCCTTCATTCTAAACCTATACTTCCATCTAATATATTTTTCCACATGGAGTTAACTTTCATGAAGTGTGTAATGTCTGTGTCTAGATTCATTTTTGTGCATGTGGATATCTAGTTGTTCCAGCACCATTTGTTGAAAAGACCACCTTGGTCCATTGTATTGCCTTTACTCCCTTGTCAAAGATCAGCTGACTATATTCATGTGGGTCAATTTCTGGGCTCTCTATTCTATTCCATCAGTCTATTGGTCCACTCTTTTGCCAATACCACACTGTCTCAATTATTCTAGTTTTGTAGTAAGTCCTAAAGTCAGGTAGTGTAAGCCTCGCAATTTTGTTCTTCTTCAATATGTGTCAGCTGTTGTGTTGGTCTTTTGCCTCTCCATATGAACTTTAGAATCAATTTGTCAATATCCACAAAATAACTTGATGGGATTTTGAGTGGGATTGCATTGACTCTATAAATCATGTTGGGAAGAAATGACATCTTGACAATATTGAGTCTTCCTATCCATGTACATGGACTATCTCTCCATTTATTTCTTTGATTTCATTCATCAGAGTCTTGTAGTTTTCCTCATATTTTGTTAGATTTATATCTAAATATTTAACTTTTGGGGAGCTAAGGTAAATGGCATTGTGTTTTTAATTTCAAATGTCATTTGTTCACTGCTGGTATATAGGAAAGAGACTGGCTTCTGTATATTAAACATATATCCTGCAATCTTGCTATAATCACTTATTAGTTCTAGGAGTTTTTCTTGTCAATTCTTTTTGATTTTCTGCAAAGACAATCACGTCATCTGTGAAGAAAGACAGTTTTATTTCTTCCTTCCCAATCTGTACAGATTTTATTCCTTTTCTTGTCTTACTGCGTTAGCTAGCACTTCCAGTATGATGTTGAAAAGTAGTGAGAGTGGACATCTTTGCCTTTTTCCTAAACTTACTGGGAAAACATATTCAATTTTCAAGGCTACCTGATCACTTCTCACTTCCTCCAGAATTTTTCTCAGGAGCCCATACTCATCTCTCTCCTCTCCAAATTTGAGAGAATTTAGCACCCATTCAATCTTTAATTGTTTGCTGATGCTGATTTTGTCCCACTGGCTAGAAATGACATTCCCCATGGGCAATTGTGAAGTCTCACTGTGTTAAGAGCAGGGAAAGCAGTAGTACTCAAAACCACATGCTAGTAGGTTGACTTTATTTTATATTGACACATACATAGATAGCAGATCATGTGATAGAAACCACATTGGTGCTCTTTCTGAAACCATCATCAACTTGCCAAGACAGCTGTTTCTAGAATCAAAGTTGGAATACAGAGGAAATGGGGGTAATGTTTTGGAAATTATTAATGTGTTTTTTTCTTTTTTCATTTCCTTGTTCATGATTCTCTCTCTAATCAGGCCAAGGTTAGTGGTATGGTTTGGGATGGGAGGAGATTAGATTTCTGCAGGAGAAATGCTAGAGAAAGCTGGTTTAGAAGAGAGAATTTTCTTAATTGCTTTGGCATATCCAGAATCAAGATTAGATACCTCAGATCATAAAATTTCCATGTGGTATGAAGAAGAGAGCCCTGTGGCCACGGTAGCTGGTCCAAAATCATTGTTGTCCTATTGTAAAAGGAGTCTACAATTCAGAGAAGTGAAAATCCTACAGTCTACCCCTTTTAGCCTGGGATTATTTGCAGAAAAGGACACAGATTTGATTATTATTTGATTATGTCTGCCTCAACTGGTGGTGGGCTTCAGAAATATCAGAGTAGCACACATCCCCACACAAACAAGGGAGAAGAGAAGCCAGATACGTCTGTGTTCAGAGATAATATTAAAAATATTTAATAACCAGATTCATCTAGACCAATCAGAATCTAGATGTAAAGTTAAGAGCTATCCTAAAGTGATCCTGGGAGTATTACCATCTTTAATGAGGTTGGGAGGTGGCCCCCACGCAGGGCTAGGGTAACGGAGGGTACTCCAATGACTTGAAACACTGGCTATTAACAAATAAGCATAAAAATACTGCAATCTTTTAACAATGGGTATAGATGTACTAGTGTATACTGGCTGAACATCAGCCTTGGCTATTCCCAGTATGGCCTCCATGGAGAGATGGCACAACAGAGTGGGTGAAAGTGAACTGGAGGCAATGCTACTGGCTTCCCTGGCCTTTGAGTGGTGTGCAGGGATCCAAAAGCTCCTCCAAATCTCAGTGGGGGAATGGGGGATACCTGCCACAAGCCCACGGTTGACATGAGGAAGCAGTCTCAAGGATGGCTTTCAAGACTTGAGGCAAGAGGCTGGAGTTGTGGAATACTGCAGAGGCACCCTCCTGAAAAGCCCAGAAGCTGATGGGACCTGTTAATCCCCAGTGGTCACCAGTCCAGGTAGCAGAAGAGACCAGTAATGCCAAGGCAGGGACCAGAGAGGAACAAGAAGATGGGTCTTATCTCTTTTACCCTGAGGTCCCATAAGCCTCATTTGTCCCTTCTTCTCTCAGACTCCATCTTGAGAAAGATGGTAGTGGAAGGTGGGAAGAGGAAGTAGGTGGTGGCCAAATCTGAAAGATGGAGGTTTTAAAGGTGTCACTTAAACCTTACAATAATGTGGTTGAACTTTGATAGACTATGTTTAAATTATGTAAGCAGACTAATGTAATAGATTGAATTAAAATAGAAGGTTTTTAAAAAAAATCTAGTCAGTAGAACTTTGTCAAGAAGTCCCGGTTAGTTTTAAGAGACAGAGAAACTATAATTGTGTGTGCACGGGTGTGTGTGGTTATTTCAAGTTCAAGTGTGAGTGAAATTGCAACCCTACTGTAAGGACGATAGAGAAGGAACAATTTTGAAAATAAATTTCATTTGCCTGTAAATTTAAGAAACCTGAATGATTATGGAGGTGAATGTATCAACATTTTGGTATTGGCAGTTTTTTTTTTTTTGAGGAAGATTAGCCCTGAGCTAGTATCTGCCGCCAATCCTCCTCTTTTTGCTGAGGAAGACTGGCCCTGAGCTAACATCCATGCTCATCTTCCTCTATTTTATATGTGGGACGCCTGCCACAGCATGGCTTGATAAGCGGTGTGTAGGTCAGCAGCCGGGATCCAAACTGGCAAACCCTGGGCCGCCGAAGCAGAATGTGTGAACTTAGCTGCTGTGCCACCGGGCTGGCCCCTGGTATTGGGAGTTTTTAACATCAGTATTTCTAGAACGGCTCCTTCCTTCCAGACATAAAACAAAAAGACCCCAAACCTGACTGACAAATAATCATCTCCCTGACAAAATGTAAGATGAGAAAGTGAAAAACTTGACACTTGGGAGCCAGGCCTGTTCTTCTGTTGCAGGAGTGTAAGTGCTTCTGCATGATTTTTTTACTCATCCAGGTATATAAAAGAGACATTTTCTAAAAGAATATAATTGCACACAACATTCATCCAGATAAATCTGCACGTAGATAATGAGAACTCAAGTAATGAGTATAATAACACATTGCAGGCAGATCTTAAAAGCAAATCACATAGACTCTAAGCCGAGCCTTATTTTAGATAGAATTACACAACATGGCTGTTTAGGAAACCATCTTCATCTCAAACGGCTAGCACACTGCCCGCCCCCTAAAAGGAGGAGATGTAGCTTGTTTCACAGGGGCCAGACAAGGAACTGGAGCTTAGAGCTCAGACAAAGCTGCTATTTAAACCTGAGATCCTATCCATCTCAGTGTGTCCTGTAAGGAATCAGGGGCCCCACAAAAACATAGGAGAAAGGGGGCAAAAGAGAGTCTCTCCACAAGATAGCCACGGATTTAAAATAGAATGTAAAACCCTCATTCTGTAAATTGCATACATTCTAAAAAATTCTTGCATTTGCTCCTGGTTTTTGCTAAGACAGAAAGATGGATGCTTTTGTGCCTGGTTCCTGGATGCTTCCTATAAGGTAATGGTAGTCAAAGCGTGTAGCATCAGCATCCCCTGGGAACTCATTAGAGATGCAGGTTCTTGGGTACCACCCAGCCCACCTGAACCAGAACCTCTGGGGGTGGGGCTGATAAATAAATAAAAAGCAATAGGTTATTAAGAGTATATAAGGAAGATATTTGGTTTAAAATTAATTCAGCCTGAGCTTTTTTTTTCCCCAAAAGGGCCTGATGTGGCCTGTTGAGCATGCATTGTATGTCAGCTTTAAATATTTACTGCGTCCCAAAGACAAGAATGATGCTCTTAAACATAGGGATGTAACTTCCCCTCATATCAGCAATTCCTTTAGGAGAAGCGTCTCTCCCTAAACTAAGGATTAATTACTGACCTGCCTGTGACCTTGTGACCACAGACCTGCTGTGTTCACTGATCTGCTGTGCCAGCAAAGCAATCTCGTGACTATTGTAAAAGGACATTCCTAGCATATGTGCTGTATGCTCTTTGTTCCATGACAGTATATAACCACAAAGAAGTACATCCTACTTCTTTGGTGCCCTTCCTTGGAGAAGGAAGGCCCTGGGCTAGTCCTCAGATCTGGCTCATAATAAACTCATCCAAATTTTGATTTGTAGATTGATTATGGATTATTTGTGTTGACAGGGCCCAGGAATTTTTTTTTTGTTTTGCCAATGTCTCCAGCAGTTTTGATGCTTGCTAAAGTTTGCAAATTTCTCTTTTAAGAAGAGCAATGACCTAGGGACAAGGGGACTGAGAGAGGTCATAGAAGGGACCAGAAGTGATGATAGTGCCTCCAGCTTAATGCCCATTTCTTCAGCTGCCAAATCCAAGAGGAGAGGGAAGACATCACAGGAGCTCAGCTGGAACGGCACAGAGACCTCAGCCAGCCCCTCGGCCATTTGACCGAGTGCAGAGAGCGGCAGGAATTTGCCCAAGACTGCTCGCCAGTATCTGAGGGAGACTCAAGCCTGGGTCTCCTGACCTTTCACGCTGTGCTTCCTGCATTAGGAAAAGCAACCTCTGGGGAGTAGCAGGGAAGAAAGGAGGGGGAGAGTCCGGGTGTGTCCCAGACACCATCTGAAAGGAATGAATTTACAAGCTATTGGACATGCCTAAATCTCTGTTTATTGAAGAAGAGCTTTTGGGAGATAATCTTCAGGTCTTCTTCTAATTGTAAAGTTCTAGTTATTTGAAAAACAACAAATACAAATGCCTATGGGAACAGGCAAATAATACCAATGAATTAAATGGGCCTCTGGAGACAATGGAAAACTAGGGGCACGACCCCTCAGGAAAGAGATACTGACCTCCAGTTGGTTGTCAGGGGCACAGTAAAAGGGATGTGGAACCTTAGAAGGCCCTGGTTGCCAGTCTATGGCCCCTCACTTCAAATCCTGTGGGAGTGAGGCCACAAACACATCACATTGTCTCTAGGTACTGTACCAGCTTGGGCCTCCCCTGAATCACATGCTGAGAACTGGATTCAGTGCAGGTCGGTTACTGGGGACAAGCAGGAAACACTAGTGAAATGGGGACGCCTAACAGGGTAGGGAAGGCAGTCAGTCACGAGTTAGTTACCAGGCAAGTTACCACTGTGGGAACCAGAGCTTAATCCGCTGAGGCAGTGTGCAGACTGTGGAGGACAGGTGCCTCAGAGCTATTCCACCCAAGGGCAAGAGTGCTGGGGTATTTACACACCGACTCCCATCACTGGTTTCCAGGCTGATCCTGGGAGTGTGGATGTGAATTCCCTAGAATTTCTAGCCCGCCTTGTACCAGAAGAGCAGACTACAGTGGCCAGAGAAAGGCCCCAGGCAGAGAGATGCCAGTGGTGGCATTTGGAGGTGGAGCAAGTGAGTGCTGAAATAGGAAATCCTGTGAAGACACACGTGGGGCACGCACAGTATCTGCTATGGTCCTAATCACCCTCATCGCACCACCTCCATTACTGCTGTGTGTGAATTCAGACACAGTGTTGTCAGATACTTTGATTTTTTTTTCAAGGAAGATAGGAATCTGAAATTTTATGTGATCTCCTCCAATTCTTAAGTTGTGGCAATCAATTTACATTTTAAAAAAAGACCATAAAGATCACTTATGTGTTCCTTTTCTTTTCTTTTTTTTTTTTTTTGAGGAAGATTAGCCCTGAGCTAACTATTGCCAGTCCTCCTCATTTTGCTGAGGAAGACTGGCCCTGAGCTAACATCCATGCCCATCTTCCTCCACTTTATATGTGGGACACCTACCACAGCATGGCGTGCCAAGCGGTGCCAGGTCCACACCTGGGATCTGAACTTGTGAACCCTACACTGCCGAGAGGCAGAACCTGCGAACTTAACTGCTGTGCCACCGGTCGGCCCCTGTGTGTCCCTTTTCAATAGATGCACTGGGCTTAAGAAGTCATGGGTTTGAATTCCACTCCAGTCAATAAATTTGATAAAAGTTAATCACTCATTGTCTAGTGGCCCCTAAGTATCATCTCTCAAATGCAAGCTCCAGGCTGAGAAAAGATCGTGGATGAATTTACTCAACTGTTAATTGCAAGGGTGGGGAGTGGTGGGGTGGGAGGGAGGACTGCCTTCTCTCTGAGCATCGACCTTGTACCTGGTTTACTTCTGATGGTTTTATACAAATTCTTCATGTAATTCTTGTAACCACTCTATGACATGCTATTTATTTTCCCTTTCAAACCCCGAACATCACAGTCCTCCTGCTTAAGACAAATTAGTGACTTACTAGATATTATTTCTGCCTTGGACATTAGAGAACGATTCACTCTCAGTTGATAGCAAATAATCTCCCTTCTAATCTTTGAAGGGTCCAGAAAGGATTTATCCTCTTAACCCTGAGCAATTCACTGTCTTTTTATTTTTTATTCTGAAATAATTATAGGTTCATAGGAGGTTGCAAAGAAATGTGCACCCAGTCCTCCCTGATGTTAGCATCTTACAAAACAATAAGATATTCTGTACCTTATATAACACCAAGAAACTGACATTGGTACAGTCCATAGAGCTTATTCAGATTCAACTGCCAACTAAGAATTGTGAGCAAATAAAAGGTGGTTGTTTTAGGCCACAAAATCTGGAGTGATTTGTTATGTAGCAAAAGCTAACTGATACACACACCCATACTCTCTTTTTAAAAAAATTTCAGCCAAAGCCAGCCCTGATGGCCTAGTGGTTAAAGTTCGGTGCTCTTATCGCTTTAGCAGCCCAGGTTCAGTTCCTGGTCACGGAACAATACCACTCGTCAGCAGCCATGCTGTGGTGGTGGCTCACAAATAAAAACTAGAAAGACTTACAACTAGAATGTATGGCTATGTACTGGGGCTTTGGGGAGGGAAAAAAAAAAGCAAGATTGGTAACAGATGTTAGCTCAGGATGAATCTTTCCCAGGCGTAAAAAAAAAAATTTCAGCCAGACTAATGCAAAAAGCAGGACTTAAAACTGCCCATGAATTATAATCCCAAATTTGCAAATTATATGTACATATGCATGGAAATATGGGAAAAATAAGAAATGGGATTAAGACTGATCTTTATTTTATCCTTTATACTTTTCTGAATTTTCCACAATAAAATTGACAATCTTTTTAAAACAAAAGAAGAAAAGCCAAAGCATTTGGGCAGTTTCTTCTGGTTGCCCTCTGATCATTCCTGGGCATATTCTGATGTGACATGAATGTTTTCCATATGGCTGAGGTTGCTAGGTTGTAAAAGACAAGAGCATCAAAGGGGAAGCTGGCTTCATTCATCCCAGGGCTATTACCTCTGGTGGGAGTTTCAGGGAGGTCAAAATGACCTAAATAGTGAAAATCTATGCTTGGAAACTTTTCCATCTAACTATGTCTTCCTCGGAATGTCAACTCTTTGTTTCCTTGGCTGTTGTATCCTATGTTCTTTTGTACCCTGGTGTGGCTGATGAGTTTCAACAGAATCTCATAAGCAGGTTGCAGCAAAGGGAAATCAAGAAATCTGGGCCTGGAGATATGCTAGTGTGATGGATAGCTTCTGTTTGTCCTTCAGATCTATTCTCCTCCCTTCTCTGGGCCCTGGAAGGCCAACCTGTATTGACTGCATCAATGGCTTCTGATTGGGTTCAGCCAATGGGAAGCACCAATAGGAGGACATTGGAAGGTCCAAGGAGCAGAATGAGGTGGGAGTATTTATGCCCCCAGCTCCCATCCTGCAGGTTCACTGTGGTCTAGCTTCCACTAAAGACCAGAACTCCTGCCAAGCAACCCTCTTCACACAACAATCTCTATGTCCAGATTCCCAGTAACTAGTTCTGTGCCGTACCTCTTCAGCCATGGGGCATAAGAGTGGTGCTCCATTCTAGAATACTGCTCTAATCCTCATGCACAGTTCCTTATGACTCTTCTGCATCTGCCCACACCTTTATGAAACTCTCCTCAAATTACCCACTGGAGTTTGTCATCTGTTTCCTGCAAGGACACTGAGAGATACTGCAGACATGCACAGTCAAATGAATAGGGTGGGCACAACCCTAGAAAAGTCATTTTCTCTCCTCCAACAAAAATACGAACGTGGCAGGAAAAGAAAAGAAAAGAAATTTCCATAGTTTCTATTCCTTCCCACTCGTTATTAAGATAGAAAATTATCCATCAAATTCAGGTCACAGATAACTCTGACTAAGAGGATGACACAGAGGATGGTAATTTCCTTTTTGTAAGCCTTCTGGGAAGGGCAGTGGGTGACTTGCAAGTAAGAAAAATTAGAATTATGAGAAAGTGTTCTTAGAAGGATAATACCCAAGACAGACAAAGTGACAAGGTAAAGTGTGAGGAGGCCAATGTGAAAATCTTACCCGACCATCGCTCGTCAGCAGGATGGAGTCACTCTTTATGTCCCTGTGAATCACTCCTTGATTGTGAAGGTAGGAGAGAGCTCTCAGAACCGACAGACAGACGGTAGCTATCTGTTCTTCATTCATTCTAGAAAGGAAATAACATTTAAGGAGCAAGGACAGGATTAAGAATATCTTTGAAATGATGGAGAGAGGCAGCTCCCTTTGGTAGTAGTGAACCAGTCCATGCTCTCCAGCCAGTGTCTGGAAAATCTACAGGCAACGAGAAGGCAATCTTTGGGATCTGATTCATGGAACCTAAGGCTTGGGACTTAGGATGACAGGGGCCACATATAAGCAAAAGCAAAGAGACCCCATTTGCTGGCTTTTGGATCACTGATGCAATGCCCTTTCTTGGACTCTTATAGTTAATTCCTTAGGTATTGCCAAACCGCCAGGGTCCTAGAGAGAACACTCTGAATAGAGCCAAAGTTCCAGGGGTCCTTGAGCAAGTCCTTTAACTTCCTTGGGTCTCATTTTCCTCATTTTGGAAACGGGACAGCCACAGTTCTCTTCAAGGTTAGACTCAGGGATCTTTAAGACACCCCTAAGACTTACCCTGCCTCTCACTAGGCCTCCCTCTTGCTTTTTCAGGAGTTGGGAGTTCCTGTTGCTCCAAGTCCCTCTGTCAGAAGGAAACTGTACCTAGGAAGTTACTAATAATTAAGCATGAATGGATCATATTTTAATAAATGGACCATGGGAATGAGGAAGGCAAGTACAGCACTGGACATGGGCTCCCACATTTCATGGCTGCACCTCTCTGAAGAAGATACTTCTGGTTTCAGCTGAAGAGATTGAGGTCAGGTGACCTGCCCAAGTTTAGACAGCTAAGAAAGTGACCAGATCATGATTCAAACCCCACCCCTTTTGAGTTCAGAACTCACGCTTTTCCACTTTCCCCCTACATCACAATGCCATCGCAACTCAAAAGAATGCATTTTCTAATGAGTAAAATAGTTCAGCCATTGAGGGATCTAGGTGAGAATTATTTGAACAGCAGGGGGCTGCTCACTATCCTCAAAATGACCCATTTAGGCATTTGCCTAACTCATCTAGGTATACTACTTCCTCCCTCTCACAGAGCTATTATGAGGCCCAAATTAGACAGCAAATGTGAACGCGCTCTGAAAACAAACTATCACGCAAACAGAGGAGACTGTCAGGAGAAACAGAAGGGGTAACTGACCAGAGCCCAAATTTAAGGACTGACCAGGAAACTCCAGTAATCCCAGATGACCCTTTACTCAGCAGAACAAGGAAATGAATGGCCTTGAATTTGTGTTTGTCTTGTTGATGCCAGCAAACTCCGACTAAGTGAGACTAAGATTCAAGGCAAAATCCAAGGAGATAGCCAATTAGGAGAACGTTGAAGGCAGAAAGCTGATAAGTATGAAGAAACATGCTCTCCTCTTTGAAGAGGTTTCCTACAGCAATGAATTGGCCCCATACAAAGGCAGGTGAGAAGAAACATTCTTGTCTGAAACAGAGTGGAAATCTACAACCTCTGTGTTCTTGCTTTTGTGGCTTACATGTTAAACAATTAATAAAAATATGTCCAAGGGAGGGGCTTTTTTCTTGCCCTAGGGAGCCCCTCCCTTGGACATATTTTTATTAATTGTTTAACATGTAAGCCACATTTGCCTTATTCTTAGGTCTCTTCAGTACAGTTGTTTCTACACATTGAGATGATCTTACATATTTTTGGGGTGGGCATGTGTGATGGCTACACCAATAGGAGTCTGCCAGCTGAAACGATGGTGATGTCTTCCATGTCTTCCCTCACGCCCTTTTGTTTGAGATGGTGTACTACAGACTCAGAGCTGCAGAGGGTCATGATTGAAACTTTGCCTCATTTTAGTGGAGAAACAGCAGCATATTCTGTCCCTCACGGGGTTTCCCAACACTTTCTTGCTACCTTGCTTTCTGTACTGTACTTCGTCTAGAGTCACTTACGATTTGGGGGCCATTTCAGTGACATCAGCTAATATCCAATGCCTCTTCTTCATGACAATCCTCTCTTAACTCTTCTGCATTTTATTTACCAGCAAGACCAAAGTTTCCCAAATGTAACAAGCCTTTTTACATGTTTGTTCCTTAGAACGTTGCTCCCCCAAATGTGGTTCCATGAACCTATAGCACTGGCATTGTCTGGGACCTTGTCAGAATGCAGAGTAGTATCAGTATTTGAATCAGAATCTGCATTTTAATAAAACCTAGAGGTAATTTGTATGCATATTAAAATTTGAGAAGCACTGTCTTAGCATATACTCTGTCTTCTGCCTTCAATGGCTTTTCCTCCCACTTGTCTTCTTAGTAAACTCCTATGCATCTCTCAAAACTCATCTCAGATATCATCTTATACTGGAAATCTTTCTTGGCTCTCCCTGATGGAGACATTCAGGTATTCTTCTAAGCTACTTATATACATCTCATTCTGTACAGGCACTATCATGTATTTATTTCTAATCTGTGATTTTCTTAAGGGAATGTACCTGAGCCTTATTCATTTGTAAGACATGAATTATTCATGTAAGACATGTCTCCCCAGTGCTTAGGAAAGAGCCTGGTACATAAAAGGTGATCTATAAACACTTCATGATTTTATTTTATTTATTTATTTTTTGATTTTATTTTTTTTCCTTTTACTCCCCAAAGCCCCCCAGTACGTAGTTGCATATTCTTTGTTGTGGGTCCTGTTAGTTGTGGCATGTGGGACGCTGCCTCAGCGTGGCTTGATGAGCAGTGCCATGTCCGCGCCCAGGATTTGAACCAACGAAACACTGGGCTGCCTGCAGTGGAGCACGAGAACTTAACCACTCGGCCACGGGGCCAGCCCTTATAAACACTTTATGAATGACCACAACTGATATATCAGGGAAGCATGTAGCCAAGGCTACTGGCTAGTAATTAACCATTGTTGCTTGTAACACTATTTTAAAACAGAATTGAATTCCTCTTTCCTATGTAGGTTCATTATTATGACATAAAACTTTGGTCCTCCACCTGCCGCTCCCTCCCCCAGGTACCCTTGGTGTACACACCAATGACATGACAACTCAGGAGAATGAAACTCAGTTTTAGAAATCTATGTAGGGAGGGGAAATTCTATCATTTGTCACTGAAACTTCATTCTCAGCAGCCTGCTGATTTAAAATCAATGGGTATTAATGAACATCTTGAGGGCAGGGAGAATGTTGAATGAATGAACTATACATACATGATATTATACTACGCACTTGGGAGATACAAAGGAAGAGGACAATCATGTTCCCTGACTTCAAAGTGCTTACTATTTAGGAGGAGTTCATAAAGATAGTCATTGAGGCCTCACCCTGTAGGAGAATAATGAGTACCTTTATTTGTCTGGATAGCAAAGAAACTTACCTGGTATGAGTAACGATGTCTGTCAAGGCACCGCCTTCTAGAAACTCCATGACCACCCAGAGCTCATCACTGACAAGGTAGCTGTTGTACATGTCAACCACATTGTCATGGTGGTAATCCCGCATTATCACAACCTGGGCAAAGGGAAAGATACTTTTTGACTTGTGACAGTGAAATTTAGCTTTTTGTTCTCTTGTGCTCACACCTATGCCTTGAATACACCTGATTGAGGGAGGGAGATTTTTTCAGGAATTTACTATAGAGAAAAAGACGGCACTGAGAGTAGCTAGTAGATATAAAAGGAATTAAGTTAATAAATTCGGGAGGAAATGGCAGGTCAACCAGACATTGGAGAAGAAGAGAGGGTGGGCAGGGGAGAATAAGACGTGAAAACAGGCAGAACCATGGCAAGGTCTGCATTCACAAGAGGGAGCTGAGTTGACTGTTCTGGGCGGTTATGATAGCTATCCCTGGGGGTCTCCTTTAGAATGGCACCATCCATAGTCTACTGGTGGTTAACCTGGCAAAAGGGTCATCAACTCAGGGTGAGTGAACAGTGAGTCTCACAAATAAATGAAGTAAACAGTTAGTAAGGGTGGGGCCACATGAGATCAGCTTAACTTCTTGGGAGAAGGTCCGGGTTGGTCTGAGAGGGGTTTGGGCTGAATACAAAGGATAAGTATTGAAGGTAAAAACAAATTTGACTTAAGCATAAAAAGGCTAACTTGAGAATGCTTACCGGAGAGAACTTCCAGAAATTGCTGCCCTGTGGCTGTTTCTGGTGACATTTCCAGAATCAGTGTTAAATAATAAATTACAGAATTGCTTATCTAAATTATATTTGCCCTGTCTATTCTGGCATTGTGATTCAGAAATAAGTTCCAGAAATCAGGAATCGTGGACTGGGAAGAAGCTGAAGCCCACTCAACTGGTGCTCTCTGTGAGGTTCAGAGCATGGGAAAGAAATGAACACCTGTGGGAACTGGAGATGGGCGGAGCCACTGGTGGCTTCACATGAGTCACCATAGAAGAAGGTCCAAAGTCATAGCTGATGGCATTTTTTACAGTATGCGTCTACTGCTCTGAGAATTAGGAGATGTGGGGGGTACAGCCTTTGCTAGAGACTGACATATTATCTAACACTGGAAGTTTGACTTGATATCTTCAAGACACAGATTTCTCATCCACAAAAGCTCATCTCTTTCCCCAAGACCTTCTAGACACATTAAAGGGATATTGCTCCAAAATGTTTCGTGTTCTAGACACAGGTACTCATGTCTTTCCGCCAATGTGCATTTTACAGTTCTCAAGTAATAAGCAAATTCAAAAGCAAAATGAGAGAGTGGAAAAATATGTGCAACAAATATATAAGTAAGGGTTAATTCCTTAATATATTAAGAGCTCTTAAAAATCAATAAGACAAAGGCTACTACCCTAACTGAAAACTGTGCAAAGGCCATATAACTTGATGAAGAAATATAAATGGCCTATAAACATTTAAAAATAAATTCAGCTTCACTAGTAATAACAGTGTTAATTAAAGCAGAAAGATTTAGTCATGTTTATCAGATTAACAGATAATGTGATATATCCAATGCTAGTGAGGGTGAAACAGGACTATGGGTAGGGTCCAAATTGGTGCAAACTTTCTGGAAATCAACACTATACATCATTTCTCTAAGTAGAAAAAATATAGAAAGGAAATACAGAAATATTAATGTAGGCTATATCTTGATGGTGGGATTATGGGGCATTTTCTGTATTTTCATATTTTCTACACAAAGAACTTACTGCTTCTATAGTCAGGAAAAATATTTTAAAGTCCCTAAAGAGTGATTCAGCCCATTAGTAAACTACTTCTGTTTATTGTGATAAAAAATTGGCTGCAAAGAATATACACAATAACACAGCAGTGTAAAATGTGTATATGTACAGAGAGTGTAGCATGAGGGTTTGGAATCTGTTAGAATTCAAACCCCAGCTCTGCCATCAACCTGCTGTATGACCCTGGGCTAGTCACTTATGTTACCTGAGTTCAGGTTTCCTTGTTGCTATGGCGATAACATCTTTCTGTCTCATAGAGTTGTCGTGAGAACGAAACCAGATCGATGCTTAGCACAGAAGCTGAGACATATGAAGCACTTCACAAAGGTAGCAGACATACACACACAGGCAAAGACCAGAAGGATGGATTATGGAGCACGCTATTTTTGTATTTATATTTTCAGTGCTTTCTAATGTCCTAAAATGTACATGTACTAATTTTGAAATGGGAAATAAATATTACACAGGCGCGAAGGGATGATCCAATCACATCACTTACCTCATTGAAGAGCAGTTCTCGTCTCTGTTGCTTTCGGAGGTCCATTTTCTTCACTGCAACTTGTTTCCCTGTGTGTTTCTCGGTTGCGATGCACACAATGCCGGTTGACCCTTCTCCGATTTTGATAAAGTTGTCCAAGTATTCCCTAGGGTCTCCTGGGCTGACCACCAGCTGCAGAGCAGCCCGAAACTGTTCGTGGGACACCCTGGAGGGCTGCTGGTCTGAGGAGGAGCCCCAGCTGGGTGGGGGGTAGGTGCTGGATGAGATGCTGAGAGAGCTCAGGTAAGAAGCTGTGGAGATGTACTGCGAACTGGTCTGCAGGGAGGGGTGGTGGTACAGGGTGGCTTTGTGGTACCCAGATGGGTACTGGTGGCTGCTTGAGGAATAGCCAGCTTTGCTTTGACTTTGAGGTAGTTTGGCGGGGACCCTGGGGTAGGTGTCAGACCCTGACAGTGGAGGGCTGAGGACCATCTGTGCTCGATCGTAATCCACCTGGGAAGACAGACATGGATGGAGAATATTCACATATTCACCTGCTACATCTGAACGCCACAGCCAGTTACTGAGCCAACCCGCAGCTGGTCTGAGCGAACAGCATCATTGCACAACCTGGTTGTGGGTGAGGCTTACTTTGCAAGAAGCCTGGTTGCCTCAGCTCCCACCCTTTATCACCATCCAACCTCCCTATCCAGCCTCTTTCTTCCCCTTTCCCTACCAAAATCCCCAGAAGCAGACTCTGAGACCTGAATTTGAATTAAGCAAGCAAGCAGTGGGAGGTGATCCCAGAAGCTATGAAGGGGGACAGGAAAGAGGAAACTGCTAATAAAGGGTGAGTTGCAAGTACGATGGTTAACTTTATGTGTTAACTTGGCTAGGCTATGGCAGCCAGTTGCTTGCTCAAAAACCAGTCTAGATATTACTGCAAAGGTATTTTTTAGATTTGATTAACATTTAAATCAGTAGACTTTGCATAAAGCAGATTATCCTCCGTGATGTGATGTGGGTGCGCTACATTCAATTGTTGAAGGCTCTAAGAGAAAAGATTGAGCTCACCCAAAGAGGAGGGACTTTTGCCTCTAGATTTCCCTTGGACTCAAGAATACATCAACTCCTGCTGCAATTTCCAGCCTACTGACCAGCCCTGCATAGTTCGGACTTGCCAGACCCCACCATTGTATGCGCCAATCCCTTCAAATCTCTCCCTGTACACACACACACCCTATTGCTTCTGTTTCTCTGGTGAACCTTCACGAACATACACAGCAAGTTACCACGAAGCAACTGGAACTTAATCTGCTGGGGAACTCTGAACCCTGAGACTATGCAGAGCATGTGACTTGGAATTGTCCCATGTGAGGGGCAGAGAGTTGGGGTATTTATGCACCAGCTCCCTTCAAATGTTGTTTAACGTCTGCTCCTATGGCTATTAATTCCCTGGCACTTCTGGCCTGCTGTGTCCTGGGCTGAGCAGGCTCCAGTGGCTTGAGAAGGCTCTTAGACCAGAATTTCTCAATCTTGGCATTGTCGATGTTTGGGGCCAGATAATTCTCTGCTGTGGGGCACTGTCCTCCTGTGTGTTGTAGGATGTTTAGCAGCATCCCTGGACTCTACCTGCTAGATGCAGCCCCTCCTCCGAGTTATGAGCAACCAAACGTCTTGAGATATTGCCAAATGTCCCTAAGATATGGACAAAATCGCCCTTGGTTGAGAACCCCTGCTTTAGACAAAGGAAAGCAGTGTTGGCAGATGGAAACAGAAGGTGGTGAAGGGATGTGGCCAGGGCACCAACATTATCTACTACATCTAGGAAAGGGCCTCCTTCTACTCACAGGCACCACAGTGGGGGGAGTGGTGGTGGGTTCCAGTTAGAGTGTGCCTTATCCACAGTGTATTTGCTGTTTATGCCCTATTTTCTTTTTCAGGAATGAAAGACACCATTCCTCATTAAAGGATGCTAGTCTTCAGGGAGCATTTCAGGGGTAGGAGGCCTTTTCCCATGTGTCTGAACTCACATACGTGTGGTTTGTACCACCCAGGCATATAATTTAGCAGATCTGTGTAAAAGGGAAAACATGGCTCCCAGTGCTAAGCAGCTTTTCAGGATGGACGATGAGGTAACCACATGCTCACCAAGTAAGTACAAATAATAATTAACAGTAACCAAAATTTGTAGGGGTGTGTGTGTGTGTGTGTGTGTGTGTGTGCATGTGATAGAGAGAGACAGAGAGAAAGAGAGAGGAAGGGAAACTTGGTCAGCCCTCACAGGGATTCTAGAAAAGAACACTTTACTCTGATTATGAAGAGGGGATTGAGGGAACTAGTGGAAGAGAACAAGGAAGGCAGACAGAGCAGGGGTAGGGGAAGCCAGTGAGGGGCTTATGGGACACTAGGTGTGGGTTTCAGCAATCACTGCCTGGAAGGGATCAGGAAGGAGCTCCGGCTGCCCTTGGAAACACTGAGGTCAGGGATGGTGAACATACCACATAATAGCATGTTCGCTTCCTTGCGCTGGGCAGAAAGTGCTAATCCATCAACACACTGTTGTGTGTAAGATCATCATGGTAACACAGTGCTGTGTACATATAAGATGCTCGAAAAGATTTTCTGATTGGACATCAGGCTCCTTCTTAACACAGCAACCTGGGAAGTTTCTACCACTCTACCAGCATGTACATGGAATGACATTTACGTGCCTCACCTCCATCTACCCTAAGGATCTAGATCTGCTCTAATATGATGGCTACTGGCCACATGTGGCTATTCAGTTAAACTCAATAAAAGTTAAAATTAAAATAAAATACTCAGCTCCTCAGTCATATTAGTCACATTTTAACTATTTAATAGTCACCACATCAGACAGCACAGATATAGAACATTTCCACCATCACAGAATGTTTTATCCAGCAGCACTGTTCTAGATGAATCCATTGCTCCCACATGGTGCATTCATTCATTAATTCATTCATTCCACAAATTAACATTTGAGCAATGATTATGTGTTAGGCACCATTTCAGGTGCTGTGGGAATGTCCAACAATAATCACAATGGATGGTATTTCTGCCTTCCTAGAGTTTACATTCTAGAGAAGGAGTGAGATGGTAAACTAGAAAACCAATAAATATACAGTATGTGGTCCAGAAGCAATAAGTGACACGAAGAAAAATAAAGCAGAGCAAGAGGGTTGAGAGTAACGTGGTGCCACCTTGGATGGGATAGCTAAGGTAGGCCTCTCTGGGAGGTGTCATTCAAGTGGAAACCTGGCTAAAGTAAGGGAGCAAGCCCTGTGACTGTATGGGGAGGAGCGGTCCAGGCAGAGTGCACAGTGCACAGCACACACAGGATTCTGAGGCACATACAGGCTTGAGGAAGAGCATGGAGCCTCCTCTGGAGCAGAGCTGGACACAGTTTGCAAAGATGGACAGAGAAGTAGCCAGGAGGCAGATTATGTGGACCATGGCAAGGACGTCAGATGTTGCTCTGAGTGACGTGGGAGCCACTGGACATTGCTGAGCAGAGAGGAGTGACACGATCTAACTCTCTAGCTCTTGGAAAAGAGACTTTGGTGACAAGAGTAGAAACAGGGCTGCCGGCTGGCTTACTGCAGTCAACGTGGGCAGAGATTAGGGTGGATGCTGAAGATGAGGTAGGAAATGGTGGGACCTAGGGTAGGGTCAGCGGTCAAGCTGACAGGATTTCCTGATGGATTGGATTAGAATTTGAAAGAGACAAATCAGAGATGATTCTTAGGGTTTTGGCTTGAGCAACAGGTCATTTAATGATGTGAAGAGCACAGGGGCAGGAACAGGCTTGTGGGGTGTGGTAATCAGCCTCAAAGATGGCTGCCAATGACCCCTGCCTCCTGACATTCAGATCCTTGTGTAGTTTCCTCCTATATGGTATCAGGTTGATCTGTGTGAGCAAAAGAGTACAGTGCAAGCGACAGTAAGTGCCTTCTGAGGCCAACAAGGACATCGTGGCTTATCTTCTCTCTTGGATCACTCATGCTTGTTCTCTCAAGCTGCTATGTTGTGAGAACATTCAAGAATCCTATACAGAGATCCAAGTGGCAAGGCCTCCAGCCAAAAGCCAGCTAGAAACTGAGGCCTTCCGCCAACAGCCACGTGAGCCATCTTGGAGGTGATCCTTCTGGCCCAGTCAAGCCTTCAGAAGACTGTAGCCCTGGCTGGCATCTTGACGGCAACCTCATGAGAGACTCAAGGCCAGAATCACCCAGCTAAGCTAGCGGAGACATGACCCACAGAAACTATGTGAGGTAATAAATGTTTATGGTTGTTTTAAGCCAGTAAGTTTTAGGATAATTTGTTACACAGAAATAGAAAACTAATGCATGGGGGAAAACCAAGAGTTCTGTTATGGCTATGTTAAGTTTTAGAGTTATTAAGTATCCATGTGGAGATGTGGCCTAGGCAACTTAGACATGCCTCCAGTTCAGGGAAGAGTTGAGGCTAAAGACATGAACCTGAGAGTCATCCATCAGTATTTAGTTGGTATTAAGAGCCATGATGTTGAATGTGTAAGAGAAGGTCCCACCTTTAGAGACCAGAAAGAGCAGGAGGATCTTGCAAAAAGGAGCCGAGAAGGAACAACAGTGACATACAAAAGAAACTAAGGGACTAGTGTGTCCTGGAGCCAAGGGAAGAAAGTATCTCAAGAAGGAAGGAGTAATGAACCATGTCAAATGCCACTGAGAAGTGAAGTAGGATGAGGCATGTTGCTCATTGGATCTGGCAACATGGTGGTCATCTGGAAGAAGGCAGGTGTCTGAAGCTCTGGCCCCATCATGTAGCATGAATAGATGCCTAACCCACAAGCCTCGGGGAAAGATCTGCACGGAGCGGGCTCCTTAAAATTGCTACCATGGCACCATTCTCAATTCTTCTGCCCTATTTGTTGGCTCCCAGATGGTGGTGCTGATGCTGCACAGCCAGCAATGCAGCCCTTCCTAGCCTTGAGAACACTACACTCTAATCAGGGGAGTTCACCACTCAGACAGCCTCACAGCAGCCAGCAGGGACCAGGCTACTGCTAAGCCAGGGCCCTGGTTGTAGAACAGAGAAAACACGAATTCTGATTCTGATGGCTTTAGCGAAATCACTTAGCCTCTCTGAACCTGTTTCTTTATCTGTAAAGTAGGGACCATAATACCTCCTTCACAGCACTTTTATGAGGCTTAACTGTGGCAACCTAGAGCAACCTAGTGTTTAAGAAAACACACTCTGGGCTCAAAAGTTTTTTCTGTCATTTACAAGTTGTGTGACGCTAGGCAAGTTATTTAAAGTCCCTGTGCTTCAGTTTTCTCATCTGTAAAATGGGAGTAATAATAACAATACCTACCCACTTCCTTAGGTCATCGGGAATTTTAAAGGATTGAATATACATTAAAGGATTCGAACAGTGACCAGCCAATACATTCTAGGTGGTGGTTTTATGATAAACTGCTTAGCACATTAGTGAGAATGTAAAAGAAACAGTAACTACAGTGTTAAGTTAGCATTTATTGAAGGCATACAATGTATCAGTGGCATATGTTTCCCTATACATTAATCTTCAAAACAACCAGAAAAGGTGCCTTTAATTATAATATATTGAACATTGTATTAGAATCAAAATGCTATATTTGAAATGAAGCTGACTTTTTCTAAGCCCTCGGATTTGTGCCACACACAAGGAAAATTGGTGTGTGTATGTGACGGGGTGGAGAGAGACAAATGTTAGTGTAAATTAAATAAGTGGATTCTTCCTTTAAATTAAACTCAAGATTAGCCAAGCCCAGGCTAGTCACAAGGCCAGTGTGTGAGGGGAAGTGGGGTCTGTGACTTTTATTTTTGCAAGGGTGTCCTGGGAGCCATCACATGCCATCATTTCCTAGTGTCTTCACTGGAGGATTTCCTCCTGTACTTGAAGCGAAATTGAATTCACTTCCCACAAGCATGTATAACTGATCTCTGAAGATATATTAGAAATAAAAAAGCCATGCCCTGTAAGAATCACAACCACCCCTCCACACTGCATCAGGCCACTTTTCTTCTTTATCAACTGTCAGCAGCATTATCAGAGTCTACTCTCAACCCCAGGCATGCGGCATAAAGAAGAGGACACTTGCCAGCGTATATGGGACAATTTCCAGTCAGACAGAATGCAGAGGTGTTCACTGGGAGCTAAATGTCTTTGAAATTAGGTCTCTGAGACAAAGCGGTGCTATGGTCTTCCATGGCTTCTCATAAGAGGTGCAGACTCTTACAAAAAGCAATGGATGAGAGCAGCTACTATCACAAAAGGCAATTTTGGGAACCAAAGTTGAGGTGCACTTGTCGAAGGAGAATTGACTGTTTGCCTCCAGTGAGGAAACATGCGGTCTTCTCTCCGGGCTTCCATCTGTTCACGGAGAAGATGGCAGACAAAGAGGTGACTCTGTGAAGGAGAAATGCATGAATGACCCTGTTTGGGGTCACTATGTCATTGATCCACAGCCCTCAGCTGGGTTTTGATGACCTGATCGTGGGTTCCGTGATGGTGAGTATTGCTGGCCCACACATTTGCGCAGGCCTCATCCTTTTCCAGTCTGAGAGTCAAACAGGAGGCAATTTATCCCATTGTATTGCTGACACAACTGTGGTTCAGGGAGGTGAAACCGCCTCTAAGCAATCCAGGGCAAATCACTCCATACCCCCAAGAGGATTACACGACCCAAAATTCTTCTGCTCAGGTCAGTCCTTCACTCCTAGTGGGAAAGCGTCTAGATGCTTCCTTGTCTGCCTTGGCATTTCCACCATTAGTTGTCACCTCCCTAGTCTATATAATCAAGGCTGGACACTCTCTCTCTGATAAAATGCAGGGGTGTTTTACTGGCATTTAAAGTAGGGTCCTTTCCATTAGCCAACTGCTCTGTTAGAAGTCTGCTCGCAGGAGTAACTCATACTAATGTTAATAATGACAGTTGACATTTACTTGCACTTTCTATGAGCCAAGGACTGTTCTAAGCCCTTTATGTACATGGTTGCATGTAAACTTCAAGTCACACAATGAGATAGGCCCCATGATTGTTCCATTTTACAGATAAGGACACCAAGGCACAATGGGTTTAAGTAGGTCATGCAAAGGTCTCAAAGCTACTAAGAAGAGCCAGAGTTCAAATCTACAGTGTCATTTTAGAACTTGGGCCCTTGATACGTTCTCAGAGATACCCTTCAATGATAAGAAGGTAGACAGGGACAGGACAGAGGTGGGCACAGTGTGGAGTGACAACGATAGAGCTAAAGTCTGGTTAGGGTGCTTCTTTAGGGGCCCAGATGTCTAAGCAGCCTGGAGCACAATGCAAGAACTGGGCCAGAAAATGACAGACGATAATGCCTAGGTGAGGAAAGGGAGAAAAAAACTAAGCTTTTATTTTTAACAGTCTTGGCTTAGAAAAATCAGCTCAAAATATGCAAAAAAGGAATAATCATCATAGCAAAATGAGTTGATCATCTATGTACATAATTCATTGCTTTCATTTCTGTTTTGGCCAGAGAAGAACTTTGTGTTCAGCCACAACAATGCCCCAACTTTCTTCTGTGTGTTCTTCCAAGAAAGCAAGCCCAAGCTTTCTTCTATAACAAGGCCTCTTGGCTCTCTTACATGGCTCTTAAACTGCTGCAATTATTTAACTTTTCTACTCTAAATCATCTTCCCCACGATATCCTATATTTGGAAGTGGGTGAAACATGAATGATGAATTTGTCCATATACACTGTTTTGCACATAACACACATGTTCATGCAAGAAGGACCTGCAAAGGAGTAAAGCTTGAACTGTGCAACCTTTTCTACAACCTGATTTACAAATATATTTTAGAAAACAAAAGGAGTACATGTGGAATCCATATGAGCAGGCCTTTAGTATCTTGAGAAAGATGCAGAGTTTAATCCTAGCGAAACCACACTGCAGTGGAATTGGACCAGCGAAAGAGACAGATATTTAGTAAGCGAATCCAGTGTGCCTCCCACCACCCAGCCCCAAACCATTTCCAAAAGATCTATGCAGGTAGTTCACTTCCGAAGAGCAGATTGCAAGGGCACAGGGACCTGGAGCAGGAGTGGAAAGCCGTTATGCAGGAGAGAAAACAACAGAGATGCCAGAGAGGCTTCTCCTGACTCCTCCAAAGAGAAGAGTCCTGTGATTTTGTGCAAAAGTAACTTCATAAAAATGAGACCATGGTCTGCATCCTTTTAAGGGGGATTTCCATATGGCAAGATGTAATAAAAGAAGATCAGATCTTTTTACAAATTATCACCCAGGCTGCTAAACTGTTTAGCTGCTGTTACAAGGCCACTAGTTGTCACCGAAAATCAGATAGTGAGAAGGAATTCTCTCTACAGGAATCTTTAAAAACACGGAAAGAAAATACCAGCAGTCTTGGTTTCCTTCCTCTTTGAAATGGTTAATAACATATATTCATTTTTTTTAGTTTCCTGATGCCTTTTAGTATAACATATAAATTAATTCTTAAAGAAACACGCTTTTTCATGTCTCTATTCAAATCCAACAAAATACAAGAAGGGCAAAAAAAAGGGCTGTATTTTATGGGAATAAATAACCTCCAGGGAACAATTCAGCCAGACTCCCTTCCACGATGAGCATAGTATCTCCAAGGATAGGGTCAGCTACAGGCTTGTAATGTATCAAAATTATAAATAATTATAGCAATGAATTCATTTAATCAATCAATTTCACGAGTGGTGTGCTCCAGTAGACAGGGCACAAAACTCCACACAGCTATCAATTGCTCCGATTACACCTGGCTGTCAGCCAGAATTCCCCTGATCCATGTTAGTTAAATGCACATTAATCTGAATTTGGAAGTGTAATCAAAGACCTAACTGAACTGTGAAATTGAATTCTGCAGTAGAACATCATTTGACCATTTTATGCCAAGGCTGGGAAAAAAGGCTTGATGGGGGAGGGCAGGAGAAAGAAAATCAGGAAAAAAAACTCCTGCTGCAGCATCTATTTGTCACCGTAGCCTTCTGTACTGGTGACAGGGAGACCGAGGCTGGATCACGCTGGACTGGGTGTGTGTGTGTGTGTGCGTGCGTGGTGTAAGTCTGTGCCCACCGAATGGGGACTGCGGAATGTTCTCTGAAGGATGGAGAGGCTTTCTTTCCACTTCCCACAGTTACCCAGGAGGGGAGGCAGCTGGTTCTAGTGCTTGAGTGTGATGCTCCAATGCACCTTTTCTGAGTACAATAAAGCCAAGAGACTACTCATCCCGAAAATGAAAGAGCCAGACTGGGTGCTGCTTGCTCTACATAAATCAAATGCGGGATAACAGTGAATCATAGACCTCTATTATCTGAGCAAGGAAAGGACATCTTAAATTGTCCTTACTTGACCCAAAGGGAAATGTAACAGGACCAGCCTTGGCTTTGGGAAAGGAAAAGGACGGCTGGTCAGAATTCCAGAGAGAATAGGTAACAGGCTTTCTCTGCAGGGGCATTTTAGAGACTGATAATTAGCAGAAGGGATCCTCGTGCCCCCCGCCCCCCTCAACACTGCCATGAGCAGGAATGTCGCTGACGGGGTGGGGGAAGTCAGCCTGGCCTGTGGCCCATGGGCCCATGTGTCTCCATCCTTGACTTTCCAGCCTCTGCTACTCCTGCCAAGGTGTTGCTGCCCTGAGAGCTCCAGTCTGTTTCTCACATTGCACGGTGTTAAGGAATTGCTCCATCTCCAACTGCATCCTAATAATACAGTAGCTGCTGTCCCCGCTTGAGGCAAAACTTTGACATGTGCCCAGCCACGGTCAGTTCCCTCCAAATTACTTATTTTCATTTACAAAATGGAGTGGCCCTATTTTGTAGTCTATTATATTTGCCTTGGCTAGATGACAAAGGGATGTAGTGCGCAATTTGAGCTGGCGTTCAGTTTTAAAGAAGCATGCACACATTATCATTGCCAATGACTAGTTGTCATGGGCATGCTCAGGTGGGACCTATAGAGCCAAGGTGTCTCGTTAAGGTCCTGCATGCAGAGCGCTTGGGAAGTAGGCTACATTCTGGATATTCAGACCTATGCTGGATTTCCAAACTCCAGGTAGCAGAAAGCCATTCCCCATAAATAGAGTCTCTGCAAGGAAATTTCCCCCATCCTGATGCTGGATTCCTATTTAGGCATGTAGGAATTTACACCTTATGACACGAAGTGTGAAGAGTCATCTACTTCCCTGCCTTACAAAACATATGGCAAATGCACATCGAGAGAGTTGGGACAAGTGGCTCATGACCTCTACAGATAGGCAAACCCTAGTTATTTGAATAAATGAATAAATCTGGATCAGTAGGCTCTTTTACCTCTGAATCAGTATATCCAATTAAGACCCCCAGATGCTGTTCCAAACTCTAAGAATGCATCCTCTATTCAAGAGCAGATTGTTCTGCCCTGCTATCTGTCACTGCCTGCAGCGACAAGAGGTGGGGGACTCTGTGCCTCTGGGGATTGGTTCACTGAAGAAGAATATGGTCCAAATGTTTCAGGGCCTCTGAGAGCCCCAGGACAGAAAACAACAGATTAGACTCATTTCATTTTTAATTTGGTAATGGGAAAACCCACTCATATGTAATGACCAAAACACAATTTACTTTGAACCACAAGAACATTCATGGGAAGATGAGTCCATTCATATGCAAAGGACACCTAAAGTCAACAGCAGAAGGGACAGATGTTGCTCTGAATCAACTCTCTGAATGTTTTATGAGCTTTAATGAATATCCTACAGGAGCCTTCATTTTCTTTGTAAAGAAAAAAAATCAAAAAGCAATAATATCCATAGTTATATTAAGCGATTAAGTACTTCGTTCTCTCTTTCCCTTCCTCCCATCCCTTCTCCCTTCTCAGATTTTTGGTGCAGCTCATCAGACTCTGCCCAGCATTGTCCTTCCATTTCCCACCAGGTCCCTAAAGGATCTCTGAAAGGTATTCTGCTGGGATCCTTAGTAGATGAGGAGCCTCAGTTTTGTTCCTGGAGCCTTGGCAGAATCTGGGCATGGCAAGTGCCACAAAGAATGGTGAGTCATTCAATTATTGATGCAGCAAGGCTGAGCACCCTGGTTCAACTGCTTTTTCCTTTAAGGGAAAGCAAAGTGATAACTGAGCAGTGAAAATCCACCGCACTGGTGACCCCAGGAAGAAGGTCTGGGGGACCAGCTCACCATTTTTCTTGCATCCTCTCTCTTCACTCAGAACCCTTTAATATGCCATCTGTTTGGGACGTCCTGGGCTGCAGCACCGGTCACATTGCTGCCCTGGCAGAGGAGATGATGGGGGTAAAGTGGAGGTTTGGTTGGGAAGAACTGTCACAACTAGTCACACACCTACAGTATGACGGTTCTTGCTTTAATGCTGCTAAGTTTTCTGTTCTCACTTAGCATCTGGCTTCCATCAATTCTAGAGACTGAAGCAAGCTCTGGGGTGGCAGGACTGGGGTCCTCAGGCCAGCTCAGTCCTTAAGGCTTTACATGGCCTTGAAGAAGTCACACAGCTACTCTGGCCTCCTGTGACCCACATCTCTAAAGTGAGGACAGTAGGACTTATTAGGCTGCACAGAGTGGCTGTGAGGGCAAAGTCAGATAGAACTTGTTCCCATATTTTGAAAACATGTAAAAGATTATATAGACAGGATATTCCTATGGCTGGCATTAGAAAATATGGTGACAGGTTTTCCACCACGAATATTGCTGGGAATAAGGGCTAACCCTGGGTGCTTGCCATGTGCTAACTCCTTTACATTTATTAACCTTTTTTAATCTCAGGACAAGTTCAAAGCAAGCACTGAAACACCCCATTTTATAGATAAGGGAACTGAGACACAGACAAGATCACACAGCTTGTAAGTCTTGAATCTTGGGAATCTGATTCTAGAACTTGCACTCCTAAAAGCCTTCTGAAATGGGTGAGACAATCTAGATTGTTGTTTATAAAATGGAATAAGACCATCGCTCAAGGTAGAGTGAGTGCATGCGAGGGTCTCGGAGACCTCTACTGTCAATGCTTCCTTTGCAGCCCATGGTCCAAGCTCTCACCCACGTCACAGTCTGGGTGATGCTAAGGACCTTCTCAGAGGACTCCATCCTCCCAAGAAGAGACAGAATAAAGTGCATTCCCCGTGCACCCCAAATCCATCTGTGAATCATCACCCATTCTTCACCAGCAAGGTGAGGGCCGCCTATGGTGTGTGCACCTGGGCGCAAGGCCTCACATCCATTTTTCTGCTCCTTGGTTTTCTTCTGTGGAAATAAGAATCTGGAATATAAAGACTTTGGAGTAAGACAGACCTAATTTTGGATCCTGGCTCAGCCGTTAGCCTTCATATCCTTCGGAAGTCCATAAAGATTTAGTCTCATTGAGTCTCAGCTTCTTCACTGTAAAAGGGAGATGATCTTGAACTCTAGAGTTGTTGTGAGGACTAAACTGGCTCATGTTTGCAAATGCTTAGCACAGTGTCCAGCACACAGTAACCCTCAGCATCATACCACAGCCACCATGCATCTATATGCTATACATGCAGACTGATGTATAGAGACTACATGTATTAATGATTAGGCTATTGTCATTATTAACTTATTTATCCCTCACTCAACATGACGAGGCAGGGGCAGTCTTTGTCTGCATTTTATAGATAAAGAAGTAGAGGCACAGTTAAATAGTTTAGCAGTTTACTCACGCAGTTATAAGTGGCAACATCAAGACTCAAACCCAGGGAGTTTATTTCCAGAACCTACAGCTTTAACCACCAAAAAGCACCTGAGAAATGCCAGTATAGAACACTGGTTCTCAACTGGGGCCACTTTGCTCCCGTTGCTGCACGTGACATTTGGCAGTGTCTGGAGATATTTTGGTTGTTATAAGTGAGGGAGGGGTGCTACCGGCATCGAGGGTAGAGTCAAAGGAAGCTGCTAAACATCCTACAGTGCACAGGACAGCCCCCACAACAAAGAATTACCAGGCCCCAAATGTTGATCGTGTCAAGGTTGAGAAACCTGCTACAGAATGAGACGGGATGATGCAACCCAAGGGGACTTCATTGCTGCAGATGTTAACAGGAGCTTGTAAGAAGCCAGGTTAAAGCTTGGCACCCACAGCACCTATTCCTGTGCCACTGGGGATGTATGCAATGTCTGGTGAAGGGTTGAGCCCAGAGAGCTGGATCTCATCTCTTCTGTGAGCTGACTGAGCTGGCTGTTACTGAGCCTCTCAAAGCCCCCAGTTCCTCATCTGTACAAAGAGGGCAAGAATTGCTGCTTTATGGGCTATGAGGCTCAACAAGGCAACACAAGTGTCTGGCATGCAGCAAGTGCCTAGTGAACTGGCAGAAGGTGATTACATTGGGGGCTTCTCAGCAGTTGCAGCCAGAGCAATGATGTTCTGGGCCAGCACCAAGACACTGGAGCTGGCAGATCCCTGTGCCTGGCCCCTGAGAGCATCCCAGTGAGCAAAACCAAGTGTACAGTGACACTCTCTCCAGCCAGTATCCTCCCTGCAAGGCAGACTTGTCTGCAGGGGAGGGTGGAAAGCATTTTCTCGCTACCTCTGGCTGTTTTTATAGTTCTGTTTTGTGAATCGTGGCTGTAAGGATTTTTTTTGTCTTTATTTTTTCTTCCCAGGCTTCATCTGCTCAGCCCCAGCAAAAAACATTTAAAAATAGAGAGAGAGATGCCAATATCTACAGATTTCATAGCATCCTTGATTCCTGTTGTGCCAACAGGAAAATTAGGTAGGTAGATAACATTGGAGGAGTTTTCTCTGTGGATTAACATTAGTACTTTTTTTCTTTAGGTCAAAATGTAAAACTTGCAGCAAGCGCACACACACATGCATGCACATCTCTTCATTTTTGCTGTATCTGGGAACCTACACAAGTTTCGTGCTTTCTCTTATTATTAGAGATGTGAACATTACCCAGCAGCCTCTAGGATGTTCCATGAGGCAAAGCCAAATTATCTGAGTCGTGATCGCTATTCCTTCCCTCAGCAGGAAATCCAAATGTGATTGGTAGACTTTTAAGAGTACAGTTCTAAAGACGCAGGCATCTAAGTCTTTTTAGAGAAATGTTATATTTTTAATCAAGTAAACGTTTTAATTACTAACATGCCTCCTACTTCTTACCCTCCCACAAAATCTGCTTGTGAATCCTCACGGGTCTCCTGTGAAACATGGGACAGCAGGCTGTTCCTTTGAAGTCCTGGTTATAAGGACTAAAGAACTCCTGGTAGATGTTCCTATGGGTGAATATGTTATTTTTTTTTTCTTAACCACAATAGTTTCTGCATTGTTTCTGTTATATATATATTTTGGAGCCACAATAGTTCCTGCATTGTTTCCAGGTTTGACAAAACCAGATTTCAGGGTAGGTCTGCTTTGCCTTCTATTTGGAAATCTGTAGGAAGAGGGATTCAGCAGGAACGAAGCTAATTATCCCCTCCTCCCTCCCTTCGTCCCTCCCTTCTCTCCCTATTCTTCTACTTAGCCTAAAGTTCTGGTGGTCACTAAGAGCTCTCATGGGTTTTACTGGCAAATGCAGCCAAACTCCTGAAATCACATATGCCCATATCATGGGAAAAGTACTGGACTAGGAGAAACACGAGACTTCAGCTCTTGCCCTTGTTTTGCAATCAACTAACTACGAAACCTTAAACATGCCATGTGACTTTCCGGACCTCAGTTTCTCCTTCTGGGAAATGAGTGGCCAGGGGGTGCTGGTGGTTATATTAAATACAGAATTCCTCCAAGGATTAGGCTAATGGGAAAAATGAATGAAATGGGCTGGGCAGGGCTTGTCCCTTCTAATGGGGTAGCCTTTCCTCCAGCCAAGTCTGTTTCCAACGCTACGTGAAAATGTGGGCCCAGGGATACGAGATCATCCCCTTTTTTCCAACAGAAGCTTGAAACCCAGAAGTTGAGGCTCTTAAGTGAAATATCTTGATTTTTCAGATGCTGGAATTGACTACTGGGTGAGCCAAACATGTCAATGGGCTGAACTGGCTTCAAGGCTGGAAGGTTACTGCCTCTGGACAAAACTTTCTCTCTGACCATGACCTAACACAGCTTCCTAGCACAAGTGTTCAAATATGCCACAAAAAAATCATATTCAAATCTGAATAGCCAAAGAAATCCTGAGAAAGAAGAAGAAAGCTGGAGGCATCACACTTCCTGATTTCAAACCATATTATAAAGCTATAGTAATCAAAACGGTATGGTGTTAGCATAAGAACAGACACATAGATCAATGGAACAGAACAGAAAGACCAGAAATAAACCCATACATACATGGTCACTTAATTTTTGACACAGGAGCCAAGAATACAGAATGGGGAAAGGACAGTCTCTTCAATAAATGGTTTTGGGAAAACTGGACAGCCCCATGTAGCCTGGACCCCTATCCTATACCATACACAAAAATTAACCCAAAATGCATTCAAGACTTGAATGTAAGACCTGAAACCATAATACTACTAGAAGAAAACATAGTGGGTAAGCTCCTTGAGACCGGTCATGGCAATGATTTTTTTGGATTTGACAACAAAAGGCAACAAAAGTAAAAAAAATAAACAGGTGGGACTACATCAAACTAAAGTGCTTCTACACAGCACAGAGAACCATCAACAAAGGCAATGAAAAGGCAACCTATGGAATGGGAGAAAATATTTGCAAACCATATATCCGACAAAAGGGTTAATATCCGAAATACACAAGGAACTCACAGAAATCAATAGCAAAAAAGTAAATAACCCAATTAAAAAATGGGCAATGGACCCGAAAAGATGTTTTTCTAAAGAAGACATACAAATGGCCAACAGGTACACGAAAAGGTGCTGAACATCAGTAATCATCAGGGAAATGCAAACCAAACCACAATTAGATATCACCTCACACCTATTGGGATGGCTATTATCAGTAAGACAAGAGATAAACACTGGTGAGGATGTGGAGGAAAAGGAATCCTATACACTGCTGGTGGGAATGTAAACTGGTACAGCCACTATGAAAAACAGTATGGAGATTCATCAAGAAATTAAAAACAGCACTACCATCTGATCCAGCAGTCTGACTTCTGGGTATACAGCCAAAGGAAATGAAATCATTATCTCGAGGAGATATCTGTACTCCCATGCTCATTGTATCATTATCAATAATAGGCAAAGTATGGAAACAACCTGAGTCCATCAATGCATGAATGGATCAAGAAAATGTGTATCAATAAAATATATACACAAAGGAATGTTATTCAGCCTTCAAAGAGAAAGAAATCCTGTCACTTGCGACAACATGGAAGAACCTGGAGGGCATTATGCTAAATGAAATAAGCCAGACAGAGAAAGACAAATAGTGTATGGTGTCCCTTATATGTGGAATCTTAAAAAAAAAAAAGAAAAGAAAAGAAAAGAAAAAGGCAAAATGCATAGAAACAGAGAATAGAAAAGTGGTTTCCAGGGTCTAGGGGGTCGGGGAAAAAGGGAGAAGTTGGTAGAAGGGTACAAACTTTCAGTTATAAGATGAATAAGGTCTGAGGATCTAATGTAAAATATGGTGACTACAGCTGATAACACTGTATTGCATAACTGAAATCTGCTAAGAGAGTAGAACTTAAATGTTCTCCTAAAAAAAAACTAAGGTAAATATATGAGGTGATGGATGGATGTGCGGCGAATCCTTTCACAAGGTATACATATATCCAATCATCATGTTGTACATTTTAAATATCTTGCAGTTTTGTCAATTATACCTCAATAAAGCTGAAAAAAATTTACTTTCTTTACTCCTAGATGAAATCACCACTATGTTCAAAAACCCAAAGAAGTAACTAGATTCAGCTAAGGAATGTGTTAATTTGCTTATTTCACTCTAGAACTCTGAAGGGGTTCCCTCACTTGAGTGATATGCACAGGAAATCGAGTCATCTCATGCATCATGATACATATGTATGGCTTCATATAACTTTTATCTGTTGGTTAATTAGACCTCTTTCCAACAATTGCCCCGGCAAGAATGTAGACAGTAAAGGTAGCCATATTACCCTGATCATGGGAGTTCAATAACACAGTGAGATGAAAAATATTCTCAATATTTAAATTTTAACTGGAGGTATATATTTCAGGCCTTTTTTTTCCTCAAGATTTATTTTTAATTTAATATATTGGGAACTAAAGTGCCAGCTTTTTTGGTTTTTCTAAAGTATGGCTTAAGTCACTCCCAGCCTGTCCCTAAAAGACTTCTCAATGTCTTGGATTGGGTTTATGAGAAAAAATAAGCAAAGGAAAAATGTTGACTATCTACAATCAATATAACAGATGAATGGAGGCAGGCTTGCCTAGAGAGAGCATTTGGTACAAACATACACGATCACGCTGCTAAAAGTCATGTCCCTTTGAAATGGTTTAAGACCTCTAGGTGATCCACAGCCCATCACCAAATGCCCCACTTTCACTCTGCTGTGCAGGTGAGGCAGCAAAAGCATCACAGTTACCGTGGGAAGATAAACCACTTGCACACTCTCTAAGGTACTTGGCAAAGTCTGTGCTTTTAGCTTCAGCAACTTCTCCAACAGTGGTTCCTAACCTATGGGATATCACGGACCAGTCAAATTTCAAAGAACATTTGCAGCATCTAACATTAATTTTTCTTTCTTTTTTTTTTTTTTACCAAGAAGAGAATTACACAAAAGAAAACAAAATAGAAAGCACACCAAAAAAGGTCCAGCAACAAGCTTCTATCTGTCATCCCAAAATTTCCTATAGAAAATTACATTTCAACATAGAAATAGCAGAAAGAACATACTTTCAAAATGAAGGGCCGTCCCTTGAGTTGAACAAAATTAATTTTATTAAAAACTTACCACATTATCCTGATTTTTTTTTCCCCTTTATTGGCAGATCCAGGTAAACTTTGCCAGAACACAGGTACCATGGTATTACTCCCTCTAACGGTCTACAATCGTCTACTCCTTAACAGAGAACTTAGTACCATACGAGCACATAATATTTATCATTAGTACTATATCAGAATATTTTTCAAATAAATAATTTATTTTCGTTTTTTTTGCCTTTTAACCAGAAACCCTGTGGGAGATCCCAAAAGACTGACTTTAATGAATAAATGTGCTTTGCCCTAAATTCTCTGCTGTGGGGACTTGTGGATGGAAATTAGGTAGAATTTCAATATGGATTCTCACTTAAAAGGCAAACCAGTGCTCTCGAATCTGACTGTATGAGAAGGTAGTGCCAGTGCCACCTTTGAGAAGGTTCCCGTACACTCGAGGGAAGAGGGCAGTGAACGTTACCTTTGGAATGCACACTGTGGGCTCGGACAAGCGAGGGTAGGTGTAGGAACTGTACGAGTGTCCTTGGGGGTGGGTTTTAAATGCACTTGCTCCGAAGGGCATCATCGGTTCCTGGAGCCCCGAGCCTGACCTGGACCTCTGCCGCATGGCGGGCTGAGGGCTCGTCTGATTCAGGTACGACGACTTTGGCCTCCTGTCATAGTCATCCAGGCTGGGTCCCCATTCACTTTCACTGTACGCCAGACTCTCCTTGGAGCACCCGCCAGTCCCTGCAGTTCTAGAAGGTGTGAATTGGAATGGATAATCTAGAGGCGGGCTGCTAGAGGCCCTCTGGTACTCCCACTTGAGGTCACTGTATTCACTTGGTTTGCTCAGTGAGTCCAAATGTGCGTGATAATCGACAGGAAATCTGGCAATGTCGGATTTCAAAGGCTTTATCTCAGAATAGTAGGCCTCCCCGTGTTTCATTTTCATTACGTGCCCATTTTGCTTGGTTGCAGGGCTGCCTTTATAAAACGGATCCAAATCGTCTCCATAGAGACTCTTTTCTCTGTACTTTTCGGTCGTGTAATCAGCAGTGGTATCAGATTCGCTGGAATACTGCGAGAAGGTGATGAAGCCATTTTCTTCCCGATGGCCTTGACCATGGCTGGAGGCTCCCTGGTCCGGGGTGGGCGGGCTTTCTTTCCTTAGGGAGTTGGAGCGAGTTACCGAGATGTTGTCAAAGTCTTCCAGCAGGCCGTTGATGGAGGTTTCCTTGCAGGGTTTGTTTCCTCTAACGATTGTCTGGAAATAATAAAGGGAATACTGTTTAAAGAAAATATTTCATGCTTTCAAATTGATGGAGGAATTCCACGCCCACTCCATCCAATTTAAACCACAAAGGAAAACAGACCCCAGGAATATTTCATAAAAAATCATAACGAAAAAATTGTTGATTGATTTCAATGGTGAACTAAATCAAATATTAAACAACAATCTCAAATTAAAAATTTTCCTTCTCTATCTCAATAGAGAGATCAATTAAACATCAAAAAGCTAGTGAGAAGACTATATAGGCTAATATTGTCTTATTTACCAGTTTATGGGAAATCCCCCTCCCCGTTCCTCCACGTAAATAATAAACTCTAACCATCTAACAGTAAGCTGATGATTATAATTCTACCAGTCTATAACTGTTAGGATATAAAAGGTATATTACGTTTTTACATTCATTACTCAGATGATTTGCAAAACTAGTAAGCATTGTCACTTGAGTATGAACATACCCAGAAATGGGTGCACTTGTTTTTATCATTTTATGGAAGACACATAACAATTTGTTCTCAGATTTTATAGAAGAGGAAGGCACTTTCTGAGGTGTAAATAGCAAACAGCACGAAGATTACTTGTGGGATTTAATTCGTGAGCAAATGTGATGTTCTTATTAAGCATATAACTGTAATGTTTGCTATGGCCACACTTCTATCATCAGCACTGAATTTTGGATGGCTTAGTATTGAGGTGCTTGTACCTGAACCTTGGTGACAAATTGCCAAGCCCAAATGTTCCCTTTAATGAACCTAAATAACATCGGAATAACAGGAACAGAAAGAAATCACAAACTACTTACAAAGCCAGTCAGCTGCACCTTGACAATGACAAAGTTTGCAGTGAAATATGACGGGGGTGGATCAAAGAACAAAGAACAAAGCATTATGACTTCAGACTTCCAGGATTTTAAGAGAAAAATACCTTTGAGCAAGCAGCAAGGAGTTCAAACCATCTCAGTCAGTACAATAGAAGATTTCGAACTGGAAGAAAAAGTCTAAGTTGTCCTGGAGCATATGTTTTTACAGATCGGTGCTTCTCAAACTATTCATGGTGAAAAACAAGGTTTTAGTTTTTTCCCTAGTCAGTCCTGGGCTAATGCTTTTGGTCTATACCCTTTTCTTTTAAAGAACGTTTTAAGTTTGGAATAGTCTTAGATTAATGGAGAAGTTGCAGAGTGGAGGTAGCGTTTGCCAGGTTTCCACGCTGTACAATATTAGCGGGAATTCATAGTCCCCCAAAAAGTAGATTTCTGGTATTTTTAATTGCGTGCATCTGTGTTGACTGATGTGCCATGTGAATAATGACTGTAAGATGTGCCAAGGTCTTCAAGTACCTTCTGAATTATTGGACCTACCTTTAGCAAAAATACTATCCAGACTTGACAAATAATAGTTAACTATGTTAGAATTTTTCGTATTCAATGCTATCTTTAGCATTCTTTAACTTCAATTAATCTTTCCTATCTCCATCCTTCTCATCTCTGAATACACAAAATATTCAGCTCTAGAATCAGAGGATCATTTCCAATCTCTTAATGTCAGAAGGAATCTAAAGATGAGCTGGGTCACCTCCTGCCTTTACTGAGTAAAAACTGAAACTTAGAGTTGACTTTGCCACGTGGTATGTAACAGATGTGGGATTCAAAGCAACTCCTCTTTCTCCCAGTCTGGCTCGCTTTCCAAGGTACTTTTCAGACTCTTTTGGAGCTCAAGAAAATAGCACCAGTTGACAATGCAAAGGCTTGGTGTGTGACATCACAGTCCACCAAAAACGGGTCTTTAAGTGCATATTTCTATTGCACATTCCACCCCCTGGCAATGAGCCATTGAATTTACAGAATATGGATAATTCTAGCTTCTGGTCTCAATTTTAGCCACACTTGCTATGTGATTTAGTTTCATTCTTCTTTCATTATCTGTTCTCTGATTTGTAAATAGGATAATATCACTTGATATTTGCCCCTTTCCTCCCCCCATCCAGGAACTATAGAGGCTGATGGGGAAGAGATTACAAAACAATTTTAAAACATACTAATGCCCTCATGAAGACACCACTTTCAGGTGGACACAAACGCATAAATATGAAATAGATTAAGAATATTGAAATACAACTCATCAATGAAGGACAAGTTAAAACATGAAGATTATAAAGAAAAGATCAGAGAAGAACAAACCAAAAATCTTGGAAAGTTTTCAGGAAGAGGAGAATTATGAGCTAGTCCAGGAGGCAACAACAGATGTAATTGGATAAAGGAAAAAAGAGGTTAATTACCAGCTCATCACTTACTGAATGACTGAGGCACAGAGATGGTCAGAATGTGTCAAGATGCCACATCTTTGGGGCTATGAGGGTAATTGTGATTACAGAAGAAAAGTTTCCCTGTGCATATCAAATTAGCATCTCAATAACTTGTCCTCTGGAATTTATATCCAGAAAACTGGTTAGTTCATCTTCAGCAAATTAACAAGTGGTTATGATGGGGCTGGACTCTGGGTCTTAGAACTTCACCACCAGGACACAGATATTTAGAAGGAAAAAAATATTCTTCCCTGATGATTCCTTTGAGAGCAGAGCATTATTGAATATTTCATTTAAAACTGCTGAGTCCTTTAAATCTATTTTCCCCCACTAAAAGCTTTCCAGTTTCATTAGTGAGTTCAATGGGCAAATTTGAAACTAACTCATTTTGTTTCTGGGGAATATTTACAGAAAGAAATTTAGATACTAAAAAGAGGCATCCATCTATCCATCCATCCATCCACCCCCCACTCATCCATCCAATAACATCTATAGATAGATATAACAGATATCTGTAATATCTATATGTCTATATCCATACTGTCCGTAAATATTTTTTAAATGACTACGTGATAACACAATGAAGGTCTGTTTGGGAGAGTCTTTTCTCTCAATAACTGTGCTATGAATGTCTTACATTTTGAAAATTAAAAATCAAACAATCCTAAGCAACTATTTCACAATTATTTTTGTTGCCCAACTGTGTTCATTCCGATTTCTGTGGGAGATTAAAGGGTCGCTGTCTCAGCATATGAATCAATCTGCGGCATCAGAACTGGGGAGTATGCTGTTCCTGTGCACTTGTCCTTGCATCTCCAGAGAAGTATGCTCAGTTTACATGCAAAATTATAGCAGCAAAAACAAATAGAATTCTGTACATTTGTTAATGTGGACAGAGAAATATTAATATTGCTATGAGCTAATGCTATTTAGAAGAAAAAATGAGAAACACTTTTGAAAAACAATCTAGTATTTACGATCCTTGTTTTGGATCTTAGGCTCACAGCACTTCTCAGCTGTGGGATATTAGGCAAGTTACTTATCCTTTTAAAGCTACAGATTTTTAAAAAATTTTGTTGAGGTCAGAATAGTTTGTAACTGTGAAATCTCAGTTGTACGTTATTATTTGTTAGTCACCATGTAAATCTGCCCCTTTACCCTTTATGCCCACCCCCCAGCTCCCTTCCCCTCTGGTAACCACTAATCTGTTCTCTTGGTCCGTGTGTTAGTTTATCTTCCACATATGAATGAAATCATAGGGTGTTTGTCTTTCTTTGTCTGGCTTATTTCGCTTAACATAATACCCTCAAGGTCCACCCATGTTGTTATGAAGGGGACGATTTTGTCTTTTTTATGGCTGACTAGTATTCCATTGTATATATATACACCACATCTTCTTTATCCCTTCATCCGTAGAAGGGGACGTGGGTTGCTTCTACTCTTACGAGCCACAGTTTCTTAATCCATAAAATGGCAAGAATAAATCCTTGCCTCATGGGGTAACGTGATGATTTAATGAAATAATGTGTAAAACAGCTGGCAGGATTCCTGGCATACAGTAAGTACCAATAAATAGCAGTCATTTAATTACTTCACGGGTAAAATTTACTTTTAAATTAGGTTAATAGAAGCTGGCCCAGTGATGGAGTAGTTAAGTTCGCACACTCTGCTTCAGCAGCCAGGGGTTCTCAGAGTTGGATCCTGGGAGCAGACCTAGCACCACTTGTCAAGCTATGCTGTGGTGGCGTCCTACATACAAAATAGAGGAGGATTGGCATGGATGTTAGCTCAGTGACAATCTTCCTCAAGCAGAAAGAGGAAGAGGGACAACAGATATGAGCTCAGGGCCAGTCTTCCCCCCAAAAAAACCACCATAGGTTAATAATTTAGGGAAGAAAGGAAGCTGCAAACAATAGGTAGAAGAAATAAATCTCGGCTTTATATGATGAAAGAAAAATGATAATTGATGCAGTAGATTTTTACAAACTACTATTAGTAACTTTAGATATAAAACACAGATTTCTTGAGTTTAAACAGATGTATCTCAAATTAATTACAATGTTATATACACTAAATAGATACTGATAGATACTCCTTATTAGATCTAAAAAAGTGAAATACTTTCAAATCATAATCAGCACCCTATTGGTATCTTTCTTAAAAATGTCATGTCTAAGGTGCAAAAATTAACAAAATTAGACTTTCAATGTTCAAACTGAAAGATAAGTATGGAAAAGAAAAGGTTACGGAAATAAGGTAAAATACTGACAGTGGTCATCTCTGGCTGGTGAGAGATCAAGGGTGACTGGTATTTTAGACTGGTGCTTCTCAAAACCTTTCTGTGCACACAGATCACCTGAGGATCCCATTAAAGGGAGATTCTGACTCAATAGTCTGAGGAGGGGACTGTGATTCTGGATCTTGAACGAGCTCCCCAGCAATGATGCTGCCGGTTTGCTGTTCACACTGTGTACTCAACGGGGTTAGTGTATTTTCCAAGTTTTCTACAATCAGGGCTACTTCTATAATGAAAACGTTAGATTGAGATAACTTCCAGTATAATAGGATTCAGGATTTTATTTATATAGTATTCAACATACAATATACATTTTATTAACTAGATATAGAATAGTGTTAAATATACTTATATATTGTTTTATATGTATACATATCTATCTATATAGCTAGATATATATATTGTTAGATATATATATTGACATATGCGTTAAAATCATTAGATTTTATAGTTGGCTGTTGGCAGCTACAATGTTCAATATTTTCCCTTTCCCTATGAAGATGAAATATTTCTTATATTTAACCAAAACAAACACTTTAATAGATTTCACCATTTTGGTACACCCGCTTCTGTAGCATCACAATCTTACTATGAAGCTATAAGCCTTAGAGCTACTGATAAATAAAACCTGAGAACCATGGAAGAGAAGGTGTAGCTGCAGATATCTGAAAGAAGAAAATTTTGTCTGTACTAAAAAAAAAACAAAAAAAACAAAACAGAAGCAAAAACCCAAGGACACTAAAGCTTAGATTACCTAAGGCATGATCTTTCCTCGGATCTCCTTTTTAGCATTTGAAACTGTTTACTGACTGTGTAAATGTATCGCTCTTAAAGGAAGCACAAGCTTTTCTCTCTTTCAGTGAAAACTGTTAAATCAGTGTTACCAAGCGGGGGCTTGCAAAAGGTAAATATTTATTAAAAATAAATTGTTGACCTGCTCCAAAAAACTTAAAAAGGGTATAACATCCTCTTTTAATCAGGAAGACCAGTTACACTAGAACCGAGGTAGTATCTGTTTCCCTGACACGAGTTTCACTTTAAAGAATCATAAACGGCAAAGCAATAATAATGAACTCGAAACGTGGAATTTTACAGCATGGTTTAACCAGCTTCAAAGTATAACAACTACTATTTATTACTGTATCTGATGTTTATTAAAGCAAGATTGTGCTGTCTTATAGAGATCGATAATATAACAAGTCCCAGAGTATAGGTGAATTTCATGCCACGGAACAGCCAGGCGTTAAAAATCAATGCAACCCAATCTACTTGAGTTCGACGCCATGGTTCTCATTGTCTTTCCATTGTGCGTGGACCAGCTCAGCGTCTGCTCTGACTCCGGTGACAGCGGCCATATTTCATGGTGTTCCTTCCCCAGGCTGTGGGCCAGTGATAAGCTATAATGGATCTGTCTGTAAGAACAGCTGTCTCCCCTTGTTCCCGGGAAGAGATGAAAAAGTGCCTCTGCTCTCACAGACTGTATTATCCTTGACAATAATGAAGTGTGTAATTAACAGCTTTGCCCTAATAAGACCTCGCATTTCTTTCTCTCAAAAACAATGTCTTCTATCCTCCTTGAGAATGTGTTTCATTTGTCTTTCTGGGTAAACACTTCTCAGGAGGTCAATAAGCTAAATATTCCCATGACTCCAAAATAACCAGGACTCTCGCAGGAAGTATCCACTTTTAAACAATTTCTCTAAACTCTTACCCTGTTTGCAGAGAACCAGTCCCCTCATTTTTATTACGGAATGTGGCTGGAAACAGCTGAACACATAATCACAACACAGCTGATATACTTAGATCCTTATGGGAAGAAATGCTAATTCTTGGTTGGATTTTCTAACATCAAAAGACCTCAGATCTTCTATTTTCTTTCCGTTTTCCACATATACCTTTTTTTGGTAACCACAGGGTGTGGGGTTAATTGGGTGAGTAGTTAAGAATCACGTATTTCTGGACAACATGAGAATTAGGGCAGCATATCTCAGAGTGGAGGTGGTCGTGAAGGTTGCTAACCATTGAGACCTTTTAAGTAAATTATGTCATAATCTTAATCACGTGGAACCCAAATAAACCAATTCCTTTACTAAAACTATTATGTTCTGTACAAATTACAAGAAAGTAGAATGTATTTAAGTAAGGTTTTGTGAATTTTCTAGAAATGAACATTTCCTCATTAAGTTAATGGGGAAATGTTCTGTTGTTTTCCCATTCTCTCAAAGCACAGCAAATCCAACACATTTAGTGACCACTTCTATACGAGGATAACCCCTGAAGGGGACTTTCTATTTATTGTCAACTTGGCAGAGGAAATGTGAACAGTCGAGAGCCCTGGTTCTTGCTGTTTGGAATGTAAGGCAGACAGGCTAAAGTCAACTGAAGTGTTTGGCCAGAGTTAATAGTCAGAAATGTTTTACGTTTGTGTTTAAAGGCAGTTTGAGACTAATCGTACTGTAATTGGGAATTTAACTATTATTTGCCTGCTGTTTTCTGGCTCAGTGTCTAGAGAGCAATAAGGTCAATGGAAGTGCCTCTGTTTACTAATTTATTCATTTAGTCAAACAAAAAAATCATTTCCAGCTGTAGGGAGTACTCTGAGATGAATGAGACAAGATTCCACAATCTATTTCTTGACTTGGGTAGTAGGTATAAGAATTTAATATTATCCTTTAAATTTTCCATGTGCTATATTCTATTCATGTCTTAGCCTGGATTCCTCAAAAGCAGAGCAGAGACAAAAGCTTGCATGTGAGTGGTTTATTTTGGAAAGTGAGGCCAAGGCACAATGGGGGGGGGGGGCGGGGGGGTAACAGGGAATGGGGAAGTCAACTCAAGAGTGCAGTACCAAGCTGGTTATCTGTGGACATCTGGGGCTCAGTTCTTCTGAAGAGCTGTGAAGACTGAGTCTCAGAATCAACCACAAGGGAATGAAGATGGAAGTATCCATCCACCTGCTCCCATCTCCTATGTCGGAACGGCTGAGGGGACTTCCACATGCCTCCCACAAGGTGGCGGTAAAGAAACCGCTGTGTCCAAAAGCAGACGTCAGTGGTGCAACTGAGGTCAGAGCATGTTGCCTCAGCAATGACTGGAGTATCAAAGGTTGGCCTAAAAGACATGAGATGGGACACAAGAGGTGTCCAATACACCTTTTTTAGACATGTGATATATTCCACAATCAAAAAAATAAAAAATGAAGTAAGACAGGGCCTTCTTTTCACAAACCAATGGGCGTGGATATCAGTATTCTTGATCAATGTGCTAGATATGCTAGGTGGCCACCAAAGATCTGTGTCCCCTTCCAGAATGTAAACTTTTTGATACAAAGCTGTTGCCAGCCAGGGACCACATTTCCCACACTGTTTGCTTCTAGATGGACCATGAGACCAATTCTCATTCATGGAACATGAGCAGGATGTGATGTGTGTCCCTTCCAGGCTAAAGTCACAAACAAATGCCTTTTCTTCTCTTTATTCTCCTGTCTGCTAGCTGGATGGAGAAGATCTCACAGGATACTCAGTTGCTAGGGGATGCCAGAGCCACATGATAAAATCCATTAACCTGGCAGGAAAAGCCACACTGGATCTTGAGTGAGTGAGAAATAAGCTGCTATTTTGTTGAGCTTATTTACTGAGATGTAAGGGTTAATATGTGATAGCAGCTGGCAATACTTTAATTAATATATAACGATAATGATTATAGTGAGTCTAGAATCAGAAAGCAGACCAGGAAGAAAAGAGAGTAAGCAGGGACAGACTCTATCTTCATATTCCTATCAAGTGTGCCCAAGGCTAATCCCTATAACTGGCCTTGGCCATGCAGCCCAGGACATCCACACTGGGTCCAGGGATACCAAGGGAAGCAATGTGAGTTATGAACCAGACATGCACTGAGAAAGTCCTTGTAGAAGAAATGACATTGAGCACCTGAAGCCTGAGACAGGGCACTGAGAGTTGTGAACAGAAGTCCTTATTGCAGCTTGATTTTAGAGTATCAATAAGAGAGCGGCCATGTATGAACAAAAGTTTTATTTTTCCGTATTTGGGGATGAGATATAAACTCTTGCAGGGGAGTGAAAGAAGGTACATTTATTAGAGTGTAGCACCCACGGGCCAATCCTGTAGTTTATTAGTCTCTGTGACAGATTGCTTGTGAAATGGGCACAATTATCCCCCTCCCTGTGCAATGCGACTTTGTAGTTCTTTGCATTGGGAGGTGGTGGAGTTTATGTCTCTACCCTTGAATTGGGGATGGCCATATGGTTTGCTTAGACAAAAGAGGGTGACAGAAATGACATTATGCTGATTCTTAGTCTGGGCTGTAAGAAGCCTTGCCAGCTGCTGCCATCTCTGTCCCCTGCCTCTCCCAGGTGAACAAGCTAGGGCTGGCAAAGTGAAGGACCAGAGATGACTCATCATTGCTGAGGCCATCCCAGATCAGCCAGCCCCATTTCATCTAGGTGCCCCTTTCCTCCCTGCTGGCCAGAGCTAGAGCTGCAGGGGAAAGGAGGCATAAAACCTAGGATCTGGGCCCATTTATACCAGTGTAGGTGAACCAGACAGCCAGAAGGGGGAAAGGCTTGTGTGCCTGTGGGTAGGGAATGGTAACCCTTGATGTGGCTAGAGAAAGGGGTATTTATACGAGTGGAAACCCAACAGAGATGAGTCCTGGGTGGCAGGCTTCTCTTGAGTTGCGCTAATTATTAAGCCATCCTACATCTGCTTTTGCCCATAAAAGATGAGTCAGCATGCAGTATAAAAGGGGCATGGTCAAGGCTTATCTTTGAGTTGGTTTTAGGTTTTCTTTTTGTGGCTGAAATTACTTGAAAGTGGCATAGCCTCATGGTTAGAATTTTGGTTCTATTTATATAGATGATAAAAAAAAACCTGTCAAAAATGGGCATGTTAGTAATTATGCAGTTTCCTATAGTCACTTAAAAACTTTAAATCATTAGACATCAGGTCGCTTCAGGAAATTTAGGTTATTGGTAAGGTAACACATCTGTCCCTTTCTATGCTAAGACTTTTGTTATTCTTTTAAAAGTCTTTAAAAAATGAGACATTTTAATATATCAAGCACTTTTACAATGTGTTTACCAGGAAACGTAAAATTAAATATGTGGTTTGCATTATATTTCTATTGGACAGCACTGATCTAGAGTGGGGGCCGGCAAATGATGGCCCATGGGCCAAGTCCAGGCTGGTTTTGTAAATAACGTTTTATTGGAACACAGCCACACTCATTTGTCCATGTAGAGTGCATGGCTACTTTTGCACCACAATTGGTGCGACAGAGGCCATGTGGCTTGCAAAGCATAAAATATTTTCTCTCAGGCCCTTCACAGAAAAAGTTTGCTGACTCTTGATCTAGAATGTCACCAGCTGTACTGGTCCCACTCTTTGGAGAAAACTGTTCATTGTTTGAGCCATGGGGTGTGTCAAAAGGAAGAGCACCTCCCAGTAAGTGGGGTATGTTGTCTCAGGGAGATGGGGTCACCTGGCACCAATGGACCACCAAGCTCATCTACAATCTGTGGTTCTGTGGCAGAAGCGGGCATGAGAACTCCCCACTCCTGAAGCGATTCAGTTTGTGGGCCAAGTCGACCAACTAGAATAAGGAACCATATCCTGTTCTTGAGGGAATTTTCAAGCAACGTCATTCGGAGAAGGAAGCTGGTTGAGTTTTTGTTGGGTGGTGAGCTCAACCTTAGGTAACACAGATGTGAGGGCATAAATAAGATTGAGCCCACCCCCTCCCCTACAGAGGACCTGAGCTTTAAATAGTTTGTGAGATGCATAAAATGACTGTCGTCATTCCATGAATTGGTTTAAATGAACTTCTAGTCACTAACCTTGACCTAAACACTCACTGTGTGCCAAGACAATGAGAAGTGTTTTCCCCATGTTTAATCCTCACAGCAAGACCCTGAGATAGATGGCATTGTTACCCCTTTGTACAAAGGAGGGAAATGAGGCTCAGAGAGGCTAGGTAACTCACCCAATGTCACTCAGCTGGTAGGTGGAGGGTCTGAAAGCAAGGCCCAATCTTACTTATTACAAATACTGCCTCTCGCTATATGTATGAAAATCACAGCACACCCTGACAGCACTCTCACCTTCACTCTCTGAGGGCATGGAAAAGACAGCGAAAGCACGCAAGACAAGATCCACTTGCTCTGGGAGACACCGGAAGGAACATAAGCATACACCACGCGAGGCAATATAAAATATCTCCAGAAACAAAACTTTCTAAAGAAAGGATGTTTAAAACTCAGAATGATGGGAATTGGGGAAAAAGCCAAGTTGACTGCTCTTTGGAATAATTAGCCTTTCCAGCAACTTCAAAATCCTGTCACCATAACAAAAGAAACATCTTGCTACATTGCATTTGCTCAAGATTCTGACATTTAAAAATTTAATAACTAACAAAATGTGTTGTCTACACATCAATTGCCACCCTCCCCCTGTAAAAACAACTGATTAAATGATTCTGGGAATATTGCTAACAGGCAATGCTAAACGTCAAAATCACCTGCTTTCTCTTACAGACTATATAAAGAAGGACAAGACATATTTATTATAAATTTGATCAACAAAATGTTACCTTTGAATGTCCGAAACTTAAATTTCTGTTGTTTTTTTCAGTGTGACATTTTAAGCAATCTTGACAAACATGAAAATGATCTATTCAAGGCATAATAAATGTTAAGAAACTTATTAATTCAGAAAGAAAACTGCTAGGCAGTTAAATAACATTTTAAAGTACAAAGTTGTTACTGTAATTATGTACTTAATATTTCAAAAATGGACTGGTCTTAGATGCCAAGAAAAAATTATGCCCCAGTAGGAAAAAAGATTGGAGAAAAGCTGGGCTCCAAATCTTCCACATGTTTCAGAAATATGAAACTTGAAAGTCCATTAAATATTAAGGTCAGCTTTACCAACTTTCCTAGTTATTTGTCATCCATTTCTCTTTAGTGATCCAAGTCAGAATAAGGTTTACCTCCAGAGAAAGGGTGTTCATTGGGAGGAGCCCCAAGAGAACTTTCTGGGTGATGAAAATGTTCTATATCTTGATCTGGGTTGTGGTCACATGAATATATATATGTAAAAATTCAGCAAGGTGTACATTTATGATTTGTCTTTTATTACATGTAGATTATTCTTTTGTTAAAATACATTGGAGTGGCACCAAACCCAATGGTTGCTTGTCTTTTCCAGCAAATATGTAGCACCCTGAAGGCAGCTTCTGCAAAGGTGGGACACTGGATGTATCTCAGAATGAGTGGATGCTGGGTGGCGGCCATGGATGGATAACGGCAGGTAGGTACTGATGAGGGGAGAATGTAGATGAAGCATGGAATTCAAGATGGAAGGTGATTAATAAAGGAAGGGGCTCATAGGTAAGGATAATACAGCGGGGACAGAAGACTGGAGGTCTGAGGGAGGGAGAAGAACACGTGTTGTGGGGTGTGGCTGTGGGCGGGTGACTGAATCAGAGACAGGCAAACCCAATCAAAGACACGAGGCTGCACACTGAATATTCTAGAAACTTAGCAAATACAAAAAAAAATGATGCTATTAAGAGTTGGGAGGCTCCTTTCATCCTTAATTTCTTCACCATTCCCACTAGTTGAGCCCAGGGCCTCTCCAGCTACTAATCTGGCGCCCCCAGAGAAACCTGCAAGGCAGTGGGGCTTTCCTTCTGTGCCGCAGAAGGGCCAACTCCTCAACACTTCTTTGATTTATATAAGCTATGTACAGAAAAAACTGACGTGGTTTCTCTTTTCATTTGCAAAACGAGACTCATTTTTTCCCAAGGATATCTATCTATCCATCCATCCAAGATATAAGATTGTTCTCACTTAACAGATTTTATTGCTTTGAAACTCAATGAAGGGTTTAAGAATGCACCTGGAGCTTTTCTAAGGCAAGCCTTAGGGAAGGCTAAGGCAGCGAGAGGTTCTGCTTCATCTGGTAGCTTCAACTGCAGCGGCTCTCAGCACAGCTGCACACTGGAGTCACCTGGGGAGCTTAGGAACATTCCTGAAGCCAAGGCCTCTCCCCAGTTTCATCTCTGGTGGTGGTTCCAGGTGTCAGTAATTTCTAAAGCTCTCCCTGGATGACTCGAATGTGCAGCCAAGTCTGGGAATGGCACTGCTGGTAGACCTTGTCCCCTGCTATTCAAAGTGTGGTCCCGGACCAGTGCATCAGTCTCCTGAGAGCCTGGTAGGAGAGCAGACACTCAGCCCCCACCCAGAACTGCTGAATCAGAACCTGAGTTTTAACAAAACTTCCAGGTCAATTCACATATACATTGAAGACTGATCACCACTTGTAGACCATTTGCCTGAGGTCCCCTTTACATGACTCAAACAATTTCAATTCAATAAAGATTTTGAAAATCAGTCAATTCTCTGATTATATATATGTATATATATAACACACATATATATGTATACACATATATAGATGTATCATTTGTATCTTTAGATGTATATACATCTCTACAGATATAGACATATATTATCAGAGAAAAAATATTCCTTAGTCCTTAAACTCCAGATTAGTAGGGTCATTTCTTTGCTTTATGAAAAAAGAAACAGTGTTCTATAACAGAAAGGGGAAAATGATTGATTCATAACACAAAGGGCAGCTCTGGGGTATTATGTTCCTAGAACGCGTTCTATGACTTAATGTGGGAGCATATTTATCCTATTATGACTGTGTTCAAACATCCCTGAGGGCAAGTTGATGGCTGGAATGCAGGAGTCTGAAAAGAGTTTACTGGATAATCTTGTTCACTCCTTCAAGGATATTAACAGAACGGCAAGAGCCCTCGCACCAGCACACAGAGACAACCCACTTCTTTCTCTAAGCAGGATGCAGCTACTTGGCCAAATTTAAAGAGAGGGTGATTTTACAACTCCTCTTTGCTAAGTTCTGTCTTAGATAGAGCTGGGACACACAACACATGTGCACACACACCATAAGAGACTCAATAGTATCTTTCCTTTTTCCAAAATTGTATTCCATCAATTGTATTTCATATTCTAACCACAGATTTAACAAAAAGACACTATAAGAAACAGATGAAATTCAGTCCTGCTTTGCCCTAGGAATATATATATATATATATATTTTTTTTTTTTTTTTGTAAACATTGGCACCTGAGCTAACAACTGTTGCCAATCTTTCTTTTTTTTGATTATTCTCCCCAAAGCCCCCCAGTACATAGTTGTAGATTCTAGTTGTGAGTGCCTCTGGTTGTGCTATGTGGGACACTGCCTCAGTGTGGCCTGATGAATGGTGCCATGTCCGCGCACAGGATCCGAACTGGTGAAACCCTGGGCCGCCGAAGTGGTGCACATGAACCCAACCACTCCGCCATGGGGCCGGCCCCTGCCCTAGGCATATTCTTGAAGACATGACTCACTATGTTATTCAGTGTCCCTACAGAAAGACCTCATGAAACATTTACAAATTAGAGTGGGAGAGATTTGCATTCCCATAGGAAAGACTTTTTCCCACTCTCCTTTTACATTGATAAGAATTTTATAACCATTTCAACTGGACACCAAAGAGGCTTGAAAATATCAAATTTGTAGCTTAACTATTGATTATGTGCATGTGTGAGGTTTGCACATTTGTATTCTTTTTTATTGTCTTTTTTCTCTTCTATGATTTACATTTTTCTGGGTCCTTAATCTTCTATTGTTTATAATTTGCCAAACTTTTATTATGTGGGATTTTGTTGTATATTAGTGCCACTCCTTTTTGGGAACAAAGTAGGTTTTTAAAAACTTCCTCTCAATTACCAGCTCTAGTGTTTCACCTTCCTCCTTTATAAAGATATATTTAAGTAATCTTCAGCAATTTATAAATCCCTTAAGCCTACATCTGACTCAGAACACTGGAGCAAGTTTATCAGTTAGGGTCTTCCGAAGGTTGTGTTTACTCATTAAGAAAATACTAGCCCATTGCATGGAGGGGAAACCTAATAAAAAGCTGCCAACATCTTGAGCACATTAGAGATAGACTAAAGAGAAGCAGTGCCTCCAGGAGCTTTAAAAAATCCTTATGACCATACTGTAACCAAGAACAAATAAATAAGGGTCTCTGGGGTGGAGCTCAGGTATCAATAGTTTTAAACCTCTCCCAGGTGATTCCAATGAGTAGCCAAGGGTGAAAACCAGCGTCCCAATGCAATGCATCTTTTTTTTAAAGATTGGCACCTGAGCTAACAACTGTTGCCAATCTTTTTTCCTGCTTTTTCTCCCCAAATCCCCCCAGTACATAGCTGTATATTTTAGTTGTGGGTCCTTCTAGTTGTGGCATGTAGGATGCCACCTCAGCATGGCCTGATGAGCAGTGCCGTGTCGGTGCCCAGGATCCAAACTGGTGAAACCCTGGGCCGCCGAAGCACAGGGCGTAAACTTAACCACTCGGCCTCGGGGCCGACCCCCCAGTGCAATGCATCTTAAGCTCTACCATGCACACAAATGTCCTGGGCATCTTGTTAACATGCAGACTCTAATTCAGTAGGTCTGGCGTGAGGCATGAGATTCTAAATTTCTAGCAAGCTCTCAGATGAAGCTGATGCCGCTGGTCTGCAGAACACACTTTAAGTTGCAAGGTCCCAAAGAACAGATCAAGGTCCCTGGATGGCTGAGCTGGGGTTTGCCTATTGCAAGGAAAATGAGATCACCACTATGTCCTAGAGAGAGCACTGGATTGTGAGTTCAGCAGTCTGGGGTCTAGTGCAAGTTATCACTGGCAACTATGAAGCCTGCAACAAGTCACTTTACCTTGCAGAGACTACAGTTCCCGTCTGTACTAAGACGTGCCTGCCTCCCTTCCAGCTCCAACATGCCGTTGTTTTGAAGACTTTCTCCATGTCTCAGCTGCTCCGAAGAGTAACTGCCCCTACAAAGCGCTAAGTCTGCAAAGTATCTGGCTTGACTGAAAAATAATCTGACAGGTGCTTAATGCCTCAGAGAGAAAATTATGTGCCCTAATTGGAGTTTGTGTATAAATTCCTACACTTTTTAAATTCCTAGGACAGGCACTGATCCTTTTGTAAGCAACTCCTAGGTTAGATACATGAGCTCACTCTGCCACAAACCATTTGGTATCCTGACACGTTCTCTATTAACAATGTCAAACTGTGGTAGGTTGATGCAAAAATGGTGCCAATTCTCCTCTCCTGTCTGTATGCAGATCCTTTGCAACCTGACTCTGCAGCTCCTCTCCTCAGGAGATGGAGTCTGTTTCCCTTCCCCTTGATGCTGGCTTTGGCCCCAGGATGTGCTCTGGTCAATAGAATGCAGCCAAAGAGATGTGGTGCCCTTTCAAACCTCTGCCTCTGGAGGCTGTGCAGCTTTGGACCCTGCCCAGTTGCCATGTGAACAAGCTGGGCTGGTCTGGGGAATGATGACAGACTCATGGAACAGAGACCATGACCCCAGCTGAGGCTGTCCTGGACCAGCCAGCACCCAGCCCACTCCACAGCTGACTGTAGATGCTTGAGTGAGCCCAGATGAGACTAGAAGAACTGCCAGCTGAGCGCAGCCCAAATTGCCAACTTGCAGAATTGTGAGGAACAACAAATGCTTATTGTTTTAAGCTCTTTTTAAAAAACACTGTGGTAAAATACACATTAAAAATTTACTATTTTAACCACGTTTAAGTGTATATTTCGGTGGCATTAAGTACATTCACATTGTTGTGCTACCATTATCACTGCATTTCCAGAACTTTCTCATCATCCCAAACAGAAACTCTGTACCCATTAAACAATAACTCCCTCTGCTCCTCCCCCGAGGTCCTAGTAACCTCCAGTCTACTTTCCATCTCTATGAATTCACCTATTTTTGGTCCCTTATATAACTGGGATCATACAATATTTGTCCTTTTGTGTCTAGCTTATTTCACTTAGCATAATGTTTTCAAGGTTCATCCATGTTGTAGCCTGTGTCAGAATTTCATTCCTTTTTAAAGCTGATAATATTCTACCGCATGTACATACATTTCGCTTATCCATTCATCCGTTGATGGATCCTGTTTTGCTATTGTGAATAACACTGCTGTAAACATTGGTGTACAAGTATCTGTTTGAGTCCCTGCTTTCAATTATTTTGGGTATATACCAATAAGGGGAATTGCAGGATCATCTGCTACCTCAATGTTTAGCTTTTGAGGAACCACCAAACCGTTGCCACAGCAGCTGTACCATTTTACATCCCCGCCAGCAATGCATGAGGGCTCCAATTTCTCAACATCCTTGAAACGCTTGTTATTTTCTGTTAATTTTTTTAAGATAGTAGCCATCTTAATGGATGTGAACTGGTATCTCATTGTGGTTTTTAATTTGCATTTCCCCAGTGATTAGTGATGTTGAACATTTTTTCATGCACTTATTGGCCATTTGTGTATCTTCTTTGGAGAATGTCTATTTAAGTCCTTTGCCCATTTTCAAATTGAATTGTTTTTTGATGTTGTCCAGTTGTAGGAGTTCATATATTCTGGATATTAATACCTTAACAGATATGTGATTTGAAAATATTTTCTCTTATTCTGTGACTTGTGTTTTTACTCTCTTGTGTCCTTTGATGCACAAAGTTTTAAACTTTGACAAAGTCCAATTTATTGATCTTTTTCCTTTTGATGCCTATGCTTTTGGTGTCATATCCCAGAAATCACTGCCAAAACCAATGTCATGAAGTTTTTCCTTTATGTTTTCTTCTAAGAGTTTTATAGTTTTAGCTCTTACGTTTAGGTCTTTGATTCATTTAAGTTAGTTTCTGTGTATAGTCTAAGGTAAGGTTCCAATTTAATTCTTTTGCATGTGAATATCCAGTTTTCCCAGCACCATTTGTTAAAAAGATTATCCTTTCCCCATTAAATGGTCTTGACATCCTTATGGAAAACCATTTGACCATATATGTGAGGGTTTGTTTCTGGGCTCTCTCTTCTGTTCCATTGATCTAGATGTGTATCCTTATACCAGCATCGTACTGCTTTGGTTTTTACTGTTGCTTTGTAGTAAGTTTTGAGATCAGGAAGTGTGAGTCCTCCAACTTTGTTCTTTTTGAAGGATGTTTTGGCTATTCGGGGTTCCCCGTGATTCCATATGAATTTTAGGATGGGTTTTTCTATTGCTGCAGAAAATACCATTGAGATTTTCATAGGGATTGCCTTAAATTCATAGATCACGTTGTGTAGTATTGCCATCCTGACGATATCAAGTCTTCTAATCCACCAACACAGGCTGTCTTTCCATTTATTTATGTCTTTTTAAATTTCTTCAGCACTGTTTTACAGTTTTGAGCATGTTTTAAGCTCTTCAGCTTTGGAGTGCTTTATTATACAACCTTATTTGTGATAACAGATGACTGATCCTTTATTGATCATTAGGCCAGGCCACTGACTCTAAACCTACTGATTTCTTCACTCGCTAGAAAGCTCCCAGCAAGGCATTAACTTTTCTCATTTACAAAACAGGTTGTCAGGGGAACTGCCTCTCTCCTGTCCTCATGCTTCCATGAAGGGCCTTCCACTGGAATAATGAGAATAATGCTTTTGTTCTGTCTTGCTGCCCATACCCACTTGTCTGCATGTGGCAGGGATCACAGCTTATTCGCTGGGGGAGAAAGACGGGTTAGGGCACATGCATGGTTAGGGCTCGAGGGCCCTTCTCTTCCTTTTTCTGGACAGTCTTCCTGTCTGAGCGGCTTGTGTGTTTACCTCGTTCCCTGGGGCAAGGACCCAGAACTTCTCAATCTGGAGGCTGGCAGCCCTACTCTGACCCAGTACTGGAGGGTGATGAGTGTGTGTGGAAGTGATTCTCCCTGAGCAGCCTGGGTCAATATCAGCTTTGCAGAGCTCTCTCATATATTTAAGCTGGAGGGTGAGGGGAGGTGCATATTGTACAAGGCCTCATTAGTAAACGGGGCTTCACGATGATAAAGCTGACATCTGGATCAATTTATCTTTCCTGTAGTCTAAACACAAAGATACTCATATTGCCCTAACCTCCTGGAAGTGAAAAGAGGCCAAGCAGGGGAATTCGAGAATTGGGAGAGGGTGGCGCTGCTAGTAGACAATGGATGGTGGAGGGAAGAGATCAGGAGAGAAAAAGGGGCCAAAATGGAAAAGGTGGATTCTGTTACAATGAAATTATCCTTCATTAATCACTCACTATGTGCTATCCTCTCTCTCTCTGCCCTGCTTTTAATCTTCCCAACAGCCCTAGGAGGCAAGTAGTATTAAGACTCACTTTACAAAAGAGAAAAGAGAAGTTACGATTGTCCAAGGTTCTTCAGCTTCTTAGTGGTTGTAGAAGACTAAAATATTGTTTCAGTTCTTCACCTTCTTCCTGTAATGCTTATACAGTCATCCCTCAGTATCTGCTGGGGATTGGTTCCAGGACCTCCCTAGGATACCAATATCTGCGGATGCTCAAGCCCCTTAGTTGGCATTCCATATCCATGGGTTCCACATCCACGGATTCAACCAACCACAGGTCATAAACACAGTACACAATCTGTGGTTGGTTGAATCCGTGGATGTGGAACCCGCAGATACAGAGGGGCAACTGTACATCCCACCCTTTGCAAGAGACTTTTTAGTGCCCTTCAGCAGAGTATGTGGAATATGTACCCCTGGCCCATTGACTTTGAGCTTGGCCAAGTGTCTTACTTTGGCCATTGGAACGCTGGTAAATGACACAAGCAGAGGTTTCTAATGGTTTGGCTTGGTTCCTTGAGTTCTTGCCAACTTCCCTAGAAAGAACTGATGTGGCACTTCCTCATCCATGAATCATGCCAAGAGGCATCCAGAACAGACTAGAACCCAACCTAAAACCTGCAGCTAACTTCAGCTGTCCTCAAGCTTGAAGCAGAATGACTCCCACAACCTGCAGGCCCATGAACAAGAAAAACAAATGTTTGTTGTTATAAGCCACGACACTTTCGGAGTTGTTTGTTACACAGATTTTGCAACAATAGCTGACAAATAGAGTGGTGAAGTCAGGATTAAATTCCAGGAATGTCTGAGTTCAGAACCTTTGCTCCTAACTAATATACAATCTAAGGAATAACACTGCCCCTGACTAGCCTCATTGTACCCAGGTGGAGCAGAGCCCCTCCCTCGGTGTCTAGGAGGTGCCCAGTACAGAGGCTCATCTGTCATGCATTAATCTCTTTATGGATAGAGCTTCAGGCTGATTTATGAGTGAGTCCCTGAGAATCTAAAGGTTCTTTTTGCAGTTCATTCTATTCTTACTGTTTTGCACTGCGGGACTTCTCCATGCTAGATTGGTAGTTAGTAAAAAGCTTGGTTTATGTGCAACATTTGACAGAGCTGAGATTCAGAGCTGCTCCAAAGCAGTCAAACACGACCACAGCATCTGAGCAAAAGGCAGAGGGGACCCTATTTATCAACCAAAGTTGAGTTTCCTCTTATGGAATAATCTGAGTGTAATCCAAGGAATTCCTCATCTTGCCTGACTGTATGTGTAATAGAGCTTTTGTAGGCAAAAATACTCATTTACTTAACCTAGTCTTTAACCAGAAAACAACACAACAAAACAAAAAACAAAAAGCAAGCAAGCAAACAGAACACAATAACATGTGCCATCAGTCTTGCATTTTAGCTCCTATTCCTCTGAGTCACAGATGGCTGAGACAGAGGTGTCTTGGATGGGAAAGCCAAATTGATTTATTTTGCCCCATTTTGTCTCGGCACAGAACCCAGGAAGCTGGGTGGGACTACTTTCAACACAGAAGCATCCTAAAGCACAACAAGCTGGTGCGTACGGTGGCCTAGAGAGGACAGATCATAGACACCTCTAGATAGAAAAGCAGCCAAATCTCCTATAAGGTACCTGTCCAATGACACAATGGCTTTCTGGGTAGATGGAGCTCTCAGGGAAAGATGCAACCTTTGCCCTCTCCTAGGAAGTGCCTCTAGGTGGGGAGGGAGGGAGGGAGGGAGAGAGGAGGTAGCTATCCATTTTCTTGATCTCTATCAACTCCATCTCCTCTGTTTTCTTCCTCCTGCTTCTGCAAATCCCTTCTACTCATGCCACCTCATTCCCTAAAGGTGGAGACTTCAAGGTCTTCCCTACTTTAGTCAAAGAATCAGCACCTCCTGGCACCTAAGATTTTTAATTCACACAGGGCTTCTGCCCCAGAGGAAAATTCAGGACTGTCTTTTCACATTGTACTCCCTGAACAGCTAACGTCCCTCCTGCATATTAGTTGGCCCAAACTGCCTGGCTCTACACTGCATGACTGTCTCCACACAGCTTAGGTATTCAAGTTGCTTTTCCAGGTTTATAGATAACGTTATAGGGCTTTGAATGGGCTACACACTGTTCAAAGTTCTGTTTTTCTCTTGTATTTAATCTTTATAACTCTATGAGGTCCCCCTTTTTACAGATGTGGAATCTGAGGCCTGAGTCAATACAGAGAAAAGCTGTGTATTTGAACCCAAGCCATTTATCTAGCTAGAGAATCCATGTCTCAGCCAGCACTACATTGCTAACATTTTAAAAAACGGTTTATCTCCTGGGAGATGCATTAAGGGCTTTACATATATTTTCAAGTTTAATCCATTCAACAATCCTATAAGGTTGGCAGAATGATTATCATCATATGCCATGAGGAAACTGCGGTATGGAGAAGGTTAAGTGACTCAGTCAAGGTCACCCATCTCGTTTCAGTGGAGGAACCAAGGTTTGAAGCCAGGTTTCTGTAGATCCAAAGTTTTTTCTCTTAAACAGTTATAAATCTCTATTCAAAACAGTTGCATCCAACTTTGGGACCTCTGATGGATCCTCCTGCTTTGTGAGTCTCCCAGATTAGATCTTTGCCACTCACACACCAACACCACCTCTTTCTTCTCTCTCCTTAGACACTCTCTCGGATGGAAGAGAAAGGGATGCCTGGTTGTCTTGACACTGTTGTCCTCCTTCAGAGGGGCCACTGAATTCTGTGGGAATTCGGACATTCTATGGGAGGGAGGAAAAACCGGGAACTTGTACAACTAACCACTGAGGTGTTATCTGGACTGCTACCCTATTTAGAAGCATTAGGTATCCCATCACAGGGACCTGGAGAGAGAACAGGTGTCCTAATTTGGGTTCTCCTGAAAGCAGACCCCGAGGAAGGATTGTAATGCAGGTTTATTTGGGAAGAGATTCCAGGAAGCCAAGTCAGAGATTGAGGAAAGTACGATGGAAACGAAAGAAGTCCAAAATGGGTGCATTAATGAGCTGGTTACTACTATGGATGAGAGGTCTCAGTCCTGCAGTGGACCCTCTGAGGACGCGTGTAGAACACACATCAGAATTACCCCACGATGGGACAGGGAAGCTGGGGTATTTATCCAAAAATTCCCTCCCTCACTGGGAAGGATTACCTCTGGGGGTATTAATTCCCTGGCATTTCTGGGCTGACCTGTCATGCCAGAGAAACAGAGCATGCAATCAGTCCACCAACGCTGCAGGTAAACAGAAGGAAGTTCAGGGGACAAGAAACAGGGCATCCACGTGACCACTATAGTGGGCTTTGCACATAGACTGATGTAGGTTTAAATATCTGCTCTGCCATCTGTTAACTATAAGACCTTAATGAAAATTGCAGGAGCCTCTCTCTAAGCATCAGATTCTTTGTCTACAAAAAAGAGATAATGGTATCTTGCTCAATTGACTTCAGGGAGGATCAAGTGAGACAGGGTATGTGTTAACACCTGGGACAGTGTCAGCTGGGAGTGGGCAACTACTGTTGCTTCCCCATTGGGTTAAAAGTGAAGAGGATTTGGACAAGCCAGATGGTCAAAGCTGTGTTTACGAGTGCCAGTCTCTGCCTAATGTTCTGGATGCTCTGTAGGTGTTTTTTCAGTGAATGAAAGAATAAAAGACCCCAAATCTGGATGGTGGCCTGGGAGGGACAATAATGACAATTGTATATGGATCTCAGAATCACAATGTCAAATGAAAGAAGTTAGCCACAATAGAGAAGATCTCGTACATTCCATTAAAGTAATGTTAAAAAATTGGCAAAATCTATGGTGGATAGCAGTACCTTTGGGGGTGATTGAGAATGGAAGTGGGCACAAGATGGGTACCTGCTGAGGTGGGGGTAGTGATTATAACATGGTGATTCTTGATCTAGTGTGTTCCCTTTGTGGAAACGCGTTGGGCTCTTCCTTCATGATTTGTGCACTTCTCTGTATATGTGTTCAACGCCAAAACTTTTAAAAAGTGGAAGTGGGGGCTTATAGCCTTGGTTTTTAAGCATTCCTAGGGCTTGCATCCCTACAGAATGAGACGTACAGAGACACTAAGAATTCATTTCCCTCTATGTGCAACAAGAACAAAAACTTAAGAAAGCCAAGCCTTTGTAGAAAATTAACTAAAATTTGGGATCAAAACTTTTGCTGATGGATGTTTTAAAAGTGAAGGACCATATTTCATATTCTCAAACTACCTCCTTCTCCAATACTTATTAATTACAAAGGGGAAGAGAGTAACTTTACAGTGGAGAAGTCAGGCAGACACCACCTTCATCGAGTGATCAAAGTGAGTGACACCAGCAATGGGACACATTGAAACCGACTAGATGCAATGGGAAGACTCAGCATCACTCCTCTGATGGGCCCACAAAGGTGCGCCAGCTGAACCCAAACACAAGGAAGCAGCAGACAAAATCAAACTGAGGGACATTCTACAAAATGCCTGGCCTGTACTCTTCACAAGTGCCAAGGTCAAGACAAAGCAAGACTGAGGACCTAGTCCAGACTCAACGAGGGGGCTAAAGAGACATGATAACTAGATGCAACATTTATTTTCTACTGGATCCTTTTGTTATAAAGACGATTATTGGGACACTGAAGAACTTTACTGGGGCCTGAGGATTAAATGGCTGTAAAGACTCAGTGCTAAGGTCCTGGTTTAGCTGGTGGCATGTGGTTATATAGAAGAGGCTCCTCTTTAGTAGGAAATACACACAATGGAGTTTGGAGGTAATAGAGCATTGGGTTGACGACAGATTCAAGACAAAGGGTTCTTTATATGGTACTCACAACTTTTCTGTAAATTTGAGATTATTTGAAATAAAGATGAAAAGTAAAGGAGTTTCCCTGAATGCTTCAGCCAAGAGGATTTCCATCTCAGAGGATAGCCAAGCAGTCCAAGAATACGAGGCGGAAGCGGTCCTTCCTGGAGTGGACTTAAACTGATCCGCGAGCCTCAGTAGTTTCTACGTGGGACGAGGTGCTCAGACACCCTTGACCCTAAGTCATGTCTTTTTATTTGACTTTTCAATCTCCTTTTCAAAATCAAGAGGAAAAATATTTTAAATCTCAAATATCTTCTCTGAAAAACCTGACAGTGTATTTTTTTTTAACAAGAAATGTGTGTGTAAGGTGCACATATTCTCAAATTAAAACAAGATTAATAGGGGGACTCTAAAATGAATTAATTTATGGGAAGCTGCTGAAACACCACTTGAATCACTTAGATTAAATCTGCTTAGCAGGACAGGTCCACTTCCACTGTGTTCTATTATCAGTGGTATATTGGCCTTGACAACCCTAATAAATTAAACTGTCCAGATCCTGCTGCTTCATCTGAGGCCACTGGTAATAGACACAAGGATGAAAGAGGAGAAAGGGAAATCTCTAGTAACAGAGGAAATTCAGTGCGATGAAAGATAAAACAAAGCATCTGAAAAATTAGCAAATTAAGGATGCCTCTTCACTAAGTTATACCCATTGTCTGGAAAGTATGAATTCAATGCCCTTTCCCAGGCCCTGAGAAAGGCTTCCCTTTACAGCCAGACACGGAGCTTTGGGTAAGAGGGTACCGGCAACCTCATGATGCTGGACAGGAGACATGGGGGGGGCGGGGTGTGGACTGTGCTCTACGTCTTCCCTCTAGTAATGAAGAGGGACTTGCCTTCGCTTCCCCAGCCCAGGCCGGCGGCTCTAATTTGCCAGCTGACGAATTGGCCTTCAGGTCGAGTCTGAGCCACTGAAGAGGTCCCTCGCAGGTGGAGCCCATTTGTGCCGCCCTGAGCAACTGAGCAAGTACCACCACCTTCCACACTGATGGGAATCAGGGATGTTGCAATTTAACGCTGCGCAGGGCCAGCGTATCCAAGCCGAGGGCAAAGTGTAAGTGTGAAAACACCGATATTTTCCAGGCAAAGACACTGAAAGGGGCTGAGCAGGCACAGATGCCAACCACTCCTTTCCTTCCGTGAGGCTGACATTTATGGTGAGGGATCGCACTGGGCAAATGAACCCACAGTCTTTGAGCTCTGAGGCCAACCCTCAGCCACCAGGGTCAAAGCCATCAGAGGCAGGGACATAAGGGCTCTCTGCCTCTGGCCACTGGGCACGCTCAATTGTACGATTTTACACTAGCAGAACAAGAACACATTAAAAATGACTAACTTTAGCAAATTCTCTGTTCTAGGAACTTGGAAACCGTGGCCTATATATTAGCTGGTGGATCTCTGACACAGATACTAGATATTCCTGTTTAAAATTCAAATGAATCCTCAAAAATTGTCGCAAATGAAGCAGAAAGAAACACAGGCAAGACAGATGGACAGCAACTCTTTTATATCTAGTCCACAGAAGGTTTGCAATCAGCAGACGACAGTGAAAGAAGTGAAATGCCGGAGGGTAATTTTCCCTTGAGGTAGCCAAGTGTAGTAGGTTTTGCTTTTCTGCTTTTTTCTTCTTAAATTAGACATGGCTATTGTTTTGTAAGAACCACACACAACAGATTTCAAAAAGACTGACGTCTGCCCCCTGGTGTTGAAGATGGATAAACGCAACTGCAGCTACTGGGGCTCAAAAGGCAACTTGTTAAAGTTTCTCAGAGACAGGGCTGAAGTCACCCTGCTATACACAAATATAGTGCGTGTGGTGGGCTGACAACGTCCACCATTGTTTTTACATTTAATGTATTCAGAACCAGACTGGCCACTAGGGAGGACGTTAAAGGAATGGAAGAATTAGCCTGTGTCCCCCAGGTATCAGGCTATGAGCAAACCCCTCCCCGATGTGTGGCCCCAGGTAGAGACTGAAAGTGGCTTCACACACAGGGCCTGCGCTACCAGTGATCTCTGCTGGCTTTCTCAAACAAAGCTGCAGGGCTTGGCGTGGGGACAATGTTGCGGTACCATTCCCTGACTGGAGAGCCAGCTTGCACAGGGCAGTGTGCTCACAGCATTCTGACTTAGAATCATATTTTTAATATATTTAACTGAATAGATTACAGGAGATGTACTGATATTTGAATTACAAATAGGAAAATACAAGGTGCTAACATACTTACAAGCTCCTTAGGTATTTCCTCTTTCTTTTTGTAAATTCCCCTTTGGTCTTTGTAGCAGATACTGTTAACGGTCTGCTTGGATCCCCGTGGGTCTCTTTTACTGTTTCCCTGTGTCCCTCCCACGGCTTCTGTGTGCTTTGCTTCTAATGGCCTGTACCTGTAACTGTCTTCAAAGGACTGCCCTTGGGCTATCGGGGCTGCTCTGCCTGCATGGACAGACAGTGGTAGTGCCTGTGAGGTTCTGTTCCACCCGTCCTGGGGCGGCCCTCAGCCAACCTGCTTGCTGTGGGAGTGGGAGAGTCCAGCTCCTTGCATCAAGGAGGAATAAGGTCTGAGGAGTGATTTAGGCTCCAGAGCTCCCCACGGGTTCAGGCTGAGGCTGGGAATTTGCCTGAAATGGCCCCATTGCTTAGCTTCTTTCTCCTTTCTCTCCGCCTATTTCTCTCACTCTCTCACCAGTTTTCCCTGGGAGCAATTCCTTAGTAAATCCTTTATACATGAATCCTTGCCTTAAGGTCTTCTCCCAAGAACCCATTCTGAGACAGCCCTGCTCTCCACTTAACTTTTCTTTTTAATGGAGGTAGTTCAAATTTTTTAAACAGGTATGAACAATGTTTTTTGGCTCCTCCCCAACCTGAGGTGTCTGGTCCACTATGGAAAGTGTCTGGTCCACTATGGAAAATGCTCCAGTGGTCTGTGTCAATTAAACTCTGAGGCAGAAGGGACAGTGAACATTCAAATCTGAAGTCCTCACTGAGGCAAGACCTCTGGGCCCAGGTAGCCTCCTGCCCCCGGCCCCTGCGCTCGGCTCCCTGCTGTCACTCACTGCAGGCTGCTGCTCCTTCCAGTGCACACCACCTCAACAGCTGTCCTCTTCCCGCCATCTCTGCCTGGGAAGCTCATTTCCCAGCCACCCCCAGACTTGCTCCCTCATCCCATTCCCATCTCTGCTGAAAGGTCACCTTATCTTTCCACACCACTCTGTCTATGACCCCCTGTCACTTTTTGTCCCCTTGACGTTTCCTTCTGGCACTTATCACCACCTGATATTTATGAGCTTTTACTTCATCTTTCCCTCACTAGAATATAAATTCTACAAAAAGTGAAATGTTGTTTTACATATCATTAGATTCCCATCACCTGGAACAGGTGTCAGCAAAAATTTTCCTGTAAATGTCCGAAAAGTACTTCTGGCTCCGCGGGCCACACAGTCTCTGTGGCAACTACTCAGCTCTGCCGTGGGAGCACCAAAGCAGCCACAGACACCATGCGACTGAATGAGTGTGGTCGTGTTTCAATAAAACTTTATTGACAAAAACAGATGAGACTTCCAGTTTCTGGCCTGGCACGTAAGAAGCTTGGAAGTTGCCACTCTGTCCTAACAACAAGTACAAAGCTGAACAAATTGAAAAATCCACTCTTCTTAGCTCTGTAAGAGGAGCGAGGCCACAGACAAACCACTGTCCCCAAACTGGAAGATAGACGGGCAAACACAGAGAATCACAACTAACTGGAGCAGAAACTCCCAAGCGGAAACCTCCATGGGAACCAGCACCTGGGTAGGAAAACCTGATCTGTAACTGACGAGTTGCTGGAGGCTCAGTATTGACAAGTCTGAGAGTTAATAACCCCAGGGGGTCCAAGTCTCTTATGAGTTTATGGAGCCCCCTAAACTCTTGTAAGTTTTACCTCCTGGGGCTCAAGTAAGTTCTAACAGTGAATATGAGAAAAATTCACTCCTACTTCCTACAGGGAGAGGGAAAAAGTAACTATTTGAAATGTGCCAGAACATTCTGTTCTATTTATTTATTTATTTACTTATTTTCTTTTTTTGAGGAAGATTAGCCCTGAACTAACATCTACTGCCAATCCTCCTCTTTTGGGTGAGAAAGGCTGGCCTTGAGCTAACATCCATGCCCATCTTCCTCTACTTTATATGTGGGACGCCTGCCACAGCATGGCTTGACAAGTGGTGCCTAGGTCCACCTGGGATCTGAACCAGCGAATCCTGGGCCGCCAAAGTGGAATATGCGAACTTAACTACTGCGCCACTGGGCTGGCCCTATTCTGTTCTTCTTAACAAGACCTGCCTCAAAAGAAAGTATTTTACCAGAGCCTAAAGTATTTAGTTTTTTTTCAGAGCCTAACAATTAAGGAAGAAATGATACCAATTCTCTATAATATCTTCCAGAAGCAGAAGGAATACTTCCTAACTCATTCTATGAAACTGGCATTTCTCTAAGACCAAAAGATATGACAAGAAAAGAAACATAGACCAATATATTTCTCATGAACACAGATGCAAAAATCCTCAATAGAATATGAGTAAATTGAATCCAAGAATATATAACAAGAATCACACACCATAACCATGAACTTATCCCAGATATGCAAGGCTGCTTCAACATTTGAAAATCAATTAATGTAATTCATCATATCATCAGGCTAAAGAAGAAAAATCACATGATCATATCAACAGATGCAGAAAGAGCATTTAACAAAATCCAGCATCCACTCACGATAAAAATTCTCAGCATACTAGGAACAGGGGAAACTTCCTCAACTTGATAAAGAGGATTTATAGAAAACCTATAAATAACATATTTAATGGCAACAAACTAGAAGCTTTTCTGCAAAGATCAGAAACAATGCAAGGATATCCCTTCTTACCACTCCTTTTCAACATTGTACTGGAAGTCCCAGACAATGCAATAAGACAAGAAAAGGAAACAAAAGATATCTTGTTTGGGAAGGAAGAAATAAAACTGTGTTTGTTTGCAGATGACATGATTGTCTATGCAGAAAATCTGTAAGAATTGGTAAAAATACTCTAGGAATTAATAAGCAATTATAGTCAGGTTACAGGATACAAGATTAGTATACAAAAGTCAATTGCTTTCCTATACACCAGCAAGGAACAAGTGGAATTTGAGATTAAAAACATAATACCATTTACATTAGTGTCCCTTAAAATGAAATAAGTATAAATCTAACAAAATATATACTAGATCTTATAAAGAGAACTACAAAACTCTGATAAAGAAACCAAAAAAGAATAAATGGAGAGACATTCCACGTTCACAGATAGGAAGACAATATTGTCAAGACATCAGTTCTTCCAAATTTGATCTATAGATTCAATGTAATCCCAATAAAAATCCCGGCAAGTTATTTTGTGATTACTGACAAACTGATTCTAAGGTTTATATGGAGAGGCAAAAGACCCAGAATAGTCAATACAATATTGAAGGAGAAGAACAAAGTTGGAGGACTAACACTCACCAACTTCAAGATTTATTATAAAGCTCCACTAATCAAGATGGAGTGATATTGGCAAAAGAACAGAGAAATAGATCAATGGAACAGAATACAGAGTCCTGAAATAGAGCCACATAAATATGGTCAACTGATCTTTGACAAAAGATTAAAGACAATACAAGGGAGCAAAGATAGTCTCTTCAACAAATGGTGCTAGAACAACATCCATGTGCAAAAAAAAAATGAATCTAGACACAGACCTTACATCTTTCACAAAAATTAACTCAAAATGGATCACAGACCTAAATGTAAAATGCAAAACTATAAAATTCCTAGAAGATAACACAGGGAAAAAGTTAGATGACCTTGGGTATGGCAAAGACTTCTTAGATAAAATACCAAAGGCATGATTCATGAAAGAAAGAATTGATAAGCCAGATTTCATTAAACTTAAAAATTACTCTGTGAAAGACACTATCAAGAGAATGAGAAGACAAGCCACAGACTAGGAGAAAATATTTGCAAAAGACATATCTGACAAGAGACTGTTGTCCAAAATGTACAAAGAATTCTTAAAACTCAACATAAGAAAATGAAAAGTCTAATTTAAAAAATGGGCAAAAGACCTGAACAGATACCTCACCAAAGAAGATATACAGATAGCAAATAAGCATGTGCAAAGATGTTCCACATCATACATCATTAGGGAATTGTAAATTAAAACAACAGTGAGATACCACTACACACCTATTAGAATGGCCAAAGTCCGAAGCACTAACATCATATGCTGGTAAGGATATGGAGCAACAGGAACTCTCTTTCATTGCTCATGAGAATGCAAAATGGTACAGCCACTTTGGAAGACAATGTGGCAGTTTCTTCCAAACCTAACATACTCTTACCATATAATCCAGCAATTGTGTTCCTTGGTATTTATGCAAATAGGTTGAAACTTTATGTCCACACGAAAACTTGCACGTAAATATTTATAGAGGTTTCATTTATAATTGCCCAAACTTGTAAACAACTAAGATGTCCTTCAGTAGGTGAATGGATAAATAAACTGTGGTACATCCAGACAATGGAATATTATCCAGTGCTAAAAAGACATGAGCAATCAAGCCATGAAAAGACGTAGAAGGACCTCAAATGCACATTACTAAGTGAAAGAAGCCAATCTGAAAAGGCTACACACTGTCTGATTCCAACTATATGACATTCTGGAAAAGACAAAACCATGATTAGTGGTTGCCAGGGGTTGGGCGGGGTGAGGGATGCACAGGCAGCACAGTGGACTTTTAAGTGGTGAAGCTATTCTGTATATGATAATGATGGATACCTGTCATTACACATTTGTCCAAGGCTGTGGAATGTACACCGCAAGGGTGAACTCTAGGGTAAACTACAGACTTTGGGTGGCAATGATGTGTCAATGTAGGTTCATCAATTGTAACAAATGCCCTACTCTGGTGGGGGATGTTGATAGTTGGGGAAGCTGTGTGTATGTGAGGGCACCGGGGTGTCTGGGAAATCTCTGTACCTTCTGCTCAGTTTTTCTGTGACCCTAGAAGTGGTCTTAAAAATAAAGTCTATCAAAAAAACCAAAAACCAAAATCAGATGGCAGGCTAGATTTAGCCAGTAGGTCATAGTTTGTCGACTCCTGACCTAGGCCCTTCATCGAAGGGATAAATGAAATACCAAAGTGTGTTCCAGTTACTATTGCTGCATAATAAATGACCCCAAAACAACTGTTTAATTTTGCTCATAATGGCATGGCTCAGGAATTTGGGAAAGGCATCAGATAGGCAGTTGTCTGTAATTACAACTGGATGCTGGCTGGGGCTGCAGGCATAAAGGACTGGATGTCCAAGACACGCACTCACGTGGCTGGCAGTTGGGTGGTGACTATTGGCTGGGTGCTCAGCTGGGCTGTCTACGGAGCATCTCCCCAGCATGGCAGTTTCTACTACGGCGCACAGTTTCCCCCTAGAGCGAGCATCCCGAGAGAACCAGGAGGAAGATGGATGGCCTTTCCTCACCCAGCCCTGAGAGTCCTGCAGTGGCACATCCTTCACATTCTCCCGCTTACAGGAGGGAATCAGAAGCCCAGCCTGAGTCAAGGGGAGGGAAGGGAGACATCACCTCTGATAGGAAAAGTGTCCAAGTGGCAGATTCTGATGCTAAAGCCAGATCTGCCTGATGCTCATCCTTCCAGACTAGTTTGTGCTCCTGGGGACACAGCAAGGGTTGGGGGGGGGGGCGGGGCAGCACATTGGGAAAGGAATCAGAGTTCTCTTTGGCTAAAACCTTTGTTTTCTCTATGGTGGTGCTTCTTACAGTTTAATGAGCACACGAATCACCTGGATGTCTTGGTAAAATACAGATTCTTATTCAACAGGTCTGGGGTGGGCCTGCATCTCTGCATCTCACAAGCTCCCAGGGGATGTTGAAGCTGCCGGCCTGTGGCCTGCACTGTGGGAAGCGAGGCTGAATGGCACAGCGGGGTGATACACGGGGGTGCAGCGACCCCACAAGGCCCATGACCCAGGAAAAGCACGTCTGTTTGCTCAGGGGTCTGATTACCTTCGCTTTCTGAGGGTAGTTAGAACCTCAGGATAGAAGTCTGGGGGCGGGTGGCAGAGGGATGCTGTTGAATTCCTTGGCAGCATGTTGCTCACTGCCAGCAGGAATGAGAAGGAGTTAGAGATCGTCATTTTCCTCTGCGAAAGTCTTTTCTTTCATTCCTTCACTTTGGTCTTCCTGAGTTGTGTGAAAATATAGATAGTTGCAAAAACCTATACTATTACAATTGTGTGTCATTCAGACACAACAAGGCTGAGAGGCATAAGTGAGTTCAGAGAAAGGCCAACTTATAAATCGAAAGAGAGATCGAATCAATAATTCCAAGTGAGTTGATGGGATAATATTTGGTTATCTTACCACAGCATCGGTTTTTCTCATTAATTGCAAATTCTACTGCATTGAAACACTGACAAGTTAAAGCTTCAATATGCCCATATCTGATGTCGCAACATAAAGTGTTCAAGGTGCCACCACCCACTGCTGCATCCATTCAGCTGAGTGAGGCTGTACTACCTGGTGAGGGACACTAGGTGGCACCTTCGCATTTTTCTTGACAAAGGTGGACTCAAGGGAAAGAAACCTGTCAGTTCAGCGGTTCTCAAAGACACTGACTGGAACTCTGGGGACTGGGCCCTGGGAATTTGTAGTTTAAGTAATTCTCCCCTGATGATTTTTCTATACTGGCTGGTCGCCGTGCTGACATGGGCTGGCATTAGAAACAGCTGACACAGTTAAACCCTTAATTGAAAAATGAAGAAACTTGAGGGTGAGATTTACTCATTTTGTAGGGACAAGACTAGGACCCAAGAATACTGGCTTTTGTCTCAATGGCTTTTCTACCAAATCAGGAAAACAAAAAGTGCAAATTTTAAACGAGTTTTATTGTCAAACATCAAAGATATCTTTAAACTTCTAAATTGTGTCCCCAAATTGAAGACACACCATGGAAGAAAAGGTTGATGCTATCAAAAAAATTATGCAACTATTTAACGTTCAATTGAGCTAATATTAATATAATGAAAAATAAACCTTTTGTAGTATATAAAAGATGGGTAGGATTGTAATGTGGCCCCAAGGTCAGTAGATGGCAGCACACTCTAAGGAACTCATGCATGTTGCCTCCATCAAGAGTGAAGCTGTGGGTAATATAGCAAATACAACTTGAACAGATGAAGTAAATGTCTAATGTCTAAGGTTTAAAGTTACTTTATGTCCATGTATAAAAAACATCAGGTACCTCCCAAATTTTATCAACCTACTATGTTACAATCAAATTGAAGAAACACAGCTCTACTGCATGTGGCTGCAGCATTTCCCATGTTAAGATCCCTGCCTGGTGCTATTGCTGAGGCATATGTTAATATAGATGAACTATTATGGGCTGGAGAGTATTAATTCAATCATCAAATATTTATTCAGCTACCTGCCTGGTGACAGACACAGTTCTTTCTTTATTTTTTTAAAGATTGGCACCTGAGCTAACAACTGTTGCCAATCTTCTTTTTTTTTTTCTTTCTGCTTTATCTCCCCAACCCCCCCGTGCATAGTTGTCTATCTTAGTTGCAGATCCTAGTTATGGCATGTGGGATGCTGCCTCAATGTGGCCTGATGATCAGCACCATGTCCGCACCCAGGATCCGAACCAGCGAAACCCTGGGCCGCCGCAACGGAGCGTGTGAACTTAACCACTCGGCCACGGGGCCGGCCCCAGGCACAGTTCTATAAGTAGAACGTACAAGCAAATTAACGTAAGCTTAGATGAATGAATACATTCATAACACAGCATATGCTTCAGGACTGAAGGTTTTGAGGTAAGGAAGGTAGACTGTGTTCTTAATGGCTTTATTTTTGGTAGACCAGAGAGGAAAATGGAAGAAAAAGTTTGGAAGAAAAAAAAAGCCTTGCTGTATCCAGTTTTAGGAAACTTAGATGATATCTAGGACTTGGCAACATGTAAGTGAGAAACAATTCTACTCTGTCTCAACATCTCATGAAGGAGACACCACTGCCAACCCCCGGCCACACTCCTCACACCTCCTACCCCCTTTCTCTCTTCCCAATCCTCTCCCCTCTCCTGGGTGTCCTCAGCCTCTCAGACACCAAATTTCCTAACAAACTCTCTACTCTAGCCCTCGCTGGCATTTACTGCTGCCCTGTCTGCTGTGCTCAGGTAAATTTTATGTGTGCAGTTGGGTCAATACTGGAACATTCCTAGTGTTCCCATCTCACTCTTTTCCAGGCAGCGCCCCCCATTGCCAGAGAACACACATTGTTTCCGGGTCTGCCCCACTGAGTGTGTGGGACTGAGGCCGCGGTACTTTCTCTACTTCGCTCTTCCTGTTTTTCCTTCCAGGGGATTCCTAGAGGATCCTCAGTTCCCCTCCTATAGGGCAGCCATCAGCGACTGGGGAAAGCCATTGTGTGCCTCCCTCCCTTCCTCGAGTCGCGGACAGAGGATTGCCAGTGTTCTCAACCAGCTGTGAGCCTGCCTCAGTTCTCGATTCTGCATCATCTTGGCCACCTTTCTTGGGATATGCTTGTTAAACATTGTCCAATGATGAAAGGGAATGAAGCTGACAGCTGCAGAGTGCAGCTCACACAGCAGGGGGTTTCACAGTGACAACGAGGTGGGTGCTGAGGGCAGAAGTGTGAACAAGGACAAACCACAGTTCCACTCCACTCTTCATTCGCCCCTTCACAACACTCTACAATTAGATTCCTGGATCACATCTATAACTATTTCCCCTCTGGAGTAAATGTGTCTGGAAGGAAGGACTCACACCCAACTTATTCACAGCTGTGTCCCCAGCATGCAGCACTGGACCTGGCCCATGGGAGGCATTCATTGAAACAAAGTGACCTGAAATGGAAGAAGAGAAATTTGAATATGGGTCTCTTCAGAAGGACTGCTGAAAGCAGAAGGAGGTGTCTGGAATCATGATGACCCAACATCGCTCGTTCCCTCTCCAAGTTCAATTCTAGTCTATCTATTGCTCGCCACCAAGTGGCTTTTGAGGCCTATGGGCAGATAGTCATTAGCAAGGCATGGGTGCTGAGGACACTCAACAGTGAGAGCTGGTGGGCTGCTTTCCCTGGGCTGCCGGACAACTTGAGGTCTGGCTATGTATGGGTGGAAATCAGGGGCAGACCCTGGAAGCACATGGCCCACAGAAACACATGGACACAGAGGAAAGTGGACATTGGCACCATGGTCTTCCTAGCTCTGGAGAGCTAATACAGAACTGAAACTAGAGACTCTGAAGAGTCTCTGCTTTTGAGGCTGGGGGAGTGCAGAGAGACTATGGAAGAAGAGAGGGGCTTCCTCCAGGTGTCTCAGTGGGGAATTGGCAGGAGGCCTGCAGGACCCCTTTAGGTCCCACGTATAGACTTCACTTTGCCTTCCTCTAATCTTGGGACTACAGACACTCGGAAAGAAAATAGCCAGACCTGGGCATGGACAAACTAGAAAACGAATATGTGTGTGTGTAATATATATACCCAACTAAGGGGGTCCAGCAGCCAGAGAGAGAAGACGTTGGCTCAGAGCAAATTAAACTCATACCAAGCATAATAGAGCTACCAGGAGAGACAGATGACAACCTGAATGTAAGAAGAGCATCGCTGATGATTCAAGCATGGCACAGAAGAGTGTGTCTGCAACTAGACAATTCAGTGTACGGATTGAAGTAGAGGATGGTTAATTGCTATGAGATGAACTAGAGACTGACAAGAGGAAGAAATGTCTCAAAAGCTGTGCAAAAATACAAAGAGATGAAAATCATGACGTGGGAAAGTGAGACTTAATATGCAAAATAATAAGAGCGCCAAAAGAATAAAAAGGAACAGATGGAGGACGTAATTTAACAAATAATAGGTGATCATTTCCCTGAGCTAAAGAAAGACCAGAGTGTGCAGATTGAAAGGGTTCATTGAGTTCAAGGCAGGACTGGTTAAAAAAGAAAAAGACACACCTCAGCATATCCTGGAAAAATCCTTAACTCTAAGAATAACTCACATACTTCCAGGAAAGGAAGAAGAACCAGAATATCAATGGGCTTATTTTCTAAAAACCTGAAGTTCAAATAGGATGGAGCAGACACTGGTTGCCTGACCAGATCCCCTGTACCAGGGGCTGAGTGCTGGTGGCTAACAGCTCCTCGTTGTCCCCTCTCCCCCGAGAACTGCCCACAGTTTTCTAGAAAGGGCTCACAGCCTCGCCCAGCAGGGCCCAGAAGTTATGCCCTTCTCTGGGGTGGCTGCAGCCAATGACTGCTGCTAAGTGGGAACGAAGGCCAGAGTTGTTAGCTCAAGGTGAGACAACCCAGTGGTGTGGTGCCATTCACACTCTGGAGCTCTCTGTGGGATCCAGCTGAGGCTCGACTCCAGCTGAAGTCATGCCTTTGCCCAGCTCACTCATCTCTCCTATCCTGCTTCCCTCATTGTCACAGCTTTGTCCTGAGAGCTCCCCTTTAACTGGTCACTTACACAAGAATCCCATCTCAGGTTCGAGGGAACCCAACCTGACGGAAAAGGACTGAGAAGCCTATACTCAACCAAGATCTAATTCACTCATCAGCAAAAGCAAAACCAAAGCTAAAATTCAGAAAGCAAAACAAGCATATACTCATTTTAGAGATAATACGAAAGTCAAAAGTCTATCCAAACAACAAACGATCTGGATCTGTCCTATTGGCTATGGTAGCCACTAGCCATGTGTGGCTATTTAGTTTTAAATTTAAATCAAATAAACTTAAATCAGATTAAAAAGCCAATTCCTGAGTTGTATTTGTCACATTTCCAAAGCTCAGTACCTCCACGTAGCTAATGGCTCCCCTACTGGACAGCACATAGAGGGGACATTTCCACCATCGCAGAAAATTCTATTGGACGGTGCTAATCCAGAACATTGACCTCAAGATGAAGTAAACATGAGGAGCAGAGGAAAAACTCGAGCAACAACACAGTGTGGAGTCTGTCTCCATCTCTCTCTGTCTATGTATTAATTCTGCATGGATAAAGACACCTGTCTAGGCATTCTATACCTGTCTAGGTGTATAATAAGATTGCTAAATAAGGGGTCTTGAAATAACATAAGGGAAATTCTAATAATAGTTCAGTGCTAGAAATGTAGAATAATTTCATCAAAATTTAAGAGTTTGGGAGGTGATAGAGAAATAAATGCATCCATAGGAGCGGCTAAGGGGGAGAAGGGGATCAGATGAAAGTGTTCTAAATGTCTTGTCTTATTGGGGTTCAGAATAGGGAGGAAATATAGCATCTCACTGGGGGAATTAGTTGGGATTTTGTTTACAAAATGTAGTAAGGAAGGAAGAATCTGATCCCAAGAGCAGAGAAAGGGGAGAATCCGTGGGTGGAATGGAAACGTAGGACCTCCATGTTAATGACTAAAAGCAACATGTTCAAATTAGCAAGAAAATAAGGAAAAGGAGAAACTAACAATGCATATTAAAGAAAACGCTAATATGGCAAAAATAAAACAAAGTATGAGTCATGATACTGAATATAAATGTATTGAATTCTTCCAATAAATGAGATTGAATGAAGACAAAATGACATAAAATCAAACACTTATATGGCTGTCTACAAGAAAATGCTAACACATAGACACTCAAGGAAAAATATGATATTAGACAAAGATGTATCAGATAAGTGGAAACAAAAAGAAATCAGGTTTGGAAATACAAATATTAGACAAGGGGGCATTGAAAGTTAAATGCACCACACAAACTCTTACTGAGGCAAAAAAAGTCTTGAGACAAACACAACTGGAAAGACAGGAAAACCAAGAGAAAAGCTGGCAAAGGATTTAAACACGCAAGTCACAAATTGAGTGGTCCAACAATTAACAGTGAAACAAAGAGATGATCAAACACATTAGCAATCTGAGAAAAGAAATAAAAACCACACGAGACCTTCCTCAGAACTGCAATATTAGATATATATTTCTACTGCCAAAGTGTGGTGAGGGCGTAAGGAGACGTGCCCCCCTTCCTCCCCCGTGCTCTACTGGTGGCAGCATGGTGTGGTCATTCCGGAAAGCCACTGGGCAGTGTCACCAAGTGTAAGGGTGTATCTGCCTGCCACCCAGCAGTGCCACTCTAGGGTGACAGCATGCCCTGTAGTCAAGAAAGATTTAACTCGATGCCATATCTGAAGTCCCACATTAGAGAATAAAATATTATAAGGAAAACATAGTAAAAATCACAATCCTAAAGAGGGACTTAAGTATACTTCTTTCAGAATTTGGCAGAAATAGAGAATTTTTGCTATAAAATAAATAAAGCATAAGAGAATTGTATCAACAAATTCAAATTTGGTCCAATCCTATAAAATGGTTAGCCTCTGCTAGTTATCAATACCTCAGTCACAGGCGTACACATCACACATCTCAGCCAGCAGGGCACAATGTCTAACTTGCTGCATGAATGAAATGTTGAATCCCTAACAAAGGGATTACTGTGGTGAATAAATTAACAACAGACTATGTTTGCTTGGAAGGTGCTTACATGAAGGTTTTTCCTGTAAGGCCTCGGATTGGGTAGAAACACTATAGAGATAAAGCAGTTTCTTCCAACTTATCTGTTTGCTTGAAATTGAGGTCCATGTTTTCTCCTCACATCCCTGTATGCTATGAATGCCACCATACCCTCAGCAACCACCACCCATCTTAAAGCCTGCTTGGCTGCCTAGAAAGGCTCTGGCATCTCCTGAGCTGGGAGTGTGTTTCCGCTCTGCCATTTGATACCTGCGGGACCTTTGGCAAGTCTCTTGTGTTCCCTGAGCCCCAGATTTCCAATCTGTAAAAGAAGGATAACAATACCTACCCTCACGTCCTGAGGCTCAGATGAGGTCATGTCTAGTCAAATGCGTTGGTACTATTAACCCCAGCCCTGTATCCCAGAGTGAGTTCCTATCCCACAGAGAAAACCAAATTGCGAATCTGGGACCGGCAAATTTGGCAGGAGCATGCACACCCAACATTCACATTGGTTTACAGACAACTGAACTTTGTGACTGGGCATAAAACAGTTGTGAGCCTTTTACAGCTATAGGTAGCCTTTTGCAAAGGTTAAAAAAAAGTATTAGTCCCACTGCCTCCCACCTCCTCCGCTACCACCAACCACCTCTACTATCTTCTCTACCACCACCGCCTTAAATGTGCAGAGAACTCTTATTTTGAAGTTCTTTCTTGTTTGACTTGATCCACATAACAACCTTATAAGGCAGGAAGATATAGTTTAGAGCTGAGGGAATGTTAACCCAGCACAAGGAAGGGATGTAGAGTCATGAGTTGCATAACAGCATTTAGGCCAACGATGGACCGCATATATGACGGTGCTCCCATAAGATCATAATGGAGCTGAAAAATTCCTATTGCCTAGTGACATCATAGACATTGTAACAACCTAACACGAGAAAAGAAAACAGCCAGAAAAAGAAAGAGCAGCACCTCCAAGAAAATTCACAGTGAAAGGTTTAGCAGAAGCTTTTGCAGATCTCAACAAGCTCCTTAAAAAGTTTGAAAATATGGACTCCAACACTGAAAGGTTTCGTCACGAAACCTTTGTAGAAGAGAATGCTCATGGTGCATTATCTGCTGACAAGCAAATCTATGATGAAAAAAAATAAACCAAGCAAACCACCATGGACATATTTCTGAAAAGAGTGACACCTCCTCAAGAAGAGCCTCAGGCAGGTCCTTCAGGAGGGGTTCCAGAAGGTACTGTTATCACAGGCGATGGCAGCGCCACATGTGTTACCGTCCCTGAAGACCTTCCAGTGGGACAAGATGTTGAGTGGAAGACAGTGATACTGATGACCCTAACCTTGTGGAGGCCTAGGCTAATGTGTGTATTTGCGTCTTAGTTTTTAACAAAAAAGTTTAAAAAGTAAAAAAAAAAAAAAAAAAAATTAAAAAATAGAAAAAAGCTTATAGAATAGGATATAAAGACAGAAAATATTCTTAATACAGCTGCACAATGTGCTTGTGTTTTAAGCTGTGTTACAAAAGAATCAAAAAGTTAAAAAAATTTAAAAGCTTATAAAGTTACAGTAAACTAAGGTAATTTATTATTGAAGAAAGAAAAATAGTTTTCCTTTTTTTTTTTTTTAAGGACAATTAGCCCTGAGCTGACTGCTGGAAGACTGGCTCTGAGCTAACACCTGTGCCCATCTTCCTCTGCTTTATATGTGGGATGCCTGCCACAGCATGGCCTACCAAGTGGTGCCACATCCGCACCCAGAATGTGAAACGGCAAACCCCGGGCTGCTGAAGCGGAACGTGCGCACTTAACTGCTGCACCACTGGGCCAGCCCCTAAATAAAAATATTTTTTACAAATTTAGTGCAGCCTAAGTGTGCAGAGGTTATAAAATCTACAGTGGTGTACAGTAACGTCCCAGGCATTCACATTCACTCACCATTCACCCCGAGCAACTTCCTGTCCTGCAAGCTCCATTCATGTAAGTGCCCTATACAGGTGTACCATTTTTTATCTTTTATACCGTATTTTTACTGTACTTTTTCTATGTTTAGATCTGTTTAGGTGCACAAGTACTTACCATTGTGTTACAGTTGCCTCCAGTATTCAGTACAGTAATGTCCTGCACAGGTTTGTAGCTTAGGAGCAAGAGGCTATACCACACAGCCTAGGTGTGTAGTAGGCCATGCTGTGTAGGTTTGGGTAAATACACTCTATGGCGTTCATACAATGGTGAAATCACCTAACGACGACGCGTTTCTCAGAACGTGTCCCTGCCGGTAAGCGACGCATAACTGCATCCTTAATTGAAGAGCTAACTCCAACCCTGAATCCTTGTCTACAAAACTACACCGAGGAGAGAAGGCAAACGCTGAGGAACGCGCCAGCATCTTCCCCAGCTGAGCCAAGCTCACCAGTCGGGTAGGAGACAGTTCTGAGCCCAGGTTTTTGGTGTGAAGTTATCAAAAGTCAGAGTTTTTGAAATTTTATAATTATTTTATTTGTCTGCATTTCATTTCTGTGTTCTAGGCTAATTTCTCTCCAGTTGTTGCTAATTTACAAAGTCTTGTCAATTCCTTGGCTTTATTTTTATTCATTAACTTGGAAACTGGAAGCATAGCTGATGGGTTAAAAAATGGTTTCCTGTTCTAGGCTCATTTTCCTAAAGCCGAATCACTGAAAGATCCACAAAGATCCTAGCACTTGGAAGGTGGAAAATCACAGCCTTCAAGCCCACAGGTGCCACGGGCTACTTGGGCTCTCAAATTGCGAGGTGAGAATATCAACATGCCAAATAACCACAGGTTAACTGCACTCAAAAATTCCACTTCACTCAAAGGAATGGAACTTTTTACCCTTTTGAAGACAATGAACTTATCAATAAAAAGTAAACTAGCATTCAACAAATTTCCAACAACAGGAGGGGTTTCAAATCATGGTGCGGCTGTCCTAATGTAGCCACTAAAAATAATGTTGCAGACAATGTAACAGTTCATTAGGCTCGTGGTTCCCAAACTGTATACCAAGGCGCCCCAGAGGACTGCCATGAACTTGGCACAAGGGCGTCGTAGGGTATTTTAAACTTTTGAAGGAAACAGCCATATCTAGCCCTTGTCAGACACTTTGTAAACTACCAGCTCAGGGTAGTTCACGTTTCTACATTTGATTGCATCATCAAATGCAAAGCTGTGTATTTAGCAGTTGTCATGACAAAAAAGCACATTCTGTGGGAAGATCAATGTGGAACAGGAAACAAGGGTGCCATATCCAACCTGGTTCCAAAGTTGAAGAAGTGAGGTGGTGCCCAACAGGCATGCACTTTTCATTAGCGTTTTTAAAAGAATGACATAAAAATATATTTTCTCTCAAATTGTGTGTTTTATTTGTTATTAGGACATAAATGTTTATTAAGTGGTTTGGATTAAACCACTTAATAAATGGAATGGTTACTACTTCTTTTTGCCTAGAGGGAGCTGTGACAAAATTACTGAGACAATAGGGGTGTGATGAACTAAGAAAGTTTGGGAGTTAGCTCAGGGCTAATCTTCCTCAACAACAACAAAAAAAGATGGAAGAAAATACATCAAAATTCAACAGTGGGCAGTGGAGATACAATAAGTCTTCCTTCTCCATAGTTTTCTACATTTACTAACCTGAATAGGTATTACTTTCATATACTGAAAACAATTAAAGTTTATTAAAAATGACTCCCAAAGGAGCACATTTGCTTCTATGAATAAAAATATCTGTTAAACACATCAGAGAGTTTCATTTTTAGAGTAGGTTTTACGGCACTCTGCTAACTTCTCCAGCTTCCTGCCCCACAAATGTGGGATCTGGCTTTAGGACATTGAGGTGTTTTTTTTTTTTTGCAGGGGAAGAGTCACCCTAAGCTAACATCTGTTACCAACCTTCCTCTTTTTTTTTTTTCCTTTCCCTCCACAAAGCCCCAGTACATAGTTGTGTATAGTTGTAAGTTCTTCTGTTTCTTCTGTGTGAGCCATCACCACAGCATGGCTACTGACAGACTGAGTGGTGTGGTTCTGTGCCTGGGAACTGAATTCAGGCCACCAAAGTGGAGCGCACCAAACTTTGACCGCTAGGTCATCAGGGCTCGCTCAGGACATTGGAGTTTTGAAGAAACCTGTTTCTATGTGCCTCTCTCTTTGGCCCTGTTTAAACAATGCTCATTTCTGATCCCTGCAGCCTTCAGGAAGCAAACTTGGCTTGGGGTTTCCAGCTGATGGGGTTTCTCAGCTAACAGCTGGCAAATGTAACAGAGACGCTGCAACTGAGAGGGTGGGGAGGCACGCTCTGCCGAGGTCACAGATGCTGCTGTAGGCACATTCATTTCTTGACCTCCTGCTTCACACTGGAAGGAATGGCCTACAGCATCCTGGGGTTTGAGGTGAAAGGTATCGTTGGAAACCCACCCTGAGGAAATTCACACACGAAAGCACCCTGAGTGAAAGAGATCTGGAGTGTTTTGCTGTTAAAAATTGACCAACTCCTGGGGCTGGCCCAGTGGCATAGTGATTAAGTTTGCACACTCTGCTTCGGTGGCCCAGGGTTCATGGGTTTGGATCCTGGGCACGGACCTATGTGCTGCTCATTAGGCCGTGCTGAGACAGTGTCCCACATACAAAAAAGAGGAAGACCGGCATAGATGTTAGCTGAGGGACAATCCTCCTCACACACACACACACACACAAACAACTGAACAACTCCTGAGAAATCACATTTTGTGTAACTTAGAGACTTACTTCTGAAAATGAAACATACATATATAGTCTTTGTTTTATTTATTATGAGGGAAAACAAAGTCAAAATACTGTTTTTTTCTTAAAAAAGGTACTTTTCATTATCCTTTGTACTTGAGATAACTGGGTTTGTTTCTTTTTTTATTATTATTATTTATTGACTGCCAATATTTTAAATGCATTAGACTGTTTAGTCCTCACACCAGCCCTATGAGACAGTACTAGCATACCCACTTGAAGTGCACAGAGGGTAGGCAACGTGCACAAGGTTGAATAGCTGGATTAGGTAGAATCAAGATTTTGGATTTATCTTGGACAGTCTGGCTCCAGACTGCTCTGTTAAGAAACAAGACAAGAGGCCCCAAATGGAGTCACTTATGCTAAGCCCCCATCATCAAACTGAGACTTAATTACAGTTTCATCTCTCCCAGGAATGGAATCTTAAAGCAGTCAATCAGGGGTCACCTGATCAGCACTAGTGAGGTGACCTGCCTGACAGACCCTGCCGGCCCCTAAAGGAATGTGCTGTTGTTGTGACCAATCCACTTTCTTGCCTGGTGTAAATTCCTTGTTCCCGCCCCCTTCTGCCTACAAAAATCTTTCATTTTGTACAGCTCCTGGGAGCTCCTTTCTATCTGCTAGATCAGATGCTGCCCGATTCATGAATCCTTGAACACAGCCAATAAGATCTTTAAAATTTACTCAGATGAATTTTTTTTTTAACAGCTCTTAAACAAGACACTGTCACTGTCTCTTTGTGAAGTTATTTGTTTCTCTAGGGCTATCCTTTCATTAGGCATGAATATAAGATGACACTCTTTTTAACAATCCAAAATTATACCTTCTCTAAATTTTCTAGGAGGCATAGTATTCTGTTCTCAAAACTTTCATACAAAGTGTTTAAATATTCTATTGTGTTATATATTCTGCTAAATACTATATATATTCTATTGTAACATTTATCATACTTTCACTTGTCTTTACAAATCTCTCCCCCCCACTAGACTGTGTACTCTGTAGAGATGCAGACCTAATGATGTTCTTCTCTAGAGCTTCATGCCTAGAACATCATAGGGACACAATAAATATTTGATGATGAAACGAAGCTGATGTTATATTGACAGCAGTTGTCACTGGGGCTCTGCCTTTGTCCCCTCAGCCCATCTCAGAGGTCACTTGCAGACATTTCCTGTCCACACTGAAGGTTTCCTGAATCTCTACCCGAAGATGATCTCTGGCTGCCGGGGGATGGTGGTCAAATGTGGGGCACACTGGATCCTGCCAGGGAACTGATTCCAGGGAGCAATCTGCAACCAGTGAGGGACGGGCGACGGTGGAAGACGCTGCAGCTTCCCTGCTCCTTGCTGGGACAATTCTGAGGTGTGTTCTACAAACTCTCTCCGGGCTTCCCCAGCAGGACTGATCCCTGGTTGCCCACAGCAGTTACCTGTTCCTTAACACACCCTTTCTTGCCTTCTCTTCCTTCCTGGTGTCAGGAAGCTAGTCCCTCAGAGCTGCAAGGAAATGAATTGTCCCAACAACCTAAATAAGCTTAGAAGCAGATTCTTCCCCAGTTGGGCCTCTGGATGGGCAGGCAGCCCAGCTGACACCTCGATCTCAGCCTTGCGAGATCCTGAGCAGAGTCTCCAGATAAGCTGTGTCTGACTCCTGACCTATGAAAATGGTGAGGAAATTAATAAATGTGCACTGTTTTAAGTTTACAGTAACTTGTCATGCAGCAATAGAAAACTAATACAGATTCTGGTGCCTGGAAGAGGGGTGCTGCTGGAACAAATAGCTAAAAACACATGTATTTGTTTGCTAGGGCTGCCATAACAAAGTGCCACAGACTGGTGACTTCAACGACAGAAATTTATTTCTCACAGTTCTGGAGGCTGGAAGTCTGAGGTCAAGGTGTCAGCAGGGCTGTTTCCTCTGAGGCCTCTCCCCTTGGCTTGCAGATGGCCGCCTTCTTGCCATGCATGCACATGGTCTTTTCTGTGTGTGTGCAATGCCCCTGGTGTCTCTTCCTCCTCTTATAAGGATACCAGTCCTATTGGATTAGGGCCCCCCCCTTATGACCACGTTTAACCTTAATTACTTCTTTAATGGCCCTGTCTCCAAATGCGGTCACACTAGGGGTTATGGCTTCAACATGTGGATTTTGGAAGGACCCATTTCAGTCCATAACAACACAGGGATTTTATAACTAGGAAGTGGGTAGAAGCCAAAGGAATTTTGAGGAACATGGTAGAGAAAGTCTAAATTGCCAGGAACAGACTCTTTGAAGAAATCTGGATTTTGAGGATGCTGATGGTGAGGGCTCAGAAGCAAACGAGGAATGTATTATTGGAAACTGGAGGCAGGAGGATCCTTGCTATGTAGTGACAGAAAGTTTGGCAAAATCACCTTCTGGAGTTACATGGAAAGCAGAACCTGTAAGTGATAAACTTGGTGACATATCTAAGGAGATTTCCAAGAAAAGTGTGGAAGGTGCTGCCTGCTTTCTTCCTTCTGCTTACAGCAAAATGCAAGAGGAGAGAGATTAATTGAAGGAAGAAATTTTTAAGAAAAAGAACCAGAATCTCATGACTTAAAAAATTCTGAGCCTCTCTAGATGGCAAAGATGTGAAAATGAAAAGCTGCTCTCTCAGTAATGTGTGCTCTAAGGTAAAGGCCGAGAGTGTGACCACAGGACTCAGTTAGAAACTCAGAAAGACCAAAGGTCCAAGTACACAGTCACACAAAGGACCTTCTTAGGAATTAAGGGTGTTCCCCACAGATCTTCTCAAACCAGAGAACCTCTGGGAAGCTTAAGGGCATTGTCCCTCAGCCAACACAGCAGGAGGCCAAGGCACAAGACAGTTTATCTTAAAAATATCTGGGGCCGGCCCTGTGGCCGAGTGGTTAAGTTCGCATGCCCAGCTTTGGCGGTCCAGGGTTTTGTAGGTTCGGATGCTGGACATGGGCATGGCACAACTCGTCAGGTCCTGTTGTTCCTACATGCCACAACTAGAAGGACCCACAACTAAAAACATACAACTATGTACTGGGGGGCTTTGGGGAGAAAAAGGAAAAATAAAATCTTTAAAAAAAAAATTCTGTGGACATGGCTTTTGCCTAATGGAGTGAGCCACAGGGAAATGCACCTGAGGTCTACAAAGTTCCTGAGAAATTGTTTCAGTAGAAACACTGCTAGCTTGGACTGCAAGGGCCAGAGATATTACAAAGCAAAAGGAGGTTCTCAGCCCCCCGCCATCTCAGCCCTTCCACAGGCAGTAGAAAGCAGGCTGATAAACCTGCTCAGCTGTAAACACGGGCTACCTTTCATGAGAAAGGAGGGAAGAACCAAGAACCCAGAGGGTGGAGCTTGAGCCACAGAAGATTATTCCAAACCTTGAAACCTACTTAAGGAACTCCCATCATTTGCCAGGATGGATTTCAGAACAGCTTTGGAACAGTGACTCCTTTTTACCTCCCGTTTCCCCTGTTTTGAACCAGAACATCTATAGCTATTATCTTATGCCTGCTCCATCACTGTATGTTGGCAGGGCTGGGGGCAGATACTTGTCCCACTAGTTTCACAGGTCCACAGATGGAGAGGAATTGTGCCCCAGCAGCTGGACTTAATAGACTACATCCGAGTGCTCCATCCACACCTGAGCCTGATTTAACTTTGAGATAATGCCATAATGGAATGAGACTTTGGGAATCTTAGGTTGGGGTGAATGTATTTTGCACGTGGGAGGGACAGTGGGGACCAAAGTGAACAGGCCCTAGGGTGACTCCTCAGTGATTCCTACCTCCTGGTACTCATGCCTCTGTGTAATCCCCTCTGCATGAGTGTGGGCAGGACCTGTAGCTTGGTTCTAACCAACAGAATATGGCAAAGGTGACAGGACGTCACTTCCGCTGTTGTGTTATATGGCAAAGGTGATGGATGTTACTCTCATAGTTCTATTATATGATATGGCAACAGTAATGGGATATCCATGATTATGTCATGATATATACATAAGACTCCAAGCAGAGTAGCTCGCATTCTTCTTGAAAAGGAAGAGGAAGGAAGAAGGAAGCTGCAAGGAAATTTATTCTGCCAACAGCTTAATGAGCTTGGAAGTGGATTCCTTCCCAGTCAAGCCTCCAGATGGCAATGCAGCCCAGTTGATCTGATTGCAGCCTTGTGAGACCTCGAGCAGAGGACCCAGTTAAGTCATGCCTAGCCTCTGGAGTCAGAGAAACTGTGAGATAATAAATGTGTGTTCTTTAAAGCCATTAAATTTGTGGTAATTTGTTACGCAACAATAGAAAACAAATATAAAGATTCTCAATAGGTGATGGATTACGTGATTATAGCAAACTCTTAGACTAGTGCCTTCTTGGGCACAGCTTTTTTCATTGAAATTTTAACATTATGGGTAACCGTAGTAGCACCCAATCAATTGGATAGCTGCTTGTAAATGATCAAAGCACTGATAAACGGCTTTATCACTAGAGTTGACAATATAATGCTTACATTTAAAATTACATGAGAAAATGATAAAAACTATAGGATTTGACAGTGCCCCCAAACAAACCTACAGCTTCCATCTTAGTGCCCCAATTTTTGTAAGATGCTAAATGAGAGATAAAATTAAATCTTTCAAGTTCCAAGCGTGTGTGGGAGTCACAGAGAGCCACATGCTTTTTCTTTAGATTTAGAAGGATTATTTTCAGTTAGGTCACCCCTGCCAGGAAAGAAGAGCTGGGGTAAATAAGGCATTCCTGAGAATATCATCTCCCTTTATATAGAATTTTCTAGTTATCAAAGCACTGCCATCCTCATTTGAGGATTCAGCTGTCAGGAGTTCAGAGCAGGCTACTCAGTGGGAAACCAACAGGAGCCTGGAGCTGAGGGTTTGCTGTGTGACCTCAAATATGATCAGCTCAGGGAGCAGTGAGGCCATCCTGGAGATGGAGTGAGCCGTGCACTTTGGAACATTCACTTGTTTGCTTCTTCGTGTATACTTTCATTGACATTGCCTTTTTAAATATTCTGCCTAATTCACTTGAGAAGGCTGTGTGAATTACCCACATAATGAAAGACTCTGCAAAGGGCTCTGAGCACTTTACAACTAGAAAACAAAGTCACATGGCAGGAATGATAAGAAATCGTAGTGAGGCGGGCATTTAAATGATCTGCCTGTTAGTTTCTCAAGTGAGTGCTAGTCCCTAGGCTAAATCTAAGCGTTCTAAATGCTTCAATCAGAAGCGTCTCTTACACTTAAACACATCTGACGTCTGACATTACCTTGCTCTGTGACCATGGGAAAAGTCACTTTACCTACCTGGGTCTCAGTTGCACCTAGTCCTGTTAGAAAAAGCAGGACTAGGTAAGAAGGAAGTGATTTTTTTTCTGACTTAGCATCCTTTATGTATGCGACAATTTTTCATGCCCAGACACATCCTTATCATCAGGGGGCATGGTGGTGTGCTGGTTACAAGTGTGGGTTTTTGAGTGAGATAGGTTTGGATTTGAATCCTGGGCCTCTTCTAGTTATAGCTGTGGGGCCTTCAGCAAGTTCTTTAACCTGGCAAAGCCTTGTTTTCCTCACCTAAAAGATGGAGTAAATACCACCCCTTGAAAAGTTGATATGAGGGCTGAGAGAGAGAGTGTATCAGTCAGTTGTCCAATAATGCTGCATAACACGCCACCCCCACACTCAGCATCATACAACGAGCCTGGGGCTGGGACAACTGCTTCAAGCTGTAGGGATGCTGGTGGGCTGGGGTGATTCTGCTCTAATCACCGAGCTCTCCAAGGCATGTTCCCCTTATGGTGATGGCAGAAGCATAAGGAGAAATCTCAGCTGTACATTTCATGCCTTTGCTCACAGGACCTCATCAACCAAAGCAAGTCACAAGGCTAAGTCCAAACTCAAGGGGTAAGGAAGTACTCAGGCCCTCCAGTAGGCTGTAGCAGAAGGAGAGAAGAACTGAATTTAAAAATTCAGTCCACCACCAATAGTATATGTGAAGCACCTATGCAACACAGGCACTGCTTGGTCAGAGCCACGAGTGATCACTGACCTCTCTGATTACATGTGTGGCTTTTTTCTGCCAACCTTCTCTAAGCCAATCAATCTTTCTTGTGCCACCTGAAGCAAACTAGAAAATTTCTTCTGCTCAAAAATACCACCACTCCACTCATCTGTCTGATACTGTAATATAAGTTTCTCTCCTTGGAATTATTATTGTCTTTTTCCTGTGGTTCTCCTATCAAAAGCAAATACTTTGGGAGAGGGGAGCACACAAAGTAATCACCAAGCCTTTAGGGAAGAGGGGAATGGGAGCAGAGAAAGGGTAAGGAGCCACCAAATGCTGCTGGTCTATGCTATTAGATCTGGGTTCAATCTAGACATTGTGTGAGTCTGAACAAATCAATGTACCATGCTGAGTCAAGGTTTCTTCAACAACCGGGTTAAAACTATTCAACGGTTGTTATGAGAATGCCACAAAATAATGACTATTAAAGATTTTGTATTCTGTAAACACTACCAATGTTGGCTAACAATATTCTGGAGTTTCATCAGGCCTGTTTCCTGGAATATTTCAGCAAAAACTGCAATGACTATAGATTTGATGCCTGCTTTGCCTCAATCTGGTACCTGCTCTGGGAAGAGAGATGGGATAAACAAGCAAGGTGAGGTGGTCACAGAACTCCAGCATATATCCCGTCACTGCATGGGATCTGTTCTCTCTCGTCCCAGGAGTTATAGGAGGAGACCAGAGTCACTGCAGGAATGCTGGCCAAGGCCTTTTGAGCTGTGAGAGGCGGCATTCAGAAACAGACCTAACCATCAATTAGTCATAAATTACTTTCCCATACAACCTATTACTGAAAATTGCTTTAAAATGGCACATGCTGTTTGTGTTTACCTTGGTCTTGAGGCTGGCTGAAGATACCGAGCTCTTGAGAGGGAGTGACCAAGAGCGTTCATTCATGGCAGTGTCCCAGTTTTATTTGGAAACCTAGCCCCCTTCCAAATGTCAGGATCATGGAATATGAAAGTCCAGCTATTTTCTCCTTGTTCCAGTGAGTTGCAGATGTGGGATCCACTTATCTGTGATTACAGAACTGTCATACTGGGTGCTAGGATGAGCCAGCCACGAGGCCTGGAGAAGATGAGTGGGTAATAGCCTGCCCTCCTCAAAATGGAAGAAGGGTGAGTACCTGCTGTGATAACTTTCCTGTGATGATCCCTCCACCCGGAAAACATAAGCCTGTTTTCTGGAGTAAAAATTAGGCCATTTGAGCTTAAAGTTGCTCACATTTTGAAAGGAAATGTTAAGGTAGCTTAAGTGAGACACTAGTAAAAGTAGAAAGGTGGTACTTATGAGTGGTTGGTGTCAATTCTTACTCTCAGAGGTGGGTGTGGGTGGGTGGGGGTATGAGGCCTGCCAAATACCAACCTCACTGATACAATGGAAAACTGCTTTTCAGAAGTTTCCAGATTTGATTGGATCATAGAAATGAAGATATATAATAAATCTGGCTTTGGTTTTGACTTCATCCACTCCTTTGGAACAAAAGTTACCCTGCCCAAATCTCCTGAATTTAGACAAGTGAGAGAATTTGAGGCTAGTGCAATGTTTTTCTTCCACAGTGTCTGTGGCAGTGGAAAGGTTGAGAAGGTCTATTGAAAATGGAAGGAGGGGTTCCAGAAAGCAATGGGCCCTAAGAGAGCTGTGAGAGTCCAAGTGTGTTTTGTTGCTCCAGGTGGGAGAGTCCTTGATATCGACCCTGATATCAATTTTCCCACATTAAACCCAGCATATATGGGGTTAAAATCAAAACACTCATTCCCTGCTTACTCTATGGCTTCCTGGCTCCAGAATCCACTATCCTCCACGGAGACAGACACCACCAAGGACAAGCACCTGGATTATCTCCTCCCCACAAAGAGATATAGGCTGGCGGGGAAGCTGCTGACCAGCAAGGTCACGGGCTCCCTCCTCTCTGCAAGTAGTCTCAAGGCCAAAGACAGGCTGGTAAAAAATCTCCGACCAGCAAGGCCATATGCTCCCCCTCCCCTACCTAAAACCCCAAATAAAAACCCTTCCTTTTAGCTTTTCAGGGAGTTTGGGATTTCAGCATTAGCTGCCCTCTCTCCTTGCTCAGCGCTGTGCAAAAATAAAATTCCTACTTTCTTCCACCACACCCAGTGTCAGAGATTGGCTTGCTGCGCAATGGGTGAGCGAACTCACTTCAGGTTTGGTATCATCCTCACGGGTTTGGCAAGTATAGAACTATCAGAGAGAACTTTAGCAAAGGATTAACAACCAGCTTTCCAGTGAGAGCCTTCGTTCCAACCAACTTAATGGACATTGAAAAGACAAAGGTCTTTTCAAGTGGTGTTTTTGACAAAAGGTTTTAAAATATAGGTAATCCGCCCAACAGGTTTCATTTTATAATTACGTTTTCCTTTTCGAAAAAATTAACAATCTTTATAACACACATACTGTTCCTTCTGTAAGAAGGTTTGTGTCTTCCTTAAATGTCTTTTGACAATTGTAGAGTTGGAAGGACTCCCTGAATCTCAAGTGTTCATAGACCAATTTAACTGATATGTCCCCAAAAGTGCAGGATTGCATATCTAATCAATACATCAGCACACTTTAAGCTGGGTCTGACCTTTACATGCATCAATTCGTTTCATAATAGAACAGTCTCTTGATCTGAGACACCTCTTGATCTGCGTCCTCCATGCATGGGGGTTTATCCAATAGCAAACACCTGCTTGTGGCTTACAAAAGCCCCCTCACGGCCCAGTCCCACCTGTTTGTCCTCTCAACTCCCCAAACTTGTTCCTGCACCAGGGTCTCTGCACTGGTTCTTTGTTTGCCTGTGAACTTCTCTCCGTCCTGGAACTTCTCCTGGCTCCCTTGTCACCTTCTCAGAAGGACTCCTCTCAACGGCTCCGAATAGCTTCCCTACACCCTCAATTGCTTTATATTATTATGATGTTTTATTTTCTTCATCACATTTATTGCTACTGTAGCTATGTTGTTACTTATTTAAAAGATCATTCCAGCTCCCCAGACAGGGACCTGGCACTTCTTGTTCACATGGGCATCCTCCTCACCCAGAACAACGCTGGACAGAGTGAGTACTCAATAAATACATGAATGAATGAGTGAAATTCACGCAAAACTTTGTGTGTCCTGGGGTTTAAAGGTATAGATCTCAGAATTGGCTCTGAGTTAACAAAACCCCAGACATCCAGGAGAAAATAAACTCTGAGGAATAACCGCAACAATAACACCACCATCATTCTCAACAAGGACAACATTAGGTCCTACTTACCTAGCACCTGCCAGCTTGTTTGATCTTTTATCTTTTAGGTCTGGTAAGACTGCTGTAACCCTAGGAAGGTTTTTCGTATAAGCATTGAAGCATAACCGGAGAACTTATAAAATACATAGCGAAATAATGAGGAAACGAATCAAAATCATGCTATCAATATTTTTATAAGAGGATAAGTGATGGTGTCACAACACATTTTATAACCATCACGACACTTTTGTGTCTACCGTTTTGTTTGTGTACATATACTTTTTTAAAGGTGTTTATGGTTGAAGCAGCCAAGAAACCTTGATATATTCAACCTATGATTTTCTTAAAGTATTTGGGAAATTTTGACTAATATTTAAATGTATAACAATTTGATAGAATTAATTTAATAGTAGGTATTGGTATTTTTCTAAAAAATTACTTAACAGATCTGTAATTTTATCATGTTATTAAACTAAGTACAAATAGTAGAACGTATTCTTCTCCACACACCAAACCTCCTCGGACAACTAGGATCCAGCCGTACAAGCTTGCAAGGGAAATACTAGCACCCTCATTTTACAGGTAAGGAAACGTCTGTTCACAAAAGTAAATGGGTGATTTATCTAAAGCCATGCAGTTTGTAACTGGCAGATTTTGGACTTAGATTCCAGCGTGCTGACTTCTCGGGGCTCCTGTTTCCATTTCTGAAGTGCCCAGCCAGGGGAACATCAGGCCACCGAATTTCATGTTGTAAGAAAGATGCTTCTATGCTCGACATTACATTTTAGTAGAAACAGATCTAAGAGGAGGAGGAGTTAAACCACATGGACTTAAGAGGATAAGAAAATAGTGGGGAATCTATGAGCTTTGAGAGGGAACCCAGTGGAAAACATCAAGATGAAAATAAAAGCAGAAGCCACTCAGCCCAGCTGCAGGTCAGTGTGAGGCTTTCATGCTACAAGCCACAAAACAGGCACGGGAGCCAGAAGAGTCATGAGAGGGCAGCTCAGCTCTCGGGATTGCTGGGAGTTCCATTCTGCTAAGAGCATGACGACCACCTGATACACAGTTTGAACTCCGTGATAACTCTCGGAAGGTGGAGTCAGAACTAAAAGAAACTGTTCCTCTAGACTTAACTCAGTGATGTGGAAATGAGAAGGAACCTTGGGAGAAACTGTTACCTTGAGTCAAAAGGAGACAATGCCAGAAAATGTCAGATAGCTGCCCTGTATTTTAGGAGGAAAATTCCAAAATTATTCAAGGAAAAGGTGAATCCCATGGAAATTCCATGGACTTAGAAGGATGACATGGCTATAAGAACTTAAATCCTGAATGCAAAATTGTGACTCATGAAAAGAGAGAAAGGGTATAAATGTACAGAGTAATTCAGGCGGACTCATTCTTCAACGAGCTTTCAACACAAACTGTCATGGGGAGAAAACAAAACAACAGCACACGTCCTCAAGCACGGGGCAGCCAGACCTGAGGATTTACCTCTTTTGACTTTTGTGAGTAGAGTGGCTTTTAATGCAATGGTTAGGGGCAGGAGATACACTAAGAAGAGAAAACCTCAGCTTTGGAAAATTATGAAATACTAAAGACCAGAAAGCTGAAGTAAACCCACTCAGGGCCAGTTTTACTTTGGTCTTCTCTGTGAATCTTAAAACTTGAAAGGTTGAAAAGAAGATTGTTAGAAAGGATTTTAAGGTTAACTTAGAAAAGGGGATGGTGAGTAAGAATGTAGGCATTCTAAATGACTTCAAAACTTTTGGCTCAGAGCAATTATATTACGACAGTAAAAGGGATGGAACACTACATTCAATTATCTTTGAAACAATTGTAGAGGATGACCAGCAATCTGGAGAAGACAAAACTCTCTAAGAAAAAAAAACCCACCCAAAATACCAAAAAAAGATAGGTAATATGTGAGGAGCAAATGGGAGAAGCCACGGATAACCAAATTTGATGTCAGCCCTAAGACTGTGGTTTTCAAAATTTTTGGTCTCAAGAACCTTTTAAAATTATTGAGGATCACAAAAGACTTTGGTTTATGTTATATCTATCAATATTTACCGTATTTGAAATTAAGACAGAGAAACACTTAAAACATAAAAATACAAAGCACACGATCCATTAGGCATCAGACCAATTATGTTAACATACATCACGTAACTTCTGGGAAACTCCACTGTACACTTGGGAGAGAAAGAGAGTGAAAAAGGCAAAAGATGCCTTAAAATTATTGTGAAAAGAGTTTTGATCTTGCAGACTCCCAGAAAGAGTCTGAGGGACCCCCAGGGGTTCCGGACTACACTTTGAGATCTGCTGCAAGAAAACTTTTCAGCATGCACCCAAGAAGACATGAACATGGATGTTCATGACAATATTATTTACAATAGCAAATACTCGGCAACATCCCTTAGTAGAGAAATGGATAAACTGTAAAAAAAAAACCAAAAACAAAAAACAACCCTATAATTTTTAAATAAACTCATTTTCTGTATATCAAAATGAATTTATCTTAAAACAATGTTAAGTAAAAAAAGCAAATTAGAGAACACTACAGTATACAGTATGACAATACTTAATAAAATTCAAGTACGCCAATAATACTATTTAATATTATTTCTTTAGCTCTACATGGAAATAAAAAATAAATTTGAAGCAAATATTAAGAAATGCTATTTGTTCACTTGAGGTAGAAGCTATAAAGACTTTAAAAATTATCCTCTGTATTTTTTTAAGGCTTTTCAAATGATTTCTGGGCTGTTAACAAAGAGAAAGTGTGATCACTATGCTCTAGTTTCAGTCCACCTAAAACAGTGGTTCTTAAAGTCAGTCCTCCACCTTCAGCAGCATGAGCATCATCTGAGAGCTTGTTAGACATCAAATCATTGGACCCACCCCAGACCGACTGAATCAGGATCTCTAGGGTAGAGCCCAGGAATCTGGGTTAGAACAAGCTCCCCGGGAGATTCTGCTGAAAGCCCAAGTTTGAGAACCACCGGGCAAGAACAAATGCGACCATTCAACCCGCCCTCTACAAAAATGCATCTAATTCAGCAGGAATTTTGGTAATATTGCTTATGATGTTCTTGTGGACAAAATGACGTTAGGTACAAAAAGAAGTTTCTCAAAGATATTTGTCAAATGATTTACAGGGATCCTCCCCCAACCTTTAGGCATTCAGGTTATCTCGGTTTGCCTACACTTCTTACACTTCTTTGGCTTGGGTACCTGGACTTTAACTTACGACACAAGTCCAAGCTAACCCGTGGCTTCTGGTTACATTTCTGAGATCTTGGAATTCTTGGCCAGTAAACTTGTATTGATTAGACCTTATGTAGACAAATTCCTTTATAATTACCTAAATTAAGGTTCTCAAAGTGTGCTTCCTGGAGTAGCACATGAGCATCACCTGGGAACTTATTAGAAATGCAAATTCTTGGGCCCCATCCCCGTCCTGCTGAGTCAGAGACTCTGGGGATGGGTCCAGCAATCTTTGTTTTATCAAGCCCTCCAGGAGATTCTGACAGACTGTAGTTTGAGAAACACTGATCTAAATAAATCTACATAGAAGAGGTGTGTCCTGGTAAGCATGGCAGGCAATTTAGAGAAGCTTCTGAATCGGCACAGCTGGAATCCTAACCAATCAGAGAAAAAGAGGATTGGTTGCAATGGCTCATTTCCACTCAGCACTAGCCTGCCTGCAGCTTACTGACAAATACTGAAGCAGCAGCACTTTGTCCCAACATAAGGCACTATACACGGCTTCCATTTATTGCTTTTATGTCGTGTTCTCCTTTCTCATTTTTCTTTGTTTGCTTTAAAGGACAACTTGACCAAATTAGAACTGTTGGTTCTACTTGACTTAAATAACTTTGCCAAAATGGCTTTAAATCTGCACAAATCTATCCACTCCTTTCTGTCACTTCGTTCACAGCTCTTATTTGAAGGAGTGTTCTGATTTCTGAGATATATTCTGCACGGTTCACGATACGTCATTCCCAAGTGACTTGGAAGATGTCTCCAGAGAAGGCAGTTCCCAAAAGTGGGATCATCCAAAGCACATGGCATCCCTGGCCTCTTGAAGCTTTTACTTCCCTTATTCTAAGAGGCTGGTGGACTTGGCAGGATTCTTTCGGACCATCAATGTTGTCCAACAGCTGCCAACAGCGCTAACTGCGCTCACAGGATTTGGAGAGAGAGAGGATCAACCTGAAAGAGTCTGGTGAGAGTAGGACGTACAGATTTCTTGGGTACTCTTTCTGGGAAAAACTCAACCTAGCTGATTATAGTTTTGTCTCTTCTTGTTTGTTTTTATTTTTTTCTCGCAGGCAAAACTATGCCTGGAGTCTCATTTGCAGAAATCCAGGGCTGGATCTATACTTGAGATGTATTTTCCAGTCACCAGCCAGTTAGCATTTAAGTGTCTATAACAAATACTTTGATTTCATACAAACTGGATGCTCACACATTTGATACCAGGGCTAAAAAGCCCATAAAGTGAGTAAGAGGATCACGGGCTCAGGAGCTCAGCCATTAGGAAACCTTGCTCCAACTCTCAGTGGGGCTGATAAATTCTGTCCGACAGGATAACAAGCCAGCTCATCCCAGAGACGAAAGAAATGAGCTAGAAAGTCCTCTTAAGTCCCACGTCCACTGAGCCTGGTGGATTAATTGCTGAGAGAGGAGCTGCTTCTTTCACTGCCAGCTAGTACCTTCTAGGAAATGGACAACTGAAAAACCATTGTGAAATAAACAACACATGATACTCTGTCCTTACCCGACAACAAACACTCTAACAGGAGAACACACGTCCTGGGCCTTTAGTTAGGATATTACACTAAGACTCTGCCTCCTTCTAGAATTTTCCTAAGCCAACGATACCTGCACTCAAAGGTAAGAAAATAAGCCCTAGTTTAACTTGACCATTTTTCCTTCACCAGGATGATCACAACAGAGGGCTTTTCTGGGCACATGTACATCCCATTTTTCTGGGTTTTATAAAATATTGGGATATGAGAAAAACAATGAAACTAAAAGGAAAATTCATTCCAATCCTAACTTCTTTTCAGATATGGCCCAACCTATTATCTGGTCGTTGGTGAAGAATTAACCTTCTGTTAGGGAGAAAATTGTGTTCAATAGTAAGATATTGCCTAATATTAACCAGTAGAATTGGTTAATGGGTCAGTTTCTATTAAATATCAATCAACACCTGTTTCAAATGAGAAGTTCCTTTTGCCCCTAAAGATTTATCTTCTCAAATATCCATCTTTTGAGTATTTTACATTTTAGCTGGCCTGAAAAGTTTCAAAATCCTATCAGAAAATCAAATTCAGAAGATGGAGGATTAGAAGACTCTGCATTGATCTTTGGGCAGAATAGACCCCGCATGTTCAAGATCAGAATAGAACGACCAAGACTGTGACAAAATCACCGTTCGAATGTAGTCAGCTCGGATGACACCTTATAAACATTTCCCATAACTTACCAGCTATGCTTCTCTGCATCCTTTTACAAATGTATCCACTTTTGTTTTGCCCATTATTTAAACACAATGTATTCGATATTTACATTAACATGGAGTAAGGCAGTCCTGTAGCTCAGCTGTCTACTAATATAATGAGCAAGTGATAGAGGATAGAATCTGATCTGCTGGACAACAGGATGACAAACTTCAGTGATGTCTAAGGAAGCTTTTGGGCAATTGCTTGATGGTCTATGGAATTCTTATTCTGAGATGCAGAAGGAAACTGTAATGGCTGGATTTTCTTTGCAGTAACTTGACATATCTGAAATTTACCATGTCTGATTTCTGCTTTAACACAATTATTTTCATGAACATTCCTTGTCAAAAATCTACTGGCCATTTGTCTAGGGTAAATTACACCCTTTTCTAGGACTCAAATGATTACTTTTATTTGAAATAGCTCTTAGACTATGAAGACAAATGGGAATATATGTATACTTATATATATTTGACTACATATAAAACATGTAATATGTGTGTATATGTATATATGTATGCACATATGTGTGTACACATATACCTAAAATCATTTATGTTGTTAAAATCTGTTAGCAGTAAACTTTATATAAAAATTTGAACATTCTGATGGCAAATGTGAAACAAAAGGTTGTCTAATATAATGTTTAATCAGAGGTTATTGCCAATATGTACCAGAAGGGGTGGATAATATTCTTCAGTATAAAGACTAGCAAACATCATTAAAAGTAGAAACAAAAATTTCCTATTTTGTGATTGCATGTTATATGTCTGATTTAAAAAAATCTCACATCTGAGAGCTGAGATTCCTTTTCATGTGCTACAATTTACAGTAAGTGGTGAACATTACAATCACTGAAGAATAATTGTGGATAATCTCCGGATATTTAAAAGCAAATAATTATTTAGGCATTTGACAGCTTCCCTGTAAAGATCGTACGCTGTACCAGATGAGAACATGCTTCTCAAGCACTGTAAAGACAGAGCCTCACCATACCTTCATGGGAGCCAGCTGGATGGGTGTGATGCATGAAGGGTCCACCATGGGCTTCGGCCTGTTGGCTGTGTCTGCCAACAGGCTGTGCCACTGCTGGGGGAGGCCGGTGAATTTCTGTTCTTGTGGATCAAACCCAGTATGAACCCTGTGTTCAAAGTTAGATGGGCCAGATATTTCAATCTTTTTCTTTTTCTTTCCAAACATGATGCAAAAACCTGGGAAATGCAAACAGAAAAGAGGGAGCTGTTTATATCTTGCCAGCAGAAGACCACAGGAAAATTATTAATTCATTCACAGTCATATCTTTTCAGTTATTCCTCTACATACCAACTACAAAATATGAAAGTTGGATTTTCAGTGTGTGTAGATAATTTCACTCAAAACTTTTTGTTCTCTCCTTGCACTTGCCATGTGGACTATAGTTCCCTGCCCCATAGATTTTGGACTTGGCCATGTGATCTGCTTTGACCAATGGACTGTGGATGGAAGAGACAGTGTACCAGTTCTGGGTGGAGGTTTTTGGAAGCACTGTGTTTCCACTTTCCCTCTGGTGCTCCTGCCACTTGGCGTGAAGATCTCTCTGGAAGGTGATACTCTCTGAGCCTAGGTCCTGGACGGAGAGATGCATGAAGCACACACAAATCTGACCTCCAGTCTGGAGCAAAGCCCGAGTGAGACACAGCTGAGCCACAGGTCACTCGTGAGTAAGAAATAAATGTTTGTAATTAAACCACTAAGACTTTGCCCTTGTTTGTTAGGTGGTATTACGAAAGCAAAACCTGACTAGCAGGCAGGGAGAAGCATCTCAAAATTTGGTGAGCACTTTAAACCTACAACATTTGTGTGGAAAAATACAATATGTGTATACATGAAAAATGAGGTTCATAATTATATTTACCACATAAACTTATTAGGACGAAACAAGTAAACATTTGTAAAGCACTTAGAAAGTCACCTGGCACAAAGTGTGTGCTGCAAGAATTAAATATACCTCTGGACAAATACACAAGAAACTTGACTGGTGTTGCCTGCAGAGAAGCTCACTCAGGGGACAGGACATGGAGGAAGACCCACTTTTTCACTGTATATTACATTTAGAATTTTGTACAATGTATTCTACCTGTTTGAAACAATGTAGTTTTCCTAGTTAAAATATCCTGCGACTGAGAAACCTCTAGAAAACATGTACAATAGGCTCTGTGTGCCTTGTGGTATGGACAACATGTAAGATAACCTGGGTTTGAATCCCAGATAAGTCACCTATTTGCTTTGATCTTAGGTAACTGCTTTTCTGTCTCCGAATTTATTGTGCACAAGACATCACGATCATTTGGGGAATCCTGACAAAACTGTTGCCAGCACTATAAAAGATGACGTTTTGGCTTCAGTGTTGCTTTGTTGGGGAAGCCTTATCTCAGCCTTGAATAGGTGGGGTATACACTCCTACAGCTCCATGTACATACTCTTCACAGCATTCATCCACTTGCTGTCAACTAATTAGGTGTAACGGTGTGGCTGGTGTCTGTTTTCTCTACTAGAATGTAAGACCCATGAGGGGAAGAGATGCTGCCTGCTTGTTCATTACTGTTTGCCAGTGTCTGGCCTTTCGTTAAGCTCAAAATATTTGCTGACGGACTAAAATCACCCAGAACAGTCTACATTTACTCAGTGAATTGCACCTTGGATCAGAGCTCCATAAGTGTTAAACTCTCCTCTTGCTGTGCTTCCTCCTGTCCCTTCATCTTCCATTAAAATGTCAGTTTCTTCTTTTAACCACTTATCCTTTATCAGCAAGCAGGATCTTCCTGTTGCCTTCCAGTTTTCTCAAGCTCCTATTCACCCTCACCCTGCACTGGAAAGCCTTAGTGTGTCTGGGCAGCTATAACAAAATACCAAAGACCAGGTGGTTTATAAACAACAGATATTTATTTCTTACAGTTCTGGAAGCCGGAAGTCTGAGATCAAGGGGCCGGCAGATTCAGCGTCTGGTGAGGACCTGCTTCCTAGATGGCCATCATTTTGCTGTAACCTCACAGGGAGGAAGGAATAAGGGAGCTCTCTCAGGCTTCTTCTTGTAAGGGCACTGATCCCATTCACGAGGGCTCCACCTGCATGAGCTAACCAACTCCCAAAGGCCCCACCTCCTAATACCATCACCTTGGGGCACAGGATTTCAACATGTGATTTTTGAGGAACACATTCAGACCACGACACTGGTCTGATATATCATCTCTGGATAGTGATTAGCTCCTTCACAGCCTTTTAACTCCCCAGACGCTGTCAAAATCCATTCTCCCATCCATCCTGGGAGATATTGCAGACCAATTTGGAAAACTAATATACGGTGATAATGAAAAACTAATAAAAGATGATAAGGGCTCAAAATACCTTGATGTGTTGTCTCTCCTGGAAACAATTATAATTTAAAAAAATCTTTAAGTACATAATTACAAGTAGATTAATAAATAAAGGTCAACTGATTCTAAACATTGGAGTGCACCTTAAGCCAAAGTGTAAAAAAGTAAAGGAACCCAGGTACGGTGGACTGTTGCAGGAATGGCCCTCAATGTTTCACGCCTCCAGTGTCCATGCCCTCGGGTGGCCCTCTCGCACACTGACTCTGGACCTGGATATGTAATTTTCTGTGGCCAATGGGACAACAGAAACCATGACACAAGCATGAAATGTGCTTGCACACTGAGGCTTGCTCTCTTGCTGCTCTTGGAACTTGTAGCCCAGCATAAGAAGAAGGCCAGGCTATCCTAGTGGAGGATGACAGACCATGCAGCCCAGACACACATAAGTCCAGCCAACAACCAGCCAACCCCCGGAAGCAGAGCCACTTAGTTGACCAGCAGCTATCCACTAGGTAGGATCAGTCAGAAGAAAACACCCAGCTGAGCTGGACCTAAAGCGCCCAACTATAGAATCAGGGCACAAATAAATGGCTGTTGATTTAAGTCCCTATATTTTGGAGTAGACTGTTGCACAGAAAAATAATAGCAGAGACCTGATTATCATCCCATACCTTGCATCTTCAGATGCCCATCATTTTTCTCTATTTTAGCTGTTTCAAAGTCTCAAGTAACAATGTCCAATCTGGGTAACTATATTAGCCGTTACATAATTGTTGACAAGTGTTCTATCTCTGAATCTTGATTCTGGTGCTATCTGGTTGTTTGAGGGCCTGGAATGTTTTCAGTGGCCATGATATTATACCAAATAAGTAAGTGGCTCTATATACCATCTCTCAGTATTATTCAGTGAGAATAAAAATACATTTGAAAATATAATTTGGTCATGTGTTGGCTAAGACCACTTGACATTTTAATAAACTTAATGACCATTTTTTAAAAATAAGGTAGCAATTATTTTAGAAAAATCATTTGAGAAGAGTTCTTTTACATGCATTCATACTTGAACAAGCACTGAAAACGCTAGGTAAAATATTTTTAGAATCAAAATAGAAATGTCTTACTATTCCCTCCCTGATTGTGAACTTCTCAATGGTTGGTATGCCACTCAAGTGAGAGTACAAAAAAGAAAATGTCAATGAACTAATACTGTTCTTGTTTTTAAACAAGACAGTTGTGGAGAGGAGACCCAGGGCTGAGTTAACCTACCTACACTGCATCCTGTGATACAAATGTAATGTAAGAGGTAATAAATTATAGTTCTACATGACTAGTAAGTTTGAGTTAAAGAGGTGTAGAGGAAGCAAGTTAAAAGGAAAATAAAAAACAACTTTAAAATCCAAAGGCACTGCCCCTGGGAAGCTCACACTTGACTAAATGCAGAGAGAGAACCTCCATGGCATGTAGTGACAGTCCATTCGTGCTGGCCATTACTCTGATAGTAATGATGAATCCCACACTCAGGTGAAAGAGAGACAAAGTCCTAGTGTTCCAATGATTCTGGCTACCACAGGTGACTTTGCTGGTATTTGATATAATGGTGGCATAGCTTTCAGCATCACAACAACATGCAGCCGCCACAGTACGACAATTGACAGATGGGTGGTGTGGTTCCCTGACCAGGAAACGAACTCTGGCTGCAGCAGTGTGTGCTGAATCTTAACCACTAGACTACCAGGGCTGGCTGGAAGAAATCTACATCCCCAGTCTCCAAGGCAATGCTTTGGCATCTCCATTGTCATCTCAGCCCTCAACCTGCTTTCAGGGACACCGTTGGTCTTACCTTTGCAGGACGTCCTGCTTTAAGCAAAAGCCTAGTCTAAAAGCTTCTGGGTGTGGCCATCTCCCAGTGCAGGTCTCTATTAGCTGGGATAATGAGCAGAGATTCAATGAAGGGCTGGCAAGCAAAAAGAGCACCTGGAACCATTTGTATCATGCCATTTGGTGTGGTGGCACAGCACTGCACTAGGGGCCAGAAAATGCTACTGAGACTATACTCATATAGGACTAAGTGTATGCCAGACACTGTTCTATATGTGTACACTCACTTATTCTCTTCACAATAATTTATGTTGTAAGGAATATTACTATTCTCATTATACAGATAAGGAAATTGAAGTCCAGGGAGATTAATGAATGTGCTCAAGTTCACCTAAGTAGGAAGAAGCTAAAATGGGATTGAAACCAGGCAGTCCACATCCTGAGAACAGGCCTGTACACACTCCTCTACAATCACTGCCTTAAATACTAGTCCCACCTCCACTATGTGGAATGCCCTGGAGCCCTGGCAGCGTCCCTGAGATGGCGTATCCTCCTCTCTAAATGGAGATAACTCCATTTGCCTAGCTTCTGGAATAGTTAGGAAAACTAAGTAAGAAAGTATTGGAAGAAACCCTTCGAAAGTAACATCAGCACTAACAGTACCAGCTAACTGAAGTGAATATTTCCTGGAATCAGACATTGTCTAGTGTGATAGCCATTCTCTTATATTCTGAGACTTTGTGAGGGACCACCTTTATTTTACAAGTGTGGGGAATGAAGTTTTGGGAGGTCAAATGACTTGATTTCCCAAGGTGGCATGGTTAACAAGTGGCAGAAATGCACTCAAATCGAAGTCTACTTAACCCCAGACCCAGCTCTTAAAGGCTGCGCCTGACTGCCTGATTGCAAAGTGCCACTGCAGTATTGTATGTGATTTCTTTCACTTAAAGTGAATTTTAGGCAAAACTAATAATCGTGTACCTGGAAACAGCCTGGGGTGTGTAGGCAAGTTGTGGGGTTGGGGTGGGGGGGGCTCCCAAACTCTGTGTGACAAAACTCTGTGTGACATCACAGAGCAGCAGGGAATTTGGGATGAGCCACAACAGAAACACACATCACCTTGCAAGAGGTAAGCTCTTTAAAAAAATAAAGTATTATTCTAAAGAAGCCATTACAAAAAGAAGAGAAAGACGAGAAACTTTGGGAAAAACAAAAACTGGAATAGAAAGAAAAACATAGCCATAATATAATTCTTAGCTCATCAGTAAGCAATGAAAAAAATCACAAAGTATAAAGTCCATTTATTGAAATAACCAAAAGTAGCAAAAAAAATTATATTGGGAAAATAGAAAAGGTGTGAAGATTGTGTACTAAAGCTAAATGCTATCTACTAAAGCAGAAAATGAAAAGATGGAGACATCTAAAATTGATACAACTGCATACATATATTTTTGGGCATATGTCAAAAACTGGGGGAAAAAAAAAAAGGCCAAAACCAAAGAGATGTCATTGTGGCCTCTGGGAAGCAGAACTTGGAATTATGATGGGGTAGATCAGAGAAACGTTGGACTTACACTTTTTTGTAAATCATATGTGGTATATTTCTTTCCTAAAATATTTTTAAACCAACTGAAAATAGACACTTGGTAAAATTAACATGTATCAGTATATATTCAAATAAAACTTTAAAAATCTATCCTGTGGGTTAATGTTCAGAAAAAGAGATTGATTTACCTGGGTAGCAGAGTAAAAAGAGGGCTACCAACCATCATTTTGAGATCATATCTAGAGTAGCCGTCACAAATGATTGAAGAAGATGTTACCCCTCGGGAAATACACCAGATGACAACTTGGGCTTTCAAATGGTGCCAGCCCATTTAAATTGTCTTCTTGCCTGAGAAATGGTAGTTCATACAGACTGAGTCTTCATTGAGGTATTTCAATCATGAGTAGATTTCTAATCTTGGGCCCGTGTAATACCCTTGTTTCTATTGTTCTATATAACTTGCTAAAGTTTTTGAGTTTGGCAAAACCTATCTAATTCTGTGGTAGCCATATCCCCTGAAAGTGGTGCACAGCTTGCAAGAAATATCTTCTCTGATTGTTGAACTACACATTTACAATTGGTTGAGCACATGGAGACATGGAAAGAAATCGTGTATGACCGATAAGACATAAATGAATGTCCCCTATTTCCAGCCTCTCTAGCCTGTGTCATAGCTTATAGGTCCTTGGCTTATGGTATAAGCATTGTATTAGTCAGGGTTCTCCAGAGAAAGAGAACCAGCAGGATATATATAGGTAGATTTATAAGGGGAGATTTATTATAGGAATTGGCTCATACAGTTATAGAGCTGAGAAGTCCCATGATCTACTGTCAGCAAGCTGGGGAACCAGGAAAGCTAGAGGTGTAATTCACTTGGAGTCCACAGGCCTGAGAACCAGGGGCTGATGGTGTAAGTCCTGGTTCGAGTCAGAAAACATGAGAACCAAGAGCATCAATGTCAGAGGGCAGAAGACGATGTCTTAGCTCAAGCAAGGAGAGAAAGAACTAACCATTCCTCTGTCTTTTTGTTCTATTTGGGCCCTCAAGGGATGGGATAATGCCCACCCACATTGAGGAGGGCCATCTGCTTTATTCAGTTCACCAATTCAAATGTTAATCTCTTCCAGAAACACCCATGCAGGCGTATCCAGAAAGAATATTTACCACCTATCTGGACATCCCTTAGACAGTCAAACTGACACATAATATTAACCATCACAAGCATGTCAGTGAGAATTTATAAGGACATTCTTCTTGTTTACATAGAAAATGAAGTGACCTTGCCTGTAGATTTTAAAACTCTACCTGAATGCAAGCATGCTTACTGGCCCAGAAAATTGCCACTAACACTTTTTATTCTCCTGAATATTTTTGGCTCAGAAACTCAGTTTCAGGGCTATGAATTCCATTTTTAACTTTCTTGCTCAAAGTCTAACTTGTTATATAAATACCGGGTAATTTTATTTTATTTTTTTTTACAACTTCTGTATTTTTTATTAATTTGTAGAGCTGGAATAATCAGTAAGAATAGTGGTATACTGATGGGAAATATCTGTAGTTTTCAAAATGATGGTATGCTCACAATGGGTTTTGAATGGAGTTTGGGCCATAGGATACAAATTCACGAGGTATTCGTTTTCTAGTGTATTCAAAATTATTAAAATTATATTTGAGATACATGTACAACATGGATTAAATTTGAAGATATTATGGTAAGTGAAATAAGCCACACAAAAAAGGACAAACATTCTATGATTCCACTTACTTGAGGTACCTAAAGTAGTCAAATTCATAGGGGCAGAAAGCAGAATGTTGGTTGCCAGGGGCTGGGAGGAGGGGAGAATGGGTACTTGCTGTTTAACGGGTACAGAGTTTTAGTTTGGGAAGATGAAAAGGTTCTGAAGATGGAAGATGTTCTGAAGTCAACAATGTGACTGTACAATCATGTGCCGCATAACAAAGTTTCAGTCGATGACAGATCACATGTACGACGGTGGTCCCATAAGATTAGTACCATATAGCCTAGGTGTGTAGTAGGCTATACCATGTAGGTTAGTATAAGTGCACTCTATGATGTTTGCACAACAACAAAATTGCCTAATGATGCATTTCTCAGAATGTATCCCTGTCATTAAGTGACACACAATTGTATTTAATACCACTGAAGTGCACACTTAAAAATGGTTAAAATGGTGAATTTTAATGTTATGTACATTTTACAATCATCATCATAATAACAGACAATGGTGTGGATGTGCTCCAAGAGCTCTGACCTGCATAGGAGGAAGCAGTTAGCAGAGAGGGGCCATGTTGAAGATGGGGTAGGACAGGGACAAGATGAGCAGAGCTGGAGCAAACCTATCAGATAATCATTTTGCTCACATCCCCCTTCATCATCTCAAAGGCTGTTGGTCTAAGAGAGCTGAACGCTGACCCTGGGCACAGACAACTATTCAGGGGTACGCTTGCAAGCCCTACAGGTGAAGTGAGGAGTCTGTGTAATTACTGGACTACAAAGGTTTTCAGCCAGACAGACAGCTGGATACTTAGAGTAAGAATTTTACAATGATGTCTTTAATGTACATCTCAGGAGTGATTCTTTTCTCATTGACTCCCTCCTGAAGAGATTTTTCTTTTCTGAGCCTCAGATCTATTTTGAAGAACTTGGTAAATGTAATAATGGATATTTAAGTACTTCAGAAATACCTACTTGTGTTCAGATAATTTAGGTTTAATGACTGGCCGGTCACTGGGAGAAGAAAGATGACTGTTGAGAAACTGTATTGCAAGAGGGGATGGTACCAACCACACCATCCCCCTGTTGAGATGTCATTGCTCAGATATGCAATTGTCATAGCATTAGAATCAGGAACAAAACTTTTAGTTATGTTGCTTTTAGGTAAAATATAACATAGATCACACATTTGGGATTCAGAAGAAAATATTAAAACTTGGGATGGGTTCATAATATAACCTAAAAATAAAGTTTTTTTCTAAGAAAAATTATCGTTATTGTGTCCAAAAAGATGTAAATGACATAGTTCCCTTTCCTCGTATTCTTTAATTGCAGTCTCCTGGACGTCCCCCATGGGACAGTCACTGTGTTCCACCAGGTGTTTCCCACTCCAGAAAAACTGCTTCAAAGCATGTTGGGTCAGTAAAACAGATTATTCTTGTACCTGGTCCTCATTTGTACTGCACAGACACTCGAGATCCAGTTGCTCCATGCTCTGCGCCTGCTTCTCTGACCTGAGCCCTAAGCCAACTACACCTGCCTTCTCAACAGCTGGAGCCCCCTTTCTTCCTTTGTGGATCTGACTCTGGCTTTCAACTTCTATCCTTTGGATTTGAACTCAGCTTTCATACCCGACTCCTTGTTTTTATGTGTCCTTCTCTACTGGGTGACTCTCCAAGGCCCTTCCCCCTGATCCAATTGTTTCGATCTCACCTATCTGCCGGTTCCTTCTCATCTAAGCTTTTTGATTCCGTCCTAATTCTAGAACCTGTGGCTGCAGTTAGAGCTGACTCCACATTGTCTAGACCCTCAACATTGCAAGACCATTCTAGTCTAACTCACCACTCCATCCTGGCTTCAACATATCCATCTCATTTTTCTGCCTCTCAACACCCAGGACTCCCAAAAGGCATGCTTTGAGGAAAACATATTTAAATTCTAATCATTTTCACACTGTCCAGAGTGATAACATAATGTAAAAACAGTAACAAGAAAATCATGGTTTTGGGCCAGCCCTGTGGCATAGTGCTTAAGTTCGTGTGCTCTGATTCTGCAGTCTGGGGTTTGCGAGTTCAGATCCTGGGCACAGACTTACACACTGCTCATCAGGCCATGCTGTGGCAGTGACCCACATACGAAATAGAGGAAGACTGGCACAGATGTTAGCTCAGCAACAATCCTCCTCAAGCAAAAAAAAAAAAAAAGAAAGAAAGAAGAAGATTGGCAACAGATATTAACTCAGGGCCAATCTTCCTCACCAAAAAACAGAAAGAAAATCATGGTTTGTAGAATGGCACCAAAAAATTTTAGAGTAAGCACTCAAAAAATTTGCAGAAAAATTGTGTTAAATGTTATAGTCAAAAGCTACTATTTCAGTATAGTCTTATCCTATACTACAAGTTTACTTTCTCCTTATGCCAATGACCTCAAATATGGAGACACAGCCCAGAACCCTCTCCTAAGCTCCAGATTTATGCATCCAAATCTTCTCTTGGATTCTTCCCACTCTTGACACTTAGCATCAACAAATCTTAAGTCACGGTCTTCCTACTTGTTCAACCTGTTCCTTCTCTAGTTATCTCAATTCTAGCATGTAGCTCCATGTTGCATCAAATTGCTGAAGCCAATTCTTGGAATCCACTTTGACTTCCCCTTCGCTACCATCCTGCACATTCAATCATCACCAATTCCTGTCCATTCCACTCCCTAAATGCCCACTACATCTGCACATCTCTCTGAATTCCCACTGCATTAGTTTTCTATTTCTGCTGTAACAAATTACCACAAACCTAGCAGCTGAGATAACACAAATTCAATATCTTACAGTTCTGGAGGTCAAAAGTCTGAAATGGGTCTCACTGGCTGAAAACCAAGGTGTCAGCAGGGCTGTGTCCCTTTCTGGGGCTCTAAAGGGGAACCCATTTCCTTGGCCTCCTGCATTCCTTAGCTCTTGGACCCTTCCTCCGTATTCAAAGCCAGCAACACTGCATCTCTCTCTGACTGGGCTTCCTCACACACAGCTCAGCCTGACTCTTCTTCTGTCTCGCTTTTCCACTTTTCAGGCCCCTTGTGATTACAGTGGGCCCATCTGGATAACCTCCTGTTTCAAGGTCCGTTTATTAGCATCCCTAATTCTACCTGCAACCCAAATTCCCCATTGCAATGTAAGCTAACATTCTGACAGGTTTCAGGAGTTAGGACTTTGACAACTCGGGTGGGAGGGGGACATTATTCTGCCTACCACACCCACTGTCACTGCCAATGTCCGTGCCACCAGCATCCTCTCCTAGACTACTGCCAAGGCTTTTAGCTAAACTGCACTTCACCAAGCTTGCTCCCTTCCAAGCAGCCCTCCACCGTGCAGGCAGAGCAATCTTTCTAAACATAAATCTGATTGCAGGGCGCTCGCTCTCTCTCAAGCTTTTCCTATGACTTCTCACTGACTTTAAAAACAAAACCAAACTCCTTATCGCAGCTCACAGGGCTCCTGGTCCACCCCTTGCATACCTGTCTAGCTGCATAAATCCCTCTCCCCTTCATTAAGCCTTACGGTCCTTAGGCACCTCCATTGTCTTAAAGGCCCCCTGCCTCCTCCAATTTCTGCCTCCTCCCACCCCAGCACCTCCCCCTTCATCTCACCCCTTTCCCTAGGTCTCCCTTCTGGTCTCAGATCAAACACCACTTCCCCAGGGAGGCCACTTTTGAACCCCAGAATCCCTCTATTTTCATGTTCTCCACAGCTCTGGTATAACTATTACGCCACAGAAAAAGACTATTCCAAATTACAGAAGTAGTGTAGGAACACAAGCTGTTCAAACAATAAAGAAGCAGAGAGAAGAAAAGCTCAAAGTCAACTGCCACACCTGTTCCCACCGCAAAACCCCAAACCTGGACCTTTTTCTATTGGCTTATGCCGCCCCTGCACACAACCTGAATTTCCATATATAAATATGACAACACTATGTACACTTTTGTGGGTTTGCTTTTTGTGTCATTTAATGTATTTTGGCCTTTATGTTAAAAAAAAAAAAAAAGAAAGAAAAGCAAGACTCGGCTAGCTTTCCATATCAGTACACATATCGACACTTGCTTTTTTTTTTTAAGTCTCCATAGCATTTTATAAAATGGAATGCAATGCAATTCTTCTATTGATTCCTTTATTGATTAACATTTAAGAGGGTTTTTTGGGGCTCTTAAAAACAACACTCCAGTGGGAATCCTGGTGTATGTATTATTCTGCATAAATATGAGCAGTTCTGTGGCATAGATTGTCAGATATGGAAATAATAGGACAAAAGGCATATATATTTGTTTGCCAGGGCTGCCATAAAAAGTACCACAAACTGGGTGGCTTAAACCACAGGATTTACTTTCTCACAATTCTGTAGGCCAGAAGTCCGAGACCAAAGTATCAGTAGGTTAATTTCTTCTGAGGCCTCTCTCCTTGGTTTATAGTTGGCCATCTTCACACGGTCTTCCCTCTGTACCCAGCTGTGTCCAAATTTCCTATCTTTATAAGGATACCAGTCACATGGATTCAGGCCCACACTAATGACTTCACTTTAACTTAATTATCTCTTTAAAGATCCAATTTCCAAATGCAGTAACATTCTGAGATACTGGCAGTTAGACCCTCAACATATGAATTTGGAGAATGGGGGGCACAATTCAGCCTCTAATAGCATGTATGCTTAAAATTTTTAAAATGCTGGCAAGTTGGCTTTCAGAAAGCCTGGATCATTTTCTTCTCCTACCAATGCTGTTGGAAAGCAAAGTTGGTCTTCTTCAGTAAGCCGTAAGCCCCATAAGTTGATTTCCATCTTTTCTGTGCCTGGCACATAGTAGATGCTCAATAAATATTTGTTGAATGAATAGTCACTGGGACAAAATATTCCCCCTGCTAAAGACAATCTGTGGTTTAACCAGATTGGCAGCCCAGAGAGTAAGATTGGCAGCATGTGACATGCACGCATCTGAATGTCTGCCGCGGGCTCTGCTTCTAAGGAACCCTATTGGAAGAGACAGCTGCCCCTGGCAGAGTGGGACAGAGAAGCCAGGTCTCTTGAACTTTTTCCTTGTAAGTTTTCTATTTACTAAGCACTTACCGTGTACCACGCACTGTAGGCAAAGTGGGGTGGTAGGGGGAAGACCCTACAGAGAACAGGTGAGAGATTTTCTAGCAGGAGTGAAAGACACACAGGTATCGTGACATCTAGAGTCAGGCTTCTGGGTTCAAATCCTAGCTCTGCCATTGAGTGGGGCAGATTACTTAATCTCTTCATGCCTCAGTTTTCTCACCAAAAAAGTGCAGCCCATAATTCATACCTTTGTCAAAGAGTCATTACAAATATTTAATGAGTTAATGCCTGTTAAGCACATAAAACACCATCTGGTACAGAATGGGAATTCAATAACAGTTAGGGATTATTATAACAAAGCAAAGAAACAAAACGTTATAGAGTATAAAAAGGACTATGAAGTTAACAAAATAAGGTCATGGATGGAACTGTGCTATTCCATATAATAACCACTAGCCACATGTGACTACTGAACCCTGGAAATGAGGCTAGTCCAAACTGAGATGTGCAGTAAGTGTACAATATACACCAAATTGTGAAGACTTACAAAAAAAATGTAAAATATTTCAGCTATGTACATATGTGTGTGTGTGTGTGTATATACAGTCATGCATCACTTAACAATGGCAATATGTTCTGAGAAATACATGGTTAGGTGATTTCAACATTCTCTGAAGGTGATAGGGTGTATGTATACAAGCCTAGATGGTATAGTCCACTACCCACCTAGGCTAGATGGTGCTAACCTCATCGGACCACCACTGTGCATGAGGTCCATTATTGACCTAAACATCATAATGTGGCATATGATGGTATATACTTTTTACTTTGAAATATGATAGATTCACAGGAAGTTGCAAAGATAGTATAGAGAGGTCCCATGTACCCTTCATCCAGTTTCCCCCCAACAGTTACATCTTACATAATTACAGTATGATATGAAACCCAGGAATTTGACATTGGTATAATGTATGCATATAGTACTACATCACTTTATTACATACGTAGATTTGTGTAACCACCAGCACAATCAAAATACAGAATATTCCATCACCACAAAGATCTATCTCCCTGTTGCTACCCTTTTATACTCACTTCTATCTCCTTCAGCCTTTGCAACCACTAATCTGTTTATCTCCATAAATTTGTAATGATGAGATTGTTACATAAATGACATTACGCAGTATATGATTATTTGAGATTGGCTGTTTTGCACTCAACATGATGCCCTCAAGATCCATCCAAGTTGTTTTATGTATCAATAGTTTGTTCCTTCTTATTGCTGAATAGTTTTCCATGATACGGTGTACCATAGTTTGTTTATTCACTCACCTATTGAGGGATAGTTGGGTTGTTTCCAGTTTTTAGCTATTATAAATAAAGCTGGTATGAACAAAGGTGTATAGGTTTTTTGTAGTCTTGAGAATTTTTTATATTATGTATTGAAGTGACAATATTTTAGATATTTTGGATTAAGTAAAATATGTTAAATTAACTTCAATTTTCTTTTACATATTAAAATATAGCTACTAAAATATTTGAAATTAAATATGTACCTCGGATTATATTTCTATGGAATAGTGCTGTGATAGAGTAACTTTGACGAGAGTAATTGTGTAGCCACTTGTGATATGGATATGGGTGAAGAATGCTTGGAGTTCAGCTTTTATAGATAAGAAAGCGTGGGTCTTCCAAAGTTGAGAAAGAGAATTCCAGACAGAAGGAACACAAAGGACAATGACCCCAAGAGAGAAAAGGACTTGCTTTATTCAAGAAAGAGAAGCAGCCTGTGTGGCTGACACAGTACTGACTGAAGTGAGGAATGGAGGGGTCTAGCATCTTGAGACAGCCACTGCCTAGAAAGCTCCAGATTCTCCAGCTTCCCTTTGTATGCTACTCCATCGACACTAATGCCCAAATATCCTCATCTACTTTCTGAGGGTAATGGGTAGGAAAACTTGATACAGAAAGTATTTTCAAAGTGAGTCTTTAAGTGGAGTGGAGTTTCCCAAATAGACATTGGCCTGCATTTTAATCACGGCAAGACCAAATTTGCTTAAAATTTAGTGGAAATTGTGAGTAGATTAGTGTCACAATTAGCTTTTGCTGCATAACAAACTAGGCTGATATTTAGTTATGTAAAATGACCACCATTTATTTAGCTCACAATATTGCGGGCTGGCATTTGAGCTGAGCTCAGGTTGCTGGTTCTTCTGGTCTTGCCTGTGCTCACTTGTGTGTTCTGTAGTCAGCTGGGGTCTGGTCTAGGATGGCCACATGGACTCTAATATTTCAGCAGGATAGAAAGGACTAGTTATGGTGGCATCAGGGTTCTGAGAGAGGGCAGAAGTGGGGTCTCTTCAGACCTAGGCTAGGAAGAGGCACGCCTTTGGTTCCACTATATTCTATAACCAATGCAAGTCATCAGTCTAGTTCAGATTCAATGTGCAGGGAAACAGAGTCTACCCTGTACGGGAAGGAACTGAAAAGTCACATTTCAAAGGGTGTGGCTACACAGAGACACAGAGAATGAGGACAATGTTTGTAATCTACCACAATTAGTAACAGCTGTGTGCTGGTAAAGGTTTAACAACTGGCTCTGGGGAGGGGGCCAGGCAGGCGGGCAAACAAGCCCTGATTGTAGTGTTTATCAATTTCTGTGATGCAAATACTCCCAGAAAGGCTGATTTCGAGCTACCCAACTGACATTGCTGAACAAGGAATTTTTAAAAGATGCACACAATTGGCTCTCACGAGCCCATGTGAACCAGTTCCAGCAAACTGCGGACAGTAACCTCTAAATCTGGGAGTTGGCAGTGTAATGCTCCAATTTCTGGCACTCATCCACTCAGGACGGCACACTAATATCCCAGACCTCTCTTAAAAAGGCTACTGCAGGGGGCTACATGCCCCCAGCCACAGGTACAAAGGCCTCCAAATTCCTATATTGGATATAAAGATTTTAGAGTTGTTTGCAACGAAACTATGAGATCCATGGTAGACGTTGTCATCATCTAATTCTCAAAATTCCCAGGTTATTGAAAATAGGATCGTGTGTGTATGTGCCCGTGCATGCACGACTGGCTGGCAATCAAAATCAGATCTTCTATAAATCATAATCGGAACCACTGTCAAGTTTAACAATATTAGAGACTGCTTTCTCTCCTTCAGTCTCCAAGAAGATAAAAATTGATGCATCAGAATTGCACATGGAGCAAAATAACCTCAAGTAACCTGAATTTTGCTTTATTTAAATTGGTCAGATGTCTCGCACAAACACTTGCCTAATTTTGCTCTCTTATCTGAGGGTCACATGCTGACACCACCTCCTGGTGAGAATACAGGCTTCCCTTGGGCAATGGCATGTGTCTTATTTCCAAAAATAAGTCATTATCATTGCTACCAACTGTTTGAAAGCCTCAAAGAGTTGGGCACTTGCTTGAGGTTATACGAAGGGTAAGTTGAGAAGCTGTTCACTTCTGAAGTCTCTGATCATGTGTATTTTTACAAACAGAGTATTGGTTGTAAGAAATTCTTTCCTGTTGAAGAATATTGGTCAAAACATCAAGAACAGGGGGCTGGCACCGTGGTGTAGTGGTTAAATTTGGCCTGCTCTGCTTCGGCAGCTTGGGTTCACGGGTTTGGCTCCCGGGCCCAGATCTACACCACTCATCAGCTATGCTGTGATGGCAACCCACATGTAAAGTGGAGGATGACTGGCACAGATGTTAGCTCAGGGCTAATCTTCCACAAGCAAAAAAAAAGACTGGTAACAAATGTTACCTTCCTCAGCAAAAAATAAATAAATAAAAAATCAAGAAGAGATTTTGCTGTTATGCCTAAAGAATGGAACCTCCTTGCTAGTTAAATACTACAAACTAGTAGTACAATTTTAAACAAAAAATATTTTTCTTTTTGTTTTTTGAGGGATATTTTTTGGTTTTTACTTTAAACCATTGGAGTCGATCATTGGCTATTGCTGCGTCTTCAAACCATCCAACATTCTGAATAAATAAAAGCTATACTCCTGCTGATGTGTCAGCCTCAAACTGAAATTTCCATGCATAGCAACCCCTACCTCAGGGTATGATGCTCACCTTCTGGCTCTCCTCTTCACATCTGCTTCTCTGTGACAGCAAGCATGCCAAAGGGGAAGGGCCAGAATGCTTGTTCAGCTCAAGTCAGATCAGCTGAGAGGCCCAATAACACAGCCACAACAATTAACCTCTGATACCATAACTCCCTTCCAAACCTGAAGCTGCCCAACTCCTACTGTAAACGGTTCCAGAGTATTTCATTCAATGCCTGTCACTCGAGATGCTCAACTCCCAGAGCCCAAGGCTAATGCTGGCAACAGGGGGCTAAAGGAAACCAGTATGCTAATGGTTTCCAGAATTACACAAGGAACCAGAAGAGCTGCAAGTGAATTATACAGCAAACTGGCTGTGTGCACATGTGATATGATTTGCATTCCAAGCTGACTAAATGTGTTGTAGAGCAAGATTATTTTAACTCGTCTCTCCATTCTTTCTTCCCTCAATCCTCCCTTCATCTTTTCTTCACAAGTATTTTGTTGAGCATCTACTAAACGCCAGGCGCTGTCCTGGGTGCTGAAGACTTGACAGAGAAACAAAGATCCCCACCACCCTTATGGGATTCACATTCCAGCCAGGAAAGAAAAACAGTAAACGAATAAATTGGTAAATTATTTTGTGTATTAGAAGGTGATATTGGGAGATGGGAAAAAAAGAAGGTAAGGGAGATAGGGAGTGCTGGGGCAGGAGAGTGGAAATTGTAAATTGTGTGGTCAGAGAAGATGCATCTCAGAAGGTGATGTTTGGGCAAAGATCTGAAGGCAGTAAGGATGGAAACCATGCAAATATCTGGGCAGAGAGTTCTAGTACAAGGCAACAGTAAGTGTAAAGGTCTGGATGTGTGGACACACCTGGTGGGGTCACGAAAGGTGGTTAGTGAGCTAGAGAAGGGTGAGGAAGGGGACACAAAGACATGAGGACAGATGTAACAGGAAGGCAGACAGCATAGGGCACCGTCCTTCAAGAAGTGTGGTCCCCAGAGGAGCAACATCATCATCACTGGGAAGCTTGTTAAAAATGTAAATTCGAGGCCACACCCCAGACCTACTGAATTAGCAACTCTAGGGAGTGGGACCCAGACATCTTTGTTTTATCAAGTTCTCCAGAAGGTTTGAGAAGCAGTGACTTAGGGCATCATCTGCCACCACAGGACCTGGGCTTTTTCTCTGAGTGGAATGGGAGGTGATTTGATTGATTTGAAACAATATCTGATTTAAGATGTGATTAACTGATTGTATCTTTTCCAGGTATATTCATTTTCCTAGACCACAAAGGTAGTATGGTGAGGAGACGGTCATGTAGGACCTGTCTCCTTAACATGCCCTCCTTGGGGCTCTCTTCAGCACCTCCGGGCTCCTCTGGACTGTGGCTGGTCCTGGAAGAGAGGATGCCATTTGATACCAATACACTGCAATGGAAGCCTGGGTCCATCTGTAGCTCTCTCTCCCCGTGACTCTTGACTTTCAGATAACTGCAGCAAAAGAATTTTTCCATATATGGTGGTTTAAGATTTAGCATAATTTGATGCCTACCTGATGGGGAACCATTTGTTAACTCAGCAAGATGTGGGCAGTGGTGTTCGCCAGGTACTGGGCATTAACAGCAACCATATTTCTTACTATGATCACTCCTTGGTCATCTTTTTTAAGATAACATAGTGATGTCCACCGTGATTATGGGATGCAGGCTTGGAATAATGATGCTATAGAGAAGAGTAACTAAAATGTTAACAGCAACAACAAAATGTTTCCAAATGTGTATGGTTTTCACATGCTCCCCCTTCTGTAATGTGGAGCTCACCCTAGGAAGTGGGGCCCAGCCTGAGACTACATTCCCGGCTCCCTTTGTATCCAGGTATCGTCCTGTGATTTCTCCTGGCCAAGAAAATGTGAAGAGACGTCAAGTAAATCAATTCCAGATCAGGGCTTTCTTGTCCACTGGATGCAGAGAAAGATGAAGTGCAGGAAGTGGTGAAAATTCAAGCGAAAAGGAGCCTGGGTCATGGATTGCTGCATGGAGGAGACCCACCTGCTTGCAAGGGCACCTGCACTGAACTTCATGCAAGAGAGAAATATAATTTTATTGGGTGAGCTAATAAAATTCTGGGGTTTAGCTGTTATAACAGTGAGCATTACCTTAATATACAAGTCATTTTTTCCGATGTCAACACTGTGCCATCAGCAAATGGCATTAACCTCACATCAAAGAGGAAAAAGCTGAGTATTAGAATGAAATCACTTGCCTAAGGTCACTCGGCTAGCTGATGGCATACATAGAGCTCTTGTCAAACTCTTCTGGATTTTTTTTTTTTTAGGTGAGAAAGACTGGCCCTGAGCTAACATCCATTGCCAGTCATCTTCTTTGTTTTTTTCCTCCCCAAAGCCCCAGTACATAGTTGTATACCCTAGTTCTACATCCTTCTAGTTCTGCTTTGTGGGACGCCACCTCAGCCTGACTTGATGAGTGGTGCCAGGTCTGTGCCCAGGATCTGAATCGGCATGCATGAACTTAACCACTATGCCACCAAGCTGGCCTCTCTTCTGGCTTTTTTTTTCAAAGATTGGCACCTGAGCTAACACCTGTTGCCAATCTTCTTTTATTCCCCCCTCCTCTTCTTCTCCCCAGAGCCTCCCAGTACATAGTTGTACATTCCAGTTGTAGGTCTTTCTGGTTGTGCTATATGGGACATTGCCTCAGCATGGCCTGACAAGCGGTGCCATGTCCGCACCCAGGATCCAAACTGGCGAAACCCTGGGCTGCTGAAGTGGAGTGCGCGAACTTAACCACTTGGCCATGGGGTGGCCATCTTCGGGCTTTTAATGTAGGTTTTTTACATTATATTTAGTGATCCAAAGAAGGAGACACAAATATGAAGTTGCAACAATGGAGATTATTAGCCACCATGCAAAATTTCAGTGGTAACACCCTGAGGAAGACTGCCAATGAAGTCGTTAATAAAATTACTGTGTATTTTAGAAGATGGAATCTATTGTGATATATGATTGCAACTGGAATTTTGCCCCTTTAAATATACAAATTAATGAAGGAAAACATTGCAATGGTAAAATCTGCAATGGCCAAGGCAATGTTTTGTTTTCACCAAACCTTGATTTTAGTCTACATGTTCTGTGTTTCTAGGAAGCAATTCCACTAGGCGGCGGCTGCTCAGCCCACTAAGATAGCCTCAAGGAAGGAAATATTGCCGGAATTAACTCCTAATTTCTGCATCTTGAAACTGTGTCTAAACTGTATTTAATGTGAAGTTTCTAGAGAGGGTTATTTAAATAGCAGTCATTTTCTTCCCTCTGTTACGCATAATAATAGCCCTTTGAAATTCAAATCTTTGGGAAAAAAGTGCATTTTCCTCTCCAACTTATTACTGACTGTTTAATTTGGGTAGGTTTGTTAGAGAATGGTGGGATTTTTAGCTTTTTTTAAATGGAAAAGGAGCTTTGTTTCTACTTTGTATGATGTCAGAATTATGAAATATATAAGCTCAGCAAAGATTGCCCTTGCTTTTGAAAATGTAAGGCAGGGCTGCGCTTTGGAGCCATATCCAGCAGGCTCTTTCTGAGCCCTTGAGTAAAGACAGGGAACAGATATTACCACTGAGAGGGTCAGTTTTAAAATCTGTTCCCTCAGCAGACGAGGGGAGCTTTTTGAATGAAAATAGCATTTAAAGCTATTGCTTTACACTTTTACTTTTCTACATGCAACTGGCTTTTATTGCCTACTTGCTCAAGAGTCCCAAAGTGGAAATTACCCATATGCCCATCAGCAGAATGCATAAATACATTGTGGTACATTCCTACAATGGAATGCTATATAGCAATAAGCAACAATTATAGAGAAAAGTTTAATGAATTTCACAAACATAATGTTGACTGAAAAAAGCTGGATATAAATGAGTGCATACTTCATCCTATGATAGAAGCCTTTACAAATAGGTCAGATATGGGCAGTAATGTTCCTTACCATCAAGGCCACGCCATATAATGTAAAGAGCCCCAGACAACATGTCAGAACTCGTAGAGTGAAGACTCCTCTCTGGGACTCAATTATCTCACCAGAACAAGGCTGGGAAGAGAGAATCTGTACATCCCAACGAAGCCTGTAAAGCTTTAATCCAAAATGAAAGCAGCTCAGCATTTACTCATCTCTCCAAACAGTTCAATGGGCTGACACCATCTTTTGTACATGAACAAAGTGATTACAAGAGATTCTGCAACCTGCAATGGTTTCCTACAGCAAATCAGACCCCAGATGATCCCATCCAGCTCTAAAATTCTATGACTCTTTGATTCTCTTGGAATTGGGACTTTCAAAATTAATAAAATGTACATTAAAAATGGCTGGAAAATTGCAATATTACAGTAAAATCTATTCAGAGACAAACATTTGGTTAGACAATGGAACTTTGCTAGATATCCTTTAAATCTCAGGGAAGATTGTTGGATTTTTCAAAAGAACCAAGAAAGTATTTGTTGCTGCTGTTGTTTTTAATTATTTCTGCCACATTTTTCTACAGTTATCACCCTGTATCCTTGGCAGTACCAAAGGCAACAGTCATGCATGGATGATGGTTATTGGTTTTATAAAAAAATGGTGCATTGCCTCCAGCTTCATGCTACATATCATAGCCTCATAACCACGAGGGTAAAGGACATTTAAACTCAGAAAACTATTCACTGAGACACAGCCCTGACCCATAAGTGTCAACATTTTATTAAAAATAGTCTCTCAAAAAATGGACCTGGGGAGGCATATCTTAGCAGTACAACTTGTGGAGTGTAGAGGAACAATTTTATAATCATCCTTGTGTGTCAGTTATTCAAAAGTTGAGTTATTTTACAGAGCAGCAAATGTGGCATATGATTAACTGTTTCCTCACCTCCCCAATCCAAACCTGCCCTCAAATCCCTTTTTCCTGCCACCTGAAGGCCTGACTAGAAACTATAATTCCCAGACTCTGTGACTGCTGCCTGTGACCTTGTGACTAATTTCTTGCCATTGAGATAAGTGAAAATTATGTGTGCAACTTCTAGGTCATCTTCTTCAAGATGTAGAGAAGCTTGCCTTGGACTTATTTTCCCTCCCGCTGGTTGGAAATGGTGACAATTAGAAGAACCTTAGAAACCACATCTTGAAGATAGCAAAACCTCTCAGTTAGACTGGATCCCTGAATTATGTTGTGGAGCAGAGCTGACCTCCATGCCTGAGGCTATTAAGAAAGAGAAATAAACATCTCCCTCGTTGGACAGAATGTATGTTTTGACACTCTGCTACAGCATCTTAACTTTTATCTTAACTAACCTACTATGAAAGTGTTTTATATTTACTTGTAAATGAGCTGAAGAAGAAGGGAAGAAGGATGACAAAACTAGAGTTCAGCACTATTTCTTAAAATAATGTGAATGAGAAAGAATCCAATATAATTTAATAAATACAAGACATTTCTACACATGTGCCCCTTTAGAAGGAATAACTTGAGTTCTATAATTGAAAGTAGCCATCCACTGTAGTGAAACAAGTAAGATATAGCATCCTAACTGTCCACAGGAAGCTACTAACAGCAAACAGAGGTCCAGTAAGAGTAACAAGAAAGGATAAGAATCCAACTCTATGAGATATGGATATATATTATTACTTACTTTTTAGGTAAGGAGATGAGGAAGTGAACGTCTAACAGCTAATCAGTTACAGAGCTAGTCTTCCACATTCTTAACCTCAATGCCACATTTCTCCTTGTTAGCCAGGGCACAGAATGTGACAGATTAAACATGGCTGCAAATTTTATATCACTCCTCCCATTAAGATATAAAGTATAATTCCCCTCCTCTTGAATATAGGCTGCCTAGAGGGGCTGTGGCACAAGTTACATTGTGCCAAAAGTTCTGGGGTCATGCCTTAAGAGATGGTAGATTCCACTTCCTGTCTCCTGGAGCACTTGCTCTTGGTGTACTGAGTCCAACTGCCCTGAGGCCATCATACTGGACTGGCCTCGTGCAGGTGCTCCAGTTGACAGTTCCAGCTGAGCCCAACCTTCCAACCATCACCACCAAGGTCCAGATATGGAGATGAATCTGCCTTGGATTCTCCAGTCCATTCCATCTGCTGGTTGCATACCACTGAGGGATCTCCATCAATAACCCAGCCAAGTGTTGGCCAAACTCTTGACTCACAAAATCATGAGATATCATAAAGCTGTCTTTGTTTTAACTACTAAGTTTTGGGGTAGTTTTTACATAGCAAGAGATCACTTGGAACATAGAATTTTCTAATTTAAAGCCTATGATGTGTACATTATGCAGACTTACATATGTGTGTGTGTGAAGGTGTTCTCTTATGTTTATATATATGAAAATGATGAATTGTTGCACCCTCTGTTAATATATTTCCTGTTTAACAAGTTTAATAACATCTCAAATTACTTAAGAAATAGAAGCTTGTTAGTATTAAAAAGAACAGTCAATTTTGAATATACAGTTTATAAGCATATAAAGTAGATTAGACACTGAGAAATGGAAATTTGAGAAGAATTTTCTTGAAAATCATTTGAGTCATTGTAGCCTCCATTCAGAAAAAGAAGAAAAAACTTCTTCTTTAAGAACTGCTTTTTGCATGATTTCAACCCTCTGAAAAGAGCAACCAAGTACTGGAATATTCCTATAAGAATCTAAACTACATAGCTCTCCCATACAACCTAAAGAATAGCACAAACACTCCAAAACTCATAGTGAAAGCAAATAAAACTACCCCAAGGGGAGATAGAAACCCGGACACAAAGCAGTGGAAAACAGGTGTCTATGTCTGTTTTTTTCAGGGGAAATCTTGGACCATACATTTTTATTCTTTTTCCTTTGTGATTTGCTGCCTGCAGAATGGAAATAAATGAGTTAATTCCTCCCTGAATTTAAATCCTCCATGGCTGGAAGAATAACGTAATGTTGCATTTACATACAAAGATGACATCTACATGCCTTCAGCAGGATGGCACGTCATGAAGGCTGAGCCATTCCTTCTTTCTCCCTTGCCCCTTCTTATGATCAAGAAAAGTGGCCGCAATTAGATGGAGAGTCAATGGATAGATGACCACAAAGGTAACTGACCACTTGCAAAGGGAAACCATGAACTTTACCAGAGCATAACACTGAGAGTGAGAACCACATTTTTGTACATTGTTATTAGTGTTATGCTCCAACCAATAACCAAAGCATCTTTTAGAAGCTGCATTAGCTGTTTCTAGACACCAGGGCACCGTTACTTGATGATGTAATTAGCCCTGTCCTGAGAAAGTTTATCGAGATACTTTCAATTTTGCTAATATGATTTGGGGGTGCTGCATCTAAGATACAGTTCCCTAAATGCAGAAATAAAAGGGAATGGCCATTTACACATGCACAGCCTACTGAAGAAAGCAAGATGGAGTCCTCCTGCAGACGAGCGTGGACTCCTCCTGCGGCCTGTCAGTGTCCAACCACCACAGCATATTCAAGAGAGTTCCTTTCCTTGGATCCACAGCATCATAAGAAACATTTTTAATGTATCACGGAACACAAAATCTAACCTTGTGTTAACTGTCGAAGTCAGTGGAAATGTCCATAACAAAAGGCATTTGCCTTAAATATGGTTATAATTGTAAAACGCAATAGTTTACATTTAATAAAGTGTACTTAGTATGATTTCTCCTGAATTTGGATTACTATTATATTTACATGCTACTTTTTATTCTTTATATATTTATCTATACACATGGCATTGTTAAATACAGAACTAGAGGGGCCAGCCCGGTGGCGCAGTGGTTAAGTTCTGCTTCGGTAGCCCGGGGTTCTCCAGTTCAGATCCCCGGTGTGGACATGGCACGGTTTGGGAAGCCATGTTGTGGTAGGTGTCCCATATATAAAGTGAAGGAAGATGGGCACAGATCTTAGCTCCGGGCCAATCTTCTTCAGCAAAAAGAGGAGGATTGGCAGCAGTTAGCTCAGGGCTAGTCTACCTCAAAAAAACAAAAAAACAGAACTACAGTCCTCCTAGAAATATCTTGGAGAAACTGAGTTTTCTTTTTTCACTTTTTTTTTTTTGAGGAGGAGGAAGATTAGCCCTGAGCTAACATCTGCCAGCAATCCTCTTCTTTTTGCTGAGGAAGACTGGCCCTGAGGTCCCTTCTGATTCTTAGGTGTAGAAACTCAAAAAGTAATGTCCACCTCCTCTTCTTGCTACCTGTTCATCTCTGTGCAAAACCATTCCCCACACAAAAGGAAGAAGTACATGGGCAAGAGATAAATCCTAACACAGAGGGACAGATGTGGAATGTTTTCAGTGTGTTTGACATCTTACTGCATTTAAAGTAACTATAAAATACCAGTTGTCCTTCCTATTATAACAGATGGAAGGAACATGGCACCTTGTCCTTAATGTGTTTTCAGGTAAAAGACTCAAAATGTGCTTATTATCATATTTATTGGAAAAGAGCAAAAGAACTCAAGAGAAGTGAACCTCTCAAATATCTTCCCTTAAATAAAAAATAACCTTTAAAAAAGGGCTGGTCGGTAGAACCTTCTACAAGGATATATGTTGGACGTGCGAGCTGTCAGTGGAGTACCTACAAGACATGTGTGGTTTCTGAGCCCTTGAAATGAGGTAGTGTGACTGAGGGACAGAATTTTTAATTGTATTTAATTTTAATTTTATTAAATTTCAATACCCACATGTGGCTCATGGCTACCACATGGACTGTACATCTCTAAAGGCTGGGACTTTATAGATTATCTGAGGGGAGGTTAGCAGTGCAAATGATTCCCCTATAATTTATCTGATTGATTTAATGACAGTTCACTTGCCTCCTCTGGCAAATGTCTATTCTTACAATAATCAAGTTGAAAACTCACTTCTAGCTCCTACTTTTCCATCAGTATATTGTATTATAGATTTTATGGGACATTTCTGCCCATAGACCCCTTTCTGGGCAACTGGCCTCCACTCATGGTCCTATTGAATGGGAACCTAATTGTTATATACGACATGACAGCCCACACCAACCCCTGGGAAGCTAGCACTCCCAGGAAGGCTACTGACCCCAGTGCAATCTATTCATAAGTTGCCTAATTAGTAACTTAAAATCAGGTGAGAAAAGTTAAACTGGGCTCATCAGAGACACGGATTTGGAATCAGAAATCTGGGCTATGCTGCTCGTTAGCATGCATATGGGACCAAGGTAATACAGAATGATTTGTTGTGCTATAGAAAGACTGTGCAGCATAATGGCCCATGTAAATTGGAATTATGAGGGAAGAAAGGCTCCAAGGAAGCCAGGAAGTTCAGCACCAAAAAGAGAATGAGGACAGCACAGCCTCGCTGAAGGAAGCGCATACTCATCTCAGCTCCTGGCAGGCGAGACTAGTTCCAGCTCTGATTTCACCACAGCCGTTATGATTGAGGTATTCCTGAGCCCCACAATGCTAACAATGACTCCTCACTCTTTTTTCTGAGCTAATCTGAACCTGAAAAAGTCTCTGTTCACTGACACATAGACTTAACACAGGTGTGTGGAATTGAACCTGCCTACATCACTAAAAAGCAAAAAAAAAAAAAAAGAAAGAAAGAAAGAAAAAAGGACTTGAGACTCCTTGGGTCCCAGAGTTGATGAATTGATGAACCTGGAGATCAATCCTAGAGGAAGAAGAAGGTATGTGTTTTTAGGGTGGGTTGTCTTTTCTTACACCTCTGAGGGTCTTTCCTAACTAGGGACTGCTGCTGAGCAAGCTTTGCTACCAGAATCTTTTTTTTTTTAAGTTGGAAAGAATCTTGATAGTTTTTCGTTAGTACTTCAAATTTTTTAGGTTTTCATAGGCATTAATTCCTATAAAGTATCTCTCAGACCATATTGCCTGCAAGCAGACGCTCCATTTACTTCAAGAGATGCAAAACAAGTGGAGCCAGTATAACTACTAAGTGATTAGAAACAATAGTAAATACATAGATTAAGAAAATCATAGAAGATCTAATTTTCTTAAAAATCCACTTGCAATTGGAATCTTAATTTGGGTCTGTTATTTGAATATGAGGAAGGTCACGTGTGGAAGAGGTTGGAACATCCTAGTCCGGCAGACAGAAGATGGCAAAACTTGGTGTGATTCCTGCTGTGTCAGGTTGGGTTCCTAAAAGCAGAGCCCAAAGCAGGAATTTGGATGCTTGTGATTTACTGAGGGAGGAAATCTCTCAGGGACAGAGGGCAGACAGGGCTAAGAGCTGAGCAAGGACATGGTCTTAGTTGGAGTCTGGATTCAGCCTAATTCCAGGGGGAGCCCTGAAGCATTAGTTGCCTCACAGGCAAGGGGATTGACATTTTGGACTCCTGTGTCAGTCACTGTTTTTGAGTGCAGCATCTTGGGTGGAGATGCTCCCATTGGCTGAGGGCAATCCTCCAGAGAGGGGCCCAGCATCTGCCGCACTTACAACATCCACCACACACTTCTTCCCAAACAGGAACTCGGTTCCTGGAAGAAAATGGTACATTTGAAAACTGTAAGCATTGAATTGAGCAAAGGAGTTTCCTCAGATTGAGAATGATCAAGGATACGGAGATCCTGGCAGCTTTTTAAGTAGCTAGAACTCAATACAGGTGACAGAAAATGAAATACAGAGAGAGCAAGAATGCAAACAGTCCAGCTTGAACACCCACAGAAGCATAGAGGACACCATTCTGTAATGCAAGGATGACAAAATAAGGGGTTATGACACTTGGCAGTGACAAAAGATTCAATGTGGAATTGAAAGAGCAAAAAGGAGCAATGGTGCTTAGCACAAGGCATAACACACACAGTAGGTGCTTTTAAATATTTGTTCAATATTTGAATAATGAATAAATAAAACTCCAAACAGATCAACAATTAATTAATCCTTCCAAATATTCATTTCTTCCCTGTTCTGTTTACATTATTCAGTTCACATTTTTTAAGTTAAAATTTACCAGAGGAAAGAATGCTGTAAAGAAGAAAAGCAAACTATACAGCCATCCAAAATATTTATGGATAATAAACAAATTAGTCAAGTAACACCATGTGTCTTGCTGCTTATTTTGTTAGTCACAATGCTATTTGGTGACAACTTGTTATGAGCAATGTCTAATTTCCAATTCTATAACACTTCCTTGCAATATAGCTTTATTTGTAAATGAGTAAAGCAAGACAATGAAACAAATAACTGCCATAAGCAACATATGAATTATTGAAATTGGATCAGTCCACATCTTTTATGTAAATATCACACCTGATAATTTAAAAACTTCGTAATTTGTTACTTTTGAAAGACCTAGTAAACTATGATTACTATCTCTTCAGAGAGAAATACAGTAGAGAATTCAATAGGATCCTTATTCTTTGGAATTGTATGAACATTATTGATGCTATTTTTAACGAATAAGAGAGAAGGGGGCGGTTTCCATTTCAGCTGTGCTGGAAAACATGGTTGGGGAGGAGAGACAGAGGGAGAAAAGCACATGGTCTGAATTCTTAGATTGCTTTTCAACGTGAAAATTCCTTCAAAAGCAACAAATACAAGAAAGTCTTAAAGAGAACATTGAAACGGCAGATCAGTATATACCAAAGACATAAAAATATATACGTATATATGAAACACAGTCTTGTCTTTGATATAAAATCATCTTGATTGGTGATGATTCATTTCCCAGAAGGCAAAACAAACTATGTCAATCACCTCTCATATTTTTTTCCTAGGTTTTTATATTTAGTGATATTCAAAATGTTTATATATTACATTATTTTTGTATTTTATATGCTGCATATGTATTCAGGTGGTGAATTTTACGTATTTAATACATATCCGATATTCTGACAATAATATTAGGGAGAAGTGAGTCCAAATGGCTGTTGGCTAGTGTTTCAGGGATTCTGACATTTTATCACTGAAGAATATTTAAAGACAGAGGAAAACAAATACATCTTTTTAACAGAACTGAGAGCAACATCCCTAGGGGCACCCCAAAATGGTATTTTGTGTGTGTGTGTGTGTGTGTGTGTGTGTGTGTGTGTGTGTGTGTGCTGGGGGAGATGGGGCACCTTCTCTTTTATCTCAAAGGAGAATATTGCCTCACTTCATAATATATTCTGCTTTACTACGAAGCTCAGGTTTCCGCCTGCACTTGAACCCTCTCCTCCGACAAGTCTAACCTACTTCGGCATTCTAATAAGATGTGTCACATTCAGACCCTGGCTTCTGCGCCCCTAGCCTAGCACTCCATACTACAGGAGAGGATCTGGCTGGTAGACCCGGGGGGTGGGAGGGGAGATACCTGCCTTTTCTTCCTAGTTCAGTCTGAATGTTTGGGAGCTGGGGCCTGTACCCGTGCTGCAGCGGGCAGCCTGAGACACGAGCGAATCACAAGAGGCCTGTGTGACTACACTTATGCTCCTAAAATGATGCTGATCACTGCACTCCCTCCCTTGAAAACATTCACTGGCTCCCATTTGCTTGTAGGCAAAAAGTCTAAACTCTTTTGAACTCTAGCCAATTTCTCACCCATAGGTTCTTAACCCAATCCCGAGGGATGGTGAGCTTAGATGGGAAAAAGTATAACTTTATCTCTATTAATCATTAATGGAAGCTACTTCCTTAACTTACGCATATAGCAACAGACTATAGTAGTAGTAGCAGGATCCGTGACTCTTTCACTTATGGGAATCACGGATATTTCCACATCACAGGACAATGTGGCAGCTTTCTTGAAATACTGTTTACACTCTTACTACTTCAAATTATGGTAGTTATTAGGCATCCCACCAGGTCTTATAACTTACTGTATTGATAAAGAAGCACATATACGATCATATCTCAAGTTTTCTCCATGTTCTGATAACCATAGTTCAATACTGAAATTGTGGGAAGGACCCGTGAGCTTCACCAGATTGCCAACTCACGGCACACATAAAGGGGAAGACCCAGTTCCAGTCTCAGTTTCTACTGATTCTCTCTACCTACTCCAGGCTTCCACTGTAACTAGATGCTTGTTCTTCTCAAAATACTCCTTGGTCTTTCATGACGTCATGTCTTGATCTCACAGCTCTGTGCTTGGGATCTTCATCCTTGCTGGAAAATGTGCCCTTTAAGAATGTTTTTGGAAGAACAAGCTTGATGAAGCTTCCTCATCTTACCAGGCAAGAGTTTGAATATAACTCCTTGGTGTTTTTAAAACTGTTGGTACATTCCTTATCTTCAGTTTTTAGCATATTCTATTTTGAGTCCATGTGTCTGTCTCTACCATAACACCTATGTCTCTAGATGATAAACATCATCGTTTTTTTAATCTTCCAACTCCTGGCATAGTAATTGTCACAGTGCAGACACTTGAAAGAATCTTAAGGAATAAAGGGAGGGTGATTTTCCTGGGGATAATAGATTAATACAGCATTCTAAATAGTCAGGGTACAATGGCAGAGTGACAGAGTGATGAACCCACTTGCTTTCAATGACAATTTCTGAGTACAGGATGGTCCCCTCATTTCCTGACATCACTATTTCCTTTAAAATCAAATAACTGATTGATTGCAAGTAAAATTTCAATAAAACAAAGCATCTCTTTGTGCTATAAGCATGGCTGGCTCCAGGCAAAAGTGTGATAGGCAAAAGCCTTGCCACCCCTCCACCTCAGCCTTGCCCTCCTCCCACTTAAGGCTCTATGTGCATCTCCCAAGTAGGCTCCCGGCTCTTTCGACACCTTAGGATGTCTAGGGGTACTCCTGGCAGCATATAATCCAGGCCTGTCCTTCTAAGAGTTCAGACTTGTCTCCACTCTCTTTAAAACCCTGGCAGTGTGAACTGTTCAGGCAGCCCTGTCCTGAGAGAGCTCCTGATGGGTTTCAAACCAAGCTTCATTCATCACTTCAAGACTGCTACTGAGTACTTGTTGAACACTTATGTGCCAGGTGTCATGGTCTAGGATACAGAGGTAAAAGCAGGGTCCCAGCGCACAGAGGGTTCCCTCTTAAGAGAAGATGAGCAGTTGTGACTTAGCTGGTTACAACTACATTAGAGAGCACAGACAGCGGCACTGCCTTAGTTTGGGTTCTCAGGAACAGATCCTTCTACAAGAGGCTGAGTGCAAGTTTTTTATTTGGGAGATAATCTCAGGAGGCACAGAGAGTGTATGAGGAAGTCAGACGGGAAGGAAAAAGCAGCCAGTACAGGGTATGTTTTCAAGCAGGTTGTGCCATGAGCAATTGGGCTTCGGACTGATGAGAATCTCTTGGAGGTGGTGTAGAATGTATCCCAGAGTCGTCCTACCTGAGAGGCAACAATCTATGCAGCAATTCCCAATGTTCATTGGTTGAGAACAGTACCTAGCACATTAAACTCCTTGGCATTTCCAACCTGAAGTGTGTGTGGACCAAGTTCCTGTGACCAGAGAAAGTACTCAGGAGAGAATCCCAGGTGCTTGCAGAAAGAAGCAAGAAGCATGTAGAGGAATGATGAATGCTAAGGAGCACCAACAGGGTCTGCTCCAGACCAGAGTCGGGGTACTGCCAAGGAAGGTTTTCCAGAGGACAGGATACTTGAGAGGTGCCTTGAAAGAGGAACACTCCATGGGGATGGCCCTGTGGCCTAGTGGTTAAGTTTGGCACACTCTGCTTCAGTGGCCTGGGTTCAGTTCCCAGGTGCAGACCTAGACCACTTGTCGGTGGCCATGCTGTGGCGGTGACCCACATACAAAATAGAGGAAGACTGGCACAGATGTTAGCTTAGGGCAAATCTTCCTCAGGCAAAAGAGGAAAGATGTTAAAAGATGTTAGCTCAGAACAAATCTTCATCGGGGTAAAAAAAAAAAGAAAGATGAAAGAACACTCCTGACCTAGCATATCATCAGTGTTGGTATACATTTCATAGTCACTTCAAAAGAACGTGTATTCTGCAATTGTTAGGGTATAGTGTTTTATATATGTCAATTAGTTTAAGTGGGCAAATTATTTTGTCTAAATCTTCTATACTATTTTACTCTTTTTTGCTTTATCAAGGGTTACCAAGAGTTGTGGATTTGTCTATTTCTCCTTTGAGTTCTATCGTCTTCTTGCATATATATAGAGAGAGAAGGACAAAGAGACAGGGAGAGAGAAAGAATTACGTCATTCAATATATAGACAATAAGAACTGTTATATCTTTCTGATAGAATGACCCTTCAATTCTATGAAGTAGGATATATTTTTATCTCTAAAAATGTTTCTTGTCTTACAATCTAGTTCTATATAAACATACCTATATCAGCTTTTTATCTAAATTTTTTGCATGATCTATCTTTTTAATAGTATTATTCCTTCAACTTTTGTATATTATATTTAAGGTATGTCTCTTGTAAGCAGCATGTACTTGCTATTTCTTAAAAATTTTGACTTTTAATTGAAGTGTTTAGTCCTTTTACATTTAATATAATCTAGTTGGGTTTAAATTAACTATTTTGCTTTAAAAGAATTTCCCCCCCTTGTCCTATGTTCCTGTTTCTCTGCTTTCTGGCCTTCTTTTGGATGAATCAATTATTTGTTATCATTCTTCCTTCCTCACTTTATTAGCTTGTTAATTATATATTATTTTGCTTTTCTTCTAATAGTTTCCTGAGGGCTAACAACATGGATCCATATCTTTTTGGAATAACTACAATGTACTTATATGTAAGACACTTTACCACTTCCTGTTCAATGTAATGTACCTGTAGAATGCTTTCACTTCATCTGCCTCATACCGTCTTTTGTAATTCTCTACATTATCATTACTTTATAGAGTCAATATTCCCTTATATTTACCCTTTCTCTTGCTCCTCTTTGCTTTCTTCATGTCTTTGTTTCCATCTTAGATCATTCTCTCTGCCTAAAATTCTCTTTCTAGTCCAGGTCTGCCAGTAACAAATTTCCTCAGTTTTGTTGTTCTCTAAACACCTTTGTTTTGCCTTAATATCTGAAGGTTTCTTGACTATATACAGAGTCTCAAGCTTCCTTTCAGAACCATATACTTGCCATTCTACTGTTTGTCTTCATCATTTCCATCAAAAAATCAGTTTTCATTATTATTGTGGTTCTTTTGAAGGTAACATGTATTTTTTCTCTAATTATTAAGATTTGCTTGTTGTCTTTAGTTTTAAGCAGTTTTATTGTAATGTGCCTAAGTGTGGATTTCTTTGAATTATCCTGTTTGGAATTCTTACTTCTTCTTAAATCTGTAAATATATATTTTTTTCAAGAAATTTTGACTATTCTTTTTTTTTTAAAGATTGGCACCTGAGTTAACATCTGCTGCCAATCTTTTTTCTTCTCCCCAAAGCCCCCCAGTACATAGTTGTATATTCTAGTTGTAGGTCCCTCTGGTTCTGCTATGTGGGACTCTGCCTCAGCATGGCCTGACGAGTGGTGCCATGTTCATGCCAAGGACCTTAACTGGTAAAACCCTGGGCTGCTGAAGCAGAGCGCGCAAACTTAACCACTTGGCCATGGGGCTGGTCCCTGACTTATTTCTTAAGCTATTATTTCCGTATTGTTTCTTCTCTCCTTCACAGACTTCAATTACATTTATGTTAAACTTTCTCATGGAGTTACATGTGGCTTTTACGTTCTTTTCTATATGACTCAACTGTCTGGATATTTTCTATTGATCTATGTTCTAGTTTACAAGTCCTATCTTTTCCTGTATTTAATCTGTTTGAAACCCATTTATTGAGTTGTTAATTTCAGTCACATAATTTCCAGTTGAGTCTTCTAATAGATTTCATTTCTCTTAAGAAGTTCTGCAGCTGATTATCCATGTTTATATAATATCTATATCTATGATTATACTAATCACAATTATGTTAAAGTTCATATAAAATAACACCAATAACTATGAGTACGTTTCTATTATACATTTTATTTCTCTTACTTTTTAGTCATTTGATCCTACTCTTAGCTTTTCTGGTAAATTTTTATTAAATGACTCACATCACATAAGAAAAACTGTAATAATACTTTGAAGCTCTGGCTGACATTATCTTCTTACATTCAAGTATTACTTTTTTATGGCAGGCAGTTACAACAGGGGAAGATAAAGTTAATTGTGTCTGGCATTGGGCTTGTTCTAAGCTGGTTTCAGAGTGTGAGAGAGTGTGAGTGTGTGAGTGTGAGAGTGTGTGTGTGTGTCTGATGGTCAGTCTATAACCAGCATGCTTATTCCTGGGCTGGAGTCCTTCTGTTTATAGGACCCCTTTTGTTTGGTGGACTCTGAATTTCTATTTGCATCTCTCAGGTCCCATGAAACGGAGACTGCTGAAAGTTCTCGTTTGCTTTATAACCTTGTACATGATGCTTTCTACTTGGTTTTTAGCTTCTCAGTCTTAAGCCACTTAATCTAACTGCTCTGAGAAAGAAAATTTGGGAAGGAGAAATATACCTAACATCTGTTGAGTAACTACAATGATCCAGGCAGATTTTGTAATTACATTATTTGAACTTCATAGCCTATGAAATACACAGCATTATCCCCGTGTTCCCGATGAAAAGTCTGAAGCACAGAGAAATGAAGAAACAAGACACAGTTACACAGTTGGTAAATTAGCGGAGTAAAGACTCCACCCCACTCTTTATGTTATCAGGGCTTATGCTTAGAAATGTCAAACTTAAAAATTAGCAAAATTTCCAAGATCAAAGCTGGTGGTGTTTAATTTTAATAACCAATATACATATTGTATTTTACCTGGCACTAACAGCACTCAGTAAATAATTTAAAATAAATCATATAGCATCTTACTATTCCATGGTTTTGTTTTCCTTTTGTTTATAGAGTTTTATTATGTACACTTCTTTTAATAGTACACAAGCAATTTGGAGCCAGGATGGCTGGGCAAATAAATAGAATTACTGGTCAGTGACAGGGTATGATTTGAAAATTTCAAGTAAGTTTCCCTTACCATAAGCATTTTTACCACTGACCTTTTCCTGTGGCTAGAATTCCACAATTCAAAATCTTCCTTATTTTTTTCTAAGTTTTTCATTTCTGAAAAGGGTAGAATACAACCTCTTTCACCTAAAACAGTTAGCAAAGCTTGACAATTTATTTATTTAATTATTTATGGGTTTTTAAAATTAATATTATGGTAGATTAGAACCTTGTGAGATTTCAGTTGTACATTATTGTTAGTCATGTTGTGGGTACACCACTTCCCCCTTTGTGCCCTCCCCCCACCCCCCCTTCTCCCTGGTAATCACCAATCAGTTCTCTTTGTCTATATGTTAACTTCCACTCATTAACTTCCACCTATGAGTGGAGTCATATAGAGTTCGTCTTTCTCTGTCTGGCTTATTTCGCTTAACATAATACCCTCGAGGTCCATCCATGTTGCTGCGAATGGGCCAATTTTGTCCTTTTCTATGGCTGAGTAGCATTCCATTGTGCATATATACCATATCTTCTTTATCTAATCATCAGTTTCTGGGCATTTAGGTTGGTTCCACATCTTGGCTATTGTAAATAATGCTGCAATGAACATAGGGGTGCAAGGGACTCTTGGGATTTCTGATTTCAGGTTCTTAGGATAGATACCCAGTAATGGGATGGCTGGGTCATAGGGTATTTCTATTTTTAACTTTTTGAGAAATCTCCATACTGTTTTCCATAGTGGGTGTACCAGTTTGCATTCCCACCAACAGTGTATGAGGGTTCCTTTTTCTCCACAACCTCTCCAACATTTGTCGCTCTTGGTTTTGGATGTTTTTGCCAATCTAATGGGTGTAAGGTGATATCTTAGTGTAGTTTTGATTTGCATTTCCCTGATGATTAGCGATGATGAACATCTTTTCATGTGTCTATTGGCCATACTTATATCTTCTTTTGAGAAATGTCTGTTCATGTCCTCTGTCCATTTTTTGATCGGGTTGTTTGTTTTTCTGTTGTTAAGCTGTGTGAGTTCTTTGTATATTATGGAGATTAACCCTTTGTTGGATAAGTGGCTTGTAAATATTTTTTCCCAATTAGTGGGCTGTTTGTTTGTTTCAATCCTGTTTTCCCTTGCCTTGAAGAAGCTCTTTAGTCTGATGAAGTCCCAATTGTTTATTCTTTCTACTGTTTCCCTCAACTGAGGAGTTATAGTGTCCGAAAAGATTCTTTTGAAACTGATGTCAAAGAGTGTACTGCCTATATTCTCTTCTAGAAGACTTATTGTTTCAGGCCTAATCTTTAGGTCTTTGATCCATTTTGAGTTTATTTTGGTGTGTGGTGAAAAAGAATGGTCAATTTTCAATCTTTTGTATGTGGCTGTCCAGTTTTCCCAGCACCATTTGTTGAAGAGACTTTCTTTTCTCCAATGTAGGCCTTCCAGTCCTTTGTCGAAGATTAGCTGTCCATAGATGTGTGGTTTTATCTCTGGGCTTTCAATTCTGTTCCACTGATCTGTGGACCTGTTTTTGTACCAGTACCATGCTGTTTTGATCACTGTAGCTTTGTAGTATGTTTTGAAATCGGGGATTGTGATGCCTCCGGCTTTGTTTTTCTTGCTCAGGATTGCTTTAGCAATTCATGGTCTTTTGTTGCCCCATATGAATTTTAGGATTCTTTGTTCAATTTCTGTAAAGAACGTCCTTGGGATTCTGATTGGGATAGCATTGAATCTGTAGATTGCTTTAGGTAGTATGGACATTTTAACTATGTTTATTCTTCCAATCCATGTGCATGGAATGTCTTTCCATCTCTTTATGTCGTCCTCAATTTCTTTCAAGAAAGTCTTGTAGATTTCATTGAATAAATCCTTCACTTCCTTGGTTAAATTTACCCCAAGGTATTTTATTCTTTTCGTTGCGATTGAGAATGGGATTGAGTTCTTGAGTTCTTTTCTGATAGTTCATTGTTAGTGTATAGAAATGCTACTGATTTATATATGTTGATTTTATACCCTGCTACTTTGCTGTAGTTGTTGATTGTTTCTAATAGTTTTTCTATGGATTCTTTGGGGTTTTCTATATATAAGATCATGTCGTCTGCAAACAGCGAGAGTTTTACTTCTTCATTACCTATTTGGATTCCTTTCATTTCTTTTTCCTGCCGAATTGTTCTGGCCAACACCTCCAGTACTATGTTGACTAGGAGTGGTGAAAGTGGGCACCCTTGTCTTGTTCCTGTCCTCAGAGGGATGGCTTTCAGTTTTTGTCCATTGAATATGATGTTGCCTGTGGGTTTGTCATATATGGCCTTTATTATGTTGAGGCACTTTCCTTCTATACCCATTTTATTGAGGTTTTTTATCATAAATGGATGTTGGATCTTGTCGAATGCTTTCTCTGCATCCATTGAGATGATCATGTGGTTTTTGTTTCTCATTTTGTTAATGTAGTGTATCACGTTGATTGATTTGTGGATGTTGAACCATCCCTGTGTCCCTGGTATAAATCCCACTTGGTCATGGTGTATAATCTTTTTGATGTATTGCTGTATTCGGTTTGCCAGAATTTTGTTGAGGATTTTTGCATCTATGTTCATCAGTGATATCGGCCTGTAGTTCTCCTTCTTTGTGTTGTCCTTGTCGGGTTTGGGGATCAGAGTGATGTTGGCTTCATAGAATGTGTTAGGGAGTACTCCATCTTCTGGAATAGTTTGAGAAGGATAGGTATGAATTCTTCTTTGAATGTTTGGTAGAATTCTCCAGAGAAGCCGTCTGGTCCTGGACTCTTATTTTTGGGGAGGTTTTTGATTACTGTTTCTATTTCCTTACTTGTGATTGGCCTATTCAGATTCTCCCTTTCTTCCTGATTCAGTTTGGGGAGGTTGTAGGAGTCTAGGAATTTGTCCATTTCTTCTAGGTTGTTCAATTTGTTGGCATATAGTTTTTCATAGTATTCTCTTATGATCCCTTGTATTTCATTGGTATCTGTTGTGATTTCTCCTCTCTCATTCCTAATTTTATTTATTTGAGATTTCTCTCTTCTTTTCTTGGTGAGTCTGGCCAAGGGTTTGTCGATTTTGTTAATTTTTTCGAAGAACCAACTCTTTGTTTCATTGATCCTTTCTACTGTCTTTTTTGTTTCAATATTGTTTATTTCTGCTCTTATTTTTATTATTTCCCTCCTTCTACTGACTCTGGGCTTTGTTTGTTCTTCTTTTTCTAATTCTGTTAGGTGTCGTTTGAGGTTGCTTATGTGAGCTTTTTCTTGTTTAGTGAGGTGAGCCTGTATTGCAATGAATTTCCCTCTTAGGACTGCTTTTGCTGCATCCCAAATGATTTGGTATGTCATGTTCTCATTTTCATTTGTCTCCAGATAATATTTGATTTCTTCTTTAATTTCTTCAATAATCCATTGTTTGTTCAGAAGCGTGTTTAGTCTCCACATTTTTGCACCTTTCTCTGCTTTTCTCTTGTAGTTGATTTCTAGTTTCATAGCATTATGATCAGAAAAGATGCTTGATATTATTTCAACTCTCTTGTATTTATTGATGCTTGCTTTGTTTCCCAAAATATGGTCAATCCTTGAGAATGTTCCATGTGCACTTGAGAAGAATGTGTAACCTGCTGTTTTTGGATGAAGAGTTCTATATATATCTATTAAGTCCATCTGGTCTAATTTTTCATTTAATTCTATTATTTCCTTGTTGATTTTCTGTCTGGATGTTCTGTCCATTGGTGTTAATGGTGTGTTGAGGTCCCCTATAATTATTGTATTGTTGTTGATGTCTTCTTTTAGTTCTGTTAAGAGTTGCTTTACAGATTTTGGTGCTCCTGTGTTGGGCGCGTATATATTTATAAGTGTTATGTCTTCTTGGTGGAGAGTCCCTTTGATCATTATATACTGTCCCTCTTTGTCTTTCTTTATCTGTTTTGCTTTGAAGTCTACTTTGTCTGATATTAGTATAGCAACACCTGCTTTCTTTTGTTCATTATTAGCTTGGAGTATTGTTCTCCATCCCTTCACTCTGAGTCTGTGTTTGTCTTTGGGGCTGAGGTGTGTTTCCTGGAGGCAGCATATAGTTGGGTCTTGTTCTTTGATCCATGCTGCCACTCTGTGTCTTTTGATTGGGGAGTTCAATCCATTTACATTTAGAGTGATTATTGAGATGTGGGGGCCTACTGTTGCCATTTTATGTCTTGTTTTCCGGTTTTCTTCAATTTCCTTTGTTTCTCGTCCCATGGTTTAATCTGTTCTGATGAAGAGCTGCTACTCTCTGTTGTTGTCCTTCTACTTATCTCCTCTGCTCTTGGTTTTGTAGCCCCTTTCCTTTTTTGATTTTTCAGGAATGAGGGTTTTCCTGAGGATTTCCTGAAGAGGAGGTTTTGTGGCAATGAACTCCCTTAATTTTTGTTTATCTGGGAAAGTTTTTATTTCTCCATCATATTTGAAGGATATTTTCGCTGGGTAGAGAATTCTGTAAGTTTTTGTCCTTCAGATTTTTGAATATATCATTCCACTCTCTTCTAGCCTGTAAAGTTTCTGCTGAGAAATCTGCTGATAGCCTGATGGTGGTTCCTTTGTAGGTTAATTTCTTCTGCCTGGCTGCCCTTAGTATTTTCTCCTTGTCGTTGACTTTTGCTAGCTTCACTACTATATGCCGTGGGGTTGGTCTTCTTGCATTGATAAAGTTTGGAGATCTATTGACTTCTGTCACATCAAGTTCCATCTCTCTCACCAGATTTGGAAAGTTCTCAGCCATTATTTCTTTGAATAGGCTTTCTGCCCCTTTCTCCTTTTCTTCTCCCTCTGGTATACCTATAATCCTTACGTTGTCTGATAATTCTCGGAGAGTTTCTTCATTTCTTTTTAGTCTTACTTCTCTCTCCTCTTCTGCCTGCAGCATTTCTATATTCCCATCTTCCAAACTGCTAATTCTTTCCTCCATATTATCTACCCTACTGCTCAGTGCATCTAGATTTTTCTTAATCTCCTCTATTGTGTTTTTCATTTCCAGTATTTCTGTTTGGTTCTTCTCTATAGTATCAAACTCTTTTGTGACATAGCTCCTGAACTCATTGAGTTGTCTATCTGAATTCTCTTTTAACTCATTGAGTATTTTAATGATGGCTGTTTTGAAGTCATCATTTAGGTTATATATTTCATTTTCTTTGGGATTGTTTTCTGTGTATTTGTTATTTTCCTTCTGTTCTGGAGATTTAATGTATTTTTTCATATTGCTTGATGTTGTAGATTTGTGCCTCCACATAGAGATAGAGTTTAGTTACTCCTTCCACTTGTTTCTGCTGGTGTGCTGGGGGAGCAGCTGTTTATACTGCACCAACCAGGAACCCCATCAGCTGTTGCTAACTGGGCCTGGTCCCCTCCTCGTAGTCACAGTGGTCCTGTGGGTTCCCTCTTCTGCCATGGGGGCCGTCACGGGGGGGCTTCAGGCTGCTGATGCCTACTGTTGCAGACCACCTAGATGTGCTCCCTCCTTGGGGTCTGCAATGGTGTTATAGGATTTTCCAGCGGCCAGGGGTAGGATCACTTATATTTGCCGCTCCGTCACTGTCGGCACCCGCAAAATCTCACTTGTCCACTATGGGTCACAGCAGAGCTATTGGCATCTTTCTACAGTCTGTGGTTATCTCACCTAGCTATGCTACTTTTGTCCCGGGGTCTTCCAGCCTTGTGGCTGCCGGATGGGTGCTCTCTACTAGTGCTGTGCAGAGGCTTTCACTGAAGCTGCTGTGAGACTGTAGGGTTTCCCCCTAGGCTACGGAGCCGGGTCACTGGAACTCCACCCAGCCCCAGTCCTGTCCCCCAGGATCTCGGGGAGCCCTTTGCCCTGTCTGGGGTATAGCCAGAGACCTTGATTTCAGTGGTAGCTGGCCGGCTGCTGCTCTGCTTGATACTCTCCTCTCTGGGACCCTCCCGGTGTTGTGGGTGCTGGGAAGGCCCTCTCTGCTAATGGCAGACAAAGAGTTTTGTCTGCTGCCTGGGCGGAACTCCGGAGCTTCCCCCCCGGGCCATGGAGCCGGCCACTGGAGCTCCACCCAGTCCCAGTCCTCTCCGAGGAGATCTCTGGCAGTCCCGAGCCCTGCTGGGCAGGCAGCGGCAGCTGGTGGGCTGCCACGCTGCTTGGGATTCTCTCCGGGACCTTCCCAGCATTGTGAATGCTGGGTGGGGCCCCTCCACTAATGGCAGACAGAGAGTTTCGTCTGCTGCCTGGGTGGAACTCTGGAGCTTCCCCCCCGGTCCGCAGAGCCTGCTGCTGGAGCTCTCCCCAGCCCCAGTCCTCTCCGAGATCTCCGGCAATCCCATGCCCTGCCGGGCAGGCAGTGGCAGCTGGGGGGCCGCTGCACCCTCTGGGATTCTCTCTGGGACCCTCCGGGCGCCGTGGACGCCAAGTGGGGCCTCCCCGCCAATGGTGTAGCGAGGCTCTCCCCGCGGACTCAGGTGTGTAACTCTGGAGCTTCCCTCTGAGTTTAGGAGTAATTGCGGGGGACTTAGGTAGGGCTCTGGTCACCTGTTTCCACCGTCGCTCCTCTGGTGTGTGCTCCCTCCTGCCCTAGGTGTGTGTTGACGTTCTGGGGGCATCCGTTGGTAGACAGCTGCTTGCAGGTACTAGGCTGTTCGGTTAGGGTTGGAGAGTTTTCACCTATCTCCACCTCCTCCCGGAGGGAAGTCCGTCTGCCTTCCGATGTATAGCCGCGTGGGTCTCTCAGACGTCCTGAAATGCTATATGGATATCCTTTGTTAAGCGATGAATGTCCAAATAATTGTAGACTTGACGGGGGAGAGACAAAGAGGACTACTCACGGCGCCATCTTGGATCTTCCCTTGACAATTTATTTTTAAATCATGTTCACAAGCACCAGAAAGCTACTAAGGCAGCCAGAACTTGAGAGGCCAGGATGTTGGAGAGAAGGAAGCGCATGAAGTAACATTTTGAGCTTCATTTCCTCTCCAGGCACTTACTGACTCAGAAGAATTACAGGTCTAAAACCTCAAAAGGCAAGCACAAAGCAATGGCCAAAAGGCTGACACACTGGGCTTGTAATAGTCTTACTGGTCCAGGGAATTAAAATGTGAAATATTAGGGCTACAAAACCTTGAGGACCCAAGGTCATGAAGAAATGGGAAACACATTGAAGTGAGATCCTCAATCTGTGCCACCTTATGTTCTTGAGGTTCTTAACATTGTTACACAGATATAGGAAGGGAAACCCACTCTTACATATTCCCTTTGCAGGAGGAAAGAGGTGGTTGCCATCTTGTGCACAGCTCCTCACCCACTGGAAGAATAACATTCTATACACGGAAGGATCCACAGATCAAGTAAAAATTCCTAATCATGTTCCCATTCTAGGAGGCAGCTTTCTGGATTCTGTGAAAGCAGCTGCAGGGTTGGCATTTACCCTAACTCCACTCCAGACACGAAGACGCTAGAGTTTAAAACTTCATACTTAAGTAAACTGCAGTCTCAGAACACTCAGCTACTAATAGTTACACTTATAATCCTTCCTTGAACAACTGGTGGGATCCTACAGTGTTCATTAGAAACCTCCAGAGGAGTTTTCACAAATCTATTTAGGAATTCTCTTCAAATATTCACATACTCTCTCTCAAAATTTTATTTAAGCAAAAACATCTCATGCTGCAATTTTAGCTCCTGCCTCTGGTTCTGTTTTCAGAAGGAATGGAAAAATACATGTCCCATACTCTGTGAATAATTGTATTTCTACATAGAGTGAGACCTTAATTAGCTATTCTCTTTGGGAATGAAGTTCCCACAAACTAACTCATTCATGTTCATTTGTATTTTATACAAACATATCTATTATATAAAGATAATTTGTACTTCTCAAAAAATTTCAGAAAGCAAAGCTGCCTATGTTTGCAGCTGCAATATAGTTTCTATTAATCAGGACCAAATGAAGGTAAATAAGATTCCTCATGAGATATTGTGAAATCTGGGGGAATCTATCTATTTTCTGTCTCTTTTTCTTTTTTCCGTCCACATGGATTGGTCTGAGATACGAAGTTGTGACAGAAACTGTTTCCCTTTTTCTCCTGGGCACACTGTTGGGTTACACTTCCAAGCCACCCTTGGAGCTAGGTGTGGTCATGTGATTAAGTTCAGACCAATGAAATATGGATAACAGTTTATTTATCCCACTGCCAGGCATGGCCCATAAAATTCCCAAATGATCCTCAACTCTTTTTCCTCATAAATAGAGAGAGGAGTTAAATAGAGAAAGGACTGGAATCTTAAGACAGAGGCAGCCTGAGTCCCTGATGGACGATGGATGGAGTTGGAAGGCTGCCAACAAGCACCACTCACAGTGGATTGTGAAATGAATGAGAAATACGTACACCTTTGTCGTGCTAGGCCTTTGGCAACTTGGAATTTTTGTTACAGAAGTTAGTCAGCTAACAGGAGCCAGGATCTCTAGGTTATGAAGAGCATATTTACTCTCTGGAAATAGACTGTCTGGGTTCAGATCACGGCTCTGCCACCTATACTAGTTATGGGACTCTGGGAAACTCCCCAAGGATTCTGGTTCCTGAATGAGTGTGGGGACGGCTGCTGGACTGGAATGAACTCCTGCATTGGAATGGGAAATGAAGAAGAAATCAACATCGATTGCATTAAGCCACTGAGAGTTCTGAAGCTGTTTCTTACACTTTGACTAAATCAGAAGGCAGTGAATACATGAAAGCTGTCAAGGTATGGATGCCTTCAAGAAAGGGTAGCATTCAAGGTTTGGAAATATCCAGAGAGGAGGCTATTAATAATCCACCAGTTTTCTTTATCATGAATATAATTTGGGCATATTGGGTTTGCCAGGGCCACACACTGACTCTCTTTTCCTTGTCCTTTTCCCTCCTCCCAGGGATGTTCACGCTGCATCCTGAATGGCCTCTGCTGCTTTCTTAAATACATCTGTTCTCCACCCCCATCAAAAAACTAATGACCAAACTGATGAAACTCATTCACACAGAGTGTAGCTTTAATCATGCATTAGTATTTTTAAGCCTCTCAGCTTAAAGGATGGAGTTCCCTCCCTTTTCAAGTAAATAGGTGGAAGATTTTTTTATGACTACAAGCTGGCTGGAAAGCAGATTCAAAGGCAATTTGGGGACATTTGGGGTGGGGGTGGGGAGCACGTCTGCCATGGCAGATGCCCCTCATTCTCAGAGGAGCTGTTGTACAGAGGACCTAACCTGATTTCCTTCCTCCTCCTAGGATCCCTGCCAGCCCCAACCTCTCAGCATCTATAGAGACATGCTCTCCTTCCAGCCCTTCATTTAATCTCTTTCCTTCTCGGGGATAGCTTGGTCCTGATCTCTCTAATCTTAAACCGACTCTTTCTTTGCCTTTCCATAACACTGGTCCTGTGTTTCTGACAAATGTTGTTTTCAAGCACACTAGATACCTTTTAAGCATTTTCTAGTTGGGTAAACCGTATGCTACTTAAATTCTTGCTGACTCAGTTTTCTCATCTGACAATGGTATTATGTGTTTAATTGTGTCCTCCCTCCAAAAATTCATATGTTGAAATCCTAACCCCCAGTGCCCCAGAATGCAACCTTATTTGGAAATAAGGTCATTCGTTACACATGTAATTAGTTAAAATGGGGTCATAGGGTGGGCCCTAATCCAATATGACTGGTCCTAAAAGGGGGAAATTTGGATACAAACCCACACGCACAGGAGAATACCGTGTGAAGACCAAGGCAGAGACCTACAAGCCAAGGAATGCCAAAGATTGCCAGCAAACCACCAGAAGCTACAGTGAGACATGAACAGCTTTTTCCCTCACAGCTCTGAGAAGGAACCAACCCTGCTGACACCTTGATCTCTAACACTTCTAACCTCCAGAACCATGAGAACTGCGAGTCAATAAATTTCTGCTGCTTAAGCCAGCCAGTTTGTGGTACTTTTTTACAGAAGCCCTAGCAAACTAATTCAAATATCTATGTAATTGGGCTGTTTTGAGGATTTCAAGAGGCAATACTTGCGGTGCTCAAAGCACAGTGTCTAGCACACAACAAGTACTCAATAAACATCAGCTGTTACAGCTACTTCTACTACTACTTATTTACTGAACATTTCATCTGTCAATTGCATCATCTATGTTCTGGAGTGCAGCCCTATTCTGCCTGCACTATTTCCATCCCTGCCCTTGAAGCTTCTGATTAAAAAATCTATTATGGGGGCTGGTTTGGTGGTGTAGTAGTTAAGTTTGCACACCGTGCCTCAGCAGCCCAGGATTCATGAGTTTGGATCCTGGGCATGGACCTAGCACCACTCGTCAAGCCATGCTGTGGCGGCATTCCACATAACATAGAGGAAGGCTGGCACAGATGTTAGTTCAGCAACAATCTTCCTCAAGCAAAAAGAGGAAGATTGGCAACAAATGCTAGCTTGGGGCCAATCTTCCTCACACACACACAAAATCTATTATGTTGGAACCCATCTTCTTGATTAGCAAAGTGTTGCTACATGCAATGAACAATATTAATTGATCTTTCAGACTTTGAGTTAAATGAGCCTTGATTTTTTTTAATGGGTCTTAATGCCTTAATTTTTTAATCATGCCTATAGTGGCCAAGACAGGCTGAGTCCTTTAGTAATAGAATCCACAATCTGACATGGTATCAGCAGGAGCCAACACTCTAACGGGATAATCAGGAATACCATGTGGGCTATTTATTTCTTGTGGGCTCTGCCAAATCCAGTATTTGCCCTTCTCTGTGCCCTCAGAGGCTGATCCATGTGGACCACTTGGCCCAGACTCCCTTGGTGACCAGTGTTCGGGTAGGGGGTGGGGGCATTGGCCCCCAGGGGAGGCATTGGCAGATGACGTGAGGGACAGAGATGACACAGGTCGGGTCTTTCTTTCCTTCTCCCTCCCTGCTTTGGGACTTTGTCTCTGGGGGAAGCTGCATCCCTCCATGATCCCAGCACCTGGAAAAACACTTGCACTGCTTGTCCCCTTAGGCCTTGGGATAGTAAAGGTTTCCTCCTGTTCCTAGTCCCTGGGGGCCTCACCACCTTTTATTTGTTTCCTTAACCCTGTCCACACCTCTGTAGGTATCCCTTGCATTGAAGTCTCTTCATTTGAACCACCTGGGGTGAATTCTCTTTCTTATCTGTACCCTGACGGATTCATTCTTGAAGTTAGAAGTGGTCCCTGAGGCAGATCCTGAGGCAAGGATTGAGTGCAAGGAGTTTATCCGGGGAGTACACAGACCACTGTCAGGGAAGTAGGGAAGTGATATGGGTCAATTAAGGGTGAGCTAGTTAGCCAATTACAATGGTGTGTGACTGAGGCTTGATCCTGCTGGGGAATGCTGAGAAACGGTGTAAGACACATGTCTCAGAATCATCTCACCTAAGGGGCGAAGGAGCTGTCCCCTCCTCAGAGATGCGTGGGTGGAGAGCTACTCCCCGGAGTGTTATTCACCAGAACGGCCAGCCTCTCTTGTCCCCAGGCTGTACAGCCTTGCTCAGGATGGAAAGGAGAGCCCTCAGCCCCAGAGCCACACAAACTGGCAGCTGGGAGCAAACAGCTGGCTCAGTGTTGTACACAGGTGGTGCTCAGGGACCAGCTAGTGCACACCCCATGTCTGCATGTTTTTCCTTCTAGACATACTGCCAAGCCTCTAATTTTAGGCATGCTTCAGTCACATCATCCTTCCTGGATATTATCGAATGACACTTCTACCTGTGGTTTACTATTTCTCATCTCACTTGTAAACTGCTTCTCCTCCCCAATCGTGCTTCCTTACGCTTTTCTTTACTGGATTTTATTCTGACAACTTCCAATTTTACCGTGTCATTTAGAATTCTGATTTCCTCTATTACACACTGAAAATGTTACTTTACACGATGCTCATCATCCGAGAGCTACTCTGGATATTTCTCAGGTCAGGGTTTCCCCGGGTTTCATGTATTTCAAAAGCAAGGGCCAGACATATAAGTAGATGGTGATTAATTTCAAATGCTGTAAACTGTGGCTCCAGACATGGCCAGGCACATTTTTTGGGTCACTAAGGTGGGTTCACTTATCCATTCAATTGGCATTTATGCTGTGTCCACCACACACCCTGCATTGAGAATATATTGATGCATGTCATGTCTTTGTCCTCACGAGCAGTCAGACAAATAAATAGGTAATTGAAGTAGAGTGTGGCACGTGCTTGGATGAAGAGCCGCTTGGGGAGGAGTGTGTGCCTGATTACCCATTCCAGAATCGAGGGTTGGATCAACAAAGTCTCTGAGCTGAGATGGGGTGGGAAGAGGCGGATTGGGGATGCTGGTAGGGGTAGGGGCTGGGATAAGGATGTTCCAAATATTTAAACACATACCAAAATGAGAGAGAGCCTGGTGTCTTGTGAGGGGTGGAAGTAGTCTAAAACTGGCTGGAGCACAGCCATGACAGAAACTGAGAGCAAGGCCGGAGAAAGATGCGGAGTTAGCAGAGGGCAGGCTTTGTTGCCTTCCTGCTTCCAAACTCGACTTCCTCTGAGAGCCCCACAGAGCCAAAGCGAAATGTCTTCCTTCAAACAAATTCTGCTTTTCTCCCACATGCACTGTGCGTCATTTAGGAGATGGCAGAGCATTGTCTTTGAACTTGGTCAGCTTCTTCAAAGGGGAGATGAGACTATTCCAAGGCCTTTAGGAACATAGGGGAGATGCCTGTGTGTTCATCTGATTGCTAATGAACCCTGACTCAGGTTGTCCTGCTTCTGCTGGCTGCTCACCTGTCCTGGGCAGGTGCAGGGCTCTCCTGTGTGGGGCTTCTACCCCAGTGCTGACAGCACCCTTGTCTGCCCAGCAATGGGCCCTTGCTCTTATTCTCCTGGCAAAGCCAGGTGCAGGCAAAGTCTGGCAAACACCGGGTAATTCCTCCCAGCACACCGGGAGCCTGAGCACAGAACAGGAATGAGGAGTGAGTCAGGGGTACCTACACATTTCAACCTGGGATCCCAATCTCAGTTTCCTTATCAGCAACAAAACCACCCAGGGTTGTTGTTAAATGTGTTGTTTTATGAAAGCAATTTTGCCCAGCAAAAATGAATGCTATCTACATTTCAACTAGTCAGTTTTTCTAGTCAGTCCTCAAAGTGACGGTTACCAAGTGGTGCAAGCCTCAATTGGGTATAAAGTACAGCTGTATCACTCTAGACGCAGATGCAGCCCCATCCCTGCAGGTGCGGTGACAACGTGGATTCAGTCCCATCGTTGTAGATGCGTGTTCTGAATCATTAGAAAATAGTTCCCTCAGACTAGCAACTTCACTTACATCTAAGTGATATTTCAAACTGTTCCCAAAGAACCACAAGCTTCTATTGCCTTTGTTTCTTATAATTAAGGTCTGTATGAACATGTGTCTCCTCAGGTACTGCTTCATTTGTTTTCTGAGTCAGGAGGTGTCACTGCTCTGTAAACGCCCTCCCCGCCAGAGAAGCCGTGGGAGGTTCTGTCTGCCACATCCCCGTCCTCAAAGCGCTTCAGAAAGCGGAGGAAATCAGGATACAGGGGAAATTCACCAGGCGTTCGCTTCCTTTCATTCCGTGGCCAGCCTAATTATCTACTCAGCCAAATACCAATTACCTGAAATCAGTGTTACATTGAAGTTCAGCAGCAGATGGACACTCAATTGATTTCAAACAGACTCTTAATTGTCTCTCCTTCTTTACGCCTCTTCTTCCTTTGTGGCTACATCCGGCAGTCTAACTCTCACTTGGGTTCCCTAACCTCCCCTGCAACTTCACCAAACCAACAATTATTCCTTTCCCCAGCCTTCATGCTTCAAGCGATTAATGATTTGGAACCTAGCAATGAAACCTCCAAAAAGCAAGGGACATCCTGCAAATCGACTTGCAGAAAGCTATCTTTAGTAACTTGAACTAGATAAATGGATTATTCAGATTCTAAGTCTTTATCCGAAAGACTTTTTGATCTCTTGTATCCCATAATAGTTATTTTGGGGTTTGAAGTACACTGGAATTCAGAGTGAGAGGAATAGTTTAACAGCCAAATCTCTCTTCGGTATCTCTGTGAACTCATGTGTAGCCACACATATGTGCATATTTATAGTCATGTATAGAGATAACTAGAACACATCTGAGCTTCTAGGACATTTCTATGGTTACATGACTGCCAAACTGGCCTGCGGGCAGTAAGAGCTTACAGGAAACTTTATATGCACGTGGCCACAGATAAAATTCTTTTTTGAGGAAAAGATGCTGTCCTCCTGATTTTTGAAAAAACACATTCAACTCTACCCTCAAAAAACTGTCCCCTTGGCCCAGTGAGTCATCCAAAAGTATCATATAAATAGGTGGCTATTTATAAATGACTCGCTTAGGTCAATTGATAGAAAAACTGTAAGTAGATCTGCTCCTGGTCAGAAGGACAAAGGAGAGCTGTGCTCATGGGAGGAGGAATCAAAATGGCAGCCAGAGCAGTGTGGAGGGCAGGGCAACAATGGGATAACACGTGAAACACTGCCACCTGGGGGTTTGTAGTGACTCTCAATAGTGTGGACCTCTAATTCTGAAAGAGAATTACCCTCTGATCAAACACAAAGTTGGTATGGCATATCATGTCATTTTTGAAAGAAAAAGTATGTTGTCTTAGGTTGGGTTGCCCCAGGAGGCAGACTTTGGGACAAGGATCTGAGTGTAAGTAGTTTATCTGCAAGGTAGTCCCAGGAAGCAATGGTAGGGAAGTAGGGAAATGATTCAGGGAAAGGAAAGCCACCAACGCAAGCTGGTGTAATGAGCAAGTTACTGCTGTGGGCAGCTGGGTCTCAATCCTGCTGGGAGCTCTGGAAGACAGTGTAAAGGTGTTTCAGAGTTGTCCCAGTCCTGTCCTCTACATCCCACCCAGGAGCTAGGAAGCTGCAGTATATATCCACCAACTCTTGTCCATCACCAGCTGAGAGACGCTCCCAAGGGTATTAGTTCTTCACCATTTCTGTCTTCCCCTCAATTGGAGGCTGGGCAGCCAGAGAAAGCCACTAGGATATAGGCAGGGCAACAACAGCATCTGTGTGTCTTACAGCTGCCTCACAGAAACATATGGTCAGACATGCCTAAGAAGAGATGCACTTGTAGATGTTTCAAATGCAGGGGTCCCTAAGTTACCAAGAGAAAAGCCATAGTTACAAAACTTAGATAACATATGTACCAAAAGATGGATGCACTTGATTACCGAGGACACTCAGATGGTAGTGGGAGAGACTGAGGAAAGGAAGCGTAAGGGTGAAGAAGAAATGTTTTCCTCGAGTTAGGTCATCCAAAAGGCCTTAGGAAACTCTGTCACCAAAATCATAGACTTTATAGAAAGAAAAGGACCTATGACCACTTTCTCAATCACCCATATAATCAGTAACGTAGACTGAATGGCCCGAATTTCACAGGGTTTAAATGGGAAACACACCTTCTTTTTCTATAATCACTCTAAATAGGCTCTTTTGCATGGACCTCTTTTCCTCGCTCTGGACAAAAATTTGCGAAGACACCATAGATTTCTGGTCACTCTCAGTTATAAGGACTGTCTAATTTTAATAACTAACACTCATATATCAACTCACAAGTCTTATTCTGTTATTTATAAGGAAAAGAAAAATGAAATCACAAGCATATGCCTTCTTGTATTCTTTATATCCAAAGAAAACTGCCATTATTTCATTACAGAACACATGTCCTCTCAAGAGTATTCAGTCTGCAATTTAAGATATTATATGTTTATAAACACTTTAATTTGAGGTCATTAGTTTTAACCTTCGACTTAAAACAACAATGACTTGTTTCCAAAAGATTTGACAGGTGATCACAAATCTCAGTTGTGCCTTACCTTGAAATGGGGCTGCTATAGCCCCTCTCTCCAAAAGCCTCTAAGATTGCTAAGCCTACCTTGCTACGCAGAATCAAGTTCAAATCCACGTGCAAAGAGATCACTGAACCTGCCCAGGTACACACATCACTCATTGTTCAACATTCTCCCTTCCAGAGAATTCACATTTAGTAATTGCTCACTCTAATACAGTTCTTGACCAGATTTCAAAAATTTCACATAAAATAGCCAGATAGCTGGACCTGTTTCGTTACTGAACACAAACACAGGTTCATTTACCCACCACACAAGAGGGGGCCAAAAAACTGGAATGCCAGGCTTGTGGCAAGAAAAGAGATTTATTTCAGGTGACATCAGCCAGGAGATGGGAGTAAGCACTTAGTTCCATCTCCCTGAAAGATGGGAGACAAGGGGTTTTAAAGGTTGTGAGGAATGTGACTACGTGCAGGGAGCGAGGTGGTGAGATAAGGGAATCTGTAGGTGAGTGTCCTTGGTTGTCTGCTTCCATGATGGATTCCAGCACCAGGAAGTCAAGGAGTTGGAGTCTGGAAACGTTTTTTTTTGATATTTCCTGGACATCAGTTTTTCTGCAGTAAACTTCAAGGACCAGTAATTAGCCAAGACTTTAGTGAGGCCACCCGAGTTTTAACAATTTGTAACTTCCATGTGCATTGTGAGCGAGGGAGGTCAGTGCTCCAATCTCAACACAGTTTCCTGCATATGTGAAGCTCAGGGATACAAAGAAACTGATATTTACATATTAATGTAACCAAAGAAGCAAGGAAAGAGGACAGGTTTTGGTTTTAACTCCATACATGCTGGGGCTAACGTAGGGAAACCGCTCCCAGGGCCAGTATCAGCCTCACCAGCATTGCTTCTAACTTGACATTAACGTCAAAAAATACTAAAACCACATTCATTGTGTGAACACAATGAGAAGGTTAAAGATCACTGTGGCATTCACCTTCCTAAATTACTTGTTTGGATTATCTCTTCCATACTAAAATGCAAATACACTTCCGAAACAAGATTCAGGAGTGTTAAGAATCCATCTTAAGGGTCAATCATAATTTTATTTCAATTGACAGTTGGGCTATGTTTTATTCCATGGATATAGTTCCATAAAACATGATTTAAATTAAAGTAGTTGATACTGAAGGAATTTCAACTGTCAGCGATTTTTTGAAGTAGCTGATTCATCTTCATTCACTATTTTTAGAAAAAAACCACTGGAAATTAATTATAACCTCAGTTCTTACATACTCATGATGCCTCTTTATACAGTTGTAAAATATACATTAAAACTTTAGAAATGCATTAATTATGGCATTTTAAAAGATTCAGGTGTAGTAATGACAAAGCTCGAAAAACAGAGAGGCTAGATGTCCTCCTAGAAAGAGCGAGAGTTTTGCATGGTCAATACCAGCCTAGCAGCTGGGTAAACCTGACAGACAAGTACTGGATTAGTTCTTCATTCACAAAAAAGGGAAATACCCTTACTCTCCCCCTTTCCCAACCAACACACAAACTCGCAAAACAAAGTCTGTCTCACAGGCTTACTAAGAGAATTAAATAAAATCAAGTATATAAGTTGACTAAGACGGGAGCAATGCTAGTTCCTCCCTCACTAGCAAATCGTGGATCAATATTATAACATATTTCTACCTTATTCTATGTACCGTGCAATCTGAGTGAATTAACGTCTGGTTCTATGAATGACAAGTCATTTATGATGAGAGTATGCAACTGACCATTTTTGAAGATAATTGATATTCCTTTTTCAGAAAAGGAATAAAAGCCTCATTCTTTGTTAATCTGAATTATTCTTGATAATCTAAGAGTGGGATAGGACCTTTCATTTAAAGTGATGCACGGAAACACAGTATGGCAAGGATAAATTGATTTGATTTTTAATTCCTCAAAATGAGGAAGTCAATGCAGAAGTGAGAATTTGATTAATCATAGTAGCAAATTTCTCTCCCTCTTCCTCTCTACTTCCATTCTTTCTCTATCCATCTCTCATTTACTTCTCCCTGTATTTCCATCTTACCCTCCCTCCCTCACATACACAAACACACACACACAATGTGGAATCTTAATAAAACCAAAGAACAGTAATTATGGTCATTTCTACCTCAAAGGGGCATATAACACATTAAATTAGTGTAAACTTGTCAGTAATACAGCATTTCAAAGTAGTCATGCACAGATATTTTACTATATTGCAATCATACAGTTATATACTAAAACCAAAAGTGCATTTGAGCAAATGAGTCTTGAGTCATATAATTTTTAGTCCATTAGTACTTTATAAAAACATGCATTAAGACCAACTTCCTACTGGTGAAGAATATATTAATACAGTCATAAAGGCTTTTGAATAAGCTGTGTTGAACATATTTTCTAAAATAAGGCCTCTATATAATTTATCATTTCAACCTAATGCAAATAACAGGATGACAGCTGCATAAATTTATGATTGTAATAAATCTCTGGAATCATATAGGAATTTTTAAATCCCATGATCTATAGAACATGCCTGTCATCACGGTCCTTTTTTTTTTTTTTTTTTTAAGGTTTTTTAGGACAAGTTGAAACATATAAGATCTCTATTATCTATATGACATCTAATTGAATATAGAATGTAGTACTTAAACTTTTAAGGTTCTGTAATTCAGTGGTTATACTTTTTATTTTAAATGATATGTTTTTAGTGAAAAATTTAAGATAAATAAAATGGATTGATAGTTCTAAAAATCTCATTACATGAAGCAATTTCAGTGTCAACTGCAACCTATAGTTTTAAGTTGTGGGAAACAGCTATGACTATGCGCGTGTGCACAAGCATATGTGGGTATTTTAAAGAGGTAGGGTACTTTGTTGGGGGGGGTCATGGAGGTTTGACTTTGTATTTCCTTTTCTTGCTTTTTGTTAAAGTAAACATTTTCTCGAACAATAGCTACATACAAAAAAGTGCACAAATCACAAGGGTACAAGATAATCAATTTTCACAAAGAAAACACATTCCTGAAACCACAGTGCAGATCAAGGAAAAAAGTACCAGAAATCTCCCTCAAGGTGTGCCCGAATCATGAACTCCACCAAAGATAAACCATTACCCTGACTTCTCCCACCAGAGATTGGTTCTGCTTGATTTTGAACTTCATATTCATAGAATCACACAGCATGTATTCTTTTAGGTCAAGTGTCTTTGATTCAACATTTTGTCTGTAAGATTTATTCATGTTGTATGCCACATTCTTTCTCCCGTAGTACTACAGTACTCCATTGTATAGTTATACAATTTATTAGTTCATTCTAAAGTTGATGGACATTTGGGTGGTTTCTCATTTGGAGTTATCAGAAATAATGCAGCCATGAATGTTTTAGTACTTGTCTTTTGGTGAACACGCGTGTGATGCATTACTGTTAGGTATACACATACCCAGGAGTGGAATTGCTGGACCAAGGTTATGTGTATATTTGGCTTTCGTAGATGGTTCCAATCAGCTTTCTAAAGTGGTTACACAATTTACACTCCCACCAGCAGCTGACGAGTTGCTCACATACTCATTCATATTTGTAATTGTCAGTCGTTTTCATTAGAGCCGTTCTGGTGGGTGCGCAGTGGCATCTTATGGTGGTTTTATTTTGCATTTCCCTAATGACTAATGAGTTTGAACATCTTTCATATGCATCGGCCATTTGGATATCCTCTTTAGTGAAAGATGTGTTCAAGTCCCTTGTCCATATGCCCATTAGATTCTCTCCCTTTTCTTACTCATTTGATGGAGTTCTTTTAAATTCTAGATAAAAGTCCTTTGTTGAATATACGTATTGAAATATTTTCTTGTATTCTGATTTTCTTTTTTACTCTCTTAATAATGCTTTTGATGAACACATGTACTTAATGATAATTAGTCCAGTTTAGATATTTTTACAGTCTGTCTATTACTTTCTGCATCCTGTTTTAAAAATCATTGCTTCCACCAAGGTCATGAATATATTCTCCTAAAGTTAGATTTACAATCTATCTGTAACTGATTTATGTGTATTGCAATTGGGATCCAAACGGATCCAAAGAAGGGAAGTTCAGTGGCCTTTACAGCCTTTCCTTCTTAAGGAGAGCATTTCTTAGCAACTCCAAGGAACGAAAGAAAAATCAGGAGAAACTGATCCGACAACCACGTTAATTAAGGTGTGGAAATGGTCAAGCAGTTACTGAATCTTCTAGTGAATATTATCTTGTTAACTGTTATTCAAAACAAACTGAATAAAAAGGGTAATGTTAAAAACTATACCATTTATTTACAAAGAAAGCACAATACCTTCTTTCCCTCTGTTGGTAACTCTTAAATTTAAAATTATTCCAAATCCTATAACAAAATAAAACAGAAAAGCCCCAAACCTTCAACATACACATTTAGTAAAGATTCATAGATCAGTGTTGTCTGGTAGAAGTATGATGCAAGCCACATATGTTAATTTTAAATTTCCTGCTAGTCACATTAAAAATAAAAAAGACCAGCTGAAATTAATTTTAACAATATATTTTATTTAATGTAAAAGATCCAAAATATTTCCATTTAGACATGTGGCACTAGTCACATTTCAAGAGCTCAACAGCCACACATGGCTAGAGGCTACCATTTTGGGCTATCCAGCCATAGATATTTATATGATTATAATGGCCTCCTTCACAAATATTATAATTTACACATCCACAGATCAACCAATTTTATATTCATATTATAGCCACATATTTAAAGAATAACCGTGGTTCTCAACAGGTAGTTTCTGGACTGTCAGCACAGTCATCACCTGGGATTGTTAGAAATGCAGATTCGCAGCCCCATCTCAGAGTTTCTGAATCAGAATCTTTAGGGGCAGGTCCAACAATCTGTGTTTCTGTGATTTTTTTTTTTTTTTCCGAGGAAGATTAGCCCTGAGCTAACATCTGCTGCTAATCCTCCTCTTTTTGCTGAGGATGACTGGCCCTGAGCTAACATCCATGCCCATCTTCCTCTGTTTTATATGTGGGATGCTTACCACAGCATGGCTTGCCAAGCTGTGCCATGTCCACACCCAGGATCCGAACCAGTGAACCCCAGGCCGCCGAAGCAGAACGTGCGCACTTAACTGCTGCGCCACTGGGCTGGCCCGTTTCTGTGATTTTAAAGTGTGCTCCAGAACCCTGGGAATAACAGGGTTATTTCTGTTTTATACAATGATATTAACTCTGTATTACAACATTATAAATATACTGTCTTGTCTGAAGCAGAAGCATTTTTAGGGGAGTGTAACCTCATAGTCAGGTTATCATCTCTCATATTCCAAACGAGAACTCTTGTGGCTTGACAAATGGTCTGTTACCTTCTGCAACAGACATGCGGGAGAAAGTTTCTTTTTTATTTGCTGATGATTCCCAATTGCCAGAGGCATCTATTAAATTTGCAGCAGAAGCAAAGACTTGGGCCCACACAGTAATAATCAGAGCAAGGAAATTGTATTATACAGAAAAGCAAATAACTACTTTCCCCTTATTAGCTCTGTATGAATAAAGTGAATATATAAAGAGGTGCTTGAAGAACCTTTATTTGTTTAAATATTCATTTCTTTGGCTTGGGATATATGATCTTGGAAGACCCAATTTTATTAAATGAATGTCACCTCAGAGCCAGAGAGCCTTCCCCAGGTTTTTCACTGTGATGTCCCCATCCCATAGCACAGTGCCAGGTAGCTAGTAGGTTCCGAATAAACGTTTGTGGAATGAAGGGGAGGAAGCCCTCTCCATGTCTCAGATTCTGGTTTAGGAGGATCAGTTAGCTAAATTGCTAGAGTTTCCTTATCATTTTAACATAAATGAGCTGAATCATTCTGTTTTCTTCTTTCAAATACATTCCCCTTCTTTCCAAAGGACTTCTTGCCATCTAAAAGTTTCATACAGAGGAAATGCAGATTTGGGGGGTTTTTTTTTTGAGGAAGATTAGCCCTGAGCTACCTACTGCCAATCCTCCTTTTTTCTGCTGAGGAAGACTGGCCCTGAACTAACATCCATGCCCATCTTCCTCTACCTCATATGTGGGACACCTACCACAGCATGGCTTTTGCCAAGCAGTGCCATGTCCACACCCAGAATCCGAACCGGTGAACGCCAGGCTGCCGACTAGTGGAACGTGCGAACTTAACGCTGCGCCACCCAGCCAGCGGCGGAAACACAGATTTTAAGGGAAGTTCTAAAATAGATTAGAATGTAAACTCCATAAGGGTAAGGAGCTCGTTTGGTTCACTGCCGAACCCCTAGCATTTAGAACACTGCCCATGATATTACTGATGCTCAATAAATATGTGTTGAAAGAATAAATTTTACCCTTGAAAAAACATTTTTATAGCCCTCTTCTCTCTCCCTTCTACACACAGCCATGAAAACCCATCCATTTTTGTGTTTACCCAGGCTGCTCTACTTGCCTAGAATGCCATCCACCCTGCTTTCTCCACATTTACTGAGATCCACTAGTCTTCTGGACCCAATTAAAGTCTTCCCCTCCCAGAAATGCTCCCCAGAAAAGTCAAGGTTGCCCGAGTCCCCATAGTCATGTCTAAGTCTCCAAACCTCTACCTGACTGAATCCAACACTTGCTAACAAGATGCCTTTCATTTATTCTTTTCATATCATTGCATTTCACGAGCTTTCTCTTGCCATATAGACTCTGGCTTCTTAAACGCCAGAACTATAGTATACACTTAGGTTTTTGTTTGTAATTTTCCCCATACTAGCTTAGTGCTTAAAACATACTAGATATAATCATGACCTGACTTAAAGAGGAAGCTTTTAAACAATATTATTTGGTCCAGAACAGTCCCCGTTTACTACTGTTATCCTGGCATAACTATTAACAGCTCTCCTTTTTTACTCTCAAACCAGTCCTGGTTTGGACAATAAATTATGTTCTCTCAAGTTATGGTCAACATTGATACAATAAAACATTGGCCATAAAGTGTCTTCAAGTTTTTGACAATAAGCCATGATGTTAGGACTGTTTGACTACTGTGATGAATTTGACCCACGCAATGCCTTTGCTAGTTACTATCTTTATTTATTCGAATTTGTAAAAGAAAAAAAAAATCATACAGGGAGGCAAGTGTGATAGTTGGCTTGATTAATCTTCTCAGAACCTTCAACATACTGCTTGGAAAGCTCCCTGAGGAAAAAGCAGCATAAACCCTCAGCTACATGCTCTCTTACTCTGTACTTTTAAAGCCTTTGTACGTGTATGATTTCCTTTGATATTCACAACACTTTTCCTAAGTAGATCAGGCTGGTAGATACTGGTATTCCTATTTCACAAATAAAGAGAATGACTCCATGGAGTTAATACCATTTGGCTAGCCAGAAAGAGAGACGAGTTAGAATAAAACTTAGCATTTTATATTATAACTCTACATCTCCTTTGCCCCCATTAAAATACATGCTCTTTAGTCATCTTTCCACACCTTTCCCTTTCAATAAAAATGAAAACAGTAGTCGCAAGAATCAAAAAGTACATCATCCAAAGAATGTTTAAGACATGACATATGCTTTCTAAGCCACAGGGGTAATAGCAGTCAGAACTTCCACTCATCTCACACCTCACACTTTCTTAGGGTGCCTCTCATTTTCTTTCATACCAAACTTATGGAACAGACAAACTAGGTGTTTTCACTTTGATTCACTCTGCAGTCAGAGAGGTTTTACGATGTGAGCTCAAGACTGCACTGCAGCCTGGAAGGGATACAGCTGAAAATGACTGAGGTCACCTGGTTCCCAAGCTGGGTACCTCTGGTTTTGCCAAATGAAAATTCCATTGAATTAAATGCCAAATGGAACTTACTTTAATGAGATTTAACTTGCCTTTAAAATTGAAAAAAAAAGAACCAACATACTAATTGGGAGTTGACACAAAGACCACTTTCTAATTTTTCCTATCTTTCTTACATTACAGATGAGCAAGTTAAGTACTTTATAAAGATTCTGGGTTCTTTCATATTTTGAGTATCGTGTAGATACAAATGAAACTTTCAATTAGGAACAAAGGCTTTAGGAATGCAGGCGAGAGCATCAGCCACAAGCTATGACAACACAACACCCTTCTCTGCATCCCTTTACTTCAACCAGGCCTCGGGCTCCTGCATTTCATGCCACATAAGCAACAAGCTGCAATCCACAACCTACACATGGGTTTGGAGCACACAAGCTCGACTGTCATCAGAAGCCCTTGCATGCTTATGGGCTCAGCGTGTGCTCCCACTTCTTCAGTTACTCCTTTGGTTTCTACCACAGACTCTCTCTCCTTGGCCCACTTTCTGCCCTGAAGAGAAGATGACAAATAAAACAGGCTGGGAGCTCTTTTAGGTTCTTCCCAATTGCCTCCTGTTGGGGTACACTTAACCAGTTCCTGGGGCATGAGAAACAATCTGACGGTAACACAAATTTAGAGTAGCAGAGAAACAGACTGGGGCATGCATTTCCTTCCCATAAGTCTATTCCTTAGGAAACTTTAAAGAAATCGCAAGCTTGTGAGTGAAGGTGGGAGGGTTATTCTGCTATGTATTTTTTAAAATGTGCAGCGACCAGGATGACAGGATCAGTGGACGCAAAAGTAATGCCCCCAGAAGTGTCACTCCTTCAAGCTTAGTAGGTTTTACAGAAAACTCTAAATTTCTATGATGGCTAAAAGAACACGTATTTTTACAGGTGGGGAACCCAGAGGACTTGGAAAAACTGGACCACCATGCCACCTGGGGAAGCAGATTGCCCTCACGTCTACACACATGTACTTGCCACAGAGACATCGCATGCTGGAGAGGAATGGGAAGGATTAGCTTCAAGCACCCAGTCCTCTCACACCAGTGGAGACAGGGATACCTGAAACTCTCCTTCAAATCACCCAGAGGTCATCCCTCAGCTGCAAAACCAGAGAGTTAGCTCAATGGAGCAACCAGTGCTGCCATTTAGTTATTTCCTTTTTACTGCACATAGAATGCAGAAATCTCAACTGTTTATAGCCACAAAACCACTCCCTGGCTCATGAGATAGACCTTACCAGCCCCCTAGAAGGCTCCTGTGTGTCCTCCAGAGTTCTATCACTATAAACTAGTTTTTTGAGTTCTATCACCATAGATTAGATTTGCCTGTTCTTGAACTCCATGTAAATGGAATCGCATATACATCCTTTTTTGTGTCTGGCTTCTTTTGCCCAAGATAATATCTGTGAGATTCATCCATGTTGTTGTGTATGTCAATAGCGTATTCTTTTTACTGATGCACTGTATTCCACTGAATGAATAAACAAGATTTGTTTATCTGTCTTTTGTTGTTGAACATTTGGCTTGTTTCCAGTTTTGGACTATTATGAATAGATTCGTTATGCACTAATTTTCCTTGGGTATGTACTTAGGGGCTATGGCTGCATCACAGCATAGCTTTGTTGAGATTCTGAGTTGCTTCCATGTTTTCTTGTTACACACACACACACAATCTCTGCATGTGTGTAGCTTTAGTTGATACAGTATGTACTAGGCTTTTAAGTTTTACTAGAAGGAAAAAATCCCAAGCAGAAAAACAAGCAAGAAAAAGCCATAAATAAAAAGACCAAAAAGTTATTTTCCTTGGCACAAAATAATCAAATTGCCATGCAGATAAGATTTACTTTTTGAAACTAGTCAATCTCAAGCTACACACTGCTTATTCCAACTTGTCTGCAGGCTAGATTCAGTTGGTAGGATGCCTACAAACATGTTTTGTTTCCCTGAACAATCAGATTCTTTGTTGTTGGCATATTTTTGTTTCTCATAAGCCAATGTTTAAGAACCGGGAGATTTCATATCAGAAGACTCCAGCTTTCAAGTTTCCTCTAAAGAATTGGAATATCTGGTAGGCCTGAGCCCACATTCCCATAGGGCAATAACAGCTTGGAGTTAAGTAGAGGCCACTGTACTTAGAAGGGCAGAGGTTTCCCCGTTTGCACAGTGCCCATCACCACTTACTCTTTCTTAGAACAGCTGGTCTTTGCAGACATGAGAACCCTGCTCCCCCCACGACCTGTCAGTCAAGTTCATTCACATTTCTCTGATTTAGAGTACAGCGATTTGGCAATTCCAAAGATAAGAGTGTTCTAGACAGTTAAAAATCATTTTACATATCAAATTTTGGGATGTGTGGAAATCTTTCTAAACAGTACTATATACTGTTTCCAAGAAATGGCTGAAAGAAGGGGGACAGCTCAGCGTGTTGAATGTGTGTGTTAAAGGTCTAAGAGGGGATGCCTGGAGAGGAGAAGCAGCTGAGCTCGCTTCTTCTGCCTAGAGAAGCTTCACTCAGGATACACGCCCACAGGCCCAGCCTTCTGATCAACATTTGTTAACCATGAGAGCAGGATATTTGACAACGGATGAGAAAAACAGCCCCTCTGATCCATTCAATTAAATACTTCCTGGACTAAACTCAGTTCCATTATGACTGGTGCACTGGATAGCTGAAAATTGCATTGAGTCATTTTCATGCTGCCAAGATGTTAGTGGGGAGCCAAAGTTATTTCATTTTGGTAGCGTGTAGTCTAGATAATCTGAAGGATCCTTATGCTAAAATGTAAATATATCCTTGATACATTTATAAAATGATAAATTTTGCTAAGCTCATTAGATAGTAAAGAAATATCTTGGGACCCCCAACCCCCCGGGCCCTAACAAAAAAATAAATGGCAGAGAAATGAAACTAGAGAAACGACATAGAGAGTAAACCAATGAAGAAGGCAGGCGAGTCCTAAGGGAACACGGCAATAACAACACTGATCTGCAAACCAAGCCGCAGGCCTTTCAAAAAGCAAAGCAGAGCAGTTAAGCCTGAGAGACAGAACCTAGAACGGAGCTTTGGCTCAAGTTGTCCCTGACCCCTAGAGGAAGCGAAGCAACACTCTCCATAGAAAAACACCCCTCATTTAGGCGCTAAGGATTCCCACATATTAACATCAATAATCAAATATTACCTATCACACAAGGAGAAACATCATCAAGAATACCGGTTAACAAAATAACAAACTGGTTTTCCACACCCATTGTACTTTATGTATGAGAATTAGCAGGTAAATACAAAATAACTGTAGAAAGGGTAAAGACAATTAAAAGTGGAACAGAGATGAGCATGAATTGACTGCCATAATTCCTTTGCCGTCTGTGAACTGGTTTAGATGTGGGAACTTGGTAAGGGAGCATGATATTCCACAGTTATATTCTCTTGAATTTTTTTTTTTCCTGATTATCCAAACTGTGCAGCAGCCCAGTCAGCCGTCCAATTATTTTGTCCCAAAGATTTCCAGGTTTTCTTAACCACTGTCAGATCCCTGTGGTTCAAGGCACCCTGACAGGCACTGTAGTTTTGCTACCTATTATGGGAGTTACATCTGCCTTGCTGCTAACAGTAAGTCATGCTACTCGGTCTCTCCTGTTCTGGATCCCATCATCCCAGCAATACCAGGAAGCTCAACTCCTAGACAGCTTCTCCAAACATCAACCCAACCCATAGATGACGGTCTTCAGAGAGCTTCTCAAAGGTGGCAGTACCCCTCTCCAGAGAATACCTTATTGTCTTTGTGTCCTCTGGGCCCTCTTAGTCAGTTAGGAACATACTCAAGTGATAGGTTCTCAGATTGCATCTAAAACTATCTTAACATCCATTCTAACATCCCTCATCCCTGAGCCATCTGACCCTTTATCAAGACTGTGTCAAAGAAGTTATGAAATTTCCTCCACATTTGCTACAGGCTATCATAGCACGCAGGCTTCAAAGAACCATCCGAGAAAACTATCAGGATCAGCTTCAAGTGTCCCTGAAAAATGACTGAAGCTTGAGTTATGAGTGAGTGCCCCTAGATCAACAAATGCTCCCTGATGCAGCTTTACATTCCACCCTCCCCCACAGACTTACAGTCCACTCCCACGGGGGTTTCCTTGGTTCTGGTGGCACATGTTGACCAGGTACATCACTTTTTCAGTGGGTAGGCTACTTCTTCCTGGACAAGGGCTGACACTTCTCTGCTGAGACCATATTCTAGTTGCCAGCTTGGAGGCAATGAGGAATGGCAGAGAAAGATTTTAAGGAGAACAAGAATCATCTTATGAGGAGCCTGCTTCAGGTAAGATGCCTACACAGCCATTGGGTGGGGGGGGGGGGCTGTTCTTCTCTGTCAAGGGAGAAGGGCTTGCTCCTGTCTTCCAAGATTGTTTGGGGGAAGTTAGGGGTTCAGGGTTCTCAAGCTCAGGCACCCCAGTGAATGCAACCTAGGTCTCGGCATTCTGGGCAGGGCCCTGAGTTTGAAACAGGAGACCTAATGAAGCTGCGTGTTTAGTCTCCTTTGCAGCTCTGCCAACCTGATAGTCAGATCCTGGGCCTGAATTTCATCACAGTCTGCCCCACGATGCGAGAGGTAAGTCTCCATAAGGCTGCCAGAGATGCCCTCTGGCTTCCAGAGCATGCCTAAGTTGGCCATTAACTACCCTCAACCTAACAGTTTTTGGCATGTCAAATGTAGTCCCCCTACTCCACCACCCGTATAATCCTCATCGCTCTAACGTTCATTGTGTGCTGCAGCTACTAGATCTCACAACACTTGACGCTTCACCGAAGTCTTATCTCAGATTAGCACAGGGATTGTGATGCTGCTGCATACCAGGATTCATTTTCATTCCAATTTACCACAAAAAAAGGTGGTCCCCATTGCTTTCAGACAGATTAGTAATCCAATTCCAAAACCCTATCCATAGGGTATCCTCTCTACAACCACTTGTTTTAGCTTAGTTTTCCTAGGAAATTACCCTGAGACAAGCATTAACTGCTAAAGCTTTAAGTGGGATATGCAAACCCAAGGTAGGAGAGAGAAGAGAAAAGAAATGAGGCAGAGAAGGACAGGAAGCAAGACAAGGTGACATGTCACTGTTCTGGCCACTGCATTCCCACGAACCATGGCAAACACAGCTAGGAGCCCAGCAAACACATCTGCTAAGTGACATAGGATGCCTCTAAACAGGCTGTACAGGGACATAGGCTTTGGAATAGCCCCTCAGAGAGAGAAATGGGGAAGGAATTTATCTGCCTTGCTTCCTTCTCTCTCCCACAGAAGCAAGCTTTTAAGGATCTAGGTCAGCGGTTCTCAGCCAGGTACAATTTTGTTCCCCAGGGTGACATTTGACTAGATAGTTTAACATCTACAGACATTCTTTTCTTGTCACAACTGAGAGGAGCTATTGGCATTTAGTGCGTAGAGGCCAAGCGTAATGGTAAATACTATAATGCACAGGACAGGCCCCCACAACAATTATTCAGTCCAAACTGTCATTAGTGCTACTGTTGACAAATCATGTTCTAGGTGATGGTAAAGCCAAAAGAATCTGAAGAGGTGCATAAGATGTGCCTGACAAAATAATCAACAGAAAAACAAGAGACAAGGAAGGCATTTCACAGAAGAGAAAATACAAATGGAGAACAAAACAAGAAAAGATACTGAACCTCATTAGTAATCAGGGAACTCAAATCATGGCAAGATACCATTTCACACTCAACTGAGTGGCAAAAATTAAGATATTGAGAACATGAAGCATGGGGAGAATGGGTCTCAAGGGGAAGTCTCATTTGCTGCTGGCTGGGAGTATAAATTGCTACCATCTCTTTGGGAAAGAGTTTAGTATTATGTTGTGAGGTTGAACACGTATGTATTTAAGGTAACCACGCATCCCAGCTTGCCTGAGACTGCTCTGGTTTTAGCAGGGAAAATCCTGCATCCTGGGAAAGCCCTCAGTTCCAGGCAAACTGTGACGACTGGTCACCTATCTATCTTACATCCTAGCAATCCACTCCTATGTATGTAGCCCTGAAACCCTCTTGCATATGCACCAGGAGATACATAAGGAATGATCATAGTATTATTTTCATAATAGCACAAAATCAAAGTAGAAATGTCAACCTACAAGAGAATAAGTAATCTGTGATATATTCACACAATGTAATATTTAGCTGTGAAAATGAACTACAGCAACATGTAACATGGGTAGATCTTAGAAACTCAAATGTTCAATGAAATGGGCAAATCCATAGACTATATGAGTATGAGATCATTATTACAGAGCTCAAAAGGAAGAAAAAATTAACATTGCACAGGGATATAGTCACGTTTGGTCCTTTTTAAATTTAAAACAAGGGAATGGCTAAAGTGTAGAAACAAATTTAGGATAGTGGTTACCTCTGGAGAGGACATGGGGATATGGAACAGGGAGACACTCTGCTCCCCAAAGAAAAATAAATTAACTAAACAATTACTAGGTCACCAGAGAATATTCATGGGACACTGTATTTTTGCTGTCAGTTTTAACTATGTTATTTATTTTCCTTTGACTATGTTATTTTCTGTTTACTTTTTTCTTTTTTTAGGAAAAAAATTCATCTTATCTCTTTTTCTAGAAATAGGGAGCAAAGAATCACCAACATATTTGGGAGAGAAGAATGAATGTAATACATTCCCCAAGCCAACAATAGTGGGTATTTTGGCCCTGGGTTCTGCATTTATGGTCTTGCCAGCATTTATTTCCACAGTCATGTTCCCATTCTGCCTCCAAGGAGCTAGTGATGCTAACAGCAGCCGGTTAAGTCTCACACTGAAATTTGCTGCACCTGGTGACTTGGGAGAGTGTCGTGCTTAAAATACAAGCCCAGGAGAACAATAAAAGTTGCTTAGGAAAACTGTAGAATAAGGTTTCTATTTAGTTTACACAATTCAGTCTCAGAGTGAAGAAATCCATCAACTGAAAATGACTATTTCACACACACACCCCAAAGGAAACACACATGCACAGATCTCTATATAAATACACCCCTCTTGTCAATGGGGACCAACTGCCACATAGAAACCTGCCCCAGAAACTTGGCCTTGTGGCAGTCCAGAGCCTTGAAATTTCAGTTTGGGACCATAATCCCAAAATTCTTCATTAGTTTCCACAAAAACCCACTTACTATGCTTAGCACACTTATGAAAGGGGCAGCAAAGAAAGATTTCATCACATAATCTGCATCATTGCAGCACCTCCTTGAAGGCACAAACAGTCTTATGTTGAAAAATTCTTACATTCAGGCCAGGCCTATTCACAATTCACATTTTTCTACAAGCTCCCATCAAGGTATTTCCTTTCTTCCTCCCTCCCTCCCCTCCTTGTGGAAATAAATACAAATCCTACAAATCATTTCATAAGACAAAATCGTATTTTTTCCACCACATTTCTATAGCAATCTGTCCACCCACCCACTATCCATTCATTCATTTACCTGACTTTGCTCGTCTTCCCATGTGCTTATCATTTTTTCATAAACATAATCTTCCTGCAAGATAACTTTTAGTCTCCTGAATTTCTGGTACATTTACATATTTCTAGTCTTTAATTCTGCTCTCTCTCATGGTGCCTGCCTCTTCTCTTTCCCTCACCACTATATGCTTTCATGCCCAAGTCATCTGACAGAGTCAAGGGGCACCATGTTTCTATGTCTTTGAACACATATCATCCTCTTTGCCTTAAATTCGCTTCCTCCTTGATTTGGCTGGGGAAGCCCTACACACCATGTAAGCTTTAATCCAGACGTTTCTTTTCTTGGTAGACTATAACCTGGATCTTCCCCTTCCTGTGTCAGTGCCCTTTTGCAATGTGACTCTGAAGCTCCTCTCACCAAGAGGTGAAGTCTATTTCCACATCTCAGAATTTAGGCTGGCCTTGTTGCATTGGCCTATATAACAGAACAGAAATGATTGTTCTGAGCCTAGGCCTCAAGAAGCCTTGTACACTTTCATTCAATCTTAAACCTTTCTCAGCCACCATGTGAATAAGCCTGGGCTAGACTGCTGGAGAACTGAGTTTCCCCAGTTATATCTAACCAATTCCCAGATATGTGAGTGAAGCTATCTTCAACAATCCACCCCCTGGCCAACCTGTCAGCTGTTTGCAGATAAATGAGTGAACCCAGCTAAGATCAGCCAAACCTAACCCAGATCAGCATAATTCCTCAACTCACCCATAGACCCATAATACACACTTATTGTTTCAAGCCACTAAATTATGGGGTTGTTATGCAACAACAAAGGATACTCTCTTTTCTGATCCTATTTAATAGCTGCAACATATCCCCATTATACCTCTTATAACAGTACATACTTTGTCTCTCTTTTCCACAAACAAGCGAACTCCTGGAGAATAGAGGCAACTTTTGCTTTGTATCCCAAAATCTAAATTGTGCCTGACAACTTTTCAATAAATAGGAGTCAGAAAAATGTCAATGATTTATTAGTTAATTAAGGATTACAATGATGTTCAAGGGATGGTTTTGGAGGCAAATCAGAGTTTAGAATCCCAACTCCATTTCCTATGTGTGATACTTCAAAGAATTTGGTTAACCTTGCTCTATCTGCTCATCCATAACCTGAAGACTAGAATAACATACATGATGCAGGATTGTGGTGATAAGATTCTCACCCCCGCTTTGGTCCACATATGCGGTAGGCCACAAATGCCAGGGAGTTACACACCCCACTTCCACCCAGGGGGGGCAGCCCTCAACCAAGGCAGATGGGGGAAGGTGGCTATATGCCCTAATTCCCTTGCCCTTGGTTAGGATAAATCCAAGGTATGTTTTATGCTGTATCCCAGAATTACCTAACGGGATCATGCACCTCTTGGTCACAGCAGTGACAAGCCACCTTTCCTGTCATTCTTCTATTTCCTGTCTCACAACCCCACTCCCCTAGAAAGTCTGGCATCACCTCCCAAATAAACACTAGTATCCAAATTTTTTGTCTCACCACCGGATTCTAGGGAAATCAACCCAAAACACTATGACTCTTTCTGTTTTATTTTATCCTTATTGCTTCAGAATCTAATTATTTTTCCCAGGAACTGTGACCTCCATTTGAAAGCACAGCCTTTGAATCATCTCTCCAGCTAATCAAAGAGTTATATCCAATCCAGTGGATGACAAAACCAAACACAGGACGTGATGTACCACCTTGAGGTCTTCTCTGATGTCTTCATCATGGCTCAATTCTCTGAGGACAGGGTTAACTTGCAATTGATCTTGGGTAGCTCTGTGCTCATCTTAAATGGCACCTGGAAGCATAGTATTGAATCTTGGCCAAGACAGAGGTGAAATGTACTACCTAGTGATTTACAACATGCTGTTAAGTCTGAAACTCCCCCAGAGGCATCCTGTACCAGCTTGTCTATGTCGTTTATTGAAACTATATGGATTGGCAGTTTGCACCTGTTTACCTGTTCACAAATCCTGCTTTTATCTACCTGAGCTTTGGGATATAAAATACCCCTCAGTAAGCTTGAGACTTGGCTCCCCTAAGACCAAGGTGTCACACATGTATCTTGGGGGTTCACAATCAGAAGACGAAGTACATTCTGTGTGATGGAGAAAGGACCGTGGGAACTGTACCTGGAATCTCGGTCCTCTCTGATGCTTGATGGCCTTTCTTTCTCCTGCTGTATCTGATCCTTTGCTTTTATCACAGTCTTACATGCATATACCTTGTGGAGTCTCAAGAGTCTTTTCAATCACCCGACATGGCATAATTGCTGCACTGAGGCTGTTTTCTGACAACCAAAGCCTTTTGAGAAGGATCTGGTGTGAAGGAAGGAAAGGTTCCCACAGCATCCCATTTTGGAAACATCTCAGAAAGTTACGAGTATTGGAAAGCTGGGCTCTGTACTTTGCTGAGCTCCTAAAATACTGTTTGACTGAGTTAACATGAAAATTCTCTGAACACAGACTTTGAGGTTGGTCCATGCTCCCACAGTAGCTGTTGGCTTCTTCAATCTTGGACCTGCCTGCCAATGTCACTGCATAATTCTTCATCCTCTCACCCACCCTGTGGGGTTTTGCACAGTGGTCACACACTCAAGACATGAAGCCCTTACTGCGAACAGCATTAGTTTCTCTGGGAAACATTGCTTAAATCCACATATTCTTGTCTTTTAAAAACACCAGTTTTAAGTTGCATTTTACTTTTCCCCCTCAATGTTCCACCTAGGAATAATCCAGCATGGAAGTTAGTCTTGAAGTCATGCTTGACTGACCTAAGCCACCAGTCCTTAAAAAACTCATAGGTTTCTTATCTAAAAGGGCAGCCTTCATGCAGGCTACCTCTCCGTGGTCCGAGTAACAACATTCTCAGAAGTCAGGAACCATGCAGGGAGCAGAAGAGAATTTGCAAAACTGTCTGGAAGGCTCAAATCTCCTAGTGTTACAAGATAACCTGCCTAGAACACGAGATTTCAGGGCAGAATTTTCTTTTCAAAATTTGATACCAAACTCTAAGTTTTAGAAAACACAAACATGCACATCATAAGCTGTTCTTTGAAACAGCAAAATAAATTACCATTTGACTATTGTATATTCCAACACAAACAAGCAGCGTATCTTTCACATGGAAATTAGATTTATTTGGGGGGATTTATAAACAGCATAGGCAGTCATCTCATTTAATCCAGCTGAAGCAGATCCAAACTATATTTTAAATCCAACGATCCCCAATGCCATGTCCCTAGGCCAACTTACTATCATCTCTTGCCTAGGTGACAGCACCGTTTTCCACTGTTACTGAGCTCTAATAAAGCAGAAAAATGTGAAATATAATATAAATTCACTCCTCTGCTAATGATTATCCAATGGTTTCTGTCTTTGTTGGAGTAAAATCAAGACACCTTCTTCCTGTCTAAAGGCTCTCCTACATCATGTTTCTCCAAACGCCCTCCCAAAGTGATACAGACCCGCTTTCCCAGCCTTGAACATATCCATCAGATCCTGGTTTGCAGCTCATGCAAGGTCCTAGCTTCAAACCTTTACTCAGCTGGCTCTTTTCTATCACTCCACTCCCAGCTCAAAATTCTGAGTGGTCTGCTCTGACACCCAAACTGAAGCAGTCCCTTAATCACCCTTCATCTCATTAGCCTGTTTACCATGTTCATAAACATTATTAACGGCTGCCAGTTTCTTTTGCGTTTACTTACTTAGCTCCTCCCAGTAGAATGCCAGCTCCTTCACGGCCATACACTTGCCCCTCACTTTTCCCCCACTATCATATCCCTAGTGCCTAGAACAGTTTGTAGCCATGCAGAAGTCACCCAACGAATATGTGTTCAATAAAAAAGGTCCTTTTCTGCTTTTTTACTATCACATAATTTAAAATAAAATTTAAAGGGCAAAACCATAATGTCATTTATTCCCCTACCTTTTTATGATGGCTGTGGATGAATTAGACTCCAGAGGAGTGTGGCTATTTCTGTTCTGCAACTTTTCGTTGGAGTGCTTCAGTGTTCTTCATTTTTCCTCAGTGTTCATGTTGGCAAGAGGTGGAAGCATTTTGCCACAGTGTATTTCTGGAACAACATGGTAGCAACATGAGTCAGAACCCCACCAACAATATGCTCTGTTTAAAAATAAACATATAAGCTCATTTACTTCACATTCTCCTACATGCTGTACATCCTTCCTTTACTGTTTCAAACATTTTCTCAGGCATGCTGCTACTGATCTGTATATTATTACCTGGATACCCCCAGGCAGTGTTACACTCCCCTTAGCACCTTGCCTACATCTGTCACAGCTCCTTCTCTACTCACTCCTCTGTGAGTCCATCTCTTCAATAGATGGTGAGCCCTCTAGGGAGAGAAATGGTGCCTTTGGGCCCTGAAACTCTGGAGTTTAGTACAGTTGATTCTCATTATTTGCAGGAGTTATGTCCTATGAAGTTGCCACAAACACTGAATTAGTGAATGCTGAACCATTGGTCCTAGGGGAAATACAGGATTAGGTTTCTGCTAGTCTCTGGTCCCAACATTTTCATCAATCAACCAACATATAACCTTGTTTTATGGTTTTATGTGTGTTTCTGTTTAAGGACACCTTATTTAATATATATTGTTGATTCATTAACCTTCAATTCACAACCAACAGCACTACAACTCATGCCTGAACAAAGCTTATCTAACATTTGTGTTTTTCCCATAACGTACATCACAGCCTTCTTGTGCTTAGGAACACTAGATACCACTTCAGCACTACGCTGGAGGACTATTTCAAACAGGAAAAAAAGAGGCACAGAAACGCAAAAAACATGAGAAGGTGAATTTGCAAATAAAAAATCCATGAATAATGAGGATTGACTATATACACATTGGCTGGATCAAAGCTATCTGTGGATCTATAAGTTCCTAAGCTTGCTTATGGTTCAGCACAGCATTGCTATTTAAGTGAGTAAATAATAAATACTATTGCTAGGGCAGAAAGGGACTAAACACAGATATCATATACTTCATGAAAGATCCAGGAACCAAAAGTACTTATTCTCTCATATCCTATTAAAAAGACAAATTCCAGATCCCAATTCTTTGCTTCTGCCTGATATTAGTCATTGCTCATCCAATTTTCAGACAAGTCCAAAGAAAATTTCCTTGAAAATAATTATAGGTTGATAGTCCACCTTATTCATTATGGGACAACCCAAACTGCTCCCAGACACAGCTCCATTTTTCTTCTTGAATAATAAAAAGAAATACTTGTTTTATTTCATTATATGCATCAGTTAACAGTAGGTACACAATGTACACACTTAGCAGACCTGTATTTTCTATAAAAATGCCAGTACTTTGTGACACAAAAAAAACATGGAGGTATTACACACTGCATCCACTTTCTGGTGCATCTGAAAAATGTTTAAGACTTCTTTAAGGATACCTTTGTTTTAAAGCCGCTGCAAAGATTTTCCAATTAGGTTTACTTCTCAATATTTTAAACTGGTTAAATTTAACCTTGATTTATTTGTAGTTCATAGAAAGTAATTTGTTGGTAAAGTCATTTTAAAAGCATGCCCTATTTTTTAAATTATCATTGCTAAGGTCAGTAGGACATGCGAAAAAGCAGTGACTTGCATCAGTAACAAGAAATCCTAGAAGGATGGTTCTGAAAGCTCCGTTCTTATGTGCTTTGATTTAGTTCAAAATCAGCTAGAATAGAAGTAGACAATTTCCTTTTAAAGTGCTGAGATACTCTCTTCAGATATTTCAGAGTATTAGAGAAAAGTGACCTTGTCAGGAAATGCAATTCAGGACTGGTAGAACCACAGGAGTCCACTGCATGGCAAGAATTCAACGTATTTTGTAAAAGTAATACTTTGTCCAGAAAAATAAAATGAATTAAATGACCTTATTTGTTTTATACATTGGTACCATTATATTACATTTTCTATATAATTAACCAATATTCACTTAGTTTATTTCATAAGAATTAGCATTATTTTAAGTTTTCTATTTATACTGCAAATAACCAAATTTATAAAAAATATCAGCTGCCATAAACTTAATTTACTACATGCCTAGATCACCATTAAAACTCTCCTCTCAAATTTCTTTCCCTTTAAACATGCCACTAAGAAACCTTTATCCATATAGCTCTGATAAGGCCATACTGCCACTATAGACCTAGAAAAAGCAATCTGAATGTTCAGTAGAGTATGTTCAGAGAATAGCTATACCACTCTGAACCTGTTGATGATGTACACCTTAATATGAGGTACCGATGCCAATTAAGTTTAATATTTGCATTTTCAACCTTCAAGAGGAAGGGGTTAGTGGCTGGCCCCGTGGCCGAGTGGTTAAGTTCGCTCCGCTTCAGCAGCCCAGGGTTTCACTGGTTTGGATCCCAGGCATGGACATGGCACCACTCATCAGGCCATGCTGAGGTGGTGTCCCACACAGCACAACCAGAGGCACTCACAACTAGAATATACAACTATGTTCTGGGGGGCTTTGGGGAGAAGAAGGAAAAGAAATAAAGAATATTGGCAACAGATGTTAGCTCAGGTGCCAATCTTTAAAATATAAATAAAATAAAAATAAAAAGAGGAAAGGGGTGGCTTTGGAATTGACAGAGGTGGCTTCACCTTATGCTAGCTGCATGATTTGGGCCAAATCGTTATTCCTCAAGTTTATTTATTCATCTGAAAAATGAAGATGGACACCATTTTCTATAACATAGAGTGGTCCTCAGGACAAGTTAAAAATGGCCTATGTAAAGCACCTGGCCAACAGTGACTAGTAAAAAATATTACTTCATGTTTTTATGAAGTACGAAACCATAGCAAGAAGCACTTTTAGATCACTGAATTTAGCCCTTAACAGCAAAAAGCAGTGACGTGTCCTGTGAGTAATTTCAAAAAAAAAAAAAAGTTATAGTTCATCCACAAGAACTATATTTTACCAGAAAAATAAGCATCTCCATGGCTGTGGTGTGTGCGTGTGTGCCATAAAAATAGAGATATACCCATCAAAGAAGCATAACTAAGTTTTCAACACGCAAGTCTATGCCATTTTGTACATTTCATTTTCACAGATTCTTTGATAAATTGGCCCCTCAATATTAGGTGCCTTCACCATCAGGTCAAAGAAAAAACAAAAGCTTCATTAGAAATGGCACTTGACTGAGGTATGAATATACTATTGGGTTCATTGGCAAATTACTAACAAACTCAAGATTCTATTTTATGTGGAACATAACAAAGATTTACCATCAACTATATTAGTACAAACAGTGCTGGTCCCCGCACACTTTTCTTTTCCTCCACTCATTCAAGGATGAGAACACTTAGATATATTTTAAGGTGCTATAGACACAGGATGAAATGGGCCCATGAATCCTGCCATCCTACAATGTTCGCTGCATTATTCGCCTTTTTATCCACTTCTCCTTGTACCTGGAGATGCAAATATGTGAACAGGAGGCTTGATATGTGGTCTGTGCTACTAGCTTAGAAAAACAGGACTTTTACTCTCGCTCAAAGAGAACAGGCTACAACCTTGGCCTTATTAATACTGAGTTCTGGCCAAATGAACTCCAGTGGGTTCTGACACCATGAAAGACGCTAAATCCCATGAGGTCAGAGTTCTAACAACTCTGAGGCACTGGGATAAAAGGAGAAAAAATGGATTGTATGGAGAAAACCTAACACACAATTTCTTTTTTAACTAAAATAGAACTTTTCCAAAAGAAATGAATATGGATCATCCTTCTTGAAAATATATCTTCACCACTGTGCCATTTTAGAACAGCTTTCTGTTCACGTACACTTTATAATGTGGATAATTCTATACTTTCAGCTAGATGCTTTGCTCATCTAATAGGTAAACTCTAGATAAACAAAAGGGTTTCATTATCAGCTTTGAGAGTGTAAAAGCCAAGCAGAAAACAAGCTGGCAGAGACAGTTGAACATAAACCTCCTCCGAGGTATTGAAAACAACATCACATTTGTTTTCTGCTACTGATCTGCCCCTCTGTGATCTCTGTCTCTCCATATAATAAAATATTTATAGCCAGAGCTCGGCATCCCTTCCTCTTCCCTCACTGTTGGAATAAGATGTGTTCTGCCTCCATGGGAGAAAACAACATAATAGAAACACTGAAAATTTGAATAAGTAACTTTAGGGGAGTAGAAAACTTAATCCGCTCCAAAACGGATTTTCTTTGATTCAAAGCAAGGTAACTGTGACATATGGGATTGCATTTTTGCAGTAATTATGTATGCGCTTGTCAACTGCTCTGAATCCTCTCCAGGGAAACTTTGAGAGCCCACAGAACTATTTGCTGTCTTTGGATTTCCTCAAACATGGATTGGGCACTATTTTGTTTTTCTTTTCAGGTAATAATGAAACTCAATTTTTAAAAATAATCTCAACATTTTCCTAGAGGAAAATATCCTGTTTGAATGTCTGGCCTTTATCTCTGAGACATTTCCCCTAAGACTGGAAGGACTGAGCTTTTCAGGATTACAAACTATAGGTGATATTCCCATGTTAATGTTCTTTTCATCTGGAAGAGCAGTTTATAATGTGTTGGCTTTTATTTTAGGAGAAATTAATTTTTATGCTGAAAAACCAAGTGAACAATTAAGTTTGGATACCCTGGTTTTCTGGTCTACCAGAAAAAGCACTTAAAGTTTTTATCTGCCAGATACTCCAGGTTCTGTCTCCATTGGTACGTCCTTGCTTTTTGAACTTGATTGACTAAACTGTTCTGTATCTGGGCTTCCTCATCTTGAACCCAAGGTAAGGACAGCATGTACTCCCATGACAGCACATACTCACACAATTTCCAGAGGATTAAACCAGATGATGTAAGTGTAAGGACTTTAAGGACTCAGAAGCACTAAAAGTTATTTTAATTCCTAACTGTCTGAGTTACACAGAAATTAACTTTAATTGAATCGGATACAGAAAACAATAAAAGATGACAGCTCAAAATCTGGTGAAAATGTTCCCGGACTATGAGGATTCCTTCATCTCCACTTCGATCCATCTGCACCTGTCCAAAATGATGCTGAACTTAGGTTTCCAAAGACAGATGATGAGATGAAGCAATGGTGGTTAGAGAGGTAGGAAGAGAGGTGGGGGACCAGGGGAGGTGAGGGCTTAGCCGGGGGAGAGGGGCTACCATACAGTCCATTCCTATAACCACTCCCCTCTCTAAAGCAGGGGTTCTTAACTGGAGGTTTTAACTTCAAGTTCCAGGGCTCATTTAGATAGAATTCACAGGTTCCACGAAAGGCTATATTCATTAGCCTTCAAAGGGCAACAAATCTCAGGAATATTATAAGGACCTGTGATCAAAAAAAACCCACAAGCATTTTCACACCACATTTTAATTGCTGCAGACACCCTGAAATATCACTTGCAATTGGCAGTTATTAGACCTGCCAATAGATCTTATTATATTTCAAAATCAAGAAACTCTTATCACCATAGCACAAATGTATTTTATTTAATGTGTCAATAACCCTACGTCAACATAATTGGTTGCCTTTATAACCCTAGGCATTTTATTTTATGTATTTAAAAATATTATGTTGCCACTGTGGTAACCCAGCAATTGTACTACTGAGTGAACACCCAAAAGAACTAAAAACAGGTACCCAACAAATCCTGGCACAGGAATGTTCATAGCAGCACTATTCACAATAGCCAAAAGGTGGGAACAAACCTAAATGTTCATTACTAGATGAATGAATAAATACATGTGATATAGCCATACAATGACATATTATTTAGGATAAAAAGGAATGAAGTACTGATATATGCTACAATGTGGATGAACCTCAAAAACACGATGCTAAGTAAAAGAAGCCAGACACAAAAAGCCACATATTGTATGATTCCACGTATATGAAATATCTGGAACAGGCAAATCCACAGAAAGAGAGAGCAGATTGGTGGTTACCAGAGGCTTGGGGGATGGGAATTAAGAGAACTGCTTACTGGGCACAGAGTTTTATTCTGAAATGATGGAAATGTTTTGGAACTACATAGATGTGGCGGTTGTACAACTTTATGAATGTACTAAATGCCACTGAGCTGTTCACTTTAAAATAGTTGATTTTATGTCATGTGAATTCCATTTCAAGAAATAAAACGATGTTAAGGATTGGTTCCTGGTCTTCCTGAGACTGCCAAAGAAGTCTGCGGCACAGGGTAAACTCCCCCATGTAAAGCCACCCACAATGACAGGAGCTCCTCTTCCTTTGGCCCAGTTGAAGGAGCTGGACTTATTGAACAGGTATCCAAACTTTTCTAGCATCCCAGAGCACCCCCTGGGACTTGAGGTCAAAGTTAGGAGGGAGCAAGAATGTAGCCAATGAGCACTAAACTTGCTGTTAAAACGATTCATATTTTTTCTATGTATTTCTTATATACACTTAGTGATATATTCCAGAAAACAGAGAATGACTAGAAATTTCCCAGGTAAAGATGGTATTTAGCTATCACAACAAACTAACATTTGAAATGACAGAAGTGGGAGACACTACTTTTTTGGTGGTAAGGTTTTCCCATGCTGTCTGTTCTCCCATGTACCATGGGATCCATTTGAGGAATGCCTCCATGGTAGGTATAAGGCTTCTAGCACTTTATAGCACTTCTTTTAGGTTATTTTTTCATTCAACAAATATACATTATCATATGCAGTAGTAACATATACCATGAAGAAAAAAAGTTGGTCAGGAATGAGAATGACAGGAAGTTACTAGAGAGATGAAGAAAGGGACTCCCAAGAGGTGGCATTTGAGGAGAAACTTGAATGAAGTACATAAATGAGTATCAGGACGGTGAGGTCAACAGTATTCCAGGCTATGGAGACAGCTCGTGCAAATGTCCTGAGGTCATGAATGTTCATGGAACAACACGGAAGGCCCATGTGGCTGTTGTGGAGTCAATGAAGACACAACGGTATAAAAATAAGGCAAGGCATGTAGCCAGTGACCAGACCATGGGTGGCCTTACAGACCACGGTAAAGAGTCTGGATTTCACTTTAAGTATGATAGGGAAGCCATGAGACAGCTTTGAGCAGAAGGTGACAGGATGTAATTTACATTTGAAATGTGTTCCTCCATATGGCGGAAACACTGCCAGAGGGCAAGATTGAAAGCAGGAATATCAGTTCAGAGGCTATTTAGCCAGTAGAGGCGAAACTAGCGTGCTGGTAGTGGAGACCCTGAGAAGTGGTCTAATTCTAGACATACTTTGAGAGTAGAGACGACTCACAGATGGGTTGGCTATGGCACAAGAGAAGGTATTTCAGCCCGAGCAGGCAGAGGGTCCAGCAGTGCCACTTACTGAGCTGGGAGACAGCTGGGGAGGAACAGATCTAAAAGTTGCCTTAGTCTGTTCAGGCTGCTATTGCAAAACGCCACAAACCGGGTAGCTCAGAGACAACAGAAGTTTATTTCTCCCAGTTCTGGAGGCTGGAAGTCCAAGCTCAGGGGTATCAGCATGGTCGCGTGACAGCTTGCTTCTGGGTTGCAACCTCACACGGTGGAAGGGACTGGGGAATTCTATGGGATCTCTCTTATAAGCACATAAATCCCATTCATGAGGGCTCCACCCGCATGACCTAATCCCCCTTCTCCAAAGAGCCACCTAACACTATCGCCTTTTGGGGTTAGAATTTCAATAAATTCTTTTTGGGGGTAGGGGGTACGCAAACATTCAGACCACAGCAAATGAGTTGGTCAGAAAATCAAACCTTCTGTTTTGGATACTGTGACAGATTGACTGCAAAAAATGGCCCAAATACTTCATCTTTCACTGTATCCATGCTTTTTCCCAAGTAAATTTTTAGGTCACCCTCCGACTCTAGTTGTGTCTACGTGACTTGATTTGGCCAATGGGACATTAGCAGCTTTCCTATATTTTCAAGCGCTTGTGCATTTCTGATTTTCCTTGCACGTCTGCCATCGTTAGGAAAACACATTGAGGCTAGCTGGTGCAGAATGAGAGATACGAGCAAAGAAATAGCATCGCTGTGGTCGCCCCAGCCAAAGGCATCCTAGATAAGTCAACAGACACCTGACAAATTGGTGCAAGCCCAAACAAATCAGCAGAGCCGACTAGTTGACCTGCAGGTGACTGAAGATGCCTGAGCAAGCCCAGCTCAGATCAGCTGACCCCAGCAGAGCGGTGAACTTACTAAATGTATAAATAATTGTTTGGCTGGTTGTTAGGCAGCATTTTCATGACAACAGATGTCTGATACAGGATGTTCCTTCTTTACCCATTATGAGGAATGCAGTGGCACCTCATGCCAGCCAATCCTAATGGCTGTGGGTGACACAATACTGTTCTTACATTCTAGGCTGCTTGTGTGTTACAAATAGAATGTAGTAGCAAATTAGTAACAAACTGAATAATAAAGAAATGAATGAACCACAGAACCCAGGCTCCTTCACTTACACAGCCTGGTTGACTGAAAAAATTGTTTTAAATTTATAGTTTAAGAAAGTTTATTAAAGTTTTTGGTACTGGAGTATAATTTTTTAAGGATTATTGTCAAATTTGAGAAACTTCTCTCAAGTGTAAGATTTCAGGGCATTTCAGGATTTCTTTGAATTGCCAACGCTCACCTACTAATTTGTCATCAATGTCCTCATTGACTTTGCTTCTGATATCTTCCCTGCACAATATGGAACAGAGATAAATGTATCATGACGCCAACGAAGCCGAAGGCTCAAAGCCACTCATCTGTTCATGGACATCACGGCCTTGGGAAAGACCCTCATGATATGTTCACATGGGCATATATTTTTGGAAAATATGCAAAAATAATATATTTTAACAGCAACTGGTTAAGACAGCTGTCTCTTTGCATTCTGGCTTCCTACATCACACTTCTCCATGTGTTGTATGGAGATTGGACGGCTATAGTTACTTTGGGGCTCTAGCTAAGGGAGAACTTGAGTTGGGGATGCATTTGGTTTGTAATGAGTGGGACATAGTTATGTTTTTTGCAGTCAATTTCCATTAAAGTTAAGTCTTTGCAAGTCACTCCAATGTAACAATGGCTTCCAGGTATTCTCTGACATCTCTGTCTGACATGTACTGAGTAACCGAGCATGAGTGCACAAAGATGCAGGACCTGAGGGCATACTGCCATAACATAAGTGTGCCCTGCAGCTCCGGGTGTATGTGCATGAAGGAAGTCTGCCTTTTATAAAGCTTCCTAAGCCTTGCAACATGGGTACGTCAACACATTAATAAGCATGCTAAAATGTATTCTCAAAAATTCACAAAAGTTTTGTTTAGAAAATCAGTAAGGTTTGAGCATATCATGTAACTGCAATATGGAAAGTTGTTTTGAAGGGATCATCAAAACAAATGAGAAATTCAACCTCCCCAGACTGATCGTCTAAGAAGGGTACCTTTTTCTGCCATCTTTATATTTATTTATTAAAGAATAGAGAATTAAAAACTAAGAAAAAATTAATGGAATATGAAACAGAAACAACTAAAATGATTAAATCAATGGAAGTTATTCTGACATCATCAAAGAAGCCTCTTGTACCAAAATAATTTTCAGACCACACCAAAGCATTCTTAAGAGGGAAATTGTGAATAGAATTGTGAACAGAAGTAAGGGATTGGTTCCTTTTTGAAAATTCAATTAACAAAGAGGAGTGAATCATATGACGACAGGGAAACATTCAAATTCTTTCTGATTTGACACAAATGAAGACTGTGAAGATAACACAAACCTCATCATAGATACAACAACGAAGATACTGACAAGTGCTGATGTGGTTTATCAACTTAAGGAGTACTAAGATTAGTCATTGTACAAGCAAACTTCAAACGCACTGAAATCTTAGGACTCACACATTCAAGAAATGTGATAGAGGTTTCCCAAAATTTGATAATTCTAAAAAAGTTTACAGCCATTACTGATAACAAGATGTGATGCCCAAATAAACTTTCTAAATGTCAGTAATAAAAAATTTTGAATAGACATCTTAAAGGAAAGCCTGTATTATGTTTCCGTTCTCTCTATAGAAGGATCTTTCAAAATAATTTTCATATTTAAAGGTAAAGAGATAACCAAAGCATTTTCATTCAAAATGTATAGGGGTCAGGGTATTATAGAGATGAGGTGGGCAGCTTATTAAAAAAATATATCGTGTTTCTAATTTGGTGATGTTTGTGTTGTTAGGTTTTTAACTTTGCAATATGCTACGAATTATTACCTCACTCTAATATTAACATTCTTACCTAATTTTGTATCCACAGGCACAGCTTCTAAACTCATGGATCTTTAGGTTTATGGATCTTGTCTGCTGGGCCATTGGTTACTTCTCCCAATATGACTGCTCAGGAGTTTAAATTTAAAGAGTCAGCTAAAATGTATATCCAAAGCATGACCACACTTCAGTCAACTTAGAAATGTCACAGTCAAAAAGCAGCAGCCATGGCAACACCGTCTCTCTTTGTGATGGCTACAGACAGCAATTTCACTTCTGGAACTCATCTTCAACTGGGTGGCATGGTTCAAGAAACTGAAATCCTGATAAGGGTAAGTGATTCTACGTGAAACTGATGTTAATCAAATGCATGACAAAATGGAGCATAGGAATTTTTCTAAGCAAAGAAAAATACAATAGAACTTAGATCACATATACGCGGAAAGGCAAAAAGCACAAGGATTTTTGTCAAGTACTTAAAGTGTTAGTGCCAAAAGCAGAATGATCAGCTACATGTGCTAGAAACTAAAGAGATATGCCCTGGGACATGTTTAACTCAATAGAATAGTGAGTCTAAGTTATAAGTTTGGAATGACTGGCCCATAGACGTATCCATTTAGAGTCTTCTTGATTTTTCTTTTAAATCTAGTGTAGTTACTAAACCCAGTGTAATTACTCTGTTTTCTTTCTAGAAACTCTATCAACTGTGTGATTTAAATACGGTAAACACCAAACACACATATACTTCATTTAACCTACTGTGAATGCATTCTACTTCAACCTTTTTGGTTAGCAAGAAAATATACTGTTTTCTAGGAGGTAAAAAAACCACAACGTATTCATTTTTTAATTTTTAGTTTTTTAAAGCAATGACAAAGCTGGGGCAAATTAAGTATTATCAAAGGTGAATTCATGATAGAGGTTGCAAACTGAGGACACAAGGGCAAAAATCTGACTATTTAACCAAATTGATGTTTAAGATGTTTGAAATAGGGGGTTCATTCTTCATAAGTCTTATTACGGGTGATGTTAACCTTGATCATTTGGTGAAGGCAGTATCTGCCTGTAGTAAAATGTTACTCTTTTTCCCCTTTCCTAATTAGTAAATATTTTGGGGGTGACACGTTAGAGACTATGCAAATCTCCCGTTCTCCACAAATTTTAGTCCACTAATTTTAGCGTCCATCAGTGGTTGTGTTCAATAGTTGTTACTGTGGCATTTGCCTAATGGTAATTTTCTATTTCCTCTCATCCTTTCATTGGAATTTATTTAATTCCATGTATTAACTGGAATTATTCTATAAAGGAGAACTGTCCCTTCACCCCATTTATATATTCAACTATTTATTCATATCAGCACATACTATACTTGGGGGAGGTTTATTTAATTCTATGGGTTATAAGCCAACTTTCATTACATATTTGCTTGCTCAACTTGTCCCAGTTTTGGCCATTTATAACTCTTCAGATTGGTTCACGTGTCCTTTATTTTTTTTCCAAATTAAGAAATATGTTAATTTTTCTTTTTTTTTTTTTTGGCTGAGAAAGATTTGCCCTGAGCTAACATCTGTTGCCAAACTTCCTCTCTCTTTTTTTTCTCCGCAAAGCCCCCATACATAGTTGTATATTCTAGTTGTAGGTCCTTCTACTTCTTCTATGTGAGCTGCCATGATAGCACAGCTACTGACAGACAAGCAGTGTGGTTCCATGCCCAGGAACTGAACCTGGGCCACTGAGGCAGAATGCACCGAACTTTAACCACTAGGCCATCAAGGCTGGCTGGTTCATGTGTCCTTTTCACATGCTCCTGTTCTTTTGTGAATGCTACCTTACTTTTTGACAACACAAATCTTCTGCGAAATTCTCATATTTTCCCTGCCCTAGAGTGACGTCAGCATCATGGCGGAATGAACCTGCCCAGGACTCTCTCCCTGCCAACATACAACAAAAAGCAATCGTATTCCAATGGATAATACCCTAACAGCACAAAAATCCTTGGAGAGTCATGGCGGCCACACGTCAGAGGGCAGAGAGGCTGGAGACCCCCTGGGAGGAGCTGGAATGGGGTTAAGAGGGAACTTTGCTCTCTCCCCTAAAGACTGTGGTGGCTGCCCTCAGGAGGCTCCCTGAGGGAAGGAGTAGGGGAGGGGTTGCGCAGCTGCAGGATTTCCCAGGACTCCCTGGCCCACTTGCAGCCTAGAGGGAGGCCCTCTAACAGGGCGAAAGCTTTCACACAGGGTGACCTCATCAAACCAAGACTCCCAGGAGACCAGATAGCCAGATGTGATCGGGAGATCCAGGCCGGCGCACAGGAGAAAGTACCCCTCCCCCGACCCACCTGGTGCCATCTCGGCTGAAGGCGGAGGGGCTCAGAATACACAGCTCTTGACAAACCCCACCCAGTGGCAATAGGCTGTAACTGCAACCGAATAATATCAGAATGGGAAAGTCCCGTCCTTCCAACATCAGGCATTTCATCAAATCTCCAGGCCAGAGAGAAAATGATAAGCACCAAGGACTCAGTCCTGAGGACACAGAAATAAGTAAACTAAATGACAATGAATTCAAAATATCTATCATCAAAAAACTCAATGAGGTAAAAGAGAATATAAAGAAACAATTCAACGAGTTCAGGAGCTACTTCACAAAAGAGATTGAAACTATAAAGAAGAACCTATCAGAAATATTAGAGATGAAAGACACAATGGAAGAGATAAAGCAAAATGCGGATTCCCTGAATGCTCGTGTGGACACTATAGAGGAGAGAATCAGCATAATTGAAGATAGACATGTTGAAATGCTCCAGACAGAGGAGGAGGGACAACTAAGACTAAAAAGAAATGAAGAAAGTCTCCGAGAAATATCCAACTCAACGAGGAAATGCAACGTAAAAATTATAGGTATTCAAGAAGGTGAAGAGAAGGAGAATGGAGCAGAAAGCACGTTCAAAGAAATAAGAGCAGAGAACTTCCCAAATCTAGGGAATGAGAGGGAAATATGCGTGGAGGAAGCTTCTAGGTCTCCTAGATTTGTCAATGTAAAAAGACCTACTGCAAGGCAAATAGTAGTAAAACTGGCAAAAATAAATGACAAAGAAAGAATACTCAGGGCAGCAAGGCACAAGAAAATAAGCTACAAAGGAACCCTTATCAGACTTTCAGCAGATTTCTCTGTAGAAACCTTACAAGCTAGGAGAGAATGGAATGACATATTCAAAACTTTTAAAGATAAAATCTTCAGCCAAGAATACTCTATGCAGCAAAAATATCCTTCAGATATGAGAGAGAAATTAAATCTTCCCCAGACAAACAAAAGCTAAGGGACTTCATAGCCACAAGACTCCCCCTACAAGAAATCCTCAAGAAGGCCCTCACACCTGAAAAAAGAGAAAAAGGGAGAAAGGGGTCACAAAACACAGAGTAAGGAGACAGAATCAGAATAGGATAGCAAATATTCAACTATAGCATTAGGATAAAGGGAAGGAAAACACCTAAAACAAAGACAATCTTGTCACTTTAACCACAAACTCACAACACAAGTTGGAATAAAATATGAGAACAATAACTTAGGAGGGGAGGAGGAAAGGGACTGAATCAGTTTAGACTACGGAAATAAGAGGCCACCAGAAAATGGGCTATGTTATGCACGAGACTCGAATACAAAGTTCAGGGTAGCCACTAAACTAAAAAGCAGAACAGAGACACAAAAAATACGGAAAAAACAAAGAAAGACATCATTAAAAAACACATAATTCAATGGGTAGACCAAAACACACAGGATGAGAAAATAAGGAAATACAGGAAAACCAGAAAATGAGTGATATAATGAAAGCCCTCATATATCAATAATTACCCTCAATGTAAATGGATTGTACTGTCCAATAAAAAGACACAAAGTAGCAAGATGGATTAAAGAACAAGATCCAACAATTTGTTGCCTCCAGGAAACACACCTCAGCTCCAATGACAAATACAGGATCAGAGTGAAGGGGTGGAAGACGATACTCATATTTTTCCCTGCCCTAGCCATGGACTCAATTACTTCTCCAAAGAGCTCTGGTTCCCCTCATTGGAAAATAGTGTTTAGAAATCAAGATCTGGGTACTAGGTGTGCTCTTTGCTACCAGGATGTCATTGATTTTAGGCTCTCTCAGTGGACAGAATCAGGAAGTACACGTATGTATACTAACCCATGCATATACACACATCTGTATCTATGCACAACCTCAATCTAATCACGAGAAGCCGTCAAACAGATCAAATTGAGAAACATTCTATAAAATAACTGACGAGTATAATTAAAAAGCAACAAGTTCATACATGATAAGGACAGAACGAGTGACTGTTTTAGACTGAGGGAGACTAAGGAGACATGACAACTAAATGCAACTTGGGATCTTGAACAGAAAAAGGACATTAATGGGAAGACTGATGAAATCAAATGAGGTCTGTGGTTCAGGTTATAGTAGGAGTTGGCAAACTACAGCCCATGGGCCAAATCTGGTCTGCCACCTCTTTTTGTAAATAAAGTTTTATTGGAACACAGACCCTGTCATTTGTGTACATATTGTCTATGGACTGTTTTTTGCTACAATGGCAGAGTTAAGCAGTAGTGACAGACACCTAAAATAGTTACTGTCTGGCCCTTTACAGAAAAAACTTTCTAACTCTGGATTTATAGTGTTGTTGTACCATTTTTAAATTTATATTTCTGATAATTGTAGTGAAGTTATGTAAAACGTTAACAGGGATGAAGAGTATATGAAAACTCTTTGTACTATTTTTGCAACTTCTCTATAGGTCTAAAATTATTTCAAAATAAAAATTAAAAATATTTAAATTAGGTGCTCACATATAAAATACAGAATATTTCACATAAAATATCTGTATTTGTGGGTTTTTTTTTAAAGTCAAGATGTTTGATAACACTGCCCAACAATCAAAGTAAAATGAAAGTTGGGACCTGTGGTTAATGTGTCTGATACTGTTGGTTACTGACTCAATACTGACTTTCGTAGCATCAGAACTCTGATTTGTTTGGACATGAGGTATAAGATAAAAGACCATATTTCCTAACCTCTCATAGCCAGTGGTGGTCAATGATGTATGAGCACAAGTGTTTTGGTGAGACTTCAAGGAAAACTCATTAGATAGGTCAGAAGGCTGGCATGAGCCCTATTTGTCCTTCCCCCTTTCTACCTTTTCTTGCCTGGAAAATTCAATGTTACACCTGGAGTTACAGCAGTCATCTTAGACCATGAGGTGAGAATAGAAGCCAAGCATCCATCCTCACTTCAGGTAGAGCTCAAAGATAGAAGAAGCTTGTGGTAGACTTACTGTGGCCTATTTCTTTCTTTTATTTTCAGGGGAAGATTTGCCCAAGCTAACATCTGCCAATCTTCCTCTTTCCTTCCCTTTTCCCCCCTGAAACCCCAGTACATAGTTGTGTACAGTTGTAAGTTCTTCTGGTTCTTCTATGTGAGCCACCACCACAGCATGGCTACTGACAGATGAGTGGTATAGTTCCATGCCCAGGAACCAAACCCCAGCTGCCGAAGAGGAGCACCGAACTCTAGCCACTAGACCATCAGGGCTGGCTCATATTGTGTCCTTATTTTTCATGCATCTTCGTATTCACGCCCTTTACAACATCTCCCATCAAGAGGAGGAAACTGCTTCCCAACTCATTTAATCTAGGCTGGCCTTATGAGTTGATTTGGCCAAGAGAAGGTGGCAGAAGTGACAGAGTATCAGCTCTGAACCTAGATCTTAACAGGCCCTGAGTGATTCTACTCTCTCTCATAAATCTTCTGCTGATAGGTGAAACATCTCATGCTAGAGATTGATGAGAGGTCATGTGGAGTGGAACCCATTTGTCCTCACTGAGGACATCCTGTACCACCTACAGCCAGTTCTCCAGATATGTGAGACAATCCAGTAAGATCAACAGAGTTGCTTCTTCAACACAATGCTGACTGCAGATGCAGGTGAAACACCAGCCAAGACCAGAATATTCTCCCAGCTGATTTGTAGACTTAGGAGCAATAGTCCATTCTTCTTCTTTTATGACACTGAGTTTGGAGTGGTCTGCTATGTAGCAGTAGTGGCCTGATACAGACCCCGCATCTCTGATGACCATGGAGCCACCTTTGTGGCCTGAGACTTTTTGCCAAAAGTCATCTGAGAAAAAGCCGTCTTGCCTAAAACGCTCTTATTTTCAGTCTGTCTTACTTGATACCAAATAGAATCCCCTAAATGATATATAAAAGGCATGAGCTGTCTGCCTTTCCATAATCCCCACTCATCATGTGTCACCCATTTATGTCACCAGCTTTGCCCCTGTAGCACCTGAATGTGTGACTTCTATTCTGTAGCCACAGTTTTGAAAAAGAGGAAGAAAGATGATCTTTCAGTCTCACTTTGTACTTCGAGGCTCATTTAACATCGTGGATCTTTTTTAAAGGGTGCATATTAAAGGAAAACCATATCCTTTGCTTTGTAAACTCATACTTTACCCAAACCACTTGAGCAGGAAGCCTGTGGCTCAGGATGGTGAAACACCTGTGGGAGATCTAAGAAACAACTGACATGATGTTCTTTAGAGCATTTTCAGCTGATTAAGTTCATGCTAGCCTCCCTATATTGTCAAGTGCTGCTGGAAGCTCAATGAAACCCCTTTAGAGGCGAAACATTTCTCTTAGAGAAGAGCAGTATAAATCTAGCTTCACACACTATTGGAAAAAAATGAAAATCCATGCTATCGTTTCCTTTAACATACACACACGTGGCTGTATATCAAGAGAACCTGAAGTTTCAAACAAATGCTAACCATAGTCTCCTAAAAATAATTATAAGTCACATGTGAAATAATTAGTTACACATATCGTAGACTTAAAATAATTAACATAGTAACTATTAAAATATATAAGTGACAATCTTTCAATTAAAATACACAAGAGCAATTAATAGTTTATATCTCTAATACAAAGTAGTACAATTCAATTTGATCATTTTTACTATTTTAAAACTATTTCACTTAGCATAACATACTCAAGGTCCACCCATGTTGTCACAAATGGCAAGATTTCATTCTTTTTATGGCAGAGCATTATTCCAGTGTATGTGTGTGTATTATATATATACATACACATACACACACATCTTTATCCATTCACCTGTCAATGAACACTTAGGTTGTTTTCATACCTTAGCTATTGCAAATGCTGCTGCAGTGAACATGGGGATGCATATATCTTTTCAAATTAGTGTTTGCTATCTGCCATGCATTTTACATAAATAAATTTAATTACCACAAAAAAACCCAAATGGCAGCTTTCATAAATAAGATTACCACAAAAAATATATTTCAATTTGTAACTGGCACTGTACTGTTGTGTTTTCAGAAAAAAATTTTAAAAAGAGACACTTCTCCAATGAAGACTGCTACTTTTTACCAATACCTCTGTTACATAAGAAAATCAAGAATGTCAAGCCCATGCTTTGAATTTAAGTATTTATCATGTCATTCTGCATCACAAAAGTTTAACAAAAAAATGTAAAAATATGTGCATGCTTAAGGGTGTCTTAGGCTCTGAAGATTTTTTATAAAAGGTAAAAGCGTATCAAAAATCTGGAGAAGATATGATGACGTACGTGGGTGTGTTTTGACACGGCAGCTGACTCCCTTGGAATGAATACACACCACATCCACACTAAATTGCAGACACCAGCAACGCTGTTAGCCCAAGCAAGTGATTGCCTATTTCATTAAGCTCTTGATTGCTGAGTTCAAATTCCTGTTGGCTGGTTTTCTGTGCTAAACCTTGATGCACTGTATAGGGTCTCAGCCTCATCCAATGAGAAATGACTGGGATTCATGTATGTCAATGGTTAACAGGAAATATTTCTTGAAACAAACCCCAAATGTCAGAACAGGGAAAATTCCTGTGCTGCAATATACAAGAAGCACCTCAGTGAGTTCCAGAGGACCTGAAATAATGCCAGAGAGCCTGGGTGGGTACTATTTTGTCAAGTCTTGATGGTGTATGCAAGGACTAAGGGCTTTATTCACCCACAAATTGTGGAAGAACATGTCTTCCTGGCAAAGAAGCAAGCTCAAAAGCAGCACGATCCAATAGAAATATAATGTGAACCACAAATATGAGTCACAAATGTAATTTAAAAGTTTTAATATCTGTATTAAAGAGGTAAAAAGAAACAGGTAAAATTAACTTTCATAATGAATTTTATTTAAGCCAGTATAGAAAAAATATCATTGAAACGTGTATCAAGGAGATATTTTCATTCATTATTCCATAATAGATCTTTGCAATCCAATGTGTATTTTATGCTGACAGCACATCTCACTTTGAGTCCACATTTCAATTTCTCAGTAGCCACATTTGGTCCCATATTGGGCATTGCAAGTATGGAGTACTCTATGATTTGTCGTCGCAATTTAAAGATCTTAGGAGTGACAGTAACTACAGAGAAGAAAAAGATGAGATTTCAAATATAATGGATTAGTAAATTTTCCGAGAAGATTATGATAGAAATTATACGGGCAATACAAAAGTTGAAACCAACTAGTTGGGTTTTATGTTTAAAATATGGCTGTTTTAAAGTAAAGACTTTGCAGTATAGAGGAAGTATATCACTGGAAATTGTCTCACTTATAACTCAAATACTTTGCAGTTAGAGGAATTATTGGGACATTAAAGTACGCCAAAATAAAAACCATTAAGCTTTCGTTAAACATCCCAAGCAAATAATGAAACATTTATTTATATTCTGCAACATGGATAATAACACACAACAATATAAGTCTGAAGTGAATATAAAGTATCAAAATTAATAGCACAATTTTATAATCAGCTTCCAATGCAATTATAAGTCTTTAGAATGGAATTCATTTACATTAAAAGTTGACATGCAAGGATTTTCTCCATAGTCAAATGAGTTCATTAAAAAGATCTATAGATTTATTAGGTCAAATAGAAGGTATAGAGGTCAGATTGCATGTTAATAAGCCATAAAAAACTTCTAGACAAAAATTGGTGCTGTGCAGAAAATGGAAAAACATTTTTCTGGAAATTTTCTTAAGTAAAAATATTTATTTTCAAACAGTTTATATACTCTAACATCAATAAAACATTGCAAGACTCAAGGCTGTCAAATTACCTGATCACTCAGCAACACTCAGACTATGTGCTTCTTAGGGTAGCTTTTAATTTGCATTCCATGAGATTGTAAAAAGAAATAATTTGCCCCAAATATAAATGGCAAAAGTTATACATTTAAAAAGCTCTGATTACATATTGTCAGGTGTTCATTGTAGAAAAACTGGAAAAATGTAAAAAGTCAAAGTAGAAAAAACATCACTCACCATCCCAGCACCCAAGATACTGCTGACACTTTAGTCTACATCCTTCCATGCTCACACTAGCATAATTATTACTGTCAGACCTTTGTGATATAATAAACTCATGTGGGCTCTTTTGTAGATCTGATTCCTCCAATCAGCCATATAATCCCACTTGGTACATATGTACCCACACACTTCCCCTCTTCTACACAGCTGTCTACCCAAAGGTTAGAGAGAGTTCAAGGGCACTCCAGTCAGAGACTCATCTGACAGTGTCTTCTCTTCTGTCCTCCTCCTCCCGTTCCACCCCACTCAATCACATCCTCAATACGCGCACCCACATAAGCAGCCTTCTGTCTGAACGCACTTTCTTTCAGTTAGCCAAAAGCTTTGTAACGCTCTTATTTAAGAAGAGATGGTGCTTGCATAGACACACAGATTATCAGCTTTGCTTATTTACAACTCTAGAACAGTAGAATAATGTAGAAGAGACATCATCTTCTATCTCTTACTCACTAATAATGTTGGTACTGGCTGATAAACATAATCCTCTGGTTGTATTTTAATGGGCTTTACTTTGTGCCTGGAAGAACTTTACTTTTTCAGAACTACATTCAACAATAAACATTTATCAAGTGCCTAAAAGGGCAGACATTGGGCTCAGGATGGGATAATGAATTGTCCTTGAATCACACATGGTCCTTTGGCCTCACAGAAGTAACAGTTTGGAAAGAAAGATAGTTTGCAATCAATTAATTAAATATATATATTTACATACTGGGATCAATGCTATGAAGGCAATGGACATTGATAGTGAGATGGAGAACATAACATTGCCTGTTATAGTTATCAACACGGTGAACTGTTTGAAAGACTGGTAAGAATTTGGGAAGTTTCCTACTCACTTTACCAGAATTGACCCTTCTGCTCAGAAGCATACCACTGTGGTAAAATAGGCAAAAACAGAATAATCTGCACTGAGAGTTCCTACCTTGGTTTTTAACAAATGTTGAATGGCTTACTAAGGTAGAATCATTTACACGTGGATGGTTCTCCTTTTAACAAAAATGGAAATCCTTCCAAAGACCATGACGGAGAAAAAGGTAACTTTAGGAAGCTCTCTATTAGGTTTCTTATTGTAATAGGCGAATGTCTCCTTTTAACACTACTGTGGGCACCCTGCCTACCAAGTCAATCTCACATATGCTAAAAGAAAAGCTGTAATCACAAAGCTTATAACAGCTTTTTGTATTAGGAAGGATAGAAACCTGGAGAAATTTTTGGATCTTTGTTGAGCAGAAGGACTATACTCAATTCCTGTATATGCAAAAGTAGGCCAAAGGTGCAGTTGGGATAAGGCTGTGAGCTAGTTTGGCCTCCGTGGAAGAGGAAAAGGAATTTGGGACTGGTGAGTATGCAACTGGATAGATTGTAGAGAGAATGATGAAAGAAGAAGAGAGACAAACAGAGACATGCAGGCTAACAGAGAGAGAGTAGAGTATAGGAGACACAAGAGAAGGACATAAACAGAAAGACACAAAGAGAAAACAAGGAGAGAGAGACAAGGATGGATTGACAGATACAGACACATATGCAAATAGAAGGCAGTGGGTGGAAGTGGGAGAGAAATCCCAGGACCTGGCAAAGTTGAGGCCAACAATGTAGGCACACAGTGAGAATTTCCTGGTGGCTGAGAAAGTCTGATGCATCTAGAAATATCAATAAAATTGAATTTAAAGTTCTCTTTCATTGTTTGTATAATTTCTCTCTGTGAATCTTTACTAAAGTCTGCTAGCAAACACTCCCCTTAGCATTAGAAGCGTTTTGTAGACATGAAGAAAGAATAGAGGTAAGTAGCCTGCGGGAAGCAAGCTGGTAAGAGAAGATGCTATCAGATCCAAGAGCCATGGAACAGTGAATGGGAAAAATGGGCTTCCCCATGGGGGACTCATGAGTAGTGAGTGAACTGTTACTCCACAAAATTATTCTTGAGGAAAGTATGTGTAATAATATATAATACTATATAAAGGAAAAAGGAATTTATATTTGTTGAGTACCTGTTACCTATATGCTTTATAGACATGATCTCATTCTTCAAAACAACCCTACCAATCAGTTCTAGATACTTGATTTTTTTCACATAAGAAAGCTAAGGCCCAAGAGTGAGTCTCCAGGCTGTGGTGCAGGGAGGGGGAACCCAGGAGAGAACCAGCAGACTTCCTGAGTTGTGCAGATTGAGCTGAGAGACCAGGGAGACCAAAGCGACCTAAGTTTTCAGGATGGAGTATCAGAGAGGATAGAGTTAGAGGGAGAGAGAAAGAAAGAAGAATGAGATGGGAAGGAGTGGGGAGCAAGAACTCCAGAGATCTGTAGAATATCTCCCCACTGTATTCAGCTCAGTACTGATCGGTACAAGTATGTGAGGAAACTACTTGGGGCTGGGAAAAGAATGACCCAAAATATTTAGAAGTAACAATGGCCAGCCTTCACACAGGACCAGAAATAGTTCCTGTTTCCATCTGCCAAAACTAGAAAGCCTGAAGATTCATGGGATGCTGACTGGGTAAAGTACTCAGGAAGATCTTGCCTCAGTAGTCAGTAATAATTAGCCATAGATTAAGCACTGCTCCAGTTGCATGCAACAAATTTTAAAGCAAGAATCCCCCAAATCAAACTGTTTCCAAGTGACAACTGTGTCATAGAACAAAGCTCAAGAATATTTAGAGCAACACTAAAATATCTGGCATCCAACAAGAGAAAACTCACAATATCTGGCATCCAATCAACAATTACAAGGCATGCAAAAAAACCAGAAAAATATGACCAATAAAGAGAAAATAAATTCTTGAATCAAAACCAATCCACAACTGACACAGATATTAGAATTAGCAGATAAGGACTTTAAAACACTGATTACAACTGTATTCTATATGCTTGAAAAACACCCAAATCAATCATATACAAAATAATAAAGATAAAGTAAACAATGTGTGAGCTGAAAATATATACTAGATGAAACTATCAGATTAGATAATGCAGAATGAAAGATTAATGAACTTGGAGATATAGCAATAGAAACTACTTAAAATGAAACACATAGAGAAAGGATATAAAATAAACAAACAGCATATCAGTGACCTGTAGAACAACTTCAAGAGGCCTAATGGTAAGTGGATTCTCCAATGGAAATGATATAGAGAAATGGGGCAGAAAAATAATCGAAGACATAATGGCTGAAAATTTTCCAAACTTGATGAAACCTATATATCCACAGATTTAATAAGCTCAATGAAACCCAAACACAAAAAGTATGAATAAAACTACACCAAGACACATAATTATATTGCTCAAAAAAATGTGACAAACAGAGAAATCTCAGAAGGCAGGAGGAAAAAAGACATTACTGTACAGAGAAATAAAGAAAAGGATGACATCAGATTTCTCATCAGAAACAATGCAAACAAGAAGGCAGTGGAATAAAATCCTTAAAGTATTGAAAGGAAAAAAAAACCCTGTCAATCTAGAATTCTGTAACCAAAAATATTACAAAATTTAAGATGAAATAAGAGATTTTGAGACCAAAAATACAAGAAAAAATATAAACAACAAAAAATCCCCAAACCCTGATGGGACAAATAGAAAAGAAATAGCAAGAAACAATAGACTTAAACGTAACCATATCCATAACCACCTTAAATGTAAATGGTCTAAATACGCCATTAGGCAGAGATGTCAGAACGGATTAAAAAACAAGACTCAACTATGTTCTGCCTAAAAGAAACACATTTTATAGATAAGTATAAAATAAATTGAATGTAAAGAATGGTAAAGATATGCTAACAAAAAGAAAGCTAGAGTGCTGTATTAATATCATATAAAGTAGATTTCAGAGCAAAGAATTTTACCAAGAATAAAACTGGGGAAAATTCATCAAGACCTAACAATCCTAGATGTTTATACACCTAAAAACAGTTTCAAAATAGATGAAACAAAAGATGATAGAACTGCAATAAGAAATAGACAAATCTACAGTTATTGTTGAAGTCTCAATGCTATCTCAATAATTGATAGAATAAATAGACAGAAAACCAGTAAGGATACAGAAGACTTGAACAACACTTACAACCAACTTGGCCTAATTAACATTTATAGAATACTTCAACCAGCAACAGCAGAATACACGTTCTTGTCACATGCACACAGAACATTCAACAAGAGACTATATTCTGGGCTGTAAAGCAATTCCCAATTAGTTTAAAAGGATTCAGTCATACAAAGTATGTTATCTGACTATAATGGAATTAAATGAGAAAATAGTAACAGAAAAATCTCTGGAAAGTCTCTAAGCATTTGGAGACTAAATAACACATTTCTAAATAAACCACATGTCAAAGGAGACACCAAAAGAGAACAGAGAAAGTATTGAGAAGTACATAAAAATTTAAATATAAGTAAATAAAATATATACGTACATATATACACGCACACACACACACATAAATAAATTTGTGGGATGCCACTACAATAGTACCTAGGGGACATTTTACAGCACTAAATAATTATAAGCGAAAATAAGAAAGGTCTCAAATCAATGACCTCAGCTTCCACCCTACAAAACTAGGAAAAGAATAGCAATTAACCCAAAGTAGAAGAAAGTAAATAATAAATATCACTGTGGAAGCCAATACATAGAAAGCATAAAAACAGAGAAAAATCAATGAGATCAAAACCTGGTTCTTGAGAAGACCAACAAAATTGATAACAGATAGCAAAGCTAATCAGTAAAAAAAGAGGTAACATGTTTTACCAATATCAAAAATAACAGAAGGGGCATCGCTACAAATTTTACAAACATTGAAAGGATAATAAAAAGTGTTATGAACAACTTTATGACAATGAATTTATGAACTTGGATGAAATAGACAAATTCCTTGAAAAACACAAAATAACAGTACCATATCTATTAGAAAAATGGAATTTGTAATTTTAAACCTTCCAACAAAGAAAACTCTGGCCATTTACTGGTGAACTCTTCCAATAGCTTAAAGAGGAAACAATACCAATTTTACACACTCTTTCAGAAAACTGGAAATGAAAGAATTCTTTCCAACTCATTGTATCAAGCTAGCATCACACTGTTATGAAAACCCAGAAGAGATGCTGTATTAAAAGACAACTACTTACCAATAGCCCTCATAAATATAGACACACACACATTAACAAAAATTTTAGCAAATGGATCAAATAGTATATAAAAAGGATAAGATATCATGGCCAAATGGGATTTATTTCAGAAAAGTAAGGCTGGTTTGCATTTCAAAATCAATGTAATTCACCAGACTATAAACCAAAAAAATTACATTCTCAAAAGATGCATAATGAGCATTAACAAGATCCAACTCCTGATGAAAAAATAATCTCAGAAAATTCGGAATAGAAGGAACTAACTAACTTGATAAAGGACATTTATGAAAAACATAGAGCTAATATCACTTTTCATAGTAAAAGGATTGTTTTTTCCCCTCAGATAAAAAGCACAAGGCAAGGATATCTGCTCTTACCACATCTATTCAACATTGTCCTCGAGAGTCTAGTTAGAGCAATAAGGCAAAAAAAAGAAAACCAAAATAAAAAACATCCATATTGAGAGTGAGAAGTAAAACTGTCTGTACTCATAGAAAATCTGTTGGACTCTACAGAAAAAAATTAATGTATCAAGATTGATGGATACAAGATCAATATATTAAAATAAATTGTATTTCCATGTACTAGCAACAAACAGTAGAAACTGAAATTTTTAAATGCTGTTTAAAACAGCACCAAATATTATGAAACACTTGGGGATAAATGTGACAAAACTACATTGTAAGCTACAAAAGATTACTGAGAGAAATTAAAGACCTAAATAAATGGAGAGATAGACCTTGTACTTGAGTCTTGAGTTCTAATATTGTCGAGAGATCACTTCCCTTCAATTCGAACTACAGATTCAATGCAATGACCGTCAGAATCCCAGCAGGTTTAAAAAAAAGGACAAATTGATTCTAAAATTCATATTGAAATTCAAACAACTTAGAGTAGCTAAAATAAGGTTGAAAAATAAAGTTGGAGGAATAAGTAATCAAGATAGTGTAGTACTGATGTTAAGACAGACAAATAGATCAACGGACAGAACAGAACCCAGAAACAGAACCAAAGATTCATGGACTGCTGATTTTCAGCAAAGGTACAAAGGCAGTGCAGTAGAGAAATGATAGTCTTTTCAACAAATGCTATTGCAACAGTTGAATATTCATTTGCACAAACATGAACTCCAATTTGCACTTATCACCATATAAAAAGATAACTCCAGCTGGATCGTAGATCTAAATGTAAAACCTAAAACTTCTAGAGGAAAACATTGGAGATAATCTTAGCGATCATGGGTAAAGCAAGATTTCCTAGGTACAACACTAAAGACATGAGCCATAAAAGAAAAATTTGAAAAATTAAGCATCATTAAAATTCAGGACTTCTGTGCTTCAAGAGACACTGTTCGGAGAAAAGACAAGCCAAAGACTGAGAAAAACATTTTAAAATCTTAAATCTGATAAAGGACTTGTATTGAGAATATATAAAGAATCCTCAAATCACAACAATAATTTTAAAAAGTCAAGCAACCCAATTAAAAGATGGGCAAAAGATTTGAACAGACCCTTCATGAATATATGCAGATAACCATATGCATGAAAATATCTTCAATATCATTAGTCATTAGGAAAATGTAAAATACAACCACAGTGTGAATTGCTGGGATTGGTATAATTAAAGACATTAACCATATCAAGTCTTAGTAAGCATGTGGAAGGACTGGAATGCTCATACATTCCTGGGGAGTGTAAAATCATATAAGCACTTTGGAAAACATTTGGGCAGTTTCTAAAATGTTAAACATATGCCTGCTGTATGATCCAACCATTTCATGCCTAGATTATTTACTCAAGAGAAATCAAAGCAGAGGTCCATACAAAGGCTTGCACATGCGTGTTCATGGCAGCTTTATCAGTAACAGCCAAAAACTGGAAATAACCCAAATGCCCATCAATAGGTCAATGTATAACCACCTTGTGGTATATCCATACTGTAGACTATTGCTTAATAATAAAATGGAATAAACTTTTTGATACATGCTACAACTTGGATGAATCTCAGAATAATGATGCTGAGTGAAAGAGGCCAGATCAAAAAAAAAGTACTACTCTATGATGTCATCTATATAAAACTCTAGGAAATGCAACCTAATATATGGTGACAGAAATAAGACCAGTGGTTGCCCAGGGACAGAAGTGAGGATGAATATGGAGGGACATGAGAGAGAAATTAAAGGCCACAAGAAATCTTTTGGGGGTGATGGAAATGTTCCTTGTCTTGACTGTGATGATGGTTTCATGGTTGTACACATGGAGCAACAGGTATCAGACGGTAGCTTTAAGCATGGGCAGTTATTTGTCAGTTATACCTCAGTAAAGCTGTTTTTAAAGAAGAGTATTCAGTTCCTCCATGGCACTAAGCTCAGTAACCTTACAAGGCTAACTGGTATGGTATCATCAGTGCAGATACAAAACATTCCCACCAAAGTGGAAAATTCTATTAGACAGCACTGCTCTAACTCCTGTATTGTGTTTAATAAATGAATGACAAAGTTTAAAAATATATATAGGGATTACTCTTCCTCTCACAAAAGCCTCTAGTACTCTACCCATTATTTACAGTACTCTGTAATATATGCAAAGTCCCTGAAACATCATGATGCCACACCACTCTGAAAAATTCTTCCTTCTGCAGTTGGAGCAACACAGGGTCTTTCTTTGCTGTTTTTTTGTTTTGTTTTGGTTTTTAAATCATAGGTTGCAACCATTTTCTAAGTGCTCACTGACTTCTCTACTTGGCTGGAGTCATACAAAGAACCAAATACTCCAGCTGGGTAAAATGACCTCCATAGTTGACCCTTCCTGCGATGCAGAGATAAAAGGAAACCTGCATGCGCTGGGGGCACAATTCCTGCTTGTGAAATACACTGTTGAACTGCAATTGCTAAAACTCCTAACACCATCCTTAGCATATTTTATGAGAGTTGAATTTAAAATTTCCAGAAACTCACAAACAGGTGAACTAAATTACCTGCCCAAGAGAGAGTGCTATTATTTTTAAAGTCTTTTCCAAGAGCCAAATTACATCCGTTTTCGATATGAACCTGTACCTCTGCCTCAACTTATTTTCAGGGGTCAGATTAATGACTTCTGTGAATGAGATTAATAATCAATATTTTTTGAATAATCAATAATTTTCTAAGCCTAATTTGAGAGCAGCTCAGATTGGGTGACTGATAGAAAGGAAAGCTGTTTTGTCGTCAGAAGGGTCTAGTTATAAGAAAATGCTCAAGATACAAGCATAGCTTGTCACCAGGACTCTCCACCTGGAATTGGTGAAGACAGAAATGAGAGTCCAAAGGCCTATACACTCGTGGGCATTTACTCAAGAAAATGCAGGGCCAAGCCAACTGAAGCAGTGACGGTCTTTACTTTGGTCTAGCTTCTGCTCCATTCAGTATCTCATGCCAACCAGAAGTTCTATTTGGCACTTGTACATGTTTCATATTTTTGAAGGGAAAAATAATTAACAACTCTGGTACAAAACAATTTCTGAACATGGAGTCTATAGGGAAAAGAAATTAGAAATGTTCTTTGGTGGTAAAAATGTTGGAGCTACCACTGGACTTTATCAGCAAACACCTTAATTAAGAGTTAATACCACGGCAGGGTTTAGGGGACTGTTGGCAGAGAACAAGGCCCCAGCACAACTGAGGGATTAGAAGGAAGCCTGGCAACAAACTGAAGGCTCTAAATACCTCTCTAAGGCAAACTGAGATTCTCTAGAAATGGTGTGAAAGGCATGAGTCTGGGAGTGGGGAAAGAGGCCTGGCTCTATCCTATTTTTACTCCTAACCTGTTAGGTAACTGTGATTGACAGATTTAGTAATGTCTCCATTATTTAATAGTTACCCTCCTCCTCCGATCTATACCTTTTGCCATGTGACTTTGGAGTTGCTCCCAAAAAGGTGAGGTATATTTCTCCACCCCGGGTGACTTGCTTTGTCCAACAGAATATCAGCTTACTACTCCAAAGCCAGGTTTTGAGAAACTTTGTTTCCTCTCTTGCTCTTGCATGACTGCCCTCCCCTTGAGAATATGCCTGGGGCAGCCTGCTGGAAGACCGAGACAAATGGAGCTGGGCTGAGTTGCCCCACTCTTCCCAGCTGAAGCCAGCCTAGATCAGCCAACAATGGCTAAATGGAACATGTCAGCAAGCCTAGCCAAGATCATCAGAGCTATACAGCTGAACCCTGGCTGATCCAAGACCCATGAGCAATAAACATTTGTTGCAATATGCCACTGAGGTTTTATTTGTTATGCAGCATTATTTTGGTAGCAGATAATGGCAGTAACACCCACACTCTCTGAAATACTTGAAAATGGGAGTTTAACTAGATGGTCTTTCAGGTCCCATACAACTCAGCCTTCTGCAGCTGAACCAGCACCAGGTCTTGGGCTGACCCATCAAAACCTTTTTCCTGTCACTTAACACATACCTATCACAGACTACCGGGCCAGATGCTACCACCAATCAACCTCTAGTTAACCTTATTCATACAAAGTCCCCTCCCTGCTGGACAGCCAGAGTTTACAAGTTTTGTGTACTTTACCTGTCAAATTTTCTGCAAAGTTGAAAGACAGGAGTAACAAACGTGTGGTTCCATGAGACCCAGTAAGGCTCTAGTCTTGCTGACAGGGAAGAGGGGAAAGGAAGGAAAGGAGGAAAAGACTGAAAATACATTATCTTAAAGAATTTTTCACATTTCTTTAGATCATTTTGAGCCCACTACTCTTTTTCTTACTCCACGCAAGCTCACTCAAGTATGGTATCCAGAAGGTCTCTGAAGGAATCTGGTTCTGTCTATCATGGTTAACAAGACTTTTGGATTAAGCTCCCGGAGGAATGAGCTCTAGCCTCCAGGCTGTTGATTTAGAATGATACAATTTTGGGCAAGTTGCTTGACTTCTCTTGGCTTCAATTTTCTCATCTATAAATTGAAGATTAATACCTGCCCAGACCATTTCAGAGGGTTATTCTGAGGAGAAAATGCGATACCATCTATAAAATGGCTTTAAAAACCCTAAGATCCTCTACAAAATGCCAGGTTCTATCATGAGCACAGCTACTGAGCGCAAAGGTGTTGGACAGGGGAGGGATAAGGCAACCAGTTAGCACCTGGGGGGGTCTCTTGAGGTCTTGCATGGAATCTTTGATATACCCACTTCTTCAAACAACACTAAGTAGGATCCCAATGATCCAGCAGAGAAAAAACTCCTCCCTCTTCCCTTTCCTGAAAGCAATACTTTGAAAAATGTCAGGCCAACACTGGAAGTAGGTACTCAGAGATCCTGCCCTTTTGTCCTTACTTTAAATCCTACCTTAAAAAGACATAAAGGGAGGCTGGGGGCCAGCAGTGGTCCTCTGATGAGCAGGTCTTCTTAAGGCACAGAGCAAGGAGAGCTGAATAAAGCAATGTGTTATCCAACCCGCACTGCCCAAGGGCACTCAGATGCCACAGAGTTGACCTGCTCAGAAAAGATTCTAATAATGATTTCCTCCCCACACACCCACACATTACCGTGAATCTGTTCACAGCAAGGAAACCAACAGACAGATGGCACTGTAAATATCAGGTGCCAAGGATACACTGTTTCTTCCATGCAAAAGCCAAATAAAAAGTGAACGAGAATCATCTTACTTTTATTATTGTCTCCATCACATAGGTCAACTGTGAAACGAAAGCAGATCTGCCCATAAATAAAAATAGGAGCCCTATTATTCTATCTAAGGCACTTTCTCATTCATCAGATAGAAGGAGGTTTTAATTGTTTTTAATCTCATGCAATAAAGGCAACTAAATATCCCATAAATAAATTACACACGCTGATGATCATTCTCTTAGCTGAAGTCCCTGAGGCATCTCCAGTATAAGCAAATATACCAAGCTCTGTTCAAAGAGCTGACATTATGCCCACAACCCTTGCTGTTACATAGTTCCCTTTCATTTCTGCTGTTTGCTCTATACTCCTGTTGTTGAAAACACACATACACATGTGCACGCAAAGTCAGGATAGACCTAAGAAAATAATTCGATTTTCTGGATTTATTTACATACTTGGTCTCTAAGTATATCCAGCAGTATCTGGATATAGTCATAAATGAATATTCTCTAAATCTAAAATATAATTCATGTGTGGAAGAAAGAGAATTAACCATAGGTCTATCTCTTCCTCCTGCCCTAGCATGTCCCCTGGGAAGTGCTGACCTTGACAAGACCAGACCTTGTGAACACTAAGATGGGATTTATTGGCAGGAAGACAACCCAGGAACTTCTTATCTAAGGTTTTAGCAGGTTATTCTGGTCTGCCTTGTTGGCTTCATACAATTAACCTACAATTTATGGGTTTATGGGACACAGCCTGCTAAGGAATGAACATTAATCACATAAGCTCTCTACCTGTGTGACTAACGAACTATACAAAAAAGCTGAGAAGGCCTAAATCTAAATGGCTTCACCTGAGCTAACTTGTATCCCATTTTTAGGTAGCATTCCTCAGTTACTCCTAAAACAAAATGCATCCCCGTGCATCAAAAGAGAGTTTTAGGAAGCTGTTATCAGGGATTCAAGGACCCTTCAGAGGTAGATGTTGGGACACTGAAATTGTGCTTAGGTTTTGAAGGTATTCTTCCCTAATTATGCTTAATGGTGGGTAAAGTCCATGATCCTTCGTGGAACGACAATGTGCTAGACACTATCTATTCCTTAAGAATAAGCAACATTTTAAAGGGAAATGCCCTGATTCCTTGAAGTCTGTGGCAGGCGGAGAAACGGCCCTCCAAAAGATATCCACATCCTAATTCCTGGAACCACTGAATGTTACCTTATATGGCAAAGACTTTGCAGATGTGATCAAGGATCTTAAGATGGGAGATTATTCTGGGCTCTAAATGCCATCACATGTCTCCTTGTAAGAGAGAGGCATAAGGAGATTAGACACACAGGAGAAGGTCATGTGAAGAGAGAGATTTGGAGATGCTGGTCTTGAAAACTGGAGTGATGTGGGCATAAGTCAAGGAATGCTGGCAGCCACCAGAAACTGGAAGAGACAGGGAACAAATGCTCCCCTAAAACCTTGGGAGGGAGTGCGCCCCTGCTGACACCTTCATTTCAGCCCATTGATACTAATTTCAGACTTCCGGCCTGCAGAGAGAACAGATTTCTACTGTTTTTAGCCACCAGGTTTGTGGTAATTGTTTACAGCAGTCACAGGAAATTAATACATACCCTAAAGACACCCTAAAACGTTAGTTCATTAAACAGAGATAAAAACCCAAGAAAGCACTACGGTTTCTTCTAGAACAAACCAATTATGCTATTAGCTCATCCAACTGGTAAAACTGGCCTGTGCTCCTACTGTAAGAGATAGACTATGTAAGCTTATCAAAAGTAAGGACTTCTGGTGACATTAGCATCTCCACTATACACTTCTTCACGGACATTTAAAATATGTCCAATAAAAGGATAAAAGAAATAAAATATTAAATTGACTTTGGGGAAAAAAATTAGCAAGTTCACAGTGGGTGATGCAATGGATACACAGGTGAGTTAGGGACCGAATAGAAGTTTGGCAGACTATCTCCCTGATAACGGGCAACATCACAGCAGAATTCTTTCACACTTATGAGATGTATGGTAGAAGGATTATCTGAATGATGTTCCATACAAGCTCAAAGTCATCTCCATTGTGACTTTGGCCTGTCTGGTCCTGTCTTTGGGTTTAATGGTTGCCACACCCACAGCACGCAGCATTGGTTCTTGTTTTATCTCCATGTCACTCTCAATATCAAGTTTTGCTTTTGATGCTGCTGTAATTTGGTTTCTGCTCTGTGATTCAAGCAAAATCAGCTCACGCCAGCTACGCTGAGAGGCCTCTGTGGGGAATGTGCAATTTATGTGCCTATGGTGTGAGCTGCTGAAGAAGCTTCAGTGGTAGGTAAACGGACGTTGAGAGGAAACCAGACGGGACTTTATTCCTCCCAAGTCAGGTGTTCAGAGTATGTCCTCAGTATTCGATCTGAAATGAAGTCATCCCTAGTCAAAAGTAAAGAGAACATACATTACAAAGCTAACTATAAGAAATATTAATTATCTGACATTTGGGGTTATTCATTCTTTTCCTTCTTTCCATTTCAGAGATTAATTGAAAGCTGTCAGTATCAAGTTATTTCTTTTTAAATTGCCATCATTTAGTCAAAGGCTTAAAATGGTGCACTTATCGTTTTATATGTCGTTTTTCACTCTGAGTGACATGACATCAAAAAGCAATTTTTACTTTTAATATATAAAATACATTTGACATCTCATATGTCTGTTATAAGAAGATAGACTGCGACATTGGTGACTCAGTTTCTTTAAGAGAAATTCCCTAAGAAAGAAACAACCCTTTACAGCTGTTCAATTTAGCTGACAATAAATGGTCAATTTAGTATCTATAACTCCTCTTGGCTAATGGGCTACAAAATGATCAACCTAATTTATTAGTGTAGTAATGCAATATTCTGAGTGCTTTATATTATTTTCACCCATTAATTTTAGATTCCTACACCAGTGCTTCTCTAGCTGCAGTATGCACATGAATCTCCTTTTGAAATGCAGGTTGTAGGCCTGGGTGGAGCCCAATAATCTGCATTTTAACAAGCTCTAGGTGATACCAAGGCTGCCACTCCCAGACTGCATTGTGGGTAATAAGGCCTTACATGAATGAAGAACAGAAAAGGTAGTTAACTCTGCTGCAATCTTCAAAATCTGAAAAGAAAAATAAGAAAAAAAAAAAGAGAGAAATGTCAATGTAAAACCTACAAGAAAAAAGAAATTGTGAATCTAGTTTAGGATATATTGTTTTCTCACTAGTGTTGCTGCAGCTTCCCAAATCAGTGATAAACACTACATCTGCATCAAACAGAAGCAAGGTTTTAAAACGACTTAGAGCAAGCCTAACATTAATAAAAAGTGTTTCTAAACGTTCTGATCTCGCACACAGAGAATAGGGTCTTCTCTGCTCTGCTAATGATCTTTAGAAAACTGAGAGGGCTCTTTGATTTGGTGTCCCTGGCACTCCCTCCGGGCTGGTGGACCTCAGGCAGCCTCTGCCCTTGCCTCCCCGACACATCTTTGAGACTGCCCCATGGAGGGCCACCTCCACCAGGGCGGTGCAGGTCTCAGGAAGGCATCTTCTCATATCACCTAAGACCCTGCCCAAACTTCCCAGTGTCCAGGAATGGCACAGACATCCCTTAAACTGAACCAGAAAAGCCAACAGAGCCAAATTTCTAATTTTTGTGTTTCTACCTTTCAAATTGACGTTGAACTTACGACAGTAAAGTGTACTAGTCTTAAGTACATGAATATGACATAAGTGTAAGAATACTGACATATCTGTATACCCAAGTAACAACCCAGACCAAGCTCTGAAGCAGCACTGTCTAATGGGACTTTTTGCAGTGATGGGAAGGTTCCACAGTAAAACATAATTATGCACTGTCCAATTCATTAGCCACCAGTCACCATGCTGCTGAGCACATCAACTGTGGCTACTGCAATGGAGGAACTTAATTTTTAAGTGTACTTATTTTAATTAATTTACATTTAAATAGCCACAGTGGCTAGTGGCTGCCATATTGGAGAGTATAGGACTAGAACATTTATTTCCAGCATCTCCAAAGTTTCTCTCCTACCCTCTCTCTGCCAATATGCTCCAAATATGACCCCTCTTCTGGCCTCCAAGAGCACAGGAGAGTTTTGGTTCTCTCAAGTTTAACTGTGATCAAAAACATGTTTTCTGATCTCGTGCTTTATCTGAATAAATGAGGGAAAACTTTACGAAATAACCCACTAGCAGTGACCAAAAAAACAGTGTCTTACTTAATTATCATTATTTTTATCTACAAATAGTCCTTAACTCTCCCTTAGGGGTAAATAGTTTTTTAAAGATTTTTTTTTTTTTGAGGAAGAGTAGCCCTGAGCTAACATCTGCTGCCAATCCTCTTTTTGCTGAGGAAGACTGGCCCTGAGCTAACATCTGTACCCATCTTCCTCTACTTTATATGTGGGATGCCTACCACAGCATGGCTTGATGAGCGGTGCCATGTCCGCACCCGGGATCCAAACCTGCGAACCCCAGGCTGCCAAAGCAGAATGTGCGCACTTAACCACTGTACCACCGGGCCGGTCCCTAAAGATCTATTTAGAGCTACTAATTCACACACACAAAAAACTGAGATAAAACAGTCAACTTATCCAATATTCATTTAAAATACTGTATAGACAGAGCTTTCCAATATGCTTTAATTCTCATTAAAAGCACCCCAGAGCATTCACCATATCTGGTATTTGAATGTATACAATTGTTTTTATGTCTTTTCCCACTTATGAGGTTGAAAAATCCTGATGACCACAATTATCTTAGGTGTTTTTGTACACCCAACAAAATCCAGAAAAGTATTTCGTATACAGCACTCATCCAGGTGTCACTTACGGAAAGAAGAGGATGATAAATGAAGGTCCTAATGTAAGTTACTAATTTAAATGTTTGTTCTGAAGTGAATGTGAGGTCATATTCTGCGGTTCTATCGGTTGATGTAATCACCTGTTATTTCCTGCTTTTTGTGACATTTACTATCCACTAAACTACTGCTCCTTTACAGAGCCAATATACAAACTGTTTGTTATGATCAGGGACAAGATAAGGAAGGTGTACAAGGAAGTAAAATAAGTCACTGTTTCCTTCAAGAAAGTCTTACACTAGAGAAACATCAGCTGGACTCAACAGTGTGCTGAGTGATGTACGTTCTGACACAAGCTCCTGAATGCACTGCTGACCAGTAACAGTTTGCAGATGGCACAGGTCCACGGCCCACGCTTTGAGTACCACTGCCCTACACTACAAGCTCTTGAGAGTGGTGTTTCCTAAAGAATTACACAAGCATTATTCAGTTCTGACTCTCCCATGCTTTATAATTCCTGGCCTTTAGCAAGTATCCAATAAAATATTTTAAATAAATAAGTTGTTCTTGAGCCACATAGATCTTCAACACTAAGCTTTATCAGTTTCTGCCCACGCTCTACCAGAGAGAATTACTCTCTCGGTGGTGGCAGCAAATGTCTGCCTCCCTGCTACCTTCTTAAAACATACAACAAGAAGGATCAGCCTCAATAGAAAATTGTCAAACAGACTGATTCTATTTAATGAAACTCGTTTTAAAAAAGTGACATCTTTTTAAACAGAGTGAAGTATAACATTTATTAAAGAGGTTCTAATTTTTAAATTACAGCTCTAGTTTTGTTCATTAATAAAAGAAAAATTGGGAAACCAATGTAACAAAACTTTTAAATCCTCCTTTGAGTGGGACTGGGCAACGTTAACAGATGAGTATGTTAATCACATAAGGGACAATATATTTGATGAAATATAACTCATCACATGGCTTGCATTTTCTGTTGAAGTGGAGTTAGTCACGGTTCTTAAGTGTAAGCAACAAAAAGTGACCCTGCTTTATTGGAGAGTAAAAGAATTTATTGAAAGAATAGGTAACTCACAGCATTGCTGGGAAGCATAACGAACGAACCAGGGAGAGGCAAAGGAGGCTAAGACGGACCATGAGTAGAATTCACCCCAACCTGCCCAGTGAGGACATATATGTGTTGTCACATAGCTTGCAATGCCACCAACATCTGCACTAGTCGTAGTTCCTACTGGTCCTATGGCCCCAACCTCCACTATCAGTGTCAATAAAATGGATTCTCTCCTGCTCCACTTCTTCATATCACAGTCTAGGGTTCCTTTATCTGACTGCCCAAGCCTAGGCCACATGCCTGTGCCCTACCCGCAAAGGAGACTGGGAATTGAGTGTCTAGCTTCTCTGGTTTCTACAGATTCCAAAAGGAAGGAATTCCCCAGGTAGTAAAGGGATTGCACATAATTGGCAGCCCTGCCAAATTACAAATGTACATTGCAATATGTTTCCAAACTACTCATAATAAAGATGATATAATTACTAACATATAGATACAAATCATTACTAATGTATAGAGGACGTGTAAGTAAAAAGGTTCACTAGCATCTTCAAAATGCCAGATGTCTCTTGTTCAAAATATAGTTCTTACGACTCAAAATATTTTAGCATAAACATTGATCCACCTAGGGAGAGGCTTTGCAATATACGACTTCCTCTTCCATTTCTCCCTCTCACAATGTATTTCCCAAGGCCATCATATAATTAACAATCACAAAGCTTCCCACAATACAACTGCCTATGAAATGGCCAGCTTCTTCATTAGTTTGCTTTTCTCCTCATCTCTTCCGATTAGCAGCTGATAAAAAGAAATCAAAAGCACCTGATACCCGTTTTCCGTGATGGAGAGATTTCATTTCTCTCTGATGAATGAATAAAATTCAATTTCAGAGAGCTCTCTTCTCCATTTGGAAAATGAGGTTCTGAATACCGAGACCTTTATCCGGCAAAAACCCCTTTCTGAAAATGTTTACTTCCACTGTGTTAAGCAAGGTACTAATACACTTCTTTTGTAAATATCATCACTATATATGCAGCATCAGATGCATCCACTTTTAATTCTTTGGACCATCCCAATTCCATTCCCATAATAGAAGATCATTTGCCATGATTAATATTTATGATGTGTAACTGAGTATATTGCCATGGAAGTATGGAAAGTAACACATTTTAAAAGGAAGGTTGCACGTACTCTGCAGTTTTGTTGTTTAGTAGAAATTTATGTAGGAGTCTCCTCTGAAGGAGAACAACAAACATTTATTAAGTGACTACTATAGGCAATGATGTGCATAATCAGATACTGTTGGACTTTATGAAGCATGCATTTTGGTGGAAGAGATAGGCAATAAACATGTAAATTAACAAACCAAATAATATTATTAAGGAAGTGCACTAAGCAATATGATGGAAGGTAATCAGGGGAGTCCTACTTGACACAGGTGGTTAAGGAAGGACCCTCTAGGAGACATGGTTGTATGAGAAGAAATAAATCATATGAAATGTTGGAGAAGAAATATACTAGGGAGAGGGTCCAGCAAATACAAAGTCCCTAAAACAGAATGGGCCTGATATATTCCAGGACTTCACAGAAGGCAGGTAAGGCTGGAGCTGGGCAGAAGTCAGATCACTGTGGGACATTTTGGAGCACAGAAAGTATAGATTTATTCTAAGAGTATGAGTGAGAAGAAATAAGAATTGACTTCTGTTTTTAAAAGATCACTGTGCCTGCTGTGTGGAAAATGGATTACAGACGTCCAAGAGCGGAAGTAAGGAGATAAGTTAGAGAGTTACTGTGGTCAACCAGGTGAGATAGTGGCTTGGATCAGTGGTGGTAAGAGGTAGATAAATTTTTAAAGTATTTTAGCAATAGAACAGATAAGATTTACTGACTGATTCAACATGGAGAATCAGCACATGGCAGATTGCAAAAATGACCATGGACTCTCCATCCCTCCCTGTATCCAAGCCCATTGCAAGGTGATCTCGCAGCTCCTCCCACCAGGAGGTGGAGTCTGTTTCCCCATCCCTGGTATCTGGGCTTGGACATGTGACATGCTTTGGCCACTTGAATGAGGCAGAAGTTAACACCAAGTCAGTTCCAAGGCTGGGTTTCAAAAAGCTTTGTAGGGGCCGGCCCCGTGGCTGGGTGGTTAAGTTCATGCACTCTGCTTCAACAGCCCAGAGTTTCGCCAGTTCAGATCCTGGGCGTGGACCTAGCACGGCGCATCAGGCCATGCTGAGGCTGTGTTCCACATGCCACAGCTAAAAGGACCCACAACTAAAATATACAACTATGTATTGGGAGGCTTTGGGGGAGAAGAAGGAAAAATAAAAAATAATAATAATTAAATGAAAAGGCAAAAAAGCTTTGTAGCTTCCACTCTTTCTTAGAATTCTGCCACCACCAAGAAAACACACTTGAGCCCAGCCCTTTGGAATATAAGAGACTACAAGGAGAGGCCCCAGTCATCCCAACATCCCAGCAGAGGGCATTCTAGACCAGCAAAACCCAAGCTGATCTCCACCGGATCTCACACACAAGCCGAACAATTGAAAACTATTAAGCTCAGCCCAGATCGGCATCACTTCCCAGATGATCTGCAGACCAATGAGCTAAATGCATGCTAGTTTTAAGGTATGGTCTGTTACACAGCACTAACCTACTGTTACAATGGGTATGCAAAGGATCAAGTATGATGTTTACATTATATAATTTATAAAAGTGCAACACCCTACTCAAGAAAGTCTGTACTTGTTTTCTTATTCTATGGGCAGTCCTAAGGTAGTATCTATTACAATCAGAGAAAGACCATGTTACTCAAGCATATACTATAATGTATCATTGGAGGGTGGGTCTATATTATGACACATGACAAACCAGGAAATATATGATAAATTCCTATTCTTTAAATTTCACATTAACGAATAATGTCAAGTAAGAATGCAGGAGTTGACATGTTATCAAGTTTTTCACAGAGGAATATACATATATATATTTTAAATTCTCAGTGTCAACTAACAGAGTTATCACTTCCTATTTGGCCAAGTAAGGACATTTTACATACTCATACTTACTTGCTTCTCCTAACCCTGTTATTTCATGAAAGGTGGTACTCCAATAAAGAGACATTCCAATTGAAAAATTCATTAAGAGCATACCACGTTTTTCATATTTTGCCAAGGCCTATTGAAAACATGATCTCAAACAAGTGCTAGCCTGTAGACTGTTACAGAACAGGGAGCATAACAGAAGGACCACAGAGATGAGCACTTGGGCCATAATGTTCCCTTGGACAGGTCATTTCATCTCTCTGTGCCACAGTTTACTCATCTACAAAAAGGGAACACGGGATTGATGACCATCCCAACTCTGATAATGTATAACCAAAAGAGGAGGACTCAGTTTTTTAGGTTCACCCACCTAGCACAATGCCCACAAAACATATGCTTTGATCTCTTCTATCCATCAATAATTCATGTGCTTTGCAACATTAAGGCACCAAGGAAAACTCCAAAGTTAAATCTCCAGTCTCAGAATATTGTCTCAGTTTAATCCCACCATAGATTCAAGTGAAATGAACAAAAATGGATGTTACTAACTTTCCTGAAGGCGGAAAAAGTGGACGTGATGAAAAAGGAGCCATGTCATAATCTTAGGGTGTGTAGGGTGGGAGGGGGTATTAAAGCATCAGCTGTGGGGGGAGTGACCACACAAAAATCACATCATCCTTTGAATACTTTCTCCGTGACTCAAGTTCTAGTCAAAGATGTTTCAATCACATGCTTGAGAACGCTTTCTCGAATGTCTTTTCATTTTTATGTTAACAACTGTCATATCACCAATATGCTATCTATAGGGTTTTTTTGTGTAGGTGTGTGAGGAAGACTCACCCTAAGCTAACATCCATTGCCAATCTTCCTCTTTTTTTTCGCTTGAGGAAGATTAGCCCTGAGCTAACATCTGTGCCAATCTTCCTCTATATTTTTATGTGGGTCATCACCTCAGCATGGCTGACGAGGGATGTACATCTGCACCCAGGATCCGAACCCACAAACCTGGTCCACTGAAGTGAAGTGTGCCAAACTTAACCACTACGCCATGGGGCTGGCCCCTGTTTGTTTGTTTGTTTAATACCACACTTGAGTATGTGTTCAGAGAGAGTAATTGCTGCCCTGGTTCCCATCTAAATAATCAGGACTACCCTAGAAAAGGAAAAGGAAATTTTTAAGTCTGCAATAAAGACATAACCAAGAGCAAAAGTTAAAGAAGAGAGGGTAGCAGTTATGGAATTAATGTTCAGGTATAGAAAAGTTTCAGATTGCTGGCAAACTGAGTAGTTTGTCATTCCGGAATACAGAGTTTTTTATAAAAGTGAGAGTTTTCCCACCAAGTACCAATACTTCCTCATTTTAACCATGAATTCTGAGAAGTACTGAGAAGTGAAGGTCTCCCCATACTAAAACCTTACTCTGCATGAATTAGCCTTTCTCCTGCCTGGATCTCAGCTGATCTGAGCCTAAAGCTGGAAGTGGCTGCTCACACTCTTGCTTGGAGCTCTTCTAATGGAATTGGATATTCATGGGTTGTTTCTCTATTGTCAGAGATGGTTTTCTTCCTAAAGAGAAGTGATCCTGCCCTTCAGCCTGATAGTTCTACAAGACTGACTTCCGGATAACTCAGGTTTCACTGTAGTAACCAATGGGGATGGGAATGGGCACAAAGCAGGAAGAACAGACAGAGGTCTGTATCATACAGAACACAGTCAACGGGAAGTGTTGTTAATATTTAAGAGAGTAGTCAGGTAGAGAAAGGTCTCAGTCCTTGGAATCAGACAAAAAAGTTTCAACTTTTGTCATACCCCAGTCAAGTTCCTTAATGATTTTGCCTCAGTTTCCTTATATATGAAATGAACATAAGAATGTATTCCTTACAGAATATTGATATGCAGCCTCCATTTCCCCTTAGTAAGAGTTCCCAGCCTCCTTTTTGGCAATCACCATTTCTCCCCATTTTGTATGGTGTTGGTGGGCGTTACTGCTTCCCTTCCACTTCTGAAGCACAGTAGACTAAATCTCTCCTCACATGTTCCTGATACAACCAGAGGGGCACGTGCCTTAGGCAGGACCAATTTATACCTTCTCTCGGGACTTTGCATGTTGAATGAGTGATACGATGGCAGTTAGTGGATAACCAAAGATCCTGCCCACTGTCCTGTTTGTGCTGTGTGATGCTCGCCATGTCACATCGGCCTCCAGTAGATGTTTCCCAGATCTTCTTTCATGGGCCAGCGCACCTATCCCCAGCTGCTGTGAATGTTGGCTGCTAACAGCTTACAGTTGCCCCTTTCTCCAAAGAACCACCCTCAGCAGACAGGAACCCCCTGTCTAGGAGACACCTGGGAATAGTAATTTGCTGGATCCAGCTCATATTAGCTCACAAGAGCTTACTGTGCTCATTTCTTCCCATCTCTACATTCAGTGACTTCACATTGGTAGCTTGAAAGAGGCCATGGTGGGAGTGTTTACACCATGAAAATTGGCAAATGCTATCAATCTAGTTCTCCTCTCCCCCAGAGAGCCACTTTACCAGGACACTACCCTCTGGGAGGCTACGCTCCAGCCAGAGGCAATTCACAGCCAGTGACTGACTGACACAAGAGCTCAAAAGATCGGCCCTTTGCCACAAGGTGGAACAATTCTCTGATTATATTTAAGTTCCGGAGCTCCCTGTGGAATCAATCTGAGGCTAGATGTCATCAGAACCCTCATGTTTTGCTTGATTCCTGTTTCGCTCACTCCCTTACTGCATTCTCCAGAGAGCATTTTCTCAAGAAGTCATTTGCACAAGAATCCCCATCTTGGGCTCTGCTTCTAGGGACCCCAACCTAAGCCACCTCTAGAATGCCCTCGGCTCCTGCCTATTTGCAATAGGCAAACCACCTTTGTCTGCTAGAAAATGTCTTAAGAAGTTTCAGGAAGTAGTATATACCAGAAAATTAAATCTGTGAAAACAAAACGTATGATCTTAAGTACTGAATCAACTGACCCATTTTGATGTGTTAAAGATGTTTAAAAAATAAATGTATCTTTTCAATTACAGCTACATTCGCATGATTCCAACAGCCAAATGAAATACCCACACCCATTAAAGGCAATTATTATGTAATAAAACACTCTACTTTATTATACTCAGCCAGTTAAAGCCTACTGAAAGATTCTTCCTAGACAATATAAGTCCAGAAATATCCTGCATATGCAATCGGTGCAGTAAAATCTTTGCAAGTGTCACTGCTTCACGTTAACATTTTTTTCTTTAGTGTCTCAAACCTCAAAAGTCAATTATGCTTTGAAAACACCAAGTCTTTAAATTATTAAATGCTTTCACATTTCACCCAATGAATAAAAGAACCTTAATTAATAGAGAAATCATAGCCTCATTCACATTAGCAACTCAAATAAATGCCTCCCAGGGTTCAACTGGAAATATAAAGTCTTTGACCTGCCCTGCTGGTAGCTACTTTTCAAAGGTCTATAAAGTTTACACCAGAAAGATGGCACAAACAGTGATTCAGCCATGCATGTGACAGCCCATGGGGATGTATGATGTTTGAATTGCCCATAAATTAGGCACCCGGGGATGCAAAATAGGGCAGTGTAAACATCCTTCTAACCAGACTTAGTGCAACTCATTTTACAGTGTAGGTAAATCCTTAAAAGTGCCCTGTAAATTAGTTCAAAGAAAGAATCTAAATCAAGGCGCTCTCTAATTAAAGGACCCCTGAGGTGAAAAGTTCTGAAAAGTGAGAAATCCTCTTCTGAAATAGGACTTTAAATAACCACCATCCAACTTATTTTTACATACGACATTTGCGTTTTACATATGGCATTTGATTAAAATGAGATAAAGCCCCGTAACACGCTGCAAAGACCATTTGCTAAGACTGGTTCCTCCTCATGTGAACAATGGACTTTGGTGATTGGGAGGTGTCCGTGCAGGTGTACCAGCTGTAACAAATGGACCACTCTGGTGGGTGTGGATGATAATGGAAAGACTGTGCATGGCGGGGAGGGGGTATATGGGAAATCTCTGTGCCTTCCTCTTAATTTTGCCATGAACCTAAAACTGCTCTAAAAAAATAGTCTTAAAAAGAAAAAAGACCCTGTTCTTCACAGCAGTTATTTATATAGTACTCTGCTTACTGACTGCCTTCCCCACCGAAATGTAAGCTCAACGAAGGAAGAGCCTTTTTCTTGTCACTGAAAGGTCCCAGAGCCTCTAAATGTGCCCGGTCCAAAGAAAGTGTTCAATAAATATTTGGTTGGTGGAGGGAGAAAGCAAAAGAAGACAAATGAGGACCTAATTTTTACCAGTAAAACCCTATACTGATATATTAACAAAAACAGCGACACATTTTCAAAGACATTAAAAATACTAAAGCTTTCAAATACCAACGTTTATCAAATATCGAATACTTTTGTAAAATATGCAGAAGACTGCATTTCCCAGGTTTCATATCTTGAGAAATCAGAGGAACATCATCTAGTTGAGAAAATAAAGCATCAGTTGGGTCAAAAACCCAATCTACATAGTTGGTTCCATGACATATGGGGTGGAATTAATTTTGGGGGTTAGAGAGTAACTGACACATGTCCCCAGATGTGGTAAATAGTAAGTCAAACACAGGTACGTTCCCCTAGAACCACACTGCTGACCACAGCAGCCACTGCCCCGTGTGACCACTGAGCACTTGAAACGTGGCCAGTGTGAACTGAGCTGTGAGCTGCGCTGTAAATGTAAAATGCACACTGAATTTCAAAGATTTGGGGCAAAAATAAAATATTTCAATAATTTTTATATTGTCTGCAAGTTGAAATAATATTTTGGCTGTACTAGCCTAAACACGTAGTAAGATTATTTCACCTGTGTCTTTTTACTTCTTAATACAGCTCCTGGAAAATTTAAAATTACATAGGTAGCTCACATTAGTGGCTCACATTAAACTTTTCTGGACAGTGCTGCACAAAGGAACGTCTTGCCTCTGCATAGTGAAGGCTCCTTACAGCAAACACCTGTCACTTTCTGCCAAAGGGCTTCTATCAGGCTAAAGGAACACATTTTGCTCTTTTGCAGGGCAAGGCACTATTGTCAAATAGTTAATGACCCTGGAAGCGGCCTTTAACCAATGGCAGAAAGTGAGCTGAATAAATATACCCGCTTTCTTGCCTTTCTTTGGGACAATTCAGAGGCACGTTCTACAATGTTTCATGGAGTTCTCCAGCAGGATTGAGTACCAGTCGCGCATAAGGGCAACTCACTTGGTAACATACTCTTCACTGAATTCTTCTCCTTCCCCGTCTCACTTCTACTCACCCAGAGACTTCCTGGGATTACTTCCCCAAGAAATTATACTTGTGTTAGAAGCCTCTCTCAAGGTCTGCATCTGGGAGAACTCCAATTAAGACAATATGGAAAACCAAACCTACTAGATGCATTCCACACTTTTCAATCTGTCAAGGAGTTTCATTTCAACTCCTCACAAACAACTCAAAGCTGAAGTGTAGTAATATCCTTCTCATGACTATCACACTTAGCGTCCTGCTGTATCCACAACAGGAGAAAACACAGTGTGAATATAAAACAAAAATGTAAACATTAAGTTTCATTGAATCTAATAGAGGGTTTTTTCCTTCTAGATATTTTATTGGATTCCACTCAAGCCAGTCATTAAGATTTTACAGCACTGCTCTCTTCTTAGATTCTGTTTGGGCAGTTCTGACTTTTTAAAGGTGACACCAGAGTTGAGAGATTCAGTGGAGGGCTTTGTCATACTTCAACACGGATTTGAATCTTTGGGCCAGGTACCTCATTATTTATTCCCCCGATAAAACGGCCTGATTTCAAGAATCATGCAAATTAATGAATATACTAATGAAACAAATCTTCCACATTCCACGTCTTCCAAGAGCATTTTTATCCCTAGCTCTACTGATTTCCTTCATGCTGGTCTGTTTTTAAACTTTTACTTGAATTCCTTTCCTCCTCTCTCCAAATGCCTTGGTAGTAATCAATCAATCAATACTCCAGATAAAATATACTCACACTCTTCATTACCTTATGGTATGTAACCTATCATCACAGTGTTTTAGCTCTAAGGCCCATGGTGACAAAAGCAGTGAACACTGAACTTGGATACCAACAAAGTGAACATGAAATTGCTGCTCTTGGTATATAACGACAGGATTCTTTGAGGAGGAGGAGCTTGCTTCAGAAGTTACGCTGTCCCTGGAAGCTACTTTATAGTCTTAATTGGATTGCAGGCGCTTATATACCTTCCCTCAAGAGCAAACGTAGACAACAGCTTTCTAGGACAACGAAGAACTGTGTGCATTAGGCAGTTTTGCTTTTGCTCTTGAGGCAGCCTCATCGGGGGGTAAGGGTGTTGCTAAGTCATTTACCTGAAAATCTGAGGTGTGATGTCCTTCCTAGACTCATGTTTTGTGGTGATCTCATCATGCTATTAACACAAACATAGAGTCCGACATTTTAAAGCTCACCAGCACATTAGCTTGGAGAGGGGTAGGCTCAAACTCATGACTATTTTCTCATGTACTGAAGACCAATAGATCTGCCTCCCTCCCCACCTACCAAGCCTGGGCACCAACGGCGATGCTTCGCTCCCACCCATGTCCACCAAAGGCTAGCTTAGTTCCTACCTTCTTCAGCTCATGAGAGTGCTGGGAAGGCAGTACTTTGGGCAGTGGTGTGCTGAGGCAAGCTGGCGCAGGATAGTGACAACTAGCTGTCCCAGTTCCACTCCAGTGACATCACATTGGTAGCCTGAAATGGGCCACAGTGGGAGTATTACCATCACAAAAATCAGCCAATGCTATAATTCAGGATTACCCTCTCCACAGAGTAGGCTGCTAACATTTACCAGCACACCACTGAATTTGGGGGAACTAAAATGAATATAGCAGCTTATCAAAACAAAATGTATTCTATCCATGCAGGAGAAACCTCTGCCCTAATAAGGACAAGAAATGCTTCAGTCTGGTTCACAGGCTCCTTTATCCATGAACTGCCTGCTTTATCTTCTGCTCAGAGGCCATGACTAAGGAAAAGAAAGGCAGCAAACCTTTCACCAGGATAGAACCAGGTTCCCGGGCTCACTGAGTTCAATCCTAGGTCTGCTTTCCAAAAGGGACCGAGCCCTCTGTGACTTCAGCCACAACACAATCCCTTTAGGAATTACACACTCATGTAATCTTTGCTTAGCTCCTAAGAACTCTCAATGAGAAAGTAAGCCAGCATTGATTATAGGAAAAAATTCAAATGAGGAAGATATCACTTAACATTGTATCCTATGATATAACAGGGAAAATTAAAAATCTAGAGGGCATGGGAGTTATGCTAGATGCTGCAAAATCCACCTTTCCCTCTTTATTCTACTCTTTTCACTGCTCAACATCTGATAATGCCACGTTTTTAGGAAATTATTTTGGATCACACTTACATTTGTAAGAACATGTAAACTTGTTTGTTTGTACTTCTTATCACATCTTACAGATGTGTTCACCTATTTGTGTTTTGGAAAGCAACTTTTATATGACAGGGTGAAGAGATGATCATAATTATCTTTGGAGAAGCATAAAGCTATCCATCTGACTGTTGCCACACACTTATTGGAAATCCAAAGTCGTTAGACTTCACAGAATCACCCTGGAGAGGCTTGTTAAAACACACATTCCTGAGCCTCACTCTCAGGGATTCTGGGTCAGTAGGTGGGGCCCAGAATGAGCATCTCTAACAAGTTCAAACAAGGTGATGGTGATGGTGATGCTACTGGAAAGTGGACCTTAATTTGAGTAACTCTGCTCTACACAATGCTATACTTTGAGTGTAGATGATGCCTATTGTACAAGGTCCAGAAAGGCGACACTTCTGGTCCCATGCAGGGGTCTTTTGTTAAGCCCACAAGTAGTGCTGTTACAATGTTTACCCAAACACAGCTGGGAATGACTCCCTGGAGGCAGGAAGACAACGTGGCCTGGTGACGGAAGGGGTCTGTCTGTTGGGTAATGGAGAAGAGGATCTTGTAAGACACCAGGAGACTATCTTAAGTTGCACACCTAAGGTTACATTCAGGTCATACTATATACCAACTATTTCATTCTCTATTTCAACATCTGCCTATGAGGTATGTATCAAATAAAAACTTTTAGGTAAGTAAACAGCTTCATATTGTGATAAGCTGCTACCCTCCTGGGAGGTGTCCCTCTGTCCTCATTTTTTCCAGGGTTCGTATTGAAAGGTATTAAACAGTGTGGATGTCCTTTCCTTGTGGTTTTATTGAGAAGCTGTGGCAGCCAGAGTGTTCCAGCCATGAAGCATTATTTTTACGTTTCAAAACGTAGAACCAAAAAAGAAAACAACAGAAAAAAGAAAAAACAGAGAAGCTTAAAAAGCTCATTGCAAATGTTTAGGGCAATGACAACATAATGAAAACATCTAAGAACACTATTATTGTTTCTTTCTCCATGCTATTCACCAGAAGTGCCAATATTGAGGGTTGAATGATTAGTTTGATCAACAAACCATTCTGGGAACAACCGAAAAAGGCTCTCGTTTTCAATCCTGAGCAAAACTATCCCACACAAATCTGCTGTTCTCCCATTAGGATTTGGACTCATAAAAGGCATGCTAAGTGTCAATATTGCTCCTACAAATCCATCAACCTCCTTCTGACAGAATGGCCAGAAAGTGTCCCAGAAATTCCCAGCACAGAATTTCAAGCTTTTGATGGTTTAGAAAAAAATGCATATTTATCTGAGTTCAGCTTCTTTTTGAAGTTCATTATCTGTATCAACTAATTTGACATTGATACTCTTCCCACAAAATTACAGGGCCTGTTCTAAAAAGACAGCTCATTCATTTAGCACTGCAGACTATGCTAACTAGTGTTCCTTACAGCATAAGCAATAAAGTATCACTAGTGTGATTCAAGGATTAGACAAAGATTTTTTTTCCAATTTTGGGTAATACGACAGGCTGATCTGAACTGACAGAAATGATAAAGGGGGAAGTCATCTCTAGCTTTACTCTTCCCAATGTTATTGTTTCTCATAGAAAAAGCATCATCATCTTCCAGGCATGATGCCATATTAATCCAAACACACGTAGGGTCTTTGCTTCTGGGTGGGCTCCTTCCCTTGGTCCAGGCATCCTCAGGGTAGGGGGGCGATTGCTAAGAATCCTTCCTCTTGAAGTGTAATTTTACCTGATTACTAGACAAGTAGAGATTAAACAATACAGTGGAGTTGATCCCAATGAGACTGATGTTTTGTCAAAATATTACAGAATGGATTGAGTTGTGGAACCTCAGAATAAACGGAATCAACAATATTTTCTCAACTTTATTTTGAAAAATTTCAAAACTAGAGAAAAGTTGAAACAATAGAAGATTCACGTCCACATACAACCTTCACCCACCTTCATCAGAAGTTAACATTTTGCCACATTTGTTTTCTCTCTTTCTGTATGTGTATGTCTATATGTATACATAATTACACATATACTTACACATAAACATAAATATACGCATATACTTTTTTGGGAATCATTTTAAAGTTACTTGCAGATATGACACATAACTCAAGTGTTCCAAATTTCTCATAAGATCAAAGCCATTCTCCCACATGACCACAATATACTGATTGCATTTGGGAAATTTAACATCAAAATAATATTATTATCTCATATATAGTCTATAATCAAAGTCTCCAAATTGCCCCAATAATGTCCTTTATAGCTTCATTTTTCCAGGATACAATCCAGAACCACACTGCATTTGGTCATCATGATTCTTGGGACTCCTTTCATCTAGGACAATGTGTTGGCGTGATGACATTGACATTTTAAAGGAGCACAGATGAGTTTTGTTTTGTTTTGTTTTGTTTTGGTGAGGAAGATTAGCCCATCTTTCTCCATTTTGTATGTGGGATGAATGGCTTGATGAGCGGTGCACAGGTCCATGCCTGGGATCTGAATCCTGTGAACCCCAAGCCGCCGAAGTGTAGCATGCAACTCCACTACACCACCAGGCCGGCCCTACAGATGGTCCTCAATTTGGTTTCCCTGATTTTTTTTTTTCTCACAATTACACTCAGATTTAACAGTTTGAGCAGAAATACTGCATAGATGACATTAAGTCCTTTCTCAGTGCATCTTATGGGGCACATGGTTCCAGTTTATCCCATTATTGGCAATATTAAATTTGATCAGTTCGATAAGGCAATGTCTGCCAAATCTCTCCATTTTAATGGTATGTTTTCCCTTTTGCAAGTAATAGATAATCTGTGAGTGACACTTTTAAGACTATGTTAATATTCTCTGGCCTAACAACCTTTAACCCAGTAGTTTTAGCATCCACTGATGACTCTTGCCTAGATCATTACTACGGTGTTTGCAAAATAAGCATTATGCTTAAAGCATTATACTGGAGATAGTGTCTGACAAAAAGCACGTTAACTCATATACAGAAAATATTCTTCATTAGGATTGATCTTAGCCTCACTTAATAAAGAATTTTCCTCTCTATTTTCTGAGAAAATGCATTACTAGCAGACAATTCTGTGAATACAGGTGTTATTTTTCTAGAATAATTCAGATATATGTAAGGATAAAAATCTCTAAAGATGAATTAAAATGAGCCTTTTATTTTTTTTCCTGCTTTTTCTCCCCAAATCCCCCCAGTACATAGTTGTATATTTTAGTTGTGGGTCCTTCTAGTTGTGGCATGTGGGATGCCACCTCAGCATGGCTTGGTGAGTGATGCCATGTCCGTGCCCACGATCTGAACTGGCAAAACCCTGGGGCGCCAAAGTGGAGAGTGCAAACTCAGCCACGGGGCCAGCCCCTAAAATGAGCCTTTTAAAAATAACAAATGGCCCTGAGTGGATGGTCTTGGTGGAAATATTTACAGTGCAGATATCCATGTGTCTCCCACATTTACTAGTTACTCTTGCAGTTGGGAGGGACCAGGTAACTAGTTCTAGCAAATGACCTGTGAGTGGAAGCGACAAGTCACTTCTGAGCTGAAGCTCCTACAAATCCACACATAACCCTGGTCTCTCTCTTTTGCTTCAACACTGACCATGGAGACTGACTGTTGAAATGAGGAGTCATAACACAGAAGCAGCCCAGGCTGCTAAATCATCGCATTGAGAACAGCGGCACTGGAGAGTTGCTTGACCTACAGGGGACTTGGCTTGAGTGAGAAATAAACTCCCACGTGCTGAGCTGCTGTAATTTGAGGTTGTTTATTACCACAGCATACAGGTAGTCTATCCTAACTAAGAGTCTCTAAAAGCCAGTTTTCATCAATAGTCAGAATTTTATAGGAACAATCTTTGGATTAGAATGGTGGTTTATTTATCCACGGTAATAATTCAATAATTGATGCAAAAACACTGTTTGCCACAGAACAATCTTCTCTACCTTTCCCCTGACCTCTTTTTTCCTGGCATAGCCAAACTTCAACTGTAAAGTGTGAAAATGAGAGCCAGTGGTATGCTGGAGCTTTCTTGGGAGAGCTGCTTTGCAAGCTGGTTGATTTTGACATTGGTACCCTGAAATTGGCCATGGTAGGAGTATTTACACCAAGGAAACTGGCAAATGCTACAAAGCAGCCCCATTTCCCCAATCCTCATGCAGAGAGCTGGTTGTTGAATATTTAAACAGCATATCACTGGCTATTTTCTTTCCCAGATACTGCTACAAACAGGAGATGGGCATATGACCCAATACTGACCAATAAAATGAGAGAAAAGTGGATATGGTACTTCAAAGGAAGACTTCTCTCCCTACTAAAAATGAAAACCTATATATTCAAAAGAAATGCCTGCATATGATCACTAAAAGATATGTACCAGAACGTTCACTGCAGCACTATTCACAGTAACTCCAAACTGGTTACTACCCAAATGCTCATCAACAGTAGAAAGGGCAATGGAATACTAAAAGGCAATGAAAATAATTCACAACTACACACAAAAAGTGTCTGTGCATCTCACAAACACAATGAGTCAAGGAAGCCAACACAAGACAGTACATAGTATGTGGTTCTATTTAGATTAAAGTTCGAAACAGGCAAAACCAATCCATAGTGTTAGAAATCAAAAATTATACAACTAGTTACACTTGGAGAAGTCACACTTGGAAAAAGGGGGCTATGAGAGACTTCTTGTGTGCTAATTATTTTCTGTTTCTTGATCTGGGTGCTAGATGCCAGATGTGTTCAGCTTGCGAACTATATACTTAGAATATGTACACTTTTCTGCATGTATACTATACTTTAACATTTTTTTAAGAAAGAAAGATGAGAGAAGAGACAGGAGAACAGAAGAGACTGACTTTGCATTTCCTTCCTACATTAAGATACGGCTGTGTGAGACCTGGATTCATGGCAGCCATCTTACCCAACACACTGGGGTAGCAGAGCTGGATCCCTGATGACAAGGGTCAATCACTGCACCAGTCTTGGAAGTCCCTCTGGATCTCTTGTTTTGGGAATAATAAACAGCATTTTTGTTTGGCCTAGGGTAATTGTGTCATCAAAATTACTCATTCTGATTTTGAATGGAGGCAGCATTTGGTATTAGATGAAGAAAAAATTTGAATGTCAGGATTGCAAAGCAGAATGATGAATCTATTCAAGTGAATAATTTTCAATACTGCATCAAATAATCAGCAAGGTTGTCTTAGTCCTTGTGGGCTGCTCTAACAAAATACCACAGACTGGGGAGCTTATAAATGTCAGAGATTTACAGCTCACAGTTCTGGAGGCTGGGAAGCCCAAGATCAAGGCGCCAGCACGGTGGCATTTTGGTGAGGCCCTCTCTCTAGTTCATAAACCAGCACCTTCTTGCTGTGTCCTCACATGGTGGAAGGGACAAGAGATCTCTCTGGAGCCTCTTTTATAAAGGCACTAATCCCATTCACGAGGGCCCCACCCTCATGATTTAAGTGCCTCCCAAAGGCCTTACCTACTATTACCATCACTTTAAGGATTAGGATTTTAACATAGGAAGTTTGGCGGGATGCAAACATTCAGACCACAGCAAAGGTTATCCTGATCATTCTACTAAATCAGGTTCCCTACGGTATACTCACCTGTCTGCTCAAATGTCACTTCCTCAATAACAGTCACAATTCCCTCACCCCAGTCACCCGTTGCCTCCCATTGCCCTTCTTTATTGTCTTTATCACACCTATGTCTCTGGAATTATATTTTTCATCTTTATGTCTCTCTTCTAGAATATAAATTCTACACAAACATAAGAGTAGAGACCTTTTCCTTCTTGTTGAATGTGGCCTCTCTAGGGTATAAAATTGAGCCTGACAGAATGTGAACACCCAGTACATGCTTTTTAAATAAGGGAATAAAGATATAACACAGATTTCCGGGCAATATTTAAGCCTTCCACTGAGCACCTATTGGATAGTTTAGGATTTCCTTGTTTTGCGTCCTTCAGTCACCCTGATGCTTCCTTCTATTTCCTCCTTCTGGACATGGACACCAGGGAGGTCTTGTGGTGCTGGGGGTTTCCTGTCCTACTTGGACTTACGATTTAAGGGGATGTCTTGTGACCTAGTTTGGTTCTAACCGTTGTCCACAAGTTTTCAGTTTTGCTGTCCAATTTCCTCGTTTGTGTAAAACTGCCGACACCTTCTCAGAATCCCCTCTAACTGTAGTTTCTAAACATTTTCAAAATAACACAATGACAAACACCTCTTTTAACATCACAAGAAAACAAGAGCTACGACGTATGAGGCCTGAACTTCTGACTAATCAGAAGCACATCACAGCAAATCTAGCACAATTAACACTTGTCATATAACTGAAAATACAGGCAGACTGGGGCATGACTTGACCCATGGCATAAATGAATTGACTTTGAAGCAAGACACGTTCCCAAGAGTGTGGAGATGAAGCTTACCTCTTATAATCAGTAGAGTGAATATTATCTGCAAAGTCTGTCCATGGAATAAAACATCCTATCAAAATGCAAGGCAGAGGTTCTGAGAGTTCCTCTGCATCCCTGCCAGTCTGTATAACTACACAGGTGTCCCTGTGACACGCTCTACTCCTTAGCCATCAGTTCTAAAAATACTTGTTTGCTACAATTGCTACAGGGTGAAGACTTTGACTTTGACACAATTTATCAGATTTGGCTATAGCTTTCCCCCCTTTAACTTCCAATGACACTCTGAACTCTTCCCCTCAAAATTGAATCTGACAATGCAAACCAAAGAGATTTAAAAGAACAAATGGTCTCCAAGCTTTCCTTCAAGCCCAGTTAGGCAGACTTAATGTGCCTTTAGCTCCACTGTGGGCTAGAGAGAGCACTTCTAAGGTACCGAGTAAATTGAAATGCTTCAACAAAGGTGATGGAATGGAATGGCTTCACCTTTTCTCTAAATATTTGGCTGCTATTCCTCCTCTTTTCATCTGTTTTAAGCTACTAAACAGCCATTCCCCATGTGACGTGACCTGTGGTATTGAGATGAAATATTTCTAGAGGAAGAAGCTCTTTAAAAACTAAATATGATACAAAGAAATCAGTAGCAGCCAGTGGAGGAATACAGAATCAGGAAATTGTGTAATAATGTGATCCTGTATGACTAACTCTATTGAGGAGTTTTGCTCTAAAAGAAGTAGAATGGGGTGATAGCTGAAGGGTCCTAAAGCCAAGAGAATTTCATTTTTCAATGGAAATAAATAAGTGCATATGTACGTGATACACACAGGTAGAACTGATGATTCGGGATCAAGCGAAGAGTTGCCAGAAACGGCAAGAAAGGACAGTGCTCTAGCTCCTAGGAGGAGGGGCTGACCCTATGACCCTGATAGGAGCACAGACAGTTCATTCTGAGAAAAAGGAATGAAGGCAGAGAACACGGGTGCAGACGCAAGGTTGGCAGCAGGATGGTGAGAGTTGGGGGGCGCAGGGTGTTCCCTTCTGACGGCTTCTCTTTTCTTAAAAAAATAAGAAGAATATCAGCTACAAGTGGGAGAGAGAAGAGAGGAGAAGGTACGAAATGGTTCCCTAAGAAAACAGGAGACTAAATGGATTTGGGGAATATAATCAGACTACCCAGCAGCTCTAAAGACTCACAAGTGGTTTGTGGTCATGAATGTAAAGTGAAACCAGCCAGCACAACAGTATGTTTTTCTCCAGCTGTGTTGAGCTGGGTGAGAGCAGGCAATGAGTGAGCGAAGAGCTGAATGTAATCAGGTTTAGGCTTTTGCCAAGTGAATGTCAAGGAGAAAGCAATGTGTGCAAAGCATAGGCAAGAGAGTAGCTATAATTACGGAGACTAGAATCTGAGCTGCAACAGGGAAAATGAGGACATGAAGGGGATGAGGGATGGTGAAAAAAGATGGTAGAATCAATGGACCTCAGGTCACAGAGCAGCTGAAGAATTGTTGAAGTTGAGAAACCACAGGGAACAAGGACCGTCAACAAGTTATCCTCATTGTCACATAGGGCTCTGATAGCAGTATAAATGGAGAGCAAGTTGTCAAGGATAGATAACCAGCAGAGACAGTCTTCCTATTGTTTAAGGCTGCCATGGGAACAAACAACTCAGACTAGACCCATCTTAAGGGAAAGACAAAACTGTCTAGTAAGGAAGAGATTAGAAAAAGATTAGGGAAGGACAGAGGAGACCTCCTAGGTATAAACATACACCCAGGAACAGCCTTTTCCTCTGACACTGTAGATGTAAGAAAGCAAGATATCAACAAGATGGAAAAACATTCTTGAAACAAGATTTCTTGCGGCAGCCATAGCAATGACCCACATCCTGGAGCTTTCCTGTCTTCTTTAAGATTCATAAAACCAAAGACCGTTATTACTGAAAAGCTCCTTAGGATTTTTCTAGCAAAACCCATTTTACAGATGCGTAACTAAGAGCCAAAGAGGTGGGAGGATTTGCCTAAAAGCCACACAGCTATAATGCAGACATCCGGACTCACTTTCTAAAAGGGGAGATTGTCTTTATGTCAGCGGAACCATATGAAATTGACGTTGGAGGTAAAAAAAAGTTGAATATTGCCACTTTCACGTCTTCAACCTAAGGTACTCCAGCCTTCTTTCCACTATAGCTGAGTGTCAAGAACAAGCAAATACCAATGATTTTTCTAATAAACTATTGTTCGCTTGTTCCTCACTAAATTTTATCAAGAAAATGCTTGCAGGAAGCTAAGTGAAGTTAACAGTAAAGAACCTCCTAAAACTGAAGTTAAATTTAAGTTCTAGTAAGGAAATGATAAAGAATCCAAATATAATGGATAAGAGCAGCCATCTGGAGCTGTGACAGAGATTACTGGTGACCCTCAAAACTAAATTAAGATGAAAAGTATAAGTGGATTATGATTTTAATACAATGCTTATGGCTAAGGAATTGCATTGTGTATTAGAAGGAGAAGAAGGTCAGCAGGTATCTATGAAAGGAAAAAAAAGAGTCAAATCAAAGGAGGACGGTTCTGGAAGAGTCTCCGGCCCATCCCCATGGAGGAATACAGGATGGATACAACTGGAGTACAGAGCTTAATGACACTAGCCAAGAAGCTCATGTCACCAACTCTGAAAGCCCCAATCTCTTTGTGAAGATAACCTGGCTTCTTACTAGGATACGTCCACAAAGAGAGGCTGTGATTCTCACGCAGTTCGAATTCCTGGTGGTTATGTTTCTCACTGAATATGAATAAATCAGAGCTATTACTTTTCATACATTTGTCTCTGTCCTTGGTGAAAGTGGTTAATGTCCATTGGTGTTTGAAAAGTGATGAAGCAAGATGCTGTCAATGCCCATGCACATCCCCTGGGCCCACCATGGGGGCACCAGTAGAGACTTTCCACACGTGCCAACGCTCCTCTTAGCCCAAGGGTCAGGGGGAGATGCTCAGTCTGTGTGCAAGGCAGGCTAGACTCGCCAGGGAGTTAACACCCTAACAGTGACCCTCAACCAAACAAACGTTGGTGGAGAAACATCCCACCTCCCTCACCCCTCAGTGGACAAACTGAGGCATACCCTACACAATCTCCCCAAGGGTCTTCAGAGAAAACTCAAACTAAAATAGATTAAGTCAGCATGCTGAGAAATCAGATTCCTCACCCTTCGAAATCAAACAAGGGCTATAGTGAACTCAAGGTATTGGAGGCCATCCAAGAAGATCTGTCTGGAAGATGAGTTGGCTTTGCCCGAAAGCTCATGCAAGTGTACCATACACCACCTGAACAACAGAAAGAGATGTGGCTTTTCCTTCCATTGCTTCTCTTAAACTCTACATGATAAGCATTAGACAGTGCACGTGAGTCTGGTAAATTACATCTTTCTGTCTTCTCTCATTGGTCTGGAGGTCACACTTTTCATAACTAGTTTCCTAAGTGAAAAAGAAAAGCCCGAAGCCTGAAAGTTATGCATTAACTTGATGTGGTTAGCAAGTATATGAAAAGGAACAAGGAAGAGAAAGAAGATTGAAGCATGTGGTGAGTGAGGGCAGAGAGTGGTAAAGAGCCAAGTTAGTAGACACCAGAAGTGACAACAGAGATGTTAGCTTTCTAACACCCACCACGGTAATAACAGAAGCAGAGCTGGAGCCCTGAGGTACCTGTGGCTAAATGCTTTAAATACTTTATTGTTTAATTCTTACAATACTTTTTGTTATTTTATTCTCACAACAACACTACAAGGTAGTCGTCGTTGTCCCATTTTACAGGTGACGAAAACAAGGCTTAAGGTTAAGTCCAAGGTAAAAAACTGGTAAGCAATAGAGTTAGGATCTGCACCCAGGCAGTCAACAACTCTGTTCTATTGCTCTTGTCTCTGTGCTGGACAAGGCCACGGACAGCTAGGAAAAGTTATGTTTCAGAAAGCTATATCTGAAAATGGGGGCATGCATGAGAAGGAGACAGGAGAGCCACAAAGCAACGCAGGATGTGGGGTCAGACCTACATACTCTGGCAGATGCCGAGGCCATGGAAGTGCAAAGAAAGTACCAGTCAGGAAGTGCCCAGCAGGTTCGAGAGGTGCCTGGAGTGGAGGCCATACTTCAGTGTAACACCTCACTCAGTAAGAACACTCCCCACCAGGAGAGGTTGTGGGAAAGGGGTAACAGAAACAGCGCAACATTTCTCCTGGGAAACTCAAGCAAAAGCTGTCACTAGAGAAAATGAGAGCACGCACCTGAATAGGAGAAATTGTCCATACCTCCTCAGACCTACGAGAATGCCTAAAAGTGACATGACAATCAACCTCAAATGTGAGGGAAGATGTGGAGCAACTAAACATCTCATATGTTGCTGGTGGGAGTATAAAATGGTACAACCACTCTTTAGAAAAAGTTTGGCTGCTCCTTATAAAATTAAACGCCAACCTTATTACCTAGCAATTATATTCCTCAATATTTACCCAAGAGACAAAAGATGTGCAAAACTGCTCATAGAAGCTTTATTCATAATAACCAAAAACCAGAAACAACCCAAATCTTCAACAGATGAACAGGTAACCAATTGTGGTATATTCAGACACTAAGATACTACTCAAAGAAAAAAGGAAGGAAGCACCGATAATATACAACCATGGATCTCAGAGGCATAATAATATGTCTGGTAGTACATACTTGCTAAAAACAGGCTAAACTAATTAATGACAGAAATCTGATCAGCGGTCGCCTTGAGGATGGTGGTGAATGACTAGAAAGGGGCATAAACAATATTTTAGAGTGACACAAATGCTCTATTTTGATTGGGGTATGGGTTACACATATCTATACATTTGTGCAAGTTCATAGAACTATAAAATTTAGGCCTGTGCATTTCACTTAATGTAAATCACACCTAAAATACTTGAGAAAATAAAAGAACTGCGTCAGTAGACTCATTCATGTGTTATCAAGTTTCAGGAGAGCTGAGGGAAGTCCTTGTTGCACTTTGTGATTTAAGTCAAGTTGTTGAGCAGTGCTGTTCCACGCACAGGGTCCCATGGCCTCATTTCCCCTCCACAAAATAATAATTTCCCAAATTCATCCTGCTGTCATGTCCCACAGGAATAAATGGCATTACAGAGGAATCCTTTGGTTTTCCTTCAAGTACAAAATATTATCACATTCATTTATTTTAGACAGAATGCTGGGTCTAAATTGCAGTTGTACTCCCTACACTAAAGAACTGTCTTTGCACCTGACATATTTGTTAATTTTTCCCCCATGTACATGTTAGAATTCTCTTGGGAGGACCCAGTAGGGAGAGATTATGCATTGGCGCTAAAGTTCCTCCAATCTAATGGAAATTGATTTTTCTTCAAAAATTAAATATGTAAGTAATTAATCATGAGAAGAGTTAAATTTTAAATGTTCAAATTATAAAGAAATGGTTGTTGAGAGTGTTGGAAAAAGCAGAAAGGGAAAAAATCAGATAAACTAAAATTTGAATGCCTGCTTTGCACTGACAACTTGAGGAAGTGCTTTGCGTATGCAATGTCAATTAATCCTCACAGCATCCTTGCCAAGTAGGTGTTAATATAGCACAGGTGACATGAGGAAACGAAGACTCACAGAAATTAATATGCCCAAAGTTCAGAGCTAGTAAAAGCTGGAGCCAGAATTTCATCCCAGGTCTAGATAAATCCACAGCCTATATTTTTCCTGCCTATGAGGACATCCATCCATTTACTCATTCAAGAGATGTTTATCAAAGTGCCGACTGTTCTGGGCACTGAGGACATAACCGTGAGTAGCAACCTATGCCCTGCACTGTTGGAGCTTATATTCTATTTGGGAATGTGGTGGTTTTACAATGTCCACAAATTCTCTGAAGCCCTTCTCAATAATTGGAGCTTAATTTCCCTTCCCCTGGGTGTGGACTGGACTTAATGACTTATCGGTAACAAACAGAATATATTAGAAGTGGTGCGTCACCTCTGAAACTAGGTAATAACACATCGTGGCCTTCTCTTTTGGATCATTTGCTCAGGGGGAAATCAGATGCCTGTGGCAAGGACACTCCAACAGCTCGATGGAGAGGCCCATGTGGTGAGGAACTGAGGCCCCCTGCCAACAGCCGAGGGCGTGAGCTTGAAAGTAGACCCCTTAACCCCAGTCAGAATTTTCAGAAGAGATGGTAGCCCTGGTTAGTATCTTGACTACCACCTCACTAGAGAACTTGAGCCAGAGACATCCAGTTAAAGTGCTCCTGAATTCCTGATCTGTAGAAACTATGAGATAAACATTTATTGTTTTAAGCCAGTAAATATTAGGGGTAATTTGTTACACAGCTATTAAATAGACAAAGAAAGATACATTCAATGTATGGTATGAGATGTGCCGGGAAGCAAACAAAGGATTGAAAGAAATGGAAAAGTGCTAGTGCTATTTTAGGTATGGTGGCCATGGAAGGCATCACTGGGCAAAGAGAACTGTTCATTGGATTTGGCAGTAGGGAGGTAGCCAGTTCCCTTGACAAGCTCAGTTATAGTCAATGGTGGAAACCAAGGCCCAGTGAGAGTAAAACAGGGAGTAAATGGACAGAAAGAAATACAAGCATTATACGCAAATATCTTTCTAAAATCTTAGCTAGAAAGAACAGAAATGGTGGGGAAGCTAGCATGGGATATGAGAGGGCCATTGATGGTGGTGGTGGTTTGCTGTTGTCACTCTTTTGAGATGGGAGGTATTCGTGTGTATGATAAAGACCAAGAAACAGTGAAAAAGGAGGATATGACCAAGCTGAGAATGTGCAACCTGCAGCACAAATTGAGTGATCACATAGGAACGCTATGTCCTGTATCATGACAAGAAAGGCTGGCGGAGGCTGGGCACTCGGGCGGGTTCTGTGAAGCTCTGTGGCTATGAAGATGAGGGAATTTATTAGTAGGGTAAAATTCCTTTAAAAATGCATGTTAATAATTATATTATTAAAAACTAACCAAAAGAATTCTAAATGTGTTATTTTTTATTTTTAACGTACTGATTTGGGGTTTTGTGTCTTTCTTAACGTCTATGCCTCATGTGTATAACTTACCATGATTATGAACAAGTTTGCCAATGTTATCTTTTAATAACTTTATGTATTTTTTTTACATTTAGTTCTTTAAGCTTTTATTTTAGAATACATAATGAAGCATGGCTGATCTTCCTACATCGATATTCAGTTGTCCCCTTTATTCGATTGTTCGCTCTCTTTAACTAATTGAAAACACTCCCTCTACTAAGTTCTCACACAAACATGAGCCCATTCTGGACTACCTGATAAATTGGCCTATTTCTGTGTCTAGACCACCTTTTTCCTATTGTGAAACATAAAATACACACAGAAAAGGGCATTAAATACACACATACAGTTGAATGAATAGTTATAGTCTTGGGTAACCATTCAAGTTCAGATAGGGACCATTATGAGTCCCTCTAAGCCCTACAAATGTTCTTCCCCAGCATTCATAACCTCCTTCTCTCCTGTATGTGTAACCACTATCCTAAATATATATATATATATACACATATATACATATATATATGCAAACACACATATATATACATATACACACACGTACACACACACACACACACACACATACCTATATATCCCTAAACAACACAGTTAAATTTACTTACACTTCGCTTTAAAAATTACGTAAAATTCTGATATCTGGTTGGGGTAATTTTCTTCACCACTATTCTTTTTTCACACTTTTCTTGAGTTTTTGTTTTTTTGAGCATTGTCTTTTCCAAACACAGTCTGGAATCAGATTTGATAGTTCACAAAATTATATTAGCACTCTGGTTGGTATTGCATTAAATTAATAGATTATAAGTCTTCCTGTCAGTTCTAAGAACTTGACATTGGGGAGGGGAGGGGATGGAAAGTCTCTCCTTTATATATTTTCCCATCTTTATATATTTTCTTTACATATATCCACCTTTACATATTTTAATTATATTTATACTATACTTAATAGTAGCCCCTTAAAGTAATTTCATTATTACAACTAAAAATACTTTAGATTATCTACTAAAGACCTTTGCTTTCAATGAGAAGCAAAGGGCCAATGTATCAATGCACCTTAACCAATAATAATAATAATAATAATATGCTCTTTACTAATAGCTCAAAGAACAAAAAAAACACACGAATTCTCAATGAACACGTATAAGAATTTGTACCTGATATCCATTCCAATTTGTATATTCTACAGTAAAATGCCTGTTTCAACATACTAAACTAAACTTCTAACTCCCAACAGCAAGATCTGTAAGAGAATCTCTCATGGAGCTACTAATATCACCAGGCACATTTTCTGCATGGTCTGGAGACTAAGCTGTGAAAATACTAAAGATGACTTTTCCAGACTTGTAGGAAAAAGGTAGCATGAGGCAAAATCAGATGAAAAAAATACACATTAAAGAACTCTTCTAGAACCCTTTTCACCTCTGGTTCATTTTCTTCAAACACTAAGTCATATCAGGAAAATTATAGGTAAAATCAGAAAGAAACAGGACATAATAAGGTGCAATTTAGAAAGTTAGGCCAATATTTACCCAAGAGAATAGTTCTCCTTATGCTTCTCCAGCTCTGACATTCGAAGCAAAGTTTATTCATTCTGCCACTAACTCTGTTTCCAGTTTCAATCTAAAATAATATTTTCTCAACCAAAAGCAAAATGTCATCTAGGTCCTGGAGGCTGCTGAGATGTTTATGCCATACATATCCTCAGTCAAATAAAAGTGGGCATAGATCATCAATATAACCACATTTATTTAGAAATGTATGTTTGTATTAGTGCTAAACTGTATTTCAAATATTAGAAAGGTTAATTTCTGTATTTAAGTTAAAAAAATATGAATAACTACACATCTTGGTTATTTTCTTCCCACACCCCCTTGTATCAGCTAGTCTACACATACCCTCTTGGAGACTGGTAGTCTAAACCACACAAACATTGAATATTAGCTTTCTCTGAACAAGCCTTTTCACAGGCTATAACCATCTGAATGTTAAGCAGATAGAGATTTAACTTCCTTTGAGTGTATTCCACCCATATATCATGTGCTTTAAAGATTATAATCATATAGTAAGTTATGACTTAGTCTTCTCATACATCATCAAAACCTAATGTGCTTGTTCCATTACTTGTCTAGGTATTATGATGATGGTGATTTTTCCTTTATGGACAGAGGTTCCAGACTTTGTGCCTTTCTTCATGAAACGGACAGTGTCTAATACTGCATCCTCAGGAATAAAGACAAAAATTCTCATGGATGAGGTAAGGTTTTCTTTTAAATTGGCAGCTATCACTGATACTTAAAAATGCAGCTATGTAGGGGCTGGCCCCGTGGCCGAGTGGTTAAGTTCGCGCGCTCCGCTGCAGGCGGCCCAGTGTTTCGTTAGTTCGAATCCTGGGCACGGACATGGCACTGCTCATCAGACCACGCTGAGGCAGCCTGCGTCCCACATGCCACAACTAGAAGAACCCACAACGAAGAATACACAACTATGTACCGGGGGGCTTTGGGGAGAAAAAGGAAAAAATAAAATCTTTAAAAAAAGAAAAAATGCAGCTATGTGGCATTTGGCAAATGAAGTAGCTTCTTTTCAGAGTATTGAATTTTAACTGCCTACATTTCTAAACAGATGCCATCATTGTCTCAATTTTTGATTTTAGGAACAGAATTGGGTAGGCCTGGGAGAAAGGTATACATGATCCTTCATGAATTTACCACTGATAGAAAGGACAATTTGTCTAAAATAAGGTGTATAGAAATGAAAGGAGAAATTTTAGAAAAGCTTATCTGAGTCAGATCTAAATATGACAGCTCTCCCAGAGAAGGCTATCATGAAAGTGGAAAGTTACGAGAATGTTGTCCTTGCTTGTTCTGGAGATGGGGGGAGCAGGTAAGTTACAGAAGACATCACGTATATCACATAATATATTTGCTTAGATCAGGGTGCTTCAGTTAAGTAATATCAAGACCAGACCTCTTTCCCAACACCGAGAATCTGATATCCAACAGCCTCCTTGACACCATTTGGATCACGTGCCATCAGTTGTCTATCAGAGCACACAAAGTCAACATGTCCAAACCTGGACTCCTCATCTTCTCTCCCAAACTAGTTCTACCCACACCTATCCTTACCGAGGTGAGGGCAACTCCTTCCTTTCAGTTTCTCAGGCCAAGAACCTTGGCACTATCCTTAACCCTTTCCTTCTCTCACATGACATCTAGGCCCTCAAAGAAGACAGAGTCCCTTTGCTCCATCGTCATAAAATATCCAGATTCCAACTACTTCTCACTTCCTCCACTGTCACCATGTGTCCTGAGCTACCACCCTCTCTCCCAGAATCAATGTAAAAATCTCAGAACAGATCTCTTCGTCTCTCTCTGTCCCCATATAATCTGTTCTTGGCCAGCAGTCAGACTAAAAGTAAAACCAAAAACAAAAATGTAAACCAAACCATGTCAAATTTCTGCTCAGAACCCGCAGGGGCCCCATATGTCACTCACAGTAAAATTCTAAGTCTTTACAATGACCTTCAGAACCTCACATGATCCACTGCCCACCCCTCCTCCATTCTCTCTCTGATATCATCTCCTATTACTCTCTCCCTTGCTCAGCCACAGTTGCATCCTGATGGGTTCCTTAGATGTCAGACGCACTTGTGCCTTTGCATTGTCTATTCCTTCTTCCTGGAACATTCTTCCTCCAGATACCTACAAGTTCCCTCCCTCACCTTCTTCTACTCTTTTTCAAATCTCTTCTTCTCAATGATGCCCATCCTGACCATCCTATTTAACTGCAACCCTCCCTTTCTCCCCTTACTCCAACCCAGCCCACCCAATGCCTCTTACCCTGTTCCATTATACGGCATTTATCACTGTCCAACATAATATACTTCTTTGAATTTCAGACACCATCCATTGTGAGTCATACTATTATCCTGGTATGACACACCAAACTATGGTATGTTATTGATTGTAAGATACATCTTGATTTCAGGGATATTAAAATGTGAAAATATATGTACCTTAGAGTCAAAGGCACATGGGTGGCAGGCAGTACTTTGAGAGTATCTTTCCTTATCTCTTACATTAAACTTGCAATATCATGACAGGAGGGGAGTCACTGGGGACTCTCACTTCTGACTTCCATTCTCATTCATTCATTAAACATGTCTTTCCTGGGAACATACTTTGCATCAGGCATTGTGGATACAGTAATAAAGAAACAGCATCTGCTCTCAAGAGGAACTTGAGTCTAATAGGAAGTATGACTATAGATCAAAACTGAATTACAGTGTGCTGACTACTATGATGACTATATTGTCTCAGAAGAGGCTCCCAAACACTGTCATAAAATACTTCCAAGCTAAAGAGAGAGTACACATAGTTGCCCACCTTTTCCTTTTTTTTTGCCAAACTGTGAAATGGGACAAATCATAGTACTGATGTATGAGGCAGCAAGTAATACATCCAACTAAAGAATCATTATACGTCTGTGTATGTATATTTTTTTGTTATTCCAAGTCCACACAGCTGCTTGTCCCCATTCCATTCTGAAGTATTAACTCAGGCACTAGGTCCTTCTTCCATTTATGTGATTGTGTGATGTTCTGAACTTCTGTTGCATCAGTTCTCAGCAAGAGGCCAGAAACTCTGAGAACCTCTCCATCTCAACGTCTTGGATTCTATTATTGCTTAAATAACTCTGAAGAAGGTTATCATTACCCTGAGGAAATGAGTCTGTTTTCATCTATTAAGATATGTTACAGAACATTGTGTTAAGATGATGTCTAATATTTATGTCACAGGTTAAAAAAAGTCTATATGTGTGTCTATATATATGTGTGTGTGTATATATATGACACTCTAAATCAAGTCCAAATTTGTTAGGTCTAGGACTCAATTTTCAACGTGCAATACAATGTTGTAACTCTCTGTAGGTAAGAAAGAAGAGTTAGGAACATTCTGTTGGTTGGGTCTTATTTAACATGATGCTCTCAAAGATCCTGAAGGCCAAAACAGCTTTCATCTTCTTGTGTAATAGATTTAATCATGCTAAGAACCTTCCATCTGTAAAATTCTTCTAACTATCCCAATTTCCCTTCAATGCATGAATCAAATTATAAGACTTTGGCAAGAAATGAGGTAGAGCAATGAACTACAATTCTACAATGAAATCACAATTTAAGTCCCACGAAAAGGTAAAAAATAAAATTAAATAGCAGGTGCCAGTGTTCTCTCAATAATCTATAACGACACAACCAACCACAGGAATCTCAGATTAGACCAAAAACACAGATAATACAGATTTTTTTACTGGTTCAAACTGTAATTAAAAAGGCTATTCCTGATGTTTTTGCTGTATTTCTACAATATAATACAGAAGCTTGTCTAGAATCTCAGAAGCCACTGCTGAGATACAGGATTGCGGATGGAAGAGTGACTTCAAAGATGAGAAGGGGGTGGAAAACAGATTCAGTTTTGGATATATTTTTAAGATATCACCCAGATGGAGACATCAGCACAAGCTGGAAATACAGCTTTGATGCTCAGGAGGAGAGGTTGGTGTTGGAGATGGATTTAGTGATAAACATTGTAGAGATTATTGTGAGAGCCATGGGGCTGGATGCAATTATAGAGAGAGAGTAACCATAGAGAAAGGCAGAGAAAAATCTTCTGCAAGAGAGTGAAGAAAAACCACAAGAGAATGATGAGGGGAAAGAGAGCTGAGAAGAGAGTAGTGGAGAATCTGGAGGATTAAAATAATTTTGTTGGATATTTAGGTTATTTTTTTCACTTTCAGTAAGAATTTTGCCAATGGTGGGCTGCAGATGGAGTTCTGGGAGGAGGAACAATGAGGGAAAACCTTGTCCTAGGCTGAAGAGAGAATGGGAGAATACACAAGGATTTCAAGATATTTGGAGGAAAAGAGGCCGAGAGGGCAGTTGCTTGAGAGGAAGGCGGGGGGTGGGGGGAGGGGAGACTCGATAGTATTTGTGAGTTGAGGGCATGAAGGCAAGAAAGAAATACTTCAAATATACCAGTAGAATATAGGGCTTGTCTGGAGATGCAAAGTCCTAGATGAGGTGGAAGTGGAGGAGATCAAAGGCTCACGGTTTACAATAGGTTTGATGTTATTAATATATGAGCCTCAGGGTGGGAGGAAGGGAGGCTGCAACGTCAGTCACCGATGGACCACATTCTCTATGAAGTGGAAGGGAGGACCATATGCAAAAAGCAAGGGAGGAAACTAAGAGACGTAGCCACACCATTGCTTGGAGTTTTACAGTATGCTTAACCTAAACTCTTTTACTCTTGTCAGATGAATAAAGGAACAGATTGATCAAGTGCACGTTAAATGGAACTAAACGCAGTCTAGTTTCAAATGAAGAATACACTTTATTTTAATACAGTACCCCCTGTCCAACAATTTCATAAGTCTTCATATTACACTAGATCCACTTTCTACTTTCATTGTACTTACTGGCTTTCAAAACTCATGTATCGAGTTATAGATTTAAATAAATATAATCCCCAGACATTTTTCCAGTCTGCATCCTATAATCATTATGAGAACTTCTGACTTCAATAATTATTCTAGGAAAAAAATGTAAAAAATTCTTCCATAATTATAAACAGATTGAACTCATTTTTTCTTCTCTAAGTTGGCAAATTAATCTATAACTATGCTTGTATTATCTAAATTATCACTGTGCCTTACTATATTCACATATGATTTGCATGATTACAACAACAAAATGTAAACAGAAACCAAAAGTTTGCTGACAAATGACAGCGAGCAAAGACTTTTAATGTTACAGCCTCAAAATGGCTGTGATAAAATGTGCTAGCTCAACTGAAAGAATCACAGCGTCTGTTTTGTCAACTTTGCAAGTTTATTAAATTCTTTTGCAGTCTCTCCATTTCCCTCTGAGTGCATCTCCTTGGAAAATTATCAAGTCTCCAACTAAAGATAAAATATTCTCTTTAGATATGGAAATGTTGAAAACGTTTCATTTTATAGAAAATTGCTCCAAGACTAGGATGATTTAAGATTAACATCTTTAGAGGAAAAAAAAGTTCACGGCGTAGGAGAGAAAAGTGTCTGAATCAGTAAAAGTTTTTTTCCAGTAACTTTGAAAAAGCTGGCAATCAACAAAACTTTGGTTGTTTCGATCATGTGTTGTCACTTGCAAGTGTGCGTCCAGTATGTCAAAACAAACACCTAAATACTTGTTAGAAAAAGTAGCACGTCTGTGGATAATGGTGTCAAGACTCCCAAAGGGCAGCTTCTTGGGCAGCCTCAAGGTCAGAAGGAGTGTCCTAGAATGAACTGACCCACAGATCCCCGACCTACCCAACACACCTGTCCGTCAGGCAGATCAACCAGTGAGCAGCAGTGGTCCAGAGAGCTTCCCTCTTCCCATCTGCCCATCCTCCAATGTTGGTGAGAAAATTAATAAACAGAAATCTCATTTAAAATGGAGTTGGGAGGCCAGAAAAGAGAACTCTCAGGAACGTGCCACTCAACACACACTACACACCCCAACAGGAAGAGACGTACCTTGCAACTCAGACAGGAAGTGACTCTACTTTACTACCCTCAGCAGAAGGAAGAAATTCCTCCTCGCCCAGCAACAGCTCAGCCAATGAGAGACTGCCATAACTCAGCCAATAAAATGCCACTATACTTCAAACTCTCAGTCTCTCCCAATGGACTTCTCCTTTACAACGGCCCCTCCCAACTTCATAAAAGACCGCTCCTCTCCTTTGTTTCTCCAGACTTGCCCGTGGTTCACCATAGACTGCTTGTCCCCATTTGCAATTCTTTGCTCTTCCTCAGTAAACCCATTCGGTTGATAAAATAACTGGCTGTTATTTGTTTTAGGTCAACAATAGTATGTAGGCTTTTGTCCTGATGCTTGTCATATCATGCTTGTCATGACCTGCTGCTGGACGCCATGGCCCACTCCAGCAGGACGGAAAAAAGAGAAGGCAAAAGACAGAACGATTAAGGGGTTTTCCCACTAAGTCTATCCCTTTCTGAAAGGCTTTTCCAGAAACCTCTTCAACAACTTCACACGGCCATGCCTAGCTGGAAGGGAGACTAAGAAATTGAGTATTTGGGCTTTCCAACTTTGATGGAAGAGACAGGCAAGGGAGAAGTGGACTGTGAAGGACGTTAGGGTACCCAGCCCACAGTGTCCTCTAGCTGGGACACAGTAAGTGCTCCACAAACATTTACATACTGTGGAGTGATCCATCTCCTAGCTGTGACACACACATACTATGTACTTTCTAACTCTAGCCTCATCTAATTTTGTGTCTTGCTTCCTTGGTTTAGTAGAGCAAACACCTTCCTCTCTGTCCAAACCCAATTCATTCTTTTAAGAACACTTTTCTTGGGGCCAGCCTTGTGGCATAGTGGTTGGGTTTGGCGTGCTCTGCTTTGGTGGCCTGGGTTTGTGGGTTTGGATCCTGGGTGTGGACCTACACCACTGGTCAGCCATGTTGTGGCAGCAACCCACATATAAAGAAGAGGAAGATTAGCACAGATGTTAGCTCAGGGCTAATCTTCCTCAGCAAAAAAAAAAAAAAACAAACAAAACACTTTTCTTAAAATTGCCTACAATACACACAGAAAAGTGCACAAAATACAAGTGTACAGTCTGTTCAATTTTGATAAATTGAATGCATTCATGTAACAAAAAACAGAATGTCACCAAAGCCACAGAAGCCTGTTACATTTATATTATATCTTTATTTAACTATACGCTAAGATGTACCTATATAATTGATATGTGTATAAGAGGACTTGGTACCTATTTTATGGACAATGAATGACTGGTAAAAATCGGAAGACCTGGATTTTCAAAATACAGGATATGTTTCAACGTTTTTTTTTAGTCTTGTATGATTCAGGAGACTGGCCATTTGAAAGGTGTCACAAGAGTGTCCTGTTGGGATTCCACCTGCCATCGTAAGACAGCTAAGACAGATCTCAGTAATCCCAGATGAATTTAAGCTGCCATGCACTGTGGATTTCATATAGGTTTAAATAGGCTAATAGGTACTTCTGAGGGGCGAATTTAAGTATTTCCAAGTCACCCATCATGCAGTTGCTAAAGATGACAAGAAAAAATTATTCTTAAAATTATACTTAAGTCAAAAGAAAAGAGTGCTGATAGTAAAGCTAAGCTGCCACAATAGCTCTAACAATGACTTACCTAAAGCACAGCAAATTCACAGACATCGCCAGCCTTTACTCTCACTTTAAGCATGAAGTGACCCATTCTACAGATCAGAAAAATAAGGCAGAGAGAAGAAAGTTCTTGGCTGGTTTCATAAGGGTAGGTTAGTGATCCTGCCCTACTTCTCTCACCTCTGCAAATTCTCTCCCTTCTTCTCTCCGCTTCAGCCCCAATAGGACCCTTGCTGTCCTCACAAACAGCAAGCATGATCCCACCTCCGGGTCTTTGCACTGGTTGTACCCTCTGTCTGGAACGCTAATCCCCTAGATTTCCACATGGCTCATTCTTTCTGTCTGTCTGTCTCTCACTTCCTTTGACTCTCGGCTTTTTACTTCTATTCCAGTACAGCTTCAGTCCTCCTAACTATTCCCTATGCTTACTTATCGCACATTTCTGAGAGTTCAGAGAATTAAAGCATTCGAGTGGCCCCTTGGACAAGTTACTTAAACTCTCTAAGTCTCAGTTTCTTCATTGATGAAAAAGAAAAACTGACACTATGGATGGTTATGAACAGGATTTGCATATATATGTATGAGTGTGTGTGCGCACACTTACAGCGGTGTTCTGGTAAATGTTTAACAACTGGCTCTCAAAAAAAAAAATTCCTGATGTTGCTAAATGCAGATTTGGGAGATGTGCAGTGACACACCATCATGTATACAGTATTTCCCTCATATGTACAATAGTTGTAACTAACTGCAAGAGCATAGATAATAGTAAAATAGAGCAAAATAATGAGGAAGTGGTTAAGAGTGTTTATTACTTTTTAAAATAAAATTTAATTGTATATTTATATAATTTAATTTTTAATAGTGGTTGACAATTAGTTGGCTGTTGTAGACCAGTGTGTGTGTGTGTGTGTGTGTGTGTGTACAAACACACCACTAAATAGAACAAAGCCAGTGCTACTGACAGGAAAGAAAAACTACAATATTTGCTTCATTTTCTCTAAACAGACATAAATTAAAGGAAGCATTGACTTTATTGAATGACCCTATCCCAGGGATGGCTAATAGCAGGTATAATCGTGCGGCTGTAGCAACAACTTCAATGCTAATGCACAGAAACTGAGACATATTAAACTGAGAATTGCAAACGAATCTCAACCAAGGAACCACAGAAAATGTGTCTCTAATAACCAGGCATGGATCTATCACCCATGAGCGTTTTGTCACAATAGATACCTGGTCTGTCTCCTGAACCCTCGCCCTGACAGATTTCCAAAAAGCTTGTCAGGGCACATCCTCAAGTCATTACAGACCCAGACAAGCTTTAAATTGAGGTCAGAGTGAAATCCTTCCACACCACTACCCAAATCCCCAACTGCTCACCTGCTTCAGCTGTGCTCAAATCCCAGCGGGGCGGGGGCGGAAGTGGGGGGCGTGGAATATGATCAGAACAGGAGAGAGAAGCGCTAGTGTCAGCTTCAACGTGAGAACTAAAAGGTAGGAAAGGTCCTCCATTGGAAGGCATTGTTTGGCAGATGCAGCGGAGATAAACCTGCTCCTACTTTGCAAAAAGCAAAAGGCATCATACAAAGTGTCGTCTTTCCGTGTTCTCTGCTCATGTCTAAGCCACTGTCATGCTTTCGCTTTTATTGAAATTAGATATTTGGGCCAAGTGATGCACGACCCCATCCACCGGCGGAAGTCTCTCTTCTTATTCTTCATGTGTTACGTAACAATCAGGTTCCAAGATTCAGCTTAATCCTAGAGTCATCAGCAGCACAAAGCAGAGAAAAGAGCAGCTAAACCTGAGGGGCAAAACTTACGTTGAGCCAGGTAGCAAGGGAACACAGCCGTGCAGGTGAATCTCAGGCCTCAGAGCTTCCAAGAACCGAACACAAACTAGGGATGCAGAAGGATATAGAGGCGAATAAAGACTCAGACCCTGTTCTCAGAGATCTGTCTACTCACAAAGATGCACCTATTGGAATGTGGCCTCTGGAATGGGATGCATCTATTAGAACAAGGCCACAGGAAGGCCTAAGAGCATTCCTAGCTGAGCTGTATTAGAAGCTCTCAGTATGCAGTTCAGGCTGAATGAATTGATTATTTGTCGGAGTAGGTGCTGCCTGCCATGCAGTCAAACCCTTGGTTACTCCTCCAGTACATGTGAACATTTCTGCAAGATCTCTACTTGGTGTGCTGTCTTTCTTCCTTATGGAACACTATATGTGATGGAAGTTATGCCTAATTCACAACTCCTAGTCCAAGCAGCTGTCATTTTGGCTTCATCTTGCTGCCAAGGCTGCATTTCTAGGGGACACATGGCTATCAAACTGCTCTTCCATTCGGAATACAAACCAGATGCCCTCACAACTCAAAGGAAAGCCCTAGGCTCTTTAAGGTGTAAAGTTTTACACTTTAAGTTTAAAAACTCACTTAACTTTCAACAGGAAGAAAAGTTTCCATTAAGCCATTCTTTTCTGTTTTTCCTAAAACATAGCTTATACGAAGTTTTTACTCTTGCTGTCACTGGGAGTTAGTATTAAAGGTGACTTCAAGATAAGCCTTCCACAACTAGGAAGGGGTCACTATATTTGGTGAACATTGCTGGCACCATGCCTGAATCCCCTTTCCTGGTTCCATATGTGGTGGTGTGGGGAAGACCAAAAAGACCAGGATTTCTTGGGGAAAGCCAAGGAACTGTCTCCTGAATTTCTTGCTGAGGCTCCAGAAGAGGCTGAAATAAAGTATCCCCTCTCCCTTAACCTCCAGAGACTGTTACAGAATCACTCCTGAGGACCATATGGACTGGCATCAATCAAAAATTGCCCTGGGAAGGATACCAGTAAGACTAAACGGCTCGTTTCCCCATAATCCTAACCACATGGAATTGCAAAAAGATGCTGATGCAAATCAGAAAAGCAAGGGTCTCTCCACACCCAAGAGGCAAGCAAATGAATGAGCGTCAGCTTGAGGAAGTTGAGGGAGCTGTCTGAGAATTTAACTTACGGAACCTCCTTGCCTGGCATAGCTTTCTACCCCAGCTCCCAGACAACTCTCCATGACAGCTACAAGAGCCTGCCTCATGCTGAGGCAAAGCAAACTGTACCCCCAAAACTTCCTCTACTGGTCCTGCTTTGTGTTTGAAATTCCTGCGACCAACCGCTCTGGCTCAGGGTTTGGAGAACCAAGGTTAACATACAAACCATACCACGCCATTATTAAGCCATAGCACCTTATATAAAATAATTCATCAAGTTTGTTTGCCTATCACAGAGCAAATGGTACAAAAAGAGCCCCAGGAAAGATCCTTTTACTTTGAGGTGAAACGTGGGAAGAGGAAGAAAGGAGAGAGAGAAACCTATTCCAGGGCCTGATGGAGTGGGAGGACAGAAGGTTTGGGGTGGGAACATTACATAAAGGAAGAACGGTCGCTAAAATAAGCCACTTCTGAAGACTTCTATTATTTTTATAGTCTGATGTTGGATCAAAATAGGAGGAGAGAGTACTTCTGAAAATAAATTTCCCTTAATTCAGTGTTGGGTCTTGGATCTAATCAAGGCTAAGAGAAAAGGAAAAAAATTAATGGGTCTAAACATTTAATGAAGAATAGTGCCACAGTCCATGACTACCAAGGGGCAGCTTCCAATTGGCTACATATTGCTACAAAGGTAAAGGGATGAGCCATAGGCACTGACATGCTCAATTTCCTTTCATGTTACAAATTGAATTTTTTGGTTTTCTCCACAAGCATATCTGGTCATCATTCCACTTTTTTTCCCCTTTATCATCAAGCTCCACAAAAGCACAGCTTTCACTGGGGACATCTCATCCTGTATCACCCACTCCCATTGTCCCTTGATATTTCTCTTATGGTAAGGTTGATTTTGATTCCTCATTTATCAAAAACGGTGGACTCTGGTCCTCATCTTTGCCGGCCTCTCTGCAGCACTGGGTATGGACGGATTCTACTTGCTGGCTTCCAAGACCTTCCTTATCCTGTTTTTGCTCCTCCCTCATAGAGAGCAATTTTTGAGCTCATTTCATTTGCCCTCTCCTTACACAATAGTAGGATCCAATATTCACCATCACTCTCTTGGATCTCTCTTCTCACTGTGTTGTGCTCATTCACTGCCATTACCCACAAGTCACCTGTAGGTGTCTTAAAAATCTAAACTTTCAGTACAGATGCCACCTCTAAGCCCTAGATATTTATTCCTAATTCCCTGCTTTCTGGACAGATCCATCAGCGTGACTTCAGCCACGTCACAGTCCACACGTCTGTCCACAATCGAATTCCCTATATATCTTCCCCAAATTGCTCCACCTTCTCTTCCATTTGTAATTTTAGTGAATGACCCACCACTCACCCAATCAACTGAAGCAGAACCTTGGGAACCATCTTGGATTCCCGCCTTTGTGATACATATCAACAAGGCAGGTGTGTGATCCATTCACGCCCTCCATCTTCACTTCACACATACATGGGACATTCACATACTGGCCCCCACCTCTCTGGCCATTGAGTCCCTCTTTGCCCACTTGTGCAGCAGGCTGGGTGTTGACCTGACTCTCGCTGAGAGCAGCAAAGCATTCAGGGCGTAGGCTGAGCAGGCACAAACAACCCAACAATCCTTTTTTTTTTTTTTTTAATATCTGTTGCCGATCTTCCTCTTTCTGCTTGAGGAAGATTCACCCTGAGCTAATATCTGTGCCAGTCTTCCTCTATTTTGTATGTGGGATGCCACCACAGCATGCCCACTGACGAGCAGTGTAGGTCTGTGCCTGGGAACCAAACCTGGGCTGCTGAAGCAGAGCACGCCATAGTTAACCACCAGGCCACAGGGCTGGCCCCCAAACAATTCTCTTTAAAAGCACAATCCTTTAGAGAAGATGTGGTACATATACACAATGGAGTACTACTCAGTCATAAAAGGATGAAATCTGGCCATTTGTGACAACACAGATGGACCCTGAGGGTATTATGCTAAGTGAAATAAGTCAGAGGGAGAAAGTCAAATACCATATGATCTCACTCATAAATAGAAGATAAAAACACCGACAAACACACACATAGAGACAGAGATTGGACTGGTGGTTAGCAGAGGGGAAGGAGGGGGAGAGAAGAGAGGGGAAGGGAGGAGCAAAGAGGGCGAAAGGGGTGGTTAGGCACATGTGTAGTGATGGATTGTAATTAGTCTTTGGGTGGTGAATATGATGTAATCTACACAGAAATTGACATGATGCACACAAGAAATTTATATAAAACCAATGTTACTGAAATAAAAAAATACATTAAAGAATTAAATTGAATTTAAAAAAAAAAGGAAAGAACATAACCAGGAGATTTCTGAGGAACATGCAGGAATACTTTCTATTAAACCTGAGTACAGAAGTTAAGGAAAAAAAAATACAATCCTTTTTAAAAGTACAGCTTCAAACAAGACATTGGTGCCTAAACATAACTCCTCTTATAATCACTTTGCATAAACCTGCTTTTATATCTAAGGCCTACAGGCTGCTGATAAAAAAAGACTCCTTTAAAAAGGCATTTGGTGGGTGAGCCATGGGCCCTGTAAAGCAACTTTCCTAGGGACCTCTCCCTATTGACTGGGTCACACCACCATGGCTTTGCCCAAGCTGCTGGCTCTACCTGGAACGGCTCCTTCCCAGGTCTTTGGAAGCCTTTGTCTTGCAGGACTTGAACCTTTATGAAGCTTCTTCTGCCTGCACACCCTTCACAGTTAGAATGGACTCCTCCCTCCAGAATGCCCCTGACCTTCCTATCCTCAAAGCACCATAATCTTATCTCTCTTATTATTTATCTGCCCATCTTCCTTACTAGACCATAAGCACCTTGAGGGGCAGGATGGACTTTAATGAATATTCTGGATCCCCCCACTGCACAAGGTGCACGTTATACCTGTTTATTAGATGGATAAATAAATGAGCTAACAATTTATGAAAAGAAGAAAATATTTCCTACAACTTTACATTGACAGGGAAAATAAATGAAGATGCGTTGAGTATTTAAAGGATTGCTTCCAAGTAATGAGGACATCACAGAATCCAAGAAACCGTATCTCAGGGGGAAGAGAAGTTTGGTAATCATGGTAAACAAGATCCCTGGTCCCCGGATTGACAGAAAATCTTGTGTCAAGAAGACACAATAGTTCTACAACAGAACCAGGAGTCAACTGCTTCTCACAAGTGCTGTTTGTAGGAATTATACTCCTCTGCCCACAAACAGTACAAGGAGTTATTTTCACATGCAGATGTATCCAAAAACCGCCAGGAATCTTTTAAGTGGGATGGTAATTTTCGGCAGACACATCTCTGAACACAACTCCAATTTAATTTTCGGGAAACATAAGTGGAAGCAATCCTTTTGAGAACATCTAATAACAGGTCCCAAAGAAACATATTTGAATAGAAAGACGGAGAATATATTACTATTTCGTAGATGACTGACACCACATTTATATTTTACTTCACGTTATAGTAGTAATCCCAGTAACACTATTTTCAGAAAGCAAGACTATGTGAGAGATTCCTAGGTTACAGGAGATATAATTAACCTTGGATCAAGTGGAAGTTGGCACCTGAAATTCTTCTAGGAAGCAAGCAGGTATGACTCAATCAATCAAATATGCTGGCAGAAAGCTAACAGGGAGGCAACTTAGATGATGCTTGCTTAGAGAAAGGGGACTACATCAAGCTTTCTCTACTGCATCAGCAGAGTACCTTGAAAACTGAAGGGGAAAGTTTTTAAAATGACTGTGATAGCACCTCATCAATTTCTCAGCACCATGAGGACGCCACCTTGTCCCACATGGGCAGACGAGTTTATGAATCATATCAACACTGTGGCCTTTACCTCTAAGTGCTTTCATTAGAGCTAACTTCATTCATTTATTCAATACTTATTTGAGTATTAACTTCCTGGGAATATGAACTATATTCTTGACCTTGTGAATATCACTCTTTGGCAGGAAAGCATAAAAGAAATGTGTAAACCCATAAATGTTTTTAAAAATAAAAGATTTTGTAAAGAACATCTGTGTATGCTGGTACAAAATAACCTGTGAGTCAGGCTACCTACACCAAGGGGCTACCTAGAAGTATCTATAAGTTAGTCAGTGAAGGTGGCAAGAGCGGTGACTCAAGAGTGTTCTAGGGGCCAGCCCCCTGGCTGAGTGATTAAGCTCGAGCGCTCCACTTCAGTAGCCCAGGATTTCGCCAGTTCAGAACCCAGGCGCGGACACGGCATGGCTCATCGGGCCATGCTGAGGTGGTGTCCGACATGCCACAACTAGAAGGACCCACAACTAAAAAATATACAACTATGTACTGGGGGCTTTGGGGAAAAGAATACAAAAAAAAAAAATAGAGGGTTCTTTGAGAGGGAGAGAAAAGCACAAGAGTTGATGGAGGTAGCCAAGGAGTGGATGTAAATCACTGATTCTCTCTGCATAAGCAACGAAGACAAGTAGGACGCGGCTACACAATAGAGAGAAATGTGGATTAATGGACTTGATGAAGGAGAAATGCTGCTTGTGGGAGAATATAGCAAGTGAGTTAGGATAGGAGGTGTGGTCAAAGAGTCGGATGTGTGCAACCATGATGTTGAAGGTGGTGATGTTTCTAGTCACAATAGGATCCAAGGTGACCCTGGGAGGGTGTGGTTAAAGTGAAGTGCACAAAAGGTCATTGGGAATGAGAAGATCAAAGAACTAGAGGAGAAACATGGACACATCGTGCTTCCCTGTTTTGGAAGTTGGTCAAAAAAATATTTGCTGAAAGTCAGCCTTTCATCTTTCCTTAAGTCAACAGTCCCTAAATCTGATACTTGTCTTTTTCTCCCCTCTAAGAATCATGACTTTAGTACAGGAGATTCCCTGGATGGCTTTTCCTCTCACTCCCATTCGACCAGCACTTCCTTTTCCTATTGCACATTTTTTATCTTTTTCCCCCACAAGACTATGACATTCCCTCCATTCCCAGATCCCCACTGGCCTCACTCCACTTACAGCTCAGCTCCCACCACTTAGAGATTTGCCCTTCTGGATTCAAGATGTGGCTTCCATAAATACCTTCAGCTGTGTATTACAAATATTAACTAATTATCAGGAGACCCTGAATCTCTCCTAGGTACTCATTTTCCAAGATGAACGTGTCCCTAGGCCACGTTACAGAAAGCAGTCTCTAGGTAAAGAAAAGCAAGTTTTGTGTTTTGTGTTTCCTACTGGGAACCATCACATATTTATAAACTTTCTAAGCTGTAAGCACTACACATATTTTATAACGGCATCTACACCAAAGGTATTTATACAATTAATGATTTTTCCAGCAAACTGAAAAGCATGCACCTGGCCAAGTAAACTGTTCTAAAATGACTAATGAGTATTTTGCCATATAAGCATTTAAATGCCTTTTAAAATAACTTCATTACAACACTGTTTACCATCACAAATTTGGAAATAAGGCACAATGAAATCTAACCATAATTCCACCACCCTCAGAAATAAACCCTCATAATATTTACGTTCTTTTTTTAGATAGACAATTATGGAAAAAAGATGGATCCTACTGTATACAAAGCCCCTAGCAATGCCTGGTACCCAGATGATTAATAAATATTTGTAGACTGAATCAATATAGTAAACATACTGTTTTGTAATCCACTTTAAAATGCCTTTATGTTTTCAATACAGGATGTTATAAAAGGAATATTTGCAAATTAAAAAAATTTAAAAATCTGATAGTTTGGAAAAGGATAAAATAAGAGAAACTCTTCTCATTCCACATTGCCATTCCCTGGAAGAAATCCCAGCAGAAATCTGGAAAAATCACATAGAAAGAGAGAGAGAGAGAGAGATACACAAGCAGATATAAATATGGAGACACATTTAAAAACAAATGGTGTTGTTCTATATGATGTTTAATAATATGCTTTTTCCACTTAATAATATTTCTTAAATATGTATCCTATGTTAGCACATAAGAATTTACTTTTTTTTTTACAAAGGCTTCATGTGGATTGTTCTATAACTTAATCATTAAAGTGATGGACTTCTGCACTGTGGCCAGATTTTTTTGCTGTTAAAAGCAATGCTCTAATAAACATTATTCAGTCTCCCAACAGATACTTACTGAGCACCCACGGGCCATGCATTGAGCCAGATTTTGGGGGCTTAGATGTTAACAAAACAGCTAAGATCTCTAACCTCACAGAGTTCAGGAACTACTAGAGCTTCTGGAGATAACTGATAATAAAAATGAACACATCCTTTAAATTACAATTGGTACCATGAGGGAGATGGAGGAGAGGGAAAGCCAGAAGGAAATGACGTCTATCGGATGGGCAGGAAGGTCCCTCTGAGGATGTAACTAATAAGCTGGGACCTAAAGGATGAAAACGAGCCAGGTTGCAAAGGTATGGGGGGCATTTAAGCAGAGGGAACAGTTCATGCAAACGCCCCAGTGAGAGACTTGCAGGAAACTGAAAGACAATGAATGTTGCTATAGTACAGAGAATAGGACCCAGGCTAGGCTGGAGAGGTCGAAGAGGGGTGGATCTTGTAGGATGCTAAATAAAAAGTTTAAATTGTATTGCAGATGTAGTAGAAAACTACCAAAGAGTGATAAATGGGGGAGTGATATGATCTGATTTGCATTTTTAAGAGACCCTCCTGACTGCTGTGGGGGAAACGGATTGGGAAGAGGCAAGCAAGGAGACTTATTGCAAGTAATTACAGGATATAGGCAAATGATAGTGGTGGGGCTTGGTCTAGAGTGTGGACAATGGAAATGGAAAGACATAGAAGATCAAAGATCAGTCACGTTTGGTGATGGATTAGACATAGATGATATGAGGAACTGTCAAAGGACGCCTGGACTGTGAGCAACTGGGTGATATCACTTTCTGAAATACGGGAAAAATGGAAGAGGAATCAGGTTGGGGGAAAATCGGGAGTTCTGCTTTGGAAATGTCAATTTTGAGTTGCCTATTAGATGACCAAGCAGAGATGTCAATTGGGCCACTGTACGTGTATGGGTTCAATATAAAGGTCTATGCTACACATAAATAAAAGATACAACAGTTTATGAATGGTTGGATATCGTCCAAGAAAAGATGAATAAGACTACATAGGAAAAGTGGATTGAGAGAAGAGAGGTAACACAACCTGTAGAGATCAGTTAGAGAAGGTTGCTCTGGCAGAGGAGGCGGAGGAGGGGTTAAGTGGGTCACACGTTACACAGAAGAGGACTAAGAACTCTGTTAGAATGAGAAGTTGGGAGATGACAAGGAAATCCATTTCAGCGCCAAAACCAGACTGGAATACATTTACCAGTTATTGGAAGGTAGGAGGAAGTATATGAAGACAATTTTTAGAAGTTTCACTTTCAACGTCTGCAGAAAAGTAATTGTAGGAGTTGTAGGGTCAAAAATGGTTCACAGTTGTTACTAAGTGTATAATTTTAACATGGAAAGACTAGAGCACATTTGAGTATTAATGGGAATAACCCAATATGGTGAGAGGAGAATAACCATGCAAACAACTGAATGTGGAGAAGGTTAGGAAGTATGGGATTCAAAGTACAGAGTTTGTCTTTGACTTCCTTCAGGAAAGAGGAGGGAAGGAGGAGAAAGCAGCATTCAGGCACCAGCTGGTTTGTAGACTTGCGATAAGGTGTCAGGAATCTTCCTGCTGGCGGTTTCTATTTTTTCAAGAAAGCATGAGGCAAGTTATCAGCCTAAAGTACGGATGTGTGTGTGAGAAGAGGAGATAAGTTTGAAGGGGAGAAGCAAGATGTCAAATTCTTTACAGACAAGGAAAAAAGAAGCTTGCTAGAATTTCCAGGTAGTGTTTTACTTCCATTTAAAGTGGCTCGGGGCTCGTGAATTTGCAGTGACACCAATCTGCCAGCTATGACTCTCTCAAGTAACACTCATCAAGGGCTGGATTCATCTATGGCAGTGGTCCTCCAAGTATAATACCTGGACCAGCACCATCAACCTCACATGATAAGTTGTTTAAAACTGCAAATTCTTGGGCCCCATCCCAGACCTACTTATACCAGAATGCCTGGCGGTGGGGCCCAGGAATCCATTTTAACATGCCCCCCTAGGTGATTCTGAGACACTGGCAAGTTTGGGAACCACTAATAGAGGGAAGGCATTTTTTTTTAAAGATTTTATTTTTCCTTTTCCTCCCCAAATCCCCCCAGTATGCAGTTCTGTATTTTAGTTGTGGGTCCTTCTAGTTGTGGCATGTGGGATGCTGCCTCAGCATGGCCTGATGAGTGGTGCTATGTCTGCGCCCAAGATTCGAACCTGAAAAACCCTGGGTCGCCGAGGCGGAGCATGCGAACTGAACCATTCCGCCATGGGGCCGACCCCAGAAAGCCTTTTTCTGCCAGGTAAAGCAAAGGAGGGAGAGAGACCAAAAGAATTAAAATGCATATGCAAGAGTAATTATACTAATGATCCATGGAATAAAAACTGGATAAGCAGTGAAGACGTCTTTTACAGATATCCTGGCCCCTTTTAGAAAAACACATTTTAAAAAGCATTGTTCTTGAACGAAAGGTGTAGACGTTTTAAATTCTGATACAGATTGCACAATGGCCCTCTAAAACTTTACGTACCCATCCACGGGGCACAATGCCCACAGCACCGTATGCTTGCCCAATTTTTTTCATTGTTTGACCATTTAATAGACGAAAATGGTATCTTTTGGTTGTTGTTTTTGTGTTATTGTTTGCTTATCTTTTATTGCCTTTACGGCCCTAAAATGAAATGTACAAGAACAGTGTGGGGGTACCTGACAACAGCATATGAGAAAAGGGCCAGAGGAGTTTTAATTGGAACACACAATAAACCCAGAGTATGCTATGGTTCTATTAATGGGAACATGTGTCCTATTCAATTGCAGCGATGTTTCAATTCAGGACTGTCCTGGGAAGGTTTCTACACGTCTTCTATTCAGTTCTGGATATCACACTTTGAGAGATTTATAATCTAAAACTCTACTGTAATGATAAAGTGCCTTCCTGAGACCACCAAACATGAAGTATAGTTGAATGTTTTGGAAATATTTGGCCTAAAAGAGAGACTTTTGTGGAGGGAAGTGAATGTAGGAAACAGACTAGCATGACATCCATAAGGAAATATGTGAATAATTGACAAATGAAAGACAGTGTAGACTTCATAATCATAAATCTTATAAGAAGATTCAAGGGTGGAATTAATAAGGAGACAACTTTCATTATGATTCACAAAAATTCTTCCTAATAAAACAGAACCATCTTCTCTGATCCTCTAGACTTTTAGGCCAAGGACGAACGGCATTAGTTAAGGGCTAGAACAAGGATCTTTATCTTCTTCTCTAAGTGTGAGATTCATGATGCTTTGAGGGTTCCAAACTCCACTTTCATAGAGATAAACTCACTTTATCTGTTTCTGCTATTTAAATTTCTAACATAGCCTGTTTTCCAACCAAACAACATGAGCTTCTCATTTAGCTGTAAGTATGGAGTTACAGGTCACTGTAATTTTTTCAACTTTGTTATCCTACCACTAACAAAAAAACTTGTATTTAAATTCACAACTGTTTATCATGAACCTTAACATCTATTTAGACATCTTCATGTCTATAGGATGGGAAGAAGAACATACTCAGAGACCTTTTACTTCCCAATATTCTTGCAGTAGGACTAGCTTTGACAAAATGATAAATAGGACTAGCAAGTAGGAAGTCAATGTGTGATACCACACCTAGAGTTTGAATTTATATTCATGCAGTTCATTGTGGTTCTTTTGGTAGATTTACTTCCATCTCCATGGCTGACAAAATGAGTGATTATGGCCTAACAATTTTTGCTATCTCTACAATCTACTTTCTGAGAAGTAAATCTAAGTCACAAATATCAACCTACTCCAGCCTGCTCTTTTCCTAAATAGATTAAACCAACATCACCAACATAACTGGCCTCTCTCTTCTACACAGCTCCCTCTGCTAAGAAGTCAGAGATTCTATGTCATGCTTCAAGTTCCAGAAGGACAGAGACCATTGGGAGACTCAAAATGTACTGCAGAAGCTAAATAGTAAAGAAATGAATATAAAGACATTCTGAAAATTCGAAGACTAGAGGAGAGTTTGCAAAGTCTTCTAACAGTAGCACAGTTACGTCAGAAAGGGATATCTAATTATCCAGTTGACTCTCATAAAGTTTATTTTTATAGTCACAAATGGGATCAGTAAAGAAAAAAACAGGGATAGAGGTTTCCTGCTTCAATATTACTATTGTCCCCGTGGGAAAACAAATGATGAAAACCTTATATACAACCCCTGTTAAGAAGGTTTTCAGGCCATGGCTGAGAATAATTTAGTGGGTCACTCTTCCCTTCATGGCACCTACAGGGAGAAAAGGGACATTGCTAGAAACATTTACTCACCATGGGGTAAACGGGCAGAGCACACCCAGTTAACTCCTTCTTTTCTTCTTGTCCGTGAACAGTCTCATCAAATTTTCAGCCTCTGCTAAGCATATATGCTAGTGTCCATCTTAAAATTTTTGATTTGCTGAAGACAAAAAATAATTAGGTAGTATACCCTACATATCTCACAATAACATCCTGTGTTCTGAATGAAGATTTTCCTCTTCCATTTTTAAAAAAGCAGCAAATTTTTAGACAAAGCTTCTTAAAGAGTTTCTTAATCACTTGAAGAGTATCTATGAAACTCAGCTCCCAAAGAACAGAAGACAGAATTTTTAAAAGACTTATGTGTGTATGGACATCTAACCCATATAACCAGTAAACTATTTCTGGCACCTAGAAAAAGTAAAATTTTTCTTCTTCTCTCCATCCCCACGATGATTTCAAATTCATTTTAATTAAATGTGATACTGGCAAGATCTGTAATTCAATGTTTGAATATAATAAAAGCTTATTAATTCAGAGTAATTGTAGGAAAGGCCAGTGTGAATTAAAGTATCTCAATTCTGAAGAGCTTGAGATAAATTAAAATTAATTCCAGATATAAAGGTAACTCAAACTGAAGGCCACCAAAATACCACGGAGAAGGAGGGCCTGAGGCAAAGGTCTGTGTGTTGTTACTTTATCAGAGAGTGCAGTCTCAGGAGGCAAGAGTGAGGGACGTGCAAACTAAAACAGAGACACATACAGAGCCAGTACAAAATGCATTATGGTGCTGGCTACCACTAAGCATAACTGATGTTTCTCGATCTTGTAGGGTCATCTTCTGAGAAGCCATAGGAAATGCTTCTTAGGATGGTTGGTCTGGGGAAATAAAGGGGAAAGAATTTTTTAACTAGCTCTTGTTTCCCATCAGTCCAAGATTAGCCCTATGGGGCATTAACTCCCCATATTTCTGGGTTGCGCATTTGTGTGCAATAAGTAAAATCTCATGGAGTCCCATGCTTTGCATAGAAACAAAGGAGGCAAAAGGCATATGGCTCAGGCATAATGTGAGGTAGAGTCAGGCTGTACTTAGAGATGATTGATGGCTGGAGGCCATAATGAGGGGGTGGCCACTGCAGTGACTGCAAGAAGAGATAAGTGAGGACAAGGGGATCCAAAGTGGCATATAAACAATGCTTAATGTGGACATCCTGTAAACATGGAGGAAGGAGGTAGTGTATATATATATCTTTCATATGCATTGAAAGCATCTGGAAGGGTGGCCCAGAAATTACTAATATTGTTTACCTATTGGGGAGAAGAACTTTGTAAATGGGAGAAAGAAGGAGCCTTAACAGTGTGCATTTTTCTGTTTTGACTCTGAATCATATGAATGTGTTTCCTATTCAAAAACTTAAATAATTAAAATTGAAAACTCTGAAAAAGAAATAAGATGTAAGTATATAACTTAAAATCATAAGGAAGAAGTACAAAAACTTGGAAAGTGGAGAAATTGGGAGTTGGAGATGGGTGGGAAAGTTAGAGATGATGTAATTGCTCGAAATTCCCCATTTTTCCAATGTAGGAGTCAAAGAGATTCTAGATCAAGAAACAGAGGTGTCAAAACATCATTTAAAATGAAGTGGAGGGGCCGGCCCAGTGGCACAGCAGTTAAGTTCACGTGCTCCACTCTGGCGGTCTGGGGTTCACTGGTTTGGATCCCAGGCGCGTACCTACGCACCACTTATCAGGCCGTACTGTGGCAGGCATCCTACACATAAAGCAGAGGAAGATGCGCATGGATGTTATCCTACACATAAAGCAGAGGAAGATGCGCATGGATGTTAGCTCAGGACCAATTCTCCTCAGCAAAAAGAGGAGGATTGGCATTGGATGTTAGCTCAGGACTAATCATCCCCCCCAAAAAAACCAAAGCGGAAACTAAAAAGGAGGATGGGACTGGAGGGGGGGGGTTAGTTTTCATTTTATTCCCTTCTGAATCATTGTATATTTTAAACATGTGCATGCATTACTCTTATATATTAAAAACACAATTTCATAAAAATTAAAGAAAAAAATAGAAGTTCCAATCCATTCCTCAAACACAGGCTCCATACAGAGCCACCAAGGTAGTTGCACCAAAAAGATTTCGAATCCAAATACCAGCACTAACCCTAAGACGCTGTTCTTTGAAGAGTACCAAAGCTTCCTGAAACATATGGAAAACAACGAAAGACAAAGACAAAAACGTCAAGTGCTCATAACCCTGAACATCACCACTGTTATGAAAGCCAACACTGCAGAGACAGAGCTCATGTTTACAACGCAGGTTTACTAGAAAGTGACACCCAGAATTAACAGCTGCAGTTGCCTGAAACAACAAAACCCCTTTACCAGGAAATCTATGACCACTTACTCCGCGAAGTCCAGACAGCATGAAATGATATGCAAGGGCTCATCTGAATACACATTTGAGGTCTGTAAGGTGCAATCCTCACCAAAGGACTTGAGAAACAGCAGCTCTCCCATGAGAGTAAAGGGACAAATGCTCCTTATATGAAAAGGAGATATTCTACATCCAAACAATTTGGATGACTTATTAAAGGCAAACTGTAAGAAAAAAGGGAAAAATTTAGGAAGATTCTAAGAACAACACATCAGCCTTCCAAACAGACCATCTCTGAAATAAAGGCAGATCAAGTGGATGCTGGAAAAGCTGATGTAATCTAGCACCTGTGATTTATCTAAGCCAATTTTGAGGCAAACATGATGCAATTATGTATCTGCATTAAAGTATCAAGTGTAAAAGAAAAATAACCTGCCAATAAATATCTTCTGGGAAAAAGTAGAATTAAAAGAAATGGGAACATTATAGATGTTCAGAAACCAATAAATCCTTTTCTCAATTAAGCATTCCTAGCTCCACGTGTCTTCTTCTGTAAGCCCAGAAATAAAATCCTGATGCCTTTTTAAAAACCATCCCCCAAATCTGACATGTAAAGCACCATATACCAGCTGGAGAAGTTCATTATCTTGGGATTATTAATGTAAATAACAGCAAAGATTAACATGGAAGAAATATCATATATCCAATTAAGCCCAACACCTCCTGGAGGGCATGGGTCATGGTTATTGCAGGAGACCTCTTAGCCCTTTGGCACTAACAGTGTGGTGCACGGTCAAGCAGCAGCAGCATCACCTGGGAACTTGTCAGAAATGCACAATCTCAGACCCCAAACCAGACCTGCTGAATCAGAATCTGCATTTAACAAGAGCCCCAGTGAGTCATACATTCACTGAAGTTTGAGAAGCACTATCATGGTCTCTCAGTCTTGACCCCAGAGTCACCTGGGGTGCTTATATAAAATACAGATTTCTAAGCACCTTCTCAGACTTAACTGGATTTCCAGGCATCAGCCATGTAGATCTATCAAGCGAGCACTTCAAGTAATCCTTCAAATCAGGCACAGAAGGTAGATATATACATCAATGAAACAGAAACGAGAGTCCAGGGAAAAACCATTTATCTATGGTCAATTCTTTTTTCTTAAAAATTGTATCTTTTGACATCCCTTTAAATTTTTATTGAGGCATGACTGACATACAAAGTCTGTACACATTATTAATATGTACATCTTGATAAATTTGAAGATAAGCATATGCCCATGAAACTGTCACCATATACAGTGCCATAAACTTAACCATCACCTCTAAAAGTTTCCCTTTTTTTGAAAATAACCTTTAAACATAACATCTACCCTCTTAAATTCTTAAGCATACAACACAGTGTTGTAACTGTTAACACAGTAGTTGTATACTGTATATACAGCAGATCCCCAGGACTTACTCATCTTGCATAAGTAAAACGATGCACCCCTTGACCAACACCTCCCCATTCCCCTAGCCCCTGGTAACCACCATTCTACTCTCCGCTTCTATGAGTTTGACTATTTTAGATTCCTGACATAAGTGGGATCACTTGTAGTATGTGTTCTTCTGTGTCTGGCTTGTCTTACTTAGCATAATGTCTTCCAAGTTCATCCATGTTGTACCAAATGGCAGGATTTCTTTCTTTTTAAGGTGGGATAATATTCCATTGTATGTATATACCACACTTTATTTTTCCATTCATCTGTCAATAGATATTTAGGTTCTTTCCATGTCTTTGCTATTGTAAATAATGCTGCAGTAAACACAGGAGTGTAGGTATCTCTTCAAGATTCCGATTTCACTTCTTTTGGATATATACCTGGAGAGGTGCCAAGACAGTTCAATGGGGGAAAGAATAGTATTTCCAACAAATGGTGCTGGAACAACTAGATACCCACACACAAAAGAATGAATTTGACCCTCACCACCTCACACCACATATAAAATGTAACTAATAATGGATCAAAGACCTAAACATAAGAGCTAAAACTATAAAACTCTTGGAAAAAAACATACAGGGTAAACCTGCATGACCTCAGATTTGGCAATAGTTTCTTAGCTATGATACCTAAAGAACAGGCAACCAAAAGAAAAAATAGGTAAATTGACTTCATCAAAATTTAAAACTTTCGTGCAAAGGACACCATCAAGAAAGTGAAAAGATAATCCACATGACAGGAGAAATTATTTGCAAATCATATGTCTGATAATGGTATATAGGTCTAGTATCCAGAATATAAAAACAGCTCTTGCGGCTGGCCCTGTGGCCAAGTGGTTAAGTTCGCACGCTCCACTTTGGCAGCCCAGGGATTCACTGGTTCAGATCCTGGATGCGGGCACCGCACCGCTCATCAGGCCATGCTGAGGCAGTGACCCACATGCCACAACTAGAAGGACCCACAACTAAAAAATATGCAACTGTGTACTGGGGGAATTTGAGGAGAAAAAGCAGAAGAAAAAAAAAAGATTGGCAACAGTTGTTAGCTCAGGTGCCAATCTTTAATTAAAAAAAAAAAGAGAGAGAGAGCTCTTACAACTTGGTAACAAAATTGAGTTATACGAGTTCCCAAATAACCCAATTAAAAAATGAGTATTTTCCAAAAAAAGACATACAAATGGCTAATAAGCACATGAAAAGATGCTCCATGTTATGAGTCATTGGTGAAATGAAAATCAAAACCACAATGAGATACCACTTCACACTCACCAGGATGACTAGAATCAAATAGTCAGATCACAACAAGAAGTAACGAGGATATAAGAAATTACAACTCTGGTGGGAATGTAAAATGGTATAGCAACTTTGGAAAACAGCTTGGCAATTCTCCAAAAAGTTAAACAGACTGACCATATGACCTAGAAATTCTGCTTCTAGATATATACCCAAGAGAATTGAAAACATATGTTCACACAAAAATTTGTACTCGAGTGTTCACAGGAGAAGCATTATTCACTGTAGCCAAAAAGTGGAAACTACCCATATGTCCAACAACTGATGAATGGATAAACAAATGTGGTACATCCACCCAATGGAATGTTATTCAGTCATAAAAAGGAACGAAATACTGACAGATGCTATAACATGGATGAACCTTAAAAACATTATACTAAGTTAAAAAAAGCCAGTCACAAAGGACCACAGATTGTGTGATCCTATTTATACGAAATGTCCCAAATAGCTAAATCCAGAGAGACAGGAAGTAGACCAGCAGTTGCCTAGGGCTAAGAGTTTGGTGAAGGGGAGAGAAAAGGGAATAACTGCCAATAATTACTAGGGTTTTTTAAAAATTTATTTTTTGAAAAAGAAGAAGATTAGCCCAGAGCTAACATCTGCCGCCAATCCTCCCCCTTTTGCTAAGGAAGACTGGCCCTGAGCTGACATCCGTGCCCATCCTCCTCCTCGTCTAGTTCACATGTGGGAGGCCTACCACAGCATGGCTTACCAAGTGGTGCCATGTCCACACCGGGGATCCGAACCAGAACATGTGCACTTAACCGCTGTGCCACCAGGCCGGCCCTACTACCGTTTTTTTTTTGAGATGATGAGAATGTTCTAAAACTAAATGTGGTGACGGTTGCACAACTCTATGAATATCATTGACTTGTATACTTTAATTGTATGGAATATTATCTATACCTCAACAAAGTCATTAATAAAAAACTCAGGAGTGATTATCTCTGAGGGGAGAGAAGACAATGGAATTTGGGGACAAATACACAGAAGGACTTCAACTATATTAGTAATATATTATTTCTTATGCTGGGTGGTGGGTACACGGGCATTCATATTATTCTTTCTACTTTGTATGTAACTAAATTATTATTTTTTTTTAAAGATTTTATTTTTTCTCCCCAAAGCCCCCCGGTACATAGTTGTATATTCTTCGTTGTGGGTCCTTCTAGTTGTGGCATGTGGGACGCTGCCTCAGCGTGGTTTAGATGAGCAGTGCCATGTCCGCGCCCAGGATTCGAACTAACGAAACGCTGGGCCACCTGCAGCGGAGCACGTGAACTTAACCACTCGGCCACGGGGCCAGCCCCTTAACTAAATTATTTTTAATAATTTTGTTTAAAAAGTGTTCCCAGAGGGGAGATCTGTGCCCTGACCAGTGTGGGGAAACCTCATCACCACCACCTCCAAATTCTCAACCAACATCCTAAAGCTTTGGGATGCACCAGATACACCAAAGATGCTCACATAAAAATACACAATTCAGGGGCCGGCCTGGTTGCGCAGTGGTTAAGTGCACAGGTTCCGCTTCTCGGCAGCCCGGGGTTTGCAGGTTCAGATCCTGGGTGCAGACATGGCACTGCTTGGCAAAAGCCATGCTGTGGTAGGCATCCCAAGTATAAAGTAGAGGAAGATGGGCATGGATGTTAGCTCAGGGCCAGTCTACCTCAGCAAAAAGAGGAGGATTGGCAGTAGTTAGCTCAGGGCTAATCTTCCTCAAAAAAAAAACAAAACAAACAGGAACAAAAACAAAAAAAATACACGATTCAAGGTCTCACACCACATCTATCGAATCAGAGACTCTGGGAAGGTAAACCGAACACGAAAAAAAGCCAAGTAATTTGCTGAACCCTCCAGTTACAGAACAATTGACACTACATTTCTGTTGAGGCAATTCAAAAATCTGTTATGTTTTTGGCAGCCTCATAATGATGACGACACAGATTCTGGGTTTTGGGGGATAACTCTGGACTTAAAAAAAAGAAAATAAGAACATAACATCAGGCCACAAATACCTGCTTTGAGAAAGAAAAATTACAGCTGAGACAACTAAGTGATCACACAGGCTGTAACTTGATTTTTTTCCTCCCATCAGAGATTTAATCGGTGTATAACTGGATCCTATCTTAGTCTAATCCATGTTGGGCCTAAATTTGGTTCTAGTTCATCCTATTTGATGGAAAAATCAGACTTGAATAGTTTCAATTTGAACAATTTTGATTTCTCCTGTCATCTCTACCTTCTACCATTTGCCTCTTCAGAAGTAGGATAGTTCCTTCCTGGTTTTCTTTTCATTGAGAACATCATTTCTTCAAGCTTTTTAATTGTTGTTTTTGTGTTTTTGAAACCCAGTCTATTCCCAGTCTTTAGACCAACTGAAAGTGTTCTTGAAGGTCCATGGCATGATTTCGACACTGCTTTTTGGTCCCTTCACATTTGTAAATACTATTCCTTCAAAACTCTGAGCTTTGGAGCTCTTCATGCTATCATTTTTTAAAGATGCGTTGTTTTTAGTGGAACAATGTTTCTCAAACATATTAAAATTTATTCACATCCCACATTCCTTATTTCTGCCCTATACCACCTGTACAATTTATAGTTTTATTTAAATCAATTTCAAATTGACTCATTTTTTAAAAATTATCCTCACCTATTGCAAATAAATTCATGAAGTCACAGGTTTGATGTGCCTCTTACATATTTAGTATATATTAAATAATTGCATAACTGTTAACGATTTTTTAAACTTTATCTGTTAACTACCTAACATCAAAATGCATACCACACATGGTCCATGAACCATCCTTTGGAGAATATGCTTGAAAGGTTCCAAGGTCAGAATTTTATTCTAAGGAAGCTTCTCCATCTGCTTGAGTTGTCAAACTTTGGAAAGCCTCTGGCCACAGGATCCTATTTATCTTTCCTCTTTCCATTCTGTAAGCATTTTCCTAATGCCGAAGTTCCACCTTCCAATGCTAAAATGACAGCCACTTCCTTCCAAGACACTTGCTTCCTAGTGCCACCTTACTCTTGTCGGTCACAGTCAAGGATGCCCTCACTGCTTCCTCTACCTTTTGGTCAGTGGTTCTCAACCTCTTCTGCACCTGGAGGGCTTTCAAAAATCCTGTTGTCCTAGCCATACCTCAGATCAATTAAAGCAGAATCACTTGGAATGGGGCACAGACAACAGTATTTTTAAAGCTCCCCAGGTGACCCCAGCATGCAAAGTTGACAGCTACTCCTTTAGAAAGACACAAATAGCAGTAAGGCAAAGCAAGACTCTAGCAAAGGCAGTATGTAACCAGACTTAATTTAGGAGATGTTTGCTTTTGATACCTCCAGACAATACAATTTATATTTCCTACTCTTTATACCAAATTTGAAATAGTGCTTTGACCAACAGCTGTTAAAATTACCTACTTGCAAATGTACTCTACCTGCTATTACCCCAAAGGAGAATGTTTCTTAACATACACTAATAATTTGCAAAGTCAGGATTTACCATTTCTTGACAGAGATGAATACAAGATTTGCAAAGCTGTTTCACTATATATAGATACACACACACGTATATACACATCTACAGACACACAGTTGGAGACACTCAGGAAGTAAGTCTTCAGATAAGTCCAGCGATATGGAAGACACTATGGAAGTCAGCTCACAAAGGAGACATCTGGCAGCCACGTCAGCAATGGAAGGTATAACAGTTTCTATAGATGGCACAATTTGCTACCGATATTCATACATTCTGCGCTGCCTAAGCACTACTTGAATATCTTTCTAATGACCGTGGAATATTTAAATTGAGTAAAATGAGCACCAGATTGTTTACAAAGTGCTGGCCAATGATCCCCTCCTTACAAATTAACCTGCCCCAAAATATGATCGAATTTGATTTCCTGAAACGTACTTAGCCTATCCAGTTTTCCTTTTAATGAGACTTACCAGAGACCACCCAGTAACTCTTAAATGCTACTAAAACACTCACACACACTGTACCCCAAAAGAAGTGTGTTCCTAAAATTTAGGGGGAAAAAAAGAAGAAAGGGAGAAAGAAAGAGAAAGAAGGAAAGAAAGAAAAGCTTTTTGTGGCTTGTTTTACTAATAAAGAATGGTCTAGGACAAACATTAACAGGCCAGTCAAACGCTGACAGTGAAAACCATTTAGTTTCTGGGCCTCAGGTCTAACATGCGTGAGAGAGGAAAAGGGAGGGTGACACTCTGCCCAGTCTAGTCTTTCACACTAGTGTGGGCTGCCTGATTGTGTGAGGCTAGATGGCCCACACAACCAGAAAACCACGACTACATTCCACCAAGCTGGTTTCTACAACCAGAAACTCAGCCAATCTGCTAGCTACGAGTCTACCTATGTCTTTAAATTACGTAGTCCAACACCTGAATACGTGTAATTCTGTGAAAATATCATCTTGAAGTACCCCCTCAAAAATATAAAAGCAACATATGCTCACACAGCCAGTGAAAAAAGGCAAAGCTGGATAATGAAAAAGTTACTATGCTCCTTCTGGCCATTATTCATCCCTTCGGCACATCCCACTGTCCGTGGACTACAGAGGCAGAATACTTTGTTCAAACAGTGGCTTTACCAGTTTCCCTCTTGGTGACTTTGGACAAGGTGACTTCATCTCCATCAGCCTCAGTTTCCTTATGTTCATAACAGAGAGAAATTATAGCACCTATCTCACTTTTTTTTTTTTTTTGAGTTTATGAATGAGGAGTGTTTAGACCAGGGCCCAGCACATAGTAACCACTCAAAACATGTTAGCTATTATTGCTCTTATTACATCAGGAATTCCTTCAAGTAAATATATTACATTACATAATAGACTTCATTATCTATAGGCATATCTACATGCCTCAGTGTAAAGTATATTGATTAAGATTAGCGACTCTGGGGTTGGTCAAACCTGGTTTGGACTCTAAGATACTTGCTAGGGGACCACCTTTCACTAAGTCGGCTTTTGAAGAAACAATCTTTGAGCGCCACCATGTGCCAACCACTGTTCTAGTTCCTGGTGAGACAGCATTAAAACAAAGGGCACTGTTACAAGAATGAAATATCAAGCCACAGTCCAAGAGAAAATATTTTTAAAACATATCTGAAGGCAGCCTTATATTTAGAATATATTTTTTAAAACCTCAGAATCTCAACAGAAAAAAGGTTTTTAAACGAATGAAAAAGTTAAACAGACATTTCATGAAAGGTATACAAATAGCAAGTAGTACATAAAAAGATGCTTGACATCATCAGTCATGAGGGAAATGTGAATTAAAACCACAACGAGAAAAAAAAAAAAAAAACCACGATGAGATACCACCACTCCCGCTAGATTGGCTAACACACAAAAAACGACTGACCTAATAAAACGTTGGGAAAGCAATGGAGCAACTGGAACTCTCACACAGAAAACAGGTGGACAGTTTCTTACAGAGTTAAACAGTCACCTACCATATGACCCAGCCACTCCGCTAATAAATATGCACCCAAGGGAAGTGAAATTATATACATGAAAGCTTATACTTGAATTTTCATAGCAGCATTATTTACAATAGAAAAAACTGGTATCAACTCAAATGTCTATCATCAGATGAATGAACAAATTATAGTATATTCATACAATAGAATACTACTCGTCAATAAAAAGAAATAAGCAACTGCTACATACAACACCATGGTGAATCTCAAAATAACTGTGCTGCGTAAAAGGAGAAAAACAGTACATTATTTATGATCCCATTTACAAAATGTTCCAGAAAATGCAAACTAATGTATAGCAACAGAAAGCAAATCAGTGTTTGCCTGGAATGGGAGAAGAGGGAAAGAGGGAAAGAGGGATGATAAGAAACAAGAGCCAGATTTGGGGGGGCGACAGTTATGTTCATTATCTTGATTGTGGCAACGATTTCATGGGTGTAATACATATAACAAAACTCAAATTGTAAAACTGAGGAATATACAGATAATTGTATGACAATTATATCTCAAAGCTGAAAACACCAACAAGACAAAATATAAACAAGGTCTTTACCTTCATCAGACTTACATTTTGATAGGGGGAGAGCTAGACAGAAAAAGTTTAAGTAAGTGCCTACCACATAGTTCTAAGTAATACAATTAAAATCAATTCCCATGATGCTCACCCCTCGAAAAAAAGACACTGAAGAATGTTTATAGCCGCACTGTTTGTAATAGTGCCATCCAAATGCCATCCACAGTAGAAGAGATTAAACAAGCTGTCATATATTCACACAATGGAATACTATTTGGCAATGAGAAGGAGTGAACTACCGCTGCATACAAACACGGAAGACTCTCACAAACGAAATGTGGGATGAAAGCAGCCAGGCACCAGTGAGGACTTCCTCTCTGATTCCACTGCTGACAGAGGCCAGGAGGGCAGTTACCCCTGGGGTGTAGTGACTAGAAGGGAAGACCAGAAGGGCTTCTGGTGTCGGTACAGAGTCGTGCTCACTTTGCAAAAATTCAAGTTGTATTCTTAAGATTTGTGTACTTTTTATGTTAAGCTTCAATAAAAATATTTTAAACAAAATGAAAAGGAAGCCACGTGATGTGATAGGGACTGACTGCTCTTTTAGGTTGGACGTCAGAAACCTCTCTGAGCAGGTGGCATTTAAGGTGAGGCCTGAATAACAAGAATGAGCCAGACACGTCAAGTTCTTGGAGAAGCGCATTCTAGTCAGAGAGAACGGCAAGTGTCATCACAGTGAGCATAAATAGGAGAGCCAGGCAGAGAATACTATAAACTGAGGTGGGAGAAGTAGATAGGGGCCATGTCATAAAAGGACACCATAGGCTAGGTAAGGAGTATAGATTTTATTCAGATCCAATGTGAAAACATCAGAAAATTCTACATATGAAATGTTATAAAATTATTTGTATTTTTGGGGGTTTTCTTACCTGTTTAAACCGGTTTCATCATCAGTGAAACGGGAATAAGAAACTAAATGATAAAATGTATATAAAGGGCTTAACACAGTGCCTAGCATGCCCTCAAAGACTGCTTGTGATCAATATTACCATATCTCATTGAATTTAAGATACCAGAAATTGCAGGATGCATCATTATTTTATAAATCATTAAGAGAAAAACATTGCCCATTAAAATATCACAACGCTATTATTTTATCAGTTAGAATTTTTAGTTACCTTGTAAAAGAGTGTTTTGGACTCATCAAGTCACAGCTTATTATCATTTGCCACTCTTTAGGCATATATAAAAAGTAAAAATATAAGTTAAGTACTTACCAAAATGTCTTCCCATTCAGAATCTCACTGCTCTGAATCACTTTTGGACTCAGATCCCCCAATTCCATGTTGTGAGCACCTGTGTCAGCAACAGCAATGGCGGGAGGTTGGCTACCCGGAAGTCATAGGATACTGTTGCTACCTATATCATTAGTCATATAAATCTGGCTTAATACTGCATCGAAAATATGAATATAATACCTGCCCTCATTCCTCAGGAACACAGGGAGTGAAAACTGAAATGGTGTGTGGAACGCTCGGAGTTTCAGGGGAAGAAAGGCACCATTCGGGTCCAGGTAAGGTTACTGAGCAAACCCTCCCTCTGGTTTAGGCCATACTCACTGCTCCAACCCCAAAGCCAGGCCCTCCCCAGCTCCTACATGAAACAGTAATTATTTTCAGATGTCAAATCATTGTTCAGGTATAATTTTGTAATAGTCCCACCTCTGTTATCATTATGTTCTGAATTATCTGTTCTTACCATGGCCCCTAGTGATTAAAAAAATAAGCCCTTATAATGATTAAAGGTCTACTGTAGCAATTCTTTTTGTTTCTACTACTTGAAAATGGTTCCTTTCTTCTGCCTACTAAAATCATAATTAAATTTAATCCCACCACTACTTAGGGGAAAATAAGATTCAATACACTTCTATTTCACACACCAGATGACAGCTCCTGCCTCTCCAACAACTCAAACCAACCAGCTCTTTCTCTGGTTTTCCCTTCCTTGAGGTCAGACACACAGCTTCTCATAGTACAACGTGAAGATTGCTCTTACAAAGCAGAAAGTATGCGCACCATTCACTGAGCTCAAAATCACACTACAGTGGAACTGCCAGGTTCGGAGCAATTGGCGTGTGGAGGTCAGTCTGATTTGATGCAAGTTCTGAATTACAGGAATTGGTACTCTGGGGTCAGTACGGCTTTGTGGTGATGAGGGCAGGCTCTGGAGAGAGACTTGACTGGGTTCAAAGTGGCAGTGTGACCTTGGGTAGATAACTTCTCTACAGCCCCAGTGTCATTATTTGAAAAATGGGGATTACAATAGTACTAAACTCATGGGGTTATTGTGAGCATAATATCTGCCACATTAAGAGGGGAATGAAGGTTAGCCACCATTCTCATGTCTAGTATAAGTTTTATTCCTCTTCTGTAACTCCCACTACACAGACGTGCAGTATAGGGAGATTAATAGGAGACAGGACACCTCAACTCTTACCTTGTATCTACTACTAACTGCTTATGATGGAACAAATCTCTTGACTTCTCTGGTATTTCTTTTACTGAAGCAAAATCACAGTTTAATATGAGTTTAAGAATATACAAATAGGAGCATTCCACATAATAACAGTTTGTGGTAGAAGTGGAAGCTCAAAGCCACTCCAACTTTAAACTGTTTCCATGATTTTAAATCTGTACAGAAAAATCATATCCAAACGAAAGACTTCCAAGTCTACACAGAGAAGAGCCTCACGTATCAGCAAATGACATAATGTGCATTTATTGAGTGCCTACTCAGTGCACTATTCTGCACTGAGCATGATACATTCATCCATTCCTTCATTCAACACATATTTCCTGATCCCCTAATAGGTGCCAGGCCCTCTCCCAGGTCCTGGAGATAGATGGTTGAACAAAACAGACAAGGTCCTTGATCTTGTGAGGATGATATTTCAATGGTGAGGGAGAAAGATAATAAAAAATAAACAGAAATGAACAAGATAATTTCAGATGGTGAAAAAACATGTAGAAAGTAAACTAGAGTCACATTTTGGGTCAGGGATGCTGGTAACCCACCGCAACCCTAATGAGATACCTAATGTTATTTTTTTTAACGCTTAGGAAATCAGTGCTCAAAGTAACAAATTTGATCAATCTGCACAACCAGTAATGGTCTAGACAGGGGCTGGAGCCCGTGTTTGCCAAGTTCAGGATCCAATGACTCACCATGCCCATTGCCTTTGTAACAGAGGTTTTCTCAGTTCACTGTCATGGCTAGTACAGAGTTATACACCAGGTTGGCCCCTATGATTTATATCAAATTCCAAAGCTGTCAATTCTGAATTAACGAAGTCGAACCAGGTGAGGGCCAGACACAACCAGACTCCAGACACCAGTATCAGAACCTTCCCCACAGGGTCACAGAGCAGCTGGGGTCATCAGCTACCTTTGTCACATAAAATTCAGCTGCCATTGCCAAAACAAATACTCAACTGCTTCTGTTGTGAAAATAAAAGAAGGCTGGGTCACTTTTGGGAAAAAAACAAAGAAAAAAAGAAATGCAAATTCACATTCCCTTCAAATACATTACTACTCACTATTCCTCCTGCCTTTTAGTTGGAGGAAAAATTATCCCAGAGGAAAAAAAAATTTTTTTCTGGAAGAAGAGGAAGACTTAAGTTTTCTCTTTTGTGGAGGAGAAAATGGAGGAATATGCAGATTTTTCAAGAAGGCAACCCAAAAGGAGGTAAAAGGAAGGGAAAAAGAGGGATCTGGGACTGTCAATCCATCAACATGGGAACAGCAGCTCACAGGGCTGGGTTTTATGGGAGGCTGAGTATCTGCAAGAACTAACAACCCAAATCAAGTCCAGAAAAGCAAATAAACCTGAACAGATGCACAGGACTCTGATGTTCCTAATGCCACTAATATTTAATCTCTGAATAGACAGATGAAATTATCACAAAGGATATATCTGATACTATTCCATGGAAGAGACTGAAAACATCATGGTTTCAGAGGGCCTGAAGGCAATCATTCGATAGGATTCTAAGTTTGCCATTTTCTCAAGAATGCATGAACATCCAAGACCAAACAAAATGGTAGGTGGGCACTCTTAAATAGAATGTAGGCTGGCAGACAGGACTGCAGAAATAAGAAACAAGGGTCATGAACATCATTTCAACTAAACAATAGCAGCCAAAATAACAGTAGTTACCAAAGGTACTTTCCAATTTGCCTTGACCAAAAGTCGAACTGACCTAACAAAACATGAAGCTATACAGGACAACACAACACCAAATCACTGAAATCACAGAGAGGAAACACAGTGTGCAAGAGAAAGCCAAAGACAAAAATATCAGAAGTTGAGGCTTGGGTGCATCCATTTCATGTTAGTTTGGTACGACAGTATGCCCCCACTAACCCACATAAGTTCATTTCCCTGAGAAACACTGAGGTTGCAATTACCACTGATTTTCCTCCCATTAAGTTAGGTTCTGAATATGCAAATGAGTTTGCATTTTAATTTCATACTAAATCAGTATATCCACACAAATCTATTTTTTACCAAGCTCCCAAAATAGAAGCAGCTGTACAATGGCAAAATTAGGACACAAAGATGAAAAGCAAAGATCACAAGAGGAAGAGGAAAAAGAATCTATGTATAGCGTCTTTGGAAGCTGCTCATTCATTTCTAGGAAAAATAGATATTTTCAAATACAATCAGTCCAATAAATTAGGGTTGCCAAAACTATGTGACCAGAGAAATGTCACTGGGCCAGAAAACTGTCGAGAATATAATTACATCGGGCAATTTTACTTTTACCCACTCTAAGGAAATTTCTTTTTCATGACCACATCCATTGCATGGCATGCTGATAATCCTTACGGATCCTCTCGAGCCCTACTCTCAGTCCAGGTGGTTTGGGAGATAGTAATTCCACTCTGACTTCTGACTCCAGGGATGGATTTGGACTCAGGTAGGGTCAAAGGGCAACACATTCCCCAGGCTCACTAATTAGACTAGGAATGGGCACCATCATGTGACCTGCAAAAGTAACACCCAAACACTGAAATTCAATCCTGAGACTTTTGTTGGAATTCTTACGCTGATGAGCATTTTCCGGTGGATTTTGAAATTGGAAGGATCTTAACCTAGAGGTGCAGTTGAGGGGGAGCATCTTGCCAGAAAAATGGGACAAGCTGCATGAGCATGAAGCCCTACACAGAAACATGCAGAGCTGAGAGATGGGGAAGAAATGGCACCACGATAATATTTTTGAGCTCCTAATCCAGCTGCATTTCCGGGCTTTTCAGCTATAAAGGTCAATAACTTCCTAGTTTGCTTGGTACACTTTGAGTTGGATCTCTTTGAGTTGGATCTCTTTGAGTTGAGTCACTTTTTAAGCAAAAGAATCCTGTTGAAGACACACTCTCTACTTCTCATGGCATCTGGCTGCAAATACAACTGTAGCATATGGGGAAAGACATCAAGTATTTCCTCATCATAATACCAACTTTCGTGAAAATAAATCAAGAGGTAAAAATCAGGAGAAAGAAAGTTTCTTTTCTTTAAATGCATTGGATAGAATTCAAATTTCCCCTATGTGCAGAAGGCCTCTCTTCTTTTCGATTCTAATTAAATTGGGCCAAACTTTTTTACTGGTAGATATAAAGAAAATGTGTACTTAGAGTTTTAATTTGCAGCCATGGTTTCATTAATACAAACTGATGGAAGTACATGGAAATGTACTCTGATGGTCTCTGATCAACTGACAGTCTCTGAATTTCTGCAGAGACCAATTCACACTTTCTCCATCCTTCTTAAAACTGTCATCACCACTGCCACGACCACCACAACCTTCCTTCTCAAATTGAAAAAGGAGGTAAACTTATCTACTCAAAGGCAAAAAGAAAAGGCTTCAGACAGGACCTTTCAGCTTTCACCACCAAATTTCCGTGAATCCATTCCACCCTCTGCTCTACTACTGTTCCGGGAGGACAGACCTCCTGTCTACTCCTCTGTGCGTCTGTTCTGGGTTCATCTCTGAATGCTATCCATGATCAGTTCTCTCAATGACATGTTCCATCTCCTACTCACAAGTGAGCCCTCCCCATCAACATTCAAACATGCTCAAGTCCATCCATCTGTCTATAAAATGCTCTCCCTCGACCCAACCTATCTCAGTTATACTTTCTATTCTTTTTTTTTTTTTTTTAAAGATTTTATTTTTTCCTTTTTCTCCCCAAAGCCCCCCCGTACATTGTTGTGTATTCTTCGTTGTGGGTTCTTCTAGTTGTGGCATGTGGGACGCTGCCTCAGCGTGGTCTGATGAGCAGTGCCATGTCCGCGCCCAGGATTCGAACTGACGAAACACTGGGCCGCCTGCAGCGGAGTGCGCGAACTTAACCACTCGGCCACGGGGCCAGCCCCATATACTTTCTATTCTTAACTCTTTTCAGTCCTTCATATCAATTCTTGAAAGAACTGAGTTCATTCACTGTCTCCACTCAGTCAACCTTCTCTCACCATCACAGTGTCCTCAAAGCAGAAACGAAGGCAACGTGTACCCCCATGGGATCATTGTTTGGATTAAGAGATGTAAACAGGTAAAATATTTTACACAGAGCCTAACACTGGGTCAATTCTCAACAAGTCACAGCACGATTATTCATTTACGTATTTTGTAAAGGTTCACTGAGCAACTCTATATGAAGGATGTCACGTGAGATGCTTCATTATAAATACATAAAATCTAGCCTCTTCCCTCAAGCCTCTTTGAGTTCAGAGGGAGGGAGAAAAACAGAAAACATAGATAATTACAAGGCATGGTGATACACTTCACCAAGTTTGGACCAAATCAATGACAATGTAAGTGGAATCACTGCAGAAGGCCATTCAGGCTGCGGACTACACATGGACCAGATGGGAATGGCACCTCTTCTTGTTTTACAACAGAGAGGTCCTGAATATAAAGGAACTGAATGGTGAGCCCTGAAGTTCTGACTAGGAAAGGCAAAATGATCACATTCAGGTTCAACAATCAGAGCAACCAAAGATGGTAAAGAAGGACTCAATGTTGATGTTCCAAAGCCACTCAGGACCACTCTTCTTCTGACTCTCATAGCTCACCCCAAATTTCTTCTCTTCATTCCTTCAGGAACACTAGAAATTATGAAAGGATTCTCTACACATATCTGCCATTCGAGGTGGGAAACTCCAGCATCCAAGGTGTTGTCTGGTATGAAAAAAATCTAGATGGTTCCTTGCTATATGAATGATTAGTTTTTTGTTTTTTGGGGTTTTTTTTGAGGAAGATTAGCCCTGAACTAACATCTGCTGTCAATCCTCCTCTTTTGGCTGAGGAAGACTGGCCCTGAGCTAACATCCATGTCCATATTCCTCTACTTTATATGTAGGATGCCTGCCACAGCATGGCTTGATAAGTGGTGTGTAGGTCCACACCTGGGATCTGAACCAGCGAACCCCAGGCTGCTGAAGCAGAATGTGCGAACTTAACCGCTGCGCCACCAGGCTGGCCCCGTTGATGATGAGTTTTTTAAAACCATATCTCATATCCAAGGCTTAACAGCTATTACTTTAGGAGAACAATGATTTGGGGCTTACTAAGCCTGAATATCCTACTGGCAATCACTGATATGACCTAGTCAATTTTGGATTCCCTTCTCACTCCACAATAGTCTGAAGCAGACAGCCAACTTTGAAACACTGTCCCCACCATCCTAAACCACCTCAACTGATATGTTCTCATCAAGGGAACCATCTGAGGTATTTCTGAAATCCCACTACGGGCTGCTAACTGCCTGCCCAATATCCATTCCCCACTTCTTGCTGATCAAGTACATTGCAACACCCCATTAAGATTCACTAACATTTACTGTATACCCATGTAAACACATGACTAAGACTTGTCTCTCTGCCCTCAGCATACCTATTACACACTCTTCTCTCTCCACACAAACTATTTTTAGTTTGGGGTTTCTAGCGAGGCCTAGACTCAAAATCATTTTTATTATCCATGCCAACAGATAAACTTTTATTATATTTTCTCCAACTTTCCCTACTCGCATGATAACTGTTCCTAAAATGATCATGGCATGAACCACATTATTTGGGACATAGAGTTCCATTAATGCCTTCGAGGAGATGGCTTACCAACTGGTCCATTAGTGCCCTACAAGAATGCAATTACATTACATGGGTAAATGATTTACTCCTGGGGAATATTTTATCCTTTGTTTCATCACAAGGTCAATTATAGCCTTACTTCTGTCCCACTTTTCAATATTAGATGCATTTAACAGCTGCATGCTTAATTATCTAAGACTCCAATTCAGCACCTATAGTTATATTATCTCATTCATTTGGAAATGATTTTTGAGTGCAACTTAACTTTCTGGCTCAATGCCCTCTTACCCATTGTACATGTGGTGTCCTTGTCTACACTGATAGATGGCCCAATCAATACACTCACAGTTGGCCGGCAAAAGATAGGTTTTTTGTTTTTTTTTTTTTTACTACAACTTCTGAAGGATCTCAAGTTTCGTAGGCACATGCTAAGGGGACAACAGGTACAAATATAGCAAGACCTGTTAGTGCTACCCATATGGCTACTGACTTCCAACAGCCAGTATCTGTGTTCCTGGGGGCTTTTCCAAATCATGGAAGGTTGAAAATACAGAGGAATTAATATCCCCTGGGAATAGCCTTCATCCAATAACTGAAGTGCATATCTCAGCTCCCTCTCCTTTGGATGAAATAATTCTGAGGCATGAGTTTTACACCATTTCCCAGTATCCCTAGCATTAAACTCCAATTTGGGCAGTCTCCCCTTCCTGATGTTACTTTCCCTCTCTCCTAATGGTGGTCCTCGAACTTTCCAAATGAACCACTTGTCTTGAATTCTTGACTCAGGTCTGTGTCTGGGGGGAACCTAAACTAAAAGAGAGGTGGTCAGAGAAATTAGACTTTAGAACTCGGGAACATACTTATCTTCCTCTTTTGTACTTCTTCTGGGAGAAAAATTTTAATAGAGCAAGACGGTCCAAATCCGCCATTTACTAGCCTTAAAATGAGAATAATGATAGCACCTAATATATATGCCTTTGGAAGGATTAAATGAGGGCATATAACGCACGTAACACAATATCTGGCAAATAAGTGTTCAAAAAATCTTATTGTTACTAGCATTGCTTGAACTGAGGCACATCTTTTCTTCTCATAATCAAATAACTTTTTGAACACCTACTACGTACCATGACTTCATCCTGGGCATATTAAATCTCCAGGAGGCAGTTATGGTTCAAATTCCGTCAACACCTACCTGTGTGAGAAGCCATTTTCACTGAGAAAAATCTACAAGAGAACTGACAGGGCTGCAGTCATAGTGTCCTCACCAGCAAGAGAATGAGGCTGAGGTTTGACTCACTGCTAAAATTCTGCTGCCAAATGAAAACATCGGAGGGTCTTTGCAAGGGGCAAATGGTATGCAAATTGAAGTACCCTGCAAAAGTGGCCCTGGTCTCCACCTCCCACTGTACCCACATCCTTTGCAATGTGACTTTGCAGCAACTCCCTTTAAGAAGTCGAGTCTACTTCCCCACCCCTTAAATCCAGGCTGGCCTTGAGACTTGCTTTGGCCAACAGAATGACAGTGAGTGTGCCAGTTCTGAGCCTGGGACTTATAAGCCCGGTGTGCTTCCCTTCTCTCTCAGAGCCCTGCTCAGGTGCCAGGTGAACAGGTGCAGGGCAGCCTGCTGAGGATGCTCCCTAAGGTGGTGACGAGTCAACCACCACATCTGTGACTGGGTTAACTCTAGAGAGCTGGCTCTGCTGATTCTACTGGAGCCATCTCTTCTACCCAAAATCTTAACTTTGAAGTTTCCCACATTCAGTCCTTGAAGTCTTCTACATCTAAACTTACTTGCTTTGGTGATGTCATTTTTAGTCTTTGGCTCCAAATAGCGCCCATTTGCTGAGTTCCACATTTATATCGCCAGTCCAGATTTTTCTCCTGAACTCTACCCTCATATGTCCCACAAACTACTCAATATCTCCACCAGAAGTAGACATCCACTGGGATGTCTAATGTCTAAAACAAAACTTCTTATTTCTCTCCAGAAACTTACTTCTCCTCCAATCTTTCCTTTCTTAGCTGAAGGCAATTCCATTCTTCTAGTTGCTCAGGCCAAAAACTCTGAAGTCATCCTGGACTCCTCTCCTTTTCCCATAACTCATACCCAACCCTGACACCCCTGTTTAAAATTGCCACCATCCCACCACTTTTGATCCCCCTTAGCCCACAATTTTTTCAAAGCACAGATCACCTTCTGACATTCTATACATTATGTTTATTGTTTACTGTCTCTCCCTGCACAGGAGCGATCTATGTTCATTGATGTGCTCCCATGTGCTTAAGTGCCTTCCCAAATCAACACAGCAGAGGTCACTGAATATCTGCTGAATGAATGACTAGATGGGAATGCTCCTTGTACTATGTATGCTATTATTTACCTAGCCTGTCAAAGGACAAAGCAGGAGCAAGCAGACGCCACCCAAACAGATCCAATTATCTTTATTTTAATCCTACCAGTTAAGTGATTAACTTAGAACCAAAGGTTTTTCTGTTTTACGGTGACATCTAGAGTCATTGCACACCCTAGTTTATGTAGAAAAGGAAACCCCCTTCCACAGGAGGGCTGTGCTCTGTGTTTAAGATAAACTTGTGGTCTGAAAAGAAATGGGAAACCATTTCTAAACTCTTCTCTCTCTCTTCTATCTCAAGCAAATAAAAACTCGAGGGACAACTCTGGAATTTTCTCTCTCATTTGTTTTTCACTACTTTTTCGTAAGGTACAGTGATATCACTATTCTCAGTCGCCCTGGGTGATTCCAATATTGATTTTGAGATTTTTCCAGCCATTCCATAAAATGCATATCATTTATAAGGTTCTACTTCCCTTCTGTGGGCATGTTTGCAGTCTGAATGTTTTATATTTTCCAGATGATAGCAGCATATGAAATATGATAGCATCCTTCTGAGTTTTGATAATCCCTTCTTCCAGCAAGCTCAAGACCATATGATTTCTTCTTCTATGTTGGCTTAATTCAAACGAAACACAAGAAAACTTTTATAATCATTCAATGTTGAAACAATATTGAAAAATTTAGTTGCTGAAGCCTAGCTGTGCAAATATTCCCATCAAATATCCCCAAATCCTATTCCTTGAAATAAACTTCACACCAGCACAGGAGCCTTCACTCTAAATTTTTTTTCTAGGATCGAATTTTAAAAACGCATCTTTCTAAAATGTCATTTGCCTTATATTTAAATTACTAAATAAATTAGCTCATGTTTTCAGGAAATGAGATTGAGAAGAAACAATATATAAGGAGACAATGATCCAAAAACATAGAGCAATCCTCTCCTCTAATCCAAAGATGATGAATTCAAAAGTCTTCAAGTACCAAGAGGGCAATATAAATGAGTAAAATGACCTGATGGGACACAATAGGGAGTGATGGAGACTGTGGCAAAGTGAAGACTCCATTACCTGTCTATGATGGAGGCAGCTGTTACTCAGCCACAATGGATGGTTGCCATGAGAAAGCATGGTCAGTGATGTCAAGTTTTGTATTTGTGCATACAGAATTTTTTTAAAATAAGAGAAGCCAGAGGGGCCAACCCCATGGCATAGTGGTTAAGTTCAGCACACTCCACTTTGGCAGCCTGGGTTCACAGGTTCGGATCCCAGGCACGGACCTACACCACTCATCAGCCTGCTGTGCAGCAACCCACATACAAAATAGAGGAAGACTGGCACAGACATTAGCTCAGGGCGAATCTTCCTCAGCAAAAAAAAAAAAAAAAAAAAAAGAGAGAGAGAGAAGGCCAGAAATTTAGACTTTTAGGGGAGATTTCACACTATGTGTGCCAAACAGAACACATCTAGACCACAAGACTTAAAATCGGCACTGTCAGCTGTTTAGTACCTAATGGAATTCAGTGTTCTCCTACACCTTCAAGCTCTAAAAGGACAGTTCAACTGTATTTCACAGATAGTAAAAGTCTCCAGTTGTTGTTCTCCGATTCCTAGTTGTTAATGGGCTCTAGGCGGTATGCGTTTCTTTTAATCACTGTAGACTGCTAATATTGCAATGCAGGTACTCCCCACAGGAATCCAAGCTAAAGGAAACACTAGAACTGCTGTCTTAGAGACAGTATCTACATACTGCCTTTAAAATCCCTTCCAGTGGGCACCCTAGAATCTGCTATCTCTGCGAGTCTTGCCAGAAATATATGTGACCAGAAGCCTGAAGAGGCCCTGGCTCCCACACGGGGGAACCTCTTGTTGGACCACTTATTTTGATTCATTTCCCTCCCAGGCCTTCCCGGTTTTTCTCATTTTATAGTGCATCTGTTACTATGGAAACAAATGGTGCCAAAGACTTGGGCAGAACTGCATAAAACCCCAGCTTTCAGGATAAAAAAAATCAATCGATGTTCAAGCAGGGGTCACATCACCAAGCAAGCATATTTATACCAGGTTTGGGACAACAGAGCAGTAGCTATAAGTTGCATCTAGTAACCAAACAATTATTCTTTATATTTTTCAAGCAGCTCAGTTTATTCTATTGTCAGAAGGCTGGCTCTTAGTTTAGGGTTTGCTTCATTACTTTCTCTCTTTTCAGTGTATTTAGAATGTCTTCTTTATAGCCAGATCCAATATTAGAATTTTTGTCTCTAACCAGAAACAGAATATTAATCTGTCTTTCCACATCTTTCATCTATAGAAAGTAGAAAATTACTATTAGCATACAACTTTTTTTAAGGAAATGAATTAGATCATTGCTAGGTTCCATCCAGAATTTTAAATCATGGCATCACCCTTTTGCATTTGCACTCCTTTTTTAGCCTAGGTAACACGCATTCATCCAGAAACATTTATAAAAGACCTGACATATATAAGCTTAAAGCTAAGTGCTAGGGATGGAGAGACACAATACTTTCTTTAGAAGAGATCCCAGTCTAGTACAAGAAGGGAGTCAAGTAAGAAAACATCCACAAAACATTGTGACGAATGCTTTGAGAGGGATAACCCAGGGCCACGTGGAAGAAGTTTTTCCAGCAGGGAGCAGTAGCTGGGTAGGAAGTACTCAATGAAGATGTGATAATCACATGTTCATTTCAAGGTAGAATTGAAGATAAAGAACAGACAGGAGGCTGACACAAGGTCTGAGAGATGCTAAGGGGACAGGCAGTAGCGCCCCCACTCCTTCCCTCCTTACGCCCTCCTCCCCCAATTTGTTATTAAAAGTGATGGAACCAATAACGTTTGGATAAAGTCTTCTTGATTCAGTTGGATAGTGGGGTAATGAAGGTGCAGTGATTGAAGCAGCGCTTTATAGGAAAAACAACGGTACTCTTTGTTGCCAATTTACTTTCATCACCAATGACACAAGTGGCAACTCCCTTAAAAATCAGCAGAGGGAATCCCATAACTGACATCTTTTTTAAAATGCAAGGTAAATTTGTTTCTTATGCAAACAACCAAATATTGATTTTTGGTTTTGATCCTTCAGTTAATTGTAATACTGAACACAGCAAGGCAGTCAAGGGCATTGACTCTCCTTTCTCATGAAGAAATTTGCATGACCAGAAATGCCAAATCGGAGGATTTGAGAGTCAAAGTGGGTTGATTAAGCTAGTGATTTTTAAATTACTGAAGGTTCAAGGACTCCAAACAAAACTTCTCTTCTTATCTACTGAGTTGTCATATGCCACAGTGTTTACGGACACGGGATTTGGATGAGCGAGGGTTTGACTCCTCTTGACTGCCCTATCTAACTGCATGATATTTTGCCTTGCGTGATGAATTTTATGCAGCTCTTATGATGATTAAGATACACAGGCAATATACTTGGATGAAGGATTAACACATCTTGTTCAGTATGTTAGCTATAATCACAGGAGTGCAATCTACTTTCCTTACATCTACCTTGCTGTCACAGGAGGAGTTAATTGGGTATGTGTGAACAATTTAGTGTTACCATTCTAAAATAGTTACCCGAGCAGATGAGATCCTGACATTTGAGGGTCAAGAGCACAAATGGAGTCCCAATTATCAACTACCTGAATATTCAAATATCATAAACCAAGCTAAAAAATGTTAAGTTAAATGTGTTCTATCCTCTTACCTTGACAAATATGCCTTCCTAATAACCTAGAAGCCAGGTTTAAATTTAGAATAGTTGAATTCCAGAACACGGCAAAGTAAGGAGAATCAGCCTCCTGCCCCACCCACCTTCTCATTTCACCCTGGCCTTCAACACCTGAGTATGGAGTACAATGTCCGCATGTCCAAGCTCCACCCGCATCTCCCATTAGCAGCCTTTCCTCAGGCCCCCTTAGGCCCAGGGGTCTAATTAGTAGGGAAGTCCAAGGTCCCAACTATGCAGAGAAGGGCCCAGAAGGGGGCCAAGATGGCACATGGGCTCTTTGGTGCAGAGGGACACCTCGCTACAGGTGCATAGAGGCTGCAGGACGGAGCAGCCGAGTTCTTTAACGTGCAGTGTCCAGGACTGGGGTCCCTCTTGGTAACTGAAGATTTTCTCTGTCCTGTTTTTAGTGCAATTGAAGGATAAGTACCTTTTCCTCTTTCCATTTGTAAGTCTTCCTTCCTAGGGAAAAGTTTATAAACGGTTATAAAAGCAGCATAAACCTAAGCATTAAATTAAGTGGATAGCCACAGACATTTCTTACTTATGATGAGAACTCCAGTAAGAACACACACTGACCTAAGGAGGATTGTTTAGTATTATGTACCAAAAGTTATTTGAACCAAGAGCCCAGTAGACTAAACTCAAATACTCCCATAGGACTTGCTAAACGTAAGGTAATTCGGAAAAAAAGAAGCCTAGACGTGTGTTGGTGCCCTATTTCCAAACTATACCTCTAGCTTCTGCTAAACTGTCTCTTTCAGATAAACCTTTCCCCAGCTCTTGTCTCACCTGAGAATGGAATCTCCTCTTCAAAAATCCTGCCTGTACAGGGAGAGAGAAAGGCTGAAAAGCCAGGTTCTTCGGGACATGTCACTGCTGGCTCCAGAAGGAAAAAAGCATCTCCTGCGTGGAGTCCCGCCACACACGCTATACCATGAGCCCTGTGTTAGTTGTGACTGCTTCTCAGCAGATGTTCCCTGCGGGATGGGAGAAAGCCCTGGGGCATGGGGCATTTTTACTCTGTCTTTCGGTTTTGGTTGTTTAGCACCCACCCCATCTTTTTTGTTTGTTTCGTTCATCGGAAAAGGGGGAGTAGGTTTGCTGATCAAGGTGCCCTGCCCACTCTGATGCCAAGTGCACTGGGTGTGGGGGCAAGCCCTAAGCACAACAGCCAGTGGACTGTGGCCCAGCTCTGAGCAGGCTCTTTTTGGCTGGAGCTGGTTCTCTAGTAGCTGATACGAGACCCTGCAGCTGGCTCAGTTCTAGTTTGCTTCTAGGCCTGTTTTTCTTGTTGTTGTTGGTTGCCCCCTCACCCCATTCCTGGCAATTCTTTTAGCTACCTGATAACCTTCTAGTAAATCCTTTTTGCTCAAGTTAGACAGTTTCTTTCATTTGCATGCAATCTAAGAGTCATTGCTGATACACTTGGCAGGGCCCCTAACATAAGAGAAAAAAATCAATGAATGTTTGTTACATAAATGAATAAGTATAACCTGAATGTGTTTCACCATATTTGTAAAATAGTGAGGGTTTTTTCTAATTCATAAAACAATGTTACTATCAACTAAATTTCAAAAAATTCAGAAAGATATAAAAAAATAAAAGAGAAGCCATCCATATTTCTACCATCCAGGGTTGCCTTTTTGGTTTTGCTCCAGTTTTTTATATGCCTATATGATATTTCCATTTCACAAAACACATATCATCACAATGCAGTAGTGCATTTGGTTATTTCTACTTAAAATTGTGGTGAAGGCTGTTCCATGTGATTACATAATCTTTGAAATGATCTTTTTTTTTTTTTTTAAAGATTGGCACCTGCGCTAACATCTGTTGCCAATATATATTTTTTCTTCCTCTCCCCAAAGCCCCCCGGTACATAATTGTATATTCTAGTTGTGAGTGCCTCTGGTTGTGCTGTGCAGGACGCCGCTTCAATATGATCTGACAAGCAGTGCCATGTCCGCGCCCAGGATCCGAACCAGTGAAACCCTGGGCTGCCGAAGCGGAGGGTGCAAACTTAATCACTCAGCCACAGGGCTGACCCCTGAAATGATCACTTTTAATACCTATATAATAGTCTATCATTTGGGGATCTTAAAAGATCTTTAGGGGCCGGCCTGGTGGCGCAGTGGTTAAGTTAGCATGGGCTGCTTTGGCAGCCTGGGGTTCACCGGTTTGGATCCCGGGTGCGGACATGGCACCGCTTGGCAAGCCATGCTGTGGCAGGCATCCCACATATAAAGTAGAGGAAGATGGGCACAGATGTGAGCTCAGGGCCAGTCTTCCTCAGCAAAAAGAGGAGGATTGGCGGCAGATGTTAGCTCAGAGGTAATCTTCCTCGAAAAGAAAAAAAAAATTTAAAAATGATCTTTAACCAGCCTCTAATATTCAGTTACACAGGTTTCCAATTTTTATTATAGAATATATTATAATAAAAAATCCTCTATATAAATTTTTGCCTGCTTCTACTTCCTTACGAAAGACTAAAACAAAAATAAAGAGAAATAGCTGTGTCAAGTAATTTGAACTTTCAAAAGCTTTTGACAAATATTTTCAAACAGTTTCCCAAGAAAGTTGTATCATGTAACCCTCCTGCCAGGAGTGAATGAGAATGTCCTCACTGCATCCTTGCCAGCATTGAGATTTTTCAATTTAGTTGTTTTTGTTTGTTTAACACATGAATACATGGCATCTCATTTTTGTTTTAATTTGCACTTCCGTGATTAATAGTAAGAACATTAAATATGTATATTAGCCTTTTTATTTCTTCCTTTTGAATTTTTTAAATCAGATATTTGGAAATTCTATCAGGGTGTTATTTGTGTTTACTGATCTGCAAGAATTTTTCAGTGCAATAATTATATTAACCGTTCTGTCATGCTTGGTGTCAATATTTTTCTCCAGGATTATTTTCTGCTTTAAATTGTATATTTTTTGCATCCAAAAAGTTTAAAATATATTCAAATCTATCTTCTGCTTTGCAATTCTTTCCATTAACTTTATATTAAAAATTCCTTCCTCTAAAATTAAAGATTTCCCTCCAGCTTTGTTTCTCGCCTGGCAGATAAACCTTTCAATTTATTTGGAATTTAGTGAGTCACGTAAACAGAGGTTCTTAGTTGGATGTTTTCTATATACTTTGCCAATTTCTGGATGCTTTCGTCAAACAGTCTTATTTAAAAATGCTTTCTCCATCATATTTCTGTTTCCGAAATCTACCTGAGTTTGTTTCCAAGCTTCTCTATCCCATTGAGCTATCCATTGACTCTTGCACCACTGCTACACTCCCATAATGACTGAAGTTCCAGGATCAGATTTATTTTTCTTTCTGGAAGGGCAACCCACGCCCACCGCCCCGCCCACATATATATTCTTTTGCAAAATTTTCTTGACTACGGTCATCTAGTTCTTCTTCCAGATGGATGTTAGGATCATTTTGTCAGCTTCTCCCAAATCCCAAAACTACATAATTGACCTGGGAAAAATAACCATTTCATAATATCCATCTTTCTACCCAAGAATCAGGTATGTTTTCATTTGTTCATTTCTTATTTTATGTGTCTGAGTAAAATTTTATAGCTTTCTACATAAGTCCTCAGATATTTCTTATTCTTCTCAAATATGTTATGTACATTTCCTTTTTTCCCTAGGTAATTTATATTTTTCTGGATTCATGAATAGAATCATTCTCTATTCTGTTTTTTAAGTTGGAAAATACTGGTATTTGGGGTAGCCATTGATTTTAAATATGTATTTTATAACCAACCATCTTACTGAAATCTCTTATCAGTTCTTTTAGGTTTTTGTTGACTCAGTGGTGTAGCCAACACTTTTAAACAAAATCAAGACACGAGATCTGATTTTTCGTTACTTACGTGAAGAGCTATGCTTACGCACATGCATTAAATGATATTTTTAATCTCTTTTTAAAAATCACCTTTTATGAGAATAATAAAGTGACATGAAATTGAGGCCGCCCTAGAAATCCGAAGCGTAGCCTGTGCTCCTGTGTTGAACCACATTCATTTCCCTCAGGTACCCCGCCTTACTATTCAAAACTACCGAAAAGGGCTCTGAATGAGAGAGACAGTAAGTCACTTCTCGCCTGAATTAAATGCAACAAATATAACAATGCAGCTGGTGATTAAGAGTTTTGACAAGTGCACCAGGAACTTGTTTTCATATAAAGAGCAATTTGTCTCTTATTTTAACCCCAGAAGCAACAGGCAGGATGATTTTTCAAGAAGAACAGGGCCCACCTAGATATCTTCAGAAAGCAACCACAGGCTCTTCTATATACGAGCAGATTCCTCTTTCCCCAGATAAGCATAAGTTTCTTATTTTGAAAGGTCAGGATAAGAGTATCTAGCAATTACTGTTTCATCAAATATTTGTTGTGTATCTGATTCGGGCCCTGGGTTATTGGGAAAGATTAAAAGGCTATCTATAGTAACGAGTAGAAATAGGGGCTGAGGACCCAGCATATAACAGACGTTCAATAAATAATTTTATTATTATTATACATAGCATATATTGTATATTATTATTAATCTCTAGAAAGCTAAAAGTCTAGTTCACTATTATCCTCCTAGGACCTAGCATGGCAAATATAAATGTCCAATAAGTATTTGTGAAATATTTGTTTACTGACTGATGTATTTTTACAAAAACTTCAGTTGCCAGAAAATATTTTGACTCAATTCTTAACTGCTAGCTTAAAACCAATTCTTAGAAGATGCATTTGTTAAAGCCAAAAATACTCCTCTTTTGAAGTCAGAATGAGATTCTAAATTGCTCTTTTTATACGTTAGTTAAAAAAAAAAAATAGAAGTTTCAAAAAAATCAGATCTTTTAAATTGGCACAGAAAAATGCTATGAGACAGAATATTCCTTCCTTCACTCATTCACCAAACATTTATTGAACATCTTCTACATGCAAGACAAAATAAGTGGCCATCACAGAGCTAACAGACATTAAATAGCCAAACAAATAAATAGGAAATTGCAAATTGAGGTAAGTGCTATGGAAGAAAAGTAGGACGTCATGAGAGATTTGGGATGGTGGGAAGAGAGATCAAGAAGGCCCAAAGGATGCATACGGCTTGGACTGTCGAAGTATAGGGGGAACTGCCTGGGACATTTAAGAAACAGACAGCAGGTCAGTGTGACAGCTGGAGGAGGAGATGCCCAAGATGAGGCTGGTCAAGCACCCAAGGCTCTGAGAGTCTTTGGAATCTGTCCCAGGTGTGTGGATTTATGCAGGACTGACATCATCCCATCTGTTCTGATGAAGGACTGGAGGGGCCAAGCAGAGAACCAGGGGTCTTGCTAGAAAGTTATACTAGCAGTCCAAGTGAGAGATGACAACTTCAAGTTTGATGGTGGCAGTAGGGGGGATAGAAGAAGAAACTATCAAGATATATTTAGAGATATACATAGAAGACAGAATTTATAAGACTGTGGGATGGTTCTGGATATGGTGCAAAGGGAATGGAGGTGTGAAAGATAATTCCTGAGTTTCTGGCTAAAGCAACTCCATGGACAGTGGTGCCATTTACCAGGATAAGAAAGATTAGAAAGGCGTTAAGAATGGGGTATTTTTGTTGCTGCTGTCATTTTTGTTGTTTTAATTTTGTTTGCTTGCAATGTGTTGGTTGGGTAGCAGAAAGGGAGGAAGGCAACATTAACAAATCCATTTGGGACAGAGTATGTTTGGGACACCTGTCTAAGAGTGAGGTCCTAGATTATCTGGGTTTTCAGACAAGTGACATTTGTATAAGTGAGGAACCTTGGGATGTTCTTCCTCCTTACCACGGTTGGGTATATAAAACCTCTCCATAGGTTAGCTGGATTAAACAGACTTTAAAAACTTCTCTGAATCCACACTACTATCTCTACTTTCTGCTCATATGCTGACATAATATTAATGTCGTCATTAAACACAGATCATGGGGATGTTAGCTTACTGGGCTGAATAATGTCCCCCCGAAATTCATGCCCACTCAAAACCTGCAAATGTGACCTTATTTTGAATTAGGATCTTTGCAGGTGCAAACAAGTTGAAACGAGATCATACTGAATTCGAGTGGGTCCTAAATCAATATGAACGGTGTCCTTAGAAGAAGGGGGAACTTTGCCACGTGAAGATAGAGACAGAGATCGGAGTGATGCTGTCACAAGTCAAGGAACACCTAAGGCTAAGAGAAGCTGGAAGAGGCAAGACGGGATCCTCTTCTAGAGGCTTCAGAGGAGGCATGGGCCTGCCAACACTTTGATTATGGACTTCTAGCCTCCCGAACTGTGAAATAATAAATTTCTGTTGTTGTAAGTCACCTAGTTTTTGGTGATTTGTTATGGCAGCCCTAGGAAACCAATGCATTTGGGATGACTAAAGGAGATTTTCACCAACAAGTGTAACACAGGGCACACAGTATAGGCTCAATAAACACCCATTTCCCTTCTTATAAGGGTCACCAGTACTCTCCTGGTGGTTCATATTACGAGTAATGCCCACACTTACCCTCTTAGGTAGGACTTACTATTCCTAGGCTCGTCTTACAGACAAGGAAACAGAGGCTTGGGAAAGTTAAACAGCTTGCCCAAGATCACAAAGCTAAACATGGAAGAGTTAGTTCAAACTCATCTCTGTCTCATCACCAAGATGACCCCACACCCTAGAACACCTGCCTCTCACACCTGCAGCGTTTTAGCAAGCTCTGACAGGTGAGGGAAAAGCCCTGCCCAAATATGTTTGCAATGCCTGCAATTAAAACTCACACTTATTAACAAAATAAGTTGCAGGGACTTCGTACGATCAATCTCTATGCATTCATGGAGGAACACAAAAATGTTATTCTAAGACCCATGCTATCAATGAACTTGCCATCAACTTCTATTGCTTCTGCTTCGCACGTCTGTATTCCAAGTCAAGGTATTATCATCAGATTGGACATTTATGGCTTTAATTTCCTTAAACGCATTTTCCTCAAGCATACCCCATTTCATTTTGATGATACTGACTCATTCTTGCCACCTTAGGAGACCATAAAAATAAATAGTGTACATACGGAGGGAAGTGGCTGTAAACTTCACAGTCACGGATGTCCATCCTTTCGATTACAAAGCGAAAAATAAAAGCATATTCTAAATCTACCTTCCCTCTTGATCTCAGTGAACTGGGCTGCTGAATGTAACAGATATACAAATAGAAGATGGCAGGGCCGTTATTAAGGGGTGTCGATTTCATAGAAGTCTAGTGTAGGAGGGGCTTCTAAAGAGTCTCCTGTCCATCTGGACTCAGGTAAGAGAGAGTCTACCTGCCACCAAACCTCAGAAGAGAAAAGGATGTGCTGAGAGTTACCTTAGACCCTATGGCTGCTTCTTGGTAGAATCTTATAGCATGCCTGGCTTCCCCATTTCCCCCAAAAGCTATTCAGCCTTCCAAGCTGTCATCAACTATTAATGATGACACTTTCCTCAGGCTTTGAGCTAACTTCTTTTTCTTCGTTACTCTGGCCTAAAAAAAGACCACCACAGATAGCGCCAATGCTTCAAATTCTTTAATCGATATCTCATGTTGAATTAACTGTTGTCCCACGTTTAAAGCTCCAGAAACACCCACAGGGGGTTCAAGAAGGGTGAACACACTGCTCCTTCAAACTGGGCATGGATGACCCCTGGACTTTTCAAGTTTATCCTCCAGGAGGTCGACATCATGTAATTTTGACAAGAGTTTGGAACCAAGATCCTCTTCCATGCTCTGCCCACACCCGTGCCCACGAGCAGAAGTTCTCTCTCTCTCCATTACAACCCACCACGCACACACACACCAAGGCAAGTAACAAAGGAAAACAGCCTCATAAAGGCTCAGCTATTACATCTTCCAGTCCACACCTGCCAACAGACAAAAACCATACGGGAATCCTGCCCTGGCAATATGTCCAACAGTCCTCGGGAGAAGCAGGCACCGTGGCACCCCCCGAGCTTGCGCGGCTCTATACACAAAGAACTGGTGCTGGGCTTGGTAGCGGTCCGGGGTACCAGCGCGCTCCCAGGGCTGCAATCGGGGTTCTCCCTCCCGCCCTCCTGCCCGCAGAAAGGAACTATCCTTTATTTGACCCGTAGAGAACCCAGGCTGGATGGCAGCGCATGGGTGTGTGTGTGGCGGTTGTTGGGGGCGAGGGGCGGTCCCCGGATCCCTTCCCTCCAGCCAGCCGGTCCCCAGCCTTTGGCATCTCCTAGGAGATGCACAATTGCGCGCTGTCACAGATGTCCCCTTCGCATCCTCTCCCGGCAAAGCAAGACGCCCCAGGTCCCAGCCGTGCGCATCCCCGCAAGGGTCCCTCCCAGCGCGGATATCCACCCCGGCAGCCCCGCCAGGCGCGCCTGCCTACCTGGTGGCTGGCTGTCAGCGGAGCGGCGCTGCCACATCCCCGTCTCCTCCTCGGCTGCTACATCTCTCGGAGCGCCATGTTCCCGGTCTCCCTGGGCGCACGCCGGGCAACTACTACGAGCTGGGTAGGGGCAAGGGGGCGGGGGCCAGAGGGAGGGGGTGGGAGGCTGAGCCAAAGCTTTCTACTCTCCACCCCAGCCTCCCCCAGCTACTGAGCATGCCCAGCTGGCCGGCTTCGCCCCTAGGACGACTTTCCATGAGCGCACGCAGCTGTTCCGGGTTTTCGTGGCAGCCGGCGGGAGGCAGGCAGTAGCAGCTGCGGGGGGTGGGGGTGGATCAGTGTTGGGGGGAGGGTCGGGGGAGTGTCTACACTCGGCGGAGCCCTGAGCTGAAGAAAGCTACCTTTTGCCAACCCAATCACACTTTCCCTCTGCCCTCCCCGGCGGAGGGCAGCTCCTGCACGCCTCCTCCCCACCTACTCAGGGTTTGCAGAAATTTTGTGGAGGACCAACGCAGGGCTGAGCTTTGCTTTGGAGGAGAGCAAAGAGGGGGAGGGGGCGGGGCTGAGAGGCAGATTCTTCCGCAAGCCTCCTTGCTACCGCCTGGACCCGTGCTTCTTAAACTTCAGTGTGCCCATGAATTAAAATACAGATTCAGATTCAATTGGTCTGGCCTGGGACAAGCCAAACGAGCTCCCAGGTGATGCTGATGCCGCTGGCACCCCGACCACACTGAGTAGCAAGGATCTAGAGAGCTCCCACTCTGTGACCTCTGAGTGGCCAACCTTCAATCGGCCAGCCCAGAACTGGTCTTTGGCGTCCACAGAAGGCCCTCCTGACTACAGATGGTGCGCAGCTAACAAGTGAAGGCGCCCCAGGGGTTGCTGTGTCCACCTTGGGACGAATCTCAGTAGGGCTGGGCTCTGAGCACCCAGCAAAAACGGGCTGCTTTCTGGCTTAGAACTTGAGGCTTAGGGGAAAATGGGTTCCTAGACCTCTCCATGCTCACTTTGCTAGTTGGCTAGCAAACTGGTTGCTAGCTAAACTTCTACTCAAGTCTGAACCAGTCTGCCTTGCTGTCCCCATGCCTTTCCCGAGCTGAGACAAAAACTCAATTGGACATCAAAGTGTCACTTTATTGTACATGTGGTGGTACAGCTGGGCTTGCTCAATTAAGAAGCCTGACAGATGATGGTAAGAGTAGGGTGTTTATGTACGAAGAGATGGGAGCTTTCTGATGAGTGATGTTGGGGCTGAAGCTTGCAATAATATCTTGTAGTTCATCTTAACCGCCCCCCCCCCCGCCCCGCACCCTCCTCCCCCCCGTTGTCCACGCCCATCCCGATCCTGGAAGGCTCCAGCGTTGTCAAGAATATTCACCATCCACGCTACAGTGAGAGAGAGACATTCGCAAAACCAGTCATGAGTTGTCAACCTTGGAAATGAAGAAGTCCCACGCTTATCCGTCCTCAGCTACCCCAACAATACCTGCGTGAGCTAGTGATATGGTATCTGATCCCATAACCAGATAACTGATTAAAAATAAGCGTTTGTATTGATCAGTACCCTATTATACTCAATAACTCTAAATAGTCTTCTAGTTAATGATACAATATTTATCATTTCCCTCTTGCTTGTTTTCCATTCATTCAGCACCCTCAGTGTAGTAGCTGCCACATCAAAACAGGAACCATAGGATAAGTGGATGATTACTTTTCTCCCTCTATACTGTTATACATAAAGAGAAATATGTCCTGGTATATCATACGCTGTTTTTCTGTTTAAAGGAATAGGAGTCTGTAAATCCATCTCTTTATTCTCTAAGCCATACACATAGCCCTAACTACCCACCCACCACCCCCACAACCATGCTTACTTATTTGCATAAATATTTTCTATTTTTGACTTTCTTGTGTGTGTGCTTACACAGATACAAATCCAGAAAATATATCTACAGAAGTGTTTTTTGGGGGCCGGCCCTGTGGCCAAGTGGTTTAGTTCGCGCACTCCGCTGCGGTGGCCCAGGGTTTCGCCAGTTCACATCCTGGGCATGGACATGGGACTGCTCATCAGGCCACACTGAGGCGGTGTCCAAATAGCACAACCAGAGGCACTCGCAACAAGAATATACAACTATGTACTGGGGGCCCTTGGGAAGAAAAAAAAAAAGATTGGCAACAGTTGTTAGCTCAGGTGCCAATCTTTAAAAAAAAAGGGTTTTTTTGTGATTGATTGGTATCAATTAAAATTTTGCTTTGAAACACTGAACTTTAATCACTTAAAGTATCTTTTCTGTTCTGCATAAAGTTTGTGTTCGTGTGGTTGTTTCTACTGGTTAATTGCTATGACTATTGTTAGTTGCCTCAAATTCATTTAGGAGTTATGCAAAGTAAATATTATAAATGAATAATAATACTATTCCTGTAAATACTGCGTTGCATTAAGTCCTTGGGGTTTTCTTTTTAAGTAATGTCATTTCTTGAGCGTTTAGCAGGTAGAATGTTGATTAAGGAGGAACACCTGTGGGTGAGAAAAACAGGAAGCGGGAGTGGGCAGAGGTAGCAGTCAAGCTATGCTACAGGCCACTGACAGTCTTGGCCAGCCCTCGAGGGAGCTCTGGAGCTCAGATGGCCCTTCCGAGTCGTCCCGAGTTGGGGTGAGTTGTCCAGGCCTTTATATCCTAACATTAATCATTGAGTGTGAGCTGCCTTGGAAGGGGCGTGAACTTGAGACAGGGCTGCTCTCTGAAGCTGAGGCAGACCCTGAGGAGAGAATAGGTCAAGGCCTTCCACCAGCGGTACCCCCTGTGGCTGGGGCAACAGGCCCTTCACTTAGGGGAACTTTGTCCACCACACTAATGCATTTATTGAACACCCCACTTTTTCATTCACAATGCAGGACTGTACTGATTTATCAGAGGGATTCCAAAAACTTTGTTTTTAAATAGGTAATAGACTTTCTTCATGGCTCAGAGATTTAAAAGTTGGAAAATAACCTGAAATCAGCAACTGGGAGTTGTTAGAGAAGGTCATTGACAGGACATGACTGCCAGATGACCTTCAAGTTGAACCTGAGAAATCAGAGGCTCCTCATGCCCTCCCCACCCTTGGAATTCTGCCCACTTTTCCCACAGTAGGAGTCAGTTTCAAGGATACAGCCTTGAGAGAGCAATATGTTGTGGAGACCATCTGGATGGTATGTATCGCTGAACCCAGTCAAAGCCTCTAAATAAACTTTTAAGATTCTGGTGGGCAGGTGTGGAGATCTACTCATCTTGCCATTGCCCAAGGCAAGCCTTGTATGTAAGTTCCCTTGCTTATTAAAACTGCTACCTACCAATCTGTAATGGTCTGCCTCTTTCTTCAGTCTCTCCTTGCCCTCCAATAGAGAGACCACTTTCAGATTTTACCCAGGGAGCTCCTAACTTTGTGAACCAACAGGAGTACATTATCTACCTAGGTATCTGGTTATATACATTTTTTGTATGTGAAGTGATTAATTATGGTCTCTTGAGCTGGTATATGTTCATTCTCCGACATTTAAGACATGATTTTATCTGCTGTCAGAATCTATTTGTAAGTTTGAAGGGGAAAATAACTTCTCTAAAATCAGCAACAAGGCAAGGATGCCCACTTTTGCCACTTCTATTCTACATAGTATTGGAAGTTCTAGGGAAAGCAATTAGACAAGAAAAAAATAAATAAAAGGCACCCAAATTGGAAAGGTAGAAGTAAAATCATCTCTGTTCGCAGAAAATGTGATCTTATATGTGGAAAACCCTAAAGATTACACACACACACACACACCACACACACACACAAATTGTTAGAACTAATAAATGAATTCAGCAAAGCTGCAGATACAAAATCAATAGACAATAATCAGTTGTGTTTCTACACACTAACAATCAAAAATCCAAAACGGAAATTAGGAAAGCAATTTCATTTTCAATAGTATGAAAAATAATAAAATACTTAAGAATTAATTTAACCAAGAAGGTGAAAGACTTGTACACTGAAAACTACAAAACACTGTTGAAAGAAATTAAAGAAGACATATGTAAATGGAAAGACATCCCATATTCATGGATTAGAAGACACTGTTAAGATGCCAGTACTACCAAAAGCACTCTACAGATTCAATACAATCCCTAGAAAAATCCCAGTAAGGTTTTTTGCAGAAATAGAAAAATCTGTCCTAAAATTCATGTGGCATTTCAAAGGACCGGCGTAGCCAAACAATCTTGAAAAAGAAGAACAAAGCTGGAGGACTCACTCTTCCTGATTTCAAAACTTACTACCAAGCTACAGTAATCAAAACAGCGTGATACTGACATAAAGACAGACATAAAGACCAATGGAATAGAATAGAGAGCCCAGAAATAAACCCTCACATATATGGTCAAGTGACTTTTGACATGGGTGCTAAGACCATTTACTGGGGAAAGAACAGTCCTTTCAACAAACAGTGTTGGGAAAACTGGATATCCTCTTAAGAAGACTGAAGTTAGACCCATACCCTATACCACACACAGAAATTAACTTAAAATGGGTCAAATACCTAAACTTAGGGGCTAAAACTCTGAAAGTCTTAGAAGGAAACATAGAACAAAATCATCAAGAGTTTGGATATGGCAATGATTTCTCAGCTATGACACCGAAAGCACATGCAACAAAAGAAAAAATAGATAAATTGGACTACATCAAAATTAAACTCTTCCGTGCAAAGGACACAATCAACTGAGTGAAACGGCAACCAACAGGTTGGGAGAAAATATTTGCAAATTATATATCTGACAAGGAATTAATATCCAGAATATATAAAGAACTCCCAAATCTCAACAATAACGACAAAAAACAACCCATTTTAAATATAGCAAAAGGACTTGAATAGACATTTGTTGAAAGAAGATATGCAGATAGCCAATAAGCACATGAAAAGATTCCCAATATCACTAATCAGGTAAATGTAAATCTAAACCACAATGAGATGCCACCTCACAGCCATTAGAATAGCTATAAAAGAAGAAAAAACAGAAAATAAGCATTGGCAAGGATGTGGATAAATTGGAACACTTGTGCACTGCTGGTGGGAATGTAAAATGGTACAGCTTCTATGGAAAATGGTATGAAAATTCTTCAAAAAATTAAACATAGAATTACCATAGGATCCAGCAATTCTACTGCTAAGTATATACCCAAAAGAACTGAAAGCAGGGGCTTAAACAGATTTTTTTACCCCAATAATCACAGCAGTGTTGTTTACAATAGTCAAAAGGTGAAAACAACCCAAAGGTCCACTGACAGATGAGCTGACAAACAAAATATGGTATATGCATTCGATAGAATGTTATTCAGCCTTAAAAAGGAATGAAATTCTGATATATGCTACAATATGGATGAACTTTGAAGATGTTATGCTAAGTGAAGTAAGCCAAATAAAAAAGACAAATGTCGTGTGGTTCCACTTATGAGGTGCATAGAATAATCAAATTCATAGAGACAGACAGTAGAATAGTGTTTACCAGGGACTGAGGAAAGGAGGGCAGAGGGAGTTATTGTTTATTGGGTACAGAGTTTCAGTTTGGGATAAGAAAAAAGTTCTGGAAATGAATAGCAGTTATGGTTTCAAAAAGAGGTGAATGTACTTAATACCACTGAACTGTACACTTAAAAATGGCTAAAATGGTAAATTTCATGTATATTTTACTGCAATCAAAACAAAACAGAAAAAAATGAGCCTAAGCCTCACATCTTATACAAAAATTAACTCAAAATGGACCTAAATGGAAAAGATAAAAGTATAAAACTCTTAGAAAAAACACAGGAGAAAATCTTCAGGATCTAGGTCTGCCAAAGAGGTCTTAGACTTCACACCAAAACCATGATCTATACAAGAAAGGTTGATAAGTTAAACCTCAACAAAATTAAAAGTGTGTTCTCTGTGAAAGCCCATGTGAAGACGATGCACAGACAAGCTACAGCCTAGGGGAAAATATTTGCAACCCACATAGCTGACATCCGGGTTGTATAAAGAATTCTCAAAACTCAACAGAAGAAAAAAAAGAAACAATTAGAAACAAACAAACAAGAACAATCCAGATAGAAAATGATCAAGAGAAAAGAGCAGACATTTCATTGAAGAAGATATACAAATGGCAAATAAGTGCATAAAAAAATGTTTGATGTCATCAGACATTACAGAAATTCAAGTTGAAACCACTATGATATATCACTACCCACCTATCAGACTGGCTATAATAAAAAATAGTGACAACACAAAATGCTGGTGAGGATAAGGAGAAACTGGATGATTCATACATTGCTGGTGGGGATATAAAATGGCAAAACCACTCTGGAAAACAGTTTGGTAGTTTCTTAGAAATCTAAATATGCAATTGCCATATGACCCAGCAATTGCACTTTTGTGCATTTATTGCAGAGAAAGGAAAACTCACATTCACACAGAAACATGCACAAGAATGGTCATAGTAGCTTGATTTGTAATAGCCAAAAGCTGGAAACAGCCTGCATATTCTTCACAGGTGAATGGTTAAACAAACTCTGGTACAAAAATACCGTGGAATACTACTCAGCAATAAAAAGAAACAGGTTGTTAATACATGCATTAACTTGGATGAACCTCCAGGGAATTATGCTGAATGGGGGAAAAAGCAATCCCCAAAAGGTTACATATTGTATGATTCTATTTAAATAACATTTTTGAAATGACAACATTTTAGAATTGCAGAATAAATTAGTGCCCCAAGGTTTAGGGAGGGAGGAAGAGGTGCAAGAGGAAGTGAATGTGCTTATGAAAGGGCAACAAGAGGGATTCTGCTGGTGGAGAAGTGTCTGCATCTTGGCTGGGGTGGTGAATGCATGAACCTCTATGTGTGATTTAATTATATAAAACTAAATACGCACATGCACACATAGAGAAATGAGTACAAGTAAAACTCGGGATATTTGAATAAGATCAGTGAATAGTACCAGTGTCAATATCCTGGTTGTGATATTGTACTACAGTTTTGCGAGATGTTGGGAAAAACCGGACTAAGGGTAGACTCATCTCCATATTATTTCCTACAATTACATGTGAATCTACAACTGCCTCAATAAAAATTTCAATTAAAAAATAATTCAGATAGGGGCTGGCCCCGTGGCCGAGTGGTTAAGTTCGCGCGCTCCGCAGCAGGCGGCCCAGTGTTTCGTTGGTTCGAATCCTGGGCGCGGACATGGCACTGCTCATCAGACCACGCTGAGGCAGCGTCCCACATGCCACAACTAGAAGAACCCACAGCGAAGAATATACAACTGTGTACCGGGGGGCTTTGGGGAGAAAAAGGAAAAAATAAAATCTTAAAAAAAAAATAATAATAATTCAGATATTCTTTACTTACTAGCATTTACTGAGCCCTTCCTATATCAGTGCTGTCCAACAGAACTTTCTGTGATGTTGGAAATGTTCTACATCTACATTGTCCAATACGGTAGTCACTTAAAATGTGACTAGTGTGACTGAGAAACTGAATTTTTAATTTTAAATAGTTTAAGTCTAAATTGCCACATTTAGCCAATGGCCCCCACATTGGGCAGCACAGTCCTAAATGGCAAGCACTAAGCTAGGCACTGGAAACCTTAAAATAAACACTTGTCTTCCAGGAGCTCAAAGTCTATTTGAAGGAGGCTAATAAAGATATCAGTATTATAAACTATATGCCAGAGCTTGATTGCTTATAGGCATTTTGAGAGTAAAGACCCCTCATCTAGCTATGGCTAGAGAGGTCATGAGGAAATGCTGCAAAATGAAATAACCTTTAAGCTGAGGCTTCACAGCAATTAAGATAGTCTAGGTGAGTTAAGGCAGGAATTGGGGAGGAGAAATACTCCTCCAGGTAGAGGGAACAGGTTTGACAAAGGCACACTGACATGAGAGGGCATTCAGGCAAGGCAAGGCAGAGACAATGTGTCTGGAGACAGGAAGGGGCTGCATGGTGAAGGGTCTCCGATGTAATGCCTTGACACTTGAATTTCATCGTGAAGACATTGAGGTAGTGTAAGGACGACCTAATTAGGGTTACATCTTTAAAATACCGTTCTCCCAGCAATACATTCGCATAGTGCAAGACTTTAGGTAGAGAGCTATTGGTGTAGCCTCTGAGAAGAATAATCAGAGTTTCAAATATGGCAATGGAAGTAAGGGCAAGAAGAAGGAAACAGATTGAATAGACATTAAAGAAGCAGAATCAGGAAACTGTTGAATCCAAATGTATGTAGGTGATAAGGGATAACAAGTGAGATGAGATGGTTTCCAGGCAATTGACTGGGGAAACTTCATGGATGGTAGTGCTGTTAGCAAAGATAGTTAATGAAAGAGAAAGAATGGATTTGGAGTAGAAGATATATAGCTCAATTTTTTTTTTAATGGATTGGGATTGAAGGGCCTGAGACACACCCTCCTCCACCCCCTCTTCCCTGCCCCGGACTCAGAAGACAAAAATCTGAGGCTCAGTGAGGAAGTGAGGGAGGCATACCAGTTTGGGTATTAGCTGAAAACATGGCTATAGCTAGGAATACTATATTGCGTGAGAATGGCCAAAGAATGGAACTCAGGCAAACGCCAATGTGAAAGGAGTAGATGGAGAAAAAAGTGACTACAAAGGAAAAAGACTAGAGAGATGATATGAGGAAAATGAGGAACAGTGCTTGAGAAGGCAAGCAGAGCAACACCTTCCATGACAAGGGAGGTGTCTACATGGACAAGCACTCTTAGAGGACGTTTTTTTCCTGGCCCGAATGAAACCAAAATTAAAACATTTTAGTACTGGCACACAAAATAGACAGACATCAGTAGAACAGAAGAGTCCAGAAATAAACCCAAATCTATACGGAAATTTCATTTATAATAATGGTGGAATTATAAGTCAGTGGAGGAAGGATGGATTTCTATTGGTGAAAGAGTGTGGCTGAAGTTCTGTAGAATTGAGCTGTAAGTGCCAGTGGCCTTAAGCAACAGTAAATTACTTTATCCAATTTAGTGAGTTCTATCCTCTTTCTGAAAGAGAAACCCATGTACCTTTAAGGTCATGGATTTCAGTGAAATTTGTATGAAATCCCCTTGAATGATTTAGGTGAACTTCACTCCAGAACAAGCTTAAGAATTCCGAATGAGATGATAAATTTTGAAAAATGAAAATATTCACTACTTATATATTATATATACTCAGAAAGTGTGAGGTGTGCCAACCCAACAATTAAGGCCTTTCCCTTGCATAAGTCTCTCATACATGAGTGTGTATAATTGCTTCTATCCTGCTGAAATCCCAGCATGCTGATGAATATCAATGCCTGATTTTTTTCTGTAAGAAGAAAAACATCATCACCACCACTATATAAAGGCTATCCCTTAATGTGTTTCCAAGCCATTGTTTAATATTGAGGTGGACAGATGGAAAACAAAGTACGACCTCATCCACTAGTAGCGTATCTACAACAACTTAGTCATAGTCCCTGGGCCATGCCCAGGTGATGAAAGATTATGACTCACCTGTCCTTTGGTAAAGCTCTCAGCCTGGAGAGCAGCATGGATTCTTTGGGACGGGGTGTTGGCCACCTCACTTTGCTTTGCGCACAACTAGTGGTTTAGACAGGATCAGAGAGTTGTTCAGAGATTTGAAGAAGGCACTACATGTTCACACCAAAAGAAAAAGGTTCTTTTCCCATTAAACCCACCCCATCTTCATTTTAACTTGCTTTTTCATTTAAAATGCATCCTCACTGATGCCACCTAAAGCCTCAGTTGCCTCTTGGAGAATTTAATAGGCTCTCCTTTTTCTGGAAAACCCAACTCTGCCTTGTAAAGATCTGGGAGGGATTTATTCAGAGAAAACGGATGAGAGCGTGTTGCAGTTTCTTTTCCATGTCTGGTATTGGGAGTTAAAGCAACAGCTCTTGCCAGGATCAAAGCCAGCACCACGTGACCATCCATGCCAGATGAAATATAGTGGGAAATCTATTATTACCATGACAGGGACAAACTTTTATTTTTATAAGAAGAGCCACTAATATAATATTAGAAAAGTTTCTAAGAATAATGAGGGCGTTCATTTTGTTTGAAGAGCAATATGACTTATCCACTAGTAAATTTTCAATGTATGAGAGGGAGAGGAGAGAGAGAGAGAGAGACGGGCTTGGAGCAGGAATGAGCAAGTCTGAGCCCAAGTGATATTTAGTGGCTGTATGACATTGGGCATACCACTTATAGTTTCTAAGCTAGTTTCCTTGTCTGCAAAATACAGGTGTCAGTGCTGCTTTTTTCATGGAGTTATGAGTATCAAAGGAAGGTACTTTGAGGCAGGAGGGATGTCCTCACAAGCAAAGGACATAGGCCTGGCCCAGAGTCCTTACTCAAGGGTTTTGAATGAATATCTAAAAGAGTAATTATCAAGCTTCTGTACATCAAAATCATATGGGAAGTTTATTTAAAATAAAAATGTCTGGCTTTATTCCATGTCAACCGATTCAGAGTGAAACTCAGGTCTCTGGAGGCCCCTGAGTGATTCTAAAGCACAAATTCGATGGGGTGGATGCTGGGATGTGCTACCCAGCTCCCACTTCAAGGAAGAACTTATTGCCCAGCTCCTGGGAGTGAGGTTGGCAGATGGCCTCTCAGCACCTTTAGGGATTGCCTCAGTTGCAGAGAGCTGCCCTGTACCAGGTCACAGCCCTTTCCGGGGCAGCTCACATGCAATGACTGATCAGTGTGGGCATATCGAGGCCTAGCCATCTTGGCCCAACTTGATACAACTCTGAAGGGTCACTCTAGCTCCAGAGCTCCCTGTGGGGTTGGCCAAGGCTGTCATTGGGTCTGTATTACTCTCATCTTTTCCCTCTGCCTCCTGCTTCCCTCCCCTCCATCCTCAGATGTTGTGTCCCAAGGACAGTCCTTAATGCGAGTCCCAAACACTAAATTCTGCCTCAGAGTCAGTTTCATGGGGAACCCAACCTGTAACATTTGGAACCATAAATTTGAAACCAGAGTTAATTATGTTCTCCCTCATCCTAGAAGCCTTCTTAGGTCCACACTGCCTACAAATTCCATTTCATGGAAGTTAAGGCTCTTCATGATTTATTACCAATCATTCTTTCCTGTCTCATTTCCCCATATGCTTTTCTTAATCCTCAGGCCATCAAGACCAGGCTGTTTTCTGTTAAACCAAGCATTTTCATGATGGAAGCCTTTGCTTAAGTGTTTCGCTGATATTAGCTCACTCTTCCTTTTCCTATTGGAATCTCATTGGTCATAAGTGTCCCTTTTCAGGGGCTACCTGAAGTATGGTTCTTCCTTGATTCCCCAATCTCGCTTTGATCTCATTCCCTTGCTACGAGTTGTGTTATTTGTGTGCCCTGCTCACCAAACTTAGCTCAAAGACAGCAATCTTGTGTTTTTCAGCATTTCATTTCCCACATCACTTAGCCTAGTGCCTTGGTCATAGTAGATACGCAAAGCATATGTTGGGTTAGTAGATGGTACTGAAGCAGTAATTTACTAAAACATAAACTTGTATTGATGGAAAAACCCCACAGACTACATCATTGAATCTGTTACCCCCTATTATTGCACAGATAAGAAAGCTGAAGGTTAAAGGGCTTGCCTGAAGTTATACAATTAATAAATAATAAATGGAACTGTAACTCAGATCTATTGACTTTTTCTTTCATATGTATTGTAATGTTCAATTTTAAAATTGAAAACGTAACAAACATTTGAAAACCTGTTTTTTGTAACTTTTATCATAGATTGTGCAATCAAATAAATTCTCATAAAAATTTATATCTGAATTACCAATTTTTTCAGAATTTGGTTATTTTTATCAGTTCAAACACATTAAAGAATAGCCAAAACATCCAAGTACAATTTTTTGCAAAATTACTACTACATGCCTATTTAAACATATTATGAAACTCAATATCATGAATTTAATTCACTTTCTCATTCTCTTGACATCACTTCAATAATTCTTAGATTAGAGTTACTCCTGTTTTTGATATTCCCCAATGGTTTCCTAACGTTATTTTGATAACTTCCCAGGGTTTCAAAAATCTTACAAGAATGTGGAAAAGGTACTTATTTTCTCAAATGAGCTCTAATTGATGACTCTGGATTGCTACCTGACTGACATTTCAAAAAATGTTTGAAGTATAATATGCACACATAAGCACAATCTAAACTTAGGCATGTAATCAGTCCCCAGAGCAAGAAAGATAACATTGCTAGTGAGCAGAGGGAGTTAATGAAGTGGGTCTATTTTACTTAGTTCTCATTTATCTCTGTAGCCCTGATAAAGAGCCTTGGTTGACTCTGAGAACTAAACTTCTGGAATGTTCACATGCTCACTGGGTAAAGATATTAGGCTATATGCCCCAAACAGAGGGTCGAGATGAACCAGGTTGCCAGCATATTTAAAATAAACATCAAGGTCCACAATATGCACCCAGAGCCTGCTTTGGGGTTTGTACCATGGCTGGTCTTGTGGCAGGGATGTGACCAACTCCATTTAGGAACTTTTGACCCCACGATTTAAGCCAATTTTCCTGGGCATGGGCATCTCGCCCATGTCTCTGCACTTCACAGCTGGAGAAGCTGTGTCCATGCATTCCTTGCAGACGGGAGGATGAGAAAGCCTGCATTTGTATATCTTTTCCTGTTATTTCTGAATGGTATCCTTTGCTGTAATAAATCTTAGTCACGGCTATAACTTTATGTCGAGTCTTGTTATTCCTTCCAGCAAATCCCTAAACTAGTGTGTGGTCTTAGGACCACTGTGCCGACTAACACCTCGGAAGCCCCTCTCTCGCTCCCTTAAAATTGCTATATTCTTCCCAGAATAACTACCATTCTAAGTCCTAAGATCGTAGAGTAGTTTTCCTTGTTTTTGAGTTGCATTTATTTGGAATCATACAGTCTGTACTCTTTTGTATCTAGCTTCATTCACTCAAAAATTATGTTTGTGAGAGTCATACATCTTGTATGTGCAATTGTAGTTCATTCATTCTCACTGCTGTAGAATGAGCATTTTCACTGAATATACTACAACTTATGTTCTCATGCCTCTGTAGATAGACAAGTTTTGGATTACTATCAATATTGCTGCTTTGTATATTTTGGTTCATATCTTTTGGTGAACATGTGTATGCTTCATTGGTTATATACCCAGGAGTGGAGTAATGCTCTGGCACATGTTTATTGGTCATTTAGACATAACATGTGAAGAATTTTTTGACCATTTTTTTCAATGGGTTTGTGCGTATATAATTGATTTACAATTATGTGCATACTCTGAATTAGAGACCTTTATTGGATATGTACTGCTAATATCTTCCTTAATTCTATGGTTGCCTTTCCATCCCTCACAGTCTGTTTGATCAATCAATCTGATAACTTTACTCCAATTCCCTCTCTACCGTACTTTCACTCAACAAATATTTATATCTGGGCACTTTGTAGATATTGGGGGAAAATAATAAGCACAATGACTCCTGTATATACTCTTCCTGAAGAGATTAATTTAGCTTGATTTCACCTTGAGCCAATTCATCTTAATTATTTAAAGGCTGTGGGAACATACTCTTCCCAGTGTTCTAGGATTATGTTTTCCAAGCACATGATTTACTAACCAATTTTTTTTAGGGATGTTTTAAAGCCTTGCTCTGTTCTATCACTAAGGACTGAAAGAGAAAAAGAGAGGAAAGATACTCTTGGCCTACTTTGCAATCAAGTCATGTCATTGTTTATATCATTCCCTTGGCTGTAATGTTTTTGCTGCCACTTACACCATATGTAAATATTATGTCTTGGTTCTGGCGTCCCAGAAGCAGACTTGGAGATAAGGATTCACGTGCAATAGTTTGTTTAGGACATGAACCCAGAAAACAATGGTAGAAGACTGGGGAAGTGAGTCAAGGAAAAGCAGACAGACAATAAAGGGTATTTTATCAAACTGGTTACTACTCTGTATAACAGGATCTTAATCCTGGTGGGGATCTCTGGGAACCAGTTTAGAACAAATACTTTTGAACTAATCTACTTGATAGGGCAAAGCAGCTGGAATATTTATAAATGGTCTCCTTTCAGTCATTGTTTCAGGGCTGCTCCTGTGTTGTGGGGGTGTGTGTTAATTCCCCACCACATCCTGCCCCATCCTCAGGAAGAGCAGGTTCTGTTGCTAGATCAAGCGCTCAGCAAAAACTACAGGTTCTGGCAGTTGGAGTCAGATGTTTTGGTGCTATGTTATGTAAGTTCAGTTTCATTCGATGGAATACTAAAGAGGAACTTGAAAAAGAAAATAAATCATAAGGAATAAAGTAGCTATGCACAAAACTTCATTTTCTTTTGGTCTTTTCTTCACATACAAAGATCTTGACTGCCTAATGATTTTTCTTAAAAATTTCCATAATAACTATACATAATATTGCCTGGATCTTAGTTGGAAATGGCATCTGCTAGAATCTTTTATTAGTAGGACACATCCAATTATTTTAAAATATATATAATAGTCAATGAGTCATAGAAAGTCCCAAAATAATAAGCCTATAAAAATAGAAACTTATTTTGCTCTCACATTCAAAAAGTCAGTCAATTCAGGGTTAAAGTGGTGCTCTTTGGTGTAAGAGATCCAAGCTATTGTTATCTTGCTGCCCTGTGGGGCGTGGCTTCTGTCCCTAAAGTTATCTTGTTGTCTACCAGGGCTGCTGGAGCTCCAGGCACTCCAGTCTCTCACTGTTGCCTAAAGGAAGGAGGAACGTTTGAAGAAGAGATGTAGTGGTCTTATGAGAAGTTGCACATCCTCCCTCTGTTTATCTCCCGCTCCCAAGAACTTGGTCACATGGCCAGACCAAGCTACAAAGGAGCCTAGAAAAAGGATCTTCATTGCAAGCGGCCACATGCCCAACCAAAATGGAAGCTTTACTACTGAAGAAGTGGGGAAAGAGGTATTCAGGACAACTCTCACTGTCTTCCTCACCAGTTCAAAAATCCAAACGTGAATTTTTAGAAATTTAAAACATAAGTAACCTTTAGCAGAAAGTTTTAGCTTAAACCAGTGATTATTTGGACTTAAGAGAAATCTCGTGTTTTCCTTAGACCCCTCCTGAATTCATACTTAGATTAGAATTTTACCAACTTAAAAAAATTATGTTAAATCAAAATACAGTATGCAAACAGCATAGACCTATCCCAAGGAGTGTGTGTGTGTGTGTGTGTGTGTGTGAATGTGTGTAAATTAGGTTCCTACAGGGAGTCTTTCCTTTTTGATACCAGCAATGTTATAAAGGTCTTACAACTTTGTGTGTGAAAAAGTGATGTCACAAATACTATGTGCATATAGAGGAAAATTCTCAAACATGAATTTGCTTTTATAGGTCTTATTTCTAATCAGTGTGGTCTTCCAATTCAAGCCATTAATTTGACTCCTGAATCTGAGGTACTCTTCAAGCCACAATAGCATGATAAGCATTTTGAAGTCCCATAATTACTAGAAACATAAATATTTCCTCGGAAAACTGAGTGAAGGCTCTTGAAAATGAATAGGAGAGATGTTTTCAAGCTAGACTTCCTGTAACTATAAGGAAAAAAACCAAGAAAAAACAGACCATTGGCATTGTCATTGCTCATAAATTCAGAAGCAGATTTCACGGTTAAAAATAAAACCATAAGTCTCTTGACAAGAACGATGAGTAGAAACCAAAAAATTGTGATTCTCCTTGGGTGACTGTGATGGATAATCAAAGACAGCTTTTTCATATTGATTGGCCTTGTCTTTCCAGAGACCAGAAATGGAATCCATCTGGACATTTGCTAAGGGACAGCAGATGGAGTTATACCACATGACAGTGAGCTGTTCTCTCCGTCATAATCCAACAGTGGTATTCTTTGTAAGAATAACAGTATAGGGGACCTGGAAGATCATTTTTTTCTTATGGTTTAGCTCCATATTTGTTAGGCTGTGCATTCTCCATACTAGCAGAGAAAGTTTCTTAAATATTCTCAGTACTTTCCTTTTTGAATTTGGAAAATAAGGAGAGACCAGCTAGCATGACTTTTGTATCTGAAAATGTTCCGGAGCAAATTCATTAAAGGCTCATTTGTAGGCACCTTGTAAATAGATGTATATCAATGAACAGCAACAATCATTTTTCTTACACAAATTATGCCAAAGAAAGCAAAGGAAGTTTCTCAGTTATATAATACATTAGCTATCATTTATTAAATGTAAAGATACGTGTTTGCACTCATCTCCTTCCCCAAATCTTCATCATCATAGGCTACAGATCTATAATTACAGCAATCTTTGGGACCCAGTTAATACTTTCTGTCCTTCACTGTATGTCTTATCATCTGCTTTTCTCTTCATCAGCTTTAATATGAGCCACATTGTTCCTATTTCCTTGACTTCCTTCTTCATTCTACACTATATATTTACCAAATAGGTTTTAGCCTACTATCGTTTTCCTGAGGTCTCCAAATAAGTTCCCTCCAAATCTTACCAAAAAACTTTTTATCTCCTATCTCTCCCATTCTCCCAAGAAGCTTATTTCAAGTTCAGGCCCCCATTCACTTCAGCAAGACCCCTCACTTTTCTTTTGAAACTTCCTTTACACACTGACTGAAAGGGCCACATTTAGTTTTACTCATTCATTCAACAAGGTTATAAAGATTCATGCAACCCCTTGGTTCTGTCCGTAAATTTCAAGGACAGAAAGGCATGGGATAATGGTATTAAAAGCAAAGTCACTATTAAAGGATCACAAATACACTCAGAGGCTGGAGCTTGGTGAAAAATAGAGCTTTACTTTTCTCATCAAGTCGCTCATCTGACCTCCCAGGGTCCATGTCAGGTGGGCAGTAGGTGGTCTCCCTCATTCATACTTTTTTCCTTGTCCCCTTCGTACTTTTATCCCTCTGGACCAGCATATGTGCCCTTTTCTGCTGCCCCAAAGCTGTGTTTGTTTTTCCCCCAAAAAACATATCCACTTCTACAGTGATAAATACAAAGTTATCGTGCATGCATTCATTGGCTTATCTCCTCTTTCATTCATTCAGCAAATTGAGCAGTTATTAGGTACAAATTACTGTGCTAGGAACTAGAAATAGACAAATGATCAAATAAAGACAAATTTCTTGGTGTGATAAAGGATACAGTGTAGACAACTTTAATAAAGTTGTAGACCAACTTTAATAAAACTTTAATAAAATAACTGATGGTATAAATGCAAGAATCATAGTAGTGAAAAGTGAAGACAGAGTTACATAGTTCTATAACAGCCCATAATAGAGAGATTTAATCTAATAAGGCATGTCAGGGAACTTTTCAGAGAAAGTGACTTTGGACCTGAGATCTGAAGAGTGGACATTAATCAGACAAGGGGTTAGGTGAGGGGAATATTGCAGAGGAGGATTTTTCTAAGAAAACAAAACAGTAGTTGCAAACATCCCATAGTGCAAGGAAGCAGAGAAATTTGGAAGAATTGAATGTAAGATGGGCTGGATGGCTGGAAAGTTGAAAGCAAGGGGGATGTGGTTTAAGGTGAGACGCCCACCTCCAAATACCATCACATTGGGCATTAGGATTTAACATGTGAATTTTGGGGGGACACAGAGATTCAGTAGCCAGTGAAGAATTTTAAGCCATGGGTAGGTTATAAAAAAGTAGACTTGGGTTTGAGAAGTGCACCTGGGGTTGCTGAGAGGAGAATGGATTGGAGGAGCACCAGAATGGATGCAGAAGACCATTAGGAAGCTAATGCAAAAGTCTAAATGGAGGTGAGGCAGGCTGGCCTAGGGTTGCACAAATGGAGATGGAGAGAAGTAGATTTGAGAATTATTTGGGAGGTAAACCTAGAGAACTTGTTGATGATTTGAATATAAGATGTGAGGAAGAGGGAATTGTCAAAGACCATTTTTAGGTTTTCATTTTGGGGAATTGGGTAGATGGGATTTAACTGGACATGGACTAGGTTTACAGGGAAGATATAGTCTACGTTGATGGATTCTATTTTTTTTCTCTTCTGCAGAGGAATTTGGTTTCACTCTGTATTAGGTTAATTCCACTAGAAGAAAGGATTTGAATGCAAGTCATTGTTTTGGGGAAGCAAATGTGGAAAATGAGTAAGAAAGAAGGAACTGAGAAAGGGAAGGAAAGGAATCCGTTATCTGTTGATGAACCGATTACCACTGTGGGCAACTGAGGCTCATCCTGCTGGTGACCTCTGGGTGATGGGTAGAACATGCCTCGGCATTGTCCCATATAGGGGATGAGGAATCTAGAATATTTATATGCCGGGGGCACAAATTCATGGCACTCTGGCCCGTCCTGTGCTCTGGCCAACAGTGCTCTGGAAGCCAGGGAAGCCTCAGGCTGTCTCAACGAGGCATCAGAGTGCACTGGAAAGGGTAACGCTGAATGGACACTAGTGGATCACGGACAGTGTCTTCTGCTGCCCTTAAATTCCATCCTTCGATATTTCAAATTTCACCATTTCTCTAAGTGTATTTATTCTATCTTAATGCTTTTGTCTTTTTCAATTCCTGGCCCATTTCTCGATTTTTTTTTCATTGCTACATTTTGAGTAAATCATTGATCCACAAATTCTTTGAACTTCAAGTTAAAATGGTATTTTCAATACCACTCCACACCTATAACTTCATATCTTTTTTATGAGACAATAATTTATTAAGTATAAAGCCATGCATGATTCTACAAAAGTTGTGATGAAAATCTAAGAAGATGAACTCATAGGCAAGCATATAAAATACAGGTTACAGTGAAATAGTGCTATAAATAATGTTGACTTAGAAAAGCTCAAATGTAGCTGTCAGTGCTTTGGTCTTAAACTGGAAAGAGAAAATAAGTTGAGTGCCTAAAGGGCCTAAATCCAAAATTACTCCTTGTTTTTATTAGTGACTTCTATGATGGAGTAGAGAACATATTTTACAACATTTGCTCATATTGCCAAGTTGGAAGCAACTGCCAGCACTTTGGAAAGCTAAAATATAATATCTAATGTATCATTGGGCATAGACGAGATGCTTCATAAATACTTGGTGATTGATGGATTAAAATCTAGTATAATCTTTGTAGACATTCCTCGCAGAACCTATGCCAAAACTTTCCATTCTCTTGGGCCCGCATCCTCACCCACTCCTTCTTTCAAGATGACCTGATGTCTAACTTTATTAAGTTCAGAGTCATCTGATTTTGGCTCCCCCCATTTTCACTTCCTTCCCCAAAGGAATGTCTATATTAACCGAGCATTCTTTCTCTCTAAGCCTCACTCTACCGCTACCATCCCTCCCTCTCTTTTGATCAATTGTTTTCTTCTACTTTCCTCAAGCATGTTAAGCTTTTTCTCATTCCTTCATTCTCCTGGTTGGAAACCTACTCAAGTGTGCCCTAGATTAAAAACTCATTGGCTCGCCATCATGTTACTCCTTGGAGCTTCTAAATGCTTCTCTGGAGAGTAATAACCTCCACCCACACCTCCACTTCCTCCTCCTCATTTATTTATTAATCCCTCTTGCCTTAGAAGGACTGCATGTAAAACTCTGGCTTATAATCTTTACATCCAGCTCATGGCACAGCTCCAGTCACTTCATAGGTGATGACTGAATGCTTATTGAGGGAGTACCTGTGAGCGCTTTGTGACCTCTCTTCTTCCCACTCCAACGCTTTTTGAAAATCTCCATCGCTTTCTTCATCCTGCTTGTTCAGAGTCTTTCACCTTTAGGTCTTTTGTCTGATGCATTTAGAGGTTTTCCTGAAGTTTTCTTTTGTCCTTGGCCCTTTTCCTTCTTTCCCTAAATTCTCTCACTTGAGGAGTTCTTCTGCTCTGAGATGCTCCACTATCTCTCCAGTTTACCTAGCCTCAAAGTCATAGTCACCTCTGAACCCTTCCTTTCCCTTGTTTCTCTCCCGCTTGTATCTCTTAGTGCTACCCCTTGTGCAACTTACTTTCTCTTGACAATTTTACAGCTTGCCATTTGTCCAGCACATCTGGAACTTCCTTATCTGTATGCTTTTGCTTATTCAGGTTCCACTGCCTTTGGTGCCTTTTTTGTCCTTTCTCCAACATTCACATTCCCATTCCTCTGAGTTCAGGAAATCTCAACACCATAGCTACCTCCTTCATAAAATCTTTCCTGCTGTCCCTCGGTCAGAGGCATTTATCCCTCACACTGCAATATCTGAGCTCCCCCACAGTATTTGTTACTTTTCTCTGTGTACAAGTTATGATTATGTGACATCTTCCCATACTTCAGCTCCTAGATATACACCAGGAGGTGGTAGAAAGGCACAGCACACTTAGGGATTCATTGCTGGAACTATGCCAGACCCACCCACCTCTTCCCTCATATTCTCGTTCTCCCACCTCCTGCTTTCTAATCCCCACTTATTTCATCAAATGTGTTCTTGACGCTCTTCACCGCTGACCCTCCCCTTTTGGAGTCCACTTGGACACACTTCTCTGATTTATATTATGATTTGATATGATTTATATTATCAAAATAATGGGCCAAAGATACTCCAAACCCCACCCTGGGACTTTCTAGCTTTCTAGATTCTCGATCAGGGTTGGGTGGCCAGATGATAAACAGATTGAAATCCCCTTGAAATCAGGTGACAACTCTTGGACATTTTTCCTATGCCCATTACAGTTAATACTAATCCTTTAACATAGTGAGTGCTCAATAATAAAATTTTAATTAATATATTAGTTTCTTTGCATAATAAATGCCTGAAGCAATGAAATTTAGGATAGGATGTTTCGAACAGCATAAAAGGATGAAATATTATGTATGACGAGTGATCTGAGAAAACAACTTCTGTACAGGGTTCTGCACAGCTAGGGAAACTGAACACCCAGAATATATTGGGACGTAATGCAGGTTAGTGATTAGGTGTGAATGTTCTGAGTTCAAGTTTCGATTCCATTGTCTACTAGTGATCTGTAATTTAACCTCTGTGCTTCATTTCCTCAATTGTAAAGCAAGATTAGTAACAGATCATACTGTGTAAGGTTGATAGGGAGGTTAAATGAGATAATATCTATAATTGCTATAGAAATTAGTATAATGTCTGAAATATAGTTACTGCTCAATAAATGTTAATTATTCTCATCAAAGGGAGGAGGGTGTTGAAAGAGGCATAGAGAATCAGAGAAAAAAACGTTGCCTTCTTTCTAATTTTACCTAGCCGTGGACTTGTATAGGATCTCCTGGATAGACACAATAAAATGATGGGCATTATTTAAAATCAATCAGACACCTGTTACTGAAGGGATCTAAGTTCTTTCCATGTGTGTCTCCCTTGAAGTCTGTTCATTCAGTCAGTGGATGGGAAAAATAGGATGTGTATCAGGAGTACTAATTTTTTATGAGTCAGGACTACAAGTGACAGTCATAGTCTCTATTTACATACCATTGGCCAGAAATCATCACATGATCGCAGATGGCTGAAAGAGAGGCTAGGAGATGTAACATAGCTGTGAGCCAAGGGAAATAAGGAGAACATGGACACAGATGAGCCCTTGTGGTTTTAGCCACCAGTGCATTTTATATGCACCTGCCTTCAGGAATTAGGGAACCATTTCCAGAGCATGATCATTACAGGAAGTAGCAGGCTCATGCATGTATTCATGACTGTTAGCACATCTTCTGTTGTAGCTCCTCCGCTTCGTGCCTACTCATGCAGGGTTCAAGGGTTCTGGGGATCATAGAAACAAGGTAGAAGAAGTAAGGTTTTTTTCCACTTCAATTAGTCAACAGATGATTATAGAAAGCCTTTTATATGTATGCACTGGGCCAAGAAATACAAGGAAAAATAGCCAGATCCACCTGAACCAAAGGATTCTGACCACAAAGCTGGGCATTTACTTGAGTAACAAGGTTAAGAAGAATGAGTGAAACCATAAATGTGTGCTTTCTTTTCCTCACTCAACCTTCTTGGACAGAACTCCCTGCAAATAGTCTTGATTTATTTTCAACCTTTGCTGCCTAACATTTTTAGAGCTATCATTTGGTCCCAAATTGATGAAAAAATATTCAATAATAATGTAAACTCTGTAATCATATTTGAATGTCAGAATATCTAAAGTTAAATTTCACATCCAAATCTATGACCCACTTGGCTTGCTTTTTGAATCATGACATCAAAGAAAACATTCATTGCAACTGATATTATTTTTTATATATAGAATAATAATTAATATAAATAGCACTTATTATGATCCAGACACTGTTACAATTATTATACATAATTGTTACACTTCGTTTTCACCATTACCCTGTGATATAGATATTATTATCACCATTTTAAAAATGATGAACTCATCCTTCAGAGATGTTGAGTAATTTGCCCAAGATCACACAGCTAGTAATAGGCAGGGTAGCTACTCAATCCTAGACAGCCTTGTTCCAAAGTCTGTGCTCCTAATAAATTCAAATATTAGCTCTCTTCTCCCTTCTCACCAAGATTTGAAATTAATTAAGCACTACAGGAAGTTTTGGTTCAATGGAGATACTTTACACATTTCTTTTACTTTTTAAAAAATATCCTATAATGTTATATGTTTTTGAGTATACATAAACTGTATTAGGTAAAATAGTCAGATAAAAATAAAATGCAAACTCTGTTTGGATGAATTAAAATGTTTGTGTCATCCGTATGGGACGCTCTATGAAAAATATACTTAGATTTTTACTTTGTTCTTGGTAAATAAATTAACATCTATTATTCAAACTAGACAAGTTTAGCCAGCCACGATGCTTCTCAGCAAATATGTCCTGGAAGGTTTTTAAAATATATTTATTTTGGAGGCTTCAGAGAACTAGAGTAAGCAGCTAGCAGCACCGAACAAGGCTCCTCCCTTCTCCTATCCACTCCTATTACAAAAATTCTCTTTCAAAGAATCATACAGATAATACAAGAAGAAAATATTAAAATACGGAAAAGCCAGGAGAAACAGAGGGTTACAGTTCTAGAAGCAGCAAAATCACATACATGAGATCTGGTTTTCCTAGAGTTGATTTGAACAATTTCACTATTTTACCTAGTACTAGGCAAGGTCATTGGGAGATAGACCTGAATCCCTAAGAAAATTTCAGTCCTTCTCTCAGCCCACTGGACTAAGAGAGTAAAACAGTTATATCGTGAGACACTGAAGGGCCTGATATATCTCTAAACGAGTTTTTCCTCAGTTGGGCCTGGTTAGATGTATGCAGTGTCTTTGTCAATAAACACTAGAACCTACGCTGTGTGAGGGCAGGAGTTATGGTTCATTTTGGGAAGGAACACAAAGAAACACAAGGAGCACCAGGAAAATTTTGGGGGCAATAGATATGTTACCTATCTTGATTGCGGTAATTGTTTCCTGGTGAATACATATGTCAAAACTTTTCAAATTATACACTTTAATTATGGGGCCATTTGTTGTGCGACATTTATATCTCAATAAAGCCATTAATTTCATCTTAAAATGAGATGGATCTTCGTGATCTGTAACCAGCCTCCAGAAGGGATAATATATAATTTTGGCAACTCCTGGGCCTTTCCCAGGAGACCTGGGGGCACCCTCTCTGCCTAGGCCTCAAGATAGAAAATAAAGTTCATTCTACAGAAATCTAGTGAGTGCTAGATGTGGCCCCAGGCACTGAAAATAAAAAGGAAAATTTTAAAATAAAAGAGCTTATGTTAGGATCGAGAAACAAAATCCAACTATCTGCAGAATACATGAGAGAGGTCTGAAACAAAATGTAAAAAATATTAGGCAAGAGAATAATCTAAATTGGAAAACAGAGATCACAGTCTTAACATTACACAAAGTTGAATTTACAAACCAAAGAATTAGATAAGAGGGAGATCGTTTTCTGGCATGACTGCGTGAGGAGCTGAGGAGATCCGTGGACCTGCTGCCCGGGGAAATTGGTAAAACTTTTATATATATATATATATATACACACACATTTAAATTCCTGTATGTATATAAACACTTAAAGTCTGTAGGCATGGTAAGGGCAAATGAAGAAATATCATGGGGGTTTTTTTGTTTGTTTGTTTGTTTTTGAGGAAGATTAGCCCTGAACTAACATCTGCTGCCAATCCTCCTTGTTTTGCAGAGGAATATTGGCCCTGAGCTAACATTCGTGCCCATCTTCCTCTACTTTATATGTGGGACACCTACCACAGCATGGCCTGCCAAGCAGTGCCATGTCTGTACCTGGGATCCGAACTAGTGAACCCCAGGCCACAGAAGAAGAATGTGCACACTTAACCACTGTGCCACTGTGCCAGCCCCTGAAGAAATATCTATTCAAGAAAATCTACTAAAATTCATTAAGAATAGTGAGAGTCTGTGGTATTTGAACTAAGACCGCTCCCTTTCTTTGTCCTCCAGTTCAGTAAGACAAATCTTCACTCCACATTGGGGCAGCCGAGAACACAGGGCTCCCTCAACACCTTAGTTCCCAGATTGGAGGGCTATCTTACTGGGAGGGGCAGGACTTCAGCACTCTTAACCCTACTGCCAACCACCTGTTGCTAAGACTAAGTTCTAAGAGAGTTCAGCCCAGAGATGAGGGGCCCCTCCTTCTGCCAGCCTCCACTGGTGGGAGGGAGGCCCTACCTGGGGCACAGCACCTCTGAGAATATTGGGATCCCTTACCTCAGCTTGCAAAGCCATGGCTCCATGCCAGGAGATGCAAACTAGTTGAGATGACCTGAGATTACTGCCTCTCGCTTCTTATCTAGAGGTCAGTTTCTAAAGCAGAAGTGTCACTCAGAAAGCAGTGCACCATTGTTTCCACCTTCAGCTCCAAGATTTTGTCTCAGGGATGTTGCCTTAAAACAGATAGCCCCTAATCTCTTCACAAAGAGACTGACTTCATTTGCAACAGAATGTGAAGAAGTTCAAGTCATAGGGCACTCTCAAAAACAATGGAGGTTGTGGTGAAAGGTACTTGGGAGGAGACAAGTGGGTTCATTGGAGTTGTAGATTACACTGTGGGAGAGGTGGTATTCCAGAGAGAACTGGGAAGGAGACAGCAGAAAAGATTCCTCCTGGGGTCAGAACAAATCTAAAACACCGACTTTAGTAACTATCTTTTCAAAGGAGCCTGAATTTGATGGTATTAGTTTATAGAGCTATTTATGCCCTAAGGCATTGTTAAAAACAATAGAGCAATCAGTTGCTCTTAACAGCTGGGTATGATCAGGGAAAAAGATGCTCAGGGCTTTGCTAAAACCACTGTCTTCTCAGAATGACTATAGGCTTATCCAAGGCTACACCCTCTGTGGGGCATCACCAGAGGCTTCATACTGTGTAGGGGAAATAGACTCCACTAAAATAATCCATCCAGTCACTAAACAAATAAACAAGCAAATGACAATAACAAGCCCTGGAAGCAGGTGGGGGGAGAAGAGTCCGGAGACATTTCTAGATATATATTATATATATATACACATACATATCACCTATATATACATATATATATAATCTAAATATATTATCTAAATGTATTATCTAAAATGTCCATTTTCCTACAAAATATTACAAGATATGCAAAGAAGCAGGAATGTGTGACCTATACAATGAAACAAAGAGCAAGCAACTGAAAGTACCCTTGAGAGCAACGTGATATTGGATTTGACAAAGACTTCAAAATAAGCATTATAAATATGTTCAAAGAACTAATGGAAATCATGATTAAAGAGTAAAAGAAGGTACAATGACAATGCTGCATCAAATAGAAAATATCACTAAAGAGAAAAAATGATAAAAAAAGAACGAAATGGGAAATCTGGAATTGAAAAAAGTACAGTAATGAAGAGGAGGAAGACATTTCCTCCACCTGCTCTGGGTCCTTCTGGCCAGAGAATGAATTAAATTCACGTGAGACAGAATAACAGGAGAAAATTAAACAAAGCTTTACAACATGTATATGTGGGAGAGGCTCTGGCAACCTGAGAAACTCACCAAAATGGCTGAGGCCACCACCTTAAACATCATCTTCAGCTAAAGACAAAGGAGGATGTTGTGGGGCGGGGGGGGGGGGGGGGGGGGGGGGCGGGGAGTCAGTTACAGGAGGTTACCAGACAAGTACAGTAAACAAGAGTAAGATTATTATGCAAATTTAAGTCATTGCCTTCCACATTGATGAAGAGTTTCTAGAGATAATGTCATCCCTGCTTCTTCCTGGTACAGAGAAGGAGACACCTTTACGGATGGAGATTTCCTTTACAAATGTAAATGGCTCTTAACAAAGGGTAAGTAAATTCTGCTTTTCAGAGTTTCTTTCCTGTCTGCTGTTTTTAAAAGGAACCAGCCCAAAATAATCTTCATGCCAAAGAGACATATCTTGGGGTGGCCAATTCCAGTCCCCCACAGTAACTAAAATGAAAACTCCATTAGAGGGGCTCAACAGTATATTTGAACTGGCAGAAGAAAGAATTAGTGAACTTGAAGACAAATCAATAGGGATTATGCAATTTGAAGAACAGAGAGAAAAAAGAAATGAGCTATCATGCCACAAAAACACATGGTGGAACTTTAATTCATATTGCTGAGTTCAAGAAGCCATTCTGAAAAGGCTACATACTATATGTTTTTGACTATATGACATTTTGAGAAAGGCAAAATTATAGAGACAGTAAAAAGATCAGTAGTTTCCAGGAGTTTGGGGAAAGGGAGGGGAAGGATGATTAGGTGAAACTCAGAGGAATTTTAGGGTGGTGAAAATATTCTGAATGATAATGTAATGGTAGATACCTGTCATACCTTGGTCAAAACCCATAGAGCTTTATAACACAGTGAACAATTTTTAGATTTATATTTCATAGGACCTTAGGGTAAATTATTGACTATAATTAATAATAATATATCAATATTAGCCAATTAATTGTAACACACAGAACACACTAAGGGAAGATATTAACAATAGGAGAAATTGTGACAGCCTGGAGGATTTGGGGTAGAGTGGGTATGTGGGTATTATATGTGAATTATATCTCAATAAACCTGTTTAAAATGTATTAGATAGATCTAAACTAGAACTTTATAGTGATAGAACATGTAATCCCCTGAAGAGCTAAGACTAAGAACTGTGAATATCTATGTACTAAATAATATAAGATCCAGTATTTTAGAAGCTGAAACTGATACTGAACCTCTTAATCTCAAGTTCATGTGCCCAATGTGCAGTAAGCCAAAACAATGAGATATCAATACTTGGAGATGAAGAGGGTTAAGAGGGTTTATTCTAATTGGCCAAGACAAGAAGGCAGGAGGTGGGTTCTCTCAAATCTACCTTAACAAGAGAAGAAAGCATAGGGTTTTATAGAGCTAAGGGACATGGCAGGAGGAGTTCCAGGGAAACAAAGGGGTAATTCGTGTTTCTTTCACTCCTGAGAAGGCCCTGGGCAATCTCACTTCTGGGTGTCCATGGCAGCTGGGGCTGGTTATCTGGTGATCCTTGAAGGCATACTTTTTCTTCTGTAAAACAAGCTCATAAGTCATTTGATGCTTGAGTTACCCCTCGTTAAATGAGAGGACAGCAAATTGGCAAGATTAACTTCTTTTCATAACAAGGTGGGAAGGTAATCTTATTGAATATTTACAGTAACCCCAGGTACCTGGCTTCAAGATTATAAGGAAAAATTGATACAAAGAAATTTAGAGTCTAATATTTTCATATACTTCTCTCACTCTATGAGAGATCAAACAGGCAAAAGTAAAGGTTTAGAAAAGTTAAATAATATAATTTATTACACACACACACACTCCTATTGCTGCTTATTTGAAAACCAAGCATTAACTCTTCTAGACAAATACCCAAGAAACATTCACAAACATTACCAATGTTAGGCCATAAAGAAAATATAAGTAAATTTCAAAATGTAGAAATAATATGGAGAATACTCTCTGATCACATTGGAAATAAATCAGAAAATAAAGGAATTTTAGCATCTAGAAAAATTTTAAGTTCTCTTATAAACTCATTTTTTAAAAAACTAAACTTCAGATTATAGTAATGATCAATAACAATGAAAACACCAAATAGCAGACCATATGGAAAACAGCTAATGTAGTATTCAGAAGCCAATTCATAGCAATAAATGATAAAGCAGTAAACAAGAAAGAATGAAAATAAGTGATTTAAGTATCCAACTCAAGAATAAACCTAAGGATAACATAAAGAAGGAATTAATTTTAATAAATTAAATTATATTAATGTGTTTTAATTAATTTGACATTTGAAACAGAAAAAGAAAAGATTTACTAATAAATCCAGAGGCTGGTTCTTTGAAAACAAACCAAAAAAAAAGAGAAACTTTTAGCTGACTTTAAAGGAAAAAAGTTGAAAGCAAATATATGCAATATGGAAAATGACAAAGGGGAAATCATTACAGGTACCAAGGAAACTTTCTTTTTTTAGATTTTTTCATTTATTTTATTTTTTTTTCCTTTTTCTCCCAAAGCCCCCCAATACGTAGTTGTGTATTTTTAGTTGTAGGTCCTTCTAGTTGTGGCATGTGGGATGCTGCCTCAGCATGGCCTGAGGAGCGGTGCCATGTCAGCGCCCAGGATTCAAACTGGTGAAGCCCTGGCCAGCTACAGCGGAGGGCATGAACTTAACCACTTGGCCATGGGGCCGGCCCCTACCGAGGAAACTTTAAAGAAATATCTTAAGATAGTATGTCATGACTGATGCGGGGTCGGTGAGCCGAGGAGTCGAAAGAAAGATTTCTTGGACTCTCAAGATGTGGCAGTAGTGCTCTTTTATTTTGAGAATAGTGTGGAATAGCATGGGGACAGGACCCACGGGCAAGAGGAGCTGCTGCTGCCCCGGCTTCTGCTGCAAACATGGGTGGAGAGTAATGCTAAATTTAAGGCATAGGTATGTGAGCCATCTCTTTACAAGACAAAGGAAACAACATGTAAAAAAGTTAAAATGGTATCAGTGCAGGTGGGGTCTGGCCATTGGGTGGTCCCACAACTTTTAGCTAAGAATCAAATGGGATTAAGTAAAGGCCAGAAGCCACCACCCTAAATCAGTTACATGAGGTTGCCAGACAGTAACCAACTTAAGTCCTTGCCTTCCCCCATTAAGAGTTTCCAGAGATAAGGCCATCCCCCCTTCCTCCTGGTGCAGAGCGGGAGGCATGGAGATTTCCTTCACAAATGCAAATGTCTCTCAAAGGGCAAGCAAACTCTGCGCCTCGGAGCCTGCTTCTCATCTGCAGTTTTAAAATTAACCAGCCTAAAATCCTCAGCAATGACGAGTTATTTTTTTTCTTTCCTCTAATATTTTGTAGGTGTGTCAAATTCCCCAGGTCATAAAGATCCATAACTGAACCTATCCAGGAGAGTTGCTTACATCTGGCAATCCTGAACATGAGGTGGAATTTTGTGTCTCCCTGGCTGGATTGGAGAACAGAAGGATCTACATTTGTTTAACTGATTGTGGTCTTGTGCCAACTAGAAACCTGAATTTGCTAAATATGGGCTCAGAATAAGAATGGATGCTGAGAAATAAAAGAGTTGACTGTACCAGACCTGAACCTGTTTGTCTCCAGATTCATTCCTTGCTCCCTCCTTTTTTTTGGCTCTGGTTGGAGTGAGGTGAATTCTTACAGACTGTATCCCCCAGAATGGGTCGACCAATGTGTACTGGGGTTTCACCAGTGAGGCCACTGGTGCTAGTTGGGGAGCTGAGGAAGGGTATTTCTGTCCCTCTTCTTCCTCTTGGGTGGAATGCCTGTCCCTTGAGGTCCAGTACCACTGCCTCCTTCCTCTCTCACTCCAGCCTAGGAGCGGGAGAAGTTTCCTGCTGTGGTTAACCTCAGGGTTGTCTCAGATTCTCCTGTTTGTCTTCCCAGTGCTTCTACCACCTCTGTAATCACCCCCCTCACCCCAAACTACCATTACTGAAACCCTCCAGTGGGTTTTAACCACCCTTTGAATCACGATACCACATCAGTGAGATTAGTCTACAGTTACACATGCACATGTGTAAAGTGCCATATGTCTAAGTTTAGTCTCTGCAATATTGTTTACAATAGCCAAAAAAATAGAAACAAGTGATAGACACTGTTAAAGTTACACCCACAATGGAATATTAAGCAGGCATTAAAAAGAATGAGGCAGAATTTGATGCTATTGAAGTGGAAAGATCTCTAAGATATATTGTTAAATGACAAAAGCAAGGTACAGAACTATGTGTATACTACATTATTATTTATGTGAAATTAGATAAATACACTGGTATATGACAGTATATCCCCCAATGATACATTTGAAATGGAAGGGGAACCGGGTGACTGGGGGATAGGTGAGGAGACTTTTTGACATTATCTACTTTTTTACCTTTTGTGTATATACTACCATTCCAAAATTATATAACCTTTAAGTATAAAAATGGTTATTATGATTAAGTATGAAAGTGTATATAAAGTACCTAAAACAGAACAACAACAAAAGAGCCTCATCAAAGTGAGCTCACAGGGTTTGAAACCTGGCTCTACCCTTCGTGAGCTGCACGACCCTGGGTACGCTATGTAACCTTTCCAAGCCTCAGCTTCCTCACCTGTAAGATGGGGATGATAGCATTACCTGCCCCAAAGGGTTGTGGTGTAGTGAGACGATTCATGAATAATGCTCAGCACAGGACATGGCCTATAATTAGTCCTTTGAATCACTTCGGGCTGTTATTAGAGTTAGTCTTAGTCCTACTCTTCCTTTTACAGGCGCTTTCTTTATCCGAAGCTAGAATGAATGTTTGAGGCAGCACAGTGGAGCCATCTAGGGGAAAAGCTAAGAGATTTCTGTCTGTCCCTCCCGACTCTATACCTAACTCAGAGATTAAGTTATTCGCTCCCCAGAGAGAAAGCACTCCCACCTACCCTCCACCCCAAATAGGTATTGTGTGGAAGCTATTTCTAGCAGAGCCAGGACCCTTTCACTTCGCTACCACCCCTACGAAGTTAAGATTTTCACAATGTTGGTTTGTTACGCTGAATCCACGTGCGTGGAAGTAACGCACATGAGGATGAAAACAAGGGGCTCGAAGGATGGAGGATGGTGATTATATTTGGATTCAGGAGTCAGCAGTTGGAAGGAATAGGCTCTGGCAACATCTTTAGACAAAGATATTTGATGTGGGTTGGGTGCTCATACATTTTTTCTGGCAAGAAAAAATTACAGGCAAATTCAGATTTTTATCAAAGAAACTCCATAATTCGGGTTGCAGTGGGACCAGCAAATTGCACCGAAAGCTAGAGCTCTGCTTTGATAAGCGTTATAAAGCACCAGAGAGTTATTTCTTGAACCTCTGAAGGAATATCTTTCCTGCCATACTTACAGGAACTAAGGAAAGAACCTCATGGGCTGCTCCTAACTCCGGGATGACTCATCAGAAGAAAAAGGAGTTATAAACAGGCTGAGAAAATAAAAAATTAGACGTAGCATCCTTAAGGATATAGAGCAAAGCCATACCTTTTTTTTCTTTTTTTGGAAAAAATACTAGAGTCTAGAAAAGAAACATTAAGATGGAAAGCATCATCTTTTATACCCTCAAGGACATTCAGGAAATCATGCATTCCACAAAATAAAAACTCAAATATAAGATAAGTCCAACTATAAAAGGAACTAGATCAGAGAAAGGAAGAAAATTTAAAGGACTGGAGTATAAGAGCTTAGAGAAATCTTTAAAGACAATTAAAATCAGTCAGTCAATAAAGGGGAAATATGAGACAATGAAGGGGATTAATGGGTGGACAGATAAAAATTGAAGATGGATGACTGCATTTGAGAGTTCATTATACCATTGTGTCTACTTTTAAAATGTTCAAATACTCATATTAAAGAGTCTAAAAAGAATCCTTCTTAGAAATAATAAAGAGTGGATTGGACATTGCAGAAAAGCAATTTTCTAATTTGAAAAGTTCCAAGAACACAGACCTAAAATATTAGGAATGAAAAATGAGAAGAGAAATGAAAGATATGGAGGACAGAGAAAAGAAATCAAATAACCAGATAATTTATTGTCTCTAAAGAAACATTAGATTAAATAGAATGGAAAAATTATAAAGTTGTTATAAAGCATATTTTAAAGCCAACGAAGGAATTAGATACTTAGTTTTAATGGGCTTATGATATATGTGATAAAATTAAAAGAAAATATGTAAGATTTTTTTTGGTGACTTTTTTTACTCAAAGACTAAAGAAACAAAAAAATTACAAGCATCCAAAGAGGGAAAATAAAATGAAGTAACAAATAAAAAGGAAATCGGTCACGTTTTTTCTCTACAGCTCTCAACACTGGGAGACAATGGAGCATTACATACAGTGGCTTATGGAGAAAGGTCTGTAACACAAGAATCATGTACCCCCACATTTTTGTATCACCCGTAGTGTTGCTGTGAACTTTTGTGTACAAGTCTGTTCAAACTGTTCTCTGCTATAAAGTTACTATTTTTCCCTCTGTCACTAATAACTGGGTTGGAGGACATACTTTGAGACTATGCAAAACTCCTGTTTCTCCTCAAACATCGACCCTATAATTTTATCTTCCACCAATGAATTGTACCTGCAACAATTATTACTATGGTGTTTGCCCAATGGGGAGTTTGCATTTCCCTCACTTCTTCTACATTTATGAATTATAATATTATCATATTACTATATTTAATAATATTATATATTAATAATGTATATAAATAGTAATGTTACTAATATGTTAATAATATGAATTATTTATAATTCAATTATAAAAAGGAGCTGTCTCTGCCCCCCCATTTACTTATATATCTAATTATTTATTTAATTAGCATGGATTCATGGATATTTATTTTATTTTATGAGTTATCATGTAATATTATTATATCAGCTAGTTCTGGCTTTGGCCATTGGTTGATCATCCAGGTTGCTTCTGTTCCCTTTTAGCATGACCCATCTTTTTTCAAGCAGTTCCTTACTTTCTTGCAGTACAAGATGTTCCAAAGACAGGCTTGCTCCCCAGGAATCTTCTATTTTCCCTGTCTTGGTCCTGGAGTCAAACACTTTTGTTGGGACTGATTCCTTTTATTGGAGAATGGTGTTTGGAAACCAAGATCTGGGCATTGTCTGTGCTCATTGCCACTAGATTGTCGCTGCTTCTTGGTGTCTTCAGTGGACTGAACTATGAGATATATGTATATATGCATGGATTCATACATGGACACATATTCCGTTAGCTTTGAATGAAGTGTTTGCTTCATGTCCAAATCTAATCCATTCTTTAAGTCTCAAGTTAATTTTCCTTTGTCCCGTGAAATCAACTTTAACACCTCAAGTTAGAAGGAATATTTCACTTTTCTGAAATTGCATAAATCTTCATCTGTATCGCACATTCCTTTTACCCATGGATGATGTTAATTTCTATCTCTACAATATAGTTGATGCTAGACTGTAAGTGCTCTAGAAGGATCCAATTTTCGTTCTTTTACATAGGACTTTTTATAGTCTTTTGCATATGGAATCAACAGTAGAGCCACCTTTTCTGAGGAGTGACACATTTCAAAACAGGTAATTATTTTATTTGTGAAAGTGAATGAATTAATTTCAAAGAGCATTTTAGATCTCACTACAATAAGGCTTTTTAAGAGGAAACAAAGTTAGTAAAGCATGTAGAACAGTGTTTACAACACTGTAGGTATAAAGTTTGTGTGAATTCCTTCCCTTGTCCCTTGCAAAAATACTTTCTCACAGGAAGGACGTAATGATTTTCTAATAATCTAAGTTAATTAATCCATTCTATGGGAGCAGCTTGCTTCTTATTCCCTTATTATGTTTTAGAAAGTAAAAAAAGCCGTTAGAAATGCATTAAAAAAATAAAGTCAGGACAGAACTGGTTAAATATTGTAATGTTCATTTTATAAATAAGACTATAATATTTGTTTTGCTCCTTTAATTATGAGAAATGGTCAGCATTGGCACTTTCTCCTATTGAGACATTTTCTTCCGTGTTTATACTTTTAGAATATGGATTAAGTTAAACTCTTTAAAGGATGTTTGGTAAGCCCTTTGGTTGCTTTTTTCTTTTTGCACATACTATTCAGGAAGCCCAGCAGGCTATATTACAAATGTCGTCTCATCAAAATGTTTTTGAGGTGTGTGTGTAGAAAAACATCTTTTATTGTAAGTTCTATTTTCCTCTTTTCTCTATCACTGAATTGGCAAACTATGTCATGTAGATCATATTTCACCCCTAGGCCAACCAGAGATTCATTCAGCATCTAGTCAAACATTTTTATTACTTTGTGATTCTGATCTTATTTCCTGGCACTAGACCATACGTTATTGTTGATGACAAGGTTAATAAATATCTTGGCTCTAAGAATTGCCAGAAAATGATTGGTTTGTCTTCTAAACTTGCCTCCTTTTTTCAGAGATGAGGTCATTTGACACCACTGTCAGTCCTTTAGAACCAATTTTGACCTCAGAAAAGAGAGATTCAAAGTGTTCCCAACTCTCTGGTGCTTAGAATCAAATCTTTCCTGCTCTAGCTCTGGGTTGTACTGGGCCTCTGAAATTTTTTCCTCAAGCCAGTTCCCAATTTCCACCCCAGTCACGTCTATTGAACCTGATGTTGTTCCCTGTCATAGCAAACTGCCTAATATATGTTTCCCTAGGGCGTGGGAATCCGCCTTCCTTTTATCCTCTTCTAAGTCAACCCCACAGGTACTGGGGATTTCTCCCAGGAATCTATCTCCTCAGCAACTCCTTCGACACCTGGCTGAATTTCTCAGAACTGCTATAAACATTGTATACAACACAAAAAGTGTTCAGACTCTAGGAGATGTACTTTCAATTCTACTCAATTCAATTCAACTCCACAAAGATTTATTGAGCAACTTCAGGGCCAGGTCCCGTACTAGAGCCTGGGGATATGAAGATGGGTGAGACACAAGAACGCTCTTAAGGAGTTCCTAGTCTTGTTGAGGAGACTGAGGTACAAATACACTACAACAGTTTGTGTTGAAAACTAGCTATAAATACCTGGTCAGAGAGAGAAGCAGCTCTGAGGAAGGAGCAGTCAACCATCTGGGAGGAAAATATGAAGATGACAAAGCTTCCATGTGCGGTGGCTACAGAAGTGTTTTCCCTGGGTTTTGTGCTTTGCAATTAGGCGATATGGTGGATTGCATTATTGGCCCCCGTTTTCACCTTTGCCTGTTATATATACTTTTTGACACAACCTCATGGGGACAGCCGCCTGTCACATCTCTTAATTCTGGGAAATTAGCGGACATAATGCAAGCAGGGGTGCGGGATGGGTTTGCACATTGAAGCTTATGCTTTTGCGTTGCCGCTATTGCCATAAAGAAGTGCTCAGGTCAGTCTGCTGGTCCCAGGAGGGGACTGAGAGACACGTGGAATGAAGTTGCTCCGGCTAAGCTACCTCAGCCAAGCCAGCCTAGAGCAGCGCCCCCAACGGACACACACGTGCATGGGAAAGCCCAGCTGAGAACAGCTCATCCCTGGCTTCATGTTCTATAAAAATCATTGTTGTGTTCATCCCCTTAGTTTTTGGTGGTTTATTCTGCAGCAGTAGCTAGCCATACAGGAATTCTAGAAGCTGTTGAATGGTTTATGAGATGAGTATTTTAGAAAGATCACTCTAAAAACCATTTTGAGGGGGAACAGATTAGAGGTGGAAGATTGAGGGAGAAGAGATCTCAATAGTTAGATTATGAAGGCTTGAACTACAGTGACAATGAAAACAAGAATGGATTCAGGAGTGATAAAGGATGTAGGTCATAGTGATTTATTGGATACGGATGGAGAGAGGGAGGATGGAGTTGAGGATGGCGTGCAGATTTCTGGGTTAGATTACTGACAAAACTGATTGTGATAAATGGAAAATATAGGAGTTCAAGCAGGTTTATTAGAGCGTAGGAAACAACAGCAGGTCGGTAACCCATTCTTTTCTTAGCAGTGAGATCTAAGAGTAATGAATTCAGTCAAATCACCACGTAAATGTGGCAATGACCTAAGGACAAGACCTCCTGGTAAACATACTAATGGTGTTTATTGGTGGAATGATACCAGGGAGTCATTACCTATAAGTTTTTTTTCACGCGATACGCCTGGTCTCTCCTGATTCCTTATTGTACACAGAACTGGAATTTATGGATTCATAGGTCATGGATGGCTGGAGGGTGGAAAGTCATATCATAGACTATAACTGAGAGAATATAAAATGGGCTTTTCTAAAATAGAATGGGTCTCTGAGTGAGTGAGTAGTGTCTCCATGTACATTGCTCAGAAAGAATCTTCTCTGTTAAATATGAAACCAAAATTCAACTAAATGAGGGAGAAAAATGGTCTTTTTGGGATCTGTGTCTCATGTCTCAGATTCCTCAGAATGTTTCACTTGTGACTTCCCTCTTCCTTTGAGTTATTTATGAGTTTTGGTTTGGAGTAGGATGTATAATTGGGTGAATCTCCTTCAAGTCAATACTTATTGTTCTCAAAATATGGATGTAGGCTCTGGAGCAGGGACAGGGAGGGGTGCAAAACTTGGATCAAAGACCATGCTAATAAAGCAAGCAGAAGCCACCAACAAGGACCTGGCACTTCTCCTGTTCATAATTCATGAATGTTCTCCAAAAGACAGGTTCCTCTCAGGGAGGGTAAGCTACCTACCCCAGTAATGAGGAGGGCTGAGGGCCAACTTATGTAGGATAAAAGACTTTCTTTGACTATAATATGAGGATGATGTGGATGGAGTAAGCCCCAGAAATTGCCAGAAGGTGTGGGTGCACTTCTCAGAAAAAGTAAGAGAGATTAGGCAAACAAACAATTGCTGTTCTTACTGAAATTCTCTCAGGTTGGCACAGTTTTAAAGTTCAGATAGGTTTGACGTCAAGTCCTTTCTTGTCCCAGAATCACTTGAAATGTTGCATGCATTTACTATTTTGCTTATTTTAATGGATTTATGCTTTATTTCTCCCCAAATACTATTAGCTTCTTGAGAGCAGAACTGTGTAATACACCAGCGATTCTTAAACTGGAATCATACAAATGATCTGAGGATCCCAATAAAATGCAGATGCCAAGTCAGCAGGCCTAGGGTGGAGCCTGAGAATCTGCATTTATAACAACCTATCAGGTGTTGCTGATGCTGCTGGTCCATGGACCACATGAGTAACACTGGTCTACCTCGAGAGAGATGCTTTGTCAGGGAAAGAGTATCTCACAGTTGTTTGTTGTGGGTTCTTATAGGAATTATTCCCATGTCAGCCTTCCATAAAGACATTCCTCATTTGGTTGAAGCTCCTTTTTTCTTCTTTCTAGAGAGCAGAATAAATCAGAGATCCATATAGCAAAACAACACTTTCCTCCCTACCCATCACAAAGTGGTTGCTGCCTGGCTTGAAATGAAAATATGATGTCCATCAATGGCAGTAAGTTAATGAATTGTCCTCAGCAAACTAAATTACAAGCATAAACATGATTTTTTGGAAAAGCGCTTTTAAAGAAATTTCAGGACACCTAATTTCTCTTCCTTTTACATCCCACCTACTTCACAGGACACAGCTAAAACCCTCCCCAAGCATGGTCCCTGCTCGTACCTGTAATACTTATTCACCCGACTGCTTTAGAGATAGTGTCCTCTACTGAATTTCACTACCATTTACACATTTCCCATCCTTGACTTGTCTCCCCTAGAAAATGTTAAACTCTTGGAGGTCAGGGACAGTAATAATAGCAATAACAACTACATCAATTAACATTAATCAAGTATTTACTATGTGTCAGGCATTTTCCCATGGACGTTATATGCATGATTTCATGCAGTACCCTTGACAACTTTTTTTATCCCTGTTTCGAAGATGAGAAAACTGAGGCTTCAAGAGAATAAAGAATTTACCTGAGGCACGTTAGAGACTACAAGTTGCTACCCAATATCCATTCTCCATTTCTTCTCTTTCAATGGAACCACAGTTTCATTTGGGGCAGCAACGCAGTTAGCTAAAAGATGACCTTCCTCAGCCTCTCTTGAAGCTAGGTGGGCATGTGACTAGGCCATAGCCAATGACATGTAAGCATAAGTGTGGTCTACAAATTGAGGACGCATAAAGGGAACTGAGATTATGAGGTGAGAAGCATGTCTTTGTGATAAGCACTTGTCACGCTTCTGACTTTCTTCCCATTTAGGGCTTTTAATGATCTCTCAATGGCTTTGAGCTCTGGTGGCCATCTTGGACCACAAAGTGGCATTGGGGATGAAGGGTATACACTAGCATGATGGAACCAAAAAATAGGAAGAGCTTTGGTCCCTGATGACCCTGAAGCTACACTTCCAGTACAGAACTACTAGCTGCAGATTTCTGTTACAGGAGAGAGAAGTGAATATACACGATTTCAGTCATTTTGGATTCTCTCTCACTCTCAGGCTGGCCTTATTCTAACTGAAGCACATCTCACAGCTGATAACAGACATTGCTGAGATTCAGTCCTAGGCAACTTGACATTTTCTTCCTACCTTCAGCACCTAACCACATGATACGCACATTTTATATGTTCTCCTTAGTTTGGTTGCAAGAATGAACTCTTGATTTAGAAGGAAAAAAACTGTATATTTTCTGTACCAAAATAACCCTTCCCAGGATTGCCTTGCATGGTCTATTCCTGCAGATAGAAGGAGGAATACATCAGCCTCCCCTAAACAGTTAGAAAATGGAGTAAAGATATTTCCTGAATATTGGAAATACTTTACAAGATCCTTATTTTATTTATTGATGTTCCTGCACTCTATATTTTTCTCACTTGCAATCCATACATCTGAAGTTGCCATTATCATTTTTGCATTCATTTGGCAAATATTTATTTAGCACCTACTAAATGCCAGGAACCACTTAGTTGCTGGGGATAGAAGAGTGAATAAAACAGACAATACGCCTGACGTTGTGGTGTTTATATTCTTTTGTATAAGTGAGGGTGTGGGGAGAGGACAAATAATAGACTACGTCAGGTAGTGATACGCTTTATGAAGAAAATTAAAGCTGAGAAAGGGAGATAGTGTTTCTAGGACTGGGATAGTTACTTGAAATAGGCAAGAGAGCAAATCAAGGAACCTGCACTTCCTAGCTAAGGCAGGGCTGTCAACATACATTCTTAGTTTGGGAATGAACATAGAGCTTGTGACAAAAGATTGATACCTTTCTGAGAAGGTTCTACATTATTCTTGAAAACTTGAAAAGCTTCCTGTGGACTTGCCTGAGAGTTTGTTGACCAACACTCCCAATTGGACAATAACTGATTTGCTTTTTCTTTTCTTTTCCTTCTGCTGTGAATGTGATGTCATTCTGTCAGAAGCCCAGTTACTTCTTTCCTCATAGGGGTTGTACCTTTTTAAGCCAACTCGGGAAGAGAATGTGAATAAGTGAGGAATTGAGTGTGCATGGGAGTGTGGGTGTGTACCCCAGATGTGCAAGTATATCTAGGATGGGAGGTGGACTAGACAAGATAATCCTGGTATTCATTTGGTCAAAAGATTGATATTCCTAAATTTTCAGCCCTAATTCTCAGTCCTCCTAAAATGCAAACTTGTTCCCAATATTTTGTGGTCAGAGGAGGAGATTTGAAATAAGTAGAAGGAAAGATAATGAAGCAGCTGCTAAAGATTTTGCATGAGAGCCGGAAGACTTTCCTTAATGTTGAAAGACATGATCTTGCAACCTTCTCCATTTTTATTTCATTTTCCTCATCTACTGAATAAATGAGAATCCAAGGGATCTGCAGGTTGAGCATTTTCTAGAAATAAGAAGTCCAGAGGTAATGGTCCTTGGCTTTCCCCAGGACTGAAATCCATCTGCCTAGCACAAATCAACAGAAACTTTCCCATCATTATCATTCACAGGAAGCCCCTCAGAAGCCTACAGTGACTGGTAATTGTTATTACTGGAATTAAAGTTAATAACTTCTCATCTCCAATATGCGTACTTCTCGGCCAGTATACTGTTGTCTCTAAAGAGAACTACAAATTGAATTTTGAGTTTAATTGTGATACATAAATCATGAAGTGTCATTACTATATCATTGTACCCTGGTCTAGTTTTGAAAAATCTGATTGCACCATAAGAGGCTGATATTTTGCTATTCTCTGCTGATGAGACAATTAGTAATAAAGGTTTAGTAATGAAGGTTTTATTGGTCTGTGTGTTTTACGCTGGTCAGAATTCCCCAGAAGCAGAGCCTGAGACAAGGATTCAGAAGCAGGTGATTGATTGAGGAAGCATCCTGAGGAGAAAAGGAGTAGGGCAACCAGGTTAGAATAAGGGGGAAAAAGAAAGCAAGGACATGGTGTCAGGTGGACTCTGGCCTCTGTTTGAACCACAGGGAGTTCTGGAGCGTGAGTTGTATTATTCTCACCTGGTCTTTGTACCCCTGTGTCTGTCAGTCACTGGCTGTGGGATGTCCTTCTCCCAGAGAAGGGAGGTTTATAACCTACCGTAGAAGGCAGCTCCCATTGACTGAGGGCAATTCTGTGCAGCTGTGAGCCATTAGCAGCCAATATTTACAGAAGCTGGGATATGGATACGCTGGCTGATGGGTGCACCAGCTGGTAATGATGATCCTAAAGCATCCACCGTATTTTCCCTTTCTCCTCTTTATCCAAGAAGACTTCCTACTTGCCGCCTTTTATGGTATTCTCACCATTCCCTTCACATTTTCCTTTAGTACTCCTGAAAGATATGGATGACTGCATTATTCCTAGAATAATGGACCCAACCTGTGAATGAGTAATGGCTTATCAGGAGAGAATAGTCCTCTGGATTTTGTGATCAAAGCATAAAAATTCAAAGATAGTGCCCTGGGACTTGGTGTTGTACAACTGACAACCAGGATTGTTCTAAATCCACATTTTGGGGGGCTTTTATTAGTTATGCTATGAATAGCTAGGAGCGAGAACTATCATGTTTGTCTTTCCGTTTCTAGCATCTGACATGGTTCCTAGCATACAGTAGACTTTCAATAAATGCTAATGAACAACTGAATGAATGAATGAATGAATAGTGGAAGTAAGTATTGATATATAATATTTTACTGTAAGAATCTTAAGATTCAAATGATTTTTTAAAAGTTTATAGGGACCAGGTCGGTAATGTGAAATGAGTAAAATGTTGTGGCCAATTGGAGAAACCATACGCTATCCTAGGGAGGCAACAAACAATGAGAATAGAAACTGGTTGGGAATGCTGGCCTAGATGTTTTGATTGTTTTTTCAAGAAAATCTAGAAATTTCTTTATTTTTAAATGTTAGCAACTAACAAAGAAAATCAACCATCTAGTATTGTCAGAATCAAGCAATACATTTTTTAACTGAACTGCGCTTGGGAGCCTTCAGTTCATGTCCTCTGTCATGCCATATTTCCTGATTGATGATTACCATTTTTCCTCTTTGAGTGAATAATAACATAAAAGGAAGAACTGGAGAGAGATAATCTCTGTCATTTCCTACCGATCAAAAGTGGCTCAACCAAGCACATCTTTTGTTTTTTCCCTATAAAACTCTGCTTTGAGTCTTTTCCTGTCCCAATGACAGCTTCTTATTCTACCTCCTTTATTCTTGTTTATACGTAAAAGGTTATTGTTCCCAAATCTTCAATTCCTCAGCCCTCCTGTCTTCTTGCTCTATACTACGCATTTCTAACCACTCTTCTAGAAAACTTGAGGAGGTCCACAGGTGTGCCTCAAAGGGGATTGGTGACCCTGGAAATCCCTTTGCAAAATTGTATGTATGTGTTTATATGCATTTTTGTGTGGAGGAGCTTGTGATTTTTATCAGATTCTAAAAGTAGTACCCCCTTGTCCTGGGTTATTTCATCCACACATTTGAAGCCTTGTACACTCGCCCGTACCTTACAGCTAAGCCATAATGTGTTCCTTTCCTGCCTTTTAAAAACATTTCAGTAGATCTCCGCTGCCTTCAAAATCAAATACAGATTTTTAGATTAGCATTCAGAATCTGCTATCATCACTTTCAACCCTGAAGCCCCGTGTTCCATCAATTGTAACTATTCGCAGTCTCAAGGTCCCTCCTGCTTCCATGTTTGTGCGCATATCACCAACACCTTCTCCCCACTTCTCACCCATCTGCAGATGGACAGCTCATGTTTATTGTTAGGCTCAGTCCCTGCGAAGCAGACCCTAAAACGAGGATCTGAGTGTGAATGCTTTATTTGGGAGTTGATGCCAGGAAGAACCAGCAGGGGAAAGAGAAGTGAGACAGAGAACTGGGCAGAATCTAGTAAAAGGCACTATCAAATCAGTTACCAGTGTGAGCAATTAGAGAAACTCTACCCTGCTAGGAGCTCTAAGAGAAAGTATAGAACAACTTCAGAGTTATCTCAACTGTAAAGCGAGGAAGCTGGTGTACTTGTCCACCTGGAAGTCACTGGTTGAAGGCAGCTCTTGGGGCGACTTCTGGCAGCAATTGGGTGTGCTCCAAAGCCAGGAAAAAGCCATCTGGTAGTGAGCCTTCGGTGTTCTCAGTAAATTGCCTGTAGCATAGAAGTGAGAGCTGAGGGAGTATGGGCAGGGTAATGTCAGTTTCATTAGAAAATACCAAATGTATAGATTACTCTGTAAACATATCCAACCAAAGGAAACCAATCCAGGGGAAGTTCTCTAAAGGTCTTTCTCCTTCATTTGAGTTATGTCACTGTCCATTATGCTCTCTAAGTGAACTGTGATGACTTCTATAAGCATCTTAGCTACATAATGGGGGAAACGTTTATTAAGCAGATGCCATGTGTCAGGCATTGTGCTGGGCAGTGAGGCTGTAACAGTGAACCAAGCAGGCATCCAATGGTCAGTTACGGGTGTGATGAGTATCACACAACCATAGCAAATTGACCACTTGCATGCCTCCAAGCCTAAACAATATCTTTTATATCTTAATTCTCAGGCCTTATTCATTATCTGGCACAGAGTGGGCATCCAATAAATGTTTATCAATGATCAGTGCATAAATGAAGTATAGTCTCCAGGCTTGTTTGGAGCCCTTTATTTGGAAATTGTGAGCACGTGGAACAATTCTGAATTGAATTGGGTATTTAAATTCTCCCTGTAAGCACAGATCTGGGGAATCCCTGCCTGCTGTGGTACATGCGACCTTGACTGGGGGCATTTGAGCAAAGCATTAATTCCTGCAGAGCTGTTACCCAGAGAGAACATTCCGTACTATTTCAAATAGCATGTTCTTTCTCAGTGAACTCAAAGCAAGCCAACTTTGCCACCAGAACCACTGCAATTGGTCAGCTGTAATTAAACCCAGGCCTATGAGGCAGGCTTTTAATCTTTGAAGTAATTCCTAGTGTGAAACTTTAAGAATATCTACTCTAGTGAGTTCAAACCAGAGTAGAATGAATCACTTCCTGACCTTTTGGTGAAGCCAAGTACAAAATAAGGTGTGGAACATTTTCTTTTCTTTTCTTTTCTTTTTTTGGTGAGGCAGATTGGCCCTGAGCTAACATCTGTTGCCTACCTTCCTCATTTTGCTTGAGGAAGATTGTTGCTGAGCTAACATCTGTGCCAAACTTCTTCTCTTTTGTGTATGGGATGCCACCACAGGATAGCCTGAAGAGCAGTGTGTAGGTCTGTGCTCAGGATCCAAAGCAGAGAACCTGGGGCCGCAGAAGCAGAGTGCACAAATTTAAGCACTATGCCACAAGGCTGGCTCCTGGACCATTTTCTTGATCAATTTGATTTTGAGCCTGAAGTGAATTTGCTCACCTGTTGTGTAGCAAGCCAATCTCTGACACAGGGCATAGAAGAAGAAAGTAGGAATTTTATTGTAAAGCGCTGAGCAAGGAGAATGGGCTGCTCACACTGTAATCCCAAACTCCCTGAAAAGCTACAAGTGAGGGTTTTCATTTGGGGTTTTAGGAGGGGAGGGGGAGCATGTGGCCTTGGGGGCTGAAGTTCTAAGAGTCCTCTGCACAGGCGTGACTGTCTGTTCTATGTGTTGCACGCAGTGGATTTTTAGTCTTTGTTTACAATCAGTCCTTTTAGTTTCTCAATGTTCCTGCAAGATGCTTAGTCAGACAGGGGGTTGCCAGCAAGTTCCTCTCTCATCAGCGGTCCTCTGGCTGTTCTGCAAGGCAAGCTCAGAAATTTTGGTTATTTTGTTTCCCGCATTAAACTTGTGGATACAAAGCACAGTTTTACCCTAATGCAGGGAAATTTTAACTCCTTCATCCTCAGTTTCAATTTCATCTTGACAGAACTGAATTTTCCTTAAGAAGGAATGCAGCCTAACATAGAAAGTCTAAAGAAATATTTTCAGATTCAAGAATGGAAGTTCTTACATGTTTGTCAGAAAGACTTGCTAGGAGCCACACATTCAAAGACATTAAAGAAGAAAAGAGCATTTGAATTGTTCTACAGATATAACTAATAGTCTTTATTTCCAACGACTTATTTCTCTGGAAATGCCTTGATATGCAAATGAAGGCAGTTCACTAAACAGTGTTGTGATCCAGTGAGCCACCTGTTGGTCATTGCTGACAACTGCACTGTAATTAAGCTGTATTTTGTTTTCTTTCAATGTGGCCTCATGTGGGAACGTGCTGTAGAGCGGTGGTTATTAAACTTTGCTGTGTCTCAGAACCGTCTGCAGAACTAATAAAAAAAACGCATGACCGAGTGTCTTGAAACAGGACAGGGTCCTGGGTCTTTGTATTTAACTTCTCACATCCATAGAAGTTTGAGAATCACTCCTGTGGATTGTGCACACGAGTTTTTCTCAAATATTTTGAGCAACTGTCTTATGCAGAATACCTTTGGAAAAAAATGTTTTAATTTACATCTCTCCGAAAAATTAATTAAAAACACAATAATAAAAGAAAATCAAAAACATATATTGCAAAAACAAATAGAAGCAATTTAAGTATTAGTGTAATGATGAAGCAATGTTTCCTTTTGCTTTAATGTAGCAGAAGCTATAATTGAATTGTGTAGTAAATGCTCAGGAAAAAACCTGCAAGTTATGCTGGGAATGGCAGTTTATTAAAGGCTTGTCTAGACTGTCACAATGTTCCTTTTTCCAGTCTTCTTTCAGTTTGCTACATAAATTCTAACCTTAGGTGAAGGCCATCCACACTCCATTTAAAATTTACGTATGTATTTATTTGAAATTTCTCTTCTAGTGTGTCTTTCTTTTTCTGATAATTTAAATTATTTTTATTTAAAAGGCATTTATTTATTTCTCTAACAAAGTAGATAGTTTAAAATGACATGATGTAAATAATTAAAAATAAACTAGTCCAGTCATATTATAGGAAACTGCAGCTCAAAAGATGATTTCCATCTGTGGCAAACTTTTAAAAAATCAAATACAAATCTCAGCATTAAATAACTTGGCTCAAATGTGGGCAATTTCAGGTCAGCATACATTGAAAAAAATTCTTCAAAAATAGTAGATGTTACCACTTCCAATTCACTAGAATGGTTAAAATGGGAAAGACTGGCCACACTGAATGTTGGTGAGCATGCAGAGCTGCTGGAACTCTTATTCAGTGCTGTTTGGAGTGTAAAATGGTAAATCAACTTTGGAAAAAAGTCTTCTATAAAGCTAAACATTTATGGTTATGATACAATAATTGTCCCCCTGGGAGAAAACGCATCCAAGAGAAATAAAAATCTATGTCCACAACAAGACTTGTACAAGAGTCTTCGTAGAACTTTATTGGTAATGGTCAAAACCTGAAAATAATCCAAATATCCACCAACATGAAAATGGATAAAGTAATTACGTCATTCTCAAGTAATGGAATACTACTCAGGAACACAAAAGAATAAAACATGGGAGACAATGTGGGTGAATCTCACAGCCATGATGCTGAGCAAAAAAGACAGAGACAGCTGAGGACATAGTGTGTGATTTCATTTATATGAAGTTCAAGAACAGACAAAATCAATATATGATGAGAGAGATCAGGACATAGGTTGCTCATTGGATTGACTCAGGAGGCACGTGATATTGTGACATATAATAAAAAATATACGTGTATGTTTGGTTTTCATCCCCATTTCTGGCACAGACCTCCTAAACCCCCTGGAATGTCCTAAGGGCTGAGAGCACAAAGGTGTCTTTTGTTATGTTAATGAAGTGACCTTTGGACCTTACCTAAGGATGGGGCTGGTTGCCAGGAAAACCAACCACACAAGTAGAGGGTTGGAACTTTCAGTGTCCCCCTGCCCCACCCCCGGCCATGAATCAGTTGCCAATGGCCAATAATTTAATCTATCATGGCTATGTAATGAAGCCTCCATAAAAATCCCAAAGGACTGGATTCAGAAAGCTTCTGGCCTGGTGAACACATGGAGATGCAGGGAGAGTGGTGCGCCTGGAGCGAGCATGGAAGCTCCATGCCCTTTCCCCTTCCCTTGCCCTAGGCATCTCTTCCATCAGGTTTTTGCTGATGTATATCCTTTTATAGTAAACCGATAATCTGGTAAGTAAAATGTTTCTCTGAGTTCTGTGAGCTGCTCTACCAAATTAATCCTCCTCCTAATGAGGAGATCATGGAAACCTCTAATTTATAGCCAATTGGCCAGAAGTACAGGTAACAACCTGAGCTTGCAACTGGCATCTTTAGTGGGTGGGTGGGTGGAGGTAGTCTTGTAGGACTAAACCCTTAACCCGAGGAACCAGATGCTGTCAGGTAGTAGACAGCACCTGGGTAGATAGTGTCAGAACTGAGTTGAATTGTAGGACACCTAGCTGGTGTTCCAGAATTACTTGGTGTTGTGTGGGAAGCCCCTCTCCGCACCCCGGCCCCCCGCCTCCCTGCCCCAACCACACATTGGAATTAGGTCCAGGAACCTAAAATAAGGCATAAGGGAGCTTTCTAAGATGATGCGAATGTTCTTTTTGCAAGATGTTAAGTTTGTCAAAACTCACCGAATTTTACCCTTGAGCTGTGCATTATACTGTACATAAATTTTACCCCAATAAAAATGAGGAAAATATAGGATTTTGCATCTAGTGAAATGTTTAATTAGTTCACTCATTGGCTTAGACTGAAAGCCTGAGAGAAGCCTATGAATTGTCCTCTGCACTGCTGTGAGCACTAGGCGTGTGTGTGTGCATGTGTGTGCACGGGCATGTGCTTGAGCATGTGTGGTGGGGGTGCTAGTAAAGCTGAAGCTGAAAAAGATCTTGCGAAAGCTAGAGGCAGCGAGCCACTTGGATTTGGTTTGGGGATGAAGGTAGAGGTGTTGACCTAAGACCAGACAAGATGTTCTTTCTTGAACCGAGAGACTGAATAGTTTAAAACTTGGATGCCGAAGTCCCTCCTCACAGAGTTAGAAGGCAAGTTCCTTATTCTGGGTAAAAACCGAGGTGATTTACTTAGGTCTGGAAAGGAATGCACAGCAAAGTCCCAAGGCGGAAGTGAGAGAGAAAACAGGTGAGTTTCAGGTAGAGGTCCAAATGGATCAGAGGGTGGTGGGCATCTTCCTGTTGGTGAGATCATACTGAGAATGCCTGGAAAGATGAGGAAGGTGGAGGGGGAGGTGGGGAGCTTCTGGCACCAGAATAAAACTCATGAACTATCATCAAAGTAGCTGCTTGGGTTCTCAATGAAGCTTCAACAGAACCCAAACAGAGGCAGTTACTCTTCCATTGATAAATCAGATGATTCCTTAAGACTAGATGGAGGCCCATGCATTGGACTCATTCATTTCTGGACAAATCTCTTCTATTACAAAAAAAGAAAGATAACAAAGGTGAGCACATCATCAGTAGGGATGAGCATTAACATGGATCAATTTCAGTGAACTGGTTGAAAGAATATCTTGGCTAACTGTTGTGGTTCTCAACCCTGGTTGTGTTGTAATCATCTGAGATGCTTCACAAAAGACCAGTGCCTGGGCCCTGCACACAGAGATTCTGATTGAATGGGTCAGCAAGGACCCAAGGCAATTCTAATATGAAACCAGGATTGGTGTAGAGAAGTGGTTTTCAAAGTGCGGTCCTCAGACCAGCGGCATCATCATCACAGGAGAGCTTGTTAAAATGCAAAATTTCAGGCCTCCCCCTAGATCTACGGAATCCAAACTCCAGGGCTGGGGCCCAGCCATCTGTGTTTCAACAAGCCCTGTAGTTGATTCTAATGCACGATGTAGTTTGCCCACTGATTTAGAAAAGTTCTTTGGGGCTGTTTGAGGTCCAAGACTTCCTGGATTTGGTTTTAGAGTCCCTGGGTTTTGAAACATTCCTCTTTCGTATAGTGGTATTAATTTAGAACCTAAGCAGGGATGGGCTTTTTTATCACGAACTGCATATGAATATTTCTATTTTCTGTAATTCTCCCTTCATTTCTTGAATTCACTGCCTTTAAGTTTTCATCTCTTCTGCAGCTGATTGCTTTTGCTCTTTCTTTCCCCATTTATTCTCTTCCTGAATCAGCTTTTCTTACAGAGCCATATCTTCATGTGCTTTCAGGATCCCTACATTGTGCTGTGAGGTTTTGCATTCATTTTCCACTGGAGCTTTGCTGAACGTGGAGAACAAATCTCGTGTTCTTTATTTGTTCTTGCAGCCCGTGCCTCGTTGACACCTCATCACTCCGTTTAGATGGGAAATGGGCTCCATCTTTTCCAGCTATTGTTAACAAAGATTATATCCAGGAGACAGAGATCGTCTGTCATCTTTGATTTATTTTATCTTCTCACTCTGGTGATTTGCCAGTTATTTCAGCTGCCCAATGCAATTATTCAAAACTTCAAATTTGTTTTTTTTGTAAACAAGCATTTCCTCGAGGTCTGTCTGCATTTGATATTAAGCTGTAATTTGATTGGTTCTCTCAGCTCCTTGTTCCTTTCCTTCTACTTTTGGCTTCCTGTAGTGACTGCTCCATGCTTTCCTTGGGTCTTAATTTTTTTTCTCTTGAACCTGCCAGAAGTCAGACTTCATCCTCTCTTTGCTGTTAGCTTCATTAAGGCTTTTTTTTTACTTTGTAAGTTTTATAAAATTCCTTGAAAATGTTTGTAATATTTCTGCAGACCCCTCACCTTCCAATGCCTGTTTAATTTTTTCTTCATTGGTTTGCTTTTATGTTTTATACTTTCTAAGTTTCCCCAAACAAGTACACTTCCTATCAGCATTTCATTTATTATTTGATTCCTTTTTTGAAGCTTCTGGTCAGAACCATTGTGTACTCTTTTCCTCAGAGAGATGTTTATTTTGTATCTTGATTTGTACCCCCACTCCCCAAAAGTTTTTGCTGCTTTAATTTTCTGTTCACATTTGACAATTTTTATTTGCTGTAAGGTATTTTTAAAGTTTTATAAATCTGTTGTGCGTTATTTGCTATCTGCATCTTTTCCTGGGAAGGAATACTCTCCTAAAGAAAATAGCCAATGAGCAATTTCTCAATAAGCACTATTAATTATTGACTGACGAGGCCCTTCATGCAAATCAGGCCTGGCCGGCAGTCTCCAGGGAACGGGTCTTGCAGCATCTCAGGATCTGTTGTTTCAGGCTGACCTTGACCTAAAGAAGCACATTCTCCACACCTGAAATATACCAGGGCTCTGCTGGATTTGCTTCTGCTTTTATCTCTTAGTTCCCATAGAATCAAACAGCCTTTTCTAACAGGTCTGAATCACCTTTCAAGTACTTAGCTTGATTTCTGCATTTTCTAGAGGCCTCTTATTTTCCTCTGCTGGGTGATTATCCTCATGCACGTCCTTCACTTCAGGCTTCCATTCCAGGAATCTCTTGAGTTCTGTTTCCTATTCTTGAATGACTGTAAAAGAATTTTCTTCTAGAGCAGGAGTCAGCAAACTGTAACCTCTGGGCCAAATCTGGCCCATCACCTATTTTTGTAAATAAAGTTTTATTGGAACACAGTGATGCCTATTTATGTCTTGTCTATGGCTGCTTTCATGCTATAAGGACAGAGTTGAATGGTTGTAACAGAGACCATATGACCTGCAAAGACAAAAGTATTTACCCTCTGGCCTCGCGCAGAAACAGTTTGCAGACTCCTGCTCCAGGGCTTTACCGATAACAAGTGTCTTTCTTTGCTCCACTGAAGAGGGTTGGTGCTGAGCATGCTAGGTTATTCTCTGATTTCCGGTTAGCCCCCTGGGGCTTGGTCTCCTGGACCTCATCTTTAGGTATTTAACAGGTTTGTTCCTTTCCTTCCTAGTTTCAACTGTGGGCTTTCTCAATAGGATGTCCATTGAGGAATGGTTTCTTTTGCCTTCCTGCTCACCTAAATCCTCTTTTTCTCCCCTAAAAGTATTAAAGCCTAATTTCCTCTACGAAAACAGACACAGTCTTTACTTGTTGACAATGCTGGCATGAAATCTCACAGTCTCTTCCTCCGTCTCTCTCGTACTTCACATTTAGTTGGATTAAATCTTTTAGAAATTATCCACCACCAAACAACCCAAAGCTCCCACCAGCTTGTAACACACATGCATTTGGTTTCTTTGTTTTTAAATCAGGGTTGGTGAAATCCTGCATTACTTGATCCTCGTATGTCAATATTCTGAATTTCTCAATGGAACAGTGTTTCAGCTCAGAAATACCCAATTTCACTCTGCTTAACTTACTAACTGCCCTGGCATTTAGAGTTGCAACACTGAGCAGCAGCTAACTTAGAGGGCCTGGAATCAAGAACAGGAGGAAGGATGGAGTTGGAGAAGACTGGGGTGAAGGGGGACCCTAGAAAAGGCTAGGTGGGCAGGGATCCATGGGCAGGAGTTGGGTCCTAGCAAAGGGATTTTTACAAAATCTCCAGGCCTGTCTAGCCTGGTCCCTTCATTTGCATGAGAATGGAAGCCACTTGCACTTCATGAAGAGCAACTTCCTTACTGAAAGGATAATAAGGTCCTAAGGGATTCCAGCCACAGGTGTCCCGCATTGAGCTTTAGCCCTATCCCACCTGCCCTCCACTCAGGCCCTGCTGTTTAGAGTCAGGGGTGACTCCCTCTTTAATACGTTGTGATAAATAAATGAAAAGCATTAGGATATATTGGAGTATATGAGGAAGCCATTTGGTTTAAAATTAATTTGGCCGACATTCCTATCCTATGTGATGTATGCTCTTTGTTCCAAGATGGTATATAACCACCCTGTACACCCCATTTCTTTAGTGCCCTTCCTTCCTTAGAGAAGGAAGGACCTGGGCTGTGGTCTTCAAACCTGCCTCATAATAAGCTCACTCCAATTTTGATTTATAGGTTGATTATGGATTATTTACATTGACATTTCTGAGATAATTAGAAAGCTAGATGAAGTTTATACCATTTTAGGTGTATAAATGGTAATAAGACTTTAAGAATTTATTCTATTGAATAAATTTTAAAGTCTTCACAGTTAGCATGTAATGATTGCTACCTATTTCAGGAAGTACCCTTTATCAGATTAAGGAAGAGTTCTCTACTTCTAGTTGACTAATAGTTGGGGGGGGGATGGGTACTATATTTTACCAAAAATTGATATCTATTGAGGAGGTGATTTATCCCCTTTAATCCAGAAATAAGATATTTACTAAGGATAGTAACGTTGAAACATCCTCGTGCTAACGGCTGCAGATTGGTGGGTAAATATATACTGACAAAAGAAAACAATAGAATTTTACTATCAGGAAAGCAGAATTCATGGTAAAAATTATAGAATGAAACAGTGTTGTTTTATCTTAAAGCCATACAGTCATGAATGATAGGTGGACTAACAGTCCTAAGGCAGATAAATAAGCAATATAACGAAAATTTCACAAGACCACACTTGTCATGAGAGATTTAACTCAATTCTCATAGTCTGGGATGCATTAAGATGCCAAAATTAAAGAATGAAATATAGCAATTAAATAATAAGTAGTATGGATTAAATTGATAAATAATTGTTTACAATGTCTATGAAAATTTGACGGAGAGGAGTATTCAACCAGAAGTGAAATTAATACACGTATGCGCACACACAATTTATATATTTCTCATGCATCTATCCATTTTACCCAGCTTTCTCAATATCTATTAGCGTTTTTAGCTGAGTTTCTTATTTGCTACAGGTGCAACATCGTATCATTTGAGAACAGGTATATGAATTTTGAATATTTCTGATTTTAAATATTTACACCTTTCACTTTGTAACTTTGCTAATGGCTTTGTATAATGCTTTGTGATCACTGTTAATTAATGGATGGTGCAAAGTCACAGAGAAGAAGCGCGTGTGCTGTTTAAAGGGAATAGTTAGATATGGGGTTCTGGGAAAGGAATCCGTCTTCTAAGGAAGGGGCAAGAGGGAGGGCGAATGATGGGACACAACAATGAAATGGGCAGTGTTTAGGAGGAGGTGATGCACAAATACTGACGTATTCCCTGCAGAGAGGGTATATTTGAAAATCTGGATGGCCAGTTTGTTTCTATTGTAAGAACTCTGAGAGCAGAAACTGCCGCTTGTGATTATCTTGTGCTTAAAATAACTGTTTGCATTAGATGAACACCGAAGAGAATGAGAATTCAACCCATGTAATTGTTAATTTTCCACATTTTGCATTTTTTGCTCTCAGGGTATATAAATAGAGATATCCTGAGAAGGCATTGATGCAAAAAGTAAAGTGCAAAAGTTCCAGGAACATCAAAATATAATATATACTAGGCTTATAATTCAGTATGTTACAAAAATGGCTCAAATTCTCTCCCCTTTCCTAAATGCACTACCTTTCCCAGGTGACTTTGCTGCTCCTCCCCCCAAGAGATTTCCCCACCCAGTGACTCTGGGTGGGAGTGGCTTTGGTCAACAGAATGAGGCAAAAGTGATATTGTGCCACTTCTGAGCATGGGCCTCAAGAGGCTTTGCTCTCTTCCTTTCTCATTCTTAGATCCTGGCCACCACCAGGAGAAGAAGGCTGAGCAAGCTGCCAACGGATGGGAAACCATGAGAAGGACAGCTGAATTTTCCAGGTGAAAGCCATCCTAGACCAGTCAGCCTCAAGCTGACCCACCAGTGCACCAGGTCTCTGAAGGAGCCCAGCCCAGATCGTCAGAACCACCTAGCCAATCTGTAGACGCATTAGAAGTAATAAAGAGTTGTTGTTTTAAGCCACTAAATTTTGGATAGTTTGTTACTCAGCCATAGTTAACTGATACAATAGTCTTTTCGAAAAATCCATGCATTGTTGAGTTGATATGCTAGGCCAGCCCATATTTGTCACAAGCCTATACTTGATGCTCACATCCCTTCTCCCTTTTGTTGACCTTTCACCTAACCAAGTGGTAATTCCTTAGTAACTCTTTAGATACCAAAGTCCCCTGTCTAATCTCCCCAATTTTTCACTTCAAATGTTTGGTCTTCGATCATGCTAAAGTGTTAATGACTAATAGAAGATTGACATATTTTTGTTCTTAAGGGACTTCTGCATTTTAACTGAGATCATAGAGATTTAATTTAATTATTTTATGTTTATTTTTTGGTGAAGAAGATTGGCCCTGAGCTAACATCTGTTGCCAATCTTCCTCTTTTTGCTTGAAGAAGATTGTCCCTGAGCTAACATCTGTGCCAATCTTCCTCTATTTTGTATGTGGGATGCTGCCACAGCATGGCTTGATGAGCGGTGTGTAGGTCCACACCCAGGATCCGAACCTGCAAGTCCTGGGCCTCCAAAGCAGAGCACATGAACTTAACCACTACACCACCAGGCCAGCCCCATAGACGTTTAATTTTTAAGTGGCTGCATTAGTTTGCTAGGACAGCCACAATAAAGTACTATAGACTAGATGGCTTAAACAACATAAATTAATTTTCTCTCAGGTCTAGAGACTAGAAATCCAAGATCAAGGTGTTGGCAGGATCCGTTTCTTCTGAGGCCTCTCTGGCTTGTAGACGGCCGTCTTTTCCTTGTGTCCTCACATGGTCGTCCCTCTGTGCATGTTTGCGTCCTGATTTCCTCTTCCTATGGCATCACTCATTTTGGATTAGTGCCCACCCTCATGACCTCATTTTAAATTAATTACCTTTTTAAAGACACTATCTCCAAACACTGTCACATTTTGAGATAATGAAGGGTAGGACTTCAATGTATGAATTGGGGGGGGCGGGCACAATTCAGCCCATAACAGTGGCTTCAGTGAACGTCATACAGCAAAGGGTGGGGACAGAAGAAAGCTTCCAGAGTGGAGGAACTCTCCAAGGCTGGAGGCCAATAACCCTGGAGAAAGGAGATCGGACTAGAAACCAGAGAAGAGATGCCACTCGTTTGAATCGAACGCTGACTGTGCTCAGCACTGTGCTGAGCTTATCACTATGCTGTTGCATCTGTTCCGCACAGCAACCTCTTTAGGTAGTTCCTACTCTTTTTACCAGAATGGCTTTTTCCAGGTTATACAGTGATCGAAGTGGCAGAGCTGGGATCTTAATCCACTCTATCTGACTCTAAAATCCATATTCTTTCCTCTGGCAAATAAAACAGGAATTGGGTTTCCAACAGATCTGAGTCATTAGAGGGTGCATCCAGATCATACCCGGGAGGAGAGTCTGAGGACTCGATGAACTCAGTAAACGGTAAACGAAGTCAGATGGGAAACATCAGAGTATAATTTTTAAAAACTTCAAAAGCAACACTTTTTCACTAATACATAGGGAACATGTGTCAATTAATAGCAGAAACTCATTAATGGCAGAAATAACAGGATGGTAAAGCTGGTTCAAAGGAGAGTTCAAAAGACTGAACTACATATTGTCAACGGAGGAAAAAATGCTGAAATAAGATTGTTAATTAAATAGAAAACTGGTTAATGTACTACCAGGCAATAACACTGTTTTATTGCCCTGTAGTAGGGGACTGAAATCAAATTTGCAACTTATCAGTCTTCTGGAAGTTAACATTTAACTTTGGAGAGTCTGGACCCTAATCAATAGTTAATAGTAAATCAAACACAGGTACATACATTAGGCTGGAGCTGTTCTGTCCAATGTGGTGGCCAGACTGCATGTGGCTATGTAAATTTTAAATTGAACTGCTATAAAGTCAAAAATTATCTTCCTTATTGCATTCGCCATATTTCAAATGCTCAATAGACACATGTGGCTAGTGGTCACCATGTGAAACAGCTCAGATATAGAACACTTTCATCCGCGCGTAAAGCTCCATTGGACCGCACTTCCCTAACCCATCAGGTGACCCTCAGGCAGGCTTGTTAAAGAATACTCCAGCGTGACACAAAAACACAAAGTTTTGTATGATTTTCCTTAATATCAAGAGCCATGAATTGCAGGAACTTGGAATTTCATTGGAAGAGCCATGAAAATTGAGATGAGAGGTTGGCTGTGCCAGCAGCTAGTAGGAAAAAGGATCTTTTCTGAGATACCTGCCTAGACTTCTGCCATGGCCCATCCCAGGTCCAAAGCATCCTTACAGTGTGGCTGGGAAGCTGTGTGGCCCTGATGCTGCCCACACACGAGCCTGTTTCTCTAGAAGTGGTGTCTCAAGTCGATGGGCTTGAAATCATCGCTGCCATATCCCACAACTAATGTTGAGAAACTATAGATCCCCTCGCAAATTTCAAGCTGAATCCAATGATGTAATAACACTGTTACATTACATTTGAAGTGTATCCAAAGGAATCTAAATAGGAATGGCATTTTGAAATTTAGCATCATGCATTAAAAAGAAGAAAGTCTCCAAGGATAGAAAGTTTACGTCATTTCTTTCACTGCTTGAAATCCAATTTGTATTATGGTCCCCCTACAGAATTTTATCCTAAAGTAATTTGTTTTATATTTGAAAGTTTTTATTGATCATTCTGCATTCTTCTAAGCACCAAAAATATGTATAATAAATTGAAAAATTTTTCTATTGCTTATGACCACAAAGGTTGATATGTTTAAAATGTATTGTAATAACATTGCAATTATTGGTATCTGACAATTGATAAAACCATGATAAATCTACTATAAATTTTTGATAAGTAAGTATTAACATAAAAGCAAAAATCTTTTGCAGGGCCAGCCCTGTGGTGCAGCAGTTAAATGCACACGTTCTGCTTCTCAGTGGCTCGGAGTTCGCCGGTTCAGATCCTAGGTGCGGACATGGCACTGCTTGGCACATCATGCTGTGGTAGGCATCCCACATATAAAGTAGAGGAAGATGGGCATGGATGTTAGCTCAGGGCCATGCTTCCTCAGCAAAAAGAGGAGGACTGGCAGTAGTTAGCTCAGGGCTAATCTTCCTCAAAAATCTCTTATTGAGATAAATGAGACTTTTTCCCAATTCATCTATTTATGGATATATATGAAGAACATAAATATTTCTTTATTGCTAGAAGGGTCTGAGTCTGATCATGGATTCTATGTTTTGTTTTTTCTTTTCCTTTTTTTTTTTTTGCTGAGGGAGATTGGCCCTAAGCTAACATCTGTTGCTAATCTTCCTCTTTTTGCTTTGAGGAAGATTGTTGCTCAGCTAGCCTCTATGCCAATCTTCCTGTACGTTTTGTATGTGGGATGCTGCCACAGCATGACTTGGAGAGCAGTGTATAGGCCCGTGCCCGGGATCCAAACCTGGAAACCCTGGGCCTCTGAAGCAAAGCACGTGAACTTAACCACTATGCCACCAGGCTAGCCCCATGGATTCTATTTCTATTCTTCTTTTTTTATGTATATAATCAGTGTGAAAGCTTGTTCTTATAAACAAGAACATAAGATTGGAAGCACTTTTGTTATAGCAATGACATTCAACTGTTTGAACTTTCCATATATACACTGAAATCACATTGTGATCTCTCTTCAAAATCTTTTAATGATTCTGTCAGCTATGAACTTTACAAACCCCTCCTTCAATTTTGCTGAAAGCACATGATTGAACCCCCCCCAAACTTGCAAATGGATTTCTACCCCAATCACTAGAGTTGTTCAATATCTCAATTTCTGGGAGGAATAGCAAAAAGGCTTTATCAAGAACAATCAAATACTATTAACTAGGTTTGTTACTCTTTCAACTAGAGATATATTCTGAAAAGTTTTGAAAAACCAAAATATTGCTATTTTTTATACAACTTTGCAAATAAAATATTTTAATAAAATGCCTTAAGGTATTACATGCCTTAAATACATTTTTCTTTTTTATCAAAATCTCAGAGCTACAGATAAGTTTGTGGAAAAGTCCCTGGAATGACCTAATTGGCAAAGCCAGGCCTCATTTTTAAAAAACAACCAAACTCATATGATCTTTCAGAAAAAAGTGGGACATCATTGTTCTGTACAAATAGATATGTTATAATGCATATGGAAATATTAACCTTACAGAATGCACCTTGCAGGGCATATTACCAAAAATGTGATAAAAATTTATCAATTTGAAGTAAGTTATAAAAAAGATAAGCCAATATTCTGCTTCTTATTACTTAATTTGTAAATTATTCAACATATCTAAAATATATAAACTATTTGTGAAGCAAGGAGTATGACAAAGCATAGTATTTCTTTGAAATATACGTTTGTATGCGAGTACATGGGTGTGTGTGTGTGTTATATTCTGGTGTTCTGTTTTTGAGAATAATGAAATAAGATTCACGTATTAAAAATTAGAAAGAATTTCTTAAATTTCATTAGCTATCATGATCAAATTATCTCTATGTATTTAAAAGAATAGCATAAACTGCTAAAAACAAATTGGTCTGACAACCAGTACATAATTTTATTTAATTTTTTAACTGCAATGAAAACAATGTGACATTTATAAGATGAAACCAGATAAGGTTGCTGTAATCAGGATAAACAGCTAATGATATTATTTGATAAAACAGGTTTTAATTCTCTTATTTAATAACAACAAACGTGAAGGAAGTCTCATAAAATTTTCTCTGATTGGCATCCAGGACAAGGTGATGCTGCTTCTGGAAAACAGTCTAAATTAATTACAGTCATTAATGTGCCATCTTTCATTCCTTCAAAGGTTCTTTTCTTCCCTCTCCCAGGGCTTGATTTTCCAGAGAGGACTGATAAGAGACATCACTTACATTCAAACACATGAAAGAAATTGGTATTTTCACTTTCAATATTTCTTGTGATCTCTTTGCTTTGTTCTCACGGAATCTACTTCAAGAGGGATTCCTTCTTCGACAGTATTCAGAGATTTAAGAGGTTAAGTCATGCACTCCCACCTTCCTACTCTATAATACATCTGAATTAGGAAACATTTAGAAAAGAATGGTAATGAAACACCTGTGACATAATAAGAACTATATATTTGGTCTCTGACCCCATTTCCTGGCACACAGCTCCTAAAGCACTGAATCTCTGAAATGACGTGTATTTTTGTCTGCTAATGGACGGCTGGGGGCTGGGGGCTCCTAGGTAGCCTCAGAATGGGGTTTGGTTGCCAAGGAAATCAAGCATGTGATTAGAGGGTTGGGACTTTCAGCCTCACTTGGGATTGGAGGTTGGCTTAATTACCAATGGCCAATAATTTAATCAATTGTACCCATGTAATGTAACCTCCAAAAAAATCCTAAGTGAAGGAGTTTGGAGAGCTTCTGGGTTGGCAATCACATGAAGGTACTGGGAGAGTGGCGTGCCCAGAGAGGGCACGGGAGCTCTGCATCCCTTCCCACATACCTTACCCTACGCATCTCTTCCATCTGGCTCTTCCTGAGTTATACCCTTTTATATTGCATGTAATAGTAAGTAAAGTGCTTTCCTGTGTTTTGTGAGCCATTCAAACAAAGTTATCAAACATGAGAACGGGGTTGTGGGAACCCCAGATTTATAGCCAGTTGGTTAGAAGTCTGGGAGGTGTGGACTTGTTATTGGCATCTGAAGCAGGGGCAGTCTGGTGGGGACCGAGTCCTTAACTTGTGGGATCTGAGGCTAACTCCAGGTAGATAGTGTCAGGATTGATCTGGATGGTAGAATACCCAGCTGGTGTTGAGGAATTGGTTAGTTTTGGAAAAAACCCCCACATTCAGTGTCAGAAGTGTATGTAGTAGAGGGAGAAATGAAGTTTTCTCTTTTACACCGCATGTCAAATTCTGAGAAACATAAAAGCACTACCTAGAAGAAAATACATAGCTGTATACGTACATCAAGAAACCAAAAAGGGTTAAAAAAACAAGTGGGCTAAGCATGCAAATAAAGAATATGAAAAATAGCAGGAGAGCAAATCTAATAAACCAAAGGCAAAGGAAACATTAAAATAATGGCTGATGTCTATGAAACTGTGAGCAATAGAAATAATAGCAAATAGCAATAATTCAGCCAAACCAAAAGCTAATTCTTTGAAAAGCTTAATAAGAAACATTCCTGGCAAGACTGAATGGAGGGAGTGGAATTTGCAAATATATAAATGCATAAAGTAAAGGAGAAAGACTATACATGCAACAGAAGTTTAAAGAAGAATATTATGAACTACTCTGTCTATTGCTTTGAATACCTAGATGGAATGAAAAAATTCTTAGAAAAGTACTGAAACACAATCAAAGTAGAGCGAAGCTAAATGAACCAGTAAGAATTAAAGAACATAAATTGATCGTCAAAGACCTCTTTTTCCAAAACACTCCATGTCTAACCGGTTTTATCACAGTATTATGTTCCAAATATTTAAGGAATGGTTAATTCCTATTGTTTACCACTTTCTCCAAAAACCTGCAAACAAGAAAATTCTGCCTGTCTGTAACTGACAAAATAAAAATGAGTTTTAAAGCGACTGCGACAATCAAGCATCGTTAAAAGAATTTAAGCAGAGGAGTGATGTGACCAGATTTACAACTGAAGATTACTCCTGCTGCATAAGGCATGGACTGGATGAAGTTTAAATTGAGGGATGAGGTCAAGTTAGGAGCATATTGAAGGTGAGCGATGATAAGAACCTGAACTGAGAAAGTAACAGTGATGGTGGAAGAGATAGATTAGAGAGCTTCTAAGGAATTAGAATTGACAGGTCTTAATAACTGATCAGCCATGAGAAGTAATGGTGAGGGAGGAATCTAAGGTGACCGCCAGATTTCTGGCCCAGGAGACCCAGGGGGTCACAGTTCCATTAACCACAGTAGGGGGGGGAAGCGGTAACCAGAGGGAGAGAGCACCCAGCCACAATTAGGACTAGAGGAGGAGGAAGAGATTTGGTGATGTTTTTTAGATGCATAAGCAATCCTAGAAGTTGGTGTCCAGTAAGCAGATGAATATATAAGGATCCAGATCACATCAGGAAAATATGGACTAAAGAACTGGAAGTTTTCAGCATATAGAAGGTAATGGAAGGCTTGAGCATTGCTGAGATACATCAGCCGAGACCATGTGTAGAATGAGAAGGGCAAGGAAGAAAAGAAGACGCTAGCAGGTGTTTTCGGCGTCTCTCATATCTCCTCTGTGAGCACTTTCACCCTCTACTTGAGGCCGCTCTGTTCATGGAACATGGTTGTCCATGCAGTGAGTGGCCTGGAAACGCATGGAGTTAAAGCTCCTAGGAAGAGCCCCCAGCCAGAGAGGACTGGGAGTTGTTGGCAGATAGATACCCAGGCCTCCTCCCATTTAGTGGGCTCAGATCTGAGCTGTGTCCCACACTGTCCCTCAGAGCTCCCAGTTGGATTGAGCTCCATTTGCCCATAATGGCAGTGGGTGTTTATCGATAATGCATCTTTTATCAGTTTTTCTCTTTCCTGTCTCACTTCCTCACTCCCATACCACTGTTTCCTAGGATCACCTCTGGAATAAGCTACCTGCACACAAATTCCTGTTTAAGGTTCTGGTGGTGAGGAAACCCAAACTGTCACAGGAAGAGAAGTGCCAGGACGGGAAGGGGAACTTTGGAGAGGGGGTGTAGAGGAAACTGAGAGAGACCAGCTGGATATCATGGAAGGCAAAGGGGAAAATAATTTCAAAAAGGAGAGAATACAAATACTATATGATTCCACTTATATGATGTATCCAGAGTAGTCAAATTCATAGAGACAGAAAGTGGAATGGTACTTGCCACAGGCTGGGGGGAGAGGAAATGGGGAGTTGTTGTTTAATGAACATAGAGTTTCAGTTTTGCAAGATGAAAAAGTTCTGGAGATTGATGTCACAACAATGTGAATATACTTAACACCGCTGAACAGTACACTTAAAAATGAGTAAGATGGTAAATTTTGTTACATGCATTTTGCCACAATCACAGTTTTTTTTAAGAAAGTGGAAAAAAGGGGAGAAGATAAATGGTGTCAAAAGCTGCAAGAGGTTGTAAAAGACAAGAAATGACAAAGATGTATGAACTTGGCAAAATTAGGGTGCTGAAGAACTCGGAGGAGAGATTTTATTGTATCCAGGGTGGTTTAAGCTAGAAAGGAGTAGACTGAGCTGTGACCGGGTGAGATTAGCATGTACCGAATATTTATTTTAAAGGCAAGAAACCAGTGGAGCAGGAGAAAATCAGAGAACTCTGCTTCTTGAATAGTCTCGTAGTCCCATGAGAAAATATAAAATGGAATATTTCTCCACTTATGGAGCACTTATAATTGAAGACCCATTTATATTGATCTCTGTGGCATTCTGTCATTTGTTCATCCATTCTGTAACGTAGTTAGAGAGAGAACAAGAGAGAGAGATAATGGTGAGCAAAACCAGGCATGGTTCCTGCACTTCCTTACAGTGCAGTGGCCCAGTGAGGGGAATGGAGAGTAATCAAATACTCGTGCAAACTGATAATACAAATACTCATACAAACAGTACCTATCGTTAATGCTTTAGAAACAGATATTATATGGTATTATGAGAACACAGAATTGCAATTGGACACAACCAGTAAGGCAAAGTCAATCATGATGATGCAAGATGAGTAGTAGGAGTTATCTGAAGGATGGGGGAAGTAGAGGAAGAGGATTAGAGCCAGAGACAATAGGATGTGCAAAGGGCCTGTGAGGGGAGGGAGAATGGCAAGATACGAGCCTGAAAGAAGGCTCCAGAGACTGGAACAAAAAGCCTAGTCCAAGAGCTAGAGAGATAGGTTGGGGTCAAAGGATGCAGGCCTTGCTGACAAACTTAGAAAGAGCTGACTTCATCCTAAGAGCAAGAGGAAGTCTGAGAAACCTTTAAGTGGTGTGGGAGTGAGTGGCAGTTGAGGGAGTAGTCAGGATTGTGACATGATCACTGTGGCTCCAAAGTAGTGAACGGATGGAAGGGGCAATAGTGGGTGAGGTGAGATCAGTTAGGAAGGTACTGCAGCAGTCCTGGCCAGAGATAACAGTGGCCAAGACTGGGGTAGTGGCACTGGGGATTGAAAGCATGGAAGAATTCAAGACATATTTAGGAATAAGAGATCATCAGGTCTTGAGTCTCCTGTGGAATTGTGAACTTAGAGTCCCAAAGGAATAAGAAGGAAATTAGGCAGAATCCAGAAGTTACCCAGGCTAGAGGGGCAGGGTGAGCAGAACCTACATCATCACATATCATGGTATTAGGTTGGGGTGGGAGGGTAGTTGCAGGTAGTTGAGTCAGTACAAGTTATATTAGCCAGGTCTATAAGGTCAAGTTCTGGACAAAAGGAAGTTATCATATAGACATGGAGGGCTCCACTGGGGCAAGTCAATCCCCACTTTAGTGTCAGGTAGGTGAAGACTCTCAATGTTACAGGATTTTCAGAGCCCTCAGGGCATCAGGAATCAGAAAGCTGTCATCTAGACCCATTTTCTACCAATTGGCCATGTGACATTCATTCACTCACTTACTTGTTCATTAATGTAACAATTCATTCTCTTATTCAACAAATATTTATTGAGTGCTAATGTGCAAAGGCTGTGTGCTACATGCTGAGGAAATGAGGAAAAAGACAGACAAGCTACTGCTTTCCTGGAAAGCATGACCAGTGTGTACTAGTATGTGTTTAACGTCTCCTTCTTGCGTGTCTCTCCCCAAATCAAAGACCTGCTTTGTAGTTTATGCCACTTTCTATGGAGTAAATATTCCTGCTGCGGTTGATTTCAGGTCACCAACATGATGTCACCAGGTTCATAGAATTCCTAAAAATGCAACAGTTGGTCTTTAAGCGCTGGTACAAGCAAGCCCAGCATCACTGGAATGGGCAGTCTAGTGAGGGAGACAGGAGAAGTCAATAGTCAAGTAGGAAAATACATAATATCACTATACATTATTATTTCATTGTCGGTAGCTTGTAATAAATGTGAAGGGGTGCTATGATAGAAAATCATAAGGGGCGGAGTGTCTTTAGAGTGTTGAGGCAAGGCCTCTTCAAGGAAGAATATTTAAATTGAGACTGAATGAATGAGGAACCAAACAAGAGCAGTCTAGGCCAAGGGAAGAGCCAGGCAAAACTCCTAGAGTTTGGGGTATTTGTTCTCTATCTTGCTCTCTATAGGAATTCTTTCAGGCTGGCTGAGTTCCTCCACTGAAGTTCACAGGTCCCTTTCTCACTTTCGTCTGTACCCACCCGCTTTGGTAATGCCTTCCTGCGCTGACTTCAGGCTTGGTCATGTGACTTGCTTTGGGACGTTAGCAAACATGTGGGAAGAAGAGGCTTGAAAAAGCATTTGTGCATTTCCACTTTCATCCATGCTTCTTTGCCTTCACTGTGAGAACGTGCGCGTGCCAGCATGCTGGAGGCTGAGAGAGATGTGGAGCAGAGCTGAGCTGGCTCAGTACAGCCAAGGTCCAGGTATGTGAGAATGTCCAGCCAAGATCATCAAAACCACCTAGATAACCTGCACCAGACCACAGACACGCGAGTGAGCCCTCCTGAGCCTGGGTCTTCTCAGCAGAACCACCCAGACCACTTATAGTCTCCTGACAAATAAGTGATTGCTATTCCAAGTCATTAGGTTCTGAAATGGTTAGGTTGCAGTAGCTAACTAACACAAATGGCTTCTGATAGCTAGCTAGATAATTAAACAATATAGAGATTAAGAATTTGTTTGTGGGAAGGAGAGTTTTTTTCTGCTAAGATGTCAATTATATAAAAGCCCTCAAATGTTTAGAAATCTAGTGAAATAGTCCCTTTTTAATTTACAATTAAGAATTCAATGAATTAAATATATGTTCTCAGGACAAGACAAAAATGGGAATTGGATTATGCAGAGTCTTTCAGCCCCAGTTAGCTTTAGAAAATGTACTTGGTCTTATTTTCCGGGTACTGAAATTAGACATATTTGCCGTTACTGGTTTCTCTCTTTTGTAAGAGGGAGCGAGCTCTTACTTGGTAAGAGGGAAAGCAAAATTTAGAAAATAATTTATTCTAATTTCATCCAACTTGCAAAATCTGTGCTGTCTCTAGCAATATTTGATTTTCCCATCTTCTTCTCCAGGAATCTCTCTTCATGCTCCGTTCTGCTCAGAGAAAGACTGTGTGCTTCCTTCGTATACACACACACACCGTGTTTGTTAACTTACGCAGATTCCTTGGAAAACCAAGCAAGCACAGATTATAAAAGAAAGGTGGCATATACTAAATTTCTCTTGGACCTCTGGTTTCTATTTAGTTTAATTGCTCCAATAAGGTCTCAGTAGTTGGGCAGAGGAAAAAAAGTGAATTAAAAAAATAACGTAATAAATTTATAGACATATGTCATGAACCGTGACTCATTGATCTTTATTGATTTGTAGTGGGCTTTCCACCTGGAACGTAGCAGGTAACCAAGAATGTGTATTGAGCAACTGACTTAAAATGAACACACCTGGAGACTGATTTACATAGATGGGCGTTGCCAACATTAATGTTTGGATTAAGTACTTATCCCCCAAGTACCGTTTAAAATGTTCCTACAGGCCTATAGGGTTTCATCACGTTTTATCACTAAGAAATTTATAGCAGTCGCAAGTGACAGATCAAAGTAATTTTCTCCCCCAAAGTTCAAGGAGGTAGAATTTTTCTCATTAGGTCCATCATTCTTGTCATGCAAAAGGGAAATGCTTTTGAAGACCAACTGCTGTGAATTTAGCTCTTTGCTTTTGTGTTGATTATTTTTACACAAACTAATTGCCTTGAAAGCTGATGAGCATGTTAGAAGGGCTGTAGTAAATTGCTAAAATGTTTACCACTGAGGCACAAGCACAGGTTTTGCGTCTGTATTTTTTGCATGATTTCGAAATGCTTTTGGAAAACAAAAGCGAATGGAAAAGCAAAGACCCCCTCTCAGGGCTAGATTAACTTCAAATTGGTGTCTATCATATGAAAACTATATCTGACTGAAAATTGCTCAAAAACCCCACTTTAGTAGAGATTTTGCATTCTAAAATGTGTCCTGGATACATACAAATCAGTGTATGAAGAGAATCTTTTAAGGATGCGTGGAGCCTTTCAATACTACCTACTAATCAAAAGGAAGCAATTACTGATACAAGAAACAACACAAATGAATTTTACAAACATTGTAACAAGCGGAAAAAATGGACCTGAAAGAATGTATACTGTATGATTCTACTTCTCTGAAGTCTAGAGCAATCAAAACTAATCTGTGGTATTGAACCTAGAAAGTGGCTGCTTCTGGGAAAGAATTTGACTAGAAAAGGGCACAAGAGAACTTTCTGGGGTGATGACATTGTTCCATATCTTGTTTTGGGTGGTGGTTACCCAGGCCTATTCAATTGTCAAAAAACATCAAACTGAACACTTAAGAACGATGTTTCATTTTATGTAAATTATACCTCAATAAAAATAAATCAGACATTCAAGAAAAATTTTAGCTTTGCTACTTTGATTATAAAGAACAAAGGTTGATTTTGTAACCAGAAAGAATATTGCCAACTGGGCATCAGATGTTATCCAAATACATGTAGCACTAAATAACGTTGGTTGACTAATTATGTATGCTCCTCTAGGAATATTGCTCAATTTTATGATGTGTAATGAAATAGGAAAACTCATAAAAAAAGTAATTGCAAAACTTTGTAGAAAATCAAATAAGCATATAGAGAGTGTGGGTGTGCAACTGTAGCAGAGTTGACTGGCCCATTCCATAAGTAAATCTTTATAGTGATTATAGCTGTCCTATGGATGTGTAAATGTCTGTATAGATCGTCATGGCTGTATTTCTGCGGAGACAGTCTTTCTAACATCGTGCATGGCTGAGCCTCTGGGCCCATAACTTTCTGCTTCACTCTGTAAAACTTCTCTTTTATCTGTTTTATATATTAAGATTTTATATAAAATTTCATTTGGAAAAGAGGTTTTGTGGCTAAAATAAGACTGAATTTCACTGTAGAAACTAGCATTTTAATTCTTCTGAGTCATGCAAGAGAATGTTTTAAGTTCTTTCCCAGTAACGCCTAGTAGGTAGCAGTTGTAGTGGGTTCTGCCAGCCCTCCATGCCCTCTTGATCAGCCTATTTTGTGACCAGAGGCATCCCTTTTCAGAATGGGAATCATGACTCAAATTCTTAAGAGGTTGCTATATTTCTTCCTAGATGCTGACTATAAATGATGCCTCTACCAAAAACTTGAGTTATGACTGTATGGGCCAAAAGTTTTCTCAAAAGGTAGATAACCGACAGCTTTAGAATGTAACAGGCTTTTGCATGCTTTTTAGATACTCCTTTTAGAAAAGGGTTTTTAGTTACCAATATTTGAATCTTTGCACTAATGTTGTTCCAGATTTAAAGGAATTTTTTAAAAAACTTTGGATTTAGCATCAATTTATTTTCTGACAAATTTTACAATAAAATCTGACTTACTAAACAAACAAAACTAGACCTTCTCTAGTTGAAGTAGGGTTGGGGAACCCAGAGTCTCACTTATTTGGTGTCCCCGTCACTTTCTGCAGCAGCCCCCAAGGAACCATAACATCATTCAAGAGACCTCATAACGATACTGAGTTGGAGCAGTGATTCTGAACTGGGGACACTTTTGTGTCTCAGGTGACATTGGACTATGTCTGGAGAAGTTTCTGGTTGTCACAACTGTGCAGAGGGGCTTCTGGCATCTAGAGCATAGAGGCCAGGGATGCTGCTAAACATCCTACAATGCACAAGATAGCCTCCACAACAAAGAATTACTTGGCCCAAAAGGTCAATAGCGCCAAGATTGAGAAACCGTGATATGGAGCAAGATTGAAAGGGATGCAAACACTTAGGTATAACTTGTTCCATCTTTGAGGCTGAGTTAATCAAAATCCACTTAAATATTTTGTTATATTATGAGGTGAAAATGTAGAGCTTGTCTCTGATGCTTAGATTTCTGAGCACCTGCTTATAGCATTGCTCTTCTGCCTTAGCTACTTACCTAGAACTAATTAGAAAGTAAAGTGCCTCCTTAGTGCCCTCAATTGGGTCTTGACACACTTAGTGTTCATTTTTCTTCATTAGCCAGGGGTCAGATGCACTAACCTCATCGTGTAGTTCTAAAGCAAAAGGAAAACTTTCAACCTTTTTCTGAAAATACTGAAGCAATTATGATCCAAATTCCTAATTATGCCACCATTAGACCTGTGTTACAGCTAATAAAACTGAGAAGTCATAATTCTTCATATGAGTGTTTTTCCTGGAGATGGAGAATAATACCTCTCTGCCTATAAAACAAGTAACATATGTCCATTGTTTTGGATGACAGATCTAAGTAAACATTTCCATCAGGCTTTATTGTTATAAAAAACAATCCATCCCACTGCACAGGAAATTAAGCTATAATTAATGAAAAACAAGCGAGCAGATTATTAACACTTTTTCAGTACAAAAAGCAAGCAAGGCTGCTTGCCAGGATCATATATTACTTTTAAAAGAAAGAATTTTTAAAAACTCATTGTATTGGAACTTGACTAATTAGAAAGCCAATTTGCAACAGTACCTTTCAGTCTAAAGAGACAATGTCACAGGCAAGTTTGCATGCTTAGAGTGCCTTGAATCTTTAAAAATACGGACCTTTTCAAGTTTTGATTCTATAAGTGTGATCCACTCACTCATTGCAAGCTCATTCCATCAGTTATTGCTGCATAAAATACTTATTTATTGCTGCATCTACCCAAAAGCTTAGCAGTTTAAAACAAGTTATGTATTTAGCTCTTGATTCAATGGGTCAGCAATTTGGGCTAGGCTCCGTTGAGTGGTTATTCTAGTCTTGGCTGAGCACCCTTATGCATATGCAGTCAGCAGTGGATCAGCTAGGTGGCTCTGCTGCCTGCATTTGGCTAGCTGTTGACAGGTACAAAATGGGGATGACTGGGTCATTGGCCACCAGGCTAGTCCTGGTTTGTTCACATAGAGAGGCAAGGGTCTGAAGAGAGAGAGCAAAAGTATGCAAGGACTCTTGCAGTCCAAGCTTGGAACTGGCACAAAATTGCTTGTTTCACATGCTATGGGCTAAAGGAAGTGGAAAATCCAGCCCAGATTCAAGGCATGGAGAAATAGGTTCTATTACTGGAAGGAACTGCAAAGTCACATTGCAATGTGGATGGATATAAGGCCAAGTGGAGAAGTGAGGCCATTTTTGTAAACAATATACCATGTTCACCCAGCATGCTGCTGTCATCTTTACTTTCATGAGCTCGAGCTTCCCTGGGGTGACTACCAGAAGGACAGTGTAACACAATCCAGAAATGCATGAGTAATAATGCCCAGTGGAGCAAACTTGGATCAATGAAAGACAGGAGCTGAAAGCAGCTGGCAGATAAATTCTTTTCTCTTCCTTCCCTTTGACAGCCTGTTCTAAGATGTGTCTCCATAAGGTCCTTCCAGAAGACATCTGCCATGGCCAAGTTATCACACTTTTTTGTGAAACTGGCTAGCTCTGAAATACACCTCTTTGCGTTTTTTTTATCACCTTCCTTGCCTCTCTTCTCTTTTCTTCCTTCATTCTCATTGCGTTTGCACTCCCAATAAATCATGGAAGGGTTGGCTTTGGGGGTATAACAAAATACCCCAAAATTTAGTGGCTTAAAACAACATGCATTTATGTAGGTCACAGTTGTGTAGGTTGGCTATTTGGGCTGGGCCCAGCTGGGCAATTCTTCTGGTCTCAGCTTTAGTCAACTGCTAGGTTGGCTAAGAGTTGGGTCGTCTAGGATAGCTCATTACTGCTCCACATGTACCTCATCCTCTAGCAAACCAGCCCTGCTTTGTCTCTCATTGCAGCTGAGCAGGGTCCCAAGAAAGCAAGCAGAAGCATGCACGATCTCTTAAAGCCTAAGCTTAGAACTGCCACATCACCACATTCGATTGGGCAAAACCCATCACAAAGCTAATCCAGATTTGAGGGGTAGGGGGATATATTCCACCCCTTGATGAGGGGAGTTATGGAGACACATTGCAAATGCATGAATAGAGAGAGGAACAGAGAACAGGGGACATTTTTGCAATCCACCCAATGCATTAGCACATAAGTTTTGCCTTGGGTTTATTTTCTACAGGACTCAGGCTATGACATTGTCCATTACACCAAATCTTTTTTGAGCAATGTCCTTAAATAGGCTTAAACTTTTTTTGTATAAGCATTATTAAGCTATTAATTAAAATGAAAATGAAACAAAATATTATGCATTGTTCTGTCACCTCCACAATATGAACAGTCCATTATTTACCAATTTTCTTTTTTAGTGCTCTTCTGTATGCATATAGAATTTTGCAGTGATGTCTCCTTAGACTGGTTTTCAAACAAGGCTGGATATAGGAAAAAAATATTACTTATAGCATATTCTGGTTTTTTTTTTACCTAACCCAATATCATAGTCATTTCTACTACTAAGTTGTCTTCAAAATTTTTGCTAACAATGCAATACTCCAAATTTTGAGAGATCTAGCAGTTTATTCGTTTTCATTTCCATTGACAGATGCTTAGTCTCTTTTGTTCTGTTTATTGTTGATATTTTAATATTAAAGATACTCCTGAAAATTTATACACTAAGCTTTTCTCACCTCTGCTTTCCTTTTCTAACTTCTACTTTTTAACACACGGGGTGGTTGAATCAAAGATCACGTGAACTTGACATGATCTGAACAATCACTTGGTATAAAACATGCCGCAAAAAATCATCAATAACAATAACCAGACTGTTAGTTTTATAATTTTTGTGCAATTTGTGTAAAAGAGGTGAATTGTTGGATTTGTTCACTCAAAAAGTGCTTGTTATACGCCAGGTATCATTGCAGTCTTCATGAGCGCAAATATGAAAAAATGTGGAATTGACCTCAAGGAGCTTTCAGACACTGAACTTCTGCTTCTTGCAAGTCTAGTTACTTGACTAGTCACTTAAACTTATGGTTATTATTATTTTTATAATTAAATTAAGAAATGAAAATTTTAGTTTAAAGTTATAATAAATGGTGTGGTATTTGAACAGGAATAGAAAAAAAAAAGACTAATGGAACAGAATTCAGAAACAGATTCACCATAGATGAGAAATTATTCTTTGTTAGAAGTGACATTTCAGTTTAATGGGGGAAAGTTAGACTATTGAATAAATTACTGATTGCAACTGATCATTCATCCATTTTGGATATTCTTTGACCCAGCAGTATTTCATCTAGTAATCTATCCTTCAGAAATGTCTAAACTCGCACAAAGTGATATATACAAAAGTTTATTGTATCATGATTTAATATCATTTAATATCAAATAATTAGAAATAATCTAAATGTTCATCAGAAGGGCAATATTTACATTGTGCAACCAAGTTATGGAATTTTATAGAGATTTTCAAGAACTATGTAAGGACTGACACAGAAAAGGCCCATGATAATAGTAAATGTAAAAGCGATTTGCTGAACTATAGAGAGAGAGATCCCCATTTTTGAAAAATAAAAAATATATATGCAGTTTATCCATCCCCATTTCTCTACGGAAAATCTCAGTAATATCTACATTGCTGATTTGGGGTATGTATGTATGTGTGATGTGTGTGCATGCGTGTGTGTGCTTGTGTGTGCGCATGTGTATGTGTGTGAAAGATTCTGGCAGAATATACACTACATCGTTGATGATTACTTCAGGATAATGAGGTTGGGGAGAGGAAGACTAATTTTCACCCTGCATATTTTTACATTGTTTGAATATTTTACAAGTTTAAATGCTCTTGTAACTTCTAAAATGCATGATGTACCAAGGAGAATGCTGTCAACAGTTATTCAAACTGTTACACTGTTCCCTAAAACCCTCATTCCAAATGCTGTCAACAACAATTTCCCAGATAGCATCAAAGAATATCCTTGAGGTCTAAAAACTTGCCTACGAAATCTTCTGAGATTTGTCTGTCTGAAAATCTTCAAAACTTCCAAGTTAAATTAATTAACCTTGATACTATTCCTGGGGGCTGCCCACACCACACACCATCGTTGCCCATTATAGCGCTGTTTCCAGTCGGCAATAAATGCTACGTGCTAATGAATGCTGTTGCTGTACCAATCTAACCAAATTTTGCTCAGAACCTCACCAAAAAGAGCTAAATACAAATCCCAGTGAAATGCAGAATTATGGCTACTCCTTGACCTAAGAAAGTAAACATGAGCTAAAACCATGCTAGACACTTAAAATTAATAATAAAAATAGCTAATGAGGCTGTACTTATTTTTGCTCTATATAAACTGCCTGATTTCCCTGCATTTCACCCTGGTTTACTTTTGGCCCTGAGTAATTAATGTGAAAAAAATCTTATAATATATCTTTGGGGTGTTTGCTCTCTTAAGTTACCAAACTTGGACATCACTGGAAATGACATTGCCCGTTATCGTCACAGGCAAATGTCCTGCTCTCATCACAGCTCATAGGTGCAAACCAAAACTGAGAATATGTTTTCAAAGAGTAATGTCCAGTTTGGTTTTGCACAAATCTTTACTCTGAAGCTGATTAGAAGAGCTGTCCAAACCATTTAGAGTTTAAGATATACTGGATAATTCCCAGCCCAAATATATAGGCCTAGGGCAAGAACCCTCTTAACAAGTTAATCTCTAAACAAGGTGGAAATACAAAAACATGCCAATTAGACACAGATAATTATCACAACAAATGAAGGAGAGTTTCAGATTAAAACATCATATTCTTTCCAAATAGGATTTTATCCTATCCCCTGGAATTCTTCAATATAAACAAACATATTCTCTAGAAATAAATGTTAACCGAAATACATATTTTTTTCTTCTTTGCAACTGATCCTCATCTCAGGCAAAGAAAAGTTGATCCATCTTGATTTCATGATTGTTATTTCATTTCTTAATTCCCTCCCCCCTCATTTTTATCTTTTTATTATTTTGAAGGAACTATCAATGTAAAAACCAGTGTTAATTCCCACAGTCTCAAGTTTTGCCTCTTTGAATCCTGATTTTGAAGGAAGTTTCCCATGTAATCTTCGCAAATTGAGGTCTCCAAACGAAACTAGTCTTTTTTTTTTTTTTTTTTGAGGAAGATTAACCCTGACTGAGCTAACATCTGCTGCCAATCCTCTTTTTGCAGAGGAAGATTGGCCCTGAGCTAACATCTGTGCCCATCTTCCTCTATTTTATATGTGGGATGCCTGCCACAGCATGGCTTGATAAATGGTGTGTAGGTCTGCACCCAGAATCTGAACCAGTGAACCCTGGGCTGCTGAAGCAGAGCACGTGAACTTAATTGCTATGCCGTGGGGTTGGTCCCTGAAGTTAGTCTTGAATCACACAGATGTGGAAAGAAGCACTTGGCTTGGGGTCCTCAGAGTCATAGAGACCATTCTGGAGGATTGTTTCAGGCACAGAAGACTGGGCAAGGGAGAATGCCAAGTTCACTGTGGCACTGGTTTCTATCAATAGTAATAACTTTCCTCCTTTTTCCCATTTACCTAATTCCCACCCTTCATATAGAGCCAGCTTAAATCCAACCTATGCTGTTTAAGATTCCTCAAGCTTTTCTGAACTCCCTTCTTGCTTTATCAATTTGTATCTGTCTCCTTCAAGGAGTTTTTAGTTCAATTATGCTTGTATCTTTTAAAACAATAGTACCTGCTCTCCAAAAGTAGATTGAAAACACTTTCAGGCTAAGGTTCCAATTCTAATACTTTTTTTCCATTTTAGAAAATTAAGGTATAATTCTCCCTTATTTGTGTACAGCTCTGAAGTTTTGACAAATGTACATGGTTATGTAGTCACTATCATAATCAAGATGCAGGGCACTTCCTTCACCTCAAAAAATTCCCCTCTGCCCCTTTGTAGTCAACCTCTACACACATCCCTAGCCTCAGGCAACCGTGGATCTATTTTCTGTCCCATAGTTTGTCTTTGCAAAAGTGTCATGTAAATGGAATCATGCAGTAGGCTTCTGAGTCTGGTTTCTCTCACTTAACACAATGTCTTTGAGATTCATCTACGTTATTGCATGTTTCAACAGTTCATTCCTTCTTATTGCTAAGTAGTAAGTGGGTATACCACACTTTGTTTACCAACACTCTAGTTGAAGGACATTTGAGTTGTCTCCAGTTTGGGTTACTAGGAAGAGGGCCATTTATAAACATTCAAGTACAGGTATTTGTGTGAATACAGGTGTTCATTTTATTTGGGTAAACCCCTAGGAACAGGATGATTGGCTTGTATAGTACAGGCATGTTTAACTTCTACCGTATTTTCTAATGTATCCACAATCTTGTATGCTGCCTTACATAGCTGAGACATCACTGGGCTCCTTCCTTTAGCAGTCTGAGTCAAATTGGTTCAGACCACTACCAAGTACACACCCTCAACAAGTTTAAAGTTTTCTCCTGATATAAGCATATTTTCAGGAATTTCACTTTGATGGCTACCATTGCCTCTAACTTCTGGGTTTTCATGATGTCTTCCCTGACCACTCCTCCAGCCCACCACTAATAACCTGGATTCAAAATTTGCAACACCTTCTAATTACTTGTATAGGCTTCAATCACATAAAAGCATGAGTAAGCATTATAGATTTTACAGAAAGTTCATAGGAACCATAAGTTGTGTGAGTGAAAGTGTTACATCTTACATTCCACAGAAAACAACTACAAATTACATCTTAAACATCCCTGTTCTTTCATGGGATCCCAACTTGGACACTCACTCACCATTCTGGCTTCTTTCTACGCTTGCCTTTTTAGGAGCTGGTCTTGTGAGCCTCACTCCAAACCGAAAGTAATTTTCCTCCCTTTATATACAGGATGCTCAGGTCCCTCTGGCTTCTATTCTGCATGGTGTATATATCCTCTTGTATAAGGTCCTCAGAAGATCAAGTGCTTTCCTGTTAAGATTCTTTTCCTTACTTGGAGGGCATCATGACTGTTTCTTGTTAAGGACGTGATTTTCTTTTTCCTTTTTATTACGTTCTAAATCTTTGAAAGTTGAATACTCCTTTATGATGCAAGTCGATAACTCTTAGTGTATCTGTTAGCTAGTACTGTGTAACAAACCATCCCAAAATTAGTAGCTTAAAGCAACAAATTTTGGTTTTTTTTTAATTGCTCATGAGGTCTCAGATCAGCTAGGCAGTTCTGGTCTCACCTGGTTTCCCTCTTATCTCTACAGTCAACAGTTGCTTGGGTAGACAGCTCTATTGACCTAGGCCAGGCTCCCTCCCATGGGTGGCTGCAGGAGATTTTAACATGGCCTTGGCTAATACTGCTGTGTTCTCATTTATATTGTCTCCCATTTTCCCACCAAATAGTCTGGCTTGTTTTCATGGCAGTGGTAGGGGTCCAAGAGAAAGTGTGGCAGCATACATGGCTCCCTCAAACTAGCACACCATGACTTCCATGACATTCCATTGGCCAAACAAATCATAAGGCCAGCCCAGATTCCAGGGTGGGGAAATAGACTCCACCTGTCAGTGGGAGTTGCTACAAAGTCACGTTACATGGAGAATGCATGTAAGAAAGGTAGAGAATTAGAGCATTTTTGCAACCAATCTACCACACTTACAAAATCAGAATATTCTATTAATTAGAAGATCTAATTTTCCTATAATTCTAAATAAGTGAAATTTTCACTCTAGTCAGCTCAAGAACACAAAGCTAATTAAAGTAAACTTCATGCTTCATTAAAAAATGTACTTTTCCTAATGAAAAACTAAAACCACATTGTTGGATCTTTTCAATTTAATAAACTACACACCACCTATAGCTCAAACAATACCACTATGGTCTTCTATCAGTTATTTTAGTCAATTCCATTAAATCTAATTAAATAAAAAATATTTAAATAGTTGCATTAAAAAACTTTGAATAGGAAAAAATGAAATAAAATAAGAAATAAATAAAAAGGAAGTTAGGTTATAACTTAGAAATCCCTTAATATGTCTTTTTTTGAGGAGGGTGATTTTATGAAGTTGTCCATGCATATAATTTAAAGAGCAAAATAGTTTTTCAATGTGTGTTATGAAAAATAGCAGACCTCGACGTCCCCACAGCCACTGTCCTCTTCCAGCAGGTAAGTATTTCCAACTTTTTACAATTATTCTTTTGATTTAGACACTCATATTGCTTAAAATTGCATGTTTATATTCCTGTCTCTTAATTTTCAGTCTTGGGCATTATCTATTGTCTTCCTGTTATGGAAAATGATGACACCTGCATGATCTCTCCTGCATCTTCCTGCTCCCTCATCTCCCGCCAAACACACATTTTCCCTCTTCCCATCCTCTTAGGATAGGTATACCCCAATTTGGGTTAGAACAGTATGCAGTAATTGTTACACAAATGCTATCCACAGCTGATCTATGTGGTATACTATAATTAGTTTTCAGTTTTCATAAACTTTTTGTTCTGTTTCTAATTAATATTTGTCTGTCTTATTTCTTTAATTCTCCAGGTATTTTCTTTTTTAGCAACTCAACTGCAAATTCTCTGACAATTACTTATCTCTCTTCTTTAAATAGTCAGACATACCATTATTTAATAATTTCATTTTCTCAACTATGTTTCCCCCAAAGCCTTCACTCAAGATCCTCCTGATGATTCTCCTTATCTCTTCTCTGTGTTGGGTTCTCTGTTTCTTAAACCCCGGACCTTTTTTTTCTTGGTTTGTGTATTTACTTTGGTAGGACGTCACCTCCAATAGTTTGTTGAAGAAAAATTTTTGAGACTTTGAGTGTCTGAGAATATTTCATACTCACATTAAGTGACATATTGTCAAGGTATAGAATTCTGGGTTGAAAATAAATTTCCTTTGGAAATTTGAAGGTATTTTTCTATTGTATAGACCCTAGTGTTATTTATAGCTTCTAGTGTTGGTCATGAGAAGTTCAAGACCATTCTTAATTTTTATTCTTTAACTGTGACAATTTTTTTCTCTTGTAGTATCTTCCCTTTGTCCTATGCCGTTGACATTTCTCCAGTGTCTTGGCATAGGAATATTTCCATCCATTGTGCTTGGCACTTGCTGACTTCTTTCAATCTGGAAATTTATGTCCCTCCATTCTGGGTAATGTCTTGAATTATGGTTTCCTTCTCTCTGCTCCCCTGATAACTCTGTCTTGAATTCCTACTTGTTTTTTGACTTTTAGACCTTCTGGACTGGACCCTAGCTTGCTTTTTCTTTTTTTCTCTTACTTTCCATCTCTGTCTTTATATTCCTCCTTTTGTGGAGGTGTTCTCAACTTTATTTTCCAATATGTCCATGGAGTTTTTATATCTGTTCTCATGTCAATTCCTAAGAACTCTTTCTATTACCTGAAAATCCCTTTTTATAATTTTCTGCTATTTTATTCATGAATGCAATATCTTCTTTCATGATTCTGAAGATATTAACATAGATTTTTAAAAATTTTCTTCTCCTTGCATAATATGTTTCTTTCTAAGTAGTTTGTTTGTTAGTGTTCTTCTTTTTTTGTCTTAATATTTTATGCTAATAATTTGCTCAATGTCTGGTGACCCTTGGTATCTGCTTCTATTTAAGCCTAGCACCCTGAAAAGCTGATTGGGTGCTCTGAGCTGGTGGGTGGGCTTTGCTGACTTTGGGCTTCACTGTAGAGGCATCTAAGGGGGACTCATTCATCTCAGAGTCTAGCTCTTTATTCTTGGGTAGGTCAGTTTCCCCAGAGAAAGACTCCTAATTTCATGCCTGGAATTCATAGGCCTTAGTGCCAGCACTCTGGGAACTAAACAAAAACAAGAGGGCTGGAGGGTCTCAGAGTTAAGTATGCAAATATAGTACCACGTTTAAGCCTGGTAGGATGACCAACCATGGTGGTTTGCACAAGACTGAGGAGTTTCCTGGGATGCAGGACTTTCAGTCCTAAAATCAGTACAGACAGTTGATCACTTTATCCTGGGCAACATTCTTTAAAAGACTCTGCTTTGGTCCTTCTTTGAAGTGCCTTTCCCCAAAGTCAAGGGGACCTACCCCTTATGTCTAGACAATGCTTCAGAAGTCCTGCCCAAATGACCTCAAGCCTGCTGTCAGGGACTGTGTGGGCCTCTTTTCTCAATCTGTCCTCCTTAGGGTGAACAGTTCCATCCACCAGTGTGTGCCCCTCTGAAACCAGCGGATGGGCAAGGAGGAGCAGTTTGTTGGAGTTTAACAGAGCTTGAACAGGACAACTGGGTCTCCACAGGGGCTCATTTGAGGTCCCTGACAGTGAGGCAAGGGACAGGGTAGCCAGAGGATGAGGGTAGGCCAGGAGCCATAGCCCCCATGGGAACTCTTGCTTTGGGCTCTGCAAATGCCAGGTGAAGACCTGAACCTCATTGTTTTCACTGTGACATCTACCCTACTCCCAACTGTGACTTGAGCCCTCCAGTCCAGAGACCTCTCACTTACTGTCTCCCATCATTAACCTTCTTGTATTTTACCAGGATGCAAAAGGGCAATTGCCCAGCTCCACAGAGAGCACAGTAGGATCTTGTAATCAAACCTCCTTAAGAGACCTCCAACCAATCCCGTCTTGGCCCCATCTTCACTCTCACTTCAGGAGTACCCAACACTGCCAATTCCTGAGCCTATGGGAGGTCTGTGGGTGTTAACTGAATTGCTTCTGATCTCTCCCTACTTCAGGCTTGAAATTTAGCTTTCTTTGGTTTTTCTGGTTTTCTAAGTCAGGGTCCTCTCATCCATCCATTTTCCAGCTTCCAACATCCTGCGGTGTAGTTACCTCTCCTGTCTTTTGTACTAGTAGGTCTTATTATTATTATTTTTTTATTGCTTTACTGTTATGTTACTAGAGTTTATGGAGGGAGAGAAAGCAAACGTGTATGTTCAATCACCCATCTCTACTAGGAAGTTGAAATGTCAAAGTATTTCCAGAAAAAAGTAAACAGGAAGAAAAAGAATAAATTTGGGGTATGGATGTGGGTAAGAAATTGGGAAACAGTCAGTTCCCCTTTGATCCACTAATGAAACAAAATCCTGAAATTACATGAGATAACATATACCTGTCTGTTTGCCACCAAATGTATTATATCAGGCAAATATGCAGCTGCTCTAGAATGGATTGAGTAAGCAAAGGGAGCTGGATTTCTTTCCAGGACATTCTTTTGACCTCTGCTGGTGATAAGCTATTGTGATTGTGCCACTTTATGTGTTGATGGAGGATAAATGCAACCACAAGCTTTCAAATGGTGAGACATATATGTTTAAAAATTTTTAAGAGATTAAATGTTTTGGGATGGCATCAGAAAAACAGATCATAAACACACTTCAGCCTCAGTTTCTAGTGATGCTGCCTTTCTGGGGCTGTGAAGGCTATTGCAGCCTGCGCAAAGCTAGAACCCTCGTGAATGTGGAAGGACAGGGTGCTCTGGTAGGAGCACCCATGCACTCAGTACAGCCCATTCCTTTAGGAATGAAGGTAGGCCCTGGCCAGACAGAGCAGCAGGAGTTGCCATCAACGCCAAGCCAAGCCTGCGTTAGCTCAGGGACAAGGCACCAACTTTAGCTATGTGCCTAATATAGATTCATGTAACGCATGATTTCATTGAAAGCTTCAGTCACCCCACTTTACATGCAAGGAAATGGAAGGCCAGAGAAGTTAAGTAATTTCCTCACGGCCCACACTGACTAGTTAATGGCAGAACTGGGAATCCCATCCAATTTTGTCTAGTTCTTTAAGCCATGTACAAATAATCACGAACCCAGGCAGAGGCAAGGTCTTCTGCATACGGTTGCTGCTATGGTTTCCCAGCAGCAAGGTGAGGAGCCTTTGGATCCAGCTTTTCTCCACTTGATACAGGGGTGCTGGGCCTGCTCTTGGCAACAGGATCTAGACAGCAGAGTGTATCTCTGGCAGGTGCAGCCTTCTTTACTGGGCAGTGCAATCGGCTTCCCTCACACAGGGCCCAGCTCGCTTTCATATTTCAAATCTTCTGTCCACGGATGATCAGGGAGTCACTCTCCCATTTTAGGGGCAATTCACACCATTAAGTGTACTGACATCTCCTGGTTCTTGACATTCTGTAATTTCTTGGTTTTTTTCTAATTGTGGAATAGCTGTGTTTGTTTCACATTAAGGACCTCAGCCAATTGAGATTGGATGGGGACATATGGTAAGAGTAGGGAATCTTTTCCTTCTTGGGTTTAAGATTTATTTTTAGTCATTTTAAACTACTTTTAATCCAGTTCTCCCCCCTCAAAACTCATGGGGTTAGGTTTTTCAGGAAAAGCTCGTACAAGTTACCTTAAGTTCTGGAAGCTTTAGTAAAGTATTTGAGATAAAAATGCCCATGGTCATACCAACTCTCACCTTAGCCATTCACCCAAGCCATGAGAAGAGTATGTGTTGAGTAAGGCCAGGCCTCAGGTCTTCTGCAGCATAGCCCAGGGACTGCAGGATGAGGCAATTCTCCAGAGGAGGGGACAACTGTGAGCTGTTTGCAGCTGACACTTGCAACAGAGGGTGATAGGTGCACTGTCCAGCCAACAAAGGAGATTGGGACACGGACCCCAATAGCATCCCCTCGCTGCTCTCCTTCAACGCATAGCCAGCAGTCTGACCCAGCTCCTCTCTGAGTCTCTGCTTCTCTCTGGTGATCTTTCCCATCTTCTCCCATTTCCAAATAATTGACTTCATTTTTATTATTTGATTTTTTTATTTTAGAAATTAAAAGTTATTGATTAGAACACCCATATGGTCAACATCTAGAATTACTAACTGTTAATATTTGGTTGTATTTGCTTTCAGAAACAAATAAAACATTACAAACATAGTTCCTTTCAATCAGAAATCCTCCAGGTCACATTCCCTAACTCCTGCCCCAAAAGTAACAACACTTGGTGGTGGGTTTTTTTCCACTCCATGTTTTACACCCTGAACAATAACTAGAATAGAATATATGTGTATTATTTATATAAATGATATCAAAGTGCATCTTTCCTTTCTTTAAATTATATTTTGGTGATACAGTCATTTGATTTTTATGTATTTATACATTTGCACACATACACATAACAGTAGTCCCTTTTGGTTGGTGTATAGTATTTCATATATGAATATGTCACATTTTACTCATTCCCCCGTTAATAGACATTTACATTGCTTTACTTTTTCTGTTAATACAAAAATCTTGCAATAAACATTCTCGTAACATCTGCTTAGGCAAATATGAAAGCCAATGTGGATTCTTAGAAGTGGAATTCTTGAGTCAAACGTTAAGCTCATTTTCAATTTTATGTGGCCAAATTGCTCTCTAAAAAGGGTATACTAGTTGATATTTCAGGGTAATGCTTGAAAGTTCCACTGTTTGCAACACTTTGCCAAGACTTTATTTTGACAAACTTTTAAGTTTTTCCCCATCAGATAGATGAAAATGGCATTTTTTTTTTTGCACCTCCCTGAAAACTAACTAGATTGACTTTCTTTCCAACTGTTGATTGGCTGTTTGAATTTCCTTGTCTTTTTTTCCTTAAGTTATAGGATGTTTGCTCATTCTTCATTCAACTAATGCTTATAGATTATTTATCATGACGGGACCCTCTTCTAGGCACTGCCAGGGCAGTGGTGAATAAGACAGACAAAGACATCAAACCTAGGGGTTTGTATTGCAGGGGAACTGGGGGAGGCAAGAAGTAAAGTAATAAAAGAACACAAAAATTTCAGAAAGCATCTACAAGAATTCCAAACAGTAAACAAACCAAACCTGTCATGACGGTGACAGGGAAGGAGCAGTAATTTATACTGGGTGATCAAGGAGAGCCTCCCCGAGGAGGGGACACTGAAGTGGAGATTTGAATGCCAAGAAAGAGCCAGCCATGTACAAACTGTGGGTGGAGATTTGGGGAGAGGAAGCAGCAAGTGCAAATGCCCTGAGAAGTGTGGTGTGTTCTAAGGATGAAATGGAAGCCTGGGGGGTTGCATCCCAGCGAGAAAAAGGCCAGGAGGTAAGCGATGCTACTTGAGAGGCCAGATGATGAAGGGACTTTTAATTCATGCTAAGACTTTGGCGTTAATCTAAGAGCGATGTAAGACTTTAGAGAATGCAGTGGAGTGGTATAGTCTAATTTACTTAAATGTTTCGCTCTAACTGCTGGGTGGAAAATAAATTGGAAGGAAGTAGGGGGAACAGTTAAGAAGTCATTGAAATGATCCAAGTTAGAGATGATGGAGGCTTGGACTAAGTTGTTAAGAGTAGAGATGAGGAGAACTAGGAAGATTCAGGATATATGTTGGAGAAAGAGGTGACACGACTTTGTGATAGATTGGACATGGGTGGAAGTGGAGAGAAATAGAATGATCAAAAGTGGTCCCTTTGGGTTTGAACAATTGGGTGAGTGGTGGAACCATTTAAAGAGACAGCCAAGACCAGAGGAAGAGGGAGCGAGTGGGAATAATTGCTGAATGCAAACCCTCTTGGACAGCTGACTGCCTTGACGCTAAGGCCAGTGGCAGTACACAGAGAGCCCTGGAGACTTTCTCAAATATTGTTAATCAAGGTGATGTTTCAGGGGAAGTTATAAATCAGGGACTTGCAACCGTATCAGCCCAAGATTTTGCTGGGAAACCGAAGTCAGTGCAGCTTGTTGGAGACGCTTTAATGAAATAGTCCTTACAGAAGTGTGGGTGGAGCGAAGGGAACCCACAGGGAAGTTACAACATCCAGGGATTAGCAACGGTGGGAAGCTGTTGCCCCCTCAAGGGGCAGAGGGAGAAAATCGTGTTAATAAAGCCTAATGAGTATAGAGACCTTTGGGCAACCACTGCCACAAACGTGGCACAATTAGAAAGGGAGCCAGAGGAATGAATGCCCTGACTTTTCTCTCCCCTGCTACCATCCTATCTTCTGTTTCTGTTTCTCAAATCCAACCAGAGACCAGAAGACAAAGGAGTCTGGGCCAGGAGGTCCATAGGAATCATTAGCCTGTCCCTAACCTGGGGCATAGAGCAGGACAGAGAAGGGTCAAAAATGGATCTGGTTGGGGGGAAGAGGGTGGACAAGGGGAGAATAACCTCAAAGCAATCTATAGAATGTTTTCTGTGACACATGAGTAAGTCACTCCAATGTCCCTTTCCTTGCTGCCTTTGAGGATACAATAGTTGGCAAAATAACCTTTCCTCTCCCACCACCCACACTACTCATCCCACTCATGTTTATGAGACTCAGTGGGATGTCACTCACTACTTCTGCCATTCCAATAAATAAACTAAGACTGATTTCATTCAAAACGTAGAGTCCATATGATCCCTCTTTGTGTCTGACTTCCATCCAACATAGTCATACCTTTGACCTTCTTAAGAGCCTTCCATGGATTCATAGGATTTAATGAAGAAAATCCTAATTTTTGCTTTGTGTTCAAGGTCACCACCCACAGTTTGGCTTTAGCTGTCATCCCTAGGTATTTCTCCTACTGTTTCTCAAGAAGAATCCTAGGTTGTAGTCAGTCTGAAATATGGTCTTGTGCATTCTCCATATTTGTGCCTTTACTTTTGCCCAAGTCCACTTGTAAAAATTCTTTCTTACTTTTTAGGGGCCAAATGAAATGTCCCTTAGTTTAGTGGGCCTACTATACGCAATTTCACTAGGCAGGAGCCTTTCTCCCCACCGCTGTCTTCTGTGCGGCATATAATCAATCACTCGAAAATCAAAACCACAGGGTTGGGGGGAAGGGTTAAGACAAATGTACATGGAGAGTGCTTGGCGGCTCACATGTATTATCTCATTTACTCCCAGCCAATAATCTAATGGAAGTAGAATTATCCTGATGTGGAAACTGAGGCTTAGAAGGGCACGGCATTTCTTACATGTGGATTACATACTCTCTCACGCTAAGATGCTATCATCTACTTCCGTTTTTCAGATGAGGAACTGAAATTATGAGCTATTAAGTAACTTACTCAACAGTGAACAGCTAGAAAGGCAGAGGCTGTATTTAAACTTGACTCTGTGTCTTCAAGCTCTATACCATGGTGCCTCACAACAGAAGAGAAAAATGACTTTACTGGTTGACCTCTCTGGCCCAAGAACAGTGTTGGGGGCTTTTACATAACACTGTATCACTGAACTCTAACTAGAATCTTGGGGAAGATGGAACAGTCAACGAGGAAGGAGAACAGAGCACACAGCAAGGATCCAAACTCTATCAAAGGGTGGCTGGTAGCTTCAGATTAAGACCTTTCACTTTTCTAGCCCTCAGTAAACTTGGTCCATTGATGTGTTACTCTGTAAAAGATGAAGTTGGAGAGTTATAAAGAAAAATTTACCTACTTCATAGTTTATAAGTGATGGTTCTGATAAACTTGGTAGTGGCAGCTCCCAGGAGAGAGGAAGAAGCAAATATGCTCTGGTTGGTGAAAAAATACAAGCTCCTCCTTTGCAGCCACCATCTCGCCAGTTAATTCTCATTGAGTCTTTATTTACCACTTAATCCTTTTTCATGAGTTATGAAATTAAAAAGAGTGGTTCATATGGTTTCTTATCCTGACATCTACCTTAGAATATAGTGGCGTACTCAACCAGATTTTACAGGAAAACAAATATCCAGATTTTCTTGCCCCCTCTCCTAATCTGATTCACACACACACTCACACATGCACATGCACACACCTGCTCACACCCAAGTTGGTGCTGACTTGGATCTTTATTCCCACTACTCTTTTCATTGCAATACCTGAATTTTGCCTTCCACCCATATTTCACTTCTGTGGTGGCCAAGCAAATATTTTGAGATCTACTTTCATTGTCTAAATAGACAATCAGGTTACATAATCTTAAAATAATATCTAATCTCCTCGCTATTTCCCTTTACTTACAAATAATCTATGCAAATTCTTGTTTGATTATGGTATAACATCTCCTAGTATCTCATTCAGAGTCCTAGCAGGAAGCAGCACTCTGTTGATAGGATTCAAAGGAAGACATCTAATAAAGAGACTGCAGAGGTATGGGCAGTGTTAAAGGAACCGAAGAGGAAGGATGAGGCATACCGAGTCTAGCAACAGTGGGAAGCTGCTATCACCCACAGATCTGAAAGGATTTGGGGCAGTGATGATGTTATCAGAGCTCAGTGAGAGCTGGAGCCATAGAAATTGGGCTGCCAGATGGATGCTATAATTATTGAAGGCTTCAGCCATTTCCAGAACTGGAAAACCGAAGCCAACAGGGAGTAGAAAAGACATACTCTGAGCTAGGGGTCCTGTCCGGTGGCATAGTGGTTAAGTTCATGCACTCTGCTTCAGCAGCCTGGGGTTCACCGGTTTGGATCCTGGGCATGGACCTGTGCACTGCTCATCAAGCCATGCTGTGGCAGCATCCCACATAGAAGAACTAGAAGGACTTACAGCTAGGATATACAAGTATATACTGGGGCTTTGGGGAAAAAGGAAAAAAAAGAAGAAGATTGGTAACAGATGTTAGCTCAGGGCCAAACTCCCTCACTCCCCCTCGCAAAAAGTATAACTTAAAAAAAAAAAGAAATAGCTCTTTTTCCATCATGGTCTCTGACAGAGCTCCCCAGTGGCCAAATCCATAAGGACACCAAAGGACAAGGGAAGCAGCTAACGCAATCCAGAGTGATCAGGCTCCTAGGGCACAGAGCAGAGCAGAGCAGACTGAGAATAGACAGGGAGTAAGAAAATAGCTAGCCTGTCCTTCTTCCTAGTTCCATAGAAGGGTAAAGATCATCAACAATGACTTCATACTAGCAAAGTCCTACCTCCCAATGTCTTCATTCATTCATTCATTCATTCAACATGGATTCATTGAGTGCATTATTAAATTGTGGAAAATATAAAAAAAATTTAAATATAAGAACAAATTTTACTCATAAGGAACACATGATCTATATATGTGAGAAGACACACCTGGTTAAATACACCTTGAAAGTGTTTCCTTACTCTCTTGCATTCTCCAGTGAGCCCTTTATCCTAAAATTCATTTTCATAAAAATATGTCAATATTATCTCCGAATAGTCTGTATTTGAACTTTACTGTAGATCACACTTTAGTCAATAATGAAAATCTATATTTCTGGAGTGTTTTAGAGGGTTCAGTGTTGAATCCATTGATCTTGAAAAGCTTCCAATAGCAAATAAGTTTGCAGACACTTGAGGGAAAAATTTTCAGGAATTTAACATTTCCTGTATTCTTAAAACGCTGTGATTACGTTGAGTTGGTACCCCAGAAACAAGCCCTCCTAGACTACTTTAGTTTAGCTCTCCACAGAAAAGCCTTTATTAAGCTAAGGCTTAACGCCTTAGATTTAATTGAAGGTCAGGATGAGAAATGGCCCTCTGCAGCATATTTCTGCTTACTCTACAAAACTGCATTTATGGATGACATCCATTCCATTCTGTGTTGTTCCTTACATAAGAAGCCATAGAAACTACACCTAAAAGAGGTTCTCTGAAAACAAGATCTCTAGTTTTGTTTCCCTATGTCTATAATTGTTAAAACAACTATATTAAATCAGGTTTCCAGAACGTTGCTGCCATAAAATGGTTCCTCTATTCTTTCAGTGTTTACTCATAATGGTCTATTTTGTATCCTTGAAAAATTTGTCACCTCAACTTCTTTTTTATAAGAAATTAATATAAATTAAGAATTAGAGTTAAGAAAAGAGCATTATTTATTATGTTGTTAATTAAACCAAACAGCAATGAAATAATTAAATAACCATGTAAGACATAAAAATATGTGTGTATACATATATATTCATATATACATATACTCAAAGATAGATGTATGTGCATGTATATATATGTATGTATACACACATATTGCACACTATATCACAAAGGGAAAAGTATGAAGTGAGTGATAAAGATAATTCATCATGAATCATAGGAGAAAAACCAGTGTGCTGAACAAGGCAGCTAGGGCTGCATTCGTGAGTCTCTTGATTCCACAAACATTTATTAAGCTGCTTCTATGTGCTAGGCGCTGGGCTAGAAGATATGAAATTGCTTTAGGTGGTAGCTCTGTCCTCCAGGAGCTTTCAGTCCAGCGGAGCAAGGTGTGGTGGGCAGGCAAGTAAATTTATTATAGGAATGTGTTATAAGGGGAACACTCTGGACGCTAATGAAAGTCTGAAGCTGGTGTTCAAAGCATGGCTGGAATTCGGAAAGGCAAAAGGCCATGCCATAGAAAGTCACTATCAAAACAATAGTGGGGACTGGAGAACAAGGGTACATTTGAAGACAGCATGTATACTAGTGTATCTAGAAGAAAGTATTCATAGAAAACCCTTTTACTCCAGTAAGAACTCTATACCCAGAATAATTTTGTATTTCTCTGAATTATTCTCTCTCTGTCACTTCCCTGTCAACTTCTACACAATTATTGCATGCTATATTTTTAGTACAAGCATTGTGGTAAATTGATTGCAAAATGGTCCCAATTTTCCACTCCTCCATGCATCTACACCCTTTGCAATGTGAGCTTGCAACTCCTCACCCTGGGAGGTGAAATCTATTTCTTACCCTTTTGAACCTGGGCCTGACCTTGTAACTTATTTGGAGCAGTATGGCGCAGAAAAAGTGATGGCATGTCAGGTCTGTGCCTCAAGAGAATTTGCTTGCTTCTTTCTCTCTTTTGGAACCCTGCCTTTGCCATGAAACAAGTCCAAGCAGGCCTCCTGGAGGATGAGAGGTCATGAGAAGCAGCAATAAATCATCCCAGCCAAGATCCCAGATGTGTCAAAGAGCACAGCAACAATCAATAAGCTACTTAGCAGACCAGCAGCTGGCCAAGATGAATGAGTGAGCCCCTGCAAGCCCAGCTCAGATCAGCAGAACCACCCAGTTGACCTGAAGACTCATGAAATGTAATACTTGATGATTTATATTAGCAAATATTGAAGTATTTTATTTTTCAGCAATAGCTAGTTGAAAGATTTAGGGGGGAAATGAATCAAGGTATTATGGAAACATAAGGGAAAATAGGAATAACGTGTTCTGTCATGAAGTCAGGGAGACTTCTGGTCTCAGCTTTATTGTTACTACACTTGATCTTAGCCAAAAGACCAAGAAGTGATCAGCTCTATTGTTAACTGGCAGGTGTCCCTGAACAATTTATGTAAGTTTTTTGGTCTTTGGTTTTCATACTTGTGGTTTAGATAACAATATTTCTGATTAATGATGGAAGAGTAAAAGCATTTTTATTTCCTTTCCCTCTTCAAACATACCAGAAAAAGAATGATAAACAGAGGGGAAAATATTCCAGCTCTAAAAACAAGAGAGTACCCAAGAGAATTGAAAACATGTCCACACAAAGGTGTATATACGAATGTCTATAGCAACATTATTCACAATAACCAAAAAGTGGAAACAAACCAAATGTCCATCAAAGATGAATGGAGAGTAAAATGTGGTATATCCACACAATGGAGCATTATTTGGCAATAAAAATAAAGTACTGATACATGCCACAACTTGGATGATCTTTGAAAACATTATGCTAAGTGAAATAAGCTAGACATAAAAGACCACATATTGTATGATTTCATTTATATGAAATGTGCAGATTAAACAAATCCATAGAGACAGTAGATTAGTGGTTGTCAAGGACTTGGGAGAGGAGGAAATGAGAAACGACTGCTAATAGGTATAAAGTGTTTTTTCAGGATGATAAAATGTTCCGGAATTCGATAGTGGTGATGGTTACACAATGTCATGTGTATACAAAAACCACTGAATTATACACTTTAAAAGGATGAATTTTATGATATGTGAATTATAAGTCTATTTTTAAAAATGTAAAAAAGAAAAAAGGAGCTACAACCTCAAATCATAGACTATGATATATAGTTGCCCCAAAGTCTGAAATCTGCACTACAATGACCATGCCTTACCACAGCCATGAAACAAGATACAAGAACTCTGGTCACAATGCTAAAGGAGGAGAGGGAGAGAGTGTCGATTTCAAATAAGAGCTCAGATTCCAGGAATTTGGTCGTGAACCCCACACCAACTTTTTGAAGGCTAGAAATAGAGATATACTTGTAAGGTTCAAAGAAAAAAGTATTTATTAAGAGGATGCTGGAAATAATAGATTTTATTAGAACCACAGACTGTCCCAAAGCGTTCCTTCCTTACTCCCCAACGAGATTACCTATCATATAGCTGTCCCTATTCAAAATGAGTATTAGGTACCAGCTTGAGATCTGCTGTCGAGAAAACAAGTCAATTCTCTGGGACTCTCCAGTGTTCTGTTGACTGCTCATTTCTTTCATGTTTTTAGCTTCAACCAACTCCACTCTCTATCATGGTCCCCCTACACTCACACTTTTGTAGACAGCTCCTTTGTTAACAAAACCTCCTAGAATTATCCTATTTTGAGTATTCTATTTGGTTTCTATTAGGACATTGATTAATACAGTGAGCGGGTCAGATATGTTTGCTTATATCTATTTAACCATGCAAAGGCCAAAGCTGAGATAAGTTATGTGATTCTAGGCCTATGGATCATTCTTCTATGTTATCTTGCCTCCCAGCCTAGGATTAAACTTGGTTCAAGCTTACAGTTTACAGAAGAAACAGCTGAGGCACCTGCTCATGATCCTTTGGTAGAAAAAAATCTTCTAATCACCTGGGTTTAAGGGATTATTTTTCTAACTAGGCTGGTTAAATTTAGAAATAAGATTGCAATGGATTATACAACTAGCTTCAATATTATTCTTTAAATCTAACTGACTGCAAATATACTAGATTATGTCTAGAGATGCAAGAAAGGGTATGAAGGAGGAACAGTTGAGTGAGGAAGGAGAGGAGAGAGGAGGAAGACCTAGGAACTGAGGGTGGGACAACCCTGCAAGGGAAAACAAGTAGGCTGTTATTGATGAGCCATATGAAGGCAGGACATAGGGGTGGTCTGACAGGACAGGCAGTGTGGGATGAAGACAGGTAAGGGTGATGAGCATGCAAGACTAACAACATGTCATTCAATGTTTGCCAAGGACTCACCTTTTTAGGAGGGCAGGAATTAATGACAAAGGCACACTATGGAAGCACACTTTTAAAACCTCACCCAGGTGCCCCAGATGAGCCAGTGTGCCATCTCCCAGGTACTGTGACTATTAGATGCTAATGGCTACCAGCTGCTCCTCCAGAGACTTGCCCTCAGTGCATAAGAGATGTCTCGCCAGGAACTTTTATCTTCCCTCTAAGCAGCTAGGGACAAACTTAGAGCCAATCAGTGACTGATAGAGAAATAAAAATTTGTGATGTGGCTTGCACTCCAGAGCTCCCCTGTGGGATCAGGCAGAAGCTAGACATTACCTTAGTCCTCACCTTGCCATCCTGCTTCATCCCCTTCATTACAGGTTTTCCTGAAGAATGCTCCCTCAGTACATCGCATACAATGGATCCCTGTCTCAGGCTCTGCATTGAGCCTGACCTACAAGCACTATGGTTTGATAGTCCTCAAACTCATTTTTTCTTCCTTTCCCTTGTTTTTCAAATATTTATCAATCCTGTTCTGTGGCTGAGTCATTGCTTTTACGTGGTGGAACATCAGGAAGCTGTGCGAGACTGTTAGCACCCACTCTATTTGTTTAGAAGTCAGTCTTGGTCTGGAGATCTTTACGCCCAACTTCAGAAGAATCTTGACTTATATTTCAGCTGGTTAATCAATTTCGCAATTCAGCAAAACTAGGAGTAAAGCAGCGTCCTGCCAAATGGTGTAGCAGTTAAGTTCGCGGGCTCCACTTCAGCGGCCCATGGTTTGCAGGTTTGGATCTTGGGTGCTGACCCACGCACTGCTTATCAAGCCATGCTGTGGCAGGCGTCCCACATATAAAGTGGAGGAAAATGGGCACAGATGTTAGCTCAGGGCCTAGTGTTCCTCAGCAAAAAGAGGAGGATTGGCAGCAGATGTTAGCACAGGGCTAATCTTCCTTGGGGGCAAAAAAAAAAAAAAGGAATAAAGCAGAATTTCTATGCTTTTATCAAGTGGGATATTTAAATGAATAACATATTCATAAAGCTCTTCCAAGATTATATTGCATACATGTACCAAGTACACTCTCTAGTTCCATTTAAACAAGCTAATATGAACTCATAATTCTAAGTTTATTATGTCTATTCCTGCGGAAACAATACTTGAGGTTAGGGAAATAAAACTGAATTAGGTTAGTTAATTAGCCAGTGTTATTAAACAGTTAACTTTATGTGCCTCCTAAGATGGATCATTTATTCACACCGCACTGTAACAGGAAAACTAATAAGAATTTGTTATTTATAGTACTTATACAACCTATTATTTTGAAGAAGAGAGAGTTTAGGAGCTAAAAAATGGCTTATCTTAAAATTTCTTTTTAATAGTGGTGAGCTCTGGAACTAGCTGTAAAACTGCACAATGAAACTGCACAGTAGAAAACAAGAATAGGGTGATAACAGTGAAACCAGGAAACCCTCCTCTACACCTGCCAGTTGAGCGGCTGCAAAATTTTCATGACAGCGCATCAACAGATGAATAGGCCATTAGGTGGTGCTATTGCTATGTGTAATGTCCCGAAAAAGACAAGGAAGTAGACATCTTGGGGAAAACCTTTGCCAGAAAAAAACACAGGACAAAAACATACCTCTGGCTTCTGAATTCTTCTAGAGACGGCAGGGTCATTTCTTTATCTCTTGTGTCTGAGCTTGAGCCATCACTTATCATTCATTATCTTGTTGAGTTGAAGTGCTCAATTTTTGTATCTCAGATCAAAGTTACGGCCAACATGTCATTTTCACATGGATGTTTCAAGGAAGGATATCTATTCAGTAGATTTCTGATATTTCTCAACTGGCTTGAAAAGACATCTTAACCCACAGCAGAAGAGGTGACTACCTACTGGGACAGAGGTCTTCAAAAATAGAGGACAGTGGAAAGCTCCTCAGAGCGCATCTGATTTCTACAACTTTTGGTAGAATTATTCCACAGTTATCTTTTGGGAAAAAATTACAATGAATTAATTCTTTAACTTCCTAAAGTAAAATGACAGACAATTTTTAATAAAGTTTTGTAAAATTCAAAATAGCTCTCGAAAGTCACATTAGCTATGCTAAAGGAAAAAGGAGCAATATGGATGGTTTATAAATAGCAACGACTCTTTAGAGCATTGTTTTATGCATGGAGAATGGATTTTTTTCTTTTTCGTCTGCGATGGGATTCATCATTTTAGTGTTAGTTTTGTGAAATCAGTCTTCATGGCTTGAAAAGAGGTCCAGGTGTAGACAGGAAGTCACCTTGGGTTTAAAAATTTGACACAAATAATCAACCAAATTGTGAAGATTGGACCACATTTGACATGCATTTTAAGGCTGATTTCTGGAGACAAATTGTTTTTGACTCCAGTGGTCTCAGAAGATACTGGTCTCGTCAAACGAATCTGTTAAGCATCCTAAATTATTGCTACCCTTAAAAGAGTTGCGGTAAAAAAAAAGAAGTCATGTTGTACAGCAAAGGGAGAAATGAGACAACAAAAATAATTTTTCATAAAGTTTATAAAGTTCTTTCCAAGAACTTGATAGTCTTGGTAACCTTTGGAGATAGGCAAGATAGTTTATATTGATTAATAATGTTTAGCTTACATTAATGATGTAATAATAATGATAGTTTACATTCATTGAGTACTTAGGGCACTTGTTCAGCATTTTACCTCTTTTAAGTCATTTAATGTTTGCAATGACCGTATGAGGTAGGCACCATCATCGTTCTTCTTTTCTAACAGAAGACATTGAAGTAGAGAAAAGTTAAGTAGTTTCCCAAGGGTGTGCAAACAGGAAGTGGCCTACCTGGAATTAAAACCCAGACAGGCCAAAAGACTCATGCAGTCAATCAATCATCATTTTTAGCAATATAGATGTTTATATAATAAAAAAGTTTATGTAATAAGCTATGGAAGGTGGAATTGAATTTAGAACCAAAGTCTTAATCATTTGTGACCTGATAGTCTTCCCTGAATTACATTCCATTTTGATGTGGCCAATCCCAGACTTGTCAAAAATTACAGTCCCCTTGAATATAAGTGTCAATGTGTCAAAGTGTCTATGACCACAGATATTTCTCTGCACTTGACGAGTATGCTGTTTGGAATTTCATGCCCACTCATCTCTGCAGGCTCCGCTATAAATTGAGGCAGCCCCTCTCCCAAGAATCTTCCTAGACATAAATTCTCACCTGAGAAGTCTATTGTGGCTGCCTTAATGTTGGCATCAATGGAGAAGTGGGAAGAGAGAGATCTCCAGACTTTAAGACTCCAGACCTATCTCCATTCTGTCAAGAAAAGGAAAGATTACCAGATCTCTTCGAGTATGGGCATCTAGCACTCCTGAAAGCAGGATGCCTAGTCTCTAATATTTTTTGAAGGACATATAAGAGAGACAGGCCAGGAGTGCAGAAATTTTGAGAAATAAGAAATCACTCTCATTGGCTAAAGAGAGTGACTTCACTGAACTTTTTTGGTTTATTCATGTTCAGACAGTTACAGATTCTACAAAAGATGCTGATTGTATCAGGCAGCTGAGCTAAGTTATGCTACAGTAACAAAAGACACCCTCTACCTCCAAATTTTAGTAGCTTACAGCAACCATTTTCTTTCTCGCTCATTTTACATATCAATCATAGGTTGGCTTTGGCTCTTCCATCTGGAACCCACTCAGGGTGAATGAGCACCTTCATCTCGGACCTGCCAGCTCAGTGGCTGTGGAAAAAGAAAGATGGTGAAACCACATGATAGTTTTTAGAGCTTTTGCTCAGAACTGGCGTCCAGCATTTCTGACCACATTCCCCTGGCCAAAGCAAATCATGTGGCCCAGCCTGATGTCTATGAGACTGGATGGTTGAAGCCTCTTATAGGCAGGAAGGGTCACCTACTATTGGGAACAAGAAGACAATCATCCGACTTACTGAATTATACCATATTGGGCTTAGGGAGACTCCTATCTGAATAAATTAATAGGGCAAAAATGCAAACAAGCTCTAGCAGCCTCAACTTAACAACATGAAGTAAATGCTAGAGCAGTCCAAGCACTGAAGCTCCTCTCCACCTTTCTCAGCAGTGACCTATTGGAAAAAAAGCCATTTCAGGCTGTGGCAGTGGACTTGAGAGGGCCAGCAGCAGAGCTCAAGAGGCTGCTGAGCCCAAAGAGCAATCTCCCCCATCCCCAACCGCAGCACGGGCCAGGTCACAGCTTCTTATCTTGTAACATTGGCAAAACTCCACGCCTCATTTTTAACTCACTGCATTGCAGTTCTTTTCAAGTACATTACCAGGACTTTATAAAGATTGATAGAGTGCTGGGAAGCCATTGGGTTGAAAGTCCAGATGTACATAAATCAAGTCATAGCATCGTTTAATTCAGAATGCTGCTGCCCAAGTCATTATGGAGTGGAAGTGGAGAGATTTATAGTAAGTCTTACGGGATCTGATGATCTGAAAGGTAAGAGATATTAAATGTATGATTTAGTTTCTGCAGACACTGCAGTAGTTTTCAATCTACAGAAGCCATCATTGCAGCTGGTTTCAAATACATTTTAAATAATTGGAAATAAATTTGGGGGGCACCTTAGGATGAAGAGTTGCATGTGATTTTTGGTGGGCAAAGCTAAGATCTGATTTGCATAAAGAAAAAAACCTACCCATCAATAAAATGTATGGCAGCAAACCTCCTTATATATTAAAGCACTGTTCTCTACTATAACTAGTTCTAGATCTAATGATTTTTACATAAATTTCTAGGATAAGAACCTAAGATCCTCGTGTTTGATGAAAAGAATTTCCCTGATCCTTTTAATCTTGAGCCAGAAATCAATCTACATTTAAAATCGTCCCAGTTTTTACGCTGCAGGACATGAAACGGCACAATCCCAATTTATGCCCCCACGATCTCACCTCCCCAGGCATACTGACGTTAAGCCAGTAAACCTGGGGAGGTTTGCTATAATCTTCTCTGGGCCCAATCTTTTCTGTCTTTCTTCTTTTGTCTGAATCACCTGCCTCTAATGCCTTAATCTCCCTCTTCCCTTGTCTTACCAAAACCTATTCATTAAGATAAATTATTTTTATTAAAATTTACCAGCTTTCTCAATACCTAAATGGCTGAGTAAATTTAATCTGCTGGCATAGGCTATTGTATGCAAATATCAAAAGAAAACAAAATTTTAGCCAAAGGAATGACGTTCTAATGGGAAATTAAAGACAAAAATTAAAGTGGAATACATTACTCTCTTTTGTGAAATCATACAGTGGAGAAAATTGAAAAACAATGATTCAAAAGGACAACTGGTTTATAGTGACGTTACATTTCTGCCCACTACTCTGAAGATTTTACAGCCTTTTTTAAAAAATATTGGCACCTGAGCTAACATCTGTCGACAATCTTCTTCCCCCCCCCACCCACCCCCCGCGCTTTCTTCTCCCCAAAGCTCCCCAGTACATAGTTGTATATTCTAGTTGTGGGTCCTTCTAGTTGTGCTATGTGAGATGCCACCTCAGCGTGACCTGATGAGCAGTGCCATGTCCATACCCAGGATCCAAACTGGAGAAACCCTGGGCCGCCACACCGGAGCGCGTCAACTTAACCACTCGGCCACAGGGCCGGCCCCTTACAGACATTTTTGGTGGAGCAAATTTTTAAGGGAACAGAGAAGTTTCCTCCACAATGTGAACTCTGTAAACATGCTCTCCATCACAGAGGAAAGACTGGACAAATAATATTTCTTTCCAATTAATACTAAAAGTAATTTAATTTTACATAATGTGCCTGAGAAATTTTTAATAGACACTTTATTTTAATAAATGCTGTCTGTAAATTTAGTCTAATGAAATTTTCTTTAATTGCAATTATAATAGGAAATCTGAATTCTTTCCCTGACGTTGTTACTTAGTCTCTAGTAGCTTTGTAAAATCGGGGGATTGAATTTATGAGAGACTATTTCGAGTGTTGGATTCGGAAGTTGTTTGTTGGTTCTTTTAGTTAGGGACCAGCTTCTTTAGTAAGGTGAGCCCTCACAACCAAGTCTATCTCTTTGTTAAACTGGAACACGTACGTATTACTTCAGCATAAAGCTAGCCACGTCTCTGTTAACCATCACAGTGCCGTCATCCGCTAGTTATTTTACATTTGTTAGTTAATCTAATGTGCAGAAAACTACCCAAAGATTTCTAAAATTGAGTTTTAAGCTGAGAAGTGAACTATTGATCAATATAATACATCTTATAATCCTAGCATCCCTTCTCAATTATATTTATCTACCAGTGCTTTCATTCTTTTTCTATAAATCGAAAGGTAGGTCATTTTCACATTTTATCTAAATGACTCTCCTTGCTTGATTCTTTTGATTTTTTGCCTCCAGTCCACCTACCTAATCTACTCTTTAAAAACATATCATACTTTTTATTTATTCCACATTATCTTATTTTGCATTTCATTAAATGTTTGTTTAGAGAATAATAGATGGACTTGGTAATAAAAATTTGGGCCATACAAAAGGGCACAAAATGAAAATATAACATTTTCCCCTTTCCCACACCTGTCTGCTCTCCAGAGAGAGCTATTTTTAATATTTTTAGTTCTCTTTTTGATTAGCTCTAAAGTTCTAGAGCGGTGTTGCCCAATAGAAATAGAATGCAAGCCACATTTAGTTGGTCTAGTAGCCACATTTTAGAGAGTAAAAAGAAAGGTGAAAATAATTTTAATGATATATTTTATTTAATCCCATATATCCAAGACATCATTTCACATATAGTTGATATACAAACTATGAATGTGATGTTTTAAGTTCTTTTTTCATGTTAAGTGTAATTCATAGTTAGAGCATGTATCAATTCAGACTGGCTACATTTCAAATGTTTAATAGTCACATGTGGCCAGTGGCCACCGCACTGGACAGCATAGGTCTAGATAATATACTTATAAATTTAGTTTGTTATTTAGCAATTTTAAACATGATCTGTTGATTTCCTACCGTGAAAGTGAAGAATTCAACATTTTTCTACTACCAATTCTAACTTATAAATCTTGTTAAATTTGTGTTTTTAGCTCTTCTGATGGTCTTCTTTATTATTTTTAAAACTACACCTAGTCTTTATTTCTTACACCAATATTAAGCAGTATCTCTTGAATTCCAGCCATGTAAGATGTGGAAATCGATATTCCCTCACTTCTCTCCCTCTCTCTCAGTATGCCTCCAAACTTTTCTTAGCTATAGCGATACTTTTAAATTCTCAAGGTTTATAACCTACACATTCTGTTCTATCGCTATCGTAAATTAAATTTTATTGTCATGTTTTAGGTTTCTAGCATGTAAAACTGGTAGATAGCATTTAGAATATTATAATTTTGAAAATATTCATTGTAAAATCAAGCAGTGTGGTTAAACCCTTTGGAAATACAATCTCACACTGTTAGTCTGTGCTGCATGAAGCAGACGTTTCTGAATATTAAGGACAAATAGTTTCTCAATTCTCATATTCCATCAGTTACTCAGAATCAGGCTTCAGTTTAGTTTGCTTCATTTGACTACCGTGGCTTCATTATTCAACTTTATCTTATTCTTGGATCCTCCTATTACCTTTCATTTACTTTGTTAACTAAGAAATATCTTGGCCATTTTGTTTCTACATCATCACACTTTTTAATCACACCATTTAGTACTGGAAAGTGACTGTCTTCTTAAAGACTATCTCTGGTAGCCCACTAACTTCCTTTTTTAATTTGAATTTATTGCCTTGTATGTCTGCTGCTGATCTGTGATTCTGGGATTTAATTTCATTGCTTTATTGGTTAAATTCACAGGTCTTAACATATCAAGTATTCCTCTTTCAATAAAGATGTTTTACTGGATTATATCCTCAAGCAATTTTTTTTTTTCCAAACACATGCAAAAGAGGTAAACTTTCTGAGTCTTTGTGGGTTTGAAAATGGCTTTATTTTCCTTTCACACTGGACTGGTGCATTTCCATTTTCCAAGCGAACCATTAGATTTCTATGGTAGCCTTGCATGTTATAAAATGATAATATTGGTGCATTCCTATTCTTTGGAAATTACAATCCAAGTGAATCAGTTACACAGTTAAGGGATAAAATAAATCTTTGGATGTCTCTCCATCAGGTTATTCATGGTGAAGCAATAGCCCATATTTTACTTTTAGCCATTATTTTGTGTCAGTTGAGAAATCAAAAGTTTCATTTTACGGCTCTTCTGGTAGATACTTGGAGGAATTACAACACACTTTAGCATGTTTAGAAATGTCCTTTTTCCTGGCCACATCTCACAAGGACATAATTGCACAGTGGGTGCTTTCGGGAATTTTTAAATATCTTCTGTGAACAAGGAGAAATACAGACATGTTGGCAAAGCTAATCATTTTCGTTGTGGATCTCACACTTGCTTTGGCCATTTTTGTTATCCTATATGCTATTTACTTAATAGCAGCCACAAGTATTTTCATCTCAGCCCTTTTCTATATTTTCAAAGGGGAGAGGGAAAAAAACTATGATTTCAACAAGGGCGGAGTCTGGGTAGTGGATTCCAGCAATGCTGCTGGGAAGCCATTTGTAGGCAGCACAGAGAGAACCAGCTCCAGGATGCTTCCTGTCCATTTTCCAGCAGGAGAGAAGGGGCCTTCTTGCCCAAAGAGAATGGTTCTGTCTTCTAAAGAACAGGAGCTCTCTGAGGTGGAGGAGACACGGGGAAGACTTGCCAGAACGCCACATCCACCCAAGTGAGAGGTAATTTTTAAGGCGAGTCTGTGGAATGCTGAGCTTAATTCTCCCTTTTGTTACTGAGATAATACAAGTAACATGCATGCTTGAGGGGAGAGAAGAAAAACAAACAAATGCTTTTTATCACCGCCTTCCATTTTTCACAAAGGGAGTTGTCTACATTTCAAAAATGTAGTCCTCTTTAGGGACTACAACCAGCTTTTGTTTTCAGCTGAAAGTCTCATTTACCTAGTAAATCAGGGGGTCCTACCTGTGTTATTGCCTCTCTCAATTATTGGTTAGACACAGGTCAAAAATGGTTGAAACTTCTGTTTCAGTCTTCTCTAGCAGTTTAGCTGAAAGGCTTGGTAGAAGAGAAAGTTTGAGAAAAGGGATGTTCATTCCAACTGTGGGTTGTTTTCCTTGACTCTAAGTGATAAAGACAATCAGCAGTTGTCCTTGAGTGCACAGTGTATTTTCAAAATGGTCCTTGGAGCAAAAACAATGCCTGAGCCCTTGAAACGGCAGAAAGGACACTTACTCTCTTCTTGGTTCGGTGTCCTGTGAACAGGGGAAAAATTTCAGGGTGACCTAACACTAACACTTCAAACTCTGCAGCTGGACTCACTTGGAGTTATCTTGTTCCTTGTTAATTTTACCGCTTTGGTGCAGTGGAAGCAGATGAATCGACTTTGTCTTGGTTTTTTGTCAGATAAATGGCCACCATAGCTGCTCTGTGTTTGGGTTTTCATGGTATAAATCCATATATTTTATGGTATATAGATACATTTTTCTCGAAAACAGTATCTGGTTAGTTTGCAGAAGCTTTTGGTAAATTAATTCAATTTTAGCAATTGTGATTCTAACTTCTTAAAACCAAACCTTTGTCCCCATATCCATCTCCATTGCCTAGTGGACTTTTGACACCTTAACTTCTTAAAGCATGTCTTTCCAACAAACTGTAAAATCATGTTAGTCTTTATGTAAGGTAACACTTAAATGCACTCTTTACCAAAAAAGTAGCAAAATGGTACTCAATAAGGACAAATAATAAGCTTAGCTTCATGGACAATAAATACTTAAATTTTTAATAGATTTTAAGCCTTCTCACTGCAACAAAGAAAAAATTAAAAGAAAAGAAAAGAAAGAACATAGTAACTCAGTGAGGTGATGGATATGTCAACTAGCTTGATTGTGGTGATTGATGAGGATTTTAGGCTGGTTAATTTTAAAACTTCAGATGAGAAGCAGGTTCCGAGGAGTGGAATTTGCTTGCCCTTTGATCAGAGACAGTTGCATTTGTGAAGGAAATCTCCATGCCTCCCTCTCTGCCCCAGGAGGAAGGGGGGATGGCCTTATCTCTGGAAACTCTTAATGGTGAAGGCAAGGATTTAAGTTGGTTACTGTCTGGCAACCTCATGTAACTGACCCCCCCTCCCCCCAGCCTGCAAATATTCTTTTGTCTTTAGCTGAGGATGATATTTAAGCGGTGACTTCTGCCATTTATGCAATCTGGTTTGATTCTTATCTAAAAGTTGTGGGACGGCCCAGTGGCCAGACCCTACGGGCACTGGTACCATTTTAACTTTTTTTTTGCCTTGTAAAGAGATAATTCACATACCTACGCCTTAAATTTAGCCTTACTCTCCACCCAACTTTGAAGCAGAAGCAGCAGCAGCAGCGGCTCCTCCTGCCCGTGGGCCCTGTCCCCACGCAGCAGCCTGACTGCCACGGGTCCTGTCCCCATGCTATTCCACTCTATTCTCTAAATAAAAGAGCACTACTGCCAGATCTTGAGAGTCCAAGAAATCTTTCTTTCGACTCCTCAGCTCACCGACCCCGCATCAGTGATTACTTCACAATGTATACGTATATCAAAACATCAAGTTATACACCTTAAGTGTATATAATTTCCAATTAAGAAAGCTGAAAAAAAATAGAGCATAATGTGTCCAAAAATGAAAAGTAAATAAAAGCTCAAAGAGGGAAAAAAAGTGCTTAAACTTTTAGAAAACAATGAATTAACTTTAGTATAATAACATTATCCATGTTTCAGTCATGGCATTTAAGAGTTTAATAACTGCTCCACGGAAGAAACTGATACATTTTGTTGAATGAGCAGGTTGTAGTAAGGGATTCTAAAATAATTCTCCATCACATAGTTTCTGACTTTCTATACAAATGTAGAGGGGATGACCTATCCTGTGGGATGTGGGTTCACGACGAGTCCGCACCTTAAACTATCAAACTATTGCCCCTACCTGCTGACCACCTGCAGGAAATTTACAATTACAGAAACATTATTTTGCTTTTTGAAAATAATGAAAATTGAAATGGTTTTTCAATGATAAGAAAACTCAACCACCATGCAAATGTCATGGAAGAGGTACGCAGAGTGTGTTCCTATCTGTCTTTAAGTCTTAATTCACTCAGCGACCTCTCTAGAAGGTGCAGAGAGGTGAGGACACAGCTCAGGCCAATTTTAGGACAGGTCCCGAATGTGAGGTATTGCCTGGAGTCAGGGATCCTAGTGAAGAACTAAGCAGCGGTGGGGGGCGAGAGAGAGGAGCGTGGGAAAGGGAGAAGGGACATGACCTGCAAGCCTTGGGTGTAATCAGACTGAAGGGCACCCAGGCAAAAACGCAATTTTGCCTTGCATAAGCAAACAAATTTTGCTTTGCATAAGCATTTGGATACCTAAGAAACTTCTACACTCGACTGTGCTACCTTTCAGGGGTAATGGGCCACAGTTACACCCCAACAAAGATTTCTTGCATGGTCTTTGCCATTTGTCCCAGAGCTCTCTGAACTCCTCTGTCTTCCTAATGTAGAGGATTAGGGTCAATGGTAATGATTTGATAAGACAGGAAAGCAAAAGAGCTTTACATTTTGAATATCTTGAGGTTTGCCATCAACCTTCACCACACAGCTGTCTTCAGGCTGCCTTCAGAGAACCTGCTGGCCCCTCAGGGCATTGAGTTTGCAGGCTCTGCCAGGCTCCTGCAGCTCCCTTGAAGTCCTTTTCGCATCCAAAGCTGTGACTGCCCCTAAGCCCCGACGTGAATTCCAGAAACTTAGATTTAGTTCTGTCAAATTCTTAATGCTGTTGGGTGAGAATTCATTTCTGAGACATATTATTTACCAGCGATTCAACGAGGGCTCTTTTTAGCTTTATTTCATAGAATGTAGCAGCACGGTCTTAAAATTTAAAAGGATCTTGAAAGTCATTGAGTACACTTCTCATCCAATTAAGAAATATCTTCTATAACATCACTGAAAGGTGGTCGTCCAATTTCAGTTTAAATATTTTTCGTGAGACGCACAAAGCAGCCTGTTGTTAAGAAGTTCTTTACAAAATCCGATAGAAATCAGAGTCCCCACAACTCCCATCTCTTTGTCCTACTTCTGCTCTGTTAAGCACTCCAGAAAAGAGTTGACTAAGTACAGTGACTTCACTGGAATCACAAACTCTAAGAAGAAAGAGGAGCTTCTCTCCTTATGAATTCCCTACTTGCTACTCACACCATTGAACAAAGTTGCTGTTTTCCATGTAAATAGCCCCATTTAAGATCATAACTCAGGAGATAAATTTAGGGTTTATTGTGTACTTTTATAAAGGATTCTTAATTTGTCTTTTCTGACTTCTTGTACATATTTGTTAATCAGAAATTTTGAAATTCATTTCGAAGCTTCTTGAAGTCTGGGAGTGTTGCCAATTTGCAGCAAAGAACGTCATTTTATTAGCACATTTATAACTATTAAAATGTAATTCTAATGCACTGACCCAGTTTCACAGCACATCAAAAATTTAATTCAACTCCAAATGACTCTCACAGATGTCCAATAATTTTCCAGTGGATGTTGTTATTTGGAAGTTCAGATGAACTTGAAAAGTTTGGAAAATTGGCAATCTTGTCAATACAATTTTTTGTGAATACAAAAACAGCAACAGTTTGAGTACGCTAATCTTTATGGAATGAGGCCCCTTTTATCAAAGATAGCTAAAAGCAGAGAAAATTGGGAAAGGGTCCAGCTGTCCCATTTCTAGTGGCAAGGGGACCAGCTAAAGTGAACCTAGGACTGGTGAGAGGACGTTCGTATGGCCACGATCCCCACGGCTTTGTTACTAGGCTTGGGAAGTTAGGGTGCTAGAAGCCAAAGGTTTTCTAGTTTTCTGGTTGGCTGAGGGAGAGCAAGCTTTCAGAAGCTGCAAGATGAGGAGGGAACTCAAGTCCTGGAATGCATATCTATTGTCCCTTTTTTTGTTTGTTTCTGCTTCTGGTGACATTTCTAACAATATATAAGTTTTTGGTTTTGGGAGTTCAATTAGGATCTTGATCACATTGCTTATTGGCAGTGTAATTTGAGTCAAGTGACTGCCTCCCTAGGCCTCTATTCCCCCATTTGAAAAGAAGGGGATGTGAACCCGATGACTGTGGGCAGCAACCCACTTACAAAATAGAGAAAGATTGCCACAGATGTTAGCTCAGAGCCAATCTTCCTCAACAAAACAAAACAAAACAAAGCAAAAAAAAAACAAAGCAAAACAGGGTAAAGGACTTAAATAGACATTTCTCCACAGAAGATATACAAATGATCAATAAACACATGAAAAGATGCTCAAATCACTAATCACTGGGGAACTGCAAATTAAAATCATAGTGAGATACCACCTCATACTCATTAGGATTACTACTATTAAAAAACAGAAAATAACAAGTGTTTGTAAAGATTTCAAGAAATTGGACCCCTTGTGCACTGTTGGTGGGAATGTAAGATGGTGCAGCCACTACTGAAAACAATAAGGTGGTTCCTCCAAAAATTAAAAATAGAATTACTATATGATCCAGCAAGTCTACTCTATACCCAAAAGAATTGAAAGCAGGGTCTTGAAAAGATGTTTTTACACCCACATTCATAGCAGCATTACCCACTATGGCCAAGGGGCAGAAGCAACCCATGTGTCTGTTGAAAGATAAATAGATAAACAAAATGTGATATATACATACAATGGAATATTATTCAGCCCTAAAACAGAAGGAAATTTTTGCATATGCTACAACGTGAATGAACTTTAAGCACACTATAAGCCACTCATAAAAGGACAAATACTGGGGCCAGCCCTGTGGCTGGGTGGTTCAGTTCACGTGCTCCGCCTTGGCAGCCCAGGGTTTCGTGGGTTCAGATCCCGGGCACAAACACGGCACCGCTCATCAGGCCATGTTGAGGTGGCATCCCACATAGCAAAGCCAGAAAGACCTACAACTAGAATATATGACTATGTACTGGGGGATTTTGTGGAGAAGAATTGAAAAAAAAAGAAGATTGGCAACAGTTGTTGGCTTAGGTGCCAATCTTAAAAAAAAAAAAAAAAGACAAATACTGTGTGATTACACGTATGAAAGGTACCTGGAGTTGTCAAATTCATAGAGACAGAAAGTACAATGGTGGTTGCCAGGGACTAGGGGAAGGGGGAAATGGAGAGTTATTGTTTAATAAGCACAGAGTTTAAGTTTTGCAAAGAGTTTGAAACACTTCTGTGGATAGATGGTGGTTGGCAAAATTTGATAATTACATTTATCTTCTGAATCAATATATAGAATATCGTACAAATTAAAGTGAAGATTTTCTTTTCACCTGGCTATAGAACTAAGCTATAGGGGATAATGTTCTTCATGGGGCATTTTATATAGGTAAATTGTCCAAATTATTGTGGATTTTACAAAATTGCATAAAATACATATGCCGTATTTCAACCCAGACTGCACAGTAAAATCATCCAGACAGCTTTTTCAAAATAATCATTATTTGGTCTGGGGTTTAAAAAAAATATTTCCAGGTGATTAGAATGTGTGGCCAGAATTGAAAACTGCTCTCGGCTCTACTACTGAATTATCTTTATCAGCCAGAGACTATTGGGGTTCTTCTTGGCACTAATAACCATGGGTCTCCCCAGTGATTAGCTAGCTAATCAATATTGAGGAATTCAATATTGTAAGCCCCAGCATGTAAATCCTACAAATAAGTACTATAGATTCTTATATAAATTAAAAACAATTCATAACAGAGTTTAATGGCACTTTTATTAGATTTGCTTTCAGTCTCGAACAAGATGAGTCAATAATTTACTTGACATTCTGATGCAGTTAATTCTTAGGAAGGCGGTTCAAATACGTTTAAGAAAAGACAAGTTAACTGAAGGGCTCATCTGAAGGCTCCTATCACGAGAGACCAAAGTGAGGACAACAGAAAACAATTACAGAATATTTACTATGTGATTGTTCTTATGCAAGACTCTCCAACTAGGTGACAACCATATTTCCAGAGGTTGGGATTCATTATTTCCTTTGGGCATTAAGCCATCATGCTGTAAATTTCCAACCCTGAGTTCTTCACACAGCTCCAGCCATTCCTCATATTGCATCATGCGTGCTAAAAGTCCTGGCACCAAATTGAAATTATGTTTTTCCTCTTCTGTGGGAGCTATAGAAATAGACTCTATTTGAAGTCTTTGAACTGCATATTGCTGCCTGAATAATCTTGGTAAAAGATGACGATGGCACTTGTTTCTCTGTTCAAAGACTTGCTGTAGCTCCCATTCACCCGAAGGAGAGTAACGTGAATACCTTGATCTGGTAGTCTCAGCCTTCTAACCACTTAAGACCAATGATTCCCCTGTGGGTTGGCTGAAATTCAGCTGACCTAGGCTGGACATGGCTGGGCTAGGCTCCAAGCTATAGGTTGGGTCTATGTCTGGTCCTCAGATCCTTCATCCTCCTTGGACTGGGAGCTACTTGAGGTGATGGCAGGAGTACAAGAAAGACAGAGGGACCCTTGTGTTGACTTAAGGTGCAGGCTTGGAGTTGGCACAGTCACTTTGAGTCACATTCTTTTGGCCAAAGAAAGTCACGTAACATCAGTGGGGCAAAGAAATACACTCCTTCCATGGAGGTCATGAAGTGGGTGAATATATACTGAACAATAATTTAGTATACCCACGAGACATAATAGAATAAAAACTTTCATAATCAATAACATTATCAATATTATTAAGTGGTTCTTATTTACTATGAAATCAAACGCAGGCTTAACATCGTCAGGGTGAAGTTTTAATAGAGGATTTGAAATTCGCATGCTTTACTTTTTGAGATTTTCCATGACTCCAGTGAAACAGAGATTGGGCTCATTTGCTCGAAATAAGTGTTTGGAATCTACCCTTTCTTTGGCCATTTTTCAAAGCTGGAAATTGTACCATCAGGTGTCCTTTGAATTCCTTCCTCGACCTCCATCATCATTGCTGGTGGCTCAGCTCCCCCAGAAGTGTACATAGACGAGGCCCGAAGTCAGTGCTGTCTTGGTAGAGAGAACAGGGTCTTTAGGGTGGACAACATCCTGGATCCACCATAGGCTGACTCTGATCCTGGGCAAGTCATGTAAACTCACAAGTCCACAGTTTATTTAGTAAAACTTGTCCAAAATAACAAATATATTGCTGTGTTGATTAAATGAGATAAAATATGGAAATACAATTCGAAATACTAACCAGAAAATAGATGTCCTTATTTATAATTTGTCTAGACTATAGTCTCTGTAGGTTTTAGTTCTCTTCCATTATGTTTATTTACTTGATTTGTCTTTAGTTAGTAACCAGGTGTCATTAAGAGCAGAGCAAAATTTTTTATTTATGGATAAGTAGCTAACTGTATTCCTATATTAATTAATTTTTCTTAGAGACCACTGACAGAAATAGATTATAATAAAAATAATCAATTAGCTAATCATTTAAATTTGGTTTAATAATCTGGGATACCATAATCGCTTCAAAATTTTTCACTTCATAATAGCAGCTAATAGATATTGACCACAAAGGAGATAACTTATTGAAGTAAGTAATTTTTCCCTTCTTTTAATTATGTGTGATAATTATCCCAATATATCTCTCAAGGCTTACTAATTCAATTAAATAGCACTGAAAGTATTTAAGAATTGCCAGAATTCTCCGTTTCACTTTCCATATGAATGGTTTGCTGAATAAGAAAAAGTGACTAGTGCATACATTCTGGATATTTTTTTCATCTCAAGTTTTGCTCCCTACCCATTTTGCTAGATAACATCTCTATGAAACACTGTAATTTCATGTCACTGTTAATGTTGACAAGTTCAAGGAGGAAATCACAGATTTCTTTTAAAACAAGACTCATGTTTCTAAAATAGGCCTGCCAAATTAGACAAATATATTTGGAAAGGCTTTTTATTCCTAAGGGTTATGCTTTTTACAGCTAGGTTTATTTCACTCGAGAGTGCTTATAATAGGATTTTTAAAAATAATGTAAATGTAACTTTCGTGGAATCGTGGGATTTGTGTTTATATGCTCACAAATCTCACATATGTCAATTAATCATTCAGAGAAAAAGAACAATTCTTGAAAAGGGACATGACTATATAATAAGACCTGTGAGTAGCTATATAAAATCCATCTTTTTAAAGTCATACTAATGTTTTATAAACACAAATATATGAATATATAATTTTCTCCAATTTTTTTTTAGTCTGAAAACCATAGGCTCTTGCAAAGTTCCTAAGTAGCTAAGTAAACATTTTCAGTTCTCCCTGAGTCGAGACAGGCTCAAACTTTCAAAGTGGAAGTGCTGACCTCAGAGCATAGGATAAAACATTCTGAGTGCCCCCGAATGAATTGCTGCACTATAGACTTCATTCCCCTTTGTAAAAGTGATGAAATAGTCTTCTTTTTAGTGAATAATGCTCAAGCCCGTAAGAAATCTTGGGGTGCATGAGCTGGAGGATATGAGTGCAAAAGGATTTTAATTCCAAGTAGTAACATATGGAACATTGATTGTCAAAGTGTTTCCATTCTTCAACCCTTTAGGTTCTTTGCACTGTGACCTTACAAATCCTCCCATCAGAGTGGCTGCATCCCTTTACTCACCTCTTGAATCCAGGCTGACCTTTGGACTTGGTTAGGCCAACAGAACATGGCAGAAGTGAGAGTGAGCCAGTTCCCAGCCTGGGTCTCAGGTGACCTTGAACTTTTGCTTTCTTTTGTGGAGTCCTGCCAGCACCTTGGGAATAGCACCAGCCAGACATGTAGAGTGGAACCCAGTTGCCCAGCCAAGGCCATGACCAGCCTATAGTCAGTATTTAAAAAGTTATTATAATTAAAATAATAAATATTAAAACTTAACAGCAGAGGGGCCGGCTCCGTGGCCCAGTGGTTAAGTTCGCGCGCTCTGCTGCAGCGGCCCAGGGTTCAGATCCTGGGCGCGGACATGGCACCGCTCGTCAGGCCACGTTGAGGCGGCGTCCCACATTCCACAACTAGAAGGACCTGCAACTAAGATATACAACTGTGTACGGTGAGGTGGGGAGATAAAGCAGAAAATAAACAAAAAAAAAAAGATTGGGAACAGTTGTTAGCCCAGGTGCCAATCTTTAAAAAAAAAAAAAAATTTAGCAGAGAAAAATACATGGCCTCACATATCCACCTAAATAACAGGACAGAATGAAAAGAAAAGAATTAACTACTGAAGACCAAAAGTCAGGACATAATAACAAAATATACTTAAGAAAAGGAAGAAAATAACAAAGATAAAGGCAACATTAATGAACTAGAAAACAGAAAAATAGTGGATGAATTGACTAAAAAGCAAGTAATTAGAGGTAAAATAGCAACACGACAGGTAACTTACTGATGAATCTAACCAACAAAAGGAGAAAACACAATTTTAATGTTTGAAAATGGAGAATCAAAAACAGAGAGGAACTTAAAAATACCCAAAGAAAGTATTTTGCAACTGCAAATAAATTTGAAAAATTTTGCTCATCTTGAGGATTGTCTTGGAAATAGAATTCACAAGATCGACCCCCAGTGAGAGACTATAGTGTATTTACATATTACTCTTCCTGGAAGGAATCACAAGAAGTTAATTACAACTTACCCTTTGAGGAAAGAGATCTGTAGGGAAAGGAGAGAATTTCACTTTCCGTTTCATCTCTTTCAGAACTGTCTGAATTCTCTAGTCATACCTGTATTTCACTTTTTTTAATCTTCTGGGTTCATTGGGAAAAGAGATTATGTATTTCTTTGTATTGACTCAAATGACAAAAAATAAAAGATAAAAGGGACAACTGTGTATAGGGTGCACAGGCTGGAGATCAAGGAGTCAGGTGAGTGTGGTGGTGGGCGGAGAGTCGAGGAAAAGGGCCCAGAGACCTGATTACGGGCAAGCTTCATCTGGAAGCAAGGGATGGGCTAAGTCTAATGGAAAAGCAGCTAGCAAGGGATCAGCAGCCAAGCCAAGGCAGGGAAGGGGAGAGCCCATAACAGGGCATCTGCATGAAAATGGACCCATGGCTGGGCGGAGAGCCTCTCAGAGCATCCAGGCTGGCCTGCACCAGGGTTATCTTTGCAGCCTCATCTTTTAGTACATTTCCCCAGGTATCCCACTGGCCATCACTCAGTTCTAAAATGCATTATGTTTGTGTATGTGTTTGTTTTTCAATGTTAGATTTATTTCGGGAAAAATATCCAAATGAGGCTATTTAACACAATTGAATATTAACACTATTTGATCTGGTACTCACTGTTTTTGGACGTGCATATTACACCAACAGGATAGTTACTGATCAAACCTGTTTGTTTCCTCTACAATAGGGGATTAGAAAGGGCAGTTTCCTCGTTCAGAAAGACGGAAGTTAGTTGAAATACAATTTGTTTCGTTTCTTATATTTGAAAGTACATTTTAAACAAGCCAAATAGACACCGTATGGCTTATCAGTAACTTGACATTGAAGAACAATGCACGGTTCGCGTTCTATTTCCAGTTTGCACACAGTGAGTGTTAATTCCTCCCTGCCTTTGCTCTTGCTGTTTTTCATGGGCAGGACTTTTATTTATACATTTTTCGTTTCCTCTCTTCTTCACTCAGTGCCTAGAGTTAATTCATATCCTCACCAGTTGTACATCAGGCTAGTTTCCCCTTCCAAAACCCTCGAGTTATGATGCCATTTATTACTCAATCTGATGGGTGGAAAATTTTATCTTTAAAAAAAGTTTAAAAAATTCTGAATATGGTTGAGCATCATTGAATATACTATTTGGACATTTCTCATTTGGGCAGATATGAAAAATGTTCTTTTACTCTCGAAGAGATGTACCCAGTATGTGACTAGTAACGTGGTTCTAAGTTTCTAAAACCTAAAACTTTGCCCTGTGTGAATCAGGAGTACATAAATCATCAGAGCACGGAAAATGTACCATAGTTAATTAAGGATCCTTTAAATCTATAACTGGGCTTGTTTTAGCAGGAGCAAAATATATCTTTACTAGAAACAAATATTTTAAAATATATTTACTTATTCTAAAAGCCAAGTACCACGGTCACCAGGTGTCTTGAGACTGTCCTGTGTGTCAGACATTATTGCAATTAAGGCCAAAGTTAGCTCTTAAACCTTGGAGAATTTTAGCTCTAGAAAACAGTAGATCAGGATTCTCAAACATTACACTGTTCATGAGTCACTGGACATCTTGTTAGAATGCAGGCTTTGAGTCAGTAGTTCTGGAGTGGGGCCCAGGACTCTGCATTTCTAAAAGCCCATAGGTGATGCTGATGCTGATGGCCTGAAGACCAGACTCTGTTTTAGGAAGGCTTTAGACCTTAGCTAGCTTGGCTCGTCATTTTATAGGCACAGAAAATGGTTAATATACCCCAATACTTGCTTTTTTAATTTAGAGAAACACACAGAATTTGCTTAAGTGTTTCAAGCTAAAAACATCCTATTTGTGTAACATAAATAATATGTGAACAGACTGCCATGAGTAATATAACATCTGTAGCTCTTAGAAAATGAAACATAGTTAATTAGGGATGGCATGAATTCTGTAATTATTGTTTTTAATGTTTTGTTCTTTCTAGGTCAAACCGCCATCTACACATGAATACCAGTGAAATTCTCATAAACAAGCAGAAATACCCAGCAGGCATGAAGAATCACAATGCTTCAAAAATGCATGTATTATGACATTACAACCTCAGTAAAGATAGATGTCATAACTCTAAAAGCTCAACCTTGGAGAGGATAAAAATGGTGTTCAACACCATGTACTAAAACTTGTTGAAATGTCTTCGGAGCTTGAACTATCCAGAGCCACCAAAATGTCCAAGAGTCAAATTGAAAATGTTTTTTCAAAATGCCTTAGCCAATCAAAAGCGAGCTTTTTTGCCACTGTGGCAAAACCGACCATTGCTTTTGCTGGTCTCAGTGTGGTCCAAGCGGAGCATCTTCCACAATCTGATTGAGGAACAGTGTGAAGTCTATGCTTCCTTCTGGCTTTGACCAGACGTAACTTCTCTCTCCACCATTAACACCCTGTCAATACTTTGTCATATTTATCACATTCTGTTATTTTACTCGCTTTGGTTATTTGTAAAGTTTTTCCCGTTTCCTATTAGATTATCCCTAAACTTTAGCATCTCAGCTGCTCTGCATTCTCAATTGTGCCTATTCAAGAGCGGTGAATATTAATAAACACTTTTCTGAATCAACAAACCCCCATAAAATCCACAGCCACAGATATAAATACTGTACATTTCTTTTTTTCTTTCTCTCTCTCTCTCTCTCTTTTTTTTTTTTGCTGAGGAAGATTCTCCCTGAGCTAACATCCACTTCCAATCTTCCTCTTTCTGTATGTGAGCTGCCATCACAGCATGGCCACTGATGGACAAGTGGTATAGGTCCACACCTGGGAACCAAACCCAGGCCGCTGAAGCAGAGCACGCAGAACTTAACCACTAGGCCACTGGGGCTGGCCCAATACTGTACATTTCAAGGAAAGGCAGAATGAATACAGGTGGAACATCAGCTGAGAAATGAGCTTACCAGAATCCTAAAAATTCAACAAGAAGGTCCAGAAGTTAGAGTCCTAAATGTTTGTTCATATCTTTGTTCACATATGGTTAATTCCTTAAGAGTAGTTAATCAGCAGCCAAATTCTAGTTTTTAGACACTCCCACCTTTGTTCATTGGAAGCCATGACAGTGTCATAAGAGCAGTTGGGTTGGGAGGTGTATGAGGAGCCATTGGAAAAGGGGAAACGGGGGAAGCTGGGCATTCTGGAATATGTAGCTAAGCAGCACTGGGCTCCCCAGAAAGCTGAGCTGGACACAGAGTGTGTATGCTGGAAGTTTACTTTAGGCAATTCTGTCTCAAGAAACCAGAGCCAGAGACTGAAAAGTTATCAAGCTAAACACCACTGTGGGCAATTGGGGCTCAGTCCTCTAGGGGGTGCTCTGAGGAGCTGCATGGAACACACCTCAAAATTGTCCACCAGAAGGACAAGCAAGAGATTACGCATCAGCTTTCTTCTCCCATTGGTCAAGAGTTGCCCCAACAGGGTGTTCAGGACCCTGCCCTTCCAGGACTGCACATGCCCAACAGCTGAATGGTTTCCAGAAGGCATCTTGAGAGAGAGCAGCAGAGCAGCTCCAGGGCAGGAAGCAAGAGATAGGTGCTGCTGCTGACGTGGGGTGCAGTCAGGTGACACCTCCACCAAGCTAGTTACTATAAAAAGGCATACCAAGAGGATGTGACCCAGGGCACAAGAGGGGGCTGTCACCAGCTTTTAGAAGCACATGAGTCTAATGCAAATCTGTCTGCTCTGGAAATAATGAGCACAGGATCATACCCATCCCTTCCGGACAATAGTCAGAGAAAGGGGTACTCAACCAAGGGGCAGCCAGAGAGAGAAACTAGCTGGGGAGGAGAAGAAGCCAGGACATCGGGTGCATTGCCTTTACCTAGGGCCAAACTCCACCTTGTCTGTGCTTCAAACACAGACCAACACCTGGGTGGGAGTTTTTCTTTCTCTCTGTTCACGTTTTCGGTATTTAGTTGCTACTTATTTTAAATTGCCAGCTGAAGAGCAATGCCATCTGCCAGCCATTTTTATCTGCACATAAATTCAGTTACTTTATTGCTTTAGGTGCTCCGAGTTTTGTGCATTTTAGAGAAAGCTCTCAGCTTTTTCTGCTCATAACCTGTCTTAGTTTGGGTTTCTTGAAAAGCTGACCCTGAGGCAAGGATGTGGGTACAAGTTGTTTGTTTGGGAGGTGACCCCAGGAAGTGCTGCAAAAGAATGAGGAGTGAGGTAGGGAAGGAAAGGCAGCCGGGAAGTGTGTGTGCATGAGCAGGTTACTGGTGTCAGAATCTTTCTGGGAATGTACCCCACTGAGTGACGGAGAGCTGGGGTGTCTGGACCACAGGCTCCAGTTGCTCATTAGTTGAAGGTTGCTACTGGGAATTCCAAGCTGCTTGCATGGAGGCAGAGAAAGCTCTTCTGGTGCCAAGAAAGCCCCCAGGCTGAAAAGCAAGCAGAGAGGTGTGGATGGTTGAGGTGGAGGGGCTGGGGTGTACTACAGCAGTGAATCCAGAAGTTGACTGAGGGCATGTAGATTGGGGCATCAGTAGCTTCTACTATACACTCTGAGATCGTTTTGCTATGGGCAAAATATCCCAACACAAAGAAAACAAGAGCAACAACCTCCTTCTAGCATCTGGGTGGAAAGAAGCATAGTTAATTAGTAAAGGATTAGAGACAATTAAAATTAGTTTAGAAACTGAGATTATTTATTACACTTTGTAGACAAAAACTTTAGAATGGCATTAGATGCCCTTAATAAAAATCCCCTTTGCTGTGACTGAAGAACAAATTGGGAAAGAAACCGACATATTCATGGCTCTGGCCTATAAACGAAGGACCTCACTGAACCATGTTAGATAACAAGCGCTCGGTTCTGTTCCCATGTGAACACGTGGAAACCATAGGGGAGTTTTTGATTTTCTTGTACTAGTCATTGCTCTGGACCATCACTAAGGTGGAGTCACTCAAAGATGAGGGGAGTTTTGACCCTCTCTTTCTCCATCTGATGTTTTCTGGTGAAAAACCAGATGACAATGTGTGAAAACTTGGCATGAATGCAGTGGATTTCACTGAGGAAAGAAGGCCAGACAGAGCACAAAAGAGAAACTAGAAAGGAAAGACTCTCAGTGGCTTCATAGATTAAAAATTCACCCCAATTCTTCATTTCCTTTTAATAAAATTGTAAATACAAACCTCTGCCATGGCCCCACGGTGCCAAGTGAACAATCCCTCCCCTTGATTCTGGGCTTGGCCTTGTAACTTCCTTTGAACAATGTTGGCAGACATAAACTTGAATGGTGGGCATGTCTTCTTGGCAACTGTGGGCCTCCATGAGAAAAGCATGTCCCAAGTAACTGCTACTCCTTCTCCTTTAGCCTTGGCCCCAGAATAAAACTTGGTTCCAACTTGAACCCAATCCCAGCAGGTGCTTCCATCTTGGAACATGGAGCCTGAAGGAGAGCTGCCCATGAAGCCTATTCTAGATGACGCCATAGCAGTCAACCTGAAAATCAAGCATGAGGACAGATGCTTACCGTAAACCACTGAATTTTGTGGTAAATTTTTAGGTGAATTTATTATGTAGCATTATTATGGCATTGTAAAAGTTCTCAGTAAATACCAAAGTATTCATCAGGCTACTCCCTTTTGAAAATTTATATATACACAGTGTTTAGTATACGAAAGTATTTATTATCCACAGAGGAAAGAGTTGAGGGAGGAGAAAGATGGAGAATGAAGATGGATTTTTGCTTTTATTACATTTATATCTATAATTGGTAAATTTTTTATAACTATGCATTACTTGTGTAATGTAGAAAAGAAAAATCTGACAAAAATTGTTTCCAGAAATGGAAAAATTTCATGAAACGAAAACATTATATTTGGTTAATTTAACTACCAAATTACCATTTATATTTCCCAGCAACTACTATGATGGATTAAAATCTTGCTACTCAAGGTGAGGTCCTTGGACCAGCAGCAATGGCAGGATCTGGGAACCTGGTAGGAAATGCAGCATCTCAGGCCCCACCTCAGACGAGCAGAATCTGTAACAAGATCCCCAGGCGATTCTTGTGCATAAGAAAGTTTGAGAAGCATTGTTCTAAAACATTAAGCATCTTGATTTCTGCTTTAATCACTGAAAAAGAAACTTTAAGAAGTAAAATATTTTATTTAAATTTCTTTCCTAATATGTGAAAAGTACTTGAAAGTATCTTCAAACATCAAAGATAATTTGTGAAGATAAACCTTTCACAATATTAAAAGATGCTAAAATGTTAAACATAAAACTAGAACTTTTCAGTAACTAGGGAGACAGGACAACTGCGTAAAAACAAAACAAAAAACAGCATTTACATATTTCAAGAAGGGCAGGGTGAACTTTGTAAATTGTGATTTTTCCTCCTACATCAAAAATCAGTGTTTCCACTTCCTGAGTGGAGAGCCAGCCTGGGCGTGGCTGTCTGGATTTTCATTCCCCCGTGAACTGCACAGTGCATCAAGACAGGACAGGGAGAAGTAGCCACCTGTGTTCCCATCACCATCTACAGAGACCTCAACTTCCTGCTTTCACATGTAAATCAAATACATCAACCTCTCACCCAAATCCCACCCCAATTCCTACCTAGCCTTTCCCAAAGGAAGCTCCCTGGACATGTGTGACTCCACCTCTAATTATTCGTGACTATATTTGCATGTAGTTTTCCTTATTATACTGTCATTAGCATGAGGAAAGGGCTCCTGTTGCCTGGGCAACCAGAAGTGGCACAAGCATTGTGCTTATTGACTGAATCCTACCTCTAGTTTTTCTGTTGTGCTTTTGGATCCTCTCAGTTTGTGGTCAAAATAATGCAACCCCAACCCCAGTCCTGCCTCTTTTCTTTTTTGCAGCTCTATCGGCAGTGTCCAGCTGATTTGTCTAATTTCTCTTGGATTTATGACCTTAACTTCTCTCAGTTCCACTTGCTAATGTTGATGCTTTCCTATTCCCTAATCAGACCCTCCCTTTTAAGAGCCCCTTCTGATCAAGATTGCCCACTCAATGTTTTCCTCTCCTAGACGTCTTTCTAAAGTGTTACATTTACTATAAAAATGACCCCATTTATGAAGTTTCCTTGTCTGTCCTTCTTATTTCCCTCCTTTCTTCTCGTGCTTGAGTTATTTTGCTACTGCAATACAAGGCTAATAGAAAAATGATGCCCCCTTTTATCATAATTCCTAATAGTAAGCTACATGAAATATTATCTGCCCAACCTCTTTTTCTAGAGTAGTGATTCTTAACCTTGGCTGAGTGTTGGAATCTCCTGGGTGGTTTAAAAAACATTGATGCTTGGGGCCCACCCCCAGAGATTATGATGTAATTAGTCTGGGGTGCAGCCTTGGCAGGGGAGTTAAAAAACCTTCTCAGGTGATTCTAATGTGCAGCCAAAGTTGGGAAGCATGGAGGGTAATAGCTTTTCAACCAGACCTTTTGTTTTTGTCACTCCTTGGCATTTATGATGATAAATTACAATTTTACACTTCGTTTAAGTTCTTATTCCACTTTGGTCCATTTTCACTCCACTTCATTCTCTCCTTCCCTCCTTCTGTGCATTTGAGAAGGCTGATTCTCATAGGCTGTCGTTTTCAGGCTCCTGTCCGCTGGTTTTCAATGGTCTGCAGCTAGTGGGAGGCCTTTCCGGGGATCCTGGAGTACTATGGAGTGAATATTTGTGTCCCTTCAAAATTCATATATTGAAGTCCTAATTCACAATGTGATAGTATTTTAAGGTGGGGCTTTGGGAGATAATTAGGTCATAAGAGTGGAGCCTTCATAAATGGGATTAGTGCCGTTATAAGAAGAGGCAGGAGAGAGACGAGCTTTCTTCCTGCTAGGTGAGGATACAGCAGGAAGGCATCTGTTTGGAAGCCAGGAAGAGGGCTCTCACTAGCAACCAAATGGACCCACACCATAATCTTAGACTTCCCAGTCTGCAGAATTGTCGTGTAAGCCACACAGTCTATGGTATTTTTGTTATAGTGGCTTGCACTGACACGGAGGGTGGGAGAAAGGGAGAAGGCAGGGTGTTTCTCCCCCTCTCTTTTGGCCTGTGTGGTGCCTCCAGCTGTGTCCCCTCTGTGTCTCTAGCTCCTGTCAGACAGTGAGACAGACTCACTGTGCTTTCAATTTCCTAGGTATGACCTGGCCCATAGATTTTGTTAATATAGCCTCTTTCCTTTGACCCTCCAGTCAAGGAGTGTTAGTATACTGTTTTATACTGTTAGTAAATTCTGGGCTATATCATCATCCCATTTGGCATCTCAGTTTACTCAGTACCTGTGCAACCAATCGCCAGTAGAATTGTCTCTGTGTTAAATACTTTTGTTACAGGCTCTTAACATCAGCCCTGATATCAGTTCCCCACATTGAACCCAGCGTATACGGGGTTAAAACTAAAACCCACCACCCCCTTTCCTGCTTCTCTAGCTCCACACATATGTAAATACCTGTTTCTTTAAACTTGGACTCTTTGAGCTTTACAACTAAATGGGAGTTACAAATTGTTAAAAGCCCAGGTGGCCTGGAGTTGGAGGCACACTAAAGTTTAGCTAATCCTGTGTCCTTGAGTTTGCCAGGAAAGACGCTGTCTCAAGAGTATCAAGGAGCGGAGGCTTCCCAGACCTCAACTCCTCGACTCCCAGCACTCAAACCTGCCTCAAACAAGAAGATGAGACAACGGCGAAGGATGCCCACCTGCCATCCTCCTATCTCACCCTCCCCCCGCCTTGCTGCAAGCAGCCTCTCAAGGCCAAACGCAGGCTGGAGGGAAAGCACCGAGCTGCACAAGCTACATGTTCCCCCCTCCCCTACCCGAAACCCCAAATAAAAATCCCTACCCATTCCTCATCGGGGAGCTAGCAATTTTTGAGGCATGAGCCCTTGCTTTGCTCCCTGTGCCTGGCATAGTAAAAACCTTTCCTCTTCCACTCAAGACTCTGTTCTCGTGATTTGGATTGGCATCGGGTTCAGAGACCGAACTTTCGGTTACACTTTGAACTGTTAGCTTCCATGGTAGAGTCCTGCTTGATACAGTTCTCAACATGGTGTCTAGTTTCCCAGATGCAAAATCCCTCATGCGCATTCTGCCAGAACCCACTCTGATTGACCCTCAGAGGGCAGGAGTGGGTGGTGTGCTAGGATGTGTGGCCTACATACCATCTTAAGGAGGCAGGTCTATGTCACTTTGTGAGATATATATATCACACGTTGACCCAAGATCTGTTGTTCCGAGTTACTACTTTAACAGTGGAAATATAAGAGGACTTCCCTTTCCAGCAAAAAACAACTACACATCACTAATATCAGGTGCAGAAGCAAAATGCTATATGCCCCACCCAGACCTTGGAAGGAGTTCTCCAAACCCTTGTTATCCCAGTGTGATTTGTGAACCAGGAGCATGAGTGTTACCCAGGAACTTTAGAAAATCAGAATTCCAGGCCCCACCGCAAGCTTTCATTTATGTAATTCACATACCATCAAATTCATCCTTTTAAAGTGTACAATTCGGCAGGTTTTTTAGTGTGTTCATGACATTGTGCAACTATCAACACTTCTAGTTCCAGAGATCTTCATTATTCCAAAAAGAAATCCTGGGCCCATTAGCAGTCACTTCTCGTTTTCTCCTCCTCTATCCCCTAGACAACCACTAATTTGTTGTCCCCATGAATTTGCCTATTCCGGACATTTCATATAAATGGAATCCTGTAATATTTGGCTTTTGTGTCTGGCTTTTCTCACTTAAAATAATGTTTTTAAAGTTTAGCCCTATTATAGTATGTGTCGGTACTTTATTCCTTTTTATAACTGAATCATATTTTATTTTATAGATAAACCACATTTTGTTTGTCCATTTACCAGTTGGTGACTGTTTGGGTTGTTTCCATCTTTTGGCTACTATGAACACTCATGTAGAACACTTGTGAAGAAGCTTCTGTGTAAATATGTTTTCAGTTTTCTTGGATACATACCTATGAGTGGAATTGCTAGGTCATATGGCAGTTTAAGTTTTTGAGAAACTGCTAAACTTATTTTCAAGGCAGCTGCCCCATTTCATATTCCTATCAGCAATGTATAACAGGCCAATTTCTCCATATCCTCACCCACACTTCTTTCTGTCCATGTTTTGATTATAGCCATCCCAGTGGGTATGAAGTGGTATTTCATTGTGATTTTGATTTGCACTTCCTAGTAACTAATGATGTTGACCTTCTTTTATGTGCTTCTTGGCCATTTGTGTATCTTCTTTGGAGAAGAAAATTCAAATCCTTTGGCCATTTTTAATTGGGTCACTTGTCTTTTATTGTTGAGTTGTAGGAGTTCTTTATAAATTCTGGATACTAGAACCTTATCAGATACATGACTCGCAAATATTTTCTCCCATTCCATGGGTTGTCTTTTCACTTTCTTGATAGTGAATGCACACGTTTTTATGAAAACATACTTTATCTTTTCTTCGGTTGCTTTCACTTTAGATGCCATAACTAGGAAACCATTGCCTAATCCAAGGTCATGAAGATCTATTCTTAGGTTTTTGCTAAGAGTTGTATAGTTTTATCTCTTATATTTAGGTCTTTGATCATTTTGAGTTAATTTTTTGTATAAGTTGTGAGGTAGAGGTTCAATTTTGGATTATTTTGGCCATCCTGGGTCCCTTGAATTGCATATGCATTTTTGAAAGAGCTTGTCAATTTCTGCAAAAAAGATAGCTGGGATTTTGGTAAGGATTGTTTTGAATCTGTAGATCAATTTGGGGAGTATTGGCATCTTAACAATATTAAGTCTTTCAATCCATGAACATGGGATTCCTTACCACTTATTTAGATCTTCTTTTATTTCTGTCAACAATGTTTTGTAGTTTTCAGTTACAAGTCTTGCATGTTTTTTTGTTAACTTTTTCCCAAATGTATTATCCTTTTTGATGCTATTGTAAATGGAATTGTTTCTTAATGTCATTTTTGTGGCCTGGCATTTTGAAATCTGCATTTTTAGCAAGACCTCTAGATGATTCTTACACATGTTAACAGTTTGAGAAGTGCTGCTGTATTCAACAAACTCAACCCAAGTGACATTCCACACAACACTGCCCAATTCTGTCCCATATAGCTGCTGGCTCTCCAGTAAGTGACTTGAGACATCATAGTTACAGAAAATGGCAGAAGGACCAAAGATACTACCTTACTGAGTAAATTAAATGATTTTAAATAAGAGGAAGCAACTAGATAATATAACTAGGATTTTCTGTGTTAATTCCTATGCAATGGAAAACTATTATTAAATATCCATTTAATTTATGAGTAAACTACAATGTTGGCTTCTGTCTGAATTATGTGGATGTAAGCCATTTGAAATAATTGTCAGTTCTCCATTTCATTCTCAATGTATTTTTTGTTCTTTTTTTCAATAATAGCTACAATTAAACAGTTATATCTTATACTAAATATGTTTATTAGACCCTGTTTTGCTTTCTGGTTCCAGATATGACACTAATTACCTCCGTGACTTTGGAATAATCAGTTAATCTTTCTAACTTACAGTTTCCCCAACTGAATAAGGTAGGAATTGGACTAGATTTCTCTAGCATCTCACTCTTTTGGCTGTACATCAGATAATTCTAAATTTCTATCATGTCCAAATATACCATTTAATTTTATGGACTATATATTTCAGAGTCAGTCATAAATAATACAAAGTATGATTCAGAATGGAGTCTGTGAGGTCTAACATTTTTATACATAGATGCAGCTACAGGTCAAATTCAACACAACATTTATAATCATAACAGTATATTCTCTCTAGTGATATATTTTTAGCAAACAATTGTTGATAAAACAAATTAAACAAAATACAGTTTAAAGAACTTAGGAATCCCATGGAGTTGGTTAAAATGATATTTACATGTAAGTCTTCTTCAAATTAATCCTTTTCTGTATATTTAATACTCATTTTCTTTTTTTCCAAATTTCACATCAATCATTTTATAAAAAATCAATGTGCAAATTACCATATTTGTACAAAAGGCTGCTAACACGATGCTTTCCAAAGATGAAGTGAACATTTTGGTAAAAAGCCACCAAGCTAGGGACATTTAATACTTGCATTTCTTTACCGTTAATTCAGGTTAACTTTTTCCATCAGTCCAAGTTACTAACAATTTACGATGTAATAAACATTCTAAGATTTCTGCTAACAATTATTGCCTTGATAAATAAAATCTATTTTCAGAAAACTGTAAAGATGGTTTCTTTCTCTGGTATCATTCAATTAAACATAGAAAACATCGCATTGCATGTTTCTTCAACATGTCCATGAGACTGATGATATGCTCATGTGTCCTGACAATAAAGTCAGTTGTCTGAACATAAAAAATAATAAAAATACTTGTCTTCCTATGATAGCAATAGCCTAGGAGTACTTGGCAATTTGACTGATGCCTTGTGTCTTATTTCAGTTTCCCTTGAAACAAAGCACGAAACAGAGATTCTTGTTCAAGCGATTTATTGAGGGAATGCTCTCAGGGGAGACCTGTAAGAGACTGAGGAAAGCAGAAGAGCGCCAGGGAAGGGAGCTAAGCAGCCACAGGGATGTAACTGAAATCTAGCCTCAGCCTGATCACAGGAGGAGCTCTGGAGTGTGAATGGCACCAGCTGTTAACCCTGCACTGCTCATTTGATGCATGAGTGGTGGATTGCATCCTCCTGGGCATCTCCTGGGATGCGGGCCCCACCGGCTCAAGGCAGTGCTCAGAATGGGCAACTGCGAGCTATTAGCAGTAGCAGTCACAGCAGCTGGGGGGCATGCACTAGTCAGGTAAAGGGTCAGCATCTACCAGAGTCCAGTTCCACAAGTGATGGAGAAATATTTATCCAAATTCTGGTTATTAAATTAAACAATTGGGCTGCATGACTTTGATATATTTCCTCTAGCAGAATGACTATGAGAAGCAGGTTTTCTATTTCTCTGTGTCTCTAGCCAAAGTCATGCTTATTTTTTAGTTTTCCCTTCAGGAAGAGCAGAACTACTTTACAAAACTATATACATTCGGGACAATTTTTATGTTATGATTTTCATTTGAATGTGTCACAATATATTGACCAAAGATTCAATTTGGATTCAATATCCACCTCTATTATCCATATTCATTTTTCTAGTGGTCCAGGGCAGAACCTTGGAGTCATGCAACTTCTCTCACTCAGCCAATTGGTTCTTCTATCTGTAGATACTCAGAATCCACTGACTTTTCACCATCTCCTTGATTGCCATCTGTATAATGCAGTACAATAAATACAGTGCATACAATAAAGCCATAATTCTGTGTCACAACTACCCCTAAATTTGTGAGTTTATGAGTTGAGAAGTTCTGCCAGTCTCGCTCAGCTTAGTTAGGCAGCTCTTCTGGTCTTGACTGGGGCTCAATTACATGATGAGAAGCTGCCAGTTGGCTGATGTAAATTGGCCTCAGCTGGCAGGATTGGCTCTGTTCCACATGGTTTGTCATCTTCCAGGAGGCAAGCTAGGCTCAAGAGAAAAGAAGAAACGGGAAGGCCGTTAATTGAGCCCATCAAATGAAATCAATCTGCCGTACCGTCCTAGTCTAAGACATCAATTCTCATCTGGGTATTTGCATTTACCTAACTTCTCTCCCTACTTCTACTTTTGCTGCCTTCCAAATCTCTTCTCCACAGAGCAACCAGAGCAATCCTTTTAAATCCTAAGTAAAATCCTACCATTGCTCTGCTCAAATCCCTCCAATGATGTCCCCTGTCAGGTTAGAAGCCAAAGTCCTTATCTTATCACCTATATGAGGTGGCCATCTCTCACCCCCACACACTGTGTTCCAGCCATAGCACACTCCTTCTGTTTTATTGACCTGCCAAGAAGATGAATCTTGGACTTACTATTACCTCTATTAGGAATATTCTTCCCTTAGAATCCACTGGGCCCACTTCCTCACTTCTCAAATGTCACTTCTTCAGCGAGGCCTTCTCTTGTCAACCTGTATATATCAGTACCCACTCAGCATTTGATGTGACCTTTACCATTGTTTACATTTCTTCATAGCACCTATCATTTCCTGACTTATTGTATGTTTTTCTGTTTGTTGGTTTGCATATATTGCTTGCCCCCTACTAGTATATGAGCTCCACAAGAATTGAGAATTTATTTCTTTTGTTCACTGCTGTATCTCCAGTGTCTAGAACAGTGCCTGGCGTATAATAGGTACTTAATAATGATTTCTTAAATGAGTGAGTCAATGAATAAATATCCTTTTGCACAGAAGATTATGTTTAAAATTGTTCAATTATTCAAAACTCTCTGGAAAAAATGAATGAAGAGTGAATTGCTGTGATGCCAATGAAAGTTAAATGATAATGCACTGAAGACCGAGATCTAAATCTTGTTATCTGCCATCACCCTTATCTGCTGTCTTGGCTTTGTGTCATGGTCGGATCTCTTCTAAATGTGACTCAAACAAGGATGCAACTAACAGGAACTAGAACACAAATTCATATTGCCCCATTATATTACTCTATTGGATTCATCTTTCTGTACCACCAGATGCGTAAGGATAATTTCAAAAGGAATTCAAGAGAAAAAAAAATGGTCACGGTTTAACACAATATGAATGTATTATTTCTACCTTTTTCCTAAATGATCTTCCTAAAATGTTTGAAAGATACTTTAAAATCATTAAAATATTGAGAATAGCAACATAAAACACAGTAATAATTTCCTTTCCAAACTGTTTTATAAAAAGAAGTCTTCCTTCACTGTTTTGAACACGAGTTATTTTAAGAACTTAGCACAGAGAAACAAACAAAATTCTCAATGCAATAATCATTTTACTGCTTAGTCATATGAAATGAAAATAATGTCACGGATCTTACTGGCAAATCCAGACAGAGCAGTGGGAAATATGACCGAAAGCATGCAAAACGAATTGGACTGTGTCTCTACTACCTCTCATCTTGTGTAGTTAACAAACTCCCAGTCCATTTCATACCTAGATGCAGCCTATGACCCACCTATATGAACCTATGAATAGTCTAAAACGAAGTGAAAATAAAATCTTCCTGTAGTACAAGACAGAGCAGTCACTAAACTAAGATGAGGCAAGTGCTATGAAGTACGAAGAAATGGTACTTGAATTCTGTTTATTCAAGTCTTCACAGAGCTGAGCATGTTCTTTTACCAAATTCAATTACTGATTTGAATATGTAATATATTTTAATTATTGCAGCCATGAAAAGAAGCACTGGCTAAGGATGCATTTAATAAAAATATCTAATCAGCTTGAGGTTAGTCAATCATTTAAGTTTGTTTTTTCATGAAGATCTAATTTCTAGAACAATTGTGCCTTTATTTTCTGTAGGTACGTCCTCATACTCTGGTCTACATAGTGTGCAAATCGTTTTAGAATTGTACCAGTTTATTTCAATTGCTTTTCTAGAGAAGTGTTAAATAGGAGAGAAAGGTTTTAGCTCTTTCTGTAATTGAAATAAATGTACAATGAACAGTAACTTCCTGGTTTCACAGCTATGCTTTGTCTAGTTAACATAACAATGTAGGTTTACTCTGCTTATATATGGAATAGTACAAGAAGTTTGAGAAGGAATAATTATCAATTAATGTAGGCCATATATTAGTTTTACAGACCAGCTATAATTTTTGGATGGATATTCAGATGATATTTACATTACATAGAAGAGATAGACATCAAAAGATTTATTTAACAAATGTATCAAATGTTGATGAACATTGGTTGGGTATCAAATGATGCTATGCAGTTAGGATGTTTGTGGCTGTAAGAGACATCTCAAAATGGCTTAAAAATTGGAGGAATTATTATCTCATTTAGTATGAAGTCAGAGGTAGGGCAGGTTCAAATTAATTCAAGTTAATTAAAGTTCGCAAGTTCTTGGAATTCATTCTGCTAGCCCTAGCTGGTGGCTTTTATCCTGAGGCTTGTTCCCTGTGGTCAGATGGTTACAGTACTTCCTAATGATGAAGCTTGAACACAAGGTGTAAACCAGGTTGTCCCTCAAACCATTGATACGTAGTCACCCTTTTCATAACCAATTATACGATTCTTTGTAAAGGTCCCATTCTCACTTGGTGATGGGAAAATTATTTTCCTCTTCAATAATCTAGTCCAATCTAGGATTTTATGTCTAATTCTGTTATTATAATAGCTGTCACAAGTAATTAGTCAATGAAATCCAGGTACTATCAGTATTAGCACATTGTTCATCACTGGTGTGTGCTGGTGGGAAGGAGAACAGAGGAAAGGGAGAAAATAGAATCTGCTTGGATGAGTGATGGTGACTGATGGTTTCTTGGTGGAAAGAGTTGGCCCATGCTGTCTTATACTCCTGGAGTCATCAGCTTGTCCTGCCCAGGTGCTGGGCAGATAGGGAGTGTCTGATTTTTTAGTTATTACTGATGTGCTGGCTTCAAAATAGCTGGACCGCCAGCCTTATCTCAGCTGCAATTTCCTTTGGATCCCACAGATCATGCACACGCCCTTTATGGGGTGTGTCCCATTATTCCATTGTCACTATCAGGCTAGCTCACAGCCTCTGCCCCTCAGCTGATCTTAGAGATCTCCCATTTGGAAATGCAGAAACTTGTGGGATCATATTTGCTGCCCTCTGAGACCTTAGGGGAATGAAGAGAGGGTGGGTGATTCTGTTTACCCTGCAACCACATCATGTCCTGTTGGCTCAGATCCTGCATGACATCTCCTGCCTTCAGTATCTCCAGATGAGACAGAGGTACCATCAATATGGTCCGGCATCCATGCAAACTTCAAAAAGTCTTATGTTCAGGCCTCTGCTCTGCCTGACCACTTGAATTTAGGAAGTGTTCAGGCACCAAACTATCTTGCCTAAACTCTGGCTCCTCCAGATTATTTCTCTCTCCCCCACCTCCTATTTGTACCTCCTGTGGCATGGTTGGGAGTGAGAGAGGAACAAATCAATCATTTTGTGACAGTCTCCATTTATCCTAGCCATGGGTCATCTAGGCTAAGGTATGATCTTGAAGAGAAAAAAGCCTGATGTATATCATAAGTGTGTATTATAAGTAACTTTACACACATATATTTTATTACTAACTTACCTTCTTGCAACAGAATGCCCTTCGTTGGCAGGTACCAGCCTTCCAGGTACTCTAAATCTGCATTTTAACAAGATTCCTAGGTAATTCCTATGCATTGTAAAGTTTTAGAAGCACTGCCTTACCAGTTTTTGGGCTTTCAGTGTCCACAGAAACTAGAGGCAACAATTAAACAAATGATAAAATAACATTTATTCTGAGCTGAAGACCAAAGTCTGCAGATTGAAATATCTTCCTGAATTCCAGGCAGAATTGATAAGAAAAGATACCAACCTAAATATATCCTGGTTATATTCCAAAATTTAGAGAAGGAAGGGGAAAATACCACAAACTTTAAGGAAAAAAATAATTCACATACAAAGTAAAAAGGAAAAGCTATCTAGTGACAGACATCATCTGCTAGATGACAGTAGAATAACTATCTACTAGAAGAAAATAGGAGAAGCTGGAAGGTAGTGGAATAACATTTATAGAGTGCTGAGGGGAAAGGACCTACCCTAAAAATTCAACACACAATCAAGATACCATTCACTGGTCAGGGTGGAATAAAGATATGGGCAGCTATACAAAGATTCAGAGAATCCGGCATCCATGAAGCCCACTGTGGAAAATCCTGGAGACAAAACTCTAACTGCAAACAAATGACCCAGACAGAAGTGTCAAGATAGGGAAATGAAGAAAAAAGGGGGATGAGGAAAGAATCTTTCAACACAAGCTGTTGGATCAGATAATAAAAATAACAGCGAAGTTCTTTACGTGCTCTATCTTATTCATTCCAAATCACAACCCTGGGAAGTGAGTGTATTAGTTATCTTTTGCTATATAACAAATTACCCCCAAATTTAGTGGCTTAACACAACAAACAGTCATTACTTCACACATTTTGTGGGTCAAGAATCTGGGAACACTGGTGCTGGCTTAGGGTCTCTCCGAGGGATGAAGTCCAGATGTCAGCCAGGTCTGCAGGCACCTGAAGGTTTCACTACAGCTGAAGGATCCGCTTCCTAGAGGACTCACTCACAGGACTGTTGGCTGGAGGCCTCAGTTCCTCCTCCCATGGGCCTCTCCAAGGGGTTGCCTGAGTGTCCTTATGACATAGCAGCTGGAACCCTCAGAGTGAACATTCTGAGAGAGATTCATAACCCACAATATCTTTTATGATCTCATCTCAGATGTGACACACCGTAACCTTCACTTTATTCTAGTCATTAGAAGCAAGAGACTAAATCCAGCATACAAGCAAGGGGAGGGGAATTAGGCTCCACTTTTTTGAGGGAAGGAGCAAAGAACGTGTGGACATTTTAAACTACCACAGTGTTGTTATTCTTTACATTGAAGCACAAAAAAGTTATTTAACTTGCCCGAGTTTCTATGGTTAGCTGGCAGGGGAGCTGAGACACAAGACCACGTAGTCTGACTCAAGTGCCCAAGCTCATCACTACAAGTGAAACTGCCTTTCAATGAAAAAGGGAATGTGTCATAGGCATTGACATGGAAGACTCATACTGCCAGTGATGGTATAATAATTGTCTGGAATTAGAAGTTCTAAATCATCTTGGTGAAACTCAAGAGTTGGAACCAACTCTTTGGAGAGATGTAAAATCATCCCCAAGATCTTAGAGTGGAGGAGTAAAGTGGGGAAATGAAGGTGTTCTTTTCAGATTGGGGAAAGCATTGGGAGAACAGAGCTTCTGGAGATAAGTGGGGAAAAGCTCTCTTATTCTTATAAAATGAAAAAATAGATTATTAGTGCCTGAAAGTGGAGGGTGATTACTAATGGAAAAATTAAAATGGAAAAGTTCATCAGGTTTCCCAAGTTAATAAGGAGGAATTCGAGCAAACCAGAAAAATAAGGAAAAAAGAGGTCATGGCAGAGTAAACTAAATAATCACCAATAAATAAGATTAAAGACTATAATCAAGTATATCACTTGTTACACTAAATGTTGATAGATTAGATTATCTCATCAACAGATTGGATTAAATAGTAGAAAAGTCTAGCTATTTAGCATTTACAAGAAACATACTTGTAAACAAATTGATAATCAAAGTTTAAAAATAAGAGATTGGCGGCAAGGCAAACAAAAAGAAATTAATATTAGACCAGGATGAATTAAAAGTTATGGCTGCTACCTAAGAAAAGGAGAGACATTATGTAACAATAAAAAGCAAAAGCCAGGAATCAGATGTCGTAAATCTATATGCACAAACAGTATGGCACTAAAAATTACTAGAGATATAAGAAGAACTTGATAAAAAGTATACTTACTGTGAGAGATTTAATATATTCTAAGAATTAGACTGATACAGTAAATTTAAAAATAGCCAAGTATACAGGAAATCTGAATAATATGACAGTAGCCTACAAATACTGAAAACATCCTCAGGAGCAAGAGAACTTTTGAGGTGTTTATTTCAGATTCACAAAAATTTTCCCATGTGATCTTAGAAGGCTTTACTGTAAGCCAGAGAAAAGTACAGATCCTCATGTAAATCGATTTATCTGCAAACTGCTCATGTTCTAAAGGAGTGGTTGCTCAACATTCATCCATTCGAGAGGTGTTTTGTAATTGCTACAATATAAAAGAATCGATACGAAAGTCCTTAATGGAAGTAGTAAGCAGTGCTCTATGTTGTCAACTATTTATTTCCCATTTCAAAGCTATTTGACACATTTTCATTTTCCTTGTGGAAAGAAACAAGTAAATATCTGTTATCAATCCATCATTTACTTGTACAATACATAATTTTCAAAATAAATATGCAGTGCAAAATAGCAAATAGCCTTCCTCAAAACACAGAGGCAGCCTAAAAGATTTACGTACTTTTAGAGGGAAAAAATACTAACTCATGGGCATTATAAGAGATGAATTTTGTAAGTATTTGTGAAGATAACAAGAACAACAAATGCTATTAACTTTGCCTCAGTCTTACAAAATGATCCATAATGATTCAACAAGTTTTATTTCCAATTAAATATACCATCACTCACTGGAATGCCATACCAGTTACTTATTCATATTTCCCTTATTTTCACACTTAAATTAATTAATATCGTTATTGCTATGAAACAACTACTCTATGGGCTGCCTTTCAGCTAGTAAATAAGAATTTAAGGGCTCTGGTAGCTAAAGTTTATTACTGGATTTTAATGCCAATTTTTATAAAGAGGTGTGAAGCTATTCAATAGAACCACTTTTATTTACCAAGCATTTTGCAGAAAGCCTGAGACTGTAAGAAGTTGTAAATGTACAACCTTTTTGCATAGCTGTAACTTAAAGATAAAATTTTACTTAATACCAGATAAAGATGGAAGCACAAGTTAGATTAACGGTGGAGAACGTATCCCAACCATCAGTCTGGCTCCGAGTTCGTGTTGGTAAAAACTACATAAACTTTTCTGTCGCTTTTCAATTAACTTTATTTTAAGCAATAGAACTGTTGATGCTCTTTTCTCCTGTTTTTTCATTGTGTTGCCCAAGTTCTGACAGCTGTACTGCCAAATGGCTTAGGGCAAAATAAAATAAAGTTCAAGTTAAGAACTCTGCAGTGTTTTTAAGATCTCTGGCGAAAGAGGGGAAAGGTTGTGTCTATTTACTAATCTGTGGGATTTCTAAAATTTTACCCATGTTATGCCTGCCCCCTCATTAACAGGAAGCTAGTATTTAAGTAGCTTGGCATAACTTGCCTCCCCGGGCTACAAAAAGTTTGAAATCAAATATGATCATCATTGTGAAGTTACTTTTCAGCAGCAGCTACCTGCTCATAAAATCAAAGAGTTTTTATAAAACTAGAGAGTAGCCTTTCAGGGAAAAAATTTCCCTAAAATCAAGTTGGGAGAGTGAGTCAGACTGCTTTGCTTATTTCCAGGGTCTCATTCAACTACAAAGGTTTACCCAACTTCTATTCAAAATATTTGCATTAACAGTTCTGACAAATCCAAGCACAGTTTACACATTACTAATCTATTCCCTTCAGTCTTCTAGATGTTTCTTCCAAAATTTACCAAATCCTCAAATAACTTTAGGCACTTTTTCCACAGTTAAATAGTGCTGCCATTGACATCAACTTTGTCTCCAAAATGAGGAAGACTATCATTGCAAAACTCCGTCACTGACCTGTGATACAGACTCAGAACCCTTCATCTACAGAAGCCTTCCCCAAGAACCAGTCACGCTTGTCCACCACAGCCAAGATGAGATTATTTGTTACGCCTACTTCTTTTATGGCTTGTAAAGGCAGTTTCTATTATTCCTATTTTACAAACTCAGACCCAAGGAACCTGAGTGACTTGCTCATCATCGCCAAACCCCACTAGGTCAATAAATCAAACTCAAAGGTGAGGCTTTGCCCACACCAAGAAAGAGTAATTCAAGAAACGGTGCCCAGATTCAGTTAAAATAATCTAAGAGGGTTATGTGGGAAGAACTTGAGGGTGAATAAAGTTATACTCGAGTATCTCCAAGGAATCAAACTCTCAGACAAATAATCAATAATCAGAGCATGCAAAATAAAATCACGAAATACCAGTTTACACCACTAGACGGGCAAAAAGTTTAAAGTGTGACAAAACCAAGTTTTGGCTAGGACACATACTGCTGGTGGGAGTCTAAATTGCTACATATACACTTGGAAAACAAGACAATATTATCTTGATGTTATAAATAATCTATGACCGAGAAACTCCACTCCTAGGCATTTACTCTAGAGAAACTCCTGAACTTGTGCATCTAAAGACACGTACAAGCACGATCATAGCAGCATTGCTTATAATAGCAAATACTGGAGACATCCCAAATGTCCATCAATAGTAGAACTGATTTAAAAGGGGTGTGGAATGATAATACAATGGAATAGTATACAGCTGTTAAGATAAAGGAACAATAATTAAACATATCAACAAAGATACATTTCAAAAATAAGATACTGGAAGGAAAAAAATGATCAAAACAGTACATACTATTCTACTCGATTTTTATAAATTCTCAAAATATGCAATACTAAATACACATTTTTTTAAGGGAAGCATTTACATGAAGCAACACATTTCAACAGACAAGGGGTGATAAATACAAAATGCAGAATAGTCGTTACTTCTGGAGACAGGAGAGGGAGGATGTAGTATGGGGAAGAAATACACAGAGTCCAGCAGTGAAGCAGACTTCTTTTTCTTTAGCCATGGTATGTTTTGTTTCTTCCTACTTTCCATATTTATATAGCATATTCTTTTGTGTTCATGAAAAAGTCCTTAGTAATATTTTTAAACAGAGTCTCCGGGTAGAAAATAAAATAGATTGGGGTGGGGGAACTATTGCTTTTAATTAGACGCTATTGCATGCTATTTTTAAAAGCATGCATGTTTTACATGCACATAAACAAATAAAAGTTTTCAGAATTTGGCTCCAAAAGTGAGTGTGTTAGGGTTGGGGCTCATTTGTTGGCCCTGAAATAAAATGATCTTGATATATTTGCTCCCATTTGCGTATATTTTTGAGCGTATATGCATCCTAGAGTATGCAAAGAAAATTCTTGGGAAAGATTAACAAGAATCTACAGCAGTTGTCTCTGACAAGTAGATTCGCTTTTCATTTTATTGTATAATTTATTATATTTTTCATATAACTTTACTTTTAAAAGTATTTATTTATTTATACTATATGAGCTTTACGTTTCTAATTAAGTTTTGAATGAGGGCAGGAGGTGGGAGAAGAGGATGAAAGACGGGAGGATTCCCAGAGACCCCAGCATTGGGTGGGCGCTGGAGGTGCTGACGGGCGGCGGGCGGAGACGAGCCGGCCCCGCCCCGGGGCGGTTGCTCGGGCAGCCGGGCCCTGCGTGGCCGAAGCTCACAATCGGCCCTGTCTCGGCAGCTCCCCGCCGCCCCCTGCGCTCACCGGGCCGCGCTTGCCTTTGGCGACCCGGGGCCCATGGACACACCCCCCACTCCCTGCTGCCCCGCGCGCCGGCTCGCCTGCTCTGCCCAAAGGGACAGCGTTCGTGGCCAGGCGCCCAGGCCGGGTTCCCGGAGCCCGAGGTGCGGCTGGGGCCGGCGCCAGGCGGCGGAGACCTAGAGCCCGGCCCCTGGGCGCCCCCACAGGCCGACGCGCGTCGGTGCCGGGTCCTCCGCTGCTTCCGATCGCCCCCGCGAATAAGAGGTGAGCCTGGCACCTTGGTCTCTGCCGCTTGCTCTTTCCCTTGAAATGACATCTCACCCACCCTACCTTCCCGATTTTCCTGAGGTTTAAAACTGAATCAGACAGGCGGCATGCGGGTGGCGTGGTGGTTAAGTTCAGGCCTCTGCTTCCCTGGCCCCGGGTTCGCAGGTTCGGATCCCGGTCAGGACCTAGTGCCGCTCCTCAAGCCGTGCTGTGGAGGCGTCACACAAAAAATAGAGAAAGATTGGCACAGATATTAGCTCAGGGACAATCTTCCCTCAAGCAAAAAGAGGAAGATTGGCAACAGATGTTAGCTTAGGGCCAATCTTCCTCACAAAAAAAGAAAAAAAAACTGAGACACTAAAGAAGCCCCCAAATGTAAACCGTGGTTTACGGTGAGTTGAAACCCACGGACATTTGATTTGTTCATAGTGAGGCTGCTAAATACCTTACAAGGATTATCTCATTTCCTCTTCACACAGCCCCACCAACTGGGTATTATTGTTATTCCTATTTCACAATGAAGAGACTGAGGCACAAACTAGATGGGTAACATGTGCAGGTTTATCCAACCAGTTTGTATAAATAATGATGCGCAGGAAGGAGGATGGCAAACAACAACAGATTTCCCCGCCTCCAATCCTACACTCTTTCCGCTGTTCCAAGCCTGTCTCCCTCCATTCTTCTTTCTAACAAAGCACCCTTGTCTCACAGCCTCCTTTGGGAAGTTGATGAGCTCTATGGCTCACTCCTCACAGGAGAAAAATGCACCTGCACACACACACCACACAGATTTTCTTGTAATTTCAGATTCAGACCCCAAACATGGACCTCAAGAAATCCTGTTCTCCACTTTTGAGATTGTCCATGTAGATGGTTAGATGGGGTGTGCCAAGGTACCCCAAGACCATGCTGAAGTAAAGTACATGTGTGTCTATGTGGTGTGTGTCTGTGTGGCCACCCTCCTCAGGATCAGAGATTTGCGAGGAATTTACACACTTTGCGAGGAACCCAGGACTAGAGGGCAGAATTTGTATTATTTCCTCCAGTGGGGTGAGGCTCTTGGTCACTCGTGAAGGACATTACACAGGGCAAAAATCCCTCCCTAGCATTTCGGGGCTTTAGCTGTGAGGGATGCCAGACATAGCACTGGCCCGTGGACTGCTGCCTACATCACTGTGGCTTGATTGGACAGTGCCACATGCTGCTAATTCTCTGTTAGGTGTGGGTGCTGTCAGAGATGACATTGATGTCTCTGGTTAGGAAGTCTGTCCGCACAAACAATGTGGCAGTACAATCAATGAGCAATTTGGAAGCGTCTTATCCTATTCCATATATGACGTGCGTACATATGCAGTATGACGACACTGCACCTAACCAGAATATGGTTGATAATAATAAAACAAGCCATAAATAGCAGCTAAAATAAATGTCATCAAGCCAAGCAGTAAAGGCCACATGGATGGCTTCTGGGGCAGCTCAGGATTTATTGAGAGCCTATTTATACACACGGTTCTAACAAGCGGCGTTATCTGGTTTCCTAGTCCACCACACGTTATAAACAGATTAGAAGGGAAGAGAGGGGCTACCGCGAACAGGACACGGAAGCCACAGCCACGTGATGGCTGATGTCCCAGCAGCAAAGGAGGAAGCACAAAGAGTAAACGGCAGGCAGAAGAGTGGGGAGAAAAGGATGAGACAAGAGCACGCATGTGACCGTGGTGGTCCCTCTTCCCACGGAGAACACCCTCCTCCTTGCCTTCGTCCCTCTCAGCCTGCCCCGCAACCACCGGAAACCTCATAACTCCCCGTAGATAAGGCTCAGAGCTCTCTCCTGAATTGTGCACACTCCCTCTTGCCTTGTGGATTCTAACTCAGCATGCCCAAAGCTGAACTGTCTACAGTCCCTGACTAATCTAGACCCCATCCTGAGCTCCCCATCTCAGATACAGGTAGCCAGTTGCTCAAGCCAGAAACCTGCGTGTTTTCTTTCCTTCCACTCCTTAATTCCTTTAACCTGTAGTCATCATTTATTGAGCAAGCATTTATCGAATACCTCATATGAGTCAGGTTCTGGGTGATGGAGAAATAATGGCCCTTGTAATATGAAGCTTCTATTCCATGAAGACTATATTCTAGTGGGGGAGACATACATAAATTGAATTTATCTATGTATCTATATAAAATGCTTTCAGACAGTAAGAGCTATGAAGAAAATAAAACAGAGGGGTGTAGTAACACGGTGACAGCAATTTGAATGGTGAGAAGCACTGACCAATGGAAATTCTGAGCAAAGAGCACCCCAGGCAGAGGAAGCAAGAAGGGTGAACTTCCAAAGGCAGGGTTGAGCTTTCATTCCATAAACAGAAAGAAGGCCAGTGTAGCTGGAAATCACTAAATCAAGGGATAATGGGGAGGTGAGGTCGGGGGTAGGGGAGGGGTGCCTAGGAGACCATCATGAAGAATTTGGATTTATTCTGATCACAATGGAAAGTTCTTGCAATGCTTTTAAAAGATAGTGTGGAGGCAGCTTTCCTGGGTGAAGGTAATGTTCTTTATCTTGATAGAGGTTTGGATTACACAAGTGCATTTGTCAAAGCTCATGGAATGTTACACTTAATACTTGCACATTTCATTATATACTCAAAAGACCAAAAAGAGAAATATAAGCTATTAGTTTATAGTTATAAACATCTATTGAACTCCAGTTAAGGATATGTATGCTGGAGGATGTCTGCAGTTTACTTTGAAATGGATCAAAAAATAAATTGGGTTAATGGGTAGATATGTGATAAAGCAAGGATCTCAGTGGTAGATATATGGGTGTTCAACTTTTTTTACATTTAAGAATATTTATACTAAAATGTTGGAGATGTGTGTGAAAGCTAGCCTGATCTCATCTGATCTACCTTTTTGAAAGATTTACTGCTCAGAGAATGGACTATAGGGGGCCGTTGTGAAAGCACTGAGACAAATTAAAAGGCGGTACCAATGTTTTGTCCTAGGATAGGACCATTGGGAGTTGATGTCAGTTGATGTCCCTCCAGTTTATACTGGAGGCAGTTGATGGGATTTGCTGATGGACTTAAAGAGGAGGGGATCTGTGCGAGAAAGAAAGAATGAAGAGTAACTCTTAGTATTTTAATCTGAGTAGGTGGATGGATGGTGATGCCATTATTGGAAATGGGGAGAACTGGAGAAGGTCAGGATGATATCACGAGTTCTTCTCTGAGCATGTTACATTTTAGATGCCTATTAGATGTCCAAGGGGGAATGGAGAGTTGACAAGTAGATATATAACTTTGGAACTCTGGGGAGAGTCAGAGATGGCTGTATAAACTCAAGAGTGAACAATCAGAAACTGCAAATTGAAATGAAGGTCCTGAGATGTGATGAGATCACCAGGAGAGTGTGAGGGAATAGAGAAAGGGTCCCGAGGGCCTAGCCATGAGCACTGCAATAATTAGCTTTTGACAGAAGAGGGGGAGCCAGCCCAGGAGCCTGAGCAGTGGGCAGTGAGCTAGGAGGCAAAGAGGCAGTGGAGATGTTATGGTTGCCTAGAGAGATATATACATCTAAAGAAGGAGAGAGTGGTCAACAGTCAACTTACTGCCACAGAGAACAGAGGTGACGGAGCAGGTTTGTGGTGAGGAAAAGATGGTGCAGTTTCAGATTTTGTAGTAATGTGGAATCTTTTCATTGTGAATAACAGAAACTCAGCTAATTAGCTTATGCTAAGTTAAGGTTGGGGGAAAGGATATATTTACTCTCGCAACCCTGCACATTAGGGTGTAGGCGAATTCTGGCACAACTAAGTCCCCAGTGCCACTTCTGCTGTCAGCCTCAGTCTCAAACACACCCTCTCTCTGTGACAGCCAAGATGGCTGCCTGCAGCCACAACCTTGCACCTACTGCTTAACAGCTTCGGCAGAAAGAGTGGTCTTTCCAAATAGTTCTGGCAGAAGGGTCCCGTAGGACGCTGACTGGCTAATGTCTGTTCTGAGCATATGCTTGAGACATTCACTGTACTGGAGGGAGTGCCCACTCAAACAGGCTCAGCCTAGGACTCAGACCCATTCCTATCACAGGGGATAGAAGAGACAGTTCCATCCAAAATATTGGGGGTGGAAGTTTGTCCAATCTTATCCGATCTACATATTTAAAAGATTTTTCTGGGGACTGAATAGAGAATGGATTATAGGGAGCTGTTGTGGAAGCAATGAGAAAGTTAGCATCTGTAGCAGTGATTTGACCTTGGATAGTACCACGGTACTGCGTGGAATGGATTCCCTATGTGATAATTGTATTCTTTTCCCAGAATAAAATGAAGTCTAGCAGGCTGAGCATACCTAACATGGCCTACTACTCAATTCCAAAGATTGGTTTTTCATAAATAATAAAAGGAGATAAAATTACATAGTAGAATGCTCGTCACAATTTAACAATGGGATTATTTATGAAAACTTAACAGTTGTCTCTCAACCATTTACCTACCTCATTCCTACATAAGGTGATGCGGGAATCATGCATCTCATTTTTGGTATCTCACAAAGCAGAGTAGATGCCTGTTTATAATGAGCATCTCAAAATACTCTTATAACATTTTTTGACTACTAAAGCTTGTATGGTCTCTACATTGTGGGGGACATGCTGGTACAACCATGTAGCGGAGAGCATAAATCCTTACCTTGGCAATTTACTTAGCCTCACCTTCTTCATAGGGAAATGGGAAGGTTGTGTTGGGCAGGGAAAATTAAATGAGATAACAAGAAAACTGCATAGCAAGGCTAGCATTCATTATGATGGAAGGTTTGTTTTGAAATATTTTAACTTGATGCTAGCTGAATAGTTTTGTATTTATATGTAATTTCTATTTTCATGAAATCCGTTGCAATAATTTATGGTAATAATATTTCTTAAGAAACAGCCTCTTAGGGAAGGCATAAAATATTGTTGTCATTTAATTAAAGTGAAGATGACAAAATTAACTTTGAGTTTTTGTTTTTGTCTTTCGCTGCTGTAGTTTTTGTTTTGGTCCAGAAAAGCGTTTTCGAGAAGCTGGTCAAGTATGGCCTTAGCAGATAAGAGACTTGAGAATTTGCAGATCTACAAAGTTCTTCAGTGTGTTCGGAACAAAGACAAGATGCAGATAGAGAAGCTGACCAGGCTTGGGTACCCTGAACTAATCAATTTCACAGAACCCGTCAATGGACACAGTGCTCTGCACTTAGCCTCGGTTTCCAATGACATTGATATGGTCAGCTTTCTCCTTGACCTTGGTGCTCACCCTGATGTGCAAGACCGGATGGGCTGTACTCCGACAATGAGGGCGGCAGAGCTGGGCCATGAGTTGTCCATGGAAATACTAGCCAAGGCGAAGGCTGATATGACTATAGTTGACAATGAAGGAAAAGGTAAAAATCCCCACATCCTACCCAGGAGACACAATTCACTACAATTCAGCCAGAAATCAATAAAATGGACTTTTTTGCTTTCCAACTTCAGAAGTGAATTACTCATGGTTTTAAGTGAAAGACTAGATTCTCCTCCTGTACCGAAGCACACTGTCTCCCCATAATTTGAAAACAGTACAAGTATGTCTTAGGGAAACTAGTTCTGAGAACTTCCTCATTTAAAAAGAAAATTAGATTAATCTGTTTTTTTTCCAAATGTGGAGAATTTTCAGCATCAAACACATGGATATTACCATAATCATAATCATTTATTATAAAATATAAAATCAAGATGAAGAAGAGCATTCCTTATTCTTTTCTACATTTTAGAACCTCGAGTAATACTAGACTTAGGATTCAAAAAGGATTTTGTCCCTTCTCAAGAACAGTCTAATAAAGAAAGGCATTGCATTTGGAAACTTGAAGGACTAGGTGGATTTGGACATAAACTTCAACTTTCTAGGGTCATTTTTAAATGTATTTAGGAATATGACTTCAAACTTGAGACGTGGCATTTCCCTGACTATTCAGATGAAATGGCCGTACTTTGTTCTCCTCTCTAATCTCATTTTAAGACCAGGCCTGGGAGCTTCTTGCCCAAATAACTTAAAGTTCCAGCAGGAGTTGACACAGCCTCATAAAAATCACTGAGAAAATTACCACCAGGCTTAATATAAATTGGTAGAGTTAATCAGTTGTCTCAAAGAGTCATTTCAAGTACAAAGCCATTAACACCAGCCCCACATTGGAGAAATGAATCCCATTTTATAATATTAATGTTTTCTGCAATTTGCTTTTGCAACTCTCACTGAACTTGGTATTTGATAAGTGATTTGCTTAAAACAGGAGGAGCGGACGAAGAAAAGGAACAATTATTTAATTACTTAGTGGCACCACATAACAAATAAACTTCAGATGCGTTCAGGATCAAATGTGTTTTAAAATCTTAAGTCTTGAACAAAACAGAAGCCTCTCAAAGCTCTATAGAATACAGAATATTTCCCAAAGTGTGTTCCATGGACCACTGAATCACTGGGATGTTGATAAATGCTACATGCCAAATTGGTTATACTGTCAAATTCATTAGAGAAACATTAGATGTAACAAATTTAGACATGTTTATTTCACATTTGTCAGACGGACCAAAGACAGTAACATTTTCCATATTTATTTGAGCAAGAAATAGTTTTTTCTTATAGCATCTTATATACCTGGAGTTTTATGGAATATACTGTGGAAAACACTATAATGGAGAAAAGTTGACTGTCTTGAGTTTGAAACAGACATATAAATACAAAGAAAACAAATTGAGAAATTTTATAGCATAAAAATCTAAAATTGTAAAATTAAAACTAAACAATCAAGGTAAAATTGGAAACAAGGCCAAGTGAATATTTGTAGCAAATGTAACAGCCATATAGTTAATATCTGTCCTCATTCAAATTAATATTAGATCTTTCAAGGTTCTGGAAGATGGATGTATGAGAAAACAATCTGACAAATCACACAAGAAGAAGTAAAAATGTAAAACAAAACTTGAAACAGATAGAAAATCTTGTTTCACACATAACTTGTTAGTACTGCCCCCCACAGCCTTGATGCTGTGTAGCCCATGGTACACCCGTTGCACAGAGCGCCTCGTCTTCCCCACATCGTTGAACCTGGCTCACCTTGCACATCCCTCAGTTCAGGTGCCATTTGCCAACCTGCTTTGATTGTTCTACAGTAATCTTTCTGCCATTAACATCCTATTTTCCAGTGATGTTTGGCTCACTGCGCATTGTTTCTAAAGGACAAGCAAACATTTAAGCGGTTAAAATACTTGCTGGATCTTTAGAAGGATATGAGACACACTCTAGGCCTAAACGGCCCTTTGTCTTTGAACTATTTTGCAGAATGTGGAGAAGGTAAAGCTCTAAGCCAATAAACTCCTTCTTGTATGTTGTCCTAGGGAATTAATTACGGTGCCTGGAACTACTCTCTTTAAGGGTTAAGCTAGAAGAGCTCCTTACAATTACCCGCTCCACTGTTCTATCATTTGTAGGAATGCACACCTAGTCCTAAATGCAGCGGGCCAGTTCTATTATATATGACACAATTTTTTTTTCTCTTTCGTTTCGCTTTAGTTTTGGACTGTTGATTCATGTTCTTTATGGCTTAAATAGTCGGCCCGGACAGACTTTGTGAGTTTAACTGCATGAGTTGTACACATCTAAAATACCCATTTGATAAGTGAGTGCCTTAGGGCCTTTGTAATGGATTGACCTCACCTGGTATTGTTTTCTGGATTGTGGTGTTGTTTGCTGTTGCTTTGGTCCACTTTTACCTCCTATGACTTGCTCTGTCTTTTCTGTTTTCAACCACGTCCTTGACTATCTTTCTATTTTTAACTGTTCCCAGTAACCCTATTTTAGATTCGTTTATAGGAAATATATTTCGATTTTGACTATATATATATAATATATAGTCATATATAAATATATAATATTTATAAATATATAAATTTTATAATATAATATATTATATAAATATATATTTATAAATAATGTTTATAAAATACATAAAAAATATATTTTAAAAGTGTGTAAAAATGTTTTCCTATATGGTCCATATGTTGTTTGTTTTATTTTGCCCTGCATTTATTTTCCTTCTAGTTGTATTTTCTAAAATTAATGGTCTGTTCTTAGCTCTTTTGTTGTCATTGTTGGAATAATAGTGTATTTATTTTTATTATTTATTTAGGTGTAATTTACATGCAATGTTATATTAGTTTCCGGTGTACAGCATAATGATTCGATATTTGTATATACTGTGAAGTGGTCACCACAATAAGTCTAGTTAACATCTGTCACCATACATAGTTACAGAATTTTTTTTCTTGTGATGAGAGTTGTTTTTAGTTCTTTTAATGGTTAACTTGATAGTTTTACAAATACATATTGAATTAGCACCTTGCACAGTATTTATTGATATTTTACTATGAGAGATGAGATTAGTACTATAACTCTACCTCTCACCTCTTTTTTCTCCCTTCCAGCACCCAATTTTAATGAATTATAATCATCTTAGTTCTTTCAGTGATTCCTTTTATACCTTTAAATATTAAACATCTGTCCCTTAATCTCTTTATTTTCATTCAATAATATCTCAAACTCCCATGGTAAAAGATGACAAAATCAAATGCTTATACTCTCTCTCTTTCCTTCCAAGTTTTTGTTAAATTACACTATGATTTCTGCATGATTATGAACAATATTCTTTTCTGTATCTAGAATTCCTAAGGTGATTTAGCTTTGGTTCGCCAGTGGAAGGGAGTCAGCATCTATCACTGGTCTTTTAGTCTCATGTTCTCTATTGATCTCCTAATAGACTGGTTTTTGTCATTGAGTAGTTTAGCTCACTCCGTTGGGCGTGTATCTTCTGATGTTTTGCATCCTTAAACTTGCATGTCTGCTGCTTTTATATATGAACAACAGTTTGATAAGTATAAAAATTCCCTATTTTCTTTCCCATGTGACATCATAGAGGTCCTTTAGTTATTTTCTAGCATTGAATGTTGCTATGGCAAAGTCTCAAGGCCAACGCGACTGTTCCTTTTTATAGATGACTTGAATTTTTACCTGGATGCTTACGGGACACTTTCTTTACCTAGTGAGGTCTTGTTGATTGATCTTAATCAATTTTTCCTGGGACCCAGGATGCTCTTTCAATCTTCAGGTTTGAGTTTTTACTTCAAGAAAGTTTTCTTCTCTTATCTCTTTCATATTTTTTCTGTTCCATTTGGTCTTTTATTATTGAATACCAATTACATACGTGTTAAATATTCTTTGCCTCTCTAGACAATTTAAACCCTTGCATCCTCTCAATTACATTTTTCTTAGTTCTTTCAAGTTTTTCTCCATGTTCCTGACCATGGTTTCAGCAATGTCTCTCTCCCTTTTCCAGCTTCCAATTTGACTTTCATTTCTTCAGTGGTTTTATTTTTGTCTACCATTTCTTCCCTAAGTTCTGCTGGCTAGATTTCATCTTTTCATTCTGTTTCTCTTCTAAATGTCCTTCTTTTAGGTCTTGGTCTATCTTTGCACTTTTGTTTTAGAAAAAGTTTTATTTCATTTCTTTGCTATCATGGAAGTGAGTCAGTCAATAATTTTCACATGGTACAGCGTTTCTAGTATATACTTTTTCCCCAGCTTTCATTATCAGGTTCCTTTCCTTTCTTTCAGTATCTTTTTTTCATAGGTCACGTGCTGGTTTCTCATTGGTTATTGTTCCTCTTTGAATGAAGCCTCCTTGTAGAGTGAGATCATTACAAAGTCAGTTTGGAGTATGACTGTTGCTTACCTGACTTTCTTACCAACACTCTACCCCAGGATTATAATGATACCCCTGATCTGTAGTACGTTTTTGACATGGATTATATTGAGAGTCTGTATGTCGTAGGTGCTGGGTGTGGGGATTTAGCATTTTCCTCTCTTTGGTGGAGCAAAATGATTTGCTAAAATGTAGAGCCACTTGCCATACAGTTTTTCTTCTCACTGCTACTATACTGACAGCCTGCTTCTTATAAACATGGCCCATCTGCCCACTGCATCATTCAGTACCAGCTCCTTTGCCACTCTGCAGTTTCAGAGGGGGCCCAGGGACCCACCAGGAGCCCTTTAGCACACTCTGCCCTGAACATTCCAAGAAGGAACACTTGGGGTGTAGACTGCAAGACTGCAAACACCCAGGGTCGGCAGGGACTCACACATCAGCGCTCATATTCTTCCCCAAACTGGGTCCTATCACATTTGTTTGTGACTGTTTTCTACTTTATCAGAAGTTAAACTTTTGTTGTTGTTTCCTTATCTTGGTGTTTCAGCTGGTTTCAGAGGGACAACCAAGGCAGAGATGCCCACCACCTTCAACTGGCTAATTTATGGGCTTTAGAATTATTTTTTTCCCTTTTATTTGATTCAAATATTTAGAGACTATTAAGTACCTTTTGGGGATTCTATTTTTCTGCAGGTATTTTGTTTTACTGCATTTTACCTACTAAGCGGCATTATCGCTGTGCATTGATTGCCCTGGAACATGGTGCAGACGTCAATAATTCCACCTATGAAGGAAAGCCAATATTCCTCAGAGCCTGTGAAGAAGCACATGATGTTAAAGAAGTGTGCCTGACACTTTTGGAAAGAGGAGCCAATCCAAATGCTATCAACTCGGTATGACTATTCCTGTGATTGTAAACATTCCTTTTTTCAATTATAGAGTCTTATTAGTGTAATTTTTGCATTTAAATATAGTGAAATTGTCCTGTTAGCATATAGACTGTTCATTTCTACTCAGAATGCTTTAGGATGATATACTTTCATTATCTTTATATTGCCATGACTCTACAGTCTATTTCCTAATTATGTTTGGAAAATTGGTATTTATTATGTATAATATTAAAAGATCATTGTAGGAAATAAAAAAAGATATCACTGATGCCTAATAAAAATTCATCTTCTTGGAGAGAAAATATGTAGTTCTGCTGTTTCCCTTATCTATTTTTCTCCCTCTCCTCATTTGGCTAATTTTACTGAGTTTTCTTTTAATTGTCATTTCCAGACAATAAAAGTAGATTTTCTTCTCATTACAAAACACCTATAACCTAATTTTAGCATATACTTTAACCTCTTTTCTCCCTTTTTGTCCTACTTTCTTTGCAAGAGATGCATTTTGTAGCATGACTTTTTCACAGGGACATCTGGGGTGACCCGGACTCTGATTTTAGAATTTTACATTTTGAAGACTGACCCATTGTACTGGCTTCATTTTTCTTATTTGTTATACAAAACCTTTAAAAATGTAGAGAGCTAAACATGTAGTGCGACTATAAGGCCAAGTGGGTTTACACCATATTTACACTGAATATGTTATTTAATGCGGCCGGTACAATAGCATCTCATCTGTTTCCTATCCAGTCCACAGGTCGCACGGCTTTAATGGAAGCGTCGAGAGAGGGAGTGGTGGAGCTAGTCCGAGGGATATTGGAAAGAGGAGGTGAAGTGAATGCATTTGACAACGACAGACATCACGCTGCACATTTTGCTGCCAAAGGAGGCTTTCTTGATGTAATAACCTGCTCTTTGCTTTAAAATTTGTTGCTAAAAATGTTCTCTCCTTTGCCTCCAAATTTTAAAATAGCATGTAGGTTACACTAAGGGAGAATTTTTTCTCAGTTACCATCTTGATTTCCCTTAATAATTCTAAAATTATGCTTTATACAAAATATTATTTTTTAAAAACATATTCTGGCTCTTTATTAAGTTTAGTCTGCTTGCTAATTTATTCATTTAATATTACTAATAATGTTTTTCTGTATTCTTAACTACAACAATTTAAAAGTTTTGCCAACGGAGATTACTCTATTTTATGCCTCCATTGCATGCTTGAATCTTCAAAATATGGTCTAATCTAATTGTGGGGAGAACAAGAGAACAATATCAACATACTCTTATCTCCCTAATGTCTGTGTGCATCTAATGACTCATCTTAATTTTAAACTCTAAGTATTCTGATTATCTGGACATGGCAAAGGATATCTCATAGGTACAGTGACATTTAGAAACAAAATAGGAAGCAAAGCTATCCTATTTTTATTTGCTGAGGAAGATTCACTCATCTGTTGCCAATCTGCCTCTTTTTGTATGTGAGCGGCTGCCACAGCATGGCCACTGACAGATGAGTTGTGTAGGTCCATGCAGGGGAACCAAACCCAGACTGCCAAAGCAGAGCATGCTGAACTTAACCACTGGGCCACTGCTATCCAATTTTTAAAAATTCTGAATTATATCTAACATTTGTTTACTCAGTTTTCTCTGAGTTTTAACATAGTTATCCTTATGTTTGTCATTAAGTCTCTTCCCTGCAATAAAAGCATAGATCACAATAGAAGTCACATTTGGTAAAGAATTTGCTCCCTGGATAATGTTTGCCGTAGTCAGATGCCTTCTCAGATTGCCTACATTTACCAAAATGGTAGTGCCCAGCTGAGTATTGAGTTTTCTATACTCTAGATCAATGTGTTTGATAGAAATTTTGGCAATGATGGAAACGTCCTATATCTGTGCTGTACAATACAGTACAAAACAGTAGCCGCATGTGGCTTTTAAGTATTTTAAATATGGCTAGTGAAATTAAGGAACTGGATTTTTTTTTTCCTGAGGAAGATTCACCCTGAGCTAACATCTCCTGCTAACCTTCCTCCTTTTGTTTTTGGTATGTGAGCCACTGCCACAGCATGGCCACTGACAGACAAGTGGTATAGGTCCACACCTGGGAACCAAACCTGGGCCGCCAAAGCGGATTGTGCTAAACTTAACCACTGGGCCACTGGGGCTGGCCCACAAACTGAATTTTTAAAATTCGTTTTCTATTTAATTCATTTCAATTTAATTTTAAATAGCCACATGTCACTAACATGTAATGCATTGGAGAGCACAGGTCTAGGTGCCAGTCTTCATTCAGTAAATGCACATTCCTATTCCTCTACATATCCACTATTTATTTTGCAGATACTGAAGCTTCTTTTTGCCTACAATGGAGACGTGGGGCTGATTGCAATGAATGGGAACACACCACTTCATTATGCTGCCATGGGTGGTTTTGCAGATTGCTGTAAATATATAGCTCAACGAGGTAAAATTGTTTAGCAATTTTATGCTGAAAGTGTTTCTGATTTACCTGTGTTGTAGATGAGTGAAGAATTTGGGCCCGTTACTTGTCAGTTGCTTATCTGTTTCAATAGCCCAACCTCACTCAAATATGTAGAAAGAAAATTGAAATTTTTTCTTACTTTACCTTCTGTTAAATCATAAATCTGATCTTAAAAGTGATGAAAACCCATTTTCCCAAATAATTTTAGGTTATTGTTAAGAATCTACAGATTATTTTTCATGAGTCAGGCAATTATTAAAATGCTCATAGTTACTAAACTCCTTCTTTTAAAAATGTGAACATCAATCTAAAAAAGGACAAATGCTGGAATCCATGTCTTTTAGTCTGGATTCTTAATTATTTTATTTTTTAAACTATTCTATTGTGTCAAGGGCAACGATAACTTTTCTGGATAATTTGAAATTATGGGGAAAATATTTTGAGGATAAACATGAAATAAAATGAAATTTTTAATGGAAAATTTGAAATATAAGTAATACTTATTATTTTAGATTTTCCTATAGCTTTTAGGTAACTTTATTAATTTAGAAATATAAACTAGGTTATGTATAGCTTAACGTATTCCTTAAAATGATAATATTAAGTAATTAAGCTTAAAGATATGGATCAGTTTGGTGTTAATTACATGCTAATTGAATGTACATTAAAAGTTTTTAACTCATAGATGGAAGTGCATCCTACTGAACTTTACGGTAGTGGGGTTTTTTTTTTTTCCAGTTTATGAGAAATAGGCAAAAACTTAAGTCCAATGACTGTAATAGAACAGAGAAAGTGTTTTTGTTTTTCTGTGCTCTACACAGGCACAGAATTTTAGAAGTTACTAGAACCTAGAGAGCCTATACTGTAACCACTAATATTCTAAGTAACGTGCCTGCATAACTAATAGTGTAATAACTGATCCACTTTTACTTTTTATGAACTTATACAGAGCTCATACTCCTTCCCCATCACCCTAAAATATTAAACACTTTTAACAAGGAAGGAAAATATGTCAAATGCAATTTTTGTCCTCATAAACTGTCTCATCAGTCTTGTTTTCAAATCTATGACTATCAGTTTATCTGACATTACTTTTTTAACATTGTGCATTTCTAAAAACTAAAGATCTGCCCAGATTGAGACAGCTTCTTCAACTTTAACATGTTGAATGCTTTGTTATTGGGACAAACATCACTAAACATATACTCTATCATGTATGTACTCCTGGGAGAAACTCATAGAAAGCAGTTTGAGAAGCAAAGGGCCAGTGTGGGCCATGCCGAAGGCCTTACCCAATGGTGCAGAAAAGATTCATCTTCCTGTCAGAATCCTAAGAATAGACTGTGTTTCTAAAACAAATGTCTGAAAATGTTCTGAGTTCTGTCATGTGTTTGGAAGTGCAACCACTTCACCAGATCCTATGTGGATGACTCATTTCCATAGCAGTTATCAGTCACAGCTCCACACTTAGAATCTTAGATTTAAGGCAATTGGAGCAGCAAGAAACCATTAGGAATGAGATGCTCATTTCTAAGTAAACTCCCTGGGTTTCGTCTCTTCTATACTTCAATGTAAAGACTTTTCTCATTATGCCCCTTTTGCTCCTAGTCCTGTCGCTGGAGCTATTTACGAGTCCCTGTGAGCAGTGTAGAGTGCCACATCCAGGGGCAGAGGAGGGGGTTTGGCGTAGTTCTCCTGAGGTGCCCCACGGAGAGTTCTCCTTCTCATGGGCCTCTGGCTGCTGGAGTTCTACAGCACCAGCCAGCTGAAAGTGGAGTATCTCAACCACAGAGAAACATCAGTCACAGAGGGAATAAATGGGTCTTTATTTACTAATTGTAAAAGAGGAGACAAAAAGTCCCAAGTCAAAAGGGGAGGAAAAATGCCTTCAGATCTTTAAGCTGGAATGTTGGAGTCTTTTATCTACATAAAGGTTTCTAACTAGGAGGAAAATGGAAGAGGGCAAGATAAATTAGCAGCTTTAAACTCTGATCCTTCTGCTGGCATGAATATAGAAGGAGTGGCTCAGGAAATTGTCGATAAAACCCCAGACACCCTGAATGAGCAAAAAAGCTCAGTAAAAACAACATGCGTGGAGTTACTATGGAATTACTGCGCTGTGGAATTATACTATTGAGTTCAGTCTCAATGTCCCCTTCCCAGTAAGTCACTGTTCTTTTTATTTTTTTATTGAGGTAACATTGCTTCATAACATTATATAAATTTCAGATGTACATCATTATATTTCGATTTCTGTGTAGATTACATCATATTCACCACCCAAAGACTAATTACCGTCCATCACCACACACATGTGCCTAGTTACCCCTTTGGCTCTCCTCCCTTCCCCCTGCCCCTCTGGCAACCACCAATCCAATCTCTGTCTCTATGTGTTTGTTTGTTGTTGTTTTTATCTTCTATTTATGAGTGAGATCATACAGTATTTAAGTCACTGTTCTTAAAACTGTCCAATATAGAAATTTTAAATCTTTATTGTCCCAATATTGTTTTTGAGGTTTTTTTTATCACTAGTAAACTTACCAGCCTTAGATAAAATTTTAATTTTTGACAATACCAAAGGAAATATTAATCTCAAAAAGCATTGGTGATTAATTTTCTTTTTGACAAGGAATAAAACTAGAAGGTGTTGGAGGGCACGTTTTCTTTTTGCATGCAGCTGCCTATCCGTGTTGGTTCCTAGAGACGCTAATTGGGTACCAATCTTTTTTGATTACATAATGTTGGAAAGCAACGGAACAGCCTTCTTCTAGATGCAAAACACTAGAAAGAGCTTCTTCATTGTCTGATTTATATATACACATAATAGATTTTTAATGTCTCAAGACACATTATAGACAATACAGCCTTCCCCATAGCACTAAGTGGACTTCCTGATGCATTCAGAAAAGTTTATTTATTTGAAGAATGCTTACATGTAATGTTGGTCTCATCATTTTATGTAAGGGACCAAGAAGGAAAATGAGTTTTAATGCTTAACTTGTGCAAATAGAATACTAGAATCTTTTCAGATTTGATGAATAAATTACTTTTTCCTCTATTAGCTTGTTCACATGACCTTACCACCAAACAGCAGATCAATATAAATTGCATTGATTTCATAGAGAATACGGATAAAATCTAGTTTAAGATTGTACACAGATTTACAATCATAATCTTCAAAAAGAAACAGGTGGTGTTCAGCATTCTGAGTTCCTAAGGTCCTATGTAAGCTGTCTGAATTCAGCTTCTTTCCAAATTCAAACGTCACTCTTACTCTTTTCCTGCTTGGCATGAAGTCTCCTTAGCAAGTATCCCAATATAATATTTGTTTCCAGTATCTACAGCGATTACTGTCTAATCCTCTGGGAAGAGAAAATGTAAATTGAAAACATGTCTCCCTCAGAATTCACCAAAGTGAACCTCACAGAAAGAAAAAAATTGCAGCTTAATTTTGTAATTATAATAGCTAAATATACTCATCTCTATGAATAGTTTGGGAACAAACTTGACTAATCCCTGTAAATTAAGAAAAAAGTTGCATGAATGTCATTTGTAGAGCCATGCAGATGCTTCGGCACCATTCATAATAATGATGCTTCGTGTTTTAGGATGTGACTTGAAATGGAAGAATTTAGATCATAAAACGCCTAAGAACCTGGCTAAGGAAGGCGGCTTCAAAGCAGCCAGCAAAGAAATACGGAGGGTGGAGCGAATCGCCAACAAACTGGCTCGGCCAGGAGCTAAAAACCCTAATCCACTCTGGGCACTTAGACTTCACGACTGGTCAATAGAACATGAAACTTTCCTTCGGGAAACCTTTTCGTTTGTGGACAGGGGCGATGGGACAGTCAGCAAGGATGACTTTGTGACCGCGCTGGAGGAGAGGCAAGAATTTGTGACCTCCGAACAGCTGGCTGTCATAGCTCAACTTCATGAAAAAGTTCGGGGAGGAGGGGTTAACATTGATGAGTTCTTTAAAGGAACCAGATTCTTAAGCAAGGCTTATGTCTTGGGATCCTATGGGCCTAAGAAAAAGAGAAAAGGGATGGGCAAAAAGATGAAGAAAGGCAAGTTTGTTTTACCTCTCCCAATCTGCGTCATCCCTGATCATGTCTTTCCACGCCGGAGTGACGGTGGGCCACCGTTTTACATGATTGAAACCTACAAGAATGTAACTGATTGCAATCGGTTTAATCAAGACCGTCCGCCAGAACATCCCATTCAGGATGACTCTGCTTGGTACATAGACGATCCAGGGAAGGTATATTCAAACATTAATTTTATCACCAAGGCAGGAGACCTGGCTTCTCTGAAAAAGGCATTTGAATCAGGAATACCTGTGGATATGAAGGATAATTATTACAAAACACCACTGATGACTGCCTGTGCCAGCGGAAACATCGATGCGGTCAAGTTTCTTCTTGAAAAAGGGTATGTTTTTTGGTCGAGTGAGGTTTAAATTTTGATGCCTCTTCTCATTTCCAGGAAGTAAAAGGAAGGTTAAGATACAGTCAACTCCAGGATCTTAGTAGCATAAGAAAGCGCTTCAGTCCTAAATCTAGAATACAGATAGCTCGTATATGGAGACCAGGCTAACGGGTGCATAGGAGTGTGTACACAAAGATAGTTTGCCTGTAACAATAATGCACAAAGGGAAGGCAAAGGAGTTTTGACTGTAGGGGTAGAAGAGGCCTTCTGATGGGGTATCACTGGCCTTCAGAGACAATTTAACTTGATCTCACAGCTTTACCTCGATGGTGTGGAGTCACTTTTTATTTTATTTTAAATTTAAATATTTTCTTATTGTAGCAAGAACAGATAACATAAGATCTACTCTCTTACCACATTTTAAGTGTACAGTATTGTTAACTGTAATCGTAGCAGATCTCCAGAACTCACTCATTTTACATGGAGTTGCTTTTTGAGCTGCCTCTTTTTTTGTGTGTGGGGATCCCAACAAGTTTAAACAAGTGGGATAGTGGCCATAATGACTACGGATGTGTTTCATTCCTTCCTCCAGAGGGAGTGGTCTTTTCCTTGGATCATTTGTAAATATCTTTAAAATATCAAAGCATGACATTTTTATTTAATTTTTTAATCTAAAGCAGTTACTCAGTGTAATTCCTTCTTCTACCCTTGCTGAATAATCTGGGGTATGTTTCTTAACCTTTCTGTGCCTCAGTGTTCTCATTTTTATAACGGGGCTCTAATGGGGACTCAGTTCACAGAATTTGTTGAAGATTAAATGAGTTAAAATATGTAAAACACTTAGAAGCACAGTAATGCATACTTGATAAAAGGTATTATCATTATTATTATTGCTATGTTTAATGTCAAAGAGGGACTCAAATTTGTATATTATCGAGAGGGAGTATAAAGCAACTAATGAGAATTTGAACTTTTGGACAGTGAATTGCTAAAAAGGACTAAAATTTTAAACAATACATTATAATGCTTAGAATTTTAATAATGGAGGTGCATTTTAAAATTCATCACATGCAGAGAAACTAGACAGAAAATGGAATAATATAACGTTTATATTTTCTGACAGCTTTTGTCTTCATTGGATCCAGTTCTATAATTTTCCTTGATTTTAACCTTTGCAAAAATTGCAACCCCGAGGCTCTAAGTGCCCTTTAAAACTAAACAAAATGTGTATATACACAAAGGAAGTTAAGACTGTCAGATAACGCAGAACAAAAATTACGGCATAGAGTTTAACTTTACTCTCAGCTTCCTTGGTTTACAGTTGAAGAACTTGATAAGACTATATGAAATCTTACTTAGCATTTTACCCTCCAGTGCTTGGAACAACTCATATTTTTAGCTTTACGTCTATCTTCTTTTGTAGGGCTAACGTTAACGCAACAGATAATTTTCTGTGGACTCCACTTCATTTTGCATGCCATGCAGGCCAACAAGATATTGTTGAGCTTCTTGTTAAAGCTGGAGCAGTAGTAGATGCACCTTCCATCAACAACTCAACTCCTTTGACTAGAGCCATCGAGAGCTGTAGACTGGATACTGTAAAATACTTACTTGATATTGGTGCTAAATTCCAGCTGGAAAATAGAAGAGGTACGTGTTCATATTATCAATGGTTAGGGTTAGAAGAGGGGATTTATGTCAGATTCCAAACCCCTTCTGATTTTATTCTTGAGGGACCACATTTTCCCCTGAGTCACCGCTGCAAATACAAGCCTGAATTAAATGTTATGGAAGTTTGTCTTATACTCAATGCTTCTCAAATCTTTGGTGTTAAAGGAGTACTTCTTTATGTTTGCAATCTGTCATGGACTGATACTTTTATAAAATACAATAAAAAAATTATTTACTGGAAAAATGTAGTGGAAAAAGCCATAAAATACAAGCCCAAACTTTTTTTATCATTAGATTCAAATGACAGAAATTCTTCTATCAAATTGCTATAAAAATGTCTAAACACTTACTATTTTTTTCTTTTTTTTAAAGATTGGCCCTGAGCTAACGTCTATTGCCAATCTGCCTCTTTTTTTTTCTTCTCCCCCAAGCCCTCCAGTACATAGTTGTATATTCTAGTTGTAGGTCCTTCTGGTTGTGCTGTGTGGGATGCCGCCCTCAGCATGGTTTGAGGAGCTGTGCTAGGTCCACACCCAGGATCCAAACTGGTGAAACCCTGGGCCACTGAAGCAGACCGCGTGAACTTGACCACTCAGCCATGGGGCAGGCCCCTAAACACTTACTCTTAACTTCTGTAGTTATTTTATTAGTTTACGGCCTTGAACCACTATGCAGATCAAGTTTGAGTTATCACACTGTTTTTACTCTCTGTTCCTAATAATTGACGTGGTTTAAACCCTCGGTAGACTTTGGATCCTCTAAAGCTGGACAAAGTACTTCCTGAATGGAGGCTCTCTCTAGGAAGTAAATGGGAGGCCTACTTTATGTCATAAATATCACACGTGAAGAATAATCATTTGAATAAACATTTGAGCTCCTTATTTGGAGATGTCATTTTCTTATAGTGGGACCCATTGCTTCCTTTTGATCAGAGAGCATCAATACCTCTGGCTGCTTCAGGCTGCCTTTGAGTCACAGGTAGTATTGTATTAAGCCTGCCTGAGGTGTCATTTATACTCAGCCATCAGCATAGAGCGCTAGTGACCACCAGCTTCCCCAGACCTTTTTGAATATACCTCCTTACCTCATGGAAGGGGGAGGATAATGTAAAATTGTCACACAAAAGGAAATGTGTGCAAGGTGGGAAGAGAGCCAGCAATTAGCTATTCAAAGTGTAATCTATCAATATTTCCTATCAACTCCTTAAGATACATGCTCAAAAAAATTAACAAGAAAAAATTGTTTTGCTGGTAGATGGCACTTTAAATTATGAGATTTTTGAGCTGGATCCACCTTAGAGAATACCTCATCTAGCTCTATGACTTTACACACACCATTGCTTTAGTAATCACCCTTGCTACCACATTCTTAGGGCTGATGTACTGAAATTTTTCTACCTGGTCTATTATTAATCTGTTTATTGTAACTCTGAATTTATCTTTTAAACAGGGCATACTGCCATGGATGTTGCAAAGGCATACGCTGACTATAGAATAATTGGTTTGATTAAAGAAAAGATGGGTAACTTTCCAAAACCAGCAGAAAATCAAAAACTAAAAGGCAAGCCGTCTCCTAAATCCAAGACTGAAGGCCCTGAAATTAAGAAAGAAGAGGTATGAACAGCAATTCCTACCCATTAGTAACTGGAGCTCCTTAAAAACTTGCTGGGGTCTGGGGCTATGGCACTATTTATGTATTGCTATACAACATAGGCAAAATAATATGCAATCCATATTTTTAGCACCATTATGCAATACTTTTAAAGAAATATCTAGCAAGAAAATTCCTATTACTGGAAAGTCTAAAAAGTGCTCATTGCAAACAGAATCCACACAAAAACCAAGTTGGTTCAGCCAAATACAATTAGAATGTTGAAAAAACACCTGGTATTGGATATGTTTATATTTGGTCCTGAATTATACAGATTTGATGAGATGGCCCAAACAAGGAAAGAGGGTAACCCTTCTGAGGAATGAAGGCATGATTTTCCTTCATTTTGATCTTATAATCTTTCATTACCCACTTTACCACCACTCCTCTCCCAAGGAATTTTAATGATTCCTATTGAACCCTGGGATATGGGGCTATTTGTAACTTGGATACCCTGCAAAATGAAGGTTTTACAGGCACCAAATTGACTGTTCCTGGTAATCTGGAGTGGTTTGAGTGCCTCTAAGCTACCAGCAGAAGGTTGAGGCTGTTGCGCGTGGGAATTTCTGAGACATCAAGACTTTGTCATTAGCAGGGAGGTCCTAAGTACACTTCTAGCATGGAAGCTTCTTTTAAGGAAGCAGAAGGATCCCTGGAAATTCTTGGCAGACACAGGACAGGGGACAAAATTCAAGAAGGAAAAGCTTTAAGGTTATCAAATTAGAAAAGGTTGAAGAAATGTAGGTGGTAGTAAGTGGGTAGGGTAAATAGATTGTAGGCATACAGTAGAGAGTAACAAACATGGAGGATGAGAGTGAGGATGGCCAGAAGTGAAGGAGGATGAATCAACTAAAGCTCCTACTACATGCACCATTATCATTTCAGTAGGAATACATCCTTCTGATAAATGAATGGCCACAGGTCAAGTATGGATATCTTGAAAACTTATGTGATCTGTCACTGATACTATTTACCTAGAGTTAAATAAGGCAAACTAATTCTCTCCCGACCCAAATTTGATAAAATAATCTATTTCATTTCAAATTATAATTCGTATAGTAGCATTTTTAGGTTTTTTTTTCAGCTTCAGAGTAAGCTGTAGAACAATAAACAATTTTAGAAAGTGCATATAGGTATTTCCAATTGATAGATTTTTTTGGTCTTGTTTCAAGGAACCACTTTCTTCAATGTATACTATACCAACCATATCGGAGCAAAAGAAAATGCATAAGGATAATGTGGTTTATCTCAATTCGTTGATTACTAGTGGTTATACCAAGAAAGTAGATATCACATTTATTCCACGGAGGGTAAGTACTTTGGAAAGATCTTCATAACATGACATAAACTTATAGTGTCACTTTTCAAATACTTTTTGCAGAGCACCCAAACAAATGTCCAAAGGTTATCTTTCATAGTTACAATTTGAAGGTATCTTTTTGTCAGGTCCTGCTACTTCCATCTCAGTGAGTCCAACTTGTTTTAACTCCCAATATCTGATTCCCTGTCTTACTATTTCTATATTGACATTTTAATTTTCCTTAAAAGATTGAAGTCTTCTTTGGTCAATGCCATTCCCTATAGTCATTTAGTCACCAAATTCTGCAGATACTTTTTCTTGGTACTTCTCAGAGCCAACCCTTTCTCTTGGTACTCACTACCACCATCTCACTTGGGAGTTTCATGCTAATCAAGACTGAATTTACTCAGTAGCTTCCTAAAACATCTACAGTTAAAGAGTCGAGATATCTTTGGGGAGTAAGAGTGGTCTTGCCAATGCCCATCAAACCATACTGAATAAGAAACCACCAGCTCCCTCTGCCTTCTACAATGAAAATAATTTTGACTTCCCCATAAGACATAAATGTAGTAAACCCAAATGATCTACTAATTCCATTGTTTCCCTGTTTTGACATCCTAAAAATGAACAGCAGCTGTTCATTTTTAGGTCCAAGGATCATCAGAGAGATAACTGAAGAGTATTTTAGTTGTCCAAATAGTCACCATCAGAAATAATGATGTCCATGTAATCACTGATGTCATGTAAGAGGAAAAAATAAGTTAAAATAGATTGAGAAGTATATTTGATAGTTTTAAATTAAACATATTGAAAATTGTCTGAATATGGCATGTTTATTGGCTGTCATACTCATACCTGCTCTGGATGTGGTTGCTTATTTAAGATCTGGAGTCCTGAAGCCACAACGGTGGAGTTGATCAGGAAGAGGGAGCTGCGTCGGGAGAGGTTCACTTACGAGGTAGATTTTGATGACTTCCTGATGCCCTTTCAGAAGAATATTGCAGAGAAAGCTCAAGCAATGGAAGCTACCCTCAAGACCTAAATCACAGCAGTTGCTTCTTGGGGTAAGCATTATGAGGCCCAGAGACCAAACTTTGGAGAAAGTGGATATTTTCATCAAACCCAAAGCAATCCACAAATTAAGAATTTGTAACCAAATACTTGTTTTTGTTTTAACAACTATAAATATTCTGAGCTGTCTAGAGAAGATGTGTTTTATTTCTCAATGAATTACATGTCATTCTGGATAAATCGTCCAATCTTCTTTAAGAATATAGTGAAATAAATGGCATTTTGGTTATAAATGTAACATTATTGTCAAAAAATTTACAAGATGTACACCATTATGTTTGTTAAAGATATAATTGTAGTGGAAATTGATGAAAACAATTTAATATTAGGGAAGAGAAGTAGTTTTTAATCCATTAAGGAAGGAGATTGTTTCTCACACAGTATTATAAGTGATATGTGTTAGACACCTTGGGTCAAATAAATTTTGACACCTCTAGTAGATGCTGTCAGCACTCCACCCATTTATTCTCTGCTTTGTGATTGTCACACTCTCAGGTCTGACTTCCAGACACTGGAAGGCTGCCTCTGACATTTAAACTTGTACAGGAGGACCAAAGTATGTCAGAACTAGCACTTCCTGGAAGTAGCTATCAAACAGTGACTGAATAGAGTCAGTGTGTTAACAGCACAGCTCCCTCACCACTCTGGTGAGATTATTCTGAAGTGCACATTCTTACTGATGCTAGAGCTCCCCAGCAAGATTAAAATCAAGTTTATCACAGTGGTAATTTGTTTGATAACACATCCTTCATTGGCTGCCTTCTCTTTCCAGTCCTCTCACTTTTCCCTACCCCTTCTGGTCTTTATTGAGATCACTTCCCATATACCTACACATAGGAGTGGCATCAGCATCACGGCAGAGTGAGCTGTTCCATTAGTCTCTCCTCCCTAAGATACAATGAAAAGGACATTCATAAACCAACAGAGGGCATTCACACAACACAATAGATGTCTGAGAGATCCACACAACCATATATCTGAAGTTGGGGGTGCTGGACACCCCAGGAGGCAGTGGAAGAAGGTAAGGGGATATCCTCTTCCTCCAGAGTGGCAGTGATATAGGGTGCAGGGCCTTGCACAGTGCCAGTGTGCAACCCCGAGAGGGGAAGGGGGAGAAGGCAGCCATCCACAGGAACACTTGCGCTCTTGGAGTTGCCTCCCACCCTGTGGGAATGCCTCACACTGAGTTATCTAAGCAATTGCAGGGGGGTCCACACCAAGCCGAGCAACCCAGGTGGGCAGACAGTGAGTGCAGAGCGGGGGAATGTGAGATTGTGCATGCAAAAGAAAGCAACCCTCCTACCTGGTGCACCAGCTTGGCCCAGCAGTGAGAGCAGGGGAGGCCTGTGCCTATACATGTAAAGCAGTGGCAGCTAGCGGACAAATACAGACAGTCCCTGTTGGCACAGCTTCCAATGAAGAGGCACATCTGCCAGGGGTCACAGAGGGCTCGGAAAACACAGCTTCTACCTGCCCCCAGTGGTGGCAGGTGGAATCTGTTATCAGATACAAGCACTATGCAATGGCAAAAGCCACCCCATCAAATAGCATGAAGACGTATATTAACACTCCAGACCAGAAGGAAAATGACAAGTACCCAGAAATCAATCTTGAAGTTACAGAAATTTACAATCTAAATGACAGAGAATGCAAAATAGTTATCATAAAGAAACAACGAGTTACAAGAAAACTCAGACAGGTAGTTTAATGATCTCAGGAATAAAATTAATGAACAGAGGGAATTTTTCACAAAAGAGATTGAAACTATAAAAAAATCAGAAATGTTGGAGATGAAAAATACAATGCATGAGATAAAGAAAAATCTGGAGTCCTTAAAAAGCAGAGCTGATATTATGGAGGACAGAATCAGTAATTTAGAGGACAGATATATAGAAATGCTGCAGATGGAGGCGGAGAGCAAACTAAGACTAAAAAGAAATGAAGAAATTCTCTGAGAAATATCAAGTTCAATTAGGAAATGCAACATAAGGATGATAGGTATTCAAGAGGGAAAGGAGAAGGAAAAAGAAGCAGAAAGCTAGTTTTAAGAAATAATAGCTGAGAACTTCCCAAACCTGGAGAAGGAGCTGGAATTACGTGTAAAGGAAGCTAATAAAACTCCTAATTACATCAATGTAAAAAGACCTTCTTCAAGGCATATATTAGTAAAACTGACAAAAGTAAATGACAAAGAAAGAAGAGCAGCAAGGCAGAAGAAAATAACTCACAAAGGAACCTCTGTGAGGCCTTCAAGGCATTTATCAGTGGGAACCTTACAGGAGATGGTGAAATGATACATTCAAAATTCTGAAAGACAAAAACTTTCAGCCAAGAATACCCTATCCAGTGAAACTATCCTACAGATACAATGGAGAAATAAAAACTTGCCCAGATAAAAGCTGAGGGAGTTGATCACCACAAGACCCATGCTACAAAAAATGATCAAGAAGGCCCTCATACCTGAAAAAAAAAAGGGGGTTACAAAGCCTTGAACAAAGAGATAAATAGACAAAATCATAAAATCACAGCTCTCTATCAGAACAGGTTAGCATACACTTAATTATAACATTAAAGATAAAGGGAAAGAAAGCATCAAAAATAACTATAATCACTTGATTTTAATCACAAACTCACAACACAAAACAGAATAAGTTGTGACAATATAATTCAGACAGGAAAGAGGAAAGGGATGGAACCTACTTAGACTAAGGAAATAAGAGGATATTAGAAAAGGGACTATCTCAACTATAAGATCTTTTGTACAATCCTCATGGCAACCACTAAACAAAAAATCAGAACAGAGACACAAATGATGAATAAAGAGAAAATCATCATAGAGAAACACCAAACTGAACTGGCAGTCAGAAATATGTGGGAAGAGAAACAAGGGAAATACAGAACAACCAGAAAACAAGTGATAAAATGGCATTATTAAGCCCTCATATATCAATAATCACTCTAAAGGTAAGTGGATTGAATTCTCCAATCAAAAGACACAGAGTGGCTGGATGGATTACAAAACAAAACCCAACAATATACTGCCTCCAGGAAACACGTCTCAGTTCTAAAAACAAATGTGGGCCCAGTGTGAAGGGATGGAAGACAATACTCCAAGCTAACAGTGAACAAAAGAAAGCATGTGTTGCTGTACTTAAGTCAGAGAAAGTAGACTTCAAGATAAAGATGATAAGAGACAAAGAGGGGCAGTATATAGTGATAAAAGGGACACTCCACCAAGAGGACATAACACATTAATATCTATGCACCTAACACAGGAGCACCAAAGTACATAAAGCAACTATTAACAGACCTAAAAGGAGAAATTAACAGCAACACAATAATAGTAGAGGACCTCAACACCCCACTTACATCAATGGACAGATCATCCAGACAGAAAGTCAATAAGGAAACAGTGGAATTAAATGAAATACTAGACCAGATGGGCTTAATAGATATATATTAAGATATATATAGAATATTCCATCCAAAAACAGCAAAATACACATTCATCTCAAGTGCACATGAAACACTCTCAAAGATGTTGGTAAACATGGCAAGCTTCAACAAATTTAAGAAGATTGAAATCATATCAAGCATCTTTTTGGACCACAATGCTGTGAAACTAGAAATCAACTACAAGAAAAAAGCTGGAAAAATGGCAAATATGTGGAGACTAAGTAACATGGTACTGAACAACCAATGGATCAATGAAGAAATTAAAGGAGAAATTGAAAAATATCTGGAGACAAATGAAAACGAAAATACACTATACCAATTTATGGGATGCAGCAAAAGTGGTCCTAAAAGGGAAATTCATAGCAGTACAGGCCCACCTTTACAAACAACAAAAATCTCAAATACGTAATCTTAAACTGTACTTAACAGAATTAGTAAAAGAAGAATAAACAAAGCCCAAAGTCAGCAGAAGGAGAGAAGTAATAAAAATTAGTGCAGAAATAAATGAAATAGAAACCAAAAACAGTAGAAAGGATCAAAGAAACTAAGAGCTGGTTCTTTAAGAAGATATACAACATTGACCAACACTTACCCAGACTCACTAAGAAAAAAAGAGAGACAGATCAAATAAATAAAATTAGAAATGAAAGAGGAGAAATTATAAAGAATACCCCAGAAATATAAAGGATTATAAGAGAGTGATATGAAAAACTAAATGCCAACAAATTGGACAATCCAGAAGAAACGGATAAATTCTTAGATTCTTTTTTTTTTTTTCCTTCTTCTTCTTCTTCTTCTTCTCCCCAAAGGCCCCAGTACAGTTGTATATTCTAGTTTTAGGTCCTTCTGGTTGTGCCATGTGGGATGCCACCTCAGCATGGCTTGATGAGCAGTGCCATGTCCACACCCAGGACCTGAACTGGTGAAACCCTGGACCACCAAAGCAGACTGCGCAAACTTAACCACTTGGCCAAGGGGCCAGCCCCAATTCTTAGACTCTTACAACCTCCCAAAACTGAATCAAGAAGAAATAGACAATCTGAATAGATGAATCACAAGTAAAGTGATTGAAACTGTAATCAGAAACTTCCCAAAAAACAAAAGTCCAGCACCACATGGCTTCTCTGGAGAATTCTACCAAACATTCAAAGAAGATTTAACAGCTATCCTCAAACTATTCTAAAAAATTCAAGATGGAACACTTCCTAACTCATTCTATGGGTTACCCTGATCCCAAAGCCAGACAAGGACAACACAAAGAAGGAAAATTATAAGCCAATATTGCTGATGAACATAGATGCAAAAATCCTCAATAAAATATTGGCAAACTGAATACAGCAATATATTAAAAGGCTCATATACCGTGTTCAAGTAAGATTTATACCAGGGACATAGGGATGGTTCAACATCTGCAAATCAATCAATGTGATATACCACATTAACAAAATGAGGGATAAAACCCACATGATCATCTCAATAGATGCAGAGAAACTATTTGACAAGATCCAACATCCATTTATGATAAAAACTCTCAATAAAATGGGTATAGAAGGAAACTACCTCAACATAATAAAGGCCATATGTGACAAACCCACAGCCAACATCATACTCGATATGGAAAAACTGAAAGCCATCCCTCTGAGGACAGGAACAACACAAGTGTGCCCACTCTTCCCACTCCTATTCAACATAGTACTGGAGGTTTTGGCCAGAGCAATAAGGCAAGAAAAAGAAATAAAATTTATCCAAATTGGCAAGGAAGGAGTGAAACTCTTGCTGTTTTCAGACATGATTCTATATACAGAAAACACTGAAGAATCCATCAGAAAACTGTTAGAAATAATGAACAGCTACAGCAAAGTTGCAGGGTACAAAATCTACTTACAAAAATCTGTTGCATTTCTACACTCTAATAACGAACTAACAGAAAGAGAACTCAAGAATAGGATCCCATTTACTATCGCAACAAAAAGAATAAAATATCTAGGAATAAATTTAACCAAGGAGGTGAAATACCTATACAATGAAAACTATAAGACATTATTGAAAGAAATCGATGATGACATAAATAAATAGAATGATATTCCATGCACATGAATTGGAAGAATAAACATAGTTAAAGTGTCCGTACTACCTATGGCAATCTACAGATTCAACACAATCCCAATCAGAATCCCAATGACATTCTTCATGGAAATAGGACAAAGAATCCTAAAATTCATTGGGGCATTAACAGATCCTGAACAGCTAAAGCAATCCTGAGAAGAAAGAACAAAGCTGGAGGCATCACAATCCCTGACTTCAAAATATACTACAAAGCCATAGTAACCAAAACAGCATGGAACTGGTACAAACAGGCACACAGATCAATGGAACAGAACTGAAAGCCCAGAAATAAAACCACACACCTACAGACAGTTAATCTTTGACAAAGGAGCCAAGAACACATAATGGAGAAAAAAAGCTCTCTTCAATAAATGGTGTTTGGAAAACTGGACAGCCACATGCAAAAGAATGAAAGTAGACAATTATCTTTCACCATACACAAAAATTAACTCAAAATGGATTAAAGACTTGAAGGTAAGACGTGAGAACATAAAACTCTTAGAAGAAAATATAGGCAATATACTCTAACATCAGTCTTAGAAGCATAATTTCAAATACCATGTCTATTTGGGCAAGGGAAACAAAAGAAAAAATAAACAAATGGGACTTCGTCAGACTAAAGAGCTTCTACAAGGCAAAGGAAACCAGGAACAAAATGAAGACAACCCACCAACTTGGAGAAAACTTTTGCAAGTCATATATCCAACAAAGGGTTAATCTCCAAAATATATAATGAACTCACACAGCTCAACAACAAAATAACATACAACCGATCAAAAAATGAGCAGAGGATATGAACAGATATTTTTCCAAAGAAGATATTCAGATGGCCAATAGGCACATGAACAGATGTTCAACATCACCAATCGTCAGGGAAATGCAAATCAAAACTACAATGAGATATCACCTTACTCCCGTTTGAATGGCTATAATCATCAAATACTTACACCTAAATCCTTGTCTCAAGACGGCTTCTGGATGGACCCAAACTAGGACAATATTTATGCTATTAGTTATGATTCTGAGTTCCCTAGCAAAAATGTTAAAAGTGCATTCCCTCATCTTCTGTTTACTACAAAATAAACATTTCCTCAGCAAGAAGGATTTGCCCCAGGGTTTTGTGCAATGGAGAAGCGGTTTGAATGGTATTCATCCACTAGCTGATACTTTGGACAGAATTGCCAGATGCCAGAAAAATATATATATAATAGAAAATGACTAGGTATCATATGTGGCTTTTCCTTAAGGCAAATATGTATGAGGAAAGGGAGAAGCGGGGATTTAAGAGACCCACCATGAAACCTTACAAATGTCCATTGGGATTTGAGCCTGAGGCCTGACTCATGCTTGGAAAAGAGGTATATCAGGGTTCTGCCAGAGACATAGAACCAGAAGCATAGTTAGACAGGTGATAGATAGATAGATAGATATAGGTAGGTAGATAGATAAGGAGCTTTATTGCTAAGAGTTGTCTTATGTGACTGCAGGAGCTGGCCCGGCAGGCTCTCAGGATGGGCAGGCTGGAAATTCTTGGGCGAGAACTACCCCTGCAGTTCACAAGGGGAATTTCTTCTTCCTCAGGGAAACCTCAGTTCTGCTCTTAAGGCCTTTCAACTGATGGGATCAAAGCTACCCAGATTATTGAGGATAGTCTCCTTTACATAAAGTCAACTAATTGTAGATGTTAATTGCATCTGCACAATTCCTTCACAGCAACACCTACAACTAGTGTTTGACTGAGTAATCGGATTCTATAACCCAGCCAAACTAAGACATAAAACTGACCATTGCTGGAGGTGTGCTATTGAGTTAAAAGCTGGTGGAGGCATCACCCACACCAGGAAATGGAGTGAGTGCTGGGCAGGAACTCCGAAAATATCCACAAAAGCCCCATTGACAGAGTCCACTTTAGAATCTGCCTTGCCAGGAGGCACTAACTTCAGATTACAACGCCGTCAGCCATATGTGATGAAAGGGGTCTCCTTTAACTCCCTCCCTCCCCTTCCACCATCGGATGGGCGAGGGCCTTTCACAGTAGCTGGGACTCGGGGAGGAGGCTGAATGAGTGAAAGAAGCAGCACCAGGGCCCACCTGCCCCTGAGGCAGGCTTGAGCTCTGGTTGCTTACAGGTTTTGTAATATAAAGCCTGGAGATTGGCTGGTAGAACTAAATTTTGTCTGTTTTATGAGGTTTTCTGGTCTGTTTTCTCATTTTGAAATTTTGACTTAATGTCAGGTTTACAGAAAAGTTGTAAGAACTTTACAAAGAATTCCTGTGTATTCTTCACCCAAATTACCTACATGTTACCCGTTTACCACATCGCTTTCTCTCTTTCACTCTCTATGTATGCATACGTGTGTGTGTGATTTTTTCTGAACTATTTGAGAGTCAGTTGAAGACATGGATGTTCTTACCCATAGATACTTCAATATATATTTCCAAAAAACAAGGGCATTCTTTTATACAACCATATTATAATTGTCAACATTAGGAAATTAATATTTGAATTAACTATCAGATCTACATATCTTATTTGTCCCCATAACAGCCTTTATAGCAAAAGAAATCCCACATCATGGCCTGCATTCAGTTGTCACATCTCCTTGGTCTGGTTTAGCTTAGGACAGTTCCTCAATCTATCTTTGTTTTTTGATAGCATTGGCATATTAGAAGACTACAGGCCAGTTATTTTGTAAAGTGTCCCTCAATTTTGATTTGTCTTATATTTCCTCAAGAATAGATTCAGATGATGCCTTTTAGGCAGGAATTCCACGGATGTGATATTGTAGAATATCGCCTCAGGAAGCACGTGATGTTGATGTATGATGTAATCGTTGTAAACTTTAATCTCTTGGTTAAAGTCGTTTCTACCTGGTTTCTCCTCTGTAAAGTTATTATTTTTTCTTTTGTAATTAATAAGTATCTAATGGATAGATCCCTTGAAAGTATGTAAATTTCCTGTTAGTCCCATAACTTTCGCCCATGAATTTCAGCATTTGTGGATGATTCTTGCCTGAAATAATTATTACAGTGATGATTGCCATAAGACGACTTTCTAATTTCATCATTCTTTCTACATTTCTTAGTTGACTTTTTACGGCAGGGCAGAGCTTTCTCTTCTTCCCCATTAATTTATGTATGTAAATCAGCATAGACTCATGCATTCCTTTTTCATTTAATGAGTAAAATTCCTTTACTAGAAGTATTTATTTTGGTGCTCAAATTGTCTCGGATTTGGCCAATGGAAGCTCCTTCAAGCTGGCTCCTGAGACTAGGACATTTTGTTCCCTAAAATAACTAGAGAAAACTTTATTTCTTGAATGTGAGGGAAAATGCCTACCCATGGTTTCATTCAGGAACAAGGAAAATGAGTCTGTAACAGCAGATTTTCAGAGGCTATCATTTTCTGCTATATTCACCCTACTGAATGCTACTTTCTCAATGCCAGTTTCATTTATAGGGGTGTTCTGTGATCACCTTCAGCTATTTGTGAACATAAACTGAGAGAAAGTGTTAGTGTCAAGTCCTATTAATTCTCTTTCTCCATATATGAAGTGTTTATACTCATTTGAATGGCTCAATAACATGTTTGAATGGGAATTGTGTGAGAGGATGTTTGAGTGACTAAGTTTATTTCAAGTTTGACATTAAACCCAAACAGAGCAAAGCCAAAGTTCTTTCATGGCCCTATAAGGTCTTCGTGCTATTTAAAGAGTGGTCCATGGGCCAGCAGCATCAGCATCACCTGGGAGCTTGGTCCCACTCCCCCCAAAAATTGCAGTACAAAATCCTATATAAGCATAAGGAAAATTTTGTAGAGGAAATTTTGCCGGCATAAAAAGACAATCTGTCAAAGTTACATAAAAAATCTATTTAATATGTATGGTAATCTCAGACTTGTAAATATGCAACACATATAAATAGTAACTTTCTGGGTTTTAGAATTATGAATTGATTTTTATTCTCTTATTTTGGCTTACCTATATTTTCTAGTTTTCTTTTATACAATGAACATGTATTACTTTGGAATAAACAACAAAATTATTTTTTTGAAAAAAAATACAAGTTGACCTAGAAGTCCAGAATATCAAAGTGGTTTTACTAGTATTTGCCTCTTTTATTCCTTTATGTATAGTGACTTAATTAAGATTATTTCAGAAGGAGACACTGAGCCAAGAATTCAGGAGCAAGGGATTTGTTAAGGAAATGCTCCCCAGGGGAAACCAGTTGGGGCGAGGGGGTGAAGCAGGACAGGCAAGTGGGGGTGAGCTTTCTGATGAAGGCCCAGCTTAAGTCTAACCTGTGGGGAGATGCAAAGCATAGGCTAATGTGCTGGGCTTCTGGATTCCTGCATCCCTTAATAGTTACAGACTAGAGGGTACTGGAAAGGCTATTGCAGTGCTCAAAGGCAATTCAGTGAATTGAATTGGCGGGTCATGGGGGTGCTATTGGCTGGAGAGTATGCAGGAGCTGGGGGTGGGTTCATAGTACGGGAAAAGGGGCACCAACAGTGTGTGCTACAGAAATGTATCAATAGGAGCTTAACTTTAGAAGGAAATAGTCTCTCTATATAAGTCCTTATCTTTAAATTAACACTGTGGTGAATTGGTTAAGAGTGTGGTTTTTGTAGTCATCGGATCTGGATTTGAATTCTCACTCTGCCATTTACTAGGTACCTGTCTAATGGATCAAGTTACAAATTGTCTCTGAATCTCAATTTCATCATCTATAAAGTAGGGGTAATAATATTCCCCAAAATAATCTATAGTGAGAATCAATTGAAGTAATATGTGCAAGGATTCTAGTTTTGTGTATATGCAGAGTTGGTGCTCAATAAGTGATGTGTTTTTAACCTTCTTTCAGTCTCAAGCTGCAGGGTAAGCCAAAAGAAGGCACAGGGATGGGGACCCAGACCTAGACAATCAGAGGGGGAAAGGCTTGTTGAAGCAGATTCACTCTCAGACTGTCAGCTGAAGCGACTCAAGCATGTAGACATTTTCTTTATCTAGTTTCTGATAATTAGAGAAAGATGAACAATAGCCATTTGCTATGGAATAGTTACTAATTCCAGTCGTAGTAATTTTAGTGGATAGTAGCCCAAATGTTTACTTTTTTTGTTTTGTCTCTAGAGCCTAACCAATTTGTTTTAGAGTCTAAATAGTTTGGTAATTACAGCAGTGCCTTAGGTCAAGCTCCCCAGAAATTGAGCCTGAGATGGGGGCTCTTAGGTAAGTGCTTTACTGAGGGAGTGCTCCCAGGAGAAAGGGCGTGAGGAAAGCAGGAAACAACAGGGAGAGGGCCTAAGGAAGAGAAAGTTAGCCTCAACCTGGTTCAATGAGGAGCTGTGGAGGATGAACTCTACCACAAGGTTGTCCTGCCCAGAGGGAAGGAGGCTGGCTGGTACCCTGCATCAGTTAGTCATTGGTCAGCTCCTTGTGGGGACAGAAACCTCACAGAGCAAGGTGGTTCCAATCAGCCAAAGGCAATCTTCCTGAGAAGAGGGAAGCTCTAGCCAGAAGCAACCGTCAACCACAGCAGCTGAGCAATGGGGCACCAACCGGTAAAGGGAATCTGGGCAGGGCACTGATAGCAACTGCTACAGATGACAGCTTTGGGGTACATAGTTTGGGTGCAAAGTTTTGGATGGTGACTTCTTGAGGATCATCTTGTATAACAAACTTTCTCTTTAAAAAAGCGTTAACTTTTATCAACTTCCAAACTTGTCTAAATCATTCTTAAGAGTAAAGAATGAGCAAGAACAGCAATGAGAATCCATTCAGCAGCTACTTAAAGGGAGAAAGCAATTCACCAATCCTGTTGGCAGTTTCTGTTTCTTCAAACTGGAGTTGAGCATTATCAATCACTGAAAATTATAAACATGAGAGACAGAAGGCTGCATTCTACCGCACGCTCAGGATAAAGTCACGTCTAATTATGTACAAATGAATCTGCCCCACTGCATTTGGCTTAGCAATTTTTCTTGAGTTCACAATTTAGCAAATTCACAATGTACCCGTGAAGGTACCCAAGAGAACCAGCCTGCCTGTAGTTTGTTTCTGAAGAGGGTGGCATGAAAAGAGAGGAAGAGGGGAATTCAGACGCTTTCTACCCTTAGGGAGATATTTGAAGTAAATAGTCATCTGAACTGTGTTATTATTTTCTAAATATTTGTACAGGGTATATATATATTTTTTCCTGGATTTGTGTTTCTTTAACAATGGGTCCTGCGGGAAATTTACAAACGAAGGTAGAAGAGGCGTTTGTGTCGATGGAATAAGTTCACATTAACATTCTTAGATCCTTAGGTAATTGTTACTACATCATGAATTTTATCTGGGCAATAAGAAAGAACTGGATATTCTGTTAACATTCTGGAACTCACTGGAGATCTTTTATCCTAGATAAATAGTTGAGTTTTGTGTGTGTGGGGGGGGGTGTATGTATATATGTGTTTTATTCAGGATTAATAGTGATGGTCTTTCCCTTTTATCTTCAGTAAATAAGACTTTAAAGAAGAACTAATACACAAAAGATGATTTGATTTCCGTAGGTTTAGTGACTTTTTATAAGATGATTTGAAATATCCATATATTTCCCTAAACATGGGAGATTATGATGTTCTTTGTTGTTGGGACATGCAGGCTCCAGAGTGATGCTCCCCTCCTAAGGAAGTTGGAAGTAAGAGAAGTAAGTATTCCCTCATAAAAATTAAATAATGAAATAAACACGGAAAGAAAGAAATGAACAATAGACAAAGTATTACTGATAAGCCTGAAGGGATCCCAAACTAAAGCAACATACTGCATAGCTAAAGAAAGCGTCAACCAGAAGGAGGATTGATCAGCAGCAGAACTGTCACTAAATAGAACAGCCAGGCTGACTGTGTCGTTCCAGATTTGGCCCCAAGTAGGGACCTCTGGTCTATGCAACACATGCGCCTCTGTTATAGATCTAGACCTTTCAAGGCGGGTACCACTGGAATTCTGAACCAACAAGCAATGCTTGTTCTGCACACAATTTGGTTTTCCTCATTAATTCACATCTGTTTATTGAGCACTGATAGTGACAATCCTGGGGCTGTTCCTTGCTCTTCCTCTGCAGTGCATCACTGGAGACTGTGCCATACAGACTATCTTTCTCGGGTTTCTGCATCGTCTGGCTTCCAGCTGGATCCAGACAATGGCAGATGCTGGTAAGATGAGAGGAGAGGAAAGAGTAGAGAAGCCAGGGTAGGTCTCCTTTTCCCTCTTTGCCTTGGGCCGCATCCCAGGCAACAGGTGTGTCTGTCTCCCTGACGGCTTCTGTTCCCATCTGACCATCCTGCTGTGGTTCCAGATTTCACCAAGTGACCCTGGTCCCTGGGCTTTACTGGCACCACCTCCTCCCCAGTCCCTCAAGCCTAGGGATGGCACCAGCTTCCTTTTGTTAATATCTGGGCTGCCTTTCCGTACTCTGATTGGTTCCTCAGTTTCTTCTATCACCTGTGCCACCAAATCCTTGCATTAACTTCAGTTCTGTAAGAACTCAGAGTGGTTTCTGTTTCCCTGGTTGATTCTGATTTACCATGTATGAAGCACTATAGTAATTCAGGAGAAAATGAAATGCAAAATTAGGCATAGCCCTTGCCCTCATGAGCTTATAGTTTGGTAGGAGAGACATATTTGAATAGAATAATCACAAAATACATATGTGACAATTACACAAGGGTGAATAATTGAAGATTATCACAAGATTCCCAAGATTCCACAGGGTATACTCACGTAAGGTTTTAATACAGGTAAGGGATGCGATACTGCAGGAGAGAGCACGGGCAATCATATTTGGGTCCAAGACTTCTAGGCATAACCTCCCAGGGTCCTTTGTAGTTACTCAGGACAGGTCACACTTTATCTGCAGATGATGCACTATCAAGATAACCATAAACCCAGGCACACATTTATTGAAGGGTCTTTTATACCCACCGGGATCTTATAAAAACCCAGGCTGTATAACATGTTAAACAAAGTACAAACTATCAATCTACAGATCCCTAAAAAGTCTAGACAAGCTAATACAGGTTGTCTCCAGGGGAATTTTTAACTTTAAATAGCACATTATAAAGTCTTGGCTGGTACATTTCATCCTTATCTTGGCAGACTTCTAGGTATCCCAGGAGATAAGCATAGTGCTACCACAGTATAGCTGCAAGGTAACCGTGTCCTTACGTGACGTGTGAACTTACAATATGCGCCATGGAATCAAGGAAATTCACGCTAATGAAATGGCTTTTAGCTGAGATCTGAAGGATGAGTAAGGAATTAAGTTGGCCCTGATGGAAGGGAAGAGTCTGGTGGAAGGAACAGCATTTTGAAGGGCAGATCCATTCCAAGAAAAGAAATAAAGGCAGTGTGATGAGAACATCCATAGAAACTGGGCAGAGGAAGAGGCCAAAGCCAGATCCACTGAGACCCCAACCAAGGTTTTTACTGGACCAAGGGGAAGAATAAACTTGATTCTAGCAGGATGTAAGTCTAGAGCTGCTGGTAGACATCTTCGCTCCCTTGTGAGGACATTCTGGCTGAGCTCGGAGCTCACACAGATGAAAGCAGAGGTGAGAGAGCAAGGGAGCTGGAGGATGAGAGTGCCAGCAAGCGCAGGGGAGAGAGCCACAGTGCTCCAGCCCTGCATCCAGTCATGCTCATTCCACCTTTTGAAATTCTAAGCTTTATGAGCCATTATATTCTCTGTTTATTAAGTTGGTTTGTGTGGAGAGTCCTAATACAAAAAGGACTGCCCTTCAAAGAATATGGAGAAGCACCAAGAACCGTGGCGTTACCAAGGAAATTCCTCGGGCGAGGGAGGAATCAGTAGAATCAAATGGAAATCAACCACGTGCCCAATTCCATGTGGTTGCCTTACAAATCCCTCCAGGGACTTTCCTGCTGCATTGAAAATGCACCACAATCTAAACTTAAATCATTTTAAAATTAGTCATGGAATGTGACTAAAAGTCATGTATGTATTTTCTCAGTGCCTAGTCACAGGTAGAGAGAAGTTTACTCTTAGGCTAATTCATCCCTGACAGTTATTCTCCTGAGTTCCTGCATCTGTTCTTCAGTGTTCCCTTCTTTCTTTCTGCTGGACTGTATTAGCTTTCCCTTTTGCCACTCATAACAGCTATTTGTATGAAGCAAATCTTTCTCTAAATGGCTGCTTCTCATCAGCACCCACTGGTAGAAGGGCTCCCTGACGCCCCTGCTCCTCTGAGTCTCAGCTCCACTCCAGGCCCCAAAATGCATAAAAACTGTCGATCATTCTGAAGAAGTAAAGGGACTGCAAATAAGCAAGGAGCAAGTCATCTCAAAAACTCTTTGCAAATGACTTTGCAAGAGTTTTTCTTTTTTGGAGGGTGGAGTGGGAGGCGGAAGTGGCAGAATAAAAACACTGTATTCCTAGACCACACATCAGCAGATAAATGTGTTCTGCAGCAAGGAAATTACCCTCGTAGTGCTAACTTCTAAATCTGCTACATGTTTTTTGATGCAAATGAGAGCACATTGCCTTACACTTTCCTGGTCAGGGACCCACACAATTGCGGTAGCATGAACTGATTGACAATAAAATCCTTCCATTACTTAACAAAGCCTTTGGCTTTGCTTCATTCGATATGTGTGAGTAGGAATGCACAAAAAAAAAACAAGAACAGATGATGTTATCTAAGCCATTTGGTAAGAAATGTCTGACAAAAAAAAAATGTAAAATGTACTTATCGATTCAAACGCAGTAATTGGCTTGGTGGTTTTCTATAACATCCTTTCTACTTATAGAAATCATCTTGAATATTGCGAATGTTCTTAAATCTTTTATACCTCACTCTAAAAATCAATAGTCTAAAAAGGCTAATCTTTATCAGGCTTCTGGGGAAAAAATTACCAGAAGAGAGGGAGAAATGTTTTTATTTTTATCTAAACTTTTCTGGTTGTTTCTGCTTTTCCTAACTCTATTTTCTCACCTCTAGCATTAGAATTGTTGGCAAAGCTTCAAAGAAGAGAAAAATAAACTGAAATTTGGGGTGCTCAACTGAAATCATCACTTAAAGATCACCAGTCATTCATTCATTCGTTTTATTCGATAAATATCAAGGGTCTACTATTTGCCGTCAGCATCCTGGGCACTAGGTGTAGAATGCTGAACAAAGCACAGTCATGCTCCCTGGGCTCTTGCCACCATAGGGGGGACAGTAATTAAATCAACCCAAAGTATCATTATACAACGTGACAAATGTTATAATGGAAAAGTACCGGGTGAGGTTTTAGGTTGGGAGGCAGGGAGGGCATCTCTGAGGAAGTATCTAATCTGAGACCTAAGAATGAGTAGAAGCTGCCAGATTGGGAGAAGAGAGAGGGAAGCAATCTATACCCAAAGAAGCACCTCAAAGGCTCTGAAGTGAGAAGGAGCCTGGCTTGGTGAGGAGCATGCTCAGAGGAAGACCAGAATGGCTTGAACAAAGATGGGGCAAGGGGGAGATTGCTGAGGATGAGGTTGAAAGGGAGGCTGGGGCCAGATTTTGAGGACCTTGCAAAGAAGGTTAAGGAGTGTGAATCTCCTTTTAAATTCATATAACGGTAGTCAAAGGATTTAAGCTGACAAATGGTAAGATCCAATTCTCTTTATTAAAAGATCATTCTGCTTGCTTTGTGGAAATGGCTGAAATGAGGACAAAGTTAGAAGTGAAGTTATCACTTGGGATATTGTAATATTCTGGGTGAGAAATGATCGTGGCATAGTTTAAGGTGTTGGCTGTTGTGTTAGCCAGTCTCCGGATTGGACCCAATGATCATCTCCTCCTGGTTTTCACATCCTGGTGTATTTCCCTTGATTATTAAACAGGGCTGATCTGTGTAACCCACAAGCTCATACAAAAATGATACAAAAATGGTGGTGAGTGACTTCCAAAAGCATGCCAAAAGGGACATTGCAGCCTCCTGTTTGCTGTCTCATCGATTACTCACTTTGGGGGTATCCAGCTGCCATGTCCTGAGGACACTCATGCAGCCCTATGGAGAGTTCCCTATGGGGAGAAACTGAAGCTTCCCACCAACAACCAGCACAAACTCCTCCGCTGTGTGAGTGACCTGCCACTGGAAGCAGATCTGCCAGCACTAGTCAAGCTTCCAGATGACTGCAGCCCTGGCCAACATCTCATGCAACCTCATGAAAGACCCTGGCCAGGATCATCCAGCTAAGCCACTCCCATATTCTTGACCCACACAAACTGTACGAGATATAAAACGTTCATTGTTGCTTTAAGGCACTAAGTTTCAGGACAATGTATGATGCAACAAGAAATGAGTAATTTAGTTGTGGTGACATAGAGAAGGGAGCGGATTTGAAGTATATTTGGAGGTAGACTAAATGAGATGCGATGAAGGCCTGGATTTGTTGGTGAGGTTTTGGGAGGCAGCATTGAGAGTCTCTCTCAGATTTCTGGCTTGTGTGACTGGAGAGATTGCATTGTGTAGTGAGAGTAAAGAATGCATGAAAAAGGAACACATCTGAGGTCAAGAGTCTGGTTCTGGAAATATTTAAGGACACCTGTGAAACAGTCAAGTGGATAAACAGGCTCAAAAAAGAAATCTGGACTATTGATATAAATTTGGGAGCTTTTGGCTTAATGACAGTATTTGGAATCATAAGAATAAATTATATCAACTAGATTAAGACGATAATTCTGCCTTAAGAGCTGAAGTCTGAAGGTTCCCATAACATGGAAATCTAGAAGAAGAGAACCTGGCACATAAGAATGAGAAAAAAAAAAGTGGTTATAGGAGTTGGAAGAAAAAAGGAAAACAGAAGAGTATGGAGTCATGGAAGCCAAGATAATAGTTTCTCACGAAGGGAGAAGAAGCCAATGTTGAAAGTTGCTATGAAGTTTAGTACAATATTCCCTGAAAAGGAACCAGTGCAGTCACTCCTGATGTTGGCTACATTTTGGAATCAACTGGGGAATGTTAAAAAAAGAAAACCACACAGATGCCTGTCCTCCACCCTAAAGATGTTGCTTTAATTGGGCTTGGATATGGACTGGGTGTCTGGATTTCAAAAGCTTTTCAGGGCATTCTTATGTAAAAGTTGGGAACCAGTAATCTATTGGATTTGGTGACGTGGCAGTGCTTGTGGGCCTTGGCAAAACTGTGGGCCAGAAGCCAAATTTGGTAGGTTGAAGAATCAAATCTATTACAATATATCTTCCTTTGTTCTTTCTGATAGATCAGTGTTACAGCCCTCCCATGTTCCCAATCTAATAAATTGAATAAATTGAACTTTTAATAAATCGAACTTCTTAGTAATAACCTTGTCTTAGGACACTTTTGAACTATTTCCTAGGTCTGTGGTTCTCAACATAGGCTACTATTAGAACCATCTGAAGATCTTCATAAAATATTCATGGCCCATTCCAGGGTGAAGAGCACTTCCTGGGCAGTATATAGAGGCAATGTAAATTTGTTCTTTACTTGGTGCTGATTCTTCAGGACCTATGAGCAAGTGCTAAAGATTACAAGATGTCAAATGCTAAAATGGAAATGATAGGAAGGAGCTTCCATTGGCTGAATGCTCAATGGAAGTGCAAAATTTGTAGACTGCTCAAGACTTTACCTATGATATGTTCCCCTCCAATACCTGCATATAAGGAGTGAAATACTATTGAGGATAGAAATTGGATGATGTGTATGACATTTGCCCCCTAGGAGAAAAGACGTTTTTTTTTTTAGAGATTTTATTGTTTTCCTTTTTCTCCCCAAAGCCCCCCAATACATAGTTGTATATTCTTCGTTGTGGGTCCTTCTAGTTGTGGCATGGGGGACGCTGCCTCAGCGTGGTTTGATGAGTGCCATGTCCACGGCCAGGATTCAAACCAACGAAACACTGGGCCGCCTGCAGCGCGGAGCGCGCAAACTTAACCACTCGGCCACGGGGCCAGCCCCAAGACTTTTTTAAACTAATGCATTGCACAACTCTAGGAGGTACCATTACCACAGAATACTATGTGAACAGTGCCCCCTGGAGTTATGTGATGCAATAGCCTTGTCTATAATTTACCTTAATGAAAAATACACACCACTGAGGCAGATTGGATCCATAGTATGGCCTCTTCCTGAGGGTTATTCGGCTTCACATTGCTAACAACCTCTTCCAAGTGATAGCAAATCACATTGCTCTTTATCTTCAATAAGTTACCCAAGAACTCCAAGGGTCATAACAATTTCATGAGGAACTTGGCTCTAGTAACAAAAGTCAGTATTTTTAGTCTCTAGCTTTTGAGGTAGGCAGCTGGAAGTATAGCCAAAGGATTTCAGTGTTCACAAAAGTGAGACCGAGGGATACCTGCAAATCTCTGTTCTACTTCTAAAATTCCTGTATTTTTCTAGGTGACATAGAATTGGTAGGCTCAGAATTTGCTGTAAAAACATTGTTTAGGGGCCGACCCTGTGGCATAGTGGTTAAGTTTGGCACGCTCTGCTTCGGTGGCCTGAGTTTGCAGGTTCAGATCCTGGGTGTGGACCTACACCACTTGTCAGCCATGCTGTGGAGGTAACCTATGTATCAAGTGGAGGAAGATTGGCACAGATGTTAGCTCAGGGCTAATCTTCCTCAAACAAAGAAAAGAGGAGGATTAGTAGTGATTAGTACTATTCACCAAATACTTTCTGTTCACCTCACTCCCTGCTCTGCCCCCTTGTGGCAAGGAGGTGCCAGGTGACTATTCTGAGCAATGAGTGGTGAGCAGAAGTGATGTTTGCTATTTCCGGCTGGAGCTTTGTTCAAATTGCAGCTGTGAGACTCTCTGAGCTCTGCTTCCCTCTGCTGCAGGCTGCTCTATCAGCCTAGGAGATATGGAGCAGGATCCAGAGCTGCCTGTCCATGGAGATGGTGGGCAATAAGCAACTGAGATTACAGGTTGTTGACTACCCTGACTAATAGACTTACTTCATAGGTTTGTGGTGAGTGCTCAATCGGATAATATATACTGGCAATTGTTCTGTTTATTATCTGTCACACTATAAAGTGCTAAATACACATGCGTTTCCATCTTTCAGGTAAGCATTATTGGACTTCTATGTCCAAGTACTAGCATTTGTGTAATTTCCAGGATTTAATTTTCAGCCCCAATATTGACTGATCCAAGTTACCTTTAGAAGTAACTACTCTCACATTTAATTTTATATGAAAATTATTGATCATCAAGTTTGTAAATCACATTTTCAGCTCATGAAAATTGATGATATGCAAGAACCTGTAAGAACTTAACATTACTTGGCTCACAAAAGTAAACTCATAATGGCTAAAGACTAATAACTAATCTCCTTTTCAATAAATAACCATAAGCAACTGATTTATTCAGCTCTTGCCAAATACAACCGAGGGAAATCTTCACTGTTTGATAAATATTGAAAGAGTGTTTAGTTTTAACTTGCAATAAATGCAAATCATATGTGCTTAGAGAAAACAATCAAAAGAAATAATATTCTAAAATAATGTTGATTCCTTCCTTTCTCTCACTGCCATTTTTTTCAAACATTTATGCTCTACTTATAAATATGCACCTGTATATATTATGACTAAACCTATTTTTACTGCTTCACAGTAAATCTTTTGCTGAATATACGGGATCATAATCTCCGGTGTGTTATATACTAAGGGAAAATAGATTTGGCAACAGAAATAGAGAGTTACATTCCATGAAAAGCCAACTTTATAATTCCATTAAAAACCAACTTTATAATTCATAACTGGACTTAAATTCTCTCCCAGCCCAGTGATACACTTAACTTCCAAAAGGTCTAAAACAAATTTTCCAGTTTTATAACTTCCAGAGTCATATTTTTCTCTATTTTAAGAGATAGATTCCAATATTTATATTGTTTTCCATGGATTCTGAAAACAATAGGTAAACGGCTTGACAATAAGTATGATTTGATTAAATTCAGTAGTCTCTTGACAGGAGATGGCTTTATTATTTGACTATTCAAATTATTAATCGTTTTTTATTTAATTTTTAAATACTTAAAAAAATGTTTTCTTTTTTTTTTTTTTTGAGGAAGATTAGCCCTGAGCTAACATCTGCTGTCAATCCTCCTCTTTTTGCTGAGGAAGACTGGTCCTGAACTAAATCCATGCCCATCTTCCTCTACTTTTTTATATGTGAGATGCCTGCCACAGCATGGCTTGACAAGAGGTGTGTAGGTCCATACCTGGGATCCGAACAGGCAAATCCCTGGCTGCTGAAGCAGAACGTGCAAACTTAACCGCTGCGCCATGGGGCTGGCCCATATGTAAATATTTTCTTAAATAGGAATACATAATCATACAAAATATGCAAATTAGAAGGAAGAAAAAAATCACCCTTTATTCCAACCCTAGAAAAACCCACTGTTAATCCGCTGAGGACTTTGTCTCAGTCTTTTTGTACACATTTGCCATAAAGATAAATGCAAATACAAAATAATATATACTGTTTTTTAACCTTCATTCCTGATTATAAATGTAACCTATATGGTTCCTTACAGAGAATTTTAAAAACAGAAAAATTATTAAGAGAAAAACATAATCGAGGGCAAACCACCAGAGATCACTGTTATTCGTGTTTTAGTGCTTCCACTAAAAGCAACCATTAGTTACTCCAGAGTTCACTCAAAGGGTGTTTTCTGTAGAATGGTCCTCAGCAGCACAATTACATTTTCCGATGCCGAATATTTATTCATCTCTGAGTTAGAGCACCTGCAGTCAGCATGCATTTGCAACATGGGGCAACTGCAAAGGTTTCATCCTGATGTTATAGATATCAAAGACCCAGCCTGTTCTTGCCAAGAGCTCCAGGTTTGGGAAGGATGTAGACTAGAAAACAATCATGACACAGAGCAATTAGTGATAGCATTTGAGATAAGCTCAGGATGCAGTGGAACTGGGTGGACGGAGCACAAACCTGTCCTGCTGGGGAAGAAAGTGTGACGGAAACGAGCTTCCTGGAGGCTCGGCAGTAGGGCTTCACTCTGAGGGATGGATGCAGCCAAAGGCAGGGAAGAGGAGAATCAGCAGGGAGCATATACTGTCCAGGATCAAAGGTAATCCCACATGGCTGGAAGGTAGAAAGATCGAGACAAGTGATGAGGTGGGAGAAGTTGGCACAGGCTTTGTAGTCCATGATAAGGAGTCTGAGTTTTATGCAGAAGGCAATGAGGCAATTAAGCAACCAAGTCATGTAATCAGGTGTGCATTTGAGAAAGAGCCTTCTGGCTGCAGGAGGGAAGGGATGAGAGACCTGGCAAGGCTGAGGCTGCAGGGGACAATAAACGACAGCAGTCATTCAGAGGAGAAATGGAGAGGGTCTGAGCGGAGGCAGCGGTAACAATGGATGTTAGGGATGTCGAGGAGGCTTAGAATATTCCTTACCCCTCCACATGCCACTTGGGGATTAACCTGAGATGTTGATCATGCCTGCCAAATTATCAATAAGACACTATCTCAAGACTTGCCTTGATAATCTCCTTTCAGTTTTTATGATATGAGGTTAAACATGACAAATAAGAACATATTTTGGATCTTACTCCAAAGGGATCATTGCATAAGACCTGGGTAAGATTCTGACACAATAACTAAAGTCAGGAGCTAGGGACCTATGCTATGTCATAGATGGAGAGCAAACGGCTCAGGTGGATGACCTCAAAGACCCTTCTAGGGCAACGTGCCCACTGCAGAAGAACAAGAAAAATACTCCTTTGGGCTGTGGTGATTTATCTGAGCTACAAGGTGAAAGGAGAGTGAATCTATTCTGAACAACACAGTGAGTAAATCACCGTCATTCATGGCGCTTCAGTGAGACACTTACCCAAATGGGTACACATTTGCCGAATAAACAAACTTGTTGGGTAGAGGTTGAGAACTTTACAGATGCCAGGGGACGATGAGATTCAATATTAATTGTTTTCTTTTTCCACTTGGGTTGCTAACATAGTTTATTTGCAGAGTTCTCTTAATCAAGATGACTGACACAGAAACAGTCCAAATTCTTTAGCACAGTACTTACAACTGTCCAGAATTAGCTCCTGGATGCTTTTGTTTTCTTCAACAATTAGAACTTCCTGAAAGTGGCTTAAATTGCTTCATGAGGGGATAATGAGTTTGCTGTCACTGGAAGTATTCAAAAAAAAAGGCTGGAAAACCACTGGAGAAGTTTTAGACAGGATTCATACACAGATTAAAATACTGGTTTGCAGTGTTGAGGGTTTTTTTTCTGTTGTAGTTATGTGAAGCTGTGTTTATGTATTACATTCTTCTTTCCTGGTCCCCAGCACCACATAAACAAATTCAACTAAGTTGATATAAAATTTCAGACACAAGGGCAAACAACCAAATACCTAGAATTCCTTTAACACCCATATTTTAAGTTTGCGTATGGCTTGACTAGGTTGGATCTTCTTATAAAACAATGATATTTGCTTCAGCCTTAATTGAGAGCTAACTTTGTGTTGCTAGATATGGAAAAAATAGGTCATATATAAACAGCTGTTGAAAATTGTATCAAATTAAAAACTGAGTACAGGTGTCTACTTGCATTAGCAAGATTTTTCGGTGAAAGAAAAGTTGATGAAAGTAATCCATAATAGTACATAAAAACATAGAGATTTCCATCAGAAGAATAAAAATTGTGAAGACTCTCTGGGAGACAGGAAACAATCACGTGCAGAGAAGATGACAACTCCGAATGCATGTAAAAGAAAATGATTCTGCCGAAAGTCGGAAATATCAGAGAAACTCCAAGGGAGGGAGATGCCATCCAGGGGAAAATGTGATGGAATGGGACACTGCCATTGTTGATGAGAAGTGATGCTGTCTCCATCTGAAAGATTTCAGGAAATCTTCTAAGAACTGAGGTCTGAGCTGGCTTCATAGTCCTTTAAAGTATTTAGTATTCTCTCTCGTACTACTTACTGAATTTGCTCAGGATGAAGCCACATGGCCCTTGGGAGTGTGTTACACTAGAAAGAAGAAATGCGTGACTCAGGCAATTTTGACGGTGACTCCAGAGCAAGAAAAAGATCTGTGACTCGGGGCCTTTGGGGAAGACATCCCTTCACAAATTGATTTAAGTCCTTTTCAAGGCCACACAGTTACCCACAGAACATTAAGGTCCTAAGACAAACTTCAGGACTAGTGTCTGAGAGATACGGAATTACCCCTTGGCGGAGAGACAAGACGAAGTGGGAAATTTTGTAACCAGAAAAATTTGAGCAAGTCCAGTCCCAGGTATCTGATTTTCATCCTCACCATCTTTAGAGGGCATTAAGGTCTTCTGTGTCTCCAATGAGATGTTCTATTTTCTAAGGAACTATATTAGAGAAACCTAGGATGGAAGATGGGAACTGTCAGAGTAGCGATCTGTGACAATGGGATTGGGAAATTTGACAAATGGGTGGGCATAGAGAAATTGACTAAAGGTAAGAAGCATGATGTTAAAATGATATCAAATGGAAAATTTGAAAATTTATCCTGTGGGAGACACAATTTTATTCTGAATGAGAATGTGATTGCTAAGAACCACTCTTCAAGTAATCCAGGATTTAAATTTTCTTGTTCCAGACTCAGAATTTAAATGGGCAGACTGATGTAGAAGATTTTGGGATGACTCTCCCCTCTTCATATGGCTGGCATCTTTCCATCCTCCAGGTTTCGACTTTAGAATTACGTCCTTACATAAGGTTCTCCCTGAATTTAGCAATATGGGCTTATATGGTTGATTGCAATGTACCATGTTTGTTTCAAAGTTGAGTGATTAGAAAACCGTGGGCCCGAAATATTGTTCATGGAAATGTGCATCCATACTAGATGTGCCCTGTGCCATTACACCTGCGCCCTGCCCAATCCCTGCTGACCTTCCTTCTGATTCTTCTCTTCACTGACAGCCTCTTCTAATGCACCTGCATCCTCTCTGTGGGCTTTCTCTGGCTGCAGGAGCATGATCCAGAGTGCAAGGCAGGCTGGAGGTATCTGTGCATTGCTGCCTCCAGAAGCAGCCCTCAACAACCGTCCAATGTTGGATAAATACCCCAATCCTTTCCTTCTGGGTGGGACAACACTGAACATGTTATGCAAAGTCTCTCAAGAGTCCCCAGAGGCCTAGCTCCAGCTGTCCACAGCAGTAATTCTGCTCATTTGTGTATACCCATTGATGGATTTTCCTCCCTTCCTTGTCTCACTTCCCCACTTGCCTTATAGTGGTTCCTGGGAAAACCCCCATGTAAACTACTTGCACTCACATCCTTATTTCAGTCTCCTTCCGGGTTCACCCAAACTAAAACAGTATTTTTCCACATAAGAAAATGAACCAAATATAAAAGAAAGCAGATTAAGATGAATTTGAACTGACGATGTCTGATGATCAATAAGCAAGAATAGCAGCAATTAAAAACTATAGATAACACCACCAAATGCACCGATCAGTGTTTTCCCCAAGCCTGTGGGGATTCCTACTATCCGCCTGTGTGCAGCAGCGTTACACATTTTATAGGGCTGTGAAATATTTAGTGGAAGCCGACTTTCATTGGAGTCCTGAATTACTGTTTTTAATAAACTCCAATATTGTGCTATTTAAAACGGACAAATACCAAATTTTAGTAATAATGAATTCTGCATAGAGTAACTGACTAGTATGTAGCACTGGTTTATATATAAAAAATAAAATGATATCATATGGCATACCATTTGCTCATAAAAAAGAAAAAGCTCTCCGTGTTTTAGCAGTCTGGACCCTTAAGCCTCCCCAATGCTGGCCCACACTTTCACAATTCCTGCTCGAGACAGAGGTCACACAGGGTAAAAACCTCACTAGTGCAAGCAGATGCCCACTCCTTTCTTGACAGCCTGAGCCTCGGACCAAAAATACTTTAAACAGTAAGTTCCCAGTCCTTGAAAGAGCAAACATGCCTTGAGGGGGAAGAAGAAAAAGAAAAACACACAACAGTCTTATCGATGCTTGTTTGATATTTACTCTTCTCTTTCTTGGGTCAAGCCTGCTGATCACAAACTGGGCTTCTGCCAGGTTCTTGCCACATTCTTTCAACAGTCATTTTTCGGGAAGTTGTTTTCTGGAGGAGATTTCAGAAAATTGTCCCTGTGAGGAAATCAGCCACGTGTACATTGTTGAGAGATTCTACTGTCTTGGGGTGGGGGGCGGTAGGGGGTGCGGGGGCATGGCGCATCCATGTTAAATCATTCACTCTTCTGAGGGCAAGCATCTTGTCTAACTTACTTTCCCTTTTCCAGGACAGTGCAGGTCAGTAAGCCAAGAGGGAAAGCTCAGTTCCCTTGCCTGGGGTTAAGGAAGAAAGCAAACCTGAGGCCCGACTTCCACTGCAGCGCCCCCTGCAGGCTCCACCCACTTAGTCTGAATTCACCACCTGCTTGGCTTCCTTCCCTTCCCTGTCCTGCTTCCCCCATTCCTTTACTGTCTCCTTGGAGACCTTCCTTACTAAACAATTTACACGTGATTCTCATCTCAAGGTTTTCTTCTGAGGATCATCAGCTAAGACATCAACCCAAGAGACTAAAAATCAATCCGAGAGCTGGCAATATGCAAATTAATGGCTACCATTTTGTCTTAGTTGAGGGCCCTTGATTTCCAATGAGGAGAGAAATGCATTCCAATGAGCTTGAATGAAAAGTTTACAGAAGACTGTAAATGGCCCGAGGTACATTATGGCCTTGGGGGAATTAGAAAGTCACCTTTAACTTGTTGGGCCGCATGGTCTCTCTTCTCTGATTCTTTCAGCACTTGTACTTGCCGATTTTGCTGCAGTTCAATACCCCTGTGATGCTTCACTGTAAGGTAATTGTTTGCACATGGCTGTGGCTTACTAAGGGAACAGAACTCTTGCCCTGGCTCTACAGAGAACCGATTTAGTCAATCTCTTAGTGCCCTAGGCCCAAATGCCAGGGGAAAAAACCCCAAAGCACCAGAACCTGATTAGTCCATCTAGGGTCAGGTGTCTGCTCATCTCAGTCAGATGTGGCTTCAGAAGCAGGGTCGTCTGCCACGACTTGGCCACTTCTTCAACAGTGCTGTGGGCATGGGTGGGCCTTTTTAAAAGGGATCATAGGTTCAAGGCAATGACTTATATCTCTAAGATAACAACAAACCAAGACTTTTTTGTTTTGCCTTCAAACCTCTCACTGTGTGCCCTGCCCTACCCAGTCAAGCTTGAAGATCCTCGCATCTCTTGAGCATTGTGGGGGACTGGAATTGGCCACCCCAAGATATGTCTCTTTGGCATGAGGATTATTTTGGGCTGGCTACTTTTAAAAACTGCAGACAGGAAAGAAACTCTGAAAAGTAGAATTTACTTGCTCTTTCTTAAGAAACATTTACATTTCTAAGGGAAATCTCCATCTGTAAAGGTGTCTCCCCTCTGTACCAGGAAGGAGAGGTGAGCTTATCTCTAGAAACTTTTATCAATCTGGAAGGCAAGGACTTAAATCTGCATAATAACTTACCCTTGTTTACTGTGCTTTTCTGGTTATCTCCCTTAACAAACTCCCCCCACCCCCAACATCCTCCTTTGTCTTCAGTTGAAGATGATATTTAAGGTGGTGGCTTCAGCCATTTTGGTGAGTTGCTCAGTTTGCTTGAGCTTCTCCCATGTATACATGTTATAAAGCTTTGTTTGATTTTCTCCTGTTATTCTGTCTCATGTGAATTTAATTCATTTTCTGGCCAGAAGGACCCAGAGTGGGCAGAGGAAATGTCTTCCTCCCCTACAACTCTTCCATCAACTTCAATCTCATGGGCTTGTTCGTGGTCTACCAACAAGTGCAAGGCGAAATTTGTCTCCATGCTCTCTCTCACTATTCCTCCAACTCTATAGGCTTTTGTTCTGTTTCTGAAAATACTTTCCTTCCTTTATTTCCTGCCTTCTCCATGAGGCTTTTCTCAAGAATTCAATCCCCCCTCATGCTTAGAGTAACATTGTATTCTGCTCATTTGTCGGTAAAGTCGGGGTTGTCTTCCCAACTCAGTAAGCTCCTCAAAATCAGGGAGAGACCATGCCTCCATCTCTGCTGCTTCCCCTACAGCACTTGGCATCATTCTGCCTACACAGTCAGCAAAACACAGCTGCTTCTGGTTAATGTACTGTTTGGATTGATTAAGCTTTCCTACAGCACTTATTTCAAGGCCTTGCTCATAGGCTGGAACAAGAAGCTGTTTGTGTTACTGCCCCTCACACCTTACCACTGCACTGTGAGCTTGTTCTACTTCCAACTGCCAGTATGTGCACCTCTTTCCCAGAGGGCCTTCTTTCAAACACCACAAAGCCACTCTGGCCTCCATGCAGTAGACTGGACAATCTGGGAAGTTACCCACTGGCTGTCCTCAGACACTGATCCTTAGGGGCTGGTGGATATATAACCCAGCCCCTTCACCCTTTGTAAGTCAACTCTGAGTCCTCTACACTGGCTCCCAGAGTGCCCCAGTGGGCTTGAGCTCCAGTTGCCCATGGTGGTAGCTTATTCTATAGGGTACCTCCTTCTGGCTGCCTCCTCTCCTTGTTTCACTTCCATACTTCCCTACTTATGTTTCCTAGTATCATCTCCCAAATGAATTGCTTATACATGAATTCTTGTCTCAGGGTCTCAGGCTTACACATGAATTCTTGTCTCAGGGTCTCAGGCTTTTGAGGGAACCTGAACTAAGACAACATTCAACAAATACTTATGGAATGAATGAAAAGGTGGTTTTCACCTTCTGTCTCATAGGGGGGAAGCCAGGCCACGGACAGGGTTGGATTTCTCAAGACTGGAATGGTAGAAGGCTCAGCTCCCATGCTGTATCTCAAAAGTGGAAGCACCCATAAGGGGGAGGCTGCATAGGAATCAATTTAAAACATGGAGCACTGTATCCTCAGGGATAGTTGTGAAGTTCACGGCACCCAGCTAGGCCTAGAGAAGGCAGGTGCTGATAAACAGTTGCCCACAAGTTACTGGCCCAATTTGGGATGATAATATATGTCTTGGCAGCCTGAAAACCGTAGTCCCATTTGTCCTGGTTGCCACCAGTCCAAAAAAGAGGAAGAAGCCAGGAAAAAATAATACCGTCAGACTTTCTGCTAACCTTCACAAGCAACCTTTGACTTGAGCTATGAAATCAGTGAGATTTCCCCCTTCTTTTGTCTTAAATTTTGGAACAATTTCTACCTGCTAAAATAGTTTTTTAGAAACGAAGCAGACAAAAGCCCTACAAATGCTTGGAGATAATAGGAAAAAGCAGTTCTCTGATCAACTGGAAGGGCAGCTTGAGTATTTCTGCTGGTTGGTTGATTGCATAATTCAAGTTCTGGAACATTAATGCGTTATTCCTTTGTTTGCTGGAGGAATGCAATTGCTCAATGAAAAGTGAAAAGACTTTACAAGCACTGTTTTCATGATTATCTACCAAGTTCTTGCTTTACCTTGTTTGCTTAATCAAATGTCTCCTTGTGATCTCTTTGGGAGGTTCGGAATTTCGTTAGCTCTTTCCTTAAAGAGAAGTTAACCTATTCAGGAAGGAAGGGTTATTCATCGTAGGTCAGTGAACATTAGCACTTTCTAATAATTAGTTCCAAGCCCCAGTTTCTAGACAACTAACCAGTTCAGCAAAATCCTGGTTCACAGGAAATTGACCTGTTTTTCAGCAAAACCACGGCAACCAGTGCAAAATGTAGTATCTCATAGAACTGTGTTAATTTGTCATTCAGCCAAAATGAGTTGCTATAGCGCAGCAACAATTCGAGCAAATGATGCTTGTCTCTTCAGTGGGGGAAATCTATAAGATTTTAATTTGAGATCTGCCTGGCTATCCTGATGAAAACCATCTTAATGAGCTTGTAAATTTCTCATTGTTTTCTATTATAAAAATGTACAGCAAGTTTCCTGCTCAGCTATGCATAATGAGAAGATGAACAACCTCACTGCTGTGGACTTGAACTTGAATACAAGCTTTGTCTTTTCAGAAAGATTGTGTGCTATGTGGAAGAAGGGCTTGCAAGAGCCCTTAGTTTGGAGATGAAGGGTGTCTTCCTATTTTATATGACCATGGTAGCCAGAATAATGGGCCCTTCCTCCAAAATGTTCATATCCTAATGCCTGGAACCTGTGAATCTATCACCCTACATGGCAAAAGGGGCTTTGCAGACGTGATTAACTTAAGGATCTTGAGATGTGGAGCTTTGCTGGATCTTCTGGGTGGGCTCAACCTAATCACAAGGGTCCTTCAAATCATAGAACCTTTCCCAGCTGCAATCTGTGGGAAATGTGACTATGGAAGAATGGTCAAAGACATGTAATCCCATTGGCTTTGAAAATGGAGGAAGGGGCCACAAGCCAAGGAATGTGGCTGGCTTCTAGAAGCTGGAAAAGACAAAGAAACAGGTCCTCTCCTAGAGCTCCAGAAAGGACTGCTGCCTTGATGACACCTTGATTTTAGCCCAGTGAGATCCATGTCAGACTTCTGACCTCCAGAACTGCAAGATAATGCATTTATGTTGTTTTAAGCCACTAAGTTTGTGGTAACTTGTTGCAGCAGCAATAAAAAAACAACACAGGGGCCAGCCCCGTGGCTAAGTTCGTGTGCTCTACTTCAGCGGCCCAGGGTTTTGCCAGTTTGGAACCTGGGCACAGACATGGCACCACTCACTAGGCCATGCTGATGTGACATCCCACACAGCACAACCAGAAGAACCTACAACTAAAATATACAACTATGTGCTGGGGGGCTTTGGGGAGAAGAAGAAAAAGAAAAAAAAGAAGATTGGCAACGGATGTTAGCTCAGGTGGCAATCTTAAAAAAAATACAGTTATGATATTCAAATAATTCCTGGAAAAACTTATGTAAGAAAAGAGAAAATGTATTATGGTAAAGTTTAGTTCTTCCCCCAAAAGATGTGTATAAGTGTGGCCTTTCTTTTTTCTTTCCTCTTCTTTTCTTTCCTTTTCCACTATCCAGAATTAACAGCTATTAACACTTTGCATTATGGCCTTTCACTCTATTTTGTAAAAAAGCAAAATATTCATTACAGTTGACTATCAGGTCCCCTCGGGCCATAACCCCTACTGCATTCCCTGACCCACTCCATCAACCATAATCATATTCTAACATGTACTCTTATAATCATTAAAAATATTATACAGAAATGCATAATCAATTTATAGTATTATTTTGTGTGCACTTTCTAAATTTTTACATATAATGTCATAGAATGAAGGGTTGTTAGACAAGAGCTGGAAAACAGGTCGCAAGACCATTACCAAAGATGATGCGTCTTAAGAAAGAGAGAGGGGCTGTAAGCCCCTTGGCATCTCCCTGGCTTCCTGTTACCAAACCAAGCGAGTCTGCTACTTGGTGAGTTGAAATCAGAATCTCTACCAGAAGTAGTTGTCACACAAAGTAAAGTTTATTTGCCACAAATAAGGGGCCCCCGGCAAATTGTTTTACAAAGGAGCCCATACAAATAAGGCGTTCTGAGCACTGGACAGCAGGGGCTTTTTATTTCAGATGAGGAATGAATATTCAAAAGGGAGAGGCAGGCTCAGTTGGAAAATATGTTTCCACATACATCACTTGTTATAATAATAAGGCCTAAGCTCCTCCTGGGGCAGAGATCTTAGCATTAAAATGAGGCAAAGGTCATCTCTCGGGCACTTTTCAGCCCCTCTGAGCAGGCGTGATTCTTGCAGTAGGGTTTGGATTGGTTCAAGGTGGTTGGTGATTATATCTCTTAACACAATAAAAAAGAAAAAACAATTTGGAGGAACAGTCAAATGCTTCTGATACCTCCCTTGAGTTGCTCTGGGCAAGTAGTAGGTGACATTCCCTTTGCTTTTCTATCTTTCGTCTCCTCCCCAGCTTCCTATGGACAGAATCCAGCCAGAAGCCAATTGGCTGGGAAGTCTGAGAGACGGAGCTTGCAGGATGAGCCTCCTGCAATGCCGAGGAGATCAGGGGAGGTGTGGAGGATGGATCTGAGCCCAAGCAGACAAGTGTCTGGCACAAGCTTTGCAGTGCACATTCTGGACTTAAGATGATGTTCTTTAAAAAACCTTCCAATTTTCAGCTTTCCAGGATGAAGATCATGTTTTTCAGTTTAGTTTTGTTGTTTTGTGCCAAAGAAACTTTGAATGCTTAAAAGGATATTCTGCAGGGAGCCTCTACCGTGGGGGTGGGGGCCCAATGGGACAGGAGCCCCCCAGTTGGCATGTCCCTAGAGATTCAAGCCCTCACTTATGGTTCTGCTGGAACTGTATCTTCTGACTTCTGCATGGGGAGAAGGAGTCTAATGGAAGGAAGAATCACGATGTCTGGAAAGTGGTGATGCCGCCCCTAATGTCAGTTCTCCCACATTAAACCCAGCATATATGGGGTTAAAGCCAAAACCCTCATTCTCTGCTTACTCCCTGGCTTCCCAGCTCCACTATCCACCATGGAAACAAACAGCCAAGGTTGCCCACCTGCAAATTTCCTTATCATCTCCTCCTCCTTCCTGCAAGCAGCATCCCAAGGCCTAATGCAGGCTGGTGGGGAAGCTCCGACCAGCCAGGCCACTGACTCCCCCAACCCCAGCCCGCATCTACAAGCAGCCACGTTCCTCACAAACCTTTAAAACCCCTTGCCTCCCCTCTTTCGGGGAGATGAGATGAAACGAGATGAATTTGAGGGCTCACTCTCGTCTCCCAGCTGATGTCACCCAAAATAAAAACCCTTTCCTTGCTGTAAGCCTGGCCTTCTGGTTTTTATTTGGCCCCTCTTGTGTGGCGGGTAAAGAGCCTTGGTTTGTGGGTGCTAACAGTGGGAGAAATGGAGCAAAATACAAGCTTCCCAGGGTTGCCAGATTATTTCCATAAAAGTATCAGACTTGTAGGAGTGAAAAAATGGACAAAACAGCAGCAAAGCTGATGCAATATGAAAAGATTCCTGGAAATAACCTACAACAACATCTAACATTTTGCATTAAATAGAATATTTTTCCATTTTGTATTTTTCAGGAACTCATGTTTTATACCCTCAGCTAGAAGAGTGTCATACTGACCAAGAGAACAAGCAAAAGGGATGTTCACCGATGAAATGACATGAAAAATACTAAAAACGGCATAATTAGATAGTTCCAGACTTTCATAAGAAGACTAATCTGAGAGGGGTTGCTGACCCATTTCTTCAATGCTTTTCCAGAGTAAAAGCTCAAATCTCAAACACTTTCAGAACAAAATACCACAATCTTAAATTTGGTGAACACCACCCTGCAGCATATACACTACAAGTCCGGCCTTCAAATCACTGGTTAGACAGAAACTGTAGACCAGCACAGTCCACCAGAAATATAACGCCAGCCATGTTCAAAACGGTAAAAGGAAACAGGTGAGATTAATTTTAAGAATTTTTTTTATTTAACCTCATATATCAAAAATATCATTTCAATATGTGATCAATATAAAAATTAATAAAATATTTTTGCTTTTTTTAAATCTAATCTTTGAAATCTTATGTGTATTTTATGCTTATATCATGTCTCAATTCAGACACTAAGTTTTTATCAGAAATACTTGATCTAGGGCCGGCCCTGTGGCTGAGTTGTTGAGTTCGCATGGTCCTCTACAGTAGCCTGGGGTGGGCCAGTTGGGACCCTGGGTGCAGACCTACGCACCACTCATCAAGCTATGCTGTGGCAGCATCCCACATAGAAGAACTAGAATAACCTACAACTAGGATATATAACTGTGTACTGGGGCTTTGGGCAGAAAAAAAAAGAGGAAGATTGGCAACAGATGTTAGCTCAGGGCCAATCTTCCTCACCAGAAAAAAAAAAAAGCATACTTAAAAAAAAAAATACTTGATCTGTACTTAGATTTTATAAAATGTACAATTGGTAAGAAAAATTCACATATTCAGATTGTTCCAAGCATACATGAAAAAGTTTTCCAACAACCGAATTGAAGATAAGTTTTTAAACTTAATTTTTAATTAAAATGAAATAGAATTAAAAATTCAGTTTCTCACATTGGCCACATTTGCTGTGCTCAGTTCACATCTGTGGCTCATGGCTGCCATATTGAACAACGAAACACTAGATAGAGACCATGACTGCAAGAACATGTGAGATTTTTTCCACCTTTACAGCCTTTTCATGCTAATTTTTATGTGACCTGTTTTCTCTTGATAATGATTAGCCTGAAGCCTTTAAATGAAAAGCATCTGTGTTCTTGTTATTGGTGTCAATAAGGAATTAAAGAAGGTTCCAGAAGCAGGGAAGTTCCATGTAAGAATGGGAGGATGTTGGTGGAAGCTTCAGAGAAAGGAAATCAGCCTAATTCTCCAAGGTCTGTTGGACAGAAAGAACAGAGGCCCCCAGGGCAGCAGAATGGGCCTGGACAGTGATCTGGCGCACTCTCAGACAGGGCTCTGTTACCAATGACAGAAACTTGATTGAAATTGGCTTTGACAATGAAGGTTCTCTATCAGCTCAAGCAACTAAAAAGTGTGCGGCCTCTGTAATGGGAAACTCAGGCCTGGCTAAATCCAGGGGCTCAGATAATATCATTATTTATTTGTCTCAGTCTCTCAGCATCAATGCCCCCTGTGTTGCTTTAAATTTCAGTCCGAGTTTCTCCAACAGCGGCCGCCAGCTATCCCAGCCTTATGTCCTTCCTTAACATCCCTACCAGAGAGAGCCTGCTGCTTTCCTAAAGGCCCCAGCAGAAGTCCTATGGCTGATGCTCATTGGCCTCTGCCTGGGTCACATGCTCATTCCTCAACTAATCCTCAGGCCTGATTGATTTCCAGCCTTGGAGGTGGAGGGTCAGGTCTCCCCACTCAAACCACATGGACTAGATAAATGGAAGTGGTTCTCCCGAGGGAAAATCAGGTTGCTATAGCCAGGAGGAGAGAGAAGGGATGGTGAGCAGGAAAAGTTCCTCATATGTCAAATCAAGACTCTTGGCAATGAGGAGGCTACTTGGTTCCCCAAAAATGATTATGATTATTCAAAGTTTATGTGGCTTCATGAGGAAAATTGTGTCCTCCACCAAGTGCCCCATCTTCTTTTCCATTAGTTAGTCGTGTGGGAATCCATACCTTTTTCAAGCTATTAAACCTTGAGGAAGTTGTCTAAACTCACTGTGCTTCAGAGTTTCCATCTGTAAAATGGGACCAAAAGTAGGACAGGCGGCCTCTGGAGAGAGGAGCACCTACTGAAAATGTTTACTGAATGAATGAGTGGATCTGATTTTCAAAGAAAAGGGTATACACGCTTTTTTTCACAGACACACCTATGTCCTTAACTACGGTTGGCCTGTATTGTAATTTCCCTCTGTGAGCACACGTCAGAATCTAATTAAATTAAAACCAATAAAGCTCTCCTGTGAAGGATGCTCTGGTTAATTGAACGGCACTAATAAAAAGCTGGGCCTTATGACCATTATGAGGAATTGTCTCCATCTCTATTCTGTTCGTATTGTCACAATATTTGGTTTAATTTAGTTAAAGTAATTATCGCAAATGGAGTTTAGCTGGGAAAAGACTCCTTGAGAAATGCAGGTAACATCTCCAGGCACAACTGCTGGGAAAGCAGGCTTCAATCCCCACTCGAGGTATGAAAACGCCCTGAGGAACCGCCTGCTCCTGGTAATGCCAATTGATATACGGTGGGAAGCTGAGCCTCAGAATCTTTTTTTGTTGGATATATTCAATCAATAAAAGGGAAGAACCACCTATGAGAGGTGATTCTAGGACAACATGCTCTGCCTTCCCTAAAGGACTAGTGTGCTGTAGCCTTCCCTGCCCTCACACCTGGTCTAAAATTACCCCCTAGAGTCACTTCACTGATTGGGCATTGCCTTAAGTAGGCCCTGGCCTATGACAGGCACATTTGCCACCTGCAGGGACATATGTTAACGTCCTAGCCCCACCACCTCTTTCACATGGAGAACATATTAGATGATGCAGCTGGGGTCTGAGAATGTTCCCCATTCCTCGTCCCTCCCCAGACCCATACCCTTGCGCAAGTAACTCCGTAGTTCCTTCCACTAGAACTCTTGCTCTGGTCCCAGGTGGCTTGCTCTGGCCAGTGGAGTATGGACAAAAGCAGTGGTGTGCCAGTTCTGAGCCTGCACCTCCAGAGGCAGCACGTCCTTCTGCCTGCTTCTCTTGTGCTTCTGCCATCCCATTCTTTGGTTCCAGAAGAACGAAAGACACATGGAACAGAGCCACCCTGGCCGATCAGCAAAACTGTGAGCATGATAACATATGCTTGTTGTTACCTGCCACTGAGATTTGGAGTGGTTCGCTATATAGTGCGCTTGTGGTGATAGTTGACTAATACATCAGCTATCAGCTGAGAGAGAGCAGGGCTCTGAGCCTCTGGGCCATAGCAGGTGAAGTTTCCTGTAAGGGAAGGCAGAATTTGTAGGAACTTCATTGCAGCCATTCCCTATCCCTTTTTCCTTGTTTTCTATAATTACAGAATCTAAAAAATGAAATATCCCCCTTCCCAGAATTTTTTACAGCTAGCTGTGGCTGCATGATCCAGTTCTAGCCAATGATACGTAAGTATTGCAAAGGACTCCTAAGAAAATTTTTGCTGTCTTGATAAGAAAAGGAACTTCTGTGACTGCCCTTCTCCCCTCTTCCTGCCTCGAAGGCAGTCTTGATGCCTGATCTGTGGCAGCCAACTTGCAACCGGGAGGTGAAGTCAACAGCTTAAGGAGGGCAGAGGAGGAAGATGGAAAAAGCCTGGCTCCTTGATGATGTTGCTGAGTAGCTAAACCAGCCGTGACAAATGCCTATCTCCAGTCTTCTTTTAACACAAGATACAATCAGTGTCTATTTTGTTTCAACTCCTGGCAGATGGCGTTCTGATATCTAAAATGAAATGCCTTCCTATCTGATACGCCTCTTTTACGGTTTGGGTCTGGCCCCATCTGTTTACATCAGAAAGACGTCGTTGTTTCCTCACTGGGTATTGGAGGAGCTGAGATAGAAGGAAACTCAGGGTTTCATAACTACTGTGGGGAGAGGGAGGCAAGCAGCAGTCTACCTTTTAGCATCAAATAGAAGTCCCCTAGGAATGGAGATGGGGGAAGCTTGGATTACTTCTCTGTCTTGGCCTATTAAAATCCAACCCACTGATCATTCTTATCCTGTTCCATGAAGTTTTCTCAAAATCTAGCCAGAATGAATCACTACTTTCTCTGAATTCCTAGAGTTGTTTGTTTTGGTCAATATATGCCCCTCAACTGACATCACACTCAGCCTTGCCCGAGTCCAGCTGTTTGTGTGTCTTATCTTCCCTACAAAGAAGTCTTTCCCTACCTAATGGTCCTTGCAGAATCTTTTGAAGAACCTAATAGAGAGCTCAGAGTGCATGAGGCCCTTAGTAACTAGTAGTAACTATTAATTAAATAAAATAAATATGAAATTGCTTTATAGCACACCTAGCATCACATCCAGGTTTGTGGGTGTATCTGGAAACCTAATTAGGGACTGGCACTATGGGAGATCGGAATTTGCCCCAAAATGTGATTCTTTGGCTTGATTATTTTTAAGAACAAAAGATTCAGAAGAAAACTGACTTTCTCCCTAACTGCCTAAAAGAATTTAAGATAGAAGGTCTGTTCCAGGAAGGTGCTATCACCATAGACATCTATAACGGTAGACAAGGAGGAACCTAGCAAGGCTAATTTGATCAAAGTCCTCTCCACATCTCATTGTCTTTGCAAGGCATGGCAAACATTTGTTTACCAAACATTTGCTTTTCCATCTCCATATGAATGGCCTTCCTCCCCTTGGAAGCCCCAAACCACTACCCCCAACATCCTCTTTTGTCTTTAACTGAAGATGGTACTTAAGGTGGCAGCTTTGGCCATTTTAGGGAGTTACTCAGTTTTCCTGGGTTTCTCCCATGTGCAAGTTATTAAATTGGCTTTATTTTCTCCCGTTGTTCTGTCTCATGTCAATCTAATTCTTAGACCAGCCTGAAGAACCTAGAAAGTAAAGGAATATGACTTCCTCCCCTACAGCAGCAAAAATAGTTCAGCTTAGGATGCCTTCTACCACAGAGGAAGCAGGTAAAGAAAGAAATACGAGGACTAAAGAGAGGAGAAAGAAAGAATAATCCAAAGTCACCTCCAAAGTGACCAGAATCTCCATATAATTTATTGCCCCTTGGGAGTTCCTATCAGATGTTCTGATGACAAAGAGTCAGCAGTCTGGCATGGTTTTGCATTTTTACTCTGTTCCTTAAAATATATGTTGGATCATTTAGACTTTTTAGCTTCCACTTTAGTCAAAAAGAAGAGGAAAACTCTAAGATGGAAAGTGCTTGAACTCATATTTAAGAAATGGGGTCGTGGGGTATCTTAGACTGGGTCCCCCAGAAGCAGGCCCTGAAAGAAGGATTTGAGTCCAAATGGTTTATCTGTGAGGTGATCCCAGGAAACACAGAAGGAGAATGTGGAAATGAGGCAGAGAAGGAAAGGACAGTAATACAAGTGCTTTAAAGAATAAGTTACACCTGTGGGTAACTGGAGCTCAGTCTTGGTGGGGAGCCCTGTGTGGAAACACATCTCCAAGTTATTCCTCATGGGCGATGAGAAGCTGGGATATTTATCCACTAATTCCCATTTCTCATTGGTTGAGGGCTTTTCCTGGGGGCACTAATACTTTGGCACTCCCAGCCTGCTCCACTCACCACTGAGCATGCTCCTGTAGCCAAAGAAGGTGCTTAGGGAGAAGCCATTGGCAAGTCCAGGAAGGCTGAGTGTTGAGAGTACATGGGCAGGGCGCCAATAGTGTCTGCTACGTGGGGAGAAGTAGCAGATGGAGGAGCAGGGAGCTGGGGATGAGGAAACAAGGAAGGAGGAGCACTCACTTGGGTAGGGCTGAGATCTGGACAGCCAGGGTGGTATGCCAATGAATGAAGGTTGGTGTCGCACTGAAATATCTGGGAAATCTCTAATACATCTCCATTTATCTTTATTGCCTTTAGATTTTAAAATGTCTTCAAAGTCATAAGGGTCAAAACTCACATTTATCAACCTTCATGTCCTCCATTGATGGAATAATAGAGTACCTCCATACAGTGGAACATTCTGGAGTTTAAAATTATGATTCATGAAGAGTTTTCAATAAAAAGGAGAAATGCCTATCATTTAAGGCTAAAGTATTTTTTTTTAAAAAAAGGCAAGATCCAACATTGTATAGCCAGTAGGGTTTCCATTGTGTAAAACAAAGTAATGAACCAGTATTGAAAGAAAATATTAGTGTTCAAAAGCCTTTGAGTGATGGGCTTGTAGTTACTTTTCTCTGCTTCCTTATAATTTTCTAAACTTTACATATTTTCCACAATGAGCATGTATGACTTTTATAACTTGCTGACAAAATCGTTGAGGAAATATCATGTCACTTGTCGCCAATAACGACCCTAATATGATTTTGCTAATTTGGCCCATCTGAGCCTCTGCTGTTCAACTCTGATTAGGACTGTGCTCAAGGAGACCAGCTCCCAGGAGATTAATATCCTCAACTCTGTTCTCTTCATTTCTCAAGAAGTCCACGTCACATTCCAGTCCAGCCATTCAACCAATATGTATTCATCCATTAAATAAATATTTATAGACTACCCACTGTGTGCCCGTCTCTGCCCTAGGCACTGGACAAAGCCAGACATAAGCCCAGCCCTCATGTGGGGAACAGAGTAATAAAATAAAATAAGTAAATAAAAATTTCTATCTTTGAGGAGTGCTATGCAGGAGAGATACATGGTTCTCTGGGAAACTATAGTAGGAGATTTGGGTCTAATGGAGGAGGCTGCCCTTAGGGAGTGAGGTTCAACCCAAGATCTGAAGGATGCATAGGAGTTAACCAGGCAGATGTGAACTGGGTTTCTAATGTGTGCATGGGGTCACAATGCTAGGGGCTTGGGATGCTATGCTCAAACCTCTGTCCTCAAAGACTTAGCCATCTAATTGTCGGGTCACAATCAAGCTTCCTAGAATAACAGAGACAGAGGAAAACCAGTATTGGACTAAGTCCTCCAGTGTCTGTGGGAGTTCAAAGGAAGAGGCAATCAATAAGAGCTAAGCAGCCAGGAAAGACTCTTCGAAGGAACTGTATCTTGGGTTCAACCTTTATGCCAGAAAGAAGGAAAGATGTCCCAAGCAAGGGGAACAGCACTCATAAACGCCGCAAAGGGTCAATGTCAGGGATCCTTTAATTGGACAGTGAGATGACCAGTAGGATAAGAGTAGAGAAGAGGTGTCAGTTGGAAGGGATGGCCTGTCCTTGAGAGGCAGGTAAGGATGCTTGGACTTGATGTGCTGGGAACTAGAGAGCAAAGAGTAATAAGACAAAGGCAATATCTACAGGAGGATTGATATGGCCAACTATACCACCTAGAAAGAGAGGGGCTAGAGGGGCTGGCCACAGTGGTGGAGACAGCAATAGAGAGTCTCACAGCGAAGACATCCTTCCTTTTATCCATGAGACACTGAGAAATAAGAGGTTCACTGGGTTTTTAGTCTCTGAAAAGGAAATTTCTATTAAAAAGGGATACAACCTTATATTGCTTGATATAATCTGTTTCATCTCATTTATTTTATCCATCTATCTCGTACAATCAAGAAAATAGACTAAACTCAACCAATTTCTTTCCTTTTCCAGAAGCTCCCTGCACAGAGGAGACCATATTTGCAAGTCATCTAGGACTCAGCTCTTCTAGAGCAAACCCATAGACTGGGAAACCCTTCTCCTACTTTAGGGAACCCCTCTTTCCTATCCCCAACCTTCCTGACTCACAAAAGTTGTGCCAGCTGTGGAGGAGTGGGAGTGAGGGTGGGAAGTGTAGGTCATATTGTAAAGGCCCTCCTTAGCCAAAATGCCTTGCCGGAGGGGCCACAGAGGATGAGGGCAAGGGAGACAAATCCCTTCCCTAGCAGAAGCTGGCGGACAGGCAGTGCTCATTCTGCCCCGTGTTCTGTCCTCATGGTTCCCACGACCAGCAATTCCTTGGGCTGGAACATACCTTGGTAGGTCATTTTCTAGCATGTCTCCTTTCTAGATAGCCCCTCCTATTTTCTAGATCTCTCCAGAAAGGACGAGTTTCTAAAATTCTCTGCTATGTCGTCTTACTGTATACTTTAAGGGCCCTTTGAGTAGTAGCAGAGAAGTCAGCCCCATCCCTGCATCAATGTACAGTGCAGAGCCCCAATCAGGACAGCGCTGGAATTTCTATACAGGGGAGATTAATGTGTGGCAATCTGCTTACCCGATGGGGCTTTGCTCCAAGCGACATTTGCACAGCAAGATGCTATTTATTTTGATTTTACGTTTATTGGGGCAGCACATGGAAGAAATGGGGTACTAAAGTACACATCTTCCAAGCCTGTCCTTGATACCACTACTGAGCCCTAAAATCAGGTTTCTTTTCCATTGGAGACTCTCTTATAAAAGTCCTATACCCTAGTCCTTACTATCACACCAAGGACGGAACAGGGTCTGCACGCAGAAAGTGTTTGTCAGTGAATAAACTGGCCCATTAATTATGTAGCTTCCCTAACAGAGCTGGCTGCGTCTTTATCATGGAAAGGTGAGCACCTGCTGAGCAGGTTCTCAGGAACCGGGCTCACCCTAAACACCTCACCCAGACCAGGCCTGACAGCTCTCAGGGCGTCTCTTGGGAGACACCATGCAGTTTTCCTGGATCTCTGGGGCCCTCTAGTGGCTGTCTTAGGCTGAAGTCCCGCCTGAACCCAGGGGCACTTCACCTCCCAAAAATCTAACCAGCCCTGAATTTAAAAAGAAAGAAAGAGGGGCTGGCCTGGTGGCACAGCGGTTAAGTGTGCACATTCCACTTTGGCGGCCCAGATCCCACGTGTGGACATGGCACCGCTTGACACAGCCATGCTGCGGTAGGCGTCCCACATATAAAGTAGAGGAAGATGGGCATGGATGTTAGCTCAGGGCCAGTCTGCCCCAGCAAAAAGAGGAGGATTGGCAGCAGTTAGCTCAGGGCTAATTTTCCTAAAAAAAAAAAAAAAAGAAAAAGAAAGAAATCCTTTTCTGTTTCTTCTTATAAAGTGCAAAAAGCAAATTTATGGATGTCTAGTTTCTGACACCAACAAGTCTCATCTGGCCTCTTAATGTGGCCCTGGTTGGTTTGGGTGTCCATGAGCTTTGAAAGCATCTTGTTGCCTGCTTTATAGCCCGAATGGCTCTCCCCTCACCCCAAATACGTACTTTAATTTGGACTTTGGGTTTGTTTCAGATCACCCCTGACTGTTATCTTCTCACAAAAAACACAGGAAGGGCCTGACTGGGTCCTTGATGTGGAGGAGGGCAGATTTCTCTGCCTGCCAGGCCAGGGTGCCCTCCCTTGCAAAGTCTCTGCGTGATTCTGGGCTCCAGGGCCATCACAGAGATCCTTGGCAGGACCACGGACTGCTACTGTCTTTTGCGACTTTGGTAGGTAGGTGAAACGGGGTGTGGTTTAAAGTTGGCTATGTTGGTCATTTTTTTTTTTTTTTTAAAGATTTTATTTTTTCCTTTTTCTCCCCAAAGCCCCCCGGTACATAGTTGTGTATTCTTCGTTGTGGGTTCTTCCAGTTGTGGCATGCGGGACGCCGCCCCAGCGCGGTCCGACGAGCAGCGCCACGTCCGCGCCCAGGACTCGAACCAACGAAACACTGGGCCGCCTGCAGCGGAGCGCGCGAACCCAACCACTCGGCCACGGGGCCAGCCCCTATGTTGGTCATTTTTATGAATCGGTTTGTACAAACCCATGGGAAGCGCTCCTAATATAAACAGCCTGCGTTACTGCTGTATCACCTTCATCTGACCCCTGGGAGCTCTAAAGAAAAGCCCATCCCACTTACCTGGCCTTCAGCCTGGACCAGGCATTTAGGCCACTGGCCAGGATGAGACTGAAGGAGAAGGAGCCTACAAGTCTGATGACACCCACTGTTCCCTTGGCTGAAAGGAAGAGAACGAATATTTGCTGGGCTTGTTCTGTGCGCCGACTGTTGAGTATCTCATCTGGTGGGGCAGTAATGATCATCTCCCTTTCACAGAAAAGGAAATTGAGACTCAGAGTTGAACGTATTTCCCAAGATCACACTACGTAAGGATTCTATGTAAGTGGCAGGGTTAGGATTCAAACCCACTTCTGACTCTAAAACCCACTTTTCAGCCAGCCCCTGCCTCTTATCTTACTTAGCTTTGGGTTTCAGGTTCTTGACTCATAGTCTCTGTGAATGGTGCCTCCAGGAGTTGGGCAGTACAGAGCCTGCATGTCTGTATGGAGTAGTCAAACCAACTTTGATTGGCTTGAAACCCTTCCATGGCCAGGATTCCAAGCCTTGCCTGAAATCTACAGCCTTGCTACTCAAAGTGTGGTCCCTGAATCTGCAGCCTCAGCAATACCTGTGACCTTTTTAGAAATGGAAATTATTGAGTTCTACCCTAGATCGAGTGAATCACCATCTTGAAGGCTTGAGACTAGGAATCTACACTCAGGGCTTCTCAACTTTGACGTGCACCCTGATAACTTGGGGATCTTGTGAAAGGCAGATTCTGATTCAGAAGGGCTGAGGAGGAGGTGCTGAGCTTCACCATCTCTAACCAGCTCCCAGGTGAAGCCAACGCCCTGAGCCACGATTGGAATAACATGGCTCAGATCAGTAATTCTCAAACTTGAGGCTGCATTCAAATCAGCTAGAGGGCCTGTTGATACAGATTGCTGGGAATGACCCCAGGAGATGCTGATTCCGAGGATCTGGAATGGGGCCTGAGAATTTGCATTTCTAACAGGTTCCCAGATGATGCTGCTGCTGCAGGCACAGGAACCCTGCTTTGAGAACCCTTGTTCTAACCTATTAGGACGTCCTTAAATTAGACAATTAACCCCATACTTTCTGGCTTTGCATTTTCACAAAGCCCTACTCAGTCCTGGGATCCTGGCACTTTAGAGCTGAAAGGGACTTCAGAGGCCAGAGGCAAAGCCAAGATTAAGCATCCTGACTCACTATTCAATGTTGTTTACTCTGCATCCCACTGGCTCCCAAGCTCCATCAATTCTCTAGCATCCAGAAACTGCAGTATTTTTGGTGAGCTCTGCATCTCGGGCCAGCTTGGCAGGCACTTGAATTCCAATCAGACACATATGTCATTAGCACAATCCTTAAAAACACAGTGGCTTCCTACCTCACAGCTCTGTGAAAAGAGGGCTTTGGAAAAAACCAGCAGCCAGGCTGGCAGCTGTGGAGGAGAGAAAATGCAGCAGCTAGCAGGCAAACCAGACAAGGTGATTCAGCACAGAGGCCCTGGAGCAAAGTAATAAACCAGGGTACTGACAGCAACTGGTACCCACATTCTGCTGGGCAGCTCTGAGAAGGTCTTTCAGCCTCTCTGTGCCTGAGAAGATGCTTTTCTTTAGGAATAACAATGCTCTCATTCAAGGAAATATACACGAAAGAAGGTCTCAAATATGGACTTGGGGTGGGAGTCAGATTCAATCAGTTAGTTTCTCTTGCATGACAAATCACCCAATACTCAGTGGCTTAAAAAAGCAACCATTTGTTATTGCACATGAGTCTTTGGGAAAAAGCATAAATGTGCAAAGCCCCTTGAGGCCTAGGCTTGGAACTGGCATTCCAATACTGTCTGCCATATTCTATTGGCCAAAGCAAGACCCAAGGCTAGCCCACTGCTTGATGGGAGGAGCTGTAATATCACAATGTAAAAATATAGAGAAAGGGGATGGTTTGTGGACATTTTGCCATCTACCACAGAGGGGTTTTCTCAGTTTAGGAGACCCTGAGACAAAGATTCCAAAGCAAATGGTTTACCTGGTTACTTGGGAAGTGAAGGAAATACTGGTAGGAGAGTGAGGGTTTGAGACACAGAGGGAACCTACCAGTAAAGTGTGCATAAGCAAGCCAGCTAGTACTCTGGGCAGCTGGAGCTTAATTCCAGTGGAAAACTCTGGAAGTGTTGGACACATGTCTTTTTGTTTTCCTACCTGAAAGAGAGCTGAGATATTTACACATCCATTCATATCAGTCATTTGTTGAGGGCTGCTCCCAGGGGACACTGATTCCCCATCATTTCAGCCTCCCACACTGGGCAGAGTGGTTCCAGAGGTATGCAAGTCCTGGCAGCTGGTGCCCTGGCCACTGTGCACTGAAGAGGTAAGGTAGAGAGATATAGGTAGGACACCTACAGTGTCTCCTGCAGTGCAATGCTGATAAAAAAGAAAAACATCTCAAGCTTCAGTTTTAAGATATTTTAGTCAAGATGTCTTTTTGTGTGTGTGTCTATTTGCTTTATTTTGGGTGATGCCTCATTCCTCTTGCTGGTAAAGGTTGGAACACTGTCAAGTTGTCCTGCAACTCAGGAAACAAAATGCCAGGTGACATTCCTAGATGTCCTTGGAACTGAACAATTAGCAGCATGAGCCGAGAACAAACAATTGAGCCCGCTGTAGCAGGGGTGGGCCACTTCGGCTCTGCCAAGGCCACTGCTCTGCCTGAGCTTGCACCCCCGCAGCAGCATCACAAACCATGGGGGGCCACAGCACAAAGGGGCAGGCAGAGGTTGCTGGCATTTTCTAAGGAGAGGGATTCACAAAACCCCTGCAAGGAAACAGTAAGGAGAATGAAGCTTTCTACTTCCAGAAAAGTCTTTGAAATGTATAAAAAATGGGCTAGAAGGTAAACACTTAACTTATAGTAGAGATTTATTCTTGAGGGTAGGAGTGGAAAGACGATAGTAGGATTAGGTTGAAAGTGAGAATCAAAGACATTTAACATTTTATTTAAAATATTTAAAACTAATGAGACAAAATGTCAACTATGATCAATTCTTTGTAATGGATATTAGTTAGTTGTCATTATTATCTCTACTTTTTCATAAGTTTCAAAAAAGTGTGTGTGCAGGGGGAAGATATGATATTCTCCTGTAATTAGCAAGATCTGGTAGGGTTCAAGAAGTAACACTGATCTGTTTCTTCAGTAATCTTTGACAAATACTCTTTACTGAGCCTTCATTTCTCATTTATAAAATGAAGATAATAATAGCAGTGATGTCAGGGGATTGATATAGCTTCAAATGAGGTAAAGTACCCATAGTGCCTAGCACAGTGCCCAAAGCAAGATGCTTGCTGCTCCCTCTGCCCCTGAACCCTCACCACTGTGGGAACAAAGCTTAGGCTCCTCCCTCACACTGAGTCAAACCAGTCGGCAAGTTGTCTAGATGTTGCCAGAAACAGAAAAATCTTGAATAAAGCTTATCCTGACTCCTCTGAATCCAGGGACAGAGTTGGTCTAAGAAAAAAAATATATATATTTCTTGGAAATACAGCTATAGGGCCATCACCCCTTGTAAACAGAGGGATTCTTGAATTTAGCAATAAATACTTCTTAACTTTTCTGAAGGCTTTAAAGTCTATCTTGAAGGAGCACTAACCTTTTCCAGAATAGACCTAGGTGCTTTTACGTGGCCTGTAAAGAGATACTGTCTTCCTCCCTTGAGTGTCAATGAGAACTCCTGATTTGTTACAAAAATTAGAGGAAGCCCACAGCCAGACTTGACAATACAAAATACTATGAGGAAAAGAGAGAGGGGGGTGATGTGCCTGTAAGAGTGGAAGACATGGAATGAAGTCTATTGAAATGAGGAATTAGAGCCTGACCTCCAGGAGAGAAGGCATCTTTAGCCTCTCTCCATCTTGCCAGGGAAGCTGGGGGTAGCCTTAGACACAAGAGCATTCCTCAGGATCTCATTTTATCTGAGATTCTCTGAATCTAGAAGAGATTGTCTCTAAACAAAGACTGGGAAGACAGAGCCGAGAGCCACTGGTCTGGGCTTGCTCCATGCAAAGGGTACAAATGACCTCAGCCTGCTCCTCACTTGAGGATCTGCAAGAGGTGCGTGTTTGTGTGTGTGTACAGGGCTTCCCGTCCATTCTGTATCAGCTACCTATGACCACAACAATGCTGCATAACACACCATCCCGAAACTTAGTGACTGGACACAGTAACTACTTATTTAGCTCACAATTCTGAGACTAGCAATTGGGACTGAGCTCAGCTGGGAAGTTCTGGTTTCAACCAGGCTGTCGTGTGTCTATGATCAGCGGCATGTCTGATAGGCAGCTCTGTAGTCTGGGCTAGGCTTTCCCTGATCTCAGGGACTGAAGAGTCTGTCTCTTCTCTCTGGCCGTGTGCTCCATTTTCTTTTCTCTGCAGAACCTCTCCATTTACCTGCCAGCTTGCTCATAGTCCTTATGGGCAGCCACATTCCTAAGGCTACAAGAATTTACATCCTTGTCCTTGTCTTCTAACAAGGTACAACAGCCTCTGTGCGTGTGTGTGTATGTGTGTGTAGTGCAAATTCCCAAGAGAAGAAATTTTATTGGCTCAGCCAAAGCTACACACGGCTACCCTTGGGTCAGATGTCCAGTCCTGGATTAACCAATTATGCCGAGGGATGGTATCGTGGGGATAGGATCTCATCATAACCCAGGACTGATCCTGTGAATGTGGTAAGTTTTCCAGAAGGGGCTATGATTGAAGGAAGCAATGAAACCTGCCTGGTATATTTTTATTAAAGTATAGCATACATGCAGAAAAGCTCCAAAATCATAAGTGTGCCACTCTATTAACTTTAATAAACTATTTCCCTGTATAACCAGAACCCAGGTCAAAAAGGCACAACACGGCAGCATTCCAGAAACCCCGTGTCTCATTTTTCCTCCCTTCAAGGATAATCACTATACTGATCCCTAACATCACTGATTAGTTTTGTCTTGTTTTGTGTTTATACAAATGTAATCATGCAATATGTACTCTTTTGTGTCTGACTCTTTTATTCAATAGTATATTTGTGAGATATATCCATATTATTGTGTATATTTACAGATTGTTCATTCTCATTTCAGTGTCATAACCCATTGTGTGAAAATATTACAGTTTATTCATTTTACTGTTGATTGGTATTTGGGTTGATTCCAGTTTGCATTGTTACAAATCTTGCTAATATAGATATGTCTTTGGGTGTGCACACTTTTCTCTTTTTGGTACGTGCATTTCTTTTGGAAGTTTCCAACTCAGGGATACAAAGATTTTGAGATTTTTTTTTCCCACAAAGTTGGAAAAAATGATGGACTCATTTTGGACACTTCGACTCAGCTTCCCAAATGCTATGTTTTGGAGGCTTGCCAATTCAATCAATATTTTTGTGCCCATTATATAGACCTCATTGGGTAAACCTCCTATAGATAAACATTGGACGTGAGAGATGATAGATAAAAAGGAGGCCTTTCATACATAAGCAGCTATTAAACGGTTTACACAAGGTGCTCAGTCTCTGTGAGACAAGAAGCAGAGGTGAGCTGCCTCTGTGTCTTTCTCTTATGCATTTGGCAGCTCAGTCTCATGTCCTGCAAAGAGAAGGGAAGGACAGCACGCTCTGTTCAGATCCTCAACAGCTGCGAAACATTGGAAATTGATTCAAAGACACCAGAATCAAATCAAGTCCCCCAGATTTAATAATTATAGAAAAAATCTTATATACGTTTCTTTTGTATTTCAAATACAAAAGGAGGACAGGATATAAATGTAGCAAGAAAAACTTTAAGACTACAAGGAGATGACAGGAATATTAAAATTATCTGACAAAATTTTGAAGCAGCGATTACAAAAATACTTCAGTAGAAATTATGAGCATATTTGAAAGCAAGGAAAAAATAGAAAGTCTCAGCAAATAAATAGAAAATATAAATGAGAACCAAATAGAAACATTAGAACCAAAAAATATAGTAGCTGAAATAAAAAAACTCACTGGATGGGCTCAATAGCAGAATGGAGGGGACAAAGAAACAATCAGTAAACTGGAAGATAGAACAATAGAAATTACTCAATCTGAACAACAGAGATAAAATAGACTGAAAACAATCAACAGAGTCTTAGTGACCTGTGGCATTACAAAAAAGATCTAACTTTCATATCATCAGAATCCCTGATGGAGAGGAGAAAAAGGGTAAGACTGAAAAAGCACTTAAATAAATAATGGTTTCAAAGTTCCCACAGTTGGCAAAAGACCCAAATCTATAGACTGAAGAAGCTGAGAAAACCTTAAACAGGATTAACCCGAAGAAATCCACACCAAAAACACTACAGACAAAGAAAATCTTGAAAACAGTGAGAGAGAAGTGACAACCTACCTATTGGGGAAAACAACTAGAATGAAAGTGACTTCTCATCAGAAACCATAGAGGTTAGAAGGGAGTGTCTCAACATTTTTCAAGTGCTGAAAACAAAGAACAGTCAACCCAGAATCCTAGATGCAGTGAACGCATCCTTGGGAATGAAGGGGAAATCAAGACATTCTCACATGAAAGAAAATGAAGAGCATATGTCGCCAGCAGACGTATTCTAAAAGGAGGAAACTGATAAAAGAAGGAACCTTGGAACATTAGGAAGGAAAAAATACAGTAATCAAAATTATGGATAAATACAATAGAATTTCCTTCTCCTGTTGTTTCCTAAATTACATTTGAGGGTTGAAGCAAAAATTATAACACTCTCTGATGTGGTTCTCAGTGTATGTAGAGGAAATACTGAAGAAAATTATATTATGAACAGAGGAGGATAAATGAGTGTAAAAAAAGATAAGGTTGTCTATATTTCATTCAAACTAGTAAAATGATGGCAACAGTAGACTGTGATGTTATATATATACCTACAACAACCGCTAAAAAAGTTATACAAAGAGATACACTATAAATTATTCAAAATGGAATTCTAAACAAATGTTCAACTAACTTATATAAAGGTAGGAAAAAGAAAACAAAAATAAAAACAGAGAAAACAAACTGAAAACAAAAATAAAATGGCAGAATTAGGCCCTAATAGATGAATAAATACATTAAATGTAAAGGATCTAAATATATCAATTAAAAAACAGCTTGGCAGAGCAGATTAAAAACCATGATCCAACTGTATATTGTCTACAAGAAACTCACTTCAAATATAACAATACAGTCAGGTTGAAAGTAAAATGGTGGAAAAAGATAAATCAAGCAAACACTAATAAAAGAAAAGCAAAAGTGACTATATTAATAGCAGATAAAGTAGACTTCAGAACAAAGAAAATTATTAGAGTCAGAGAGAGATATAATCTGATACAAGGGTCAATCCACCAAGAAGACATAGCCATAGTAAGAGTGTATGCACCAGACAACAGAGCTGCAAAATATGTGAACAAAAGCTAATAAAACGAAAATGAGAATTAGACAAATCCACAATTATAATTGTAGACTTCAACACCCCTCTTTTAATAGTTGATAGAACAACTAGGCAGAAAATCAGATAGGATATACAAGAACTCAACCAACAGGATCTAATCAACATCTATAGAAGTATCTTCCCAACTACAGCAGAACACATGCCCTTTTCAAGTGCCAGCAGAACATATATCAAGATAGACCATTTCCTGGGTCATAAAACAAACCTCGACAAATTTAAAAGAATTGAAATCATACAGAGTATGTTCTATCATAATGGAATCAACCTAGAAATCAAATCACTCTCCTTGTCCAAATTCATGTGTACAATGACATTGACAAAACCTGCTACAGTTACCTCCCAGAGTTGATAATAGGCATTAATAACATTAGTTGAAAAAGAAACTTTACAAATATAAGAACCAAGCCTATATATAAATGTTAGGCATCTGAAAGCTTTCGTTTATAAATAGATGCCTCAAAGTCTATTTCTCCTGGAGTTCAGAACATAATTATCTGGCTACGACTACCAACTAATTTCATTTTCACCATCAGTCATCAAATCCCTTCAATACCATCAAAGAGCAATCTTGGACAAGAAAAGAGAGGAGCTGAGCTCTTTTCCAGTCCTATGACTCACTCAAGAGGCCAGGAATATGCCAACTCTTCCCCCTCCTGCTGCAAATATTGTCAAATAATCCTCACTTAGTCTGTGTCGTAGAGCACAGACCACTTTAAGGCTGAAATACCACTTCCAACATTTTCTATTTCGGGACTGGTTTGGAAAGGTTGCACAGAGTTCTTCCCATGGCCCTTCAGATGAGAGGAAACCATTTGGCCATTTATAGCCTAACGAGACAGAGATAGAAGGGATAAAGCAAATTTTGGCTGTCATTGCTTTGCGGGCAGAGGGTAGGGATTATTTACTCTATTGGAGGCATTCGGAACTACTGGATGCTTTATGCAGCCATTAACTTTCAGCTATTTCAATAAACTCTAAACTGGCTTTTTAAATTAAGGAATGCATAAGCTCATTTAATAGGAAATTTAATAGTAGTTAGTTGATCCAGCATCCTAATATTATTATCTGGAGCTTAGGTTCTCCACAATCCTTGGCTTTGCTATTCACATGGTTGGCTTCATTTTCAAGGCCGGCCAGAGGACAATTGTGGATTTATCCGCCTTCATTCAAATATGGAGAGAGAGAATAGCTTGCTCTTCAGAGCAGACTTCTCCAGAGGACTCCAATGACCCTCTCATCACATATCATTGGCCAGAACTGGGTCACATGACTTTTCATAAACCAATCACAAACAAAGGGGATGAGATAACCCTTAGTCCAGTTAGATTCATTCTAGAAGCTGAAGGGATTCCTCTGAGTCATATGCTCTACATGAGGTCTGGGCACCTGAAAAAAACTGAGGTTCTATTAGGAAGAAAAAAGGACATAATGGGTGCTATGTAGGAAGCTGGTGCTCAGTAATGCTGCTTTATGTTTCTAGGAGCAGAAAGCCCAAATAGACTAAAATGATGATGTGACCTTATTGTCTCACATAACTGAGAAGGTCCACAGGTAGATCTGGCAAGGCTTGGTCCAGCAGAACAAATGATGTCATCAAGGACCTGGCTTCCCCGTCTCTCTGCCTTCTGCAGTACTGGCCCCTTCCTCCACGTAGTGGTCTCCTGACAGCACAAAGCTACAGTAGATTTGGAGCTTGCATTTCTCAGCATGTTGGCGGTAGGGTGGGAGAAAGGAATCAGTTCTAGTAGTTCTAGTAAGAGTCTTCCTTTTGCCAGAATCCTCAGAAATTAGCTCTTCATATCTCATTGGCTTTGATGGGGGCATGTACCCAACCTAAACCAATTACTGTGGACCAGCAGTGGAATAGTTTGAATGGTTTATTCCAATGATAATCTATATTCGTAAGGGTAGGCTAACAGCAGTGAAAAAACAACCCCCAAAATCCATTGGTTTAACCCAGAAGGATTTATTCCTTGCCTTCATTCAATGTGAGTGGACAGAGTGGCTCTGCTCCACACAGTTATTCAGGAACCCAGCCTCCTCTTATTATGTAGCTTTGCCATGGGCATCAGAGTCCTATCCTAGATGCGAGGAACAGATGAGAGGAGAGAGAAAGAGAGAGAAAACACTCTAGCCCAGGTCTTGGCATCCACAGCCATGACAGAAATGTGACTTCATTCATTTCACGTCTGTGTCCTAATTTCCTCTTCTTATAAGGACACCAATCATTTTGAATTAGGGCCCACCCTAATGACCTCATTTTACCTCTTTAAAGACCGTATCTCCAAATACAGTCACATTCTGAAGTGCTGGGGGTTAGGACTTCAACATATAAATTTAGAGGGACACAATTCAACCCATAGTAGGCTCCTATGAGAAGTGAATGATTTAGTATAAGTTAAAGGCTTAAATCTATATAGTAGATACGTACTCAACATTAGCTATCAAAATTATCTTATTTTTCTCAGCAGTAGCAATAGACACCGTAGCAACAGTATTTGAGTCATAGTAGCATCACTAGTAGAAGTAACAGCAGTGCTGCCTGAAAGAAAAGGAGAAAGGGCCCTTAAAGGAAAGGGGAAGACATACTTTAAAGAGAAGTGAGATGCAAGGGAATAGTATTTGTATCACAAAATTCCAGTTTCTATGGCTGTACAACATATTATGTCAAAATGTAGTGGCATAAACCAACAATATTTATTGTCTTCAAGAATCTGAATTTTCAAAAGGGCTCAATGGAGATAATTCACTCAGCTGTACTCATCACCAGCTGGGGCAGCTCAAAGTCTCACTCACGTGTCAATGCCAGCTGTCACCAGGGACCTCAGTTAAACACCTACTTGGGACCTCTCCACGTGGCCTGGGCTTCCTCCCAACGTGGTGGCTGTGTTCCAAGAGCAAGCATCCTGAAAGAAAGTGGAAACACAGTGTCTTTTCCAACCTAGCCTCAAAAGTCAGTTGCAATTACTTCTGTTGCATTCTACTCATCAGGGCATTTGTAAAGGCTGTTCAGGTTCAAGGGATGGAGAAATGGATCAATGGAAGGAGCCAAGGTTCTGGAAGAGCATGTGGTCTTGGAAATACTGCCATGGTCATTTTTGAAACATGCAATCCTCCACTCATCCCTACCTTCCCACACAAAGAACCTTCTTCTGGAACATTCTCCCATAAAACACTGTTGGGTTTGTGATTTTGATCTGATCAAGATTGGATCCTTGTCCTGTATTACTCAGTTCCCAGGGATTTGAGGATAAAATGGCACATTGGGCAGAAAACATGTGAGAAGAGCTTTATAAAAGAAAACTCCCCAAATAAAGGTTTGGTGTGCACCAAATCTTCTTCCAACCAGGCACACATACAGAAAGAGGGTTGACTTTCTGATTTCCCAGATGATCCATCCTTTTAACGCCTCTAGACACAATCGTGTCCCAGCCCTGCACAGGGAACTCAGATTTTCCTCTGTAAAATGAAGGCTAGAGGCTGAGAAGATCGACAACACCCTTATCAGCTCTAACATTCTATGAAAACAGAAAAAAAAGAGAATGAATTAAGAAAATTTAAAAGCATTATGGTGGGGACATCAAAGGGAGAAGCTGAACTGTTGCTTGCTTTATATTTGAACGCTGTGCATGGTTTTCACGATGGCAACAATAATTTATTGACAAAATGCTTTTATTGAATTGCGTTTACTGAAGAGGTCCGGCATGCTTTTTCACCAGCTTGCTACAATTAAAAGCAGCAGTAAACAGAGCCTTTCTATTTAGATTGAAAAGCAACAATTAAGCTTGCTCAGCTATAAATAGGAGGCAGCTTCACATCTACGGCCCCAACTGCACACGTTAAAGACTCCAGTCCCAGATGCCCCCAATTATTTCTACAGGGCAAACCAATAAATTGTCAAACTCTGACCTTAAAACTGACAATTTCTTAGAAAACAGAAGTAGGAAAATTATGCATAATTCTAGATAATTACTAGGATGTCCATGAGGCCAGGAAATCAGTACACATGCTAGAAATCTAAATTCACAGCCTTCTAGCTTTTTCATTTTCCCATTATCAAACCACGTTTTGCCTTGGGTGGCTGTCAGGGCTGGCTCTCCTTTGCCTGGGAGGCATAGAAGAAAACGATGGATTTAAGAATTAAGGTAGGGAAGATAGAAAATATAAAGTTCTTTCACAAGATTTCCATTAGTTCTAGTGATTCAGTAAAAAGACCAGAATACAAGCAGTCAATGTTGAATAATTTTTAATAAAAAAAAATGCAGGGGTCAGCCCCGTGGCATCACAGTTAAGTCTGGCATGCTCTGCTTCAGCAACCTGGGTTCGTGGATTCAGATCCTGGCCACAGATCTACCCTACTCATCAGCTGTGCTGTGGTGGTGACCCACATATAACATGGAGGAAGAGTGGCAGAGATGTTAGCTCAAGGCTAATCTTCCTCAGCAAAATAAAAAAAAAAACTATAAGCAAGCAAGTGCCATTCATCCCATCTCTAAACCATAGATACTGAGTTGTGAAGGCATTTGATTCAACTTCCTCATTTTCTGCAGGAGGGAATTGGACACTCGGGAAGCCACATGTCTTTTCCCAGGTCAGGGAAGTTGACAGTGGCAGAGTGGGAACTCAATAGTGTTCATGATGGCCACTCCAGCATCCATTGAACGGAAAAAATTGCCTTCCTCTTATTCTTTTCAGTACAAAATACTAGACGAATGAGACCTAAGTAATAAAAAGTTCAAAGGGTGCAATATTTCTTTGAGTGCAAGACAAGCCTTCAAAGGTGACAGGATTTTCCCCCTTGGAGATACAGGGTCCTCTCGGCCTCTGTATCCCTCATCTGAGCCAAAAGTTGCCAATTTCCAAAAACCCAAAAAGAATGATTTTCCAAAATCCGTCTTGGGTGATTACACCTTTTTGAGACTTGTGAGTCTTGGTTTTCTGTTTGTGCATGCCCCGTGTCTCCCAGAGATTTTCCAATTGCCTGTGACTCCCCTTGAGTCTTGTGCTGCATATTCTTTTTTGCTCCTTCTCACCTCTACCCAGCTGTGTGCTCCAGGGGATTGACATTTATGGACTCGTCAATGGTACCCTGGTCATTTGGCTACCATGGAGCTTGGCTAATGGGGGAGGTGGGCAGGGCACTAACGGGAGACTGAATAGGAAGAGGATAAAGAAGCTAGGATTTTTATTCCTCCATCTCATTCCCTGCAGAGTGAAGCAGAGGTGCCCAGCTGAACCCATCCCAGATTAGCCAGACCCCAGACGCATGAGTGAGAATAAATGACTATTACAGTAAACCACATCAGTTTTCAGGAGTGGCATGTTATGCAGCAATAACTGAAAAATACAAATTATGGTCAGAAGAATTTAAGACAACATAGCCATTCTAAAAACTGAGAGAAACATCTCTGAAGACCAGAAATGGAAGTGAACACAGAGGAGTAACTGGGATTGAGTTTCAGACTCACTTAACTCCAGATCCAGAAGCAAATGGAGAAATCTGGGTTCTTGTGGGATAACAAGACTAAAAGTGTTCCATGGGAAGTAAGAGACTCACTCCTCAAATTCATTCTTAAAAATCAGAAGCAAGTTTGAGGTTTTCTCATCCACTAAAGGATGCGAAATAAGCTCTTAAAACCACTATCTGAGCTACCATTTATATAAAGCTGTGCAACAGGGAAGCTGTAAGAAATAAAGTCTTTCATCCTGCACTTATGCTTAAATGTCTGCTGACTTTGTTGCTGACTATGTAATAACCCCAATATCAGTGTAGGTTGGGAGCCCTGAGCCACCAATATAAGACCTGGTTTTGGACTGAATGTTCTTAGGAGGTGGTGGAAGAAGAGATCACATAAAAAGCTGCAAGACTGTGAGACACGGGGTGGGGAAGCAGAGAGAGAGAGAGAGAGAGAGAGAGAGAGAGAGAGAGAGAGAGAGAGAGAGGAAGAGAGAGAAAGAGCCTCCATTCGATAATAAAGTTCCCAAACACTTGAGGAAACACTGCTAAGAAACACAGCAACAAAACCCACAATAGGAAATGAATTCAGTCTAGACAAAATGGAAATAATAAGATATTATTACCAACAGATCTTCACTGAAATAACTACTAAGGAATATATTTTAGGGGGCCGCCTGGTGGCGCAGCAGTTAAGTTCGCACGTTCCACTTCGGCAGCCCAGGGTTCGCCGGTTGGGCTCCCGGGTGCAGACATGGCACCGCTTGGCTAAGCCATACTGTGGTAGGTGTCCCACATATAAAGTAGAGGAAAATGGGTATGGATGTTAGCTCAGGGCCAGTCATCCTCAGCAAAAAGAGGAGGATTGGCAGCGGTTAGCTCAGGGCTAATCTTCCTCAAAAAAAGGAATATATTTTAGGCGGAAGAAGAAAACAGAGACCCTCAGTGTGTCTTAGGTTGGATTCCCCAAAAGCAGGACCCAAGATAGGGAAAATCAGGTGCCTATGGTGTATTGAGGAAGGACTCTCAGGAGAAGCATCTAAGAGAGGAAAGCAGAAAAGATGAGACGACCAAGTGAAGATGTGTGCTGGGGTAAAATCTAAACTTGTCCTGATCCGCAAAAGGCTCTGGAGCATAAATCACGGTGTTGACACAAGCACCTCCTCCTTAAGGCAAGGTGGCTGGCCTTTTGTATACCTGTATCGGTCAGTCATTGCTATAGGCTCCTCCTGGTGGGGAATGTAGGAGTGTTACCTCCTAGGTATCCTTTGAGGGCAATTCTTGGCAAAGGGGGCCTCTGTGAGCTCTTATCAGCCAACACTCATAGCAGCTGGGAGCTGGGGGCTCCTGCCGACCCAACAGCATCTACTACAATTGCCTAAATCTTGGGCTCTGAACTGGGGCCTTCAGCAATCAGATCCCCTTCTCCCCACCCCGCCTCCCTACTCTTGGCCTCCTCCTCCTCCACCAGCCCACATGGCTGGGGTCCCCCCATACCAGCTGCTCACCCACAGGTTACTTGATTTTAGTACCTGCATACAGTCAACCGCATTGGCGCCCGACACTTTATTAGTGTTCTAAATCTTTGTTTACAGTTACCAAGACTCCCTGGGTGGCAGCAAAAAAGTCAACAAGGAAATAAAACTCCACCACCTGGCGTATTAGTTGGGGATAAAGCTATACACAGGTAACAACTGGGTATGTGCCCACAAGCCTCGGGGCATTGTCGGCCCTGAAGGCTCATCTGGAGTTACGGGGTTTTAATTCCTCTTTCCAAGCCTGCCTGTTTATCCTCCGCATCTTCCAGTTCCTTTGCACCATTTGAGCCTTAGGAAGCTGAGGCGGTAACAGCTTTGAAGCTGCTCCGCTGCCTTTGCCAGCCCACATCGATCGTTTGATCCAATTGCTTGCTGCTACCTCCAGCAATCTCTTGGCAGAATCTGTGCCATTACATCTCATTGTCTTTTTATTCTCAAACTCACATCTTCTAATGATGCTAAATCCTCTGTGCTTCCTATTGTTTGAAATGAACACTTGAATGTAGCCCTGAAAAAAAAAAAAACCTCTCCAGCTCATCTTATCTGGGACTAAAGAAATTAGGGAGGGTCCAGAGGAAGTCCTTGGCAGAGGAGCCAGGAGAAATATGCCGAACTTGACCACTCCTGCCTCAGCCTTCCTGGTTTATTTCCTGGACCGCATGCAGAGACCTCAAGGGCTGGAGACCCCACGGGGGCGGCAACAAGCTTGTGCTTGAATCCTGGTTTCAGTAAGTCAGAGCTGGGTGACCCGAGGCAAGTGACTTAAAATCTTCATATATCAAATTGCTTCTCTGTAAAATAATAGTACCTATTACATAATTGCTGTAAGGGTGATATTTGGAAATGTATATTAGACACTCAGCCTCAAAGCTGTATCTAGATTTGGTAGAGCCTGAAGTTTATACCAATATACCCTTCCACAAATGGTGAAAAGGGGTGAAGTAATGTTTATCAGAGCCTGATAATGGTCAGAGTATTGTCCATAGACTGAGAAGTAGACAGGAGTTATGAGAAACAAAGGAGAAAAAAAGGAGAGGCAGATCTATGGATTTAAAGATCAATGATGTCTTCTGTTGACCTTCTGTTGATGCTACTGAAAGACATTCCATGGGAAGATCAAGGGGAAAACCTCTCCACTTCTAGGATGTCCAAGAAGAACAGAGGTCTGCTGAAGTCCTGGGAGAAGATCCTGGACAGATCATGTAGTTCAGCTGAAGATAGGAGCAAAGAGTGGGGAGTAGTCCCCACTCCTGAAAGGTGGTGATAAATAAATGAAAAACAATGGGATATAGTGGAGTATATGGGGAAGCCATTTGGTTTAAAACTAATTTGGCCTGACATTTTTCCTAAAGGGCCTGACGTGGCCTGCTGAGCATGCATTATACATCTAGTTTAAATATTCACTGTGTCCGAAACACAAGAATGATGGCCCTAAAGAAAGGCATGTAGCTTCCTCCCATATCGGCATTTCTTTGAGGATAAGCATCTCTTCCTGGAAACTAAGGATTTATCACTGACCTGCTGTGCTCACTTTGTGACCACTGACCTGCAGACAACCAATCTGCTGTGCCAGCTGAGCATCTCATGACAATTGTAAAGGGACATTCCTCTCATATGTGATGTATACTCTTTGTTCCAAGATGGTATATAACCGTTCTGTACATTCCACTTCTTTGGTGCCCTTCCTTCCTTGGGGAAAGACAACCCCAGTCTGGTCCTCAGATCTGGCTTATAATAAATTCACCCCAATTTTGATTTATAGATTGAGCATGAATTATTTGCATCAACTGTAGAAAGCAATTCATGAACAAAGAAAAGTCCACAGTTTGGGAGAATAGACCAGAATATGAGAGAGGAGGCAAAACACATCATATTCTTGGGAAGGAAGATGGCAGAAGCTGCATTGGAAAACAGTCAGCTCTATCCTTTGGCCATAGCATCCTGAAAAGAAGAGAAATCTGAAAGCATTCTACACCCACAGCGAGCAGCAAGCAGGCCTTCTTCTGAATTAGCAGTCCCCATCATGTGAGGACACACAGCAGTTTCCTCCAGCAGAATCACCAAGCCCTGCAGCAACCTCAGGAGCCAAGAGTGAGAAGATCTCCTCGTCAGGGTGCATGTAGGGGTGTGAATTAAGTGATAGTGGGATTTCTGCTTATTATGGGACCCCGAGAGACCCTGGGACACATGGGGACTTCGGTTATTCTCACCCACCTACTGCAGAACTGAAAACATTGGATTGTTTTGTGATTTTCTCTCTAAATTTAACTTTATTCAGACACACTGTAGTTAAGGCTTATAAAGAGTCCAGTCTTTCAGTACATTTCCAGGATGGCAGCTAAAGCCAAGAAGGAAGCAATCGCCCTCCACCTTCACCCCATAGAATAAGGTTACCTGTCCCTCCGTTCTGAAAACTGGTGGACTCCAAAGTTAAGCTTGTCAGAGCCTTCCTGCTTCGAGGCCTCCACATCTCTTCCAGGCGGCTGCTGGACCTCATCAGTCAGCTCAGTTTTACCCAAATCTCAAGGGTCAATCTCTACCGATCTGGGAAGAATTTACGCAGTTTTCATGGTATCAGTTTCTCCTCAATGCTCTGGCTCTGAGTGGTACATAATCCTGTTTAAATGCCTGGATCCTTTCTTTCCAGATAAAGCCCACTACCAGATGGCTCAACATCAGCTGGGCGGGTGCTCCTACAAGTCCCCCTGCTCCTTGGACCTCTCTGTTTTGGCCTGTCCCACTGGCTCTCTTGCTTCATCTCATGCTGTTTCCTCTGCCTGAAACCTTCTTCCTGTAGATTTTTGCATGACTCACTTCTGCCTACTATTCAGGTCCAGCTTAAATCTCAACTCCTCAGAGAACCCTCTTGTGAGTAATTTACCTAAAACATGGCATACCTTTGCCATTCTCTTTCACCTTACCTGCAATTGTAGAAGTTATTTATTTACACTCAATAAATGAGATAATAAATATCTCTTTCCTCCACTAGAATACAAAATCTACAAAGGAGCCGCTTTGTCTTGTTTACCATGAAAACCCCAGGACCTAGGGAAACTTAATAAATATTTCTTGATTGACAGGGTACTGTATTCTACCTCCCCACTGATTTTTTTTTTTCCAGCAACAGCATCTTGGTTTTTCTCTTCAGCATTAGCCCCAAGTTAACAAGTCCAGTCCAGCTCTGTCCCAAGAAACAAAATTTCACATTGACAGAGAATTATATGAATGCACTTTGAACAAATATTCGTGATTTTCTATACTGGAAAATTTTAACTAAGTTCAGGCTTCCAGAAAACATTTGTTATTATATCAGCCACCTGTGGGGTTCTCTGTACTTTTTCTAGAAAGTGTATATAGGACTGGGAAAAACAGAGGAGCATCAGTAAATTATAACGCTCAAAAAACTCCCACTTGGCTTCACAATAGAAATGAATAATGGATAGAATTCCCCCCTCCCACTGCTGCTTTTGCAGAAGGACACGGTACTACACTATAAGTTCCATACATCAGAACTACGGCTGGCTTGTTCATTTCTGTAAACCAAGTACCTGGACAGCTCTTGGTATGTGGGTGGTGCTCAACTAATGCATGTTGAATTCTTGTTGAATGAATCCAGGGACCAGAATCATAAACATTTGCCAGTTACCGAACAGAGTCTTGGGCCTTGAGAAGAAAGGAGTTGGCCATAGGACCCCAGAGTTAGTGCTGCCGGAGTCAGTAGAAGACCCAAACATTAGCACACCAAGGAGTGGCAGGCTGGAGAACATCTTTGCTGATTTTATGATTTTACCTATAGTACCTGAGTACCCTTTACTCACTAGAACTCGGCTCCTCATAGTAAGTCAATTTTATAATGGGGAATTTCATTCTTTCATTATATTGAAGGCATTTAAGGTCTAATAAAAAGGGTTATGCCTTGACTTGGTGTCAGAAATTAAAAGGAAGACATAATTTGCATATTTTGACAATACCTTCACATATTCACCTATGTGATCCTTGCTTGAACACCCTTGCAAACATGTGAGAATCAGGATTCCATAATCCCACTCTTCAGTGGTTTCCTCTGGAGGGTCATGTACATGTGTTCCCATCTTGCTTTCTCCCTGCCTTCCGATTTTACTCATATGCTTGGTAATCACAAGGGTGGGCTGGTGGCGGAAAGCAGAGCATTGGGCACTGGTGCAGGCAGATGTTTGCATGTTTTCCTTTTACCCTGAACATGAGGTCATGTCAACGTTTGCAATTAGCCCTGGAATTAGCCCTTACCTTAAAGATAACATTATCTTTTTCCTGGAAATGATCAAACTCTGAGCAGTAACATCAGATCGTATCACAGTCCCTCCAGAGTGCCTCAATGCTTTTAATAAATACATGGCAGAGAAAATGTTTTTCTTGATTCTAGCTGTGTTCTATAACAAAAGCTGAAACTGCACAAGGGTGAGGTATTGCGATATTCTCACAAGTGCTAAAAGGGATCCCAACTGTCCAAAATAGGTCCATGTGTCCAGATGGAGACCATTATATTTGCATGTGATGTCTAAGCCTCTTTTCTGGCACACTATTGTTTAAGAAACCACTTTTCTTGCTATGCCCTGATAATCTCACCTCATTTCCGCCAAGAGCAGGACAGAATCAGAACAGCATGACCAAGAATCCGCTCTAAAATGTGATTTCAAATGGAGAAGAATGAAGCAGTTTTTCGGAGACCTGGAAAGCACACATTGTTTAGGTTGACCCAAAGCCATCCCCAGGAGGTATGATGGTTTCAAGAGGGTTGTGCTTTCTTTGACACTCCTCCTACTAAGAGATAGAGTCTAGGTTCCCAGCCCTTGAAAGGGGGTGGGCTTTGTCATTGCCTCAACCTAAAGAGTACAAAGGAAGTAACACTGTGTGACTTCCGAGGCTGGGTCTGAAAGGGTCACTCAGCTTCCCCCTTGTTGTCTTGGAACACTCACTCTTGGTGTCTTCAGCTGCCCTGTAAGAAATCTGACTACCTTGAGGCTGCCTTGCTAGAGATACCATGTGGAGAGACCACTGAAAGAGAGAGAGATAACCAGTGGCCCCAAATGTTCCAGCTCCAGCCATTTGATCTTCCCAGTCCAGGGAGTGCCATACATGAGAATGAAGAAGCCTTCAAGATGACGCTAGCCCTAGCTGCTGCCTGTAACGATCGAGAACTGGAAGCCAGAAATGCCCAGAGGGGACTAGCTGATCCCAGAACCATAAGAGATACTAATAAATTATTACTGTTTTAAGCTGCAATAAATAATTAGAACAGAAAGCACATTGCACATAATGTGATGTAGAACTCAACCCAGGTGATTCTCCTGCTCACTACTGAGTACAAATGTGAGCACACAGAGACAAAGTAATGTCTCACGGGACAGCAGAGTTGGTAGCTGTCTGCTGCTATGGTTTGAGGGAGACTCAATGGAACCTCCCTCGGGGGACTGCTCAGGCCCCTGACTGCTCCCATAGTAATTGCTTCTTTAGGATCTGCAACCTGGCACACTTGCAGAATGTTAGAGACCCACATCCAGTGGGTTTCAAACTAGGAACATTTGGGATTTGGGGAAGGGACTGCCAAGCAGATAGGGTGCAAAGGAAGCCTGGTGGGTACAGCTTATTCCTTTCTCTGTTCTCAGGGACAGGGCTTCTTCCCAGCCTCACAGGTGGGACATGTGAACTAAGTGGCCAATCAGTGCAATACTTTCCTCTGGCCCTTGTGATTGGTGTAGGCTCAGACATGTGGTTCATGCCAGGCCAATCAAAATGAACGTCAGGACGTTCACAGGGAATGCTGGGGAAAAGATGCTCACTCTTTTTCAGTACGTTGGAATTTAGAAGAATATTGTTCTGGGACTTCTAGAAGCCATCCTGTGATGAGGAGGGGCAGAGGATCCTGGGAATGGAGTAGAAAGAGGGAAACAGAGTGGAGAGGAGACAGAAACAAACAAACAAAACTGACCCTGCTCACTTTGTTTGTACCTCTGTATCCAGCTATTCTTGAAGCTGGATCTTCCTGGACTATTTTGTAATGTGAGCCCACAAATTTATTTTATTTTTCTTCTTGATGTAAGCAACTATAATCAAAGACATCAATAGGTACATAAACGCTTAGCTTCTTTTGAAGTTTATGTTGGAAAAATTATTTCTGCTGCTAAAAATGTGTTTAGAAACAGCTGATCTCAGTCCAGCTGACCTAGTCCTGTTTTGCAAAAGGAAAGGAGTAGTCAAATTAGAACCCTGGTCGCCTGACACAGCCCCATGTAGTAATAATCATGATGATGATGATACCAACATTCACTGAACCCTAATCCTGGGCAAGACAATGTTCTAAGTGCTGTGAATATACTAGCTCATTTAATCATCTTAATAATATTCTAGGGTACTCTATGATTATCCCCACATACAAATGATGGAACTGAAGTACAATAGTCCCCTCTTACCTGCAGTTTTGCCTTAAGTGGAAAATTCCAGAAATAAACAATTGACTTTTAAATTGCACACTGCTCTGAGTAGAGTGATGAAATCTCATGCTGTCCCACCCCATCCCACCCAGGATGTGAATCATCCCTTTGTCCATTGTATCCACATGGTGTATGCCGGTCAGTCACTGGGTAGCTGTCTGGGGTATCAGATTGACTGTCCTGGTACCACAGTGCATGTGTTCAAGTAACCCTTGTTTTACTTAATAATGGCCTCAAAGCCAAATTTATCATCAGTTATTGTTGTTAATCTCTTACCGTGCCTAATTTAGAAATTAAACTTTATCATATGTATGTATGTATGGGAAAGAAACGTAGTATATCTAGGGTTCAGTGCTATCCCCAGTTTCAGGCATCCACTTGGGGTCTTGGAATGTATTCCCTATGGATAAGGGGGGACTACTGTACAGAGAGGATAAATAACATATTCAGGTCACACAGCTAGTAAGCTCACATTAAACCCAGCTTATTATCTTAGCTATCTGCTCCACACTGCCTCTGACCAAGTAGCGTCTTTGATCAACCCCTGGGTTCTGGGCCCTTCGTCTTTTTATGGTGCCTCCATTTCTTAAAGCATGCATCCCAGAAGGCCCGTTAAATGTACAGGGGACAATTTCCATCACTGTGGATTTGCCTTCATCATCTGCTGTTATTCCAGCCACAAAGTACCTGCCTTATTCATGTCTGCTTGGTTCTGATATGTTTACCAGAGATGAGAAAATGCAGAGATCAAAGAGAAGATTTTTAACTTAAGTTGTCAGCTTGCTTCTGCTTCCAAAAATTCTCGTGCTTAAAAATATAGCACAAGGCTTCATTCTTCCTTACGGAAAAAAAAAAAAAAAAATCAAATTGTAGCCAACTCTAAGTCCTCATTTCACTTGGGTCAAGGAAGAACCAAATCTCAGTGAGTATGAAGGTTCTTCCCTCCCCCAGCTCCCAAAAAGGTCCAGGAAGCTGTATGCAGCATAGACTTTGGGGGGAGCTCCCCCTGGCACTTGGTCACCCTGTATGCTCATTGTTCAGATTTGTGAAGTCCCTGGAAGGAAGTCGGCTCTGACAGTTGTCTGTCATCCTTGGATACAGGGCACTTTGCTGGGACTGCTTTCCCAGAGCCTGGTGTCTAGCTTCCCTTCATGGGCCTCGCAACCATTTAATTCTAAGGAGTTGAAAGGGTGCAAAATAGGAAACCACTATCCATTTCTTTGTCTCCATTAACTTCCATCTCTCTGCTTTTGCTCTTTCCACCTATCCTTCCCCTTTGATAAAGAAACAAACACCCTTACTGCCCCCACTCCATTCTTCATAGCATTTTTCATATTGCATAGGTTTCAGTAGGACTTTAAAAGAATTGTGGGGCTTTTAACTATTCAAGCATCATTTATTTTCATATCCCCTTAAATACCTTTTGAAAAATCTCTTAGAAGTCCAGTCGATTTAGGGGTTAGTTAGTGTGTATTTTAATTGACCATTCAATTCAAATAAAATGTGGAGGAAATTGTAACCCTCTTCAACAGCTCAGTGACAATTTAAGGAAAATGAGACCTTGATTGAAATTGTTAGGAACTTAGAAACCAGACTTGGATGTGATAGAACAAAACAGCCCAGGAATTTTTAAATCCTGTCTTATTTTGCTTTAAAGAAAAACTTTAAAACTGCAAAACTAGGAGAGGCATTACTTCAAATGTTGAAACTGTTTAGTAAAAAGATTGAATATAATTATTGACAACCAAATATTTGGTTGAGAAATATTGACAACCAAAACTTTATCTTTTTAACACTAAAAATCATGGTTCTTACCTAGCCCGTAGGCTTGAAGCTGAGAAAGAAAACACTCCAATATCCTATCATCTATCGCATGTGTTGATCAACCCACATAATCAGACAAATTCCTGATCAGATGGGCCATCTGCAAACTCCAGAGAACACCCTTTTCTATCAGCCACATTTTCTTTATTCCCTTTTTGGATCTATGGACACAAATAGGGATGTTCCAAGCTTGCTCTCTGGTGGGTCTGCAAACAGGCTAAGAGTTTGAAGACCACGCTGGCAACCAGTCAGTTAACTTACAAATAAGAGTGAAAAAAGAAGAAAGAAGAAACCTATTATATGTCAGATGCTGTGCAGGAGCTTCTTTATAACCCATCATATTTGGTGAAGATTACACAGTCAGCAAGTAGTATAGTTAGGACTTATGCATTTATTCATTCACTGACCATCTACCAGTAGCCAGGCACCTCACTATATAGGTGCTTCTCAAAGTTTAGTATTCATCAGAATCACCTGCACAGATTCCTGAAAAAAAGAAGAAAGTTGGAGGACACACATTTCCCCATTTCACAACTTACTGCAAAGCTGCAGTGGTCATCTTGAATACTTGGTACTGGCATAAGGATAGAGATATAGACTGACAGAACCAAATTGAGAGTCTAGAAATAAACTCTTACATTTATGGTCAATTCATTTTTGACAAGGCTGCCACCACAATTCAATAGGCAAAGAAGATTGTTTTTAACAAATGCTGCTGGAACAACTGGATATCCACATGCAAAAGAACGAAGTTGAACCTGTACTTCACATCACATGAGAAAATTAACCAAAAATGGACCCAAGATCTAAGTGTAGAGCTGAAATTATAAAAATCTTAGCAGAAAATCTAGGCATAACTATTTGTGATATTGCATTAGGCAATTTCTTAGATATGATACAAAAAGCACAAGTGACAAAAGAAAAAAATAAATTGGACTTCATCAAAATTAAAAAATTTTGTGTTTCAAAGGGTGAAAAGGCAACCCATAGAATGAAGAAAATATTTACAATCACATGTCTGATAAAGGACTAGACCATATAAGGAACACTTACAAGTAAACAACAAAAAGATAAACCAATTTAAAAGTGGACAAAGGATCTGAAAAGACATTTCTCCAAGGAAGGTATACAGAAGGCCAATGAGCACATGAAAAAGACTCTCAACATCATCAGTCATTATATAAATGCAAATCAAAACTGAAATGAGATACCACTTCACACCCACTGGAATGACTAAAATAAAAAACCAGACAAATATTGGTGAGGCTAGAGAAATTGGAATCCTCATACATTGCTGATGGGATTGTAAGGAATGCAGCCACTTCTGAAAAACAGTCTGGCAGATCCTTAAAAATTAAACATGGAGTTATCATATGTTTCAGCAATTCCACACCTGGGTATATACTCAAGAGAAACGAAAACAGATCCGTATGAAAACTTGTGTATGAATGCTAATAATAGCATTATTTATAATCACCAAAAAGTAGAAGCCACCCAAATGTCGATAAACTCATTAATAGGTAAACAACATGTGGTAAATCCATATAAGGAACGTTATTTGGCCATAAAAGGAAAGATGCACTGATACACCCTAAAACATGAAAATATTATGCTAAGTAAAAAAAGCTGATCACAAGAAACCACATATTGCATGATTCTTTTTGTATGAAATATTCAAAATAAGCAAATCCATAGAGACAAAAAGTAGATTAGTTGTTGCCAGGCACTGAAGGAAGGAGGAATAGAGAATGGGTATGGAGTTTCTTTTGAGGTGATGAAAATGTCCTGGAATTAGATAGTCGTGATGGTTGCACAACTCTGTGACTACACTACAAACTATTGAATTGTACACTTTACTGAATTTTATGGTATGTGAATAATATCTTAATAACACTGTTCTAAAAACTATGTATTATATGTTAAATATTGCGTATTATATAACATTATAATCAATAGTGTATTTATATATATTTCATATATATTATGTATTGTTAATTGTATATTATATATGTTCTATATTGTATAAAAGCACATACAATTATATAAAATTACAATAAGTAATTGGGCATGTTGTACTTGTTAATGAGCCCTGTACCTCTCCTGGTCTGGCGTCAAAGCTGAAGACACCTAAATTCTTTTGATCCCGACAAAACTTCTTCCTTATATAAATATGCCACCCCAACTTCCTCCACATTTCCGACAGTGAAAAAAACCTTTGGGTCTAGTCCATCCCTGTGTTAGGTTGTTTTTGCTTGTTTTCTTTTAGTTTGTTCAGTATGCCACGTGGTTAAGAGTTCTGAGGTCAGCCTACTGTGCCTTTCATCCTGGCCTCACCACTTTAACAGTTGTGATTTAGATCAAGGGAACTCCCTCAAACAGAGGCCAGATTACCCACCTGTAAAATGGGAGGAAGAATTGAATTCATCCCACAAGGTCATTAAGAGGACTAAATGACTTCCTAAAACTTTAGGGTCTTGTCATTAAAACAGTGACTTATGCTCAATAAATGATAGTAGTAGTATATTTATAGTTATCATGCTGTTCTGTGGATCCTCAAAAACATCTTAAATTTTAAACTACTTAGGCCTTATAACGGGGGAGGAGTCAGCCTCACCCCAGGGAACGTGAAGGGCAAAGGCTCAACGGTCACAACACGGGGATAGAGCCCGAAAACCCAAATTTGGGGCATCCCTTTTTGCTGCTTTGCCAATGGCCTTTATTTGCTTTCCTATTGGCCTCAAGATTAATGGCTGAGTGGAGGGGAAGGACCTTGAAGTTTGCCCATAAATTTTCTGTGTTTAAAAGTAAGATTTTTTATCACCGAATATTCTGCAGTGAGCATGAGTCAAGGAGAGTGACTCAGGCCATCTTCTCAGAGGTGACTGGCCATAAATCAGCTTTTGCAGAAAATTAATCTCACCTGACTCCTTTGGAAAGTTAGCAATTATTAGTAGACAGTGTGAGAGAGAGTCTTCAAAAGAGGAATGGTAAGACAATGTCACCTTGAGTTTCTTCTAAACTCACTGGTATTAGAGAAAAGTTGTTCTGTCAAGGGAGCTTTGGAGCAGGCAGCAGATGCAGCAAAAGAAGTTGTTGGTGCCTGAAACTCACTACATATGTGAACTGGATCCCAAGAAAGACCCAGGTATCTTGAGTGGAAGATAAGATTTCATGAAGCTATTTGACCCAACAATGGATTATTTCTATCTGCTGCTGAATATCTAGGATGCCTTGAAAATATTTACCCAACCATTTTGAGAGTTTGACTACTGGCACCCGACAGCTGAAAATGGGTAACATCCAGGTCTTTTGGCCAGTGTAAACAGAGTCACAGAACCAGGGGATTCAAGAAATGGACATTGAAGTGTCACCCACTCCAAGATTTCTTGTGAGGTAGAGTTACATTGAAACCATCACAGACAGATTTTTCCTCCTTCTTTCTGTACATCCCTGTCAGTAAGCTCTTAAAATAGGTTCCTAGACCAGTAGCATCGACATCACCTGGGAATTCGCTAAAAATACAAATTCTTAGGCCTTCCCCAGATTTACTGAATCAGAATATCTGGGGTTGGGACTCAGACACTTGTATTTCAACAAGCCCTCCAGGTGATTCTGATGCACGCTAAAGTCTGAGTATTACTGTTCCTCTGCTGCCAGTAACAGAGCTGCTTTGAAGAAGTAACTGGATATAGTACTTATGACTGTTTGGGGCTGCAAGAAACAGAGACTGGACCATGGTGATCTAACTAAATAAGGATTTCTTTTTTGTCACAAGAAGGCTGGAGGCTGGCACCCCTGGGCTGATGCTACAAAACAATGATGTTATCATTGTCCCAGGCTCCTTACAGACTGCCAGCCATGGCAAGTGGCTTTTGTCCTCAGGTGCAACATTTCAAGGCCACAGGAAGGCCTTTCATCCATGTTGGGAAGGATGAGATGAGAAGGATGATGAAGGGCAAGGGGTAAAATGTACTGCAAGCTGGGTCCCTCCACTTCTGAAAGCTTTCCCAGGAGCTTCAGCTAGTGACCTCCACTCACGTTTCACTGGCTAGGACTGGCAGCTGGCTGGCTGCAAAGGAGGGTGGAGTGGTAAGCATTTTAGACAGGTACTTTGCTGCCCTGAAAAAAAATCATGGTTCAGTTAGTAAGGTAAAAGTGGAGAAAGGACGTGGGTAGGCAATAAGCAGAGCTACTAAGTGGGTTTGGTAAACAAAGACTTAATGATTCATGTCAATATAAATGTTAATTGTAGACATTTACTCATCAGGGCTAGAAGACACCATAAGAAAGCACAAAGAATTCTTTTTAAAAAGGGTTAATAACTTTTATTGTATAAGCTTCAGTCCTGGTAAAATGTTTATGAAATATTTGATTTTATTTTGGAAATTACCCCTCTTAATCTCAGAAAATGCCACATTTGCAATTGTGTTTGGGCTTTTCTTTATTATTTCTTCATCACTGGATGATTTTCATTCTTGGCAAAATTTCAGAAGCTGAATGGCTAGCACGAACTGTAGTATCTGCCTGTAATATAGGGCTGCGGAAGTTAAGTAAGTTGGTGTAGAGGAATAGAATTTGCTACCCCAAAATATGTCTCTTTGACTTGATTATTTTTAAGGACAAAAGACTCAGGAAGAAACTTCAAACTTCCCCCTAACTGCCTGAAAGAATTTAAGATAGAAGGCCTGTCCCCAGGACAGGCCATTACCATAGATAGCTTTGGGTATGATAGACTGGGAGGATCCTTGCTAAGCCCATTCTTATAAAGTTCTCTCTCTCTCTCTCTGGTCACGTTGTCTATAGATGGCACAGCAAACATTTGTTTATCAAACATTTGCTTTTCCATCTCCGTGCAAATTGCCCTCTTCCACTTTGAAGTCCCAAACTACTAAGCCCAACATCCTCCTTTGTGTTTAGTTGAAGATGGTATGTAAGGTGGTGGCTTTGGCCATTTTGGCAAGTTACTCAGATTTCCTGGATTTCTCCCATGTGTACATGTTATTAAACTTTGTTTGATTTTCTCCTGTCATTCTGTCTGATGTCAATTTAATTCTCAGACCATCCAGAAGGATCTAGAGGGTAGATCTACAGAGTTTTGGGAGGAATATACACAGTGACCCTTCTTAGGGTCTATCTTGACATTTCTTTTAGGGTACACTTTTCTCTTCTCCTTTGTAGCTGGTGCCATATGTGCACCAGGGCTCATTCTGACTGCAAAAAGTTCCCTTCTATCCACTTCTCAGCTGGCATGTGAGATCTAGGGGTAATGAACAGGGGATTGAGGCCAAAGCCCTGTATTAATAGAAGAAATGTGTTTGCCCTGAATAAATGTCCCCTTTGCACACTTCCTTCTTGAATCTCTAGTCAGAACATCAAGGACTCAAGGATGTGGAATCCCAGCCACCATCTCTCCCTTTTTCTTTGAGGACCTAACTAATGTCCTATACTATCTTCCCACCAAATGGTGCCCTGTCTCTTTTTCGGAAACTCACTACTCCCAGTGCAGGCCTTTTCATTTTCAGATGGCTTCAATTGTGCAAAATTCCTCCCTTATGTTAAGCCCAAATCTGCTTTCAGAGAGAGTCCAATTATGGATCCTAGATCTGCCTACAGAATGGGTTTCTCTATATGAATTCACAACTCATCAAACATTTAGACAAAGTTATCAAGCCATGTGATATTGTGATTTGTAATAAGATGTATTTGGTTGTTGTCCTCCTTTCTGGCACAGAGCTCCTAAAATCCTTGGTATTTCCTAAGTGATAAGAGCAATAAAGGTGCCTTTTGTTATAGTATTGAAGTGACTTCTGCCCAGCACCCAGGGATGGGGGCTGGTTGCCAGGAGAATCTAATCACCATGTGATTAGAGGGTTGGAACTTTCGGTTCCACCTGCCTGACCTCTGGGAAGGGAGGGGGGCTGGATGTTGAACCAATCACCAATGGCCAATGATTTAATCAGTCACACCCACGTAATGAAAACGCCATAAAAACTCAGAAGTGTGGCGTTCCAGAGAGCTTCCAGGTTGGTGAATACGTGGAGGTGCTGGGAATTAATGTAATGCTTATAGATGAAAACACAGGGGCACAGGTAACAACCTGGACTTGAGATTAACATTTGAAGTGGGGGGCGTTTATGGGGGCCTGAGCCCTTAACCTGTGGAATATGACCATCTCCATGTAGATAGTGTCCGAATTGAGTTGAATTGTAGGACACCCAGCTGGTATCAGAGAATTGCCTGATGGTGTGGGAATCCCCTCATACACACACATTGGAATTGAGATCAGAACCTTAAAGCCTCCTCTAAATTTTCTCTAGATCTTCTTTGAGTTCAGAATTGACTTTCTAAGTAGTGCCTCTCTACAGTAGGAGCTGTTGGGGTCCAGCCCCGATCTCCTTTCCTGGGCCATATTCCTATTCCGCAGAGTGCTGCTCTGAGCACTCACAGCTACATCTTTGAGAAAATTACCCTTGGCTGGTGGGAGCCACAGCAAAAGAGATGTGTGCCATCCCTCACCCAGGGGCAGCCACAGCCAATGACTGGCTGATATGGGGCAAAAAAGCCCAGCCTCCTTGTCTCAAGGTGGGTCAATTTCAGTCTCCAGATAAGACCAAGTCCATGCCTAGGCCCTCCCTTTTCCTGAAAATCTTTCCTCCACAAATCACTTGACCAGAATCTCCCTTTCAGCCTCTTCTAAGAAACTTGACCTGAAATATCTTCCCTGGAGCAGAAACATTTCAGACTGCTCCTTTTATGTCTCACCCACATTGTCACACATTTATTTGACCAGTCAGGATTAAAAGAACCTGCTGAGCTCAAAAGGAAAAATGCATAAAAGAGGGCTGGAGAACAGGTTTGACTGGTCTTATGGGGTCAGGGTCAAAGCTGCAGCCTGGGAAGCCTGCATAGCAGCTTCTACTCCAGAGATGCTTTGCAGAAGGGAAAAGACCCAATTCTCAATGCCACTGTCTTGATGCCCCAATCACATGTAGTAGATTGATTACAAAGAACGGCCCTGATTTCCTACACTTTCACGTATGCACACTCATTGCAATGTGATGTTGCAGTTCCTCCAATCCAGAGGTAGAGTGTGTTTCCCACTCCTGAAACCTGGGCTGGTCTGTGACTTGTTTTGACTGATAGAACAGGGTAGAAGGAATGGTTTGACAGTTCGAAGCCTGATCTCTAGATCCCTTGAGCCCCTCTCCTCTTTCTTTCTTGGACCCTCAGCCACCTCAGTCAATGCCCAGACTTGCCTGCTGGAGGATGAGAGACACATGACCCAGCCATGCCATCCTATCAGACAATAGCTAATTACTAAACATGTAGGTGAGGCCATCCTCCAGCGGTTATCCTCCAGCTGACCACCGACTCACAAGCAAACTCAGCTGAGATCAGCAGAGCCTGGCCCAGAGCAGAAGGACCACTCAGCTGACCCATAACCTTGAGAACTAATAATGGCTATTGTTTGAAGACACTGAATTTTGGGGTGGCTTGTTAGGCAGCATCATTGTGACAACAGATTAACTGATACCCTACAACTTTCAGACACTTCTTGGAGAAATCCAAATGTGGGACGCCAGCATTAAAGTACAGATTACAAACAGCTCTGCATGCCTGATTCTGGACTTGGGAAAAAGGGTTGGCAGCTCAGAGCCATGGAGAGAGCAGGTGTTCTGGTGGCCAGAGGACACAGCACCTGAGGCAGGGGCAGGCTTCAAGCTCACAGGGGGCCCTGTGAGCAGAAACAACACAGCCTGAAGCCTTCAGTGCCTTCACAAGGGAAGCAATGAGAAGGCAGGTTCTATTTTCGTTCCATGGTCTAGAAAACGTCCCTGGGAAGCCAGCCGGGAGCCAATCAGGAAAGTTGCCAGATATGGCCAACATGGGGCTTCCATTTATGAAAGATGTGGGATAGAAGGAGAGAAGGAGAGCAGGGCCCAGAAATGTGACATTCAGGGGTAAAATTAGAACTAGGCTTTCTCTTTTTGTAGCTTTAAAATGTCTTTATTGGGATGTAACAGGCATACAGTAATTCGTATAAATCTTAAGAGTCCAGCTCAGTGAAGTGGTGGTACAAGCACCCAGACTAATATGAAGGAAATTTCTAGCACCAAAAAGGCTCCCTTGTGCCCATTCCCAGTCAACACCTCCCCTCACGTAGAACAACCTTTCTTCTGTCTTCTACCCCTGTACATTAGTTTTGCCTGTTTTTGAACCTCATATAAATGGAATCATACAGCATGTGCTCTTGTGTCTGGCTTGTGTGCTTGCCTGTAAGATTCATATATGAGGGTATGTGTTAGAGTAGTTTGTTCTTCTTATCACTCTGTAATATTCCATTGTATGATACAGCACTACTTTATTCTGTTGTTATTAGAGTACAGGGTTCATCTGCCTTTGACTTACTTTTATTTTATAAAGATTTTATTTTTTCCTTCTTCTCCTCAAAGCCCCCAGGCGCATAGCTGTGTATTCTTACTTGTGGGTCCCTCTAGCTGTGGCAAGTGGGATACCACCTCAGCATGGCCCGATGAGCGGCACTAAGTCTGCGCCCAGGATCAGAACTGGTGAAATCCTGGGCCCCCGAAGCAGAGCAGGCGACCTTAACCACTTGGCCACTGGGCTGGCCCCTCTAGCTTTGACTTTAGGAATGAACATTCTTGTACATGCCTTTTGGTACACACATGTTCTCTTTTGCTTAAGAAAACAATGGCTTTCAATCAACCTGTCTTTTGTCTATAATCTGGCACGGATAATGACCCAACACCCCATGGTCACCTATTGATCACAGGCTTAGATGAGAACCTGCCTTTGAATCCAGCACCCACTCTGGGAGAGGGAAAGAGAAGGAAAAGGGAGAAGAAAGAAGGAGGCAGCTTCAGTGACAACAGAAATGATATTCAGTCCCTCCTAAATTCATATTTTCTCTCTAGCAGCTATCTGAGATGCCTAAAATAAGGACATTCATTTGAATTAAAGATGTGAAGACTCCTTTTTAAGATGCAAATGTGCTTTTTAGAAGGGCAAATACATAAAATAACTAAAATGTGACAGTTGCCTTTGTGCTTCTTGATGTTCAAATTGTCCTCTTATTTATTAGTCCCTCACTACTCAGAATGGTCCACAGACCAGTGGCACATATTAACCTAGGAGTTTGTTAGAAATGTCAGGCCCCACTCCCCAGATCTATGGACTCAGGATGTGCATTTTAACAAGATCCCCAGGTAACTTCCATGTGAGTTAAAATTTATGAAGCCCGCTATTATTCCACTTGATACTCACAAGACTCTCTAAATCAAAGAAAGGAGGAGAAATTGTTCTTATTTTGAAAATGGGGAAATCAAGACAGAGAAAGGTGAACTTGACATGCCAAGGGCACCCTGCTGGCTCCATGCCAGGGGAGGGTCTCTAGATGGAAACTGTTGATTTTCTATTGCTTCACTCTGCTAACCAATGACATGCCTAACACGTCATCAGATCAATCAGCCTGATTCTCCCTAGAAAGCAGTGTCCTGATGGATGCACTATGGTCTGGATCACTTTGTTTGGACACTGGCATAAAAAGCCATCAGGAGGACACAACCGTGGCAGTGTTGTGGTGGGTTGCAGGGTGGAGGAAAGAAAAAAGAATGAGGAACCACATAAAACAGCAGAGGGGGATGGAAAGAGGGATGAAGCAGCGCCAGATACACAGTTCCAGTCCCTGGCTTTGCTCTCTTACTCCTCCCTTGCCTGCAAGCGAGAGGTTTGTGCTGTGACGCAGTCTGCAAGAGGCTGTTGGCAGCCCGCCTGGAGCTGGCCCGTGTCCTCACTGCAGTGCTCTCAGCTAGTCAGGGAGACTGGAGGCTGCCCGGTGCACCTTTGCTGGGCCCCGCAGAGCAACACCACCTGCAGCAAACAAAGCCAGCCAGACTGCAGAGCTGGCTGGAAAGCTAGATGCAGTAAACCAAGACAGGGAAGCTCAGGGCATGCCCGTATATGCCTGCAGGGTCTGAGGGCCCTAGGGTCTCACCACCCCAACTGCCCCTCCAGGAAGCAGCTCCAGGTTGCAGACTTGCTCCACCTGGCCTGGAGACATCTGGATGCTCCCCCTTGACCCTGAGCCTTGTGACAGTCCCACAGCCATGATGACTCTGGCTCAGCAAGCCTCAGGGTTCAGATCAGTGAAGTTTATCTGTACTCTATGGCCTCCCCTCCAATCTGGCTGGAGGGGCTGGGATACACCCAGGCTCTATCTGCCTGGGTGCTGGCACAGGGCAACTCCAAGGAAATATACAGTCTCCTCCTTCCCACCGGCTCAGGTGACAGACATCGAAGGGACAGTTAACAGTGGCCTTCCAAAGTCAACATCTGATTTGTTTCCTCATCCAAAGGATGGCTCTAATGGCAGAGGTTCCAGGATGGGCAAAGGGAAGGGGGTAGCACAGGCTGGTGAGAGTGCTCCTTAGGGCAGGTGAAGAAGCTCGTGGGGCTATAAACCCACGGTGTGTTCAGAGTTGCCCCAACAGAGTGTGAGCCCAACCGTCTCCCTCAGTCTAAAGAGCAGAACTTCTGATACTGCCTTGACTGTGGCCTCCCTGGTTCTCCCAGCTGCCCAATTTGCTTCTGTAACTTTCACCTTTCTGCCGTCAATGGCTTTCCTTCCCCAATGTTGGGAGAAGACTGCCCCTCTCTCTGAACAGCTGTGGCCTGTTTATTCAGTCAGGGTCTAGTTGTGTGGCAAGGGCACTGATCCAACCTCCTAGCAGATAAAGCTATGCAAGAATGAGGGTCAGGTTTCCAGGCCAAGGACAAAAACTGGTCTGTGTTTTGAGGTCTGTGTTGGTGGGTGGCCAGAAGTAGAGAAAGAGGAAGATGAAGGTGACTGAGAAGAATCAGTCAAAAACCACTGTTTGAGAATTAAGTGCTTCCCGGGCAGCCCAGGACTTCCTTCCCACTGAGCTTCCCCAGGGTGAGTTCCACCGGCCTTCTCTCCTACTCCCTGCTGTCTGCCTCTGCACAGTACCCAAAACAGGGCAAATCAGCGAATTCACTCAAAACCTTATCATGACAGTGGAAACGCTTTTAAAAGACTTCCTGACAGAAATGGTCTAGCAAAGTATGTGTTAGACACTACATGACTAGGGTGTAAATCAGTTAATTCCAGACATCGTGTTTCCTGAATCTGCATCCATATTTTTCCCACTTGTTTGATTCAAGCAGGAGCTTAAAAATCCCTCTTAGATTCAGATTCTCTTTTTTGTTATTCTCTCACCAGCCTCCTAGATCGTAGCAGTTCATTCATTCACTCAATTAATAACCATTGGGCACTTACCATGCATGAGTCATTGTGCTGATGAGGAATTGACACAGTTTCTACTATACAGGAGTTTCTTTATTCTACAAGTATTTATTAGCATTGCCTGCTCATATAGCACTGTGTGTGGTTCTAGGAAGGGGAAAAAAAGACTATACAGCCCTCAAGAAGCTTCAGATACATCTGGAGAAAGGAGCAAGGTCACAGACAGCCCGTTTCTATTGTCAAAGAAATGGATCCTTGCTACAGAAGTGTGGATTTGCCGACAGCTTGTGACAGATGCAGAGTCTCAGGCCCCACCCCAGACCTGCTGGATAAGCACCCGTGTTTTAACTGAATCCCCAGGGGATTCCAAGGACAGTAAAATTTGAAACCCATTGATCTAGACAGTTGAGTTGTAGGAGTTTGGGGGAGAGAGAGATTAGCATGCAGCTTGGTGGTCAAAAAATATTGATTCAGGAGTCTGTCTCTCAAGAATCACTAGGTTTTGGGGGCTGGCCTGGTAGGGTATTGTTTAAGTTCTTGTGCTTCGCTTTGGCAGCCTGGGGTTCGCAGGTTTGGATCCTTGGCGCAGACCTACACTCAGTTCATCGAGCCATGCTGTGGCTGCGTCCCACATACAAAACAGAGGAAGATTGGCACATATGTTAGCTCAGGGACAAGCTTCCTCAAGCAAAAAGAGGAAGATTGGCAACAGATGTTACCTCAGGGCGAATCTTCCTCACCAAAAAAAAAAAGAAGAAAAGAAAAGAATGACTACGTTTTGGCTGCATACAGAGGGCTCAAGGAATAGTAATTTCCCACCTCCACCGAGTTAAAAAAAAAAAAAAAGGAATCACGTCTGCAAACTGCAGAAGGCAGTAAAATTTTGTAGACACATTTTCCAAAACAGCAAAAGCTTTGAGGCAGGTAGGATGAGTCTGCAAATCCTTGCTGCTGAAGGTGTCAGGATCCCCAAATGGCAACTTACCCAGTTTGGACAGCTTCAAGGTCAGATGGCCTGGTGTCCTGGAACGGACCGGCCCACACAAGATTCGTGGCCTTGCCCAACCTGTCTGTCAGTTAAACAGATAACCAATGAGGAACTGGCTCATTATTTGCCAGCATTACTCAGCCAATTGGCAGCTCCCAGCAAATTGAGTCCTGGAGTGGCATCATATGAACATCACTTGGATGGCTGCTTTATCAAGCCAGCCCGGGAGAGCAGATAAATCACTGTGAAGTTGCGATTAGAAGCTGTTTGCACCGTGACTAGTGCTTAGCATTGGATCAGCCTGAGTGGGTGCCTCAATTTTTCTCACACTCGCCCTTCCTACATTCAGTTGAAGAATTAAGATTTTTGTTCCAAATATAAAAACTGAAACAAATGAATAAACAGATCAAAACGTGATTGTCTTTACTGTTATCTCCTGTTTCTACCTACTGGCCCAAAATATCTATGTTTATCCAATAATTTAATCAGAAAATGATGATACAGAACTTCACAACGTCACTGCTTAAAATTCAGGCCTGGGCTCCATAGAGATAAAACCTGCCCATCATTTCAGAAGTCATGCCAAGGAGAATCTGTTCTAATGAAGGTAAGCTCTAAAGACAATATGGCTGAGTCATCTACCATCAGGCAGAGTTCTCGGAATTGTTTTCTAGCAGCAGGGATGGGTTAGTGCTGGGTCGTCTATACCTTCTAACACCTGCAATCATGGCTTGTTTTGTGAGGCAGCTGGCCGGGGAAAGGAGCTGGGCTAAGGCTGGGTAGCAAGACCCAGCTGGCTGGTTCACAGGAAATGAACCCTAGATTTTTGATGCGTCAGCTCTAGTCTAACTCTGTTGATCTAATGCTTAATTGATACAATGGCCATAACATCTGTCCTGAACCCACCACCACTCACGGCTACCCCATCACCTCCTGCCCTCTCTTCTCTCTTCTGCACTGCAGTCTCCAGGAAACTGGAAGCACTGGTCAGTCAACTATTCTCTTAATCATTACCTAGATATGCTCGCAAATTGGGGCAGGCCAGGGTTATGCCTGAGCAAGATGGCAGAAAGGGGCAGGCACACACTGAGAAGAGTAGACAGACTCCTCTTTATCTAGGGAGTCCGCTTTTAGGAAAGAGCTTCTGAGTGGGGAGTTCGAGCTTCAAACATGAATCTCACCATTTTGCTCTCGTCTTTCAGGGACTGAGCCTATTGTGCCGCGTTTTTGAAATGATCACATGAAAGGGTGAGAAATCTGGAAGCCATACAGGTAAGGAATGGTTGAAGGAACTGATGGAGCTGAGATGAAAGTTATCTCCTATGTTGGAGATGTTGTCGTGTGAAAGACGCAGCAAGTAGGTTTTGTGTTTCCTGTGGGTAGGATGTAAGGTCAGTGGAAGGAGGCACTTCCTCACAAAGAAAAGCCACCCAGCAACGGAGACAAGGTCCTGCTTCCTGAAGTAGGAGCTCCTCATCATGACAGGCACATAAGCTGAAGCTCCGTGACTGTTTTAGGAGACACCCGCATCACAAGGGAAAGGTTGGAGTAGAACTTTATCATTCTTTCAAGTCTGAGATTCTGTGATGCATGCAGAGCTAACCTTCACAGGGCAGTTTCTATGGTCCCATTTTATATGTATCACCCATGCAACTCCCACTGTAGGGCTCCAGTAAGGTGGGTACCATTGTTATGTTTGTTTTACATTCCCTCTCCCCCTGCTTGGAATACTCATTCTTGCCTCAGGTACTGTGTGGGTCCCTCTCTTCACACTATTCTGTTCTTCTCAGTGTTTTATCTCCTCCAAGAGCCTTCCCTCTGCGCCCTTTATAATATAGCCATCCCTTTCCCCATCTCTCCATCCATTACCCTACTTTATTTGACTTTATAGCATTTAGCACTATCTAAAATTATGTTAAAGATGGATCTGTTTATCATCTGTCTCCTCTACGAGAACAGAAGGACTTGGTGGGTTTTGCTCAGTGCTCCATCCCCAGCATCTGGAATCAAGGTTGTCATACATGGCAGAACAAATGTATGGAATGGATAAATGAGTCTGTTTTACAGATGAGGAAACGGAGGCATTGAAGAGGTGAGGTAACATCCCCAGGGTCACACACCAAGTAAATAGAAGAGCCAGGATTTGAGCAATATGGTTCCAGAGTCCACACACGTGACTGCCAGACTCCATTTGACTCTTTGAAGAAACCACGTTTTCTCGAAGAAAAGCCAAGACCCGTGAAAATTTAACAGCTGGCTCTTATCAGAGTTATCTTTTATTTTATTAGTTCAAATGACTTGTGCCTGTAAGCAGGTGGCCAATGGTTGCCACCAACATGGTGTCAAAAAGCCCAGAGAGAGAGGCAGAGGGCAAAAGTCAGAGGGCAGGAGGCCACCTTTGCCTTTGAACTTCTGGCTGCACCGTGCTCGGGTGAATGGAGGAGGTGGGTAACAAGGGGACAGTGAACAGCTTGGCAGTCACCTGGTCCTAATCTGTCCCTGGGCCGCCATATTGACCCTCACATGATGGATCCCATACCTGGAGCTCTTGAAATCAAATCTGCAAACTCAGAGTAGATTCCTTGCTTCTCCAGGTGATTTGAAACCGCATGCAATGTCACCCTTCCATCAAAGGGGCTGAATTTATGTTCCCTGCTTCCTCCCTCTGGGTAGGGCTTGGGTTTTTCCATGACAAAAATTGTACTGCTCTGAATATTGACAGATCATAAAAGGAAGTCAACATTGGCTTTTGTAGTTAATGAAAAACAATACGGACTTGAAAATCAGAGGCACCTGAATTAGAATTCAAGTCAGTTTCCTCAGTTTTCTTACCTGAAAAGTAGAAACCAAGTCTTCTCACAAGGTTTTTGTAAGGATTAGATAAGACATCACAAAGGAGGACATCAGCCATTTTCTCTCTATGGTCAGATCATTGTTTTCCTGCTAGTCGCCTTCTACTCTTTCTGTGGCTGGGTACAGACAAAAGCATTATCTGAAGGAGATACTGGGGTTGAATCCAAAATAGCACAATTGAATTAGCAAACAATATGGACATTTCAGTATGTTGTGGCCAGGGAAGTACTACACTCGTGCATTGTCCATCTTCCTGCTCCTATCCTAGGCTCTCCACACCCTGGCTCATTGGGACGTCAATTACCATGGCTTCAAAGGGGCAGAGCTAAGAGAGGGGTGAAGCAAGAGCTTTCTTGACCAGAAGCTGCCCTGGCCAATCCCTCTCCTCGAACCTACAGTGGGAGGTGGCGACATTTTCACCAGGTTAGACATTTTTGGGGACCCAACTGGGCCTGTGGATCTGCCAGAAAACTCTTTGTGTTCCAGATGGATAAAAGGCTCTTGCCCAGCAGTTTCAGGTTCAACCTAGTATGTTCTCTCTTGCTGTTCACCATTGTTCTTCAGCTTAAATAGCATCATCATTCACCTAGTGGTATCAGATTCTTCTGGCTCTTACTAACAAAGCATATGGAATATTTGCTTATAAAATACAATACTGTGGGGGACTGGAATTGGCTACCCCAAGATACGTCTCTTTGGCAGGAGGATTATTTTGGGCTGGTTACTTTTAAAAACTGCAGACATGAAAGAAACTCTGAAAAGTAGAATTTAACCCTTTGTAAAGAGACATATACATTTGTAAAGGAAATCTCCATCTGTAAAGGTGTTTCCCTCTCTGTACCAGGAGGAAGGGGGATGACCTTATCTCTAGAAACTCTTCATCAATGTGGAAGGCAAGGACTTAAATCTGCCTAATAACCTTACTCTTGTTTACTGTGCTTTTCTGGTAATCTCCCATAACTGACTCCCCTCACCCCCAACATCCTCCTTTGTCTTTAGCTGAGGATGGTGTTTAAGATGAGAACCTCCACCATTTTGGGGAGTTAATCACTTTGTCTGAGTCTCTCCCATGTATACACGTTATAAAGCTTTGTTTGATTTTCTCCTGTTATTCTGTCTCATGTGAATTTAATTCATTGTCCAGCCAGAAGGACCCAGAGCGGGTAGAGGAAATGTCTTCCTCCCCTATAATACTAACATAAAATACATTGAGGAATATGCCTGTAAAGTGAAGCTGTGCTTATACTCCTACCAGAAAAACATTTGCACCTACCTCTAGCCATCACCTAGATCCAAGTAGCTGTCACCAAGTTCTACACAGTTGTAGCTAGTTGTCTATAAGGGAAGGTGAGAAAATTCATCTCATACATCTCTAGTGAGAGGCAGTCTCTACCTCCTTTCGAAACACATAATACAGGAAGGGATATTCAAAGGTGCAAGGTGAATAGAAAGATTATGTTCACTATTGGGGTGCCTTAAAACAAATGTGAACTTCCATGCACTCTTATGTACTCAGTTTGAATCAAAAGAAAACAAAGACAAACCTAGACCTGACATCTTGGGAATGAGAAATCCTGAGTGCCTGGCACGTGGTAGGTGCTCCATAAATAACTTGAATGGATGACAGAGTAAATGATTAGCTACATCACAAGGCGTCTGATAGCTGAGTGATACAGAATTTTCCTGAAGTGCTGGTGAAAAAGGAAAGCCTCAGTGAGACATTTAAGTCCAATTAAAGATTTTTAAACCTTTTGTGAGTGAACAATTACTTTTGCTTACCTTTTTCAATGGGTTAATACACAATAGAAGAATTCTGGTCTCTCCTCAGGAGTCTATCTGGAGTGATATATACTTGGCCAAGTTTTCCTACTTGTTCCTAAAGAAAGATATCAGTTTTAATGCTGTGCTGCCCAAAGATAAAATTTGATATGCCCTGAGAGAAAGAAATATATAGTTAGACCAGAGTTTCTCAACCTTGACACTGTTGACATTTGGGACTGGATAATTCTTGGTTGTGAAGAGCTGTGCATTGTAGGAGGTTTAGCAGCATCCCTGGCCTCAACCCACTAGCTGCCGGTAGCTCCCCTACCCTGAGTCATGACAATCAAAATGTATCCAAGCATTGCTAAATATCCCTAGGAGACACAATTGCCTTTGGTTGAGATGTAGATCTTAAAAATGGTCAACCATTAGAGAGGTAAAATTGACTTCTGAGCTTTAAAACATTGTAAACTAATTTTTCTCTAAGTATAGTTCTGTCTTGATTCCTGATCCAAGCCAATTAGGCCCTAAATAGAGTAGTTACAGAGACCAGGGATCTCAATGGGCATTGAATCCACAAGAAAGGCTGTTATGCCAAATGATGCTATCTCAGTTAACAATTGACACAATCATATTGCATAACATACCAATGTGGAATGCAGTGATTTAAAACGACAATCATTTATTCCTATGCTTCAGGGTCTATAAGTTGGCAGGGGCCACTCTGAGGCTATAGGTTCACTAGGGCAATTTGTTCCATGAATCTCATTTTGAGATTAGTCTGAAAAGGAAGCAGCTACTAGGGAGAAGCCCTTCTCATGATGTTACTGCCCACAGGCGGGTCATCTGCTCCCCACAAAACATGCCAATAGTCAGGAGGCAAGGTGGTGGGAGAGAAAGGGTTTATTACAGCTTGCTAGCAAGAAGGAAGATGGCTGACTCAGGTCTGAAAGAACCATCTTACAGAACAAAGGCTACAGGCCAGTTATACAGGGGGCTGGTTTCCAGGTGGAGGAGGTGGCTGGTTTCCGGGTCGGGGCAGACATCTGGTCTTAGTTCCTGATAGTCCTTTTGTTTTGCTGGATATGCATCGGAGATCAGAACACCCTATACCTTGATCTTTCAGTTGTCATTGATGATGGCTATCAGCATAGGCTCTCTGCCAGGCGGTCATCACATTCCTAGAGAACTCAAAAGAACAAAGTTATCATCTTATCTCAGATGGGAGAAGCCATAAAATCTACAGAGCATGTCTGGGTTGGTTAATCAGAGGTCATTTAAAGTTACAATATGGTTTCTTTTCTACAGTATGGCTTCCCTTATGTCAACCTTGTGTTGAGGCAGTATAAGTGATAGAGGAAGAAGCTTCTAGAAGCACTAGAAGAAATATGTGCTGTTTCCTTTGGTCTAAGATGCCATTTCAAAGAGAGAGAAGCCAACAGCATCAGATGTCAGAAAGACATCAAGCAGCAGTGCCACTGTCACTTCTACCCACATTCCATTGGCTTAAGCAAGACACATAGTCAAGGTCAACATCAGTTGAGCGAGAAGTACACACTTCCTTGGGAGTTTGGAGAGAAGGAGTGGAGGTAAGCTGGACAATAATCTACTGGAGTTACACATATGAATTTCAAAGACCACATTTTCAATACCACCATGATTCTTCAGTTCTCACTGGCTCCATTTCTTTAAGAGACAATGAGGGGGAAGTATCACTGGCATTTGAGTCACATTTGCAAAATACGTTAAAATCTTAGTTGGAAAAATACACACTTTCTTGGCTACCTTTAAGAAATCTTACTATTAAATCAATAGACTGGCAGTTTTATTGTTTTGTTTTGTTTTCAGGACCCTTGGTGAATATTGTCTTAATTTGGGTTAATTACTTTTAAAGGGAACAGTAAGTTTCTAAGCAAATTATTTGGCCCTGCTTCTTTGCAACCAGAATACTAAATAAGTCACTAGCAGCTTGACAACAGCCAGCAGCCTATGACAGATGTATAAAGTCTGTATTTTGTTCCACCTTCTCATGTACTCTGCTGCTTTAGTCATGAGGATATTAGAGAACTATATACTGTTTAGGCTTCTATGTGCTTCAAAGAATATATAGAAGAACTGGAATGGGTCCAGCAACAGAATTATTATTGGAATGGAATAGAAATTGGATACTTGTAGGATCTTATTATGTATCTACTATGGATTTCATTAGTTCATAAATGTTAAAGCTAAAAGATCGCTCTAATACTGCTGATGCACCTTCCCAGAGACCTGATGGAGACCAGCCCCATAATTTTACAGATGAGAAAAACTAAACTGGAAGAAAAATCCATATGTTGTTCAAGGTCACCCTTTAGCCATAACAGATCATAACAGATCAGCCCAGGTTTTCTGACTCCCAATCTCAGAACTTTGAAGCACATCATGTTTGTTAATAAAATAAAGGAATTGTGGGTATTTGATCTGAAGGAGACCATAGCAGTCTTGGATTTTGAGTAAATGAAAGGCTTTTCCATCATCCATGGTGCAGAACTCTGGGTCTCAAATGGAACAGGCAAAAGGCTCATATTTGAGAATCATGGGACACTCCCCAGTGGTCCCATCTGTGGAGAGGTGGGATGAGAATACAAGTTAAGATCTTGCACCTTCCTGTTAGAATGTCTGTTCTGTCCCCTGGCCCTCCATGTGCCAAGTCCAGTGGAAATTTTTCATTCTTTGTGCTGCTTGGTATTTTTCTGACAGCTGATGCTGTTGGCTCCTCCTTTGAAAAACCTCCCCTGGTTTCCTCTTGCTTTTGTGATTGCTCTTAGTTCTCTTTGCAGCTCCCCTTTTCCTGCATTTATCCCAAATTATGGTGTTCCCCTTGGCCTTCCCCTCTCCTCACTCTGCGTGCTGTCCTGAGAGCCTAGGATTATGACTCTCAAATCTTTATCCCCAGCCTAAATTTCTCTGCTAAACCCAGAGCCGTATACTCAACCTCCTGGTGAACATCTGTTGGTCCACAGGCACCTGATAATGAATTCTCTCCCCATGATTGCCCTTCAAACAACCTTTTCCTTCTCCAGTATCTCCATCTCAGTGAGCATCATCATCCTCCAGCTTCCCAATCCAGAAACCAGGGAGTCAATGTAGATTTTACTTTTCCCACCACATCTCACATCTAAGTAGCCACCAAACCCTGCAATTCTATATTCTCAACATTTTCTAATTGTCCCTTTCCTTCACTCACAGACACTGTCTGAGTTCAGTCACTTTGTCATATCTTGCCTGAATTATGTACTGGCCTCCTAATTGTTCCTTCAGCCCAACTCCAGCCCTTCTGTAGAAGCCATCTGTACAGAACACACATTCTTCAGCAAGTTTTCTCTAATAAAGAATAAATTTGAGTTTTATATGGTAGCCTGGTTTATCTTAGCCCTTGTGCTCTGAGCATGGGGCATTTATTTATTCATTCAACATTATTTATTAAGTGCCCACTATGGGCCAGACCCTGCAAAGACAATAACAATGACAACAATAAAATCATCCCTCTCATGGAGCTTAAAGCCTAGTAGGGGGAGACACATAGTACAAAATGAAATAGATACCTATATTAAATAATACAAATCAATAAAAGACATATTAAGTTAGAAAATGTATGAAGTTAGACTCAAACTTAGGTGAGAAAAATGAAGCAGAGAGGAGGATCGGCAGTGCTGAGGAGGAAGGCTGAAACCTTCCCCAAGGCAGTTAGAAACGACCACACTGAGAATATGATATTTAAGGGCCTCGCACATAGTAGGCACTCATAAAACTACTTCTTAGATGATGAAATATGTGGATTAGTATCTCATTTCATATGACCCATGCAACAAGTGGTGAATTAAGCAAAAAATAAATCCTCCCCATTGTACAAGTGAGGAAACTGAGGCTCAGAGAATGAAAGTGATTTGCCATCCAGGAGATGGCGGAGTCAAGGCTCAACCCAATTCTTCATCCTCTAAGACAAAAGAGGAAACTACCAACATTATCTCAAAATTGAGTTTACAACAACATGAAGGCCTATACTTGATTCAGGTGGTCTGGAGTTTGAAGTGCATTCCGTTGTAAATAGTTTCCATCAACTTGACGTTCTGTGAAACACAGTAAGGTCCGAAGTGAGGCTGAGCTGGGTTTGGGATTCTTTCTGGGGTTGGCCTGGCTGAGCCAAGCAGGCTGACTACTCATTCTCCCATTTGTTACTCGTTCAACCAATGTGAATTGAGTGTTCATAACAAGCAGTGCTCTAGATGCTGTGGATTCTGCTGTGAACAAAATAGACAATCATGAAGCTCTTTGAAAGGCACACAGCAATATGTACTGAAGCTGGTAGTGGTAACCGCCCTGAAGGAGAATTAAAGAAGAGTTGAGAATGGAAGGTTAAGGGGTGTGTTGACCAAGGCGAAGTGGAAGAAAGAGAGGAGAAAGCTGTGGTCCTCATGTTGGAGAAGTGTTTGGTCAGCTGGTAACAGGAAAGATAGACAAAAAGCACCTTTGAAAGGTGCTTTGAAGGGGAAAGGAGTTGGGTTAAATGGACAACTCTTGTCCAGGGCTGCAGGAGTGACCTCAGGTTCCCCCTTCCCCTGCCCCAAACGAAGGCAACAAGGTCTTGCTTTAAATTGATTGTTGGTCTTTGTTTCACTTTCTGAAACTTCCTGAAATAGTCATCTTTCCTGATTGTCTTCCTTCCTAGATTTGTAACTCCAGGTTGGATAAAAGAAACGTGGGGTCTATCCTAGAATTTAAGACAAAGGAGATCAAAGCACCTTCAAGGTGCTTATAACCTAATAAAGCATTGAGCAAAGTGCATTGATGTGCACTGCTGTTGGGACCAAGAAGTGGTCCTCTCCATACCTCCACCAGGGGGGGAAAAAAAAAAGCTTGAATATGACTGGCATAGAAGTCTGCTTTAATTCAGACATGAACTATAATTTAATTGCAAATATTGGCTTTTGGCTCACACAAAGTGGATAGATGGGGATTGCATGGGGAAATAGTGCAGTTTGGGGAGAACCTGGGAGAAGAGCCTTTTCATAATTACTCTATCATAATTATAAGGGAGGAAAAATATCTTTGAGAAACTCAAGGCAAAAAATTTCCTTGCATTTACTTTGACAAATACCTTCTGTTAGTGGCAAATGATTCTGGATTTTCATTTGCAGTATAAATACAAAGTCTTCTTTTAAAATAACTTTAATTTGTAAAGTGAGTACAAGTGGCATATTCTTAGATTAGTTCTCTCAGCCTCCTCTTTTCTTTCTGAGAGGTTGGAAGTCTTAAAATTACACTTTCTAGACACCCTTGCTGTTAGGGTTCTGGGTAGGAATTCTATCGTGCCAATTAGATGCAGTTGCCTGTTTTGTAACGCAGAAATAAAGTAGAGGCAGTTTCGCTGCAGTAGAGGAACCTGATTACTAAGCTTTGAGAGACTGAATGCACGCAAGAGTCAGACTCTGTGTTCTACTGTCTAGTCAACAGCCTCATGCAAGTGAGGTGGTTATGGAGGCAGCAGGAGTGGAAAATGTGATAACCAGTGTTTCGACTTTCACACTGAAACCAAAATTCTGTTCATGCCTCTGACTTCCATTCTTCTCACCATTTTGTAAGCATTTATTTCCCTGTATTAAATCACCTTCTGCTAGAAATACCTAGAGTAGTTTCTCTTTCCTTCACTAAACCCTGATGCTATGGCACACATGACAGAAATTGTGAAGGTGGTAAATACTGGTCTTTCGGAGCCATAACTAGAAACACACATTCTCAGAATTTACACACAAAGGAGAAATGAGTGGATTTCAGAAACACTGCCACTGGGGAGGCAAAGTAAAGCTGCAAATGCTGAGGCAAACATTCATTAGCAGATGCTCTGTGACCTCAAATAATCTATTTGATTTCTCTTATGAAATGTGTTTTCAATTAATTTAATTGTTTTGGAGCCCTTTAGCTGACTCATTTTTCAACTGGCTAGGAGGATGTTTTCAGGATGTTTTGGTGGACTGTAGGGAAGCAGAGTTTGTTTCTTTGATTACCTTCATCACAGAGTAAAAGCTACACACTTGCCTGAAGTCACCACCTCATTTGGCTTGCTATTCCATTGTCTTAGCACTTGAGCTCCTGAGGAAAGCAGACATTGGGCACCTGGTTCCTTTAATCACCATGAAGAACGTCTTTAAAATCTATGGATGAACTAAGGGCATTTGGGGCTTCATAACAATGACTAGGGAGTCTATGAGGAGGAGAGAAACATGGCAGTCGCTGCTGGTCCTGTGAGCTCTTATACGCTCAAGAAGTCTGTTCAGTTTCTCAGGGGGCTTTGGGAAAATCTAGCTGCCTCAGGAAACCTGAAGGAGAATAAGCAGTGCTTTTGTAAACATCTACAAATATTTGCACGGTCAATACTGCAAGCAGAGGAGTCCTTTGAATACTGAGCTGGCAAGTCTTACTCCAGAGTTGACGTGCCTTAGGTTTTAGGGGGATTTCATAAGCAGAAATTGCCTCTTTGGCTGCAGGATTCCCCTTTTCTTCTTGTGCTTGGGTAGTAGATTTCTGCTGTTTCACCTGCCAATATCCACTCTACCAACTTCTGCTAATCATTCCTTGTTCTTCCTTTGGGAACCACTCACCCCTCCACTCTCAGCCCATGTTCACGTGAGCTGACTGGCTCGGCCCCTGAAGACTTTTTATGGAACAATTTGGGAAAAGGAAACTCTTTCTGTTGGTGTTAATAAACTAGGAGATGTAAGCTTATAACTGTAGGGGACCTCCATGTGAAGAAAGCCAACTTGAGAATGAAGTTAATTGTGAAGGAAAGATGAGCAAGTAAATAGAAAGAGAGGGACAGAGAGAATTCTTCAAAGGCCATATAAGCCCTGGATCCAGCCACACCTGGACTGAACTACCCCCCTAGACTTTATTACATTGGCCGATGAATGTTTTCTTATTCTTAAATCAGTCTGAACTGACTCTTTGTCACTCACAATCCAAAGGATGCTGACTAATGCTTTAATGTTCTTTTTCAATATTACCACAGTGTTAAGTGCAGGGCAGGTGCTTTTTCTTTCTCCCCTTTTATACAACCTTTCAGAATTCTGACACCCAGTTTTATCATATAATCATTCCGAAAATATTTATTGTGCACCTGCCATATGCCAGGTATTGCTCACAATAGTTTTAGGAAAACTAATAAGGTTTGGACTTTGTCATTAAAGAGTTCAGAGTCAATATTGCTTTCCTAAAGCACAGCTCAAGATAATGAGCTGGGCATTTTGTTTTGCCAAAGTTTCAGTTCTCAAAAATAAAAAAGAGAGAGAGATTCAGCTCTCAATTTCCAAATGTCTGTAACTCTTTCCAATAATTTCACTTTATTCCATATGAATAGTTTGACTTAGTGGCAGAAGTTATCTTTCTCCAAATTCCCTCTTGTTTTCAATGTGGTTATCACATCTTCTCCTTAGGAAAGTTACTTAGGCTCTCTGAGCCTTAGTTTTCTCATCTGTAAAATAAAGGAGTAAAATGTAGTGGTTCCTCTGATATCTTCTCAAACTGAAAGTCTGGCAATTGGCTCCCTTAGGTGGACCCCTTTCTTCCTTGGGAACAATTTCCTACTTGTCCCTGTAGCAGCCTTCACCTCACTTCTTTCTCCCACCCCCCAATCTCAGAGAATCAATAAGATTCTCAGAGGATACTGCCTTGCTCCCATTCTTAATGCCTATAATCCATTCTCTGTGCAGCAGCCAAATTGATCTTTCCAAACCATATGTCAAATCAAACCACACACTCCCCACCCCCACTTAAGATCCAGTGGAATGCCATCACCCTGGAAATAAAATTCAAATTCCTTCCAGCCCCTGTCTTCCTTTTCCTCTATTATCTGACCTCCTCTCCTCATCTCCCTTGCTCACTATACTCCAGCCACACTGTCCCTTTTGCTCCTCCTTGAATCTGCCAATCTTGTTCCCCTCTCAGAGCCTTTGGTCTTGCAAATATCCCTTTCCAGAATACTGTCCACCAGATCAAGGCAATGTTTGCTCCCTCGCTTCACTCAGGTCTTGGCATGTGTCATTGACTCAAAGTGATTTCCTGACACACACACCCCCATCTAAAATAACATCTTGCTCCCATTCTTCTCCTTACATTGATTTATTCTCTCTAGCTCTTATCACTCTCTGGAATTATAGTAGATCATGTTATGACGGTACTATGTTATATAATTAACATTTAATTTAATATAATTTAATGTAAATTGTATTAACACAGAGAGTAGCAAATAGAATACGCTCAAGTGGATTTTTCAGAGTGAATGAGTAATTTTACTCTAATTCCCACATTCGCCATCTGTTTAGCTTTGAGGCATATATGACAATAACTCACAGTGGTTATAATACCCTGCTTTAAGCATCTTTTGCTCTATTGTATGGACAGTTTTTCTATCTTTTTGAAGGTTCCATGACCAGACATCCCTTCTTTTATGAATGCTCACAGAATGTGATTAACTAATATAATTGTAATAATATTCTCATAAGGGACTGTATATTTTATTTTTTTTCAAAAAACAGGCTTATCTCTCATTCTTAAAAGATTCAATTGAGACATGGAAGAATTAATTTCTAAGAAGAATTAATTTCAATCTACAGTGGGTAGTAGATATAATTTGGTTCACCAGATGGAATCACAAAACAATGTTCAGAACTCAGAACAAGCTATACTAAGGTGCTCTACCAGTGAGGTCTTTCCTCCATTTTATCAGACTCATCCGATTCAACCACTAGATTCTAGAGATATGGCTCAGGCAAAAGACCATAGTCATCTGGACAAAATGCTCCCATCTTATCCGAAGAGCAGTTCATGGAAATCATCTCAGAGTTTTCATCTGTATGTGGTCCAGATGAAGAGATTGAGGATGAGAATCTGGGTCAAAGTCCTGGTGAACAGGGTAGACTTAGAAGATGAAAGGTTAAGAATCTTTCTGATGTCTGTGCCTACTAAAAGGTAACAAGAATGCACAAGTATTTTTGTAACAGCACTGTTAGTAAAATGGTGAGAATCCCCACGTCCATCAACAGTAGAATGGATAAATAAGTCATGGTATATTCATGCAATGGATTATTATACAAAAAACAAGAATGAATGATTTACAACTGCATGCAATAATATTAACGCATCCCACAAACACAATGTTGAGAGAAAGGAACCAAACAATCAGTCATAAGAATGTATACTAAATGATTCTATATGTAAAGTTCAAAAACAGACAGAATTAATCCATAGTGTGAGATGAGGATAGTGATTACCCTTGAGGGGTTAGTGACTAGAAGGGGACATGAAAGAGGCATCTCAGGTGCTGGTAATGATCTAGTTCTGTTTTTGGGTCCTGGTTACATGGACATGATAACTTTACCGAAATTTATTCAGCTGTACACTCATATGTGCATCTTCCTATATTTATTTTATATTTCAATAAAGTTTATTTAAAAAAAAACCTTCTTCATGTATTTAAGGAATTTTAGCCAAGGAAATTAAGAAAGCCTCTTTTTCAAGTACTCACAGATTGATATGCCAACTTCCAACTCCATCAGAAGCATGTTGAAAAGACACTGAATCTTTAGCTGAACCTCACAAAAAGAGCACGTTTGATTCTGAAGATGTCACATATGTTCTAAAAAGAGAAAATGACTTGGTTTTCAGGATCCCAAGTTATATATTTTCCAAACACACCTTCCTTCTTGGCCATTCATCAAAACATATTCACACACACACACACACACACACGTGCGTGTGTGTGTGTGTGTGTGTGTGTATAACTGAAGAGGAAGGCTGATGATGAATAGATATCTTTTTTCTCTTCTAGCTCAGGTCACATAATGCGAAGAGTGTTCAGCATCACAAGTATGGCTCAGTCAGGAGTTGGGAGGAGAAAGACAGGAAGTGGCTGTCAGAGTGAAATGAAGTAATCACCAAAGAACAGATAATAGGCCAATATCTGAGAAAGGTGGCATTTCAGATATTGTTCTCCTAGCCAGTGTATAACCAGGCCCTGAGGTTTATATATAGGTGACTAGTTTATAAATTATATTAGCTTGAGACTGTGCCTCTAGTAATGGAAGATGAACCTTATGACTGAGGACAATTAGGAAAGCTAGAAAAAATATATTTGAAAAATTAATAATAAAAGTCAGCTTGAAAGCATAAAAAAGTAAATAAGATTGTGAAGCATTACCAAGCCAACACCCAGGAGAAGTAGGAAATCCAGAGAGGTGAGACATTATTTTGTGCCAATTTTTGCCCACATGGAAGATGCATCTGAGGTTTTTACAGTATCACAGTATCAGGAAACAGAACTTGGAGTCGAAGTCATCCAGCTCTCATATACAGTTTAGCTTTGAGTCATCTGGGTTGCCCAGATGATGTAAATCCTTAAATCGAATTAAAGTGACCTCAAATTGCTATTGTCCCATGCACATGACAAAAAGAAATGAAATTTCTCTCCTGAGGAAGATAACATCATCCTAGGTTGAAATAGCCTCCACAAACATGTTTTCAAATATGTCTTATTTTTTATATATAAAATATATAAAATTTATATATTTATATATTTTTATATACTTTTGTCTTATATAAAGTGAAATTAGGTAACAATAGAAGAAGATCATTAAAAAGAAGCATCAAAAACTTCAGACAACAGAATATATATGAATCTTATACATGAATATAAGAAACAGACTCTAAAATAACTTCTACTATATTGAAACTGATTAAAATTAAGATTGAAAAATTTGACAAAGAATCGTGAAAATTTTTTAGAAGAGTGAAATGAAATTTTAGAACTGAAAGATATAATAGCCAAAGGAAAAACTAATGAATAATTGTAACAGCGGAGTAGACAGAGCTGAAGAAAGAATTTGTGAACTGGAAGACAGCTTGGAAAAAAAAATAACCAAATGCAGCATGGAGACATAAAATGGTAAATCACACTAGTTCACCAAGAGACAGGCTGCTTTGTAGCAAAGTCCTCTAGATTGCCCCATTCTTCCCACCACCAGAAACTTCAACCAAGAGGCTGTCACTCTATAACTTTTTCCCTCATCAACACTAGACTTTATGGCAATTTTAATTTGGTTTGACTAGTGCAAAAAGATCCAAAGTTGACAAACTTGGAAGGAAGTGGCTATAGGCTTCATTCCACCTATGGATAATTTTTTTTGGCCTTTACAAGATATTTTTTAAATGTTTGAATGTAAATGCTTTTAAACTCATAAAGAAAAAAAACCTCCTGTTTTCTTCTACTACTCACTTCTGACACCAAATGTGTTTTTTTTTCCTACACCAAGGAATTCTGCAATTCACAACAGACATTGACTGAGTGTCCTAAAACTTAACTCAGTTATGACACTAACTACCCAGAGTTAGCACAGACCCCACAGGTTCAGGGTGCAGTCTCGCAGGACTGCTGGCCACTTCAGATGCCAATCAAAAGTCTCAGTTTGTCACTGTGCTTCTGACCAACTGGCTATAAATCAGAGGTGCCCACAACTCCTTCATAGATTTGATGATTTAATACAATGGTTCATAAAATTCAGGAAAGTGCATTACTTACTATCGCCCATTTATTATAAAGGATACAACAAAGGAACAGCAAAATGGAAAAGATGCAATGGGCATGGTATGATGTGGCACTTCCATGCCTTCCCCGGGCATGCTATTCCCCCCACCCCCGGCATCAAGCACCTCAATGTGTTCACCAACCAGGAGGCTCTCCAAACTCCTTCAGTTAGGACTTTTATACAAACTTCATTGTGTAGGCACCATTGATTAAATCATTGGCCATTAGTGATTAATCGAACCTCCAGCTCCTTTCCCCTCCCTGGAGTTCCAGGGGTGGCACTGAAAGTTCCAACCTTCTAATCACAGGGTTAGTTCCTCTGGCAACCAGCCCCCATCCTCCAAGAGTCACCTCATTAGCATAAACACAGGCATGATTAAAGGGGCTCATTATGAATAACAAAAGATGCTCCTCTTACCCTTATTACTCAGAAATGCCAAGGGTTTTAGGAGCTCTGTGCCAGGAACCTGGGATGAGGACCCAATATATATTTCTCACAATATCACCACATCACAACTGGGCTAATGATTTCCAATTAATCATGGTCTCCCATTACTTTTTGCACACTATGCTCATATTTTCTGCTTGGAATAGAAGAAATTTGAGTTTTCTGCCTTTGAAGTCATTCTAAGGAATTCAAAAATGTTGCCCCTCTTCTTTTAGTTGTGAAGGTCAAGAAAGTCTCTTGTGGGGAACAAAAAGTTACATGGAGGAATATAGACGTTTGTGTGACTATTTTACTCACCTTTTGGTGTTTCCAAGGTACCAGTGTTTATTGATTCATTGATGTATGTGTGTGTGTGTGGGTGCATGTACATGTGTGAGAGAGACAGAAAGGAGAAAGAGAAACAATGCTAATGACACAGCATCACCCAGGCTCAGATCTCAACCCCACTAGGAAATGATTAAAAATGATTACAACATCACTCCTCCAACTATAACTGTCTTTTGAATAGAAAGTTACTGAGGTGGAATTCCAAATAGCTTCTGATTCCACCATTCATCAAAAATCTTATGAAACTTAGAAAACATTAACTCTAAACATGAGCTGAGTTGGTGATGAAAAAGAAAAAGGAAAAAGAAAGAACTCCATGCAAAAAATCCAACCACATATGAAATTACCAAGCATCTTCATTGTAGACCACCAGTGTTACCTCCATAGAGAGCTTCTGGAAAGGGAAACAATGGTCCCTCTATGAGAAGATTAGCTCCTCCCCCCTCAACTCTGACTGCAAATGTTCATCTAGAGCCCAGACAACGTGGTCTGAGATTTGAGCCGCTGATCTTTTGTGGGGCCTGCTAGTTTAGAGCTCATGTTCTCTGTTAGCTCCATCAGCAACTGTTGTATGGCCTGTATAAAACCACTTACCAGGTCTAAGCCTTAGACTTTTCACCTGTAAAAGGGGCACAAACCAGGTGATTCCAGTTCTAAACCTTGCTTTCGGTTCTAACATCACATGTTCTAAAATGCAACATTCCATTTCTTAACCTAGGTTACGGTTACACAAGTACTATCTGCTTTATAATTTCTCTTTAAGCTGATCATACATGTTTTATACAACCTTCTAAATAAGTAATGTTTGAAAATGTGTTGAAAAGGAAAAAATCCTATCAGAGGAAGCCAGTCTAGTACCATTCTCGAATTCACAAAAGTAGGTGTGAAAATTGAATGTCGGAGGCAAAAAGCCAAGAGCAGATTGAAGCTTATAAAACTCTTGAGGCTTCAAACCCTTTCAATGATAAGATAGAATCGAAGAAAGTGGAATGAATGGGAACTCACAGGGCAAGTAGGACTGTTAGGAGCTCATAAAAGTCTCCACAATGGTCCTTGGGGGAAATGGAAAGCCAAGCAATGATATATAATGGCTACATTTCCTCTCAGCCAAATGTGACCGTACACATACGTTGCATGGCCTAGGAAACAACTCTCTTCTAGTTTCGAATAAGGAGCATCTTAACATTCTCAGAATGACTTGGTTCTAAGACTTTCTTCTTTACTGCATTTATTTCTTTCACTAAGCACTGTTGCTGAGCCACAGCAATTTAGCAACAACTAAGATATGTCTGCTCTCAAGGGCCTGAAGACTTAGAAGGCTCTATGACATTTAGAATAAATTCCAAACTTCTTACTCCTCTCTGACCTCATCTAAGAGCATCTCCTCCTGCACCCCTCATCCCATGGCTTTCTGTCTTTATTTCAGCAGGCTCCCACCTCAGGGCCTTTTCACTTGCTGTACTCTCTATTAGACATTCTCTCCCCCTCATCTTTACCTGGCCAGCTCCCTCTTACCATTCAGACTTCATCTCAAATGTCAGAGATGCTTTTCTTGATCTCCCAGTTAAAAAAAAAAGTTCTTCCTCCCCCTTAGTCATTCTCTGCCTCATTTCTCAAAGTAATGTTCTTCCAAATACTCAATATTTGAAAGTATCTGGCTTTTTAAACTTATTTCTAGACTTCCTTCTCCCAATATAAAGAAAGTTTCTATCTGCTTCATCCAATACTACGCCCCCGTGCCTGGATCAGTGTCTGACACAGAGCAGTTGCACATTAAAAATCATTTTATAAAGTTTTTTTAGTTTGCTCTATATTATTCATTCATCTATAAATAATAATAAAATTTTAAAAATATTTACAGTTCTGTTTAGTCTTAAGATTTACGTGCTCCTAAATACTATCAAAGAGATAGAAGCTTCAGGGAGTTGTAAGGTAAAGAAAGGAGAGATGACACCTCACTGTGACTGTGTCACCTGTGTCGATTAGTGTGACTGAGGGATTTATTGAAGGTGCCATTAGTGGAACTGGGAAAGACGCAAATGGTTCTTCAAGGTAGAGAATGAGAGAAAGATGTTCCAGGTCAAGTGAACTGCCTGAGCAAAGGCACGTGGAGATAAGAATGCACAAAATATTGCTAGAACAGAGGATGAATGGAAAGGAAGAGTAATTTGAGTAAAAGTCATGGAAGGCTTTGGACTCTATTCTGTGTTCTGGAGGTGACAGGGATTAGGAAAGGACAATGACCTCACTCATCTTATGGAACTATTAGTGTGACAGCAGTGTGAGGAATCAATTTGTGTGGGTGTGAGCATCAATGAACACTGAGACAGTGGCCAAATGCTCTGTGTGAGTTATGTATGTGCTGTTTGGACAATTTACTGAGGAGAGAGAACTCATAGCTTTCATCAAGGCTCAACATAAAAGAAATAAAAAATAAAATAATAAATTACAATATAAATACCGATATAGAGGGAAAATTAGAAAACTGAAGATAAAGAGAAGATCGAGTAGAAGAAATATTTGTCTTTGTTTAAAGGTAATCTCAATGAGCAGCATAAGACCCCATCAACTGAGTCTTCATACTTTTGGAAAATGCTCAATTATACATATCATAAACATTCAGGTAGAATGTTCTAGAAGACAGGAGGAGGGCAATTTTTGATTGATAATGCAGGAAAAGCTTGGACTACATCGTACAAGACAATGATTACTTACAGATAGGAAAGAGAGGCAAATTCAGGTTTTAACAAGCTAAGATAAGATAGAGGAAAAAAAGTACAAACTATACTCAGGTATGTTCTAGGTGATTCTCGCCGCTGCCTCAATCACCCATTCTTTGGTGTGAGTTGTTCTTCTATAGCAAGCACTTCCTCCCATATGCCTATAAATGAACAGCCAATTCTTTGGTCATCCTTGAGCAGCTCTCTGGTGATATAATTGGCAAAACTGCTTAAAGTTTAAAATATCAGAGTTAATCCATCTGCCCTTTTCTAATAGTATTCTTCTAGTAAGACAGAAACAGCCGCAAAGTAGAGAAGAGTGGGGTATTAATGGTGCAGTTGAGGAAAGAATTAAGATGGGAAGGTGACCCACAGGAAAACTTGATGTAAGTCAAGCCAATGGTTGGTGTGGGAGGGTGGGGGTACCACCTGGGGAAAAACTGAAGTCAAATAAGGACATTGGCAAGAGAAGACAACACGCAGTGGAGTCAGATGGCCTCGTCCTGGTAGAAGCTATGCACACCCCTTTGAAGAGGAGGAGGCTGGATTACAGGAATTGGCTCTAACTCAGTGGGAAGGAGTTGCAGGAGCCGGGAGGCTGAAAGATGCCTGCCATCTGGAGAAACTGGAGGAAGGAGAATTGGAAGTCATGCAGCTCAGGGGTGGGGAAATGAGAAGAAAGACAGGCTATTTGGCGGGGAGACCTTGGGTGGGGTCAAATGATCCCACAGTGCTCCAGTTCTGGGATGCCACTTGCAGTCTTGACAGCCAGGAGAGTCAGCAGTAACAGAAAATCATTTCATTTCCAAATCCTGATAAATCTATATTTTGAACTGACATTTAGGAAAACTGTCTTTAAATATGTAAATGTAGTGTTTCACAGGTGATCTTCTAAAAAAAAAAGCACCAAATTTATGAACTTCTTGTTTTTGTTAGGGGTAAAGGGAACGATACCAGATCGCTCAAAATATAGAATTTCTTCTTGGAGAAGCAAATCCAGTGGAAGTCATTGAAACACTGGCAGGGCAGAGAAGGAAAAGTGAAGGTTAGTAGTGTTTACAGGTGCAGGCTCTTCAATAGGACTATGTGAGATCAGATCCTGGCTCCATCATTTCTTAACTGTGTGTTCTTGGGCAAGTTCGTAAACTTCGTAAACCTCAATTTCCTCCACCATACCACGGGAATAGTACTCACATCAAAGATTTATTATGAGGATTAAACTTCAAAATAATAACTCACGGAAATTTTTTTAGCACAGCTCCTGGTATATTTTGAGAGCTAAATAATTGTTGTCTATCATCCCCATCATCACTGTTATTAGTTAATTAGAGAGGGCTTCCAGAATTATTTCTGAACAGTGCCCATCAGGATTGCAGTCTTCCATCTTCTACTGACTTGCTGTCTGAATTCCACCAAATGATTCAGCTATAAAAGGGGAACAAAATCTATGTCCAGGTTGGATCTTAAGAATTCAGATCATAGACGTTGTTATTATTAACACTGAACTGGCAAATAGGGAGTTGAGCTCTTGTGTCAGTTCTGCAATGAACTCACTGTGAGGCTAGACAAGCCACACATCTCTGCTAGCTTTCTGTGTCTTCATCAGTAAATAAATACGGTTGAACTGCACAGTCTCCAAGGTCTAACTAACTGAGTTCTAACAGCCTTTGATTCTGCAAGTACTGTTTCAACTGCAGCATTTGTGAGCCAGAAAACAACAGAACTCCCCTTTGCCTGTATCAGTCTACACCTATGGCTACTGAAAATACAAAGCGTGTAAGTGTGTGACCTTCTACAGGTAAAAGATGGGTTGCTTTCCACAGCCCAGCCTGCCCACTCAGAACAGCCATTTTGTTCTGCCCTTGGCTGGCTGCCTCTCCAGTAATTTTCTGCAGCCAGCTCCATCCTTATCCCAGCCGGCAAGAGGAAAATGAATTTACCCAGCAGCCCCAGGCATCCCTTCGGATGTTGCAGGGAGAGAGCACACCGGGCATTTCACTGTTAATTATCAGCAGCCTGGCTGCGGTGGCCCCTTGCTGTGCCAGTTTGAGAGATGAGACTCTTTACACTGCTTATTAGGCTCAGCTAAATAAATATTACCAGGCATTAATATTGTTAAAGATACAGTCTGAATTCAGCTCCCTAGAGTGGCTGTTGGTCCCCAAGCTTTTCTCCATCACTTTTCCCTTCCACACCACTGTTAATCTCTTTCTCTCCTCCCTGAACATTCAGCTGGATCCTGACATCAGGGGGATGAAAATACAATATCATTGGTTTAGCTCCTTTGCTTAAGGTTGTCAAACATCTGTGCTGTTAGATTTAGGGGCCTCAATATTAATTACCTCCTATTCCTGTCCCAACAGACTAAATTTCTCAGCCATGTGTTTCAAGTTAGAGTCACCATGCCCCCACCCTCCAAAAACTTAAGAGTGAGTTTTGATAGACTTAAGCCCCTTGGCTGCAGGGATTGGTTTAAAGGTGGGAACATGACCCTAATCAGGGCAATCATAGCCTAAAAGACTTAATTCCAGGACTTGTTTAAGCTATTTGGAAAACAGGCTTTCTCTTCCTGGCTGGACATTGAACCTAGAAAATATAGCCCCAAGGAGCCACTATTAGCTATTCTGCAACCGTGAAGGTAGAAACTACTGAGAATGGAGCCGACACATAGTAAGTGGTGCAGAGAAACAGAAAAGGAATCCATGCTCGGTCAAAGCATTAAAAGAGCCTGGACCAAGCTTTATCTGAAGGCACCCCAGTCTTTGGACATTTCAGTTTTGAATCATTATGCCTCTTTTATTATTTAAGTTTGAGTGGGAAATACTAACACTTTCATCTACATATATCTATCTGTTATGTGTGGTCTCCTTGACATGTCTATTTGTTGCAAGTACAGGTGGAGCCCTGCCTGTATCCTTTCAGATCTTACCATCGTAATTCTCTCCCACCTGAATTCCTACGCCTGAGGGCTTACTCTAGTGCTTCTGCCTTAGTATAAGACAGGCTGCAGTGCTGGGTAATTAGTATCCCTTTGAGGCAGCCCTCAACCAATGACTGGCAGGGGTTCATGGATAAATACTCCAGTTCCCTTGCTTCCTTGGGTTAACTCTGAGATATGTTCTCTGTATGGGCTTTCAGAGTTCCCCAGTGGGATTCAGCCTAATTTATCTGATAATGCACACTTCATTGGCTGCCTTCCTTTCCCTGTCTCACTTCCTCACTTCTCTATGGGATTGCTGGCATTACCTTCTAACTAAATTACTTGCACTTGGGTCCTTGCAAGCTGAGACACCATTTAACAGAGCAACAAACTAAAGCCACATTGGCCCACAGGAATTTATAAAAAGTAACATCGACTTATAACTTTTAAAATGCACCCCACAAGTTGTTTAACTTACACCATTTTCACCCCCAAATAGATTGATGTATACACAGACCATTTTGACATAGACTCAGCCTAGAAAGAAGCCATGAATTCAAAATGCAGCAAGCCAATGCATTCTTTCCTCTCAGTGCTGGCCAAACAGAGGGCGAAGTACTAGACGGAAGATTCTAGGAGAGAAAGACAAGTAAAGCATGAACGAGCCAAGGTGCGGAGGATGCTCATTAATCCTCAGGCTCCAGCAATGGCGGTGAGTTGTCTAGAATTCTTCCACTGGAAGAACAGTCACTGAGGTTATCAATTTGGTGGTCCTGAAAGATGAGCAACACAGTCATGTTTAATCTCTGGATACACTGCCTCCCCTGCATGGTCTCTCTCCCACTTCCTAAACCCGCCATGCTGAGAAAAGCATCACCAGGCATGGGGCTTTGCCAGAAACATGCATTTGCACTCCAAATGGTACCGTCAGATGAAAAACACACTTTTAAATAATGCACTCTGCCTAGTCTCACTAGTGGGATGTTGTCTATTATTGACATAAAAAATGTTAAAATGCAGACTCCTTTGTTTTATTTTTATTTGGGGCATTTTTAAACAAAACATTCACTTTAACGGCAATGGGAAAAGGTCCACATCTCTTTTGTGTTCTTTTCCATCTTCTAACACTAAATTCTTGCCAACAAATGCATATGGCCAACAGGGCTTGCATCGAGCCCAGTGCAATCCCAATTCACTCCTATTAGAAACTACAATCATGAAATAAAAGAGTTAACACATTTGAGGTAAAATGGTTCAACTTCCTCATTTTACCAATAAGGATAGAGAAAGCATGAAAGTCTTAGATGGCAAAGCGGGATGAGACTTTAAGGGCACCTGGTCTAATTCACTCCTGTAACAGATGAGGAAACTGAAGCACAGATCAGGAAATCCTCCACTCAAGACTTCATAGCTACTTAGGGACAAAGTTGAGGCTGAAACTACGAAATCTTGATTCCATTCATTGCCACCCCGATACCACCCTCATTAATGTTGGTTTAACTATGAATTTTTGCCTCTCTTGCATTTGATCTTAAGCTCACATTTGCTTTGTCTTAAGCTCACATTTCAACTCTATAACCTATCTTGGATGTGGTGTGGATGTTTCTTCTTAGAAAACCTGAGATTATACCACTGCATTTAGTGGTCTTGCCTAAATTGTTACACTGGGGAGAAACCCTCTCAGTAATGAGTTTTGTCACTGGGAAATCATAAGAAATATCCCATGGCCTTTCCTTCTTGCTTCAGATACAGCCTGAAGAGCCAGATTAACCTGAAGATCCAACCTTAGACCATTTGGTATGATGCTCATTCTTAATCCCGAATCACTTCCTGGGCCTAAGCCCAGGTACTGGTGTGGCCAGGAAAATTCCAGAAGCCATATGGACTCCCCAGGCCACCTCCTGGATGAGGTTGGATGGCGCACACCTAGGAACCAACTCACTCCAAGAGACAGAACAGATGGCATTCCAGATATGAATATGTATAATGTAGACTGCTAAGGTTGTTAAATAAGTAAGTATTTTTAGGTGGATTCATGAAAATCAAGAATTTTATAGCTCAAATAAACACCAAGCAAAGGAAACCACAAGACACTGTTCAAAGCTGTGCATTATTTTATATTTGTTGGCATTGGCTTCCATAGCATGTTCCAGCCTTCACAGAAACCACTGGAAAACAACCAGGAAGAAATAAGCGAAAAGCGCAACAAAGGATGTTGTCTTCAGAATTCCATACTGCGAGACCCTAGAAAGGCCATTGATAGCAGAACCAGCGTTCGTCAGAACAAGAAGTGGGCTGAATTCCTCTCTGACTTTACTACCTCTTTCCATGGCCCTTTCCTGATAATTCCACCCTGACTAGCCCACCCCCAAGTCAAACTAGTTATGCTTCATTCTGGCTGCCCAGGAACAAGACCTAAGGGTTACAACAATCATGCAAGTCACCGAATCAGTGGAATTGGATAACAAGATGGACTTTTAAAAATCCTCAATACAAACAGTACCATCAGAAGACTTTGAGCTCTTTGCCCAGTAATACTACTGCCTTGCACGTGCAGTGAGTCCCCATTTACGGAACCTTCCATATTCATGATCTCATTTGACTTGATCTTTATAACAACCCTCTGAGATAAATAGAGCATGAATTATTGAGGGGTAATAATGAGGGGTAATAACCCTCATTTTACACATGAATTGAGGAGTAATAACCCTCATTTTACGCATGAAGAAATGGAGGTCCAGAGAGGTTAAATGACCACTTAAGGATGCACAGATGATAAGCAGTGCCACTGCGACTTGAACCCAAGACTCTTTGATTCGATGTCTAGCAATGCATCTAATTTGGCATTTGCCAATGAGTCAACAGTCAAAAGGGCCTTCACTGGAGAACAATTCCCACTGCTGCTAGAACAGCCTAATCCATGGATTAACCGATTCCAATGAGTTAGAATTAGGGGGTGGAATAAAGTGATATTCCCATATTCTGGAAACACTCCAAATACAGAAAATGGATTCTAATTTATGCGTTATTGATACCAGTGCTTCACCTCTCCCTGTATCCATGACATTTTGCAATTCCACCCACTAGAGGCAGAATGCATGCCCCTCCCTCATTGATGATGGAAGTGGCAGTATGATTTGCCTCACCCAATGAAATGTTAGCAAGCATGGTGCAACAGAGACTTGAAATGAATTTGCTTGGTTGGATTTGCCCTCTTGTGCTCCAATTATCTGCCTAAGTTAGCTCACTAAACCAAAGACATGAGTACACATATAGACCCAATCTGCAGCTTTAAGCCAAGCCCATCTGAATCTAACCTAGATCATCCAACCTCCACCCAACCAGTACCAGATAAGCAAGAAAAAAGAGATTATTTGAAATTATTGAGTTTCGAGCTGATTTGCTATATAGCAATAGCTGACTGATGCTCCACCTTTCTTCCCTCTTCCCACCTCCAATTCAATGCCAATAGGGTCTGCCCTTTGTTATCATTACTTTCTGTTTCTTTCCAGGCAGTGAATCACTACCTCTTCTTAAGTCCTAGATTCGCAGGGGTTTCAATATCAAGATCTGTATCATCACAGGATTATGAGAAGCTATTAATAAGGACCCAAATGGTAGTAAAAATAAGGTAACTGAAGTTACACCCACAAAAGAGAACACCATAGGTGCCAGATAAGTAGCCAATGAATGATTGAAAACTTTGTGCATTTGAAGGTATTTTATCATTGTGATGGGGCTCAGGGCAGGGTATCTGAAAATACGCCACTTGGCATATTGATTATTTTGAATAAAAGTTACTTAAGAAACAGCCTCTGACCTTCCTTCGTCCCCTGAAATCAATCTCCCGTGTGAAATGGACCCTCCCTGCACCAGAAGGTAGGAAGGCATCCTCATCACTAGACATAGGGTATTCAGGACTGAGAAGCCTGTGTAAACAAACTCTGCTTAGTTTCTTCACGAATTAGCACCCAAGCCTAAGTTTCTTTGTCTTGTCAGTCCTTCACAAATTTAGTGTTTCTTTGTCTAAAAGATATAAAAGCTGCCTGCCTTGGTCACTTCTTTGTGCCTCATAATCTTATGGAGCCCCCATACATACAAAATTAAATTTGATTTTCTCCTATTAATCTGTCTCACCTCAACTTAATTATTAGGCCTGCTAGAAGAATCTAGAGGGGTAGACAAAAATTTTTGCTCCCTAACATTAGCGTGATAGAGAAAACACATTGCCATTATTGCCATATTTTCTATATGCCCCTTTACACAGTGACTTGGTGCTTGGTGTGCACCAAGAAAGACAGACTGCCTATCCCCTAGTGGCTTATTGACTAAAACAGACAGCACAGAGGCAGGCAACTGGTAGAAAACACAGAATAGGTGTTGGATGAATTGATAACCAAAGGTTAAGATTAGATATTTTATTTGGTCTGCTTCTGCGATTTCAGCTTTGTTAGATGCATCATAATCTCCAAGGCCTCAGAAAACCCAATTCTTCTGCCTCCCTAGAAATCTACAGCAGGCTTCCATCTATAGAAAATTACATGCTTTCCTAAGTGTTTAGGAGGTTCAGATCCCCCGTTTCTTTAATCAATTGCTCCAAGCTAGAGTAGGGTGGCAGGGAGAAGGGTGAACCAATACCAGCCCACTTATAAGAAGAAGGACTTGGCTATTCATCAGTTATCTGGGGACAGTTTCCTGGAGATGATGAAAAGACTATGCCTAACTGTCAACACTCAACGATATTTACTAAATGAAAGAAGGGAAGAAAATAGGAACTAGCCCCTGCCCTACCCATCCTTCCACTCTGTTTCATCTCAGTTTTCTCAAATGTCATCCATTTATCTGGTCCCTCCAACTCTCACTGGTTCCAGCCCTATGATTCAGCCATCACACGCCTCTCAATTTGTTCACTGATCACATTTCTCCCCTAGTCCCTGGCATAGTACTCACTTCAGACTTGACTCTTGATACCGCAGATTTTCCATTTTAACTCTCAACCCCTTTCTTGATGTACCCCAGTACACTGTCTTTTGTAAATAGCCCCCACCCTGGCTCTAACCGTAGAAAGATGGGCTTTGATTCTCAATTTTTAAAAAATATTCTTTCTAATAGCATCATGCTGGGCACTGAAGTACCCAGTGCTATACAGCTTACAAAGTACTTTATTCCACACTAACTCATCTGACTCTCACTATAGTGCTCGCAGGTGGATAGTATGACCCTACCTGTTCAAATGAGAACTTGGAATACAAAGAGGCTCACAGAGTTGGTCTATAGAGCAACTAAGATGCAAACCCAATTTTCCTGTCTCCCACTCTGGGAATTATTTCTGTGCATCATGCTATTTTAAAAAGTACTAGCACTGCTGAAACTCCTGGACATCCTTTATGATATTCAAACTTAGAAGAGAAAATAAACAGTTGCTAAGAAAAGAAAGTAGGTGGTATGGCACAAAAAATGGCCACAAGAAAACGGAACCACTTGGAATGCCTATCTTTGCCAAATGACTGCCCGCCATATTCCAATACATCAATACAGATTTTATAATTCCAGCTTCAGTTGGCAGGACTCACTTTTCCAAAAATAACTCCAGCCTTAATGGGTAGAATAAGCTGTAGTACGAAAGCCCTGACCTCTATAAACCTCGGCTTCCAGCCAAGCCTTCAAAGGTGACTAAAGAAATGTCAGGAAAGACCAAAGGTTGGCACTGTATCATGAACCACTCAATGTCCACTAAAGACTTGCTACTTTTATAAATATCTACATTCCAGAGAAATGGGGCATTTGGGCTTTAGGGAGAGTGGAGGACCCTAAAAACTGCATCTTGAGAAGACGTCCAGCTTGCTCCGTGGCCATTGTCTGATCTGATTTCATTTTGAGATCATTTCCAAATAACCAGCTTGAGTGTGAGATAGTAGAGAAGTTCTAGGTCAGCAGGAGGTGATGAGAGTTCAGCTCCTGGCTGTTTCACTAATTGTGTGAAGTTGAGCAAGTTCCTTGGCCTAACCCGAACTCATTCTTTCCACAAAAATTTATCTAGCAACTAGAATATGCCAGGCACTCGGGATAGAACCGCCCTCAGGACAAAGCTCCTGCACTCAGGGAGCTCACGTTCTAGGGGAGATATATGATAACCACATAATGAGGACATGAAAACAGTAAGGAAATTTACAGAGATGAAGGGCTGGGGTGCTGTGGACACCATGCTATTTTGGATGGGAAAGTCTTTTGAACAGAGTAAAATGAAATAAATATCTTAGGGAAGAGAGTCAGTTCCAGGTGGAGGAGACAGCATGCGGGAAAGCCATGAGGTAGGGGTGTCCCTGGTGTGCTCAAGGCACAGAGAGAAGGCCTGTGTGGCTACAGCAGAGGGAGCAAGGGGAGAAGTGGAAGGGGAGGAGGTGAGAGGTAACAGGGGCCAATCATGGGGGGTCTTTTAGGCTTGGTAATGACTGGGGATGGGGAGCCATTGAGGGATCTGGGCAGGCTACAGAATAATCTGACAGGTTCCAGGAGCAAACTGGTACAGGCAAGAGAAACAAAGAGGGCTTCCCATTGCCCCTCTATGAGCTGAGATCCCAAGTCATACGCTTTGCTGGACAAATCATAGCTCATCTTGGTCGAACCACATCTAGGCCTGAGGCAGCTCCATCATCCCAGAGGCCGGGGGCAGTGCCATTCCTGCCCCATTAGCCTATATAGGGGGAAGCCCAGGCTCCAGCCACAGCACCAGCTCCTGCAGAACCTGGTGCTTGCAGTCCCCCGAGGGTCAGGGTGGATTTTCAGAGACAGACCTTTTGGGTGGTTTCAGATAGAAATGACCCTGTTTGCTGCTTTTCATTTCCATCCAGCTGCCAGACTTTCTTCCCAAAAGATCATCTGGAAAGGCCAGTGGGATTAAGGCATTTGGCCTGTGCTCGGGAGAGTGATTATTTTGTGGCTGCTTAAGGCTTTGGGATCTTACTTCCTTTTTCTGGGTCACTTGCATGGTGTGAATTCACCCGAATATATGTTTGATATTTTTAGAGCTATACATCATAACTGCATTTCTACTCTCCTGCAGAAATTCAAGCTAAGGGCTGGGACAGGGCCCCGTGCTTGAGACTTGGAGACTCGCAAGGCCCCTCGCCTCCCGCCTCTCCTCCTGGAGTGAGCCCCCAGCACCGCTGTGTCTTAGCCGCTTCAAAAATCCTGAGTCATTTCACCGTTTCTGTTTCTCCCCTTTCCCTCGGCGACGTTCCTGATGCAAAGGAACACTGCAGCTCGCCGACCGCCTCCCTTCCAGGCCGGGCATCCGCACCCCCTTGGCCTCCCTCCAGCGGCCGCCGCTGGGGGTTGCGGGCGGAAGGTCGGGGAGCCAGATCCCCCTGGCGAGCACAAGGCGAGGGCGCAGGGGGCGAGCCGCCGGCAGGCACCCAGGAGGGAGGAGGGACGCCGAGAGGGCGTGGGCGGGAGGGCCGCGGCGGCCGCGCCGCAGTGAGTTGGTGGCGGTGATTCGTTGGCGGGTGCAGGCTGGGAGGCGGGGTCCCTGACTCACTGCGGCACAGGCGGGGCTGGCGACAGGCAGAGCTGTAGCTGTGCCTCCCCCGCCCCGCCGCAATCTGCTTCGGAGGCGAGGGGCGCCGGCAAGGCATCCCCTGGGTCAGGGGTCCTCCTGTGGGCTTTCCAAACTGCCTTGCTCATTTCCGCGGGAGCCCTCGGGGCGCTGTATTGTCACTGTTTGTTTATTTCCACATCTGCCCCAGGAGACTCCGGTAGGGCCGAGCTTTCTAATCCGCCCCCGATGAATTCGAGGGCCTCGCACTTGGCACGATGCCTGGCACGTCATCACGACTTGGGGGATCAGTAAACAGCAGTGGAAGGAAGGGGGAGGGAGGGGGAGGAGGGAGACAGAGCGGGAGAGAAGAACAAAAACGGAAGCGGACTCAGCCTCCATACCCGCGAAAGTGCAGAACATCTCTCTGTGTAATACAGGAATTAAAGCCGTAGGTAGGACGTGGGGGGCTTGGCTTGGCTGCCCCTCACACACTGGGGGCATCATCCCCAATGTTATGCTCTTGTCATGACACTGATGATGATCAGGAGTGACAAAAAAGACAATGAAGAAAAGGGATGTCTCTTGCTCTTAAAAATGAGGGAGGTCCATTGGCCCCAAACCACCAGTTGTCCCCAAAGCAAAGTAACTGGTCCCCAAAGGTGGCCCCTCCGTTTCTTATCATAACCTTAGAATTTGCAGAGCCTGGAGGATTCTCAGACAGCATCTAATACTCCATTTTACAGATGAGGAAACTGAGGGTAGGCAGGCTCTGTCACGTGCCCAAGTCGAGGAAGACAGGACAGGAATCAATGTGATGGGGCTTGAATTTCCAATCCATCACCTTGCCTACTGCACTCCACTGCCTTTCCTTGGGCATTCTCTTCTCCCAGTTTCTCCCAAATTAAAGTTCTGGGAGAAGGCTCACATGGCTGTTTGTCCGGGGCCTGGACCCTGTAAAGGAAGATGTGGAATTCGGGATGCAGAGACCCAGGCAGCAGCACCCTCTGATATGCCCACCCACCCCTGGGCCGTGAGCAGCTGCCAGTGCCCGCCTGACAACCAGCTTTCTGGGGCAGCTCTGCGCACAGAGAGGTGTGTCTCTTAACAGCTCCAAAAACAGATTTTGCCATCTCATCCCGACATTTGCAGTCTCGAGTTGGCTTCTTCTGATTGGCCGGAACTTTTCATCACTAGAAAGATGGGGAGAATTTGCCTCCTCCAACCAGCTGGGAGAAAACACTGCAGCAGCAAAGATGAGAATGGATGTTCCACCCCCGACCCCCTGATGGAGCACAGGGGAGTCAGGCCTGGGCTCTCTGGGCTGAATGATGCCAGGGACCCACCCACCCCCAGGTTTTTACACTTGACCCCCTGGGGGAGGTCATCTCTGACAGGGTAGTTAACCTTGTACCTTTCGTTATGTAATTGGGGGTGCCATAGTGGATTCTTTGGCTTTCTGGAATAAGTTTGTCAAAATTTGATTTTAAAAGTTGCCATCAGGGCTGACAGCTTGTGTACACAGCAGGTAGCTGCTAATATATACTGGTATCCACAGGGGATTGGTTCCAGGACCCCCACAGACACTGTAGTCTGCGGATGCTCAAGGCCCTTACATAGGGTAAAATGGTGTAGGATTTGCATATAACCTACGAACATCCTCCCATATACTTTAAATCATCTCTGGATTACTTATAATACCTAAAATAATGTAAATACTATGTAAATAGTTGTTATACTGCCTTGTTTAGGGAATAATGACACGGAAAAAAAATCTGCACATGTTCATTGCAGACGCAGCCATCATAGTTCTTTCAATCCGCAGTTGGTTGAATCCAAAGATGGGGAAGCTGAGGATACAGAGGGCCACTATGCTTCAAACTGGGGGCAACTGGAGCTTCCTGTCTGCTTGTCCCCGTCCACTCCCACATGTACTGCACCACACTGACTCTAGCTTTCTCCGGGGCTGGAAACTCTACCCTGAGAGCTGCACTCCTTCAGACTGATCCCCCGGGTGAAGTCTTAATGAGCTGGTAATATCCTTCATGCAGTGATTGTCTGCTTTGGCTGCTCGTTAGAATCACCTGGAGAGTTTAAACTACTACTGATGCTCACGCTACACCCCAGTCCAAGTAAATCACTGTTTCTGGAGGTATTGTGTAAAAGTACCCCCAGGTGACCATAATGTAAAAGTAAGATTGAAAACTACTGTTGTCATGGTAACTGCTGGTTTTGCCTGCCCACATCTGTCCTCCCTTCTGCTAACAGCACCTGAGGTTCCTCTGGAAACCCCACTCTCTCTTGATCCAGGTGATTGAGTGATGCGAACCCCACTATCACCTCCCACACTACCCTTTTCCCCTGGGGCCTAGCAGGTTGCCAGTGTGGTCAATTAGCATTTTCCATTTCCCTGGAGAAAGTAATTGGTTCAGGCACAACATGTGACCCAAAGAGGTCCAATGAGAATCAGCCTCAGACTTTTGCTGAAACTTCTGGGAAGAGAGAGGTGTCTCTGTCCTTCAGTTATTCAGCAGAAAGCATGGGAGTCTTGGGCTCCCAGCAGCCATTTTTGTCACCACATAGAGAAAGGCTGCTTGTAAATTAAGGCAACACAGAGGAAAAGAGAGATTATTGATGGAGCAAAGAAGACTGAAACCTAATTAATGCCATGCCTGAGGCCAGATACCCTTCAGTAACAGAAACAAATTTCCCCTTTCGCTCAAGCCAGTTTGACTGAGTTTTCTAGGATGTGCCACATCATAGCAGGATTCATCTGTTGCATAACTAGATGTTACCTTGAAATGCAGATAGCAGAGTTCTAACCTCAAGGGTCACCAAACACGTGAGCTTAGACATTCCTGGTGAATGGTCCCAAACATCTAAAGACAAGAGGATGCTGTCTTCCTTCAGGGATGGTGGATCTCAGAGGAGAGGGGTGCAGAAACTAAAGACAGACATGTCCTATGCCATTGTTTTCTTCGGTGAACATCAAGAGCCATGAGCCATCAGTCTTAGCTAAATAAGACAGAGCTTGAGGCAGAAATAAATAGGCCCTGTGGCTAATATGTGGACTAAATTTTAACTCTGTCTGTTAGAGCTTTTTAAAGAGCCAATATAATGATGATACAGGAAGTTATATGACCAAACAAAAGCAGACAACAGGCCACCAAGACAATGCATGAGATGGTTTCTGGGTCAGGGGAAGTTTCCTGGAAAACGTGCCCTCTGTCTGACGGTACAAGTGAGGGAGGAGTAACTGACTCACTTAGTTTTCCATTTAAAAGTCATACCAGTTAGCCATTGCCGGATAACATCCTACCCCCAAACTTGGTGGCTTACATGATTTATCTGGCTTATCATTCTGTAGATCAGCAGTTTGAGTTAAGGTCAGCTGGATTGTTCTTCTAGGCTCAGTGGGGCTCACTCATGTATCTGCAGTCTGCTTCCAGTCAGCCAAGCAGCTCTCTTTCTGGAGTTGGCTGGCTGTTGGTTGGGCAATGGGAGTGAGTGGGACACGTCTCTCATCCTTCAGCAGCCTAGCCTGGCTTATATACATGGTGGAGGCAAGCTTCCAAAAGTGAGAGGAAAATCACACTAGGAATCTTGAGATCCAGGCTCAGAACTTGCACACTTTCATTCCACCACACTATTTGTCAAAGCAAGTCACAGCTCTACTTCTTTCTTTTTTTCTTTTTTGAGGAAGATTAGCCCTGAGCTAGCATCTGCTGCCAATCCTCCTCTTTTTGCTGAGGAAGACTGGCCCTGAGCTAACATCTGTGCCCATCTTCCTCTGCTTTATATGTGGGACGCCTACCACAGCATGGCTTTACAAGTGATGCCATGTCCACACCTGGGATCCGAACCGGTGAACCCCAGGCCGCTGAAACAACTGCACTTCTTGACAGGAGGAGTTACAAAGTCACAATGCAGTGAGCCAATGAGAACTCCAAGAGGATGTGACCCAGCCTATCCCACTTGACAGGTAAGAAACTACAGCCAAGGAATTCACCCAAGTCCTCCTCTGATTAGGGAGGGTTATTCTGGCCTCCACACTGATGCTCTGTCCACAATGATGCTTTGTCCGCTACACTGCCCTTTTTTTAGTTATTTGCCCTAATGTAGGTAGCATGACTCCTGGTAAAATCTCTGTGAAGTGACTAAGGCAGACGTTGTCTAAATTTGCAACTTTACAATTAAAGAAACAGATACTCTTATTCTCAAGGTCACTTATCAAATATATTGGGATTCTTTCTCTGGACTAGGCACTGGGACACAACAGAAAATAGGGCAGAGATGGACTCTGTCTGCACAAAGCGTGGACTTTATCCTTTAAGTGGTGTGTCTGGGACCTAAACCATGACCATCCAATTCCTCCTCTGGACATATCTTTCATCCCCAGTCACTGTTGTGGTTCTCCTAACGCTGGTCTGTATATCAAAGCCAACTGTTTATGTTTGCGACGGGAGCAATCCATGTTAGCTTACAGAGTTCTCAGCCTACCCTCGTTCCCTTTTCTACCCTTGCTAAAGAGAATTTTCTCCTTGACTATTCAAATTTGTCTCCTCTCCTCTGGGGAGTTCTGTCTTTGCTGGGGAAGGTCCCAGGCTTTCATGACAGCTGAGCCTGGATAATGGCTAGAGAAAGTTTGGAAGAAGCAGGAGGAAAGGATTGAGAAAATGATGCGAGAGGAGAGCCACATGTGGTGGGGCTTCAGAAAGAGCAGAGGTAGGAAATAGAAAGGAAGGAATTTGGAGAATGAGAAAGTCCAGAAAAGCTACAGGTTTCATGAAAACTAGAGTGAAGAAAGAATTTTTTAAAATGCTGTGCTGAATTATGAATTGGATCTCTTTTATTATTCTTCCAGATATGCAATCTATCTTTTATTTTATTTATTTGTATCAATCTGCCTTTTATTTTGATTGCTTTTGGCAACTAACTTTGCTGAGTATTTTTAGTGTAATATTCTTGGCAAGCCTAGGCTACATGGGAACTGGAAATTCATCTGGGGCAAATTTAATTAAGAAGCATTATGTCCCATGGCAGGACAACCAAAGTTTGTGCCCCCACTAGATACATGGTCCAGATCAAAAAATCGATCATCCTTTTCTTAAAAAATCAAAAACAAAGCAAAAATCCCTAAACTCCATACTTTATGCTGATTTCACGGGTTTTTCCCTAAAGATCTTTTTGTGTTCCAAGATCCCAATTAGGACACAACATTACATTTTGTTTTCATGTCTCCTTAGGCTTCTCTGGGCTGTGGCAGTTTCTGACTATCCTTTTCTTGGATGACCTTGACAGTTTTGAAGTGTACTGTCAAGTATTTTGTAGAATGTCTTCCAATTTGGCTTTTTTTTCCTTTTTTTTTTTTTCATGGTTAGACTTGGGTTAATGGGTTTATGGAGGACGAGCACAGAGGCAAAGTGGCATTTTTAACACATCATATCAAGGGTATATACTATCAATATGACATTGCTGGTGATGTTAACCTTGATCACCCAGCTAAGGTAGTGTTTGCCAGATTTTTCCACTGTAAAGTTGCTTCTTTCTCCATTTCCGTACTGTATTCTTTGGAAGAAAGTCACTAAGTGTAGCCCACACTTAAGGGGTAGGAAGTTCTACCTTTTACAATAGTAAATGATTTTATTTGCTAGAATTTCCTTTAAAGTTAGGAATAGGAAGGGAAATGATTCTCCAAAGAACAGTAGTGCTATCAAGTGTAATGGGCCGGGAGTTCCCATGTCCAGCATGGTAGGCAGGCATATTGGAGAGTCTGAAATGAGGAAATGGCAAGCCACATGATGCTGGAAGGGATGTGTGGAAAGAAAGAGAGAAAACTTAGCAGTGGTTCTTACTAAAACTTTGGAGAGAGGTACCTGGAGAGGAAATGACCAATGTTTTCTGGGCCATTCATTGTGAGAAGCCCCTATACTACAACTTTGAGGAAACATAATAAAGATTTACATTTGTCTTCAGGGCATCAGAAGCTACATTGCTCTCTCTTTCGGGAAAAGACTGGTCCACAAGAGAGTCCTATCATACCTGGGTTGCATCAGAAAATGATAAATCAGGCTGAGTCTAGCTTTGGAGTGGGAAATCTATAATCCAAAGGCTAGATTGAGCATACCATTTAATTTCTTCAAGCTCATGAAAGTTTTTAAATGGTCTTATGGTAGTAGGTTTTTGCAATGGCATTAATTCCACAGCTGCTGCCCATTGTTTATCTGAATATGCAAATGGTAGAGCAGCTGATGGTGACATCTTTGCATTATCTGAAGATTGGACTCTTTCGCGAATTTTGTATTCCTTGAATACTGCTTTTTACTTATATTGGACTCCATTGTGACCCTGGTATTCTTTGACCATTGATATCCCATAACTGTCTTTGTATGTCTGTTTCTACCAGAGAGAGAAAGATTATTCTCCACTCAACAGCCTCTGATCGGTTGCTTTGTGGTTGCTCTTTCCATCATGTACATCTATGTCAAAGGATAAAGCTTCAATTATCTATATTGAGCAGTCTAGCATGTTGCAAGGCTAAACTAATCCATGTGTTTCCATAAAAGATTTGCAGGCTTCCATTAGAAAGATGATTTAAGTGTTTAAGGAAGAAATAAACATGTTCTAACAAGAAGCTTGTGGTCAGCAAAACAAGATATGTGGTAAGTAGGTCCGTTGCCAGAGCCCCAGGGCATGTGCTGCTGGCCCATCCAAGGAGGCCAATTAAATTAACAGCCTGGCAGGTATCCACAGAGATCCTTGGCTGGGAGGCAGAAGCAGGAGACCAAACAGGTGCCCCTTTCCACTATTCCTGGGCAAAGTCTGGTTTCTAGCCCAAGCTGCAGTGGTAGGAATACAGCAAATTAACCCAGCTTGGTTTGGTCCCGGAAGTCCTCTGTGTATTAATAATGCAAACTTAGCTCATGAAGGAAGAAAAGAAGTACTAATAGTTTTTAAAGAGCTAGTCTTAGTGATAGCCTGGGACAAGCAAACGCTTTCAGTGATTCAATCAATTACTTATAAACAGAGGCCAATTTCCAAGTGACATTGTGGTGCCAAATGTAGCTTTATTTTCTTTGTTTTTCTGCTGGCTTATTAGAAAGAGGACATTTTTATGCTGTTTGTTATCTACTAATATCCATCATGTTATGTATGACAATGGAGCAAACCATTTAGCAGTTGCCGCCTGTGTGCCAGAAGACGGGCGTACTTTCTTCTTTGATCTACGTTTTCAGCGGTTTCTGAGGCCATTTTTGCTTTGAGAAGGAGCAAGGTTGTCATCCCGGATTCTCATTTAGGTTTTTGTTTGAAATAAGTTTGTCACCTAAATCCATGCTTCACAGAGGCCTCCACCTCGGTCACTCCTGGGCCCCCAGCATTCCAGGTTTGCTTTTCAAGCCTACAGAGAAATGGTCAAACTCAACAAGCTGTTTCCCTTGCATGAAAAAGAAAATGCAGCACTACAGGGAAAGAAAATAAAATTCTTTGTTTCAATGTCAAAATCTTGAGTGGGGTGGGATACAAACCATAGTAGATGACCCCTGGGAAAAGCCTGTTCCAAGGCCGGAAGCAATAAGATTCTTGGCCAGGAGGAGGCACTCCTTGAGCCAACTGCAGTGCTGCCCCCAGAGATCTGGAAGAAAGTGCTCTGTGAGACCAAGAGGTCCAGGTCTTGGAAAAAATCTAAACCTCTATTAGATAAAAATGTCTATACTGGCCCATACCCATGTTATCCTGATGGTGGGTTTGGGTGCAGTATGGACTGTGCAGGCCTCATTTGGGTTCGTCAACTGTTCTAATCTGCCTGTTTATCTTTTCTTGCCCTGAATCCACAACTAATGGGCCCTTAGATGGGAAGAGAGAGGTAGAAAATAACTAAATAACACTATAATCTGAAACATTTCTAATGAGCTGGCATGTTAACACTTGTCATGTATTAGAAAAAGACAATCTTTTATTTTTTTAACTATATAACTTTTATCAGTTTACATGATTGTAATGAAACTAGCCTACTTTAATTTAAAAAATTTAATTTGAAGGCAATATATGCGTATTGTGGAAAATATAGCTAGTATTCTCCGTAATACCAGCAGCCACAGGGCAGAGCAATATGATATGCATATATGTAAATATATATGTGTATATAGGTGTGCACTCTGCTCAATTAATTTAACAGTTTATTGTGAACACTTCACCATGTCATGACATATTTTTTCAGAACATGAATTTAACAGCTATGTAATACTGCCCCCAAAGTTGTGTCAATTTTATTATTTTGAGGCATTTAGGGTTTTCTCATTTTTTTCTATAGTAAAGAATGCTCTAATACTTGCCTGCAGGCTGCAAAAAACTATAGATTTCTTTTTTTCTTCTTTTTTTTTTCTATATTAGATGTGACAGTAAAATCAGAGTTTTGGCACTAAAAGAGGCCTTGGAGAAAATAGCCCTCACCCTGTTCGAAGGAACTACACTTTGAGATGTTTTTTAAAAGTATAGAAAATTAGAGATAATGATGAAACAAACATTAATTATATCTCCTTCAGAATTTTTAATTAAAATAACTAGAATATTATAAATAAGCTAAAGTCCCATTTTTTCTATTTCTCTTTCCCATCTTTTCCATTCTCAAACTGACGGATTTATAAATTTAGTATATATCATCCAGTCCAGATTTTTATATTTTCACAACATACATATGGGAAATATAGAGTGGCTTTTTTATATGGATAAATTTTATCAGCCTGAATGTAAAATTTTTCCATTCCTTTTTCCATTCAACATTTAAAAAAATCTGTCTATGTTGATTCCTATGGCTCTTGGTTCCTTCATTGTAACTGCTATACAGTTTTCCATCATGTGAATATATGATCTATTTATCCATTCCATTTTCTACAGCTCTTTAGGTTATTTCTGAATTTTCTCTACTACAAACAGTGCTGCTGTTTCTATAAAACTTTGTTGGGGCCATCCCGGTGGCACATCGGTTAAATTCGCATGTTCCACTTTGGTGGCCTGGGGTCCGCTGGTTTGGATCCCGGGTGCAGACATAACACCGCTTCGCAAGCCATGCTGTGGTAGGCCTCCCACATAAAATAGAGGAAGATGGGTACAGATGTTAGCTCAGGGCCAGTCTTCCTCAGCAAAAAGAGGAAGATTGGCAGGAGATGTTAGCTCAGGGCTAATCTTCCTGAAAAAAAAAAAAAAAAAGACTTTGTTCATATCTTTAGTGACCATGTGCCATGCTAGCATTCTTTTGGTATTTGCCTGATATATTAAATGCCTTTTCCATGTATTTTCTACCTTTCTGAGTCTTCTTCCTTTAAGTGCATCCTTGGAAGTAGGCAATAGATGGATATTTTTTAAACCAATTTGATTGTCTCTACCTTTTATATAATCTATTTGTAATATTATTATTACTGACGTATTTGGACTTATACCCGCCATCTTATTTTGTGCATTCTATTTGGGAGATTTTTCTTTGCTTCTTCTCCCTGTCCCTGAATTTTGTTAGATCCATTTCCTTCCAGCCTCTTTGGTTTAGATGTCACATTTTATTTCTGCTATTTTAGTAGTTACCCTTAAATGTTTAACATGAATACTGAAGAAATCTCAAGTTAATCTGCGTCTTTCTCCTTCTTCCAAACAGTACAAGATTCAGAATGCCCTAACTCTGATCTTCTCTCGCGCATGTTATTTTCCAGTATGTTTGTTCTGGCATTTCTATGTGTTTGAGATGGAAGGAGAGATTTCCTGGGTCAGGTCAACCTGCAATTGGAAGTCCCAGAATAAAATTTCCAAGGATTGAATATTTGAAAAATTCTGGATACACACATACCAAAATATTGATAGTAATTATCTCAGAGTGGTATGATTAGAAGTGATTTTTTATTCTTTTCAATGTTTTTGTTTTTCTACATTTTCTCTTTTTTTTTCAAAATGAAAAAGAGGGGGAAAAAAGAAAGAAAGAGAGAGAGAGAAAGGAAAAGAAGTAAGAATAAAAGGAAAGTAACTTTCTTTACCATTTTGTTCTCACCTTGCGCCATAGTTTTCATTTTAACTAATGGCAGGGTATAAGTTTAAACTGGCTGACTAAGGGTAGCTCAGTCTTTTCCATGGCTCAATTATTGACTGGCACAAGAATGCCACATAACAAACTATGTTGAAACCGCTGTGCCACACAACAATGAGCATTTATTTGTCACACAGCTGTATCTGCTAATCTTGGTCTGTCTTGCTCACATATCTGGTGTGGTATGCAGAATAATGGTACCCAAAGATGTCCATGTCCTAATCCCCAGCACCAGTGAATATATTACCTTACATGGCGGAAGGAACTTTGCAGGTGTGATTAGGTTCTGGATCTTGAGATGGGGAAATTATCTTTGATTATCTGAGCGGACCTGATACAATCACAAGTGTCCTTATAAGAGGTTGGCAGGAGGTCACACAGGAGAGAAGATGCTATGCTGCTAGCTTTCAACATAGAGGAAGGATCTATGAGTTAAAGAATATTTCCAGCTCTAAAAGCTGGCAAAGGTAAGGAAATAGATCCTCCTCAATAGCCTCCAGAAGGAATGCAGCTCTGTGCACCCATTTTAGGCTTCTGACCTCCAGGTCTATAACAATAAATTTGCATTGTTTTAAGGCACTAAAATTGTGATAATTGGTTACAGTGAGAATGGAAAACTAATACTTCTGAAGACGTCTGGCTGTCAGTTATCTAAGATGACTTCAGCTGGGATGACTAGGGTGGCTCAGCTGGGTTCCTCGTAACTCTTAAGCCTGAGCTGTGTTCTTGATGATGGCAGACATGATAGTACAAGCAAATGGAAACACACAAGAGCTTTTTAGACCCAGGCTTAGAACTGGGACATATCCCTCCAGCTTCATGGTATTCACTAAAGCAGGTCACGCGGCCACCCTCAGATCCAGGGGTGTAGAAATAGACTGTACCCTAGACTCTACCTTGTCACATCACAAAGGACACAGATACAGGACGGGCAAAGAATTAGGGCAAATGATGCAACCTACCGTAACGAGTTTAACACAACCTCTTTCAGATTAACCCAGTTTCCTTTGGGTAAATGATCAATCACTTCTAATTCCAGATGCTCCGTCAAGATTGTATCTCTTCCTTCTCAGTGGGTCTCACAACCTGATCTTCTCTTCTAATTTGGAGTTTGGATATAGGTAGAAGTTTATGTTTTTTACCTACATGTGGTTCTCTGATGATTCCCAATGACCTCAAATTCAGATATACCTCACCTTACCTGGTAAAACTCTAACCTTGCTGCATCCAGCGCTGGTGGGTCTTGTGTGATTCATGGTCTGCCCTTCATGAATTGTCCTTCTCTTTGAGTCTTGGTGCTGATACTCCTCTCTGGGACATAGCAATGATTCCCATCTAACCCTTAGCCTGAGTGGCCCACCTGTTAACCTCTACTTCAAAGTCACCACACCTTTTTCTGCAAGGAGTCCCCTGATGGGGTCACAAGGCAGCTGCCTCAACTGTCTTACATGCCTCTCTGTTTCCTACCTCCCAGAGCATTCAGGAAATTCTGAATGCCTTGTAAAGCATTCTCAGGCTAAAGCAGGTGGCATAAGCTTTCTTGTCGATTAATCACATCATGCCATGTGTCGATTTCTAGTCTGCCTTCACCTCCCCCTGTTGGCACAGAACTCTTCTAAATATCTTGAAATTTTCCTAGGATCTGCTCTTTAAAATGAGAAATAACTCCCCCCACTCTGGCATTCCTCCAAAGCAGTCTAGTTTTTTCTCCCATTGTATTATCTCAGATTCTTTTGGCTCTAAATAATGGAAAGCCTGACTCAAACTAGATTAAACAAGAAATAAAATTATTAAATCACAAAACAGGAAGTCTAGCATTAGGATTGTTTGATTCAAGACCTCAGCAATATCAGCTGGGACGTGGGTTCTTTCTGTCTGTTCACCCTGAGAGCCACACTGTTGGCCTCATTCCAAAGCTGGTTTTCCACTTGGTCAGAATTTGGCTACAAGTAGTACTGGGAGCCTGCTTCCTCCATCACTAATGGGAGAGAGAAGGATAAAACTTCTCTGTAACTTTGTATTAAAAGGTTTTTCCCTCAGCCTGATTGGGCCAAGTCAAAACTAACAAATGAGTGTCATTTGCTGGTTGGCTAAAGCCTGGGTTTCCAAATCAATTGCCATCAAGGGGGTTGAGATTATCATAATTTGCTTAGACTAAGCCCCACCCCTCTAACTGGAGGTGAGTTCAGTTTCCCTCATCACACTGACCGTGTGAAGTAAAAATGGACACCTAACAAAAATCTTTGTTCTACCAATAAGGAGACAGGCAATTATGGATTCTTGATGTTCAACAATAATATGCCCTAAAACCATATTTCAAAAGTTTTTTTATATCTACCAGAAAGAATCAGTACATTCATATCTGACCACTTGTCCTTCAGTTTCTCTCCTCCCTTTTAGTGGTGGGAAACTTTCTACTCCTTTCTGTTTCATTGCAACTTCTCTTTAAATGTAGACTAAATTCTCTCTACCTCTAGTTTATTATAAAATCCTGTGTTTAGACTCCAGTTGCTCTTAACGTGTATAGGAAAGATCTAAAATTTTTAAGTTTCTTTTTTCTTTGTCAACAAAAGCTAGCATTCTAAACTTTTGTCTCACTAGACCTATAAAAGCCCTCTGTATAATTCAATGACATTCAACATTTGTCTAGGGGGCATCTGCCAACCCCATGAAGATATTAATGCCAATGATCCAATGAGTAGAGAGTAGCAAGCCAGCAAGACAAACGGATTTAGAGGAAATTCAGAATACATTGTAAAGACATAGCAAAACACATGTTTATCCCCATCACACTTCTCCCTTCCTGCTTTTTCCTCCAGGCATAGAGGATTAGAGTGTTCAAATCTTAAATGATGTCAACTCTGTCCATGTCATTTAACATCCAGTCCAAATGGCTTTCCCCAGTTATTCTATAGTTCCCCTAGAAATTATTATAATTTGTAATTATCTATTTATTTGCAATTATACCTATTTATTTTTCTGCTGATTTATTGCCTATTTCCTGCACTAGAATGTAAGATCTATGAGGGTAGAGGCCTCACCTACATTGCTCACTACTTTATCCTCAGCACCTAGAAGAGGACCTGGCACAAAATAGACTTCTCATAGTTATTAGTTAGATGAATGAATGAATGAATTTTCTTTTTCCAAATTGAGTAATGCTTATATAGCATAGCACTTTCAGATCCATTATCTTAGCTGATTCGCAGAATACATTTCTCTCTCTACTAGATAATAATGTTAAGGTACAGAGATGTTCAGTGACTTGCTTAAAGACACACAGTAAGTGCTAAACATGAATCTCAAACTCAGGTCTTTTGTCTCAAGGTCTGTGCTCTCTCCATGATGACCCATGCTTTAAAGTTTTCAAAGTTTAAGAATCACTTCAATGGGTAGAGATGGTAGAAAGCCTTCTCTAGTCAAAGAAAATAGAGTGGGCAGTGTTAGGGAGGTGGGAGGCAACAGGGAGCACTCTGGGAGAATCTGGTGGTGCATTCTGCGAGAACTTCCATGCACCTAGCCTCAGAAAATGCGAGACTTCCCACAGGGAGGGGGAACCTTTCCCTGCCTGTGTTTGGCTGCAAAAACAAACACTACTGCCTCTAGTAATGCCCAGAACCAAGTTCCCTGCATAATAAGAGAGTCTGAATGGAGGACACAGTGTAGAAATCGCAAGGTAAGTGAGATTAAATTTAGCCTCTGTCTTCCTGGAATGTTCCCGGAGCCAGAGCTACATGGGAGCAAGGCCAAGAGTCAGAGCTCAGGGCTTCTTCTTCAGTAAAGGAAAACATCCCTGCCCTGCAGGCCTGCAGGGATTGGCAGGAGCAGGTGTCTGTCAGGAGCCTGGGGAGCTGACCACAAACCAGGAGGGAGGCTGACAGGAAAACAAGTGATGCTGGCCTTTTCCTCCCTCGGAAACCCCAAGGCCTCTAAAGTCAGAGATCTGAGGCAGCTCTGATGCTGCAACAGCTGTATGACCTCATCCCTGCTTGAAGAGCTTCCTCCCAATATGAGATAGAATTATTTCAGCATATCCATTTGTAGGGCTAGAGTCCATCCATCAGCAGTCACTCTGCTCATTGATCCTCAATAAAAGCTTTGCCAGAGGAGTTGGGCTCTATATTAGTTTGCTAGGGCTGCTGTAACCAAGTACTACAAACTGAGTGGCTTAAAACAGCAGAAATGTATTGTCTCACAGTTCTGGAGGCTAGAAGTCCAAAATCAAGGTGTTGGCAGGACCACGTGCTCTCTGAAAGTCTGGGTAGAGTTCTTCCTTGCCTTTTCCCAGCTCCTAGTGGTGGCTGTCAATCTTTGGCATTCATGGGCTTAAAGCTCTCTCATGCCAATATCTGCCTCCATCATTACTTGGAATTCTCCCTCTGTGTCTGTGTCTTCACATGGTGTTTTCCTCTTATTATAAACATACCAGTCATATAGAATTAGTGCCCACCCTACTGAACTCATCTTAACTTGATTACATCTGCAAAGACCTTATTTCCAAATAAGGTCCCATTCACAGGTACTAGGGACTAGGACTTCAACATATCTTTTTAGGAGACATAATTCCATCTATAACAAGCCAGTATCACTATCTCCATTTTGGGAAAGAGGAAATTGAGGCTCAGAGCAATCAAAGGATTTGTGTGATGTCATCATGGAGGATCAATTGTACTAGTGGCCCCACTTCTTTCGTGCCTTTCCTTGTCTCCATCTTTTGGTAGTGCCTTTCCACTCTGACCCTGGACTTGGCCACGTGACTTGCTTCAGCCAATGGGACAAAGCAAACGTGATGTAAGCAGAGGCTTGAAAAGTGCTTTCACATTAGGACTTGCTACTCTTACCTACTCCTGAAACTCTGTGGCTATCATGTGAATAAGCTCAGGCCAGCCTGCTAGATGATGAGCAGTCATGTGGAGAGAGACTCCAGTCATCCCAGTGTCACTATAATAAATCAGCTAGCATGAACTAACCCTCCAGCTGACCACAAATGCGTGATAAGGCATGATCCCACCAAGATCAGGCAAACTCAACCCAAATCAGCAGAACCCATAGCTGACCCTCAGATTCATGAATAATCTTGAGTAAATGGTTGTTGTTTTAAGCCAAAAAAATTTGAGGTTATTTGTTACACAGAGAAAATTGTTCATTACACAGAGAAAACTAACTATCTAGCCATATAGATGGTAAATGGCAGAGTTGGTTGTGGTACAGTGGTAGGAGGGGTGCAGGTGAGGAAGGAAGTGTACACCTGAATCAATTAGCTATTGCTATGCAACAAACCACCCCAAAATATAGTGGCAAAAACAACCACCATTTGTTATTTCTCATCAGCCTAATGGTTCCACTAGGAAGTTCTGTAACTCTGGATCAGTCGTGACCAGTCTTGGCAGCACCTGCTCAGGCATCCACCATCGGCTGCCAGGTTGGCTGTCAGATGGCTGGTCCAGGCTGGCCTCAGCTGGATGACTTGGCTCTGCTCCATGTATCTCTCACATCCCTCCAGCAGGCTAGCTCAGGCATGTTCTCCTGATGGTGCAAGGATCCAAGAGAAAAAGCAAAACTGCACATGCACTTTTTTGAGCCTCTTCTTTCAAAAAGATGGCTGCTGGCTCATCAATCAAACATATCTCATGGCCAGGCCTAGAGACCTGGAAATCTGTGTCCATTAATGCAATCAGTCTCTAATAACAAGCCAATAACCATGAAGCTGGACAGAGGATGGGTTCTTAGAAGGGAGAATAGCAATATGCCTGACATTAGAGGAATCGGGTATTTCAGGAAGCTCAGAACACAGTGTGATAACAAAATAAAATCGAGTTCATGCATAAGTACCTGGAATAAGTATTTTCGCGGAAGTCTGTGGAGATCCAGTCTGCAGGTGACCCCAGCCTGGCCCAGAATTCCTACTACTGTTTACCCAGCAACAACTCCCCCATATTGACAAATGAAGAGAAGCTCCTAGAAGACACAGGGAAGATCTAGTAGGAGCTAAGGTTTTCTAGAGTGTGGTCTTGGCTTGTGAATGCTTTTGGACAATGGCACAGCTGAACATTTCTTGGTTTTTGTGACCTTCCACCAATCACTACCGCCCCTTGAACATGAAAATATTGTTATTTCCATTTCTTAAATTATAGAATAAGAAATGCCCATTCTAAGGAAGAAACATCAAATAATTCAAAAGTATGTATGGTGAAAAAATTATAGTGTGGCTTCTACCATACTCTCCAGGGATAATCATTGATCTCAATTTGAGCACTTCCTTCCAGTCTTTTTCCTATGTGTGCCCTTTTTGCCTGTGTCTTTCCTACATTATTAATCAGGGCTGGAGTAATGAGGCCAACATTCTAGTCATCACTTTCTGACAGTCCAGAAAGCCAGCCTTTTCCTCTTCCTGTGCCATCCTTCCCTAACCGGAAGAAGACTCCCTGTGGTAATGAGTCCCACTCTGCATCTCTGTGAAGAATAACATTGGCTGGGACCGGTCCGTGACTGAGTGGTTGAGTTCATGCACTCTGCTTCAGAGGCCCAGGGTTTTGCCGGTTTGGGTCCTGGGTGTGGACATGTTACTGCTCATCAAGCCATGCTGAGGTGATGTCCTACATAGCACAACCAGAAGGACTTACAACCAGAATATACAACTATGTACTTGGGGGCTTTGAGACGAAGAAGAAGAAAAAAAAAGATTGGCAACAGATGTTAGCTCAGATGCCAATCTTTAAAAAAAAAAAAGGAATAACATTGGAAAATCTAATGTATAAATGTTGAACCCAAAAAGGTAGATGAGAGTAAAACAAAAGGGAAGAAAAAAATCAAAGAATAAAAGTAGAAAAGAATGGTAAAATGAAAAACATTTGGAGACTATAGTGGAGATCCTCTGGTCCAATATTTAACCTAAGGACCTAATGGAAGTATCTTACATTCTGAATAAATATAAGAGACGGGCCTAGAGATTAGATACATCTTAACAATGAGCAGGCCAAGTGAGGCCTCACATCTCCATTTAATTTTTAGTCCATTTTTAGTCTTATTAATTGGGCCATTTCAGTTGCAGAAGTCTCACTTCCCTGGTGTCGTCTACGTGGAAAGTGCATATGTTTTAGTTAAGATTTGATTTGGGTACAGATGCATGTGATAGAAAATGCAAAGTAATAGTGACTCAAGGAAGATAAGAGTTTATATCCCCCTCACATAAGGAAAATCTGGATTTAGATAGTCCAGGGCAGGTGTGGCACTCCATGATACCAAGGACCCGAGCCCCTTTTATCTTGTTGCTCCATTATCCTTGTCACATGGCTTCTACCTCATGGTCCAACATGGCTACTGAAATTCCAGCCATCAACTCTGCAGTCCAGCTTGCAAGGTGAAGTAAGGAAATGAAGAAAGTAGAGACTCTTTCAGCAAACTTTCCATCAGCCTCACGCAACATTTCCTCTTACAGTGCATTGGCCAAAATGTAGTCACATGACCACAGCTAGCTGCAAGGAAAGCTGAGAAATGTAGTCTTTGTTCTCAGGGAAGGGACATGTTCCAGCTAAAATTAAAGTGTTCTGTCACTAAGGAAGAAAGGAAAAGCAATATTGAAGGGCAACCAGTAATCTCAGACCTATAAGGTCATCAAAATCCTTTTTCCCCCCGAACCTAAGTACATAAACACAGATGGTGACTGGGCACCTCAAACTTGTTTATTTGTTTTTTTCCAAAGGAGGACAGAAGGCATACAGTCCAAGTTAAAGAATGCAAAAGACTTTAAATGATTGCAGTCCAGATGGTCTCCACATCCTCAGAAGCCATCCCAGCCCAAAGCGTATTTCCCATAGGACAGCGGGGAAAGATCGCAATTCTCTGGAGAGGCTTTGGCTCTGAGGTGAGGCAGTGCTCTCCTTACTTTCAAGGAGTAGTACTATCTCCAAGTGCCCTTCAAGGGGGGAGGCAGGAAGTTCATTCTATTCCTTGGGCATTGGGCCTCATCTGTGACCAGTCTCCCCCAGGCCCTGCCAGCAGCGGGAAGCAGAAAGCCTGCCTTGTGTTGCCTATGTGTGAGCAAAAGAAGCCGAGTGTGCTCTCAGACGTTCCAGGTAGTGTGTAGAAAGACACGAGGAGGACAGGGTAGAAAGCCAGAGATGGGTGCCCTTTCCTTACTCTTTTCTCATTTGAAAACCACCAGATAGAGAGAAAGACGCCATGGGCTTACAGCAAGTTCTCCCTGTCAGCTTTCAATTTCCCAATGCATAAAATGGGGATAATGAAATTAGCCTCCTAGGCTTGTTGGAAGGGTTGTTTGGAAAATAGTTGCCAAAGCACCCGGCATACACCTCCACTTAATGTGTACAAGTTCCTTCTCTTCTTCCTTTTGGAACAACATAATCTGATTGTAAGGATACATTTCCACAAGCTAATATGATCAGAAAAGTTTGGCAAGATGACTAGAGCTGCAATATCGTAGCCACTAGCTACTTGTGGCTATTAAACACTTAAAATGTGTCTACTGTAATTAGGAATTGAATTTTTAATTTTATTTCAATTTAATTTATTTAAATTTACATTTAAAATCTGATAATTTATTCAAGTATTGGAAAATGTTTAAGGATGCCTGGAACAAGTTGGGTATGTGAATCTCCTTTTTCAACTATAAATTTTATAAAAATCGAAATACAGAAGAAGGATTTCCTGTGAAAATTTAACATTCAAATTAAGATGTACTATAAGTAACAAATACCAGATTTCAGAGACTCACTATGAAAAAAGAGAATGTAAACTATCTCATGAATAATTTTACATTAATAATTTTTATATTGGTTAAGTGTTGAAATGATATGTTGGATATATACTAGGTAAAATAGCACACATTATAAGATTAATTTCATCGGTTTATTTTTCACTTCTTTAATGTGGTGACCAGAAAATTTAAAATTACATAAATGGCTTGTATTATGTTTCTATTGGATAGTGCTTGGCAGAGGATAGTAAATAATCAATCGGATTGAGTTTTCTCACCAGACTGACTGGCGATTTTGGCCTTGCCTAGACGTTTCATTGATTAATTCAGCACCTTTTCTGAGCTGGGGATAAAGTAGCAATTGAATCATAAATAAGTACGTAGATAATCAGTGTAAATAAGAGAGAATTACAAATAATTATCATGAGTACAAGGAAAGAAATAAGTAGAATAATGAATAAGGGAATAATTGGCCAGACACGGGGGTTTCCTTAGATGAGAGAGCAGGCAGAGAAGGCCTCTGAGAGGAGGGGCTTTTGGGTTAAGACTTGAAGGATAAAGATGAGCTAGAAGTGCAACAATCTCGATGGGAGGAAGTTTTACAGAAATATTAAATGACTGCGTCCAAGGTCAGACAGCTAGTCCAGATTCAGACGAGGATTCTATACTCAGACTGGTCTGTGATCTCAGTCTGCATCTGTGATCTTAACCTTTTATGAGAGATGCTGCTTTCCCCTCTGATAATAATATTGCCCTAGACTTCTAAAGGGACAAAATCGTTGACACTGACTAACTGCCCTCTTCCTGCCCGTCACCTAGAACTCACCTCAATATGTTATGGATGGCTCATTTCCCAGTTAGATTCCTCAGGCAGGAATCCAGAACAACAGTCGATACACGTAGGTATGTGGCAAATGTTGGAGGAAAGCATTCTTTTCAACTCCTTTTAGCATTTTGATTTTCTATGACAAGGGCCAATTACAAAGATTGCAGAAATGAAGAAAATGATTTCTGAGGAAAGGAGTTAAACAGGTGTATCTTTGCAAAGGTATGACTTAATGGGGTCAGGCTGACAAGCTGGAGGGAATAGAAATGTCCTAATGGGGAAATTATGGTAATTCTGGGAACAGGACAGAGTGGATTTGGAGCAGGGGACCAACCAGCACCACAGTGCCACAGGGAGTTATTAGATCTAGAAGAGCAGCCATCCCTTTGGGCTTTTATAGACTGAAAAATGGATGTAATCCACCATGTTGGGTTACAGAATTTTACGGGCAAAATCTGATGAAGGGCATCACCTTTTCCTCAGAGTTCGGGTCTCTAGTATTTCTCTTGACCTTCTAGGTAGAGGCTGCTATGAAATGACAAATGTATGGTGTGGAGCCATTTAAGCTACAGACCTTGATTTTTTTTTTTAACCTGATGCTGCAGTTAAGAGCCCAGATATTTGGTTAGCTTTTCCTTTATTTCACAAAAGGAGAGAGTTGAAGAAATCTTCATAGGTACCAAACAGAGAAGGAGGAAGATGACCCCAATGTTGTACAAGGAAGCCTGGAACTGAGGGGAATGGGAAGCCCAAGAGGCTATCGAGATTCACAGGTTTGGAGAAAGGCCAGTATAGCTGTGTGAAAAGAATAATTTTAAAGTTTGAAAAACATTTTTATGTAATAAGTGAAATTCTATATCTAGCTCAGATCTCTCCCCTAAGTAACAGGCTTGCAGATCCAATTGCCCACTTGGCCTCCAACCATCAATAGAGCAATAGAACTTTTGGTTTCTATTTAGATCTATTTCTATTTAGATCTTCCAGATCCAACCAAGGCGACATGGACTTCCAAGCCCTTAATGAAAATAGCGTCAAAGAATTTGTAAATTTTTTTTTAACTACCACACTCACTCTTACAGTAATTGGTACCCATTGTAAATCACTTCCTTTGGCATTTACCCTGCTTCTGGTTACAGGCCTTGCCCAATATGGAAAAAAAATCCACACTGACTACATATTCTATGAAGTCCACTGTTGCATGGTTTGCCTACAAAAATGTAGCAAGCCTCTCTGTTTAGGCTTTGAGGTGATTAACTCAGAACCCCCCTATACTTTGTTGTTAGCTCTTCACATGGCCTTCAGTAAATTATTTAATCTCTCTGGGCCTCAGTTTTCTCATCTGAATTAGGGTCCTTGTATCTCATCATCTCTACGTGCCTTTCGATTCAGCCAACTCTGTGACATTTCAGTCTCTGATCATGCTCACAGGCCATGGATATATAATTAGTAGTAAGTTTTCAATTGCATTAGTTATAGGAGAACTGTTTCTATTTCAGATTTTCACAGGACATGATACAAGTTGAGGATGTGAGCTGTCTTATCATCCCTCCTCCCCAGCATCCCTAAATCATTTGAGCCAACTTAGAGGCTATGATTATTTCTATGGTCAATTTTCTAAAAGCTATTTTCTCTTTTTAGACCCAGCCAATTTGTCTCCATTCCAGTTTTCCACACAAGCCCCTATCTGATTTGGCCTTTTTTCACTCCTGCCAGGTCGTCTTTTCTTTCTAACTGTTCCAATTTTTTCTTCAATTGTCTTATTCAAAAGAAGCTTCTTACCTTTTGTTAGCATAAATTTATAACAAAAAGCAATTTCTCCTCTGTTTGAATTTTCTTTTGCTCTTGTGTTAAAAGTACAATGCATGCCGAAGCAGAGAACTAAATTCTTTTTACATATCAGGGGTTCATTTAAGCTGGAGTAGAAGACAAAAAGTAATAAATTTTTTCAAAATTATTAAGATAAAAGTTAAAAATCCACCATGATCAAATTGCTTAGAAGGAGAGAGAATTTATTTCGTTTATTCTCAAGCATCTTTTCTAAAGTTTGGTCCTGAAATATATATGAATATATCACGTATATGTAAATTCATATAACAAAAGTAAGTTCTTATGAAAAGACAGTTAGTATTTTTAATCAAACTAAACACTTTCAAGCATCAATAACCTAGAAGGTTGATGTGTTCTTTTTAAGCCTTTTTTTGTAATATAACATACACATGGAAGATAACACAAATAATAAATGTATGATTTGATGAATTTTTCGCAAACTGAAAACATGCATGTAACTAACCAAAAGGTTGACTTTTATCTTGCTGAAGGCTTCTCTGTGATGAGCTCTCGAGAAACACGTGTATTGTTGAATTACATTGCTATTCACTTTATGTAAGCATGAGGCTCTCCCTCCAGCTATGTTAAACATTCCGCATGGTTTCCACAGTGAGACCATAGTTATTCCTCATTTTTTCTACCACAGAGCTAGCTAAGTGCCCTAAACTGAGGACATCCTCAATAAATGAATATGAACTGTCCTCAGACTCAGTTTATCAAACCTTAATACATGCTCCACATACTTCTATCTCTGTTTTACCTTCTAAGTCTTTTTGCTGGCCCAAATCTCATTGGCAAATGCTGAATTTTCTTAAGACTCTTCTTCATCAACTTTTTTTCTCTAGTTGAGTTCCATTGTTCCCATGGATTTAAATAATATCTATATGCGGAAGACTCAAATTATAACCTGTACGACAGTCAATTAATTGCATTGATGCCCCTAATTAATGGCCTCTCTGTCTCCACACCTCTTTGCAATGTGACTTTGCAACAGTTCCCATCATGAGGTGAAGTCTCTTTCCCCATCACTAATCTGGGCTAGCCTTATAACTTTCTTTGATCAATAAAATGCTGGGGAAGTAATGGTGTACCACTTGTGAGTTTCAGGCTCTGCTTACTCTTAGAACTCTCCCTCTAACATATGAGAAAGCCCAAGGCAGCCCACTAATGAATGAAAAACCACAGAGATCATTACACCATCTGACAATCAACTAACTCCTAGAAGCAAAGCCACCTAGCCATGTCACAGCAGACTACTGATGCGTTCGGGAACCTGGGAGGTTCCTAATGCAAATAAGACTCCCAGATTAACCCAGGGTAATTTGCCAGCCTGAAGGAATATAAGGTAAGGTAGTAAAATAGTTATTGTTTAAGTGGCTGACTTTTGGTGTGGTTTGTTACACAGCAATAGCTAACTGATATACCAGCTTAGATTTACATATAGACATATATTCAACTACAAATCTGACATCTCCATATAAATGGCTCATAACCATCTTAAACAAAAATCTACACCAGACTATTGATTTTCACCACAAGTTCGAAACTTCCCCTCTCCAGTTTTTTCCTCTCAGAAAGTAGCCCCACCATCCAGCCAATTCTTCAAGCCAAAAACCTGGAAGATACCATTTAATTCTTCCCTTCCCTTACCTCCCACATCCAATCCATCAGCAAATCCTGTTGACTCAACTTTCTAATTTTGTCTTGAATCTGTTCACTTCTTTCCAGTGCTTCTACCATTACTTCTTCCATTCTAAGCCTCTGCCATTGCTTCCCCATAGCATCACAGTAATCTTCTATCTGATCCCCCCATTCTACATCTGAACATCTCCAAACCTGTTTCACACAGAAGCCAGATTTTTGATATTAAAATCCTACAAGATCATGGCACTCCCCTGCTTAAAACCCTTCAAAGGCTTCGCTTTGCAATTAGATTCAAATCCAAATTCCTTGTTATGGCCTATAAAGTCCTACATGACCTTGTCCCTGCCATTCTCTCCAATCACCTCCTGCCACTCGCCCTTTAATTCACTACATTCCAACTACATTGACCTTCTTGCTTCCCCTAGAATAACTGAGTTCCTCCCACCTCAAGACCTCTGTTCTCGCTGTTCATCTGCTACAAAATCTCTTCCCTTGCTCCCTGTTCTTTACCTGGTAGGCTCCATGACAGCCTTCTCAGATGAACTCTCACCACCTCGTGGAGGTCTTCTCTGGACACTTCATGTAAAGTGGTATTTCTGCCCCACTCATTCCCCTCCATCATCCCATCCCATTGAGCTCATTGAAATGATTACAGTTTCTGATTCTTGCTATATTTACTAGATAATTTACTTTTTTTGCCTCTCTTCTTTACCGGATTAGAAGTCCCAGGAAGGCAGATCATGCTCACTTTGATGATGGTAACCATCAGTGCTTATCACAATTTCTGGCCTACAATAGGCACTCAGTGAATATTAGTTGAATAAATGAATTTAATACAGTCACTCCGATAACAATCTCAGGTAGAATTTCGTCATCTCAATTTTCAAAGAAGATATCATCTGTATCACCCTTTTTCCACTCAGATGGAAAGGAAGGAAACATAGTGACTAGGCTAATTTGTTAGAGAAAAAGTTGGGGACTGGAACCCAACAAACTGATTGAAAACCTATAAAGGGCTTAATTCTTAATCCCTCAATTCCAGTGAATTGAGAAACAAACAGGTGTGCACTTGTGGGAAGGGAGTGTTGCAAAGGGATATGAAAAACAAAATGCCCCGACTCACATTGGCTGTTTCCCACCCTTGGACTGCTGCTGCAGCTCCCAGCATCACATCCTCACACAACTAAATCCAGATGTAGCAAGTAAAGGGCAGACAACAGTGGCCTTTCCTCAGCATCTCTTTTTTAGCAGAGAGGAAAATATTTCCCAGAAGCCTCCGGCAGATTTTTAGTTACATTTCGTTGGCCAGAATTTGGTCTCACTACTATTTATAGACAAATCGTTTGTAAAGGAGACCAAGATTGACACATCTGCTTTACATTTGTCACCATTTATCATCTGGAGTAGGCTGGTTGCCACATAAATGCATCAAGATTTGGTATCTATGACAGACGGGAAAAATGGCTATTGATCTTGCAGGCAACAGCATCTGCCACAGCAGTTCAACCACCCTGTGTTCTTTTGTCGCACTTTACCCTAGAAAGTATATGTGCCATGGGTTTAGTCCATGGACTAAGAAACTTAGAGTCTAATCTGATGACATTGAAGATCAGCAAGGTTACAGCCTACTTTTCTCAGAAATTGATGAACCCATATATTATAACCAAAGAATTTCAACATCTTGTCTCCTGCAGTGGGTAAACTTAAATACCAGGCATAGTGGAACAAAACCAAACAAGACAATAAGGCACTGTCCTGATGATAAACCTAAAATTTTCCAGATAAATAAATCAAGGCATGTTTTAAATTTAGTACTTTACAAACAACCTAAGTATACTAATATCAAAATATTAAGCTAAATCTTTGAGCTAAATCTCAATGTTCCTTGCCTCATAAAGACAATTTTTATTTTTCACAAAATTCAATCTATGTGTTTCTGTTTCCCTGGCAGTTGTATATATAAGATATGCTGGAAATATGAGAGTGCTAGAAAATATGTGCAGACTAACGGAGGCAGGTTTGGCCTGGTGGAGCCAGCCTCTGACTGAGACTTAGAAGACCGGATTCCAGTCCTGGTACTTCCAAAAACTGGCCCTGTGAACTTAGGCAAGTCACTTTATTTCTTTTTCTGTGAAATGAAGAGATTAAATAGACTGAGCACTTTCTAAAGTCTAAAGTTCTGTGATTATTTCTGATATCCAAGTTGAAGGCAATTGGACAATATATTAGTGAGGGTAATTGATGTTAGCAATTATAACAAACAGCCCTCAAATTATAGTGGCTTAACACAATGAAAGTTTATGTCTCACGTGATAGTCCAAGTGGATCTGTAAGACTTTCCTGATGTCTCCTCCTAGCAGTATTTCAAGGACCCAGCTCCATTCATCTTATGGCGCTACCATCATGTCCATTTAGCTTCCATGGTCCTTGTAAAAGAAGAAAGAACATGAAGAAGAAAACAGGAGGTTTTATAGGAGGCATGTCAATTTGGCCAGACACATTGGCCAGAACCTTGTCACATGGCCTCAGACTAAGTTAAAATGAGTCTGGTTAATTTAGCCTATGAGACTAGAAAGCAGCAACAGGATTGATGGGTATTAAAACGGCCTCTGACATAAACATTTTTGGAAATATTTCTTTCTTTGAATTCCAAATAACTAGGGAGAATATTAATCTCATTTTGAATATTGCCATTGTGTCACTCCTTATCCTGTGTCCCCAGGCACCTCATACTACTACAATGTTTTATCATGAATTAACTGTTTATATGTCTATCTCTCATCATTGGCCGGCAGCTCCCTGAAAGAGGGACCCTATGTAATCCATCTCTGTACCCTCAGGGTTTAGCACAGTGGACAGCACATATTAAGGATTGGAGATCCTGGACAATTCAGAAAACGTGAGATAATCCTAACTGCTTTGTCCTGGTGATGGTGGTGGTCAGCGCCCACTCCCAGATATCTATATCAAGGAGAGGTAATCTATAGAGTGAGCATTTGACTTGTGTGTATATTTGGGGGAGGAGTAAACTATGTTTGTTTAATACTTTAGAAAAGTTTGAGGAAACAGCCATTGTCATTTCACAGAATGGTGTAGAAGGTTTACTGAAACAGGAGTAGGGGAGGTTAAACTGTCAACTCTGGTCCTCACCAGTGATGGGGGATGATGAGAGTGGCCGGAAGTAATAGGATGACTGTATGTTTGTGAATCTCAGATCTTTTTCAGCATGAGCTGGCAAGGCCTTCTCCTTGACCACTTCAGGCCAACTCCCTGAGCCCCAGGGCCTTACCAGGAGAGGGTATCGGGGCCACTACACTGACTGACATAATAGTTCCGCTCTAGGATAATCACTGACTCTCCCTTCACCCCATTGCACAGTCTGACACTGCCACCCAGCATGGCCTAACTCAGAGCCCATTCCCAAAGAAATGATTCTGCAGGTTGCTAGAATCCCAAGATGCCCATACCGCAGAATTAGAAAACGTCCCCATGGCAGTCCCAGATTTTCAGCAGACAGACCAGGGATGCACATGCGAGCTTCCTGTATTTCAGGTTAAGGATACATTTTGGTTTTTTAAAAATTCAGCAATAATAAACATTTATTGAAAGTCCAACTTCTAGAACTTTGCTATTCAATACAGTAGCCACTAGCCACATGGTGGCTATTTAGATTTAAATTTAAGCTAATTAAACAAAAATTAAACTGCAGTTCCTTAGGTGCACTAAGCACACGTCAAGTGCTAAATAGCCACGTGTGGCTAGTGGCTACGTTATTGGACAATGCAGCTATAGAACATTCTCTGGCATCACAGAAACTTCTATGAACAGAACTGCTCTAGAAATTGCTTTTATATCAGTGTGTTCAGCCTTCTAGATCAAGTGATCTCAACCCTATTTGGTAGAAAATATAATAAACTTTTCTCAGTAAATCAAAAGAGGGTCTGTATTTTGCTAAAATTTAGAGATATACATACAGTTTCTTAAAATAAATTTTACATACTGGAAGGGCGAGTCCACCTTGGAAAGCTAAATTTCACATCTCTAACACAAACAGAGTTTTAACTGCCTGGAGCTCAGTGATCATTATAGATTAAAGGTTAAAAACAAAATAAACCTAATATCTCCTGACATCTTCCAGAGAGAGAGAGTACAAACAATGTGAGCCCCTTTCCAGATAACAATAGCAGCTAGGAAGAACTGAAAGAGAACCTTGCCCATTTTTAAGGGTATTATCTCCAGGTACATATATATCATTTTAATGAATAAAATTCTATATTACCTTATTCAAAGAATTTAAACACGTATATTCTTTATACATGTTAACCTCTAATCTATATAATAAGATATGGCATCATTTTTTTCCCAAGGGAAGAAGTTAGTTTACCCAAGAAGAGAGTGAATTGGCCAAGATCCTATTTCCTCATTGATCCAGGAGAGGCAAGGACCCTACCTGACCATCAGGGAGGTCATCTGGGCTAGTTATTAGAGCTGGTCATAAAACCTCTGGCTCTACTTCTCCAGGAACACGGGGGTACAAAAGTAAGAGAGACCAGACAACTTGATTCGCACAGTTAAAGATGAGCAGGAGTGACGTATATCTTTTCCAGTGGAAGCATTTAAGTTCCTGTGCTTGGCTGATTTCCCCCTTTCTCCTCACATTGACAGTCATGGAAGCCCGCATTGGAGTCTCCATCAGTGGAAATCCATTAGTGATTATGATAAGAAAGGCCCTGCTGGTCTGCATTACAAAAGTAGTGAGCAGGAGAATAAACTCTTGTTATGTTTAGCCGTTATGAACCAGAGGGTATTTATTACTGCAGTATAATCTAGCCTGTTCTGAACAATACGTCATGCAAATCCAGGTCATATGGCTCCAAACGGAAAAAAGGGGTTCTGAGTCTTTTGCTTCTATGAGTAAAAACAGAAAGGCTATACGTACACAGATGGAGGCCAGGGGTCAAATTTGACAAAGTCAATCCTAGGCCTGATTTCCTATAGGCATTAAACAGAGGAAGAAAAAATAGCGTGTTTGTGCGATCATAAAAGGTATGTAGATATTTATTTAAACACTGCTGTGAGCTTGGGCCTCTTTTCCTGCCTGACTGAAGAACAAAATACCGTATAGGCTGTGTTTTGCTAAGACTCGTTTCCTACAAGAGCCTTAAAATTTTCATTCCCTTCTTTCTAGATACGCTGCGAAGAGAATTTTTTTTCCTTTAAGAATAAATAAACCATTGAGATTAACATCTAGCTTGCTGAGTCACTTGCCTTCTGCTTGAATGTTAACTACAGGGACCTGAAGGCAGCAGAGAGAGAGAAGGAGATACACAAACACACACACACGCAGACACAGAGACATAGAAATTTAGAGAGAGAGGGAGAAAGAGACTGATTCTAGAAAGAAAGAAGAAAAATTTATTATGTCAAATGGAAAAAGCAACAGTAATATTTGAAAGATTTGGCTAAGACATCTATTTTCTTACTCTGTAATGGGAACCCTGAATACATTATTTTAATAAAAACTAATGTGATGAAGCTTTGTCTGGGTTTTAACAGTGAAGAAAGCAAAGTCTTTCGACTGAAAAGACCTAAGTTTTTTTATCCCAAGGCCTCCACTACTAGCTGTCTGACTTTGACAAAGTCAGCTCACTTTTCTGAGTCATGCTTTCCTCATTTATCAAAAGGGAATGATAAAACTTACCACAAAAGTTGGTAGGAAGTGAAGAATGCTGTAAAATATATTAAAGGACATAGGAAAGAGCCTGACACCAGGCAGAGGTCACTAAATGTTTCTTTCTCTCTTCCGTCTCTCTCACGCCGTCTCTTCTTAATTCCGCCAGAACGTTTCTCTCTCCATGAGGCTTCTTGCAGACCAGCTGTAGGACAGCAAACTGTAGTTCTAATTCTGCCTTTTGTTGGAATACTGTGTTAAGTTTTTCACCTCCCTTATCATTTAATCTTCACAATAATTCTATATAAGTTTATCCCCATGTTACAGAGGAAACAGGGTCTTAGAGAGAATTAAGAATTCGCCCAAGTTCATTCAGATGGTCATTTAGTAATCTATTGACACAATAAGGTGGTATTGCAAACCTCCCCAAACTCAGGGGCTCATCACAACAGCCATTTGGTGTGGCTCGTCAACCTGTGGGTCAACTGGGCAGTTCTACTGGTTTGAGTTGGCCTCAGCAGGGCCCACTCATGCAACTGCAGTCCTCTGGGGTTTGGCAAATCTCTAGTCTATGGCCAAAGAATACTAAGTGAGCAGCAAGAAGTGGAGTAATCTCTGACTCCTTTATTGAATAAAATGCTGACCATGGGCCAGTTAACTAAACTTCCCTGAAACTGAAGCCAAGGATTGTCTTTACTCCAACGCCTTAAAACCGTACAGGGCTGGTTCTGATTTTTCTCATTATGATTTTTCTTTGCAACAACTCTCCTCTCCCACTCCCAGTCCATGTGTTTTGGATGGGACCTAGCATGGTTCTGGGAATAGATATGTGACCCAGGCAAGATAATTAGAGTACCACACCCTTATGGCCACAGTTATTGTTCCTGGAAAGAGCACACAACCGAGGCCTGGCCAATGAAAACCAAAGTCAGAGATTTTTCTGGAACTATTGAGAAAGGGGTGTGCTGTTTTCTGCTGTTGACCACAGGTGGTGGAGTCTATCTGAGAATGAAGTCAACACATAGATGACAAGAGATACATTTTTGATGACATTTTTTGAGCACCTGAATTCAGTCTTGGTTGAAGCCATACCTGACCCCAGACTTTTTAATTATGTGAGTCAATATGTTCCCTTTTTTGCCTAAGTTATTATGACTTGGATTTCTATAACTTGCAAGCAAAACAGTCCTGATATACAAAGCCACATCATGTCCCAAGCTTGCTGACCCCACACAAGTCCTCAGCTCAGCTGCCAGTCTCTCTTCCATTCCCCATCACCTGTGACGTGGTCATTTTCCAACTTCCAAATTCCAAAGTGTTTGTAATTGTACTTGCTTCCATGGTCACAAGCCTAAGTGGATTTCATGAGAGGATACTGGGCATGTCCCTAGAGATTTGGGAAAGACATAATTCTTCCCCAGAGTAATATGGACCAGAAGTGCTGAGTTCTATCTAGAACCTCACTACTCAAAGTGTGGACCAGCAGCATCAGCATCACCCAAGAGCTTGTTAGAGATGCAGAACCTCAGATACCACCTCAGACCCACTGAGTCAGAATTTGCATCTTAACAAATCCCAGGTAATTCACATACACGAGTTGAGAAGTGCTGCTCCAAAACACGTACATACAGTGGAAAAAAGTTACTGCCTGTGAGTCAGGAGACTGGTCCTGTAGTTTTTCCTCTGTCTCAGTTTCCTCATGTGTGAAATTACCAGACTAGACTATTTCAGAGATTTACTCCAGCTTGGACCATCTAGGACACTCATGTTTTTGGGCCCCTGGCTCAAACAGATTGTAACAGGCTAGCATCCAGATTAAAAGGAAAGGCAAACGGCAGAAAAATAAAAGGCTGCCTCTATCAGTAAAAAAGTGATGGATTGGACCCTGTGTGTGGCATGACATCAACCTCCAACCAGAAACAATTTTTTTATTTTAAAGATGAGAAAACAAGACCAGAGAGATTAAGAGGTTTTCAAAAAGTCACACAGTACAGACACAGCAGAGCAGGGATGAAAAGATATAGTAGAGCTGAGAAGGCACAAAAGGATACAGGGTAGTGTCTGGGCACTTGTGCTGTGGAGCTGGGCTTCCTAGGTCCTGGCACTTAGTACTGGGTGTCCTTGGACAAGACACTTAACTGCTCTGGGTCTCAGTTTACTCATCCGTACAATGGGCATTATGATAGTACAAACTTCATAAAGTTGTACAGAGTTAAATCTGTAAAGTGGTTAGAACTATGCCAGCAACATATAACATTTTATATACGTTTGTTCAATAAATAAAAATAAATCCTGACATCCTGTCTGGAGTGATCTGTGGTACACTGCAGCTCTCCAGTGCCAGAAATGTCCCCTCTTTGCCCGCAAGATTTCTTTAACCATCAGGCAATGCGTATGAAATCCCACCTGACTCAGTTCTTTTTTCTTAAATTTTTGTAAAAATTATTTATTTATTTATTTTGAGGAAGATTAGCCCTGAGCTAACTGCTGCCAATCCTCCTCTTTTCACTGAGGAAGACTGGCCCTGAGCTAATATCCATGCCCATCTTCCTCTACTTTATATGTGCACTGCCTACCACAGCATGGCTTGCCAAGCGGTGCCACGTCTGCACCCAGGATCCAAACCTGCGACTCCTGGGCTGCCGAGAAGTGGAAGATGTGCACTTAACTGCTGCGCCACCGGGCAGGCCCCTGACTCAGTTCTTTTTAAAATTACTTTGATTTTTTTTTTGCTGAGGAAGATTCACCCTGAGCTAACATCTGCGCCAATCTTCCTCTAGTTTGTATGTGGGTTGCTTCCACAGCATGGCCACCCACAAGTGATGTAGGTCTGCACCGGGAACTGAACCCAGGCCGTCGAAGCAGAATGTGCCAAACTTAACCACTAGGCCACGGGGCTGGCTCCTACTTTGACTTTTTAGCATGGAGAATATGAATTAATTTAATATGAATTTAATATGAACTAGTTACCTGATAATCTATTCTTAGTAGACTCTGAGGAGATTATCTTGGATTATCTGGGATGAGGCCTAAATGAAATCAGGCTCCATGTATCCTTATAAAAGGGAAGCTGAGAGAGATTTGGACATAGGTGCATGGAGGAGAAATTGATATGCACTTAAGAAGGATATGTGTTCTGCTGTTGTTGGGTGGAATGTCCCATAGAAGTCTGTTAGATCTAGTGTGTTTTAGCTGTTCAAGTCTTTGATCCTTATTGATCTTCTATTGAGGTCTATCCATATTGAAAGTGGAGTACTGAAGTCTCCAACTCTTACTGCTGAATAGTGTATTTCTCCCTTCAGTCTGTCAGTTTTGGGCTCTGCTGCTGGGGTATGTATGTCCATAGTTATTATGGCTTCTTGATTAATTGAGACTTTTATGATTATAAAATAAAATAATCCATAAAATGTCCTTCTTTGTCTCTAGTAACAAGTTTTGTCTGAAAATCTATTGTGTCTGTTATTAGTATAATAACAGAACTTCTCTTTTGGTTGTTTGCATGGTTTATCTTTTTCCATATTTTTTACTTTCAACTTATTTGTGTCTTTGACTATAAACTGGGTCTCTTGTAGGCAGCATATAGTTGGATCACATTTTTTTAAAATCCATTTTACTAATCTTTGCCTTTTGATTCGAGTGTTTTAGCCATTTACATTTAATATAACTGATAAGTCAGGATTTATGTCTGCCTTTTTGCTATTAGTTTTCTATATATTTTATGTATTTTTCCTCTGTTCCTCCATTACTGCCTTCTTTCATGTTAAATAGATATTTTCTAGCATACCGTTTAATTTCCTTGTCATTTTTTTCTTTTTACTATCATTTTCTGGTTATTTTCTTAGTGGTTGCCCTGGGAATTATAATTAATGTATTTTAAAAATCTAGTTCTGATTATAATAATACCAATTAATATTAACTAATATTGAAACTTGACTTCAAAAGTACAGAAAAATTTTGCTCTGATATACCTCCGTTCCTTCTCTCCACCTTTGTGCTATTATTGTTATACTAAGTACATCTTTGTACATTACAAGCCCATTGACACAGTTTCATAATTATTGATTTATGCAGTCACCTGCTTAAACAATAGGAGACAAAAAGAGCTACCAACAACAAAATAATACAATAATACTGACTTTTATATTTCGCTATATATCTACTTTTACTGATGTTCTTTATTTCTCCATGTGGCTTTGATTCACTGTCTGTGTCCCTCCATTTCAGTGGAGGCATTTCCTTTAGTATTTCCTGTAAGGCAGTTCTGCTACCAACAAATTCTCTCAGTTGTTTTTTGTTTTAAGCTAGGAATGTCTTAATTTATGGTTTTTTTGAAGTATAGTTTTGCTGAATATAGAATTCTTGGTTGAAAGTCTTTTTCTTTCATCATTTTGAATATGTTATCCCACTGCCTCCAGAGTTTCTGATGAGAAATCAGCTCTTAATCTTATTGAGGATCTCCTGTATGTGGCGACTCACTTCTCTCTTACTGCTTTCAAGATTCTCTCTTTGTCTGTGGCTTTTGAGAGTTTGATTCTGATGCATGTACATGTGGATCACCTCAGAGTTTTCCTACTTTGAGTTCATTAAGTTTCCTGGATGTTTAGATTAACATTATTCCTTAAATTTGAGAAGTTTTATTCATTATTTTTTCAAATATTCTTTCTGTTTCTTTCTCTCCTCTCCTCCTTGGACTCCCTTTATGCATATTTGCTGTGCTTGATGGTGCCCCACAGGCCTCTGAGGCTCTGTTAATTTTCCTTCATTCTTTTTTCTTTGTGTTTTGTAGACTAAATAATCTTAGTTGACCTATCTTTAAATTTGCTGGTTCTTTCCTCTGCCAGCTCAAATCTACTATTGTGCTCCTCTGGTGAATTTTTCATTTCAGTTATTATACTTTTAAACTCCAGAATTTCCAGTTGGTTCCTTTTTATTTCATAGTATCTATCTCTTTATTAATATTCTCTATTTGATGAGTCATCTTTCTAATATCTTCCTTTAGTTCTTTAGACATGAGTTCTTTTAGTTCTTGAACATATTTATATGCACTGAATTAAAATTTTTGTCCAGTTGGTCCAATGCCTAGGTGTCATTGGGGGCAGTTCCTTTTGCTGTTTTTTCTCCTGCTTATGGGCCATATTTCTTTGCATGTTTTAATATTTAGCCAAAAGCTGGACTTTTTAAATAGTATAATGTGGCAATTCTGGAAATCAGATTCTGCCACACACACCTGCAGCATTTTTCACTGCTATGGTTTGTTTGTTTAGTGACTTTCCTAAACTACCTCTGTAAAGTCTGTGTTCTATGTTGTGTGTGGCCTGAAGTCTCTGCCTAGCTAACTTAGTGATCAGCTAATGAATGGACAGATTTCCTTAAATGCTTTATACCAATAAGTCTCACAGTCTTTGCAGAGAAGCCCTGTCTGAGTGTTATGGTAGTGTTTAAACACTCCAGCAGGCAGCTTACAACACTCCTTAGCCTTTGCTTCCTGCTTATGAAGAGTCTCAAGGTCATGCATAGAATAGGGTCTTCTCAGATCTTTCCTGGGCATGCACACAGCCCTATGTATATGCGTGAACATCTAGATTCCCAGGAATATATTGGAGCTTTTCGAAGCCTCTCTGGACATCTCATTTCTCAACATTTCCTTTTAAGTTTTTTGGTCAGTGTCTTATTTGCCCCAACTGTTATCACTGCCTCAGGTAGCTGCTATGTTAAACATTTGCTACTGATTGTTTTTGACAAATGCCCTGGGGAAAACACTGTTCACACTGATTGAGTTGTGAGTCATATCAAATAAAGACAAGCCCTGAGAGTGGTAGTTTCCAGGGAACTTTCAAGCAGGTCAAGCAGTGACAATTCTTTCTGGATATGGCCTCTGCAGAGCTCCAAACCAATTATGCCTGCCTCCAGTGGCTTCCAGGCTCCTGGTTTGCAAGACTACTACAGACAGGAAGACGGGAATAGAAAAAGTTAAATGCCACAAACCTTGCTGTTCTTACCTTGATTCAGCCAATTTTCTTGAATAAAAAATTGATTTTGACTTTTTTTTTTTTTTTTTTGCTGAGGAAGATTTGCCCTGAGCTAACATCTGTGCCAATCTTTCTCTATTTTGTATGTGTCATTGCCACAGCATGGCCACTGATGAGTGGTGTAGGTCCATGCCAGGCATTGAACCTGGGCCGCCAAAGTGGAGCACACTGCACTTAACCATTAGGCCATGGGGCCAACCCTTGGATTTTGACAATTTTTGCCAGTGCTCTCATTGCTTTTATGGAGGAATGGATTTTTGAGGTCCTTACTCTCCTGTTCCAAAAGTGGCTCTCTCATAATCACAATTTTATTATTAAAATACTGGCTCCAACAGGCTTCCTGTCCAGATGTCAGCTCTCACATATTACTTTTCAATTTTAATGCAGACTCTCTTTTTACGATTACCCAGAAAAACACAGGGGTTAAAAAATACATTTTAGGAAATCTTTTTCTTTTCCACTAGTGGATACCATTCTGATAGACTGCACAGGCAAGTTTTTAGAATTGCCAAAGCATTATGAGATAGACATTGCAAGTAGAACATTGCAGCCCACCCAAACCAGGAGTGCCTGCTTAAAAGCATTTTGAAATAATTTTGATATCTCCATTCTTTTTAAGAAGAGTAATACAGTAACAACAACAACAAAATAAATAAAATCATGCATTTTAGTTTTAATCCTTCCCCAAAGTAACTGCCTTTAAATATTTCAGTTTCAAGTTCTCCCATGCTTACAACCTCAATTTTAAAAAAATGATATCCTTCTATTTCTTGATTTATCAACTTTGAATAATATGTATTAACACTTTCTTATTAAAGATTAGAACATGATCTAATTGGCTCTTTCTTTTTTATTCTAACACCCAAATTTCATTACTCCTGTTAATTTTTGGTTTGCTGTTGGTTTATTTTATCATTTTATTTATGACTTTATATACAATCACATAATAGCATTAAATTTTATTTTTTCTTCTATCAACTTTATACAAATTCTCTTAACCCTTTATCATATAAAGTGAGTAAAGTGGGGCTTGTACATTAAATAACACCTCTCCACCTTGTCACTCCTCAGCCCCCTCTTTTAACTACCACATTCTGGCAGATCAACTGCCACTTTTATTTGTTACACCTCAGAACATTCAGATTCTGTTAAGTAAACATAATTAAGTCTTTTCTGCTTGATTTACAAGTTGATTATAAACTTTAAAAATCAATAAGCTGGGGCCGGCCCGTGGCCGAATGGTTAAGTTCACGTGCTCTGCTTCGATGGCCCAGGGTTTCGCCAGTTTGGATCCTGGGTGTGGACATGGCACCGCTCATCAGGCCATGCTGAGGTGGCATCCCACATGCCCCAACTAGAAGGACCCACAACTGAAAATACACAACTATGTACTGAGGGGCTTTGGGGAGAAAAAGGAAAAATAAAATCTTAAAAAAAAAAATCAATAAGCAGCATTTACAGCATCATGATTATATAAATACTATTCATTGCAGAACAAGGTAGGGTAGTGAGTTTCTAAATACTCCTATGGATATACATCTTCACGTAAAGAAAATAATCAAAGAGAAGGAACAAACGGAAGATCTTTTTTAAAGCTCCATCAAAAATGCTCAAAATTGTGCCAAATTTGGACCAAAAATGTATGATATAGCTTTTGTATTTCCTGGTGTTTATAGAGAACTTTTATTTTTATTGCTGTTAGAAGAGATCTATACCATTGTCAGACTAACAATAGGATCATCTACCTTTTAAATTGCACTATTTCTTAAATGATCTAATTTGCATTTTTTAATTTCTATACTTGCTTCCTAGTCTTGATCCTAGGAAAGAAATTCCACATTAGTTCTAACATTTACTAAATCTCTAGTCTTCTTGCATTTTGTGGGTTCCTTTGTAAGTTGTTGTTTTGCTGGAGTACAATCTTCAGAAAATGTTTTTATTTGCAGACAGAGTGCATAGGAAGTAAACTTCCTGAATCTGCATAGGTCTGGAAATGTCTTTATTCTTCCCTTAATTATTTATTAATATTTTGGCTTTGTATAGACGTACAGGCTGAAATTTATTTTTCTTCCAACATTTGAAGACTCATTCCATTTACTCCTGTGATCTGGATTTGCTGATGAGAAGTCTGATGTCGATGTGATTCATGCTTCTTTGTAAGCAACCATCCTTTTCTCTTCTAGAGAAGCTCTTAAAAATCTTCCCCAAGGAAAGTGGAAAATTACTCAAAAAAAGAAGCATACTCATTGTGTGGTACTAACTTATCAGCAAATGACACTTACCTAGTCATATTAATGGCTGAGTGATTATTTAACGAAAAGTCACAGTATTGAGAGGATGGGGAGAATAAAAAGGGGTGATATAAGAGAGCTTGATCATCATCAACTATAATAGGAAGTCAAATGATAATCTATTTTATAAATCAAGAATTAACAATGTCTGCATATTATTTAGAAACAAAAAAAAATTTACCCAAAGGAGAAGCTAATGTCGTTGAAAACTGTTGCCTCCTGGAAATAGGATATAGATAAAGATATAAACAAATATATATTATTAAGGGGAGAAAAGCACTATGAAGAAAAATAATTCAGGTAAGAGAATAAAGAATGATAGTAAATCGGAGGTTAGCAAGTTTAGCTAGTTTGGATCGTCAGAGAAGCCTCCTTTTTCCTTTGAAAAAGCAGCACTTGGGGGAGTGAGTCATGAGAGGATCCGGGCAAGAGTGTTTCAGGTAAAGGTAATAGCAAATGCAAAGGTCTTAAGATGGGAGTGAGCTGGATTGTACAATGAACAAGAAGGCCGATGTGATTGTAGTGGAGATAGGGAGAGGGAGAGTGTTGGGAAATGAGTTTGGAGAGGTGGCCAAAGGAAGCCTGATCTTGTAGATTAAGACAAGGACCTCTAAGTGTGATGGGAGCCATTAAACATTTTGGAGAAAGATTTGTCTTTTAAAAGTATCATTGTGGCAGCTATGTGGAGAAATAGGAGCTGGGAGACAAATTAGGAGGCCACTGTACTAGCCCAAGTGAGAGAACATGGTGGCTTAAACTAAGGTAAGATCTGTGGAAGGTGGAGAAGTGGTTGGATTTAGAAAATGTATTGAAAGTATAGCAACATTTGCTCATGGGTTAGACGTGCACATGAAAGAGCTCAGTGAAATAAGACAAAATTGTCATCCTGGGGAACCGGGTGAATGTAGTTGCCATTAACTGATATAGGGAACACTAGGGAGGGGAGCCATTTTGGAGTTAAAAATCACAAATTCCACTTTACACATGCTAGGTGATATATCCATATTTGCTTTATATTTAAGTGTGGGTATCGAGCAGGAAGCTGGATATACAAGCTGGAGTTCAGGAGATAAATCAGGGCTGAATATGTAGATATGAGGACATTAACACATAGATGTTACTTGATACTCCAGAATTGAATCAAAGGAAGAAATGAGTGTATGGAGAGGAGAAAATTTCCATGATCTGAGCCCACAGAGTTGAGAGGATGAAGAAAAGCCAGCAAAGGAGAATGAAACTAAGATGCTTCTGAGTACTAGTTTAGTAAATGGGACACCAGGAAAGAAGGTTAATTAAGAATATAAGAAGAGAAGAAGAGCAGAGGAAGTCAACTGATGCATATATATGTTCAGTTTGAGATGCCTTTGATCCTTCAGATGAAAGTATTCAGTAAGAAGCTAGAAATAAGACTCTGAAGCTCATGAGAGGAGATGGAACTGGGAATATAAAATTGACAGTCGTACATATATAAATGATGGTTAAACTCGAGGGCATGAATAAGATTTTTTTAAGACAACATGCAAAGGAAGAAATAGGAATTGGGTTCTCTTGATGTACCATGGTCAGTACAGGAGTCTTGAAAATCAATCAGAATTCTCATGTGTTAATTGGGAATTAAAATACTAATTACTTTTGTACATACCTCAGAGTGAGAATAAAGTGAGATCATGTGTGTGACAGTGCTTTATAATTTGTACAGGGCTATACAAATGTAAGCTGTTCAATATTCTTCTCTTTGGCTTAGAGTACAGAAGTTTTCATGATGGAGAGTCAGGACACACTCCATGGACATATGGAGCTCCCAGAGGGCTTGTGTGGGGCTCGGGGAAATGTCCAGCTTAACCTGCTGGGCACCACAATTTTGATAATTCAACCCATCTGCTGTAGAATTGAGGAGCCAACAAAGAAGGGAGAGAAACAGAGGTGAGGGCACCTGATAGAATACTTCAAGAAATAGAATGAGTGGTACAGAGTGCCAGGTGAAGTCAGAGGTTAAGAAAGATGAGAAATCCACTGGATATGACCAAGAGATCATTGATAGATCTGCTGAGATATCAGAGTGTGCCTTGCCCAACCTGGTGCCTGTTAGCAGGCAGAACTACACCGCCCTTTGTGGCCAACACTAATAGCATGGTCCCAGATATCCTTGCTTCATTCTCAGCCACATCCTGAATTATTCACCTCAACCCATCTCAACCTGATTTTCACTGCCAGAGTTCCTGGCCCTTGGAATCAATTCCTGCTTCAGACTTCATATTATCCCCTCAAAACCCATATTATCCTCTCAAAACCAGTGGCCATCATTGCTGTTTTGGTCTGAGCTCTGGCTAACTCTCTCAAGTATATTGTGAGTGAATATTCTGACCCAATTCTTATCTATGCTCCTTATTAGGTATCAATCTTGAATTCCCTCCTTGATTATACTTGGCACGCTTTCCTTTTGAATATGTTGCCTCTGTTTAATCATCTTGCCAGCTTACATGGCTCTCTTGGAATTCACCCCAACCAAACCTTGTGGTCATTGATCCATAGATTCATCCCATTAGTAAATAGAACTCTGAAGCTGCTAATGAAAAAAGTCATACACAAACCACAATATCCCGAGGCAGAGAGATTAGCTGTAAAGAGAGCGCATGACAGTTAACTTTATGTGTCAACTTGACTGGGCCATAGGATGCCCAGATATTTGGTCAAACATTAGTCTGGGTGTTTCTGTGAGGGTGTCTTTGGATGAGTTTAACATTTAAATGAATAGACTGAGTAAAGCAGATCACCCTCCCTCATGTGGTGGGCCTCATCTAATCAGCTAAAGGCTTGAATAGAACAAAAAGGCTGATTCTCCCCCTGAGTAAGAAAGAATTCCTCTTCCTGACTACCTTTAAACTGGGACACTGGCTATTGCCTGCCTTCAGATTCAAACTGAAACAACAGCTCTTCCCGCGTCTTGAGCTTACTGGCCTTTGGACTGGCACTACACCATTGGCTCTCCTGGGTCTCCAGCTAGCCGACTCACCCTGCAGATCTTGTGACTTGTCAGCCTCCATAATCACGTGAGCCAATTCCTTATAATAAAACTCTTTGCATAAATATATAGAGGGGATGGGAAAGAGAGAATGCGTATATCTGTACAGACACACACACACGCAGAGACACACCCCAATACATACATTCTATTGGTTTTGTTTCTCTGGAGAACCTTGGCTAATACAGAGGGAGTGAGTCTGATGGGGCTGGTAAAGTCTGTACTAAAGCATAGTGATTATGGGCTTGGGGCTTGGGGCTCAAATTCCAGCTGTACCATTTATTAGCTATGCCCTTAGTCAGGTTATTTAACCTCTCTAATCTTCAATTCCCTCCTCTGTTTTATCTAAATCCCAATATATTCCAGGGCCAAGCATATGGCAAGGATTAGACACTGAGTAAATGAACGTATTAATACAGATGAAGAAACAAGGTCCAGAGCCATTAAACTATACACAGCTAATCAGTAGCTACTGAAAAGAAATCAAGCATCCATATTAAAGCAGAGTTATGAGTCATTACTTAGAGAAAGAAAGTTTAAATTCTCATCAAACTGATAAATTTATTTTATTTAACCAAAATTTCATAGTGCCAGACATCGTGATTCTAAGTGCTTCAAAATTTCCTTGTGAGTTGGTTACAATTATTGTTCCCATTTTACCTATGAGATAATTGAGGTACAGAGAGGTTACAGAGCTCTAAGATTCTTAAAAGACTTACTGAAGGAATACTGTGATCCCTTACAAATAGCCTTTTTGAGGTTTGCTAATTTTGACTACTATTTTCTCCTGCTCTCTGCCCCTGATTGTCACAGGTTCTTCCTTCCTGCTTAACCACAGGCTTGTCACGGCCTTGAAGAAGGTCTTAAGATGCACTCACGTACAAATGAGAGCCTATACCTTGGATGCATTAAGGACCAGGAGTGTGGAAGCACCAGCCTCTGGCTGCTGAGCGCTCTCCTCCTTCCTTCCTACAATGCTGTTCTTAGGAAAGAACAAAGTGTTATTTAAAATTCTGGGTGTGCAGTCTTATTTTTTTCTCAACACGGCAAGCCAGAAACAGGAACGAGTATTTTCTGGTTCTCTTTCTACCGCTCACAAGATTCGTCTCTACTCAGAGTCTTCAGGGAACAGGGGCAGCCTGGGGAGTCTAGATCTAGAGCATTTAAGCTTTCACTAGCTACTGTTAGGTCACTATCTGAAAATGGCATAGGGGCTGGGGTAAGGGCTGGAACATATAAAGAGAAACATATAAACATATAAAGAGAAAGTGTCAAACAAGCCACGTGGAAAGCAAACCAAGGAATCAAAACAGTTGATCTGTCAAATTGTATATTCTTGTGCCCAAGCCTTGTGCCCTTGCAATGTTTTGAAGTATTGTCACTGGGTGCCAGGCATGTCCCAAAGGAGGATCTTGGAGAAGGCGGTTCTGAGACGGCCTAGTCCTAAACTATTTGCAAATTGACTTTGGAAAGACCATGTGATATTTTATGAAAACTTCTGTTACTAGTCTTTATGAAGTTGTGATTATTGAGTCAACCACGCATCTTGCACCTTTCCTGGGAGACACAACCTAAATACCTGGAATCTGGATTTTCTCATTACTCATCAAATGAATTCCGAAGCATTAGTTACTCTGCTAATGTTTCTTTGTAGAAATAATTCACTGGCATCTGCATCATTTCAGAGCAAATTTTCCATCACCTTCCTTTTCTTTGTGGTTTAGACCCTTGTAGACCCTGAATAACATGAATGTGCTGGTTCCCTCCTGGCAAGGACAACTACGGATTTTTTTTTTTTTTTTTACCAAGCAATGAGAAAACCCTAGGGGAAAAATCTCATTATCATATTAAAAATACATTTAGGGCTATCTGGTGATCCTTAGTAGACATATATTTATTCAGTGTCTATGTTTCTCAAATGAGGCTCTGCTACCTTTCCCTGAGCAAGATGAAGAAGCTCTCAAACAGCATAATTTCAACACAAGTACAGAAGAACAGAGAATGCTACCGCCACCACAAGATAATCCTACAGAGTTTGTGATACTTTCTGTGATGCTTTGAATCAGTCTGATTTTCTCCTCTTATGTGTAATTTTTGAAGATGTCAGTGTGGGGCATCAGCAGTTGAAAATTCAGAATAGCAAGGCAGCCCTCCCCTGTGACTGCCACACAGCTTTTGCCTGCAGGATGAGCCTACATTACTGACGTAGTTACTTTTATTTTTATTTTTATTTTTTAATCTGGAAAATCCCCCACCTCCTCCATTCCTTCACAAAACTTTCTGCCTGAATGACCTTCAGTCTGAGGCCATACACATATGTCGTTTTTCCCCATGGCAGACTCCCCTGCCCGCCCCCCCCCCCAAAGTTCCGCATGCTAAAAAAGTGTCACACTTGGGGAAAAAAATCCTAACTATAAAGGATTTTGTAGTGACGTTGCATTTGTTACCGCTTCTCCCGGCCAATTCCAGCTTGCTTTATAGTGAAAGTAAGAACCATAACTAGGAGTTCAATTGGCAATTAAGTATCTAAGGACCATGCAGATTTTCTTCTTCTTTATTGTATAAGAATTTTAAATATTTAATGAATATTTAAGTAAACAAATATCAGCAACATGACTTATTTTAGGAATCCAGTTTTAATAAAAATCCAAACCCTGTTTGTTAATTATTATCGAAAACGTTAATATTTCAAAATACTTTTTGGTTAGGGAATCTTTAAGAAACAATGACTTCTGCTTATTTCAATTAAAGTCATCCTTTGTTAAATTCTTAGAGCTCTGCTTGCTCTAACCTCCCCCTTTACAACTCTGCTCTCCTTCTTTCCTTTCCTGGGATTCTCCCCCCTCCCCTTCTCCCCCTCCCTCTCTTTCTCTCTCTCTCTCAAATAGCGTGCAATTAAAACTAAGCTTGGCTCTCAGGCCAGCGAGCGGGTGTGTGTCTATGTGTGTGTGTGTGTGTGGGTGGGTGTGGGTGTGCGCGCGTCTGTGTGTGTCTGTGTTGTGGAGGTGGGGGATGGTGTTGTGCATTGTTTTTCCTGACCTGAGACAAGGATTTTCCATTGCCTAAAAGAGGCCATCAAGTTTTACCATTGCGAGGCACGACTTCTAATCGCATCCTTCCCGGAAAAGTACAAACAGTTCCTCAGCCGAGGTCCCCCACCTCCCACGCGCTCCCCAGCTCGCCCTCCCCGCGGAGAGCCCAGCGACAGCCTCCCCAACACCTGTGAATCATCCGAGAGGCTGCCACCGCGGAACTATTTGCATACCCCCTCCCCCGCCCTTCCTGGGCTCCTAATACACAACAAAGGAGGACAGTTAGGATTATTGCTTTATGATTATTATTTTTAATCTCTCATATGACCAGCAAAAGTAGCCTACTCGTTCACGCCTTGTTTTGAGCATCAGAGTGCCCCCAAGCCAGGGTTTCCGCACTGAATGAACCACCAGAATTTTGTAGCGTCCTGGCGATCCTTGAACCCGCAGCCGTCCACATTCCCCCCGGAGTCTGCACGGTTCTACAAGGCGTGTACGCACCTCTGTGGACCATTCCTAAGAAATCCAATATAAAACCCTAGGCTCCGATTGCAAATTCAACCGAAAACAGCGTCTTCTATTTTGCCCTCCGCAAACAACTCTCAAACTCCAAGGCTTGAACTCCCGCAAACCCACGCTGGTTGGAGTAACTACCCTTCCCTCCTCGCCCAACTCATCCGATATCGCTCAGCGATAATTGCTCTGACGTACTTCAAAATAACGTGTACCGGTCTCTCTCCCCAACTGACTACATTAATGCGAACTCCAGGCTCTCAACGCTCCTTTGATAAAATGGAAAATCGCTCATAAAAATAGCAACCCACGTAGCCTGGCCATATAAGGAGCTGGTGAGGGTTGACAGGGATGCCCCTTCGGACCCTCTTCTTTAGAAAAAGCAAATTGCAGTTGAACAAGCCCCCCCCCCCGCCCCCACCACACACACACTTCTCCTCTGCCTTCCCCTCCCCTTCCACGACTCAACTAAAGACTCAACTTAGCAGGGAAAAAATTGTATGTATATAATCGCATACACATCACACATACACATATATACACACACATACATATACGTGCACACACATATACAAACAAAACAAAGAATATCAGAAAATCAGTCGCGAGATAAACGTGTTTGCCCAACACCGGGTGTTAAAATGGAGTCCTAAGAATCGTCCCGTTCGGGTGTTTACTAAAGAGACTAAAATACAGAGGTTTGCAGTAAAGCGCGCAGGGAGCTGAGTCAAGCGGTCTGCGCCTCGCAGCTCCTCCCCTCCCACCCCCAGCCGCCGTCCTCCCTCCGCCCTCCCCACAAAACACTTCCTCCCCGCCCCTCCAGGAGATAGCTATTAAAAGCTGCTGACGTCAAAAGGGACGGCCATCTTTGATGAGGGCAGAGCTCACGTTGCATTGAAGAAGAAACCTCGGGGAGGTCAGGCGCTGTCTTTCCTTCCCTCCCTGCTCGGCGGCTCCTCCACACTTGGAACCTGCAGGGGCCGGGCGAACACTACCCTCTGGACAAGCCAAGGTAAGGAGCCCCCTCCCCTGGTCGTGTTTCTGGCTCTGGATGGCTGCATACCCAGAGGGGACCACAGCTGGGGAGGCCAAGTGAGCTTGGGCAAATCCAAGTATTTGTGCACCTAGGGTGCGGTATTCCGTGTATGCGCCTCTGGCTAGACTCCCGCCTAGGGCTTTATAAAGTATTTTCGAGGTGAGCTTCTTGGGGCAGGGATGAATGGGGACACTGCAGATGGAACGATGGCGAGGAAGCGCAAGGATACGTACCGAATAACTTACTCTTTTGAAACAGTAGTGGGACTTTCTCTTCCATTTTGCGATGCAGTTTTCAGAGATGTTTAGGCTGCTGTGTTTTTTTTTTTTTCTGTAGTCCAAAAAAACCAAACCCTGTCGTTCTGACCCTATTATTATGACTGTTGTCGTTAGGGCTCTATTATCCAGGGAAGAATTAGGGAGAAGGCAGGGTCTGGGCGCTGGGGAGGCGAAAGAAGGGGGAGTTCCTGCCCCGGGCAAGCTGAGCTACAGCAGCGACAACAGCCTCCATGTCCCACGGACTTGATTTATGCCGCCTGCTCCACGTCAACTGAAGGATGGCCGGAGTCGGCAGGTCGTGCTGGGTGGGAGGGCTCTGCGGAGGGCTGGCGGGGGTGGGCTCGCCTCGGGGACTGCGGCGGCCGGTACTCAGCACCCTGGACAGCAATACCGAGGGACCGCGCTGGCGCCCGCGACCTTTCAGCACCTCGGACAGCAGTCTGGCCACAGCGCCGCGTCTACCTGCGGCACGGATGCCTGGTCAAGGGCTAGATAGATATTCCAGGACTCGAGGCCAAATTGCCTGAAACCCCGGTCTCACAGAGACCCCTAGTAGAGCAGACATAGTAGGCTAAAAAGGAGAAAAAATAAATCCTGCCCACAGGACTCCTTTGCAGGCAATTACCTGCTCCCATCCTCAGCTCCTGCATAGCCTCAAAAAAATAATAGTCTACTTGTGGAAATTTTCTGTTGCCCTCTTCTCGCTTTTTAGGTAGGAAATAAACACATTTTTTAAAAATCTGCATTTATCCTCCAGTCGGATATCAAGCGGTTTGTTTTTGTTTTTAACACAGAGTAGATCTGTCTATAGATCTTGAGTGGGCGTAAATGAGGCATATAAGAAGATGCCAACATGACTTGTTTATAGGAGTGATATAGCTTCATATATATATTTCTGTTTGATAATTATATGGGGGTAGTTGAACTAAGCAGAATCAACTTTAAGAATGAATCCATTTTCTTCTTCCTTCTCCCCCATCCTTGTACTTAGGCATGGATACAAGCATACTCACAAAAATACATCTCTGAGAAATATGACAGGTCCTGTAGAGTATAGATTTAACCTCTTTGGCCATGGTTTCAGAGTGAGTGGAAGTATTTCCTACGAACATTGGTTAATGCAGGCTGGTAGTTCCTGATTTTGACAACAGTAAGACTGGTTTTCCTCAGGAGAATTCAATTGTGTCCTTCAAGATAATGCAGATGAAAGAGCCATAGTGTTAGAATGAAACTGGACTCTGACCTAAAGATCTACTGCAATTTCTATCACAGCACTGCGGGATTTTCCCGAGGTGGCAATAAGTGCTTTAACCATTTTCTACTCTGAGGCTTGGAGCCTCTGAGTGATTAAAAATTATCACAGGGGTATTTCCAGCTGTTTGATATAGATAAAATTGGCACAAAGTGGCCAGGAGTAAAAATGTACTATTTGAGTAGTTGTTAAATAAGAGTAACAGTGTCCTATGTAAGAATATATACAATGCTTTAAAGAAACACTACCATGATCCCCTGAAGAGCCTCAAAATAAGATCTTGGATTGTGTTTAGTTAGTCATAACTCCCATCATTTATATACTAGAGGTACTGAAATGCCCTGTCCACATAGAGAAGTTACTTTCATTCCCAGCCATTTATTTCCTAGTGTTTTTCATTTTTGTGGATAACTGTGTATTTCCATATAAGTATATATTGATCTGTTATTGTATATGGATGTAAAATTATTATTCAAGGGTATGTAACCGCATGGAAGAATTTTATAACTCTGAAATCTGCAGAAGAAATAAACAACTATGTCTTAGTGATGGGAGGAGGGGAGAAAAGATGGGTTAGATTCTTAAAAAATGCTTTGACTTCATGCTGCATGTCCAGACATCTCTCTGCGTAGTTGCGTCAAATAAAAAAACCTAACGCTGCCGGAATTACGTGCTTGGATGTTAGTAATTACCGCTGGGCTTGTTTGCTGGTGGAAGACTGGATGGGGTGAGGAGGTAGGGGACTGCAGTGAAGCTGGCAAAGGGCACATCTCTGGAAGGAAGTGGCGATGTGCACAATTATGGAGCTAATTCTAGGATAGCTTACTGAGAAATTAAAGAAAAACAATGGAAGCATGAATTTAACATTTACATTATTGATAAGCTTCAGGAAAAAATCAAGAGATTTCCTATTTTAAGTTTTAAATTTTAAAAATCCAGGGCAATAGAGCAAGAAGAGGCAGGAGCAGATGGACATAAGGATGCGCCAGGAAACATTCATGCAGACCCTCTCTCAGTACCTGCTTGTTTCCTCATTCGCATTTTAGACATTATCACCTTGGCACTCAGAATACAAAACAGTTTATAATCTTCATAACCTCTCCATGGTAAAATCTCCCAAGAATTCACAATTTTATTTTTACTTTGTTAAGCATGCACAACCACGCATGCACAAATACAATACAAACTGCCCCTTAATTAGCTTGTCTAAAGACATCTTTAAACTCTAAATGTTAATCCCAGAGTGATGGTTATTAACCAGAAGATTAATGTCTCTGCCAGTGGCACCTCTTCCCATAGCAGCCGGCCTTCGGCAGAACATGTGGGTTTTGATGATTGGCAGAAATGAAAGAGAATTTGAGAAAGAGGTTGAGAGAGGAGACATGAAGGATAAAAATAGATAAATCTGCTTTTTATATGATGCACTGCGAATAAACTATTTTTCTCACATTATGGAACTGCTTTACAATTCTCTAGAGGTAAGAAAATTGGTGTTTTCAGCCTCAGCACTAGAAACATTTCTGCAATGTCATCTCTTCTCAGCAGGCACCAACCTGATAGGAAGATATTGATCAATCATTGAGCACCAGATACATAAATGAACCCCATGGAGGGTATAAAGTGTCATGCTTATATGGTCTGTAACCTCAATAAGTTTAGCATCTAGTAGTCTTAACGAAAACAGCAAAAATTAATAAATAATACCAGAATGAAGATGCAATGAAGAAAAATCATGAGGGAGTATATAATTATTTGCCAAGTGAATGTGACCAAAAATAAGCGATGTAAATTCTGAGGAAGACAATATTGCAGTGGACTAGAATGATCTGAGAGAGGAGGAAGGACGTGAGCTGGCTTTCGGAGGTTGGAGAGAGGTAAGGGAGGCCTGCTAAGTAAAAGCGACAGCGTAGGCAAAATTACAAGTTAGGCAAGCCCAGTTATGGTCAGCAAACCCTAAAATGCCCATGCATTTGGATGGAGTGGGAGGCTTGTGTAGAGGAACACTCTGGAAAAGAGAGCTGAAGCCTTCTAGGGAAGGCCTTGAATGCCAAGCAGAGGATTTGGTGCTTTACCTTCTAAAGTTGATTTCTGAGCAGGAGTTGATATAACAAAGTAACCAGGCCCTTTTTAACGTCTGGGAATTGCTGTTGGTAGAGTGGATTAAATTTGTATTCTTCCAGAAATAGAGGGGAGCAAATTGGTATCATAAGGGGTGATTAATTTTTTTAAAAAATCAGTCTTCATTTAGGCATCTTTTAAGATCACGCTTCAGGATACATATGGACTTTTAAGTTCTGCCCAGCAGTTAATTGTAAGTTTCAAGTTTTCATTATTGATTAGAACAAATTATTTGACATGAGCACCTGCTAGAGAGATTGAAAAGTGAGTCAGGATTCCGGGGGTGAGAGGTTTTCAGAAAGCACACTTGAATAATAAACACGCAGAACACCCTCTTGCACCCTCTGATATTCTGCATTGTCAAATCCATTGACTGGAGGGATGAAAAAAGATGCCAATTTTTCTGTGCATGTTTCAGGCAGCCTTACATAAAGCCAGCCCTAAATGGCTAAAACTGGAAAAAAAAAATTTTGGAAAACCAAAGTGAGGTGGACAGCATATCATATTTCTTTCCCTAGCTGACTTTTGCTGATTACCCTCACTCCGGGGCTAGCTCGAGGTCTGAATTATACCCATTTCACTTTTAATCTTGTGGTTACTACTCTCACAGCAGATCTTTAAAATTTCAAATGCTGACAGACCTGCTGAACCAAAATAGTCGATGGCTTCATGTGGAGGAATGAATGGCAGTTGCAGACATAGCTCTTGTTGCTCTTTCAATTCTCCCTCTGAAGTGTCAAGGGACTATCCTCATCTCATCTTCACCAAAACGCTGGCAGAAGAGACATCCTTGGGATAACGTGTTGATTTCTAAGCTGACTCCTTGGGGGAAATTTGGAGGTAGTGATGTTTGATGCTTTAGCAAGAAGTCAGGCTGGTGGTTATTAAACTGAGTGCAGAGGGCCTTCCAAGCATCAAATAAGAGGGAGGGAGGGAGGAGATACGACATAGACTTGAGGAAGCAGGACATCGTGAGTGGAGAGAGTTTTTTAAAAATTAGTCTTACAAGAGGAAAGAGACTTCAGAGAAATTTCCAGAGAACCCTAGCTGCACTATGAATACTTCAGAATTGCTATCATTGCTATAACAATAATAGCTACTCATTTCTACATAATTTTCTTCACAAGGATCTCAAAGTACTTTACCCAATATCAAAGTCCAAGCGGTTTCTGATTTCTAAAGGGATGATGCAAACCATAGTCGTATGAGTTCATATATAATATTAGACAACATTTAGTAAGCCATAAATCTGATTTAGGTGGACAGAGATACCCAAAACAGTGATTAATCAGAATAGGCCCATGGGGGAGAAGAGTAAGCCACTAATTCTAAAAGCTTTTACCTGTACTAGCTCACTGAATCCTCATAACAACCCTGTAATCAGGGTATTATTATTATTTCCATTTTACAGATGAGGAAACTGAGGCAGAGAAAGGCTAAGTAACTCGCCTAACATCACAAAGCAGAGCCAAGATTTAAATGCAATCAGCCTGACTGCAGAGACTAAGCTCTTAACTATATACCATGCCACCTCTTGCATCATCCACATTTTTCATACTGGCCAAATGAGACACAGAGAATGTACGTGGCTTTTTTTTTGGCCATATCTTTTCCCTCTCAGTTGGGCAGCAGGGTATGACGGCAAGGTTGCTGATCAGGATCCGGGAGACCTGTTCTAACCCTGAAGAAACTGCTTGTAATTTCCTGTTTTGGAATCACACTATCTTTAAATAACTCTCTCAACCACTAGTGAACCCAGTTTCTTCATCTGTAAAATGATAGAACTGGACTAATGTTTTCCAATATCCCTACGATTCGTAAGTTAGTGAAATCAGTGCTGAAAACTCTGAGTAATAGGTCTGGGTCCAGTGACCGGATGGTCTCATCTGGCACTGCCTTAATTCTGTTTCAGGAACTGACCTGACTCCTGACCACATCGTAAGATTAATTACATCCACACCCTCCCTCCTCCTCAATCTCTTTTTTTCTGAATGATTTCCTTGACATCATCTTTCTGAAGCCTTTCTGGTCAGATTTCAGAAATCCTGGCTTTTTCCTCAAAGCCTTGATCTGAGTCACCACATTCTTTGGGGATCTCCTGTCCTTCTCAATCAGATTTCTTGCTGTTTGGCACAATCTGTTTCCTACAGCCTGCCTGAACTTTTTGTAATTCTTTTTCCAACCTAATAACTAGTTTTTTCCTTTCTAGACTCCCTTTTGATCATCTCCTATGTCTGACTTGAAGCAATTTATTAGCTGCTATTTCCTCACTCTTCCTCTTTCTTCTTCTGCCACTTAGAAAAGGGAAAACAGAAGCTTTTATAGAATCTGTGAGCTCATAGGTATTTAAAAAGTAACATTTCCGTATGACCTGAATCCTATGATATCAGTAGCCAGCTCAAAAACTAATGAAATTTGGAGGATGGGGGTGGTAATAAATAACATTTCAAAAAAGCTTTCAGGACAAGGGACAAGGAGAGGAGGAAGCTTTAAAGCCTACGAGATTAGGAGTTCAGAGGCTAGCAGCTGGTGGTATATTTATTAATTAAATTCATAGTCACATATGAATTAAATTCACATACTCCAGAAAAACTGTGTTCTCTTAGTTGCTATACCCCCATTTCTATTGCAGATTTCAGCTTCTTTCCACCGAAGTAAAGAATCATATCACAAGAGGAGATCCTAACTGATTTTCTTACCCACAGAAGTTAGCCTCAGTAGTGATTAACTGGTGAGAAGAACAAATCTGCATCCACAAAAAGAGATGGGGGGAAATCCCGTTTAAGGGTTAGTGTCTCCTTTTAAAGGCTTAACAACCATTCTTGAGAAACTCAAAGCAAATTCCAATGCCTGCACCGGATTGATGCTGAATGACAGCTGAGCTAGGTTTGTGGCTTGCTCTCTGTGGTCATGGAAAAATGGATTTGATCCTCTTGGCTAGAAAAGGAAGCCAAATTGTGATCCATGTGAAGGGAAAATTAAAACAACTCACTTATCTTTTCTTCTGCTTTTGGGGTTTTTTTTGTTGTTGTTGTCGATCTGATTTGGTTCCTATTACCCAAAGATGGCTAATTCTCATGTCTTAAATTGAGACTGTTTGCGCTTTCTGCTGACTCATCTCATCATCCAAGGTGGCCCACTTTATATGTGAAGAGCAAGGTTATTTTCCTGTCAACAAGGTAGGTTCTACGAAATGACCATCTGGCCCCAGCTTCCCCATCACTTCCTATATCCAAATGACACCAGTCACAGATTTTGAACTTGGGAGATGACTTTTCATGCCTGCAGGCTTCAGTGAGTGGTTTTGGTCCTTTATTGATGACAGCACATAATAAAATGAAAGCCTTTTAGGTTGCCCCCTGAGGCCAGAGTTGCCCTGCCCTCCTGCCTCATTCCTGCTTTAGAGAAATCTCTCAGTTGAGCTCTGAGAGTCCTGCCAGTTGGACAGAATTCCCTTTCCATGGAGAATCTCAGAACAAATTGCTGATCTCCTTTATTCGTATTCATCTTTTGTACAGTTTCAAAGAATAATGACTGACAAATTGTAAAACAGTGTATTTCTTAAATTTCCCTGCAGTTTGTCCAAGGGTAGTGTGACAGCTACCTAGCTATACATAAATCACCCTGAAACTTCTCCATTGATAAACAGAAAGAAGAGGGAAGTAAATGGCAGTAAGCCTGCTAGGAAGAACACTGGCAAACGATTTCGACATGCAGTAGTCTTGTCAAGTGAATTTTTTATTTTAATGAGGAAGTCCATTATAACTTTACTATAGCACTAGAAATCAAGATAGTGTTTCTGATTTATGTCTGAGAAATTGCTGAACGTATCCACTTTTTCCAATTCCAAGATGACTATCCCTATATTCCTCAAACATAAACCAGCTGTCATTATGGCACTCTTCATTAATTAATTAATGCAACAAATCTTTATTGAGCATCTGTCATATACCAGGAAAACACTGTACTGGTTACTGAAGATAGAGCAGTAAATAAAACGTGCATGTTTCTGCCCTCAGTGAATTTTGCTGGGCATCCCCTTTTGAAGTATTATTATTTTAGAGGACATGTTTCACGTAGAATCTCTTTTAGACTCTAAGACATTAACCCAACTTAGAAAAGAACTTGGCTCTCTAGCCAAATATGCAAGTGAGTGAAGGTTTTTACTGAGTAGCCAGTATCTGCAGAGAGATTGCTACATCATAAACAGAGTACATGTTAGGAACCAGCCTCAGCCATCAAGGAACTTAGCAAATATCTAAGTTGCGCCCTTGTGTAAATTTGTCTCTGTTTACATGGTAATCAACTAGGAAGTCAGTAAAATTTCCTTTAAGAACATGTCTATATCCCAGTCTACTGGGACCTCTCCATGTATAGATCATTTCCCACCACTGATGGGGAGAAAAGGTCAAGCTTTGAGAAACATGGTCCCTCCTAGGCCAGAAAACCTAGCCCCAACTACAGGCGTACCTTGAGATATTGCAGGTTCAGTTCTAGACCACCACAATAAGGCAAATATCGCAATAAAGCAAGTCACACAAATTTTTTGGTTTCCCAGTGTATATAAAAGTTATGTTTACACTATGCTGTACTCTATTAAGTGTGCAATAGCATTATATCTAAAAAAAAAAACCCATGTACATACCTTAATTAAAAAAACACTTTATTGCTAAAAACTGATAATCATCATCCGAGCCTTCAGCAAATCAGAATCTTTTTCCCAGTGGAGGGTCTTATCTCAGTGTTCATGGCTGCTGACTGATCAGGGCAGTGGTTCCTGAAAGCTGGGGTGGCTGTGGAAATTTCTTAAAATAAGACAACAATGAAGTTTTCCACCTCAATTGACTCTTCCTTTCACAAATGATGTCTCTGTAGCATGTGATGCTGTTTGATAGCACTTTACCCACAGTAGAACTTCTTTCAAAATTGGAGCCAGTCCTCTCAAACCCTGCTGCTGCTCTATCAACTAAGTTTATCTAATATTCTAAATCCTTTGCTGTCATTTCAACAATCTTCATAGCATCTTCACTGGGAGTATGTTCCATCTCAAGAAACCACTTTCTTTGCTCATCCACAAGAAGCACCTCCTCATCCATTAAGGTTTTATCATGAAATTGCAGCAATTCAGTCACATCTTCCGACTCCAATTCTAATTCTAGTTCTCTTGCTGTTTCCACCACATCTGCAGCAACCTCCTCCCCTGATCTTAAACCCCTCAAAATCATCCATGTGTGTTGGAATCAACTCCTTCCAAACTCCTGTTATGGTGATATTTTTACCTCTTCCCATGAGTAATGAATGTTCTTAATGGCATCTAGAATGGTGAATCCTTTCCGGAAGGTTTTCAGTTGACTTTACCCAAACCCAGCAAAGGAATCACTAACTATGGCAGCAATAACCTTACAAAACGTATTTCTTGAATAATAAGACTTGAAAGCTAAAATTACTCCATGATCCACAGGCTGCAGAATGGATGCTGTGTTAGCAGGCATGGAAATATTAATCTTGTACATCTCCATCCAAGCTCTTGGGTGACCAAGTACATTGTCAGTGAGCAGTCATATTTTGAAAGGAATCTTTTTTTCTGAGCAGTAGCTCTCAACAGTGGGCATAATATATTCAGTAAACCGTGTTGTAAACAGATGTGCTGTCATCCAGGCTTTATTGTTCTATTTATAGAGCACAGGCAGAGTAGATTAAGCATAATTTTTAAGGGCCCTAGGATTTTTCAGAATGGTAAATGAGTATTGGCTTCAACTTCAAGTCACCGGCTGCATGAGCCCCTAACAAGAGAGTCAGTCTGTCCTTTGAAGCTTTGAAGCCAGGCATTAACTTCCCTCTAGCTATGAAAGTCCTAGATGGCATCTTCGTCCAATATAGGGCTGTTTCATCTACATTGAAAATCTGTTGTTCAGTGTGGCCATCTTCATTCATGATCTTAGCTGGATCTTCTGGAGAACTTGCTGCAGCTTCTCCATCAGCACTTGCTGCTTCCCCTTGCACTTTTATGTTATGGAGGTGGCTTCTCTCCTTAAACCACATGAACCAACCTCTGCTAGCCTCAGACTTTTCTTCTGAAGCTTCCTCACTTCTCTCAGCCTTCATTCTCTTCACTCTCAGAACTGAAGAGAGTTAGGGCCTTGCTCTGGATTAGGCTTTGGCTTAAGGGAATGTTGTGGTTGGTTTGCTCTTCTGTACAGCCCACTAAAACTTTCTCCACATCAGCAGTAAGTCGTTGCACTTTCTTATCATTCGAGTGTTCACTAGAGAGGCACTTTTAATTTCCTTCAAGAACTTTTCCTTTGCAGTCACTACTTGGCTAACCGGTGCAAGAGGCATAGTTACAGCCCGCTTCAGCTTTCAACATGCCTTCCTCACTAAGCTTAATCATTTCTAGCTTTTGATTTAAAGTGAGAGATGTACAGCTCTTCCTTTCACTTGAACACTTAGAGGCCATTGTAGGGTTATTAATTGGCCTGATTTCAATAATGTTGTGTCTCAGGGAATAGGGGGTGCTGAGGAGAGGGGGAGAGATGGGGCAATGGTTGCTCAGTGGAGCAGTCAGAACACACAACATTTATTGATTAAGTTTGTTGTCTTATATGGGTGAGGTTCATGGTGCCTTGAAACAATTATAATAGTAACATCGAAGATCACTGATTACAGATCACCATAACAAATATAATAATAATGAAAAAGTTTGAGATATTGTGAGAATTACCAAAATGTGACCCAGAGACACAAAGTGAGCAAATAATGTTGGAAAAATGGTGTTGACTTGCTTGACACAAGGTTGCCACAAACTTTCAATTTGTAAAAAATGCAATATCTCCCAAGTGCAATAAAGGAAAGTGCAATAAAACGTGGTATGCCTGTATAAAATTCACGGGGCAATGCAAGAATGGGGTGACTGAGAGGAGCAGGGGCATCTTGTGGATGACAGTAACTCCCAAGCCAATCCACTTCACTCTGAAAACTCCCCATCCTTAAACAAGGTTCAAAGATTCAGGATCAAATAGAAGTACGTGTTAGTCCCCCAACTCTTGCTTTTAGAAATTTACCGCTTCTTATCAATGAGCAATGCTCCCATCTGCCTTGTAAGATTTATCACACTGTTTTGTAATTATGTACTTATGCATTTCTCTTCCTTAAGACTGTAAAAGTCTGTGAAAGCAAGGGCAGTATCTTAACTATCTTTGAATCTTCAGTACCTATAACAGTGCCTGTCATATACTGGGCATACAGGAAATGAATGAGCAAATGGGGATACCAACTGCCCCTTTGCAGAGAGAAGAATTCTACCACTGTAAGTAATTCCTCCTTTGATTAATCAAATGATATGATCAGAATAACTCAGGAATGTAGATTTACCCTATAATAAATTTATTCACCCTGGATTAAAATTATGTCCCATGGAAGCACTTTTGTTTACCCCAACTAGCTGCCAAACTTTGGCAAGTAATTTATTTTTCTGAACTGCTGTTTTATCAACTATGAGTCTGGGGGTAAAATGCTAGTAAAGCACCAGAATCATCTCCAGAAAAGCAACATGAAAAGCAGGTTTACATTCAGAGATGAAAAACCATTGCGTATTAGTGATTGAAGTCAATTTCACATATAAAGCCAAGCAGTTTTAACATGTATAACATACACAGTTAAAATTCAATACTTTTCAATAAGACGAAAATAATATTTTTGATGCCATTGTCCACATGTCTATTGAGACATATATTATAGTCACCAGGGGGATAGATTGGTGCCTTCAACCAACTCTTGTCTTCAGGGTCACATATTTGCTGCTTCTACCTTAGAGTTGGTAGCATGTTGTATATAAGCTCTCCATGTTGATTTGGCTTCCAAGAAAATGTCCTCCAAACACATCAGTTTATAACTTTTCCTTTCAAACATCCAGCGTCCTCTTGCCTAGGAGAGGAAAATAAACGGAGGCGTGATATGGTAAATCAGCTCCATTTATCTTTAAGAAAAAGCCATTACCAACTAAGCATTGAATTTTGCATTTCTTTTTCCGCAGTCCTTCTCAGGTCTAAAACCACTGGTCAGTTACTCTGCACCCTACTTTCTGCAGCTGGGGGTGAAGATATTACTTGAACACCATAAGAAAAGAGTAACTAAATATTAAATGCCTGTGGTGTGCTGCGCTAGACACTGGCATACATTATCTCATTTGATTTCCATGGCAACCTTAAAAGAGTCCAGAATTCTTGTTTCTGACTGCAACGTCCATGTTTTTCCCCACCACGCCATGAGTTTTCCCACGAGTTGCACACAATCCATTGAGATCTTTTAATAGAAGGCATGCTCCCGACATGTGGAACTTCAGTCAGCAAAATTCAAAGAACTCAGTCTGCTGGGCTAAAAAGCCAGGCGAGGTACGGTGGCATGAGTGACCAGGAGAAACTCAGGACCCAGATAAACTCATTGAGCACTGAACTGAGAGGCAGGTTGTTGCATTCTTAACCTATCTCTGCCACTTCAATTTTATGACCCTGACCAACTTACCTAACCTGAACGAAGCCTCAGTTTTCACATCTGTAAAAAGACAGCAATAGCTGCTATGCATACGTCATGTGGTTGTCATGAGACCTAAAGGAGCTAATGCTTGTGAAGTACTGTTACCTCCACCACTCTGGGAGAGAGGAAGGAGCTGTTGTTATCATGTTCCGTTATCCGCCTTTTGCCATGCCAGATTTCCAATGTTCTTTATGGCAGGTTATGTGAAGGCCAGGTACTTCTTTTCCTCTGTATAATGTTTTCTTAAAGAAATGACAGGTCTTGGCATCACATTATTTTTTAGCTTGAGCAGCATGCATGATAAAATGGGGAAATATGTCAACAGTCTTTGATTTTTCTATTTGGGGGAGGATTTTAAAAATGCCTTTGAGGGGCCAGCCCCATGGCATAGTGGTTAAGTTTGGCGCTCTCGACTTTGGCAGCCTGGGTTTGTTGGTTCAGATACTGGGTGTGGACCTAAACCACTCGTCAGCCAGGCTATGACAGTGCCCCACATATCAAGTGGAGGAAGATTGGCACAGATGTTAGCTTAGGGCTAATCTTCCTCAAGCAAAGAAAAAGAGGAGGACTGGCAACATGTTAGCTCAGGGCTAATCTTCCTCAGCAAAAAAAAAAGAAAAAAGAAAAGAAAAGCCTTTGAATAGCATCTCTTCTTTGGGAATGGCCTTGTGATTCTCAAGATAATGTATGGAGACCAAACAGGCTTGATCTAAACACTGTAACTAAACACTGGTCTCCTCTTGCTTAATGCCTTGGGTTTTAAGGCCCTTAAGGAGTTAAAAGGAGAAGGTATGCAAAATTTCATGCTATTCTGTAGCTTAAGAAAAAGAAATTTGCTGTAAGCTATTTAGTGAACCATTATTGAAGCTACATCTGCCAGCTTCATTTTGTATTCAGCTTTGTGTTAAGGCTTTTTGCTGAGGAGGGTTGGTTCCTTATTAAATATTGTGTGAGTACATGTGTGTGTGCATGTGTATTTTTGTATGTGCACATAATATGCAGGCAGAGAAGTATAAACACAGACTTTTTCTTGCAGCCAGCCTTGGGTACAAGATTCCTACATGCCTCATCTTATTGTCAAAACCTTTAGCTTTATTCATAAACCGATAAATATAAAACCTGCATAGGCAAGTTATAAGAATGGCAAAACGTAGGCTCCTAAGCAGCATTCACAGAATGAGGCCCCTTCAAATTTGGAAAGGGATCACAAAGCAACCCTGTATGCAATGACGACTTCAAATTCTGCCTTGGGGAGCATTCCTGTGTATCTAGGCATACAGGACAAGTGAGCTTGCTGGGAGTTTTTGAAACCCACGCTTGTCTTTTGAGCATCTACTATGTACCAGTTATTGTATTACTGTCTATCGTACTAGTATTATATTTAATTTCTACAGCAATCTCTTAAGTGGTGTGTGTTATTTTCCACACTTGACTCAGAGAAGATACTGTTTGGCCAAGGTCCTACTAAGGTACTAATTGCCACCCTACCCCCTCCATGAACTAACTGATACATACACAGGGGTTACTGATGGAAATATCAGGCTTTTTGTTAAAGGCTGATTGGAAAAAAAATGGTTAGGACCAGCAGCCAGAATCAGACTAGTCCTACTCCAAGTCTAGACAGTGGGACCCACCAAAGGAGAAAGGGATGCAGAGATATGTGTAGTCAGACAGGACAGGTAGACTAGCTTAGGTCCTATCTCCCTCCTCCACTCATCCCTTCCAAGGCGCAGAACCTGCCTCAGGAGGTTTGCAGGTTGGAGGAGTAGAAAATGAAACCTTGCTGTGGGCGGGAAGATCCCAGAGAAAAACTCAAGTAGGGGCCTGAACTATGCTTGCTTATTGCCTATTTCCCATCTCACAGAGCACTTAAGTTGGGGGTGGGAGGGGCAAATAAAGGTTGAGTGGAAGAGATGTTAGAAGCTATCTTTCCAATGCTGGTCTTCCCAAAGAGGGGAGGTTCCCATTTTAAGGGACGAGGTAGGAATTGATGGGTCTTGGAGAGAGAGAAAATGGTTCCTCCTTCTTCCAAATGGCTAATAAGAGAGACAACTTGAGTTTGAATTTAAGATCCCAAGTGCAATGCTACTGACCCTCCACAATCAATGACTCATTACTCTAGGACATTGGTTCTCAAACTGTGGTCTTTGGACCAGCAGCAACAGCATCCCCCAAGACTTTGTTAGAAATGCAATTCTCAGGCCCCACCCCACACCTACTAGATCTGAAACTCTAGGGCTAGGGCCAGAGTTTTCATCACCTCCAGATGATTCTGATGCATGCTCAAGTTTGAGAACCAGTGATCTAGAGATCTAAGTAGCTCCTTCAAGTGTTCACATTGATGTTAAAAGGATCTGATGAGGATGAGGTGTTTCCAGTGCCCTCCATCTTACAAAAGCTATGACTAGGTACTTGGAGAGAGAAGAGCTGTCCTGGGCCACTGGATAGAAGTCTGTACTCAACCTTTTAACTTAGTAATAAAGATGCTGTTGTTCATATTGTTCAGAATGAATTTGAAGGGTGAAGAAGGCAAGTGTTCACAGAATGAGGACAGGGGTCTTGGTTGGGGGACGGAAGGCTCCTTTGTTATGCTTTTTACCCCCTGCTACAATGGCTCAATCTCTGGCTCCCAGCATCTTCCCCCCAAAACTTACCAAAATTTAAAATCCTATCAAATGACAGGAGAGCCCCTTTCTTCTTTCTTCAGTCCTGACCTATAGCCTCTGAAGAATAAGAGAGAGGAAAATGTACCCACTCTGCAAAAGATAAAGCAGTTCCCATTGTTCCTCCTTTGGGCTCCTCAACAAACTGTCATAGGTGCATGGAGGGGTCCTGGCCCTTTTCCACTCATCCCAGCAATTTCCTGTTTTCTGCTATGGATCAGAGCACTAACTGCCCTTAGGAAAAGGAGGCTGTTGGCTCTCATCATCCTTTTTTTTTTTTTTTTTTTTTCCTCTTCTCATGTAGAATCATAGATTTGGGTTGCTGGGGTGGACTTTACAAATGGTGTTTGTAAGAAATGACAAATGACTAGGCCCAGAGATAAATTACTTACCAAAGTCACAGGGTGAGCATTGCAGCCAGGGCTCCTGACTCATAGTTCAGTGCTCTTTCTACAGCCCCGTGCTGCCTTGCCACTTCTGTCTCCATCTCTTCCAAATTTTCTCTCCAGCACAGGTCCACACTCCAATCAGGACATCTCTCAGTCTGTTGTTCCCCTCACAGGTCTTTGGCCTTAAATGGTAACCCAATGTCTATAAAGCCAGAGTAAGAACTTCCTCACGATTCTGAGCTGCCAGGCAGAGCTTCCTGAAAAGGTTGGCTATATTGCTTATGTCTATTTGGATTTTTCACATGACAGAAATCTAAATATGAGTGAGTTAGGCAAAAATGGAGGTGATTGGCTCAAAAAGTAGGAGTAAATGTTGAACAGTCAAACCATGGGAAGGGCAGTGACGTCGCTGGAATTCAGGAACAAGTCAAACCCAGTGTTCAAACACCACCAATGCTCTCTCTGCCTCCTGTCCCTGCTTCTTTCTGTACACTGACTTCACTTTCTATTGTTCAAAAGCTAGTTCCTCCCTCCACATGCCAGAAACATGAGCACCCAATTTGTACTTACTGCACACTCCACTATGGAAAGGGGCCGCCGTTTGTTGTCTGTGCCCCATGTTCAAAACTCTCAAGGAAGGGTTCTGATTGGTCCATGGGCCAGGTGCTCAGCTTATACCAGTGAATTGTGGGTGTCTCATGAAAGAGTATGATTTACGTGCTGAAACCACCTAATTTGATTGGGGCAAGAACCAGTTTCAAGGCAGACATAATAAGCCATATTATGTGTCCCCTAAACACAGACGTAATTTTTATCAGGTCACTTACCAAACAATTGTATTGATTCACTCTGTGTCTGTTTAATGACATTTGCTTCCTTTTTTCCAAATTGTTTTCCCACTAAGATCTAATTTTTTAACTTCCTGACAGCTCTGGAAAGGAAGATGACAAAAAAACCCCACAAAAGCCCGTAACCACTTTGCATATATAAAAACTGGAGCATAACAAATTTGACTGCCCTGGAAAAGATCGCCTACTTAGTTGATGGCAGAGCCAACTTAAGGATGAAGGTTGACCAGATATCCAGTTTTGCTCTGACTCCATGCCAACTAATGGCTTCTAGGCTTATATTGTCTACAAACTTGCTTTATTTGGCCAGTGTTGAATTTGCAAATATCTTAAATCTGAATGCCTTAAGGCGGGATGTTCCCTCTCCAATTTGCCACAGAGCCCAACACTACAAGTCTTTGTATACCTGGTTGAATCTATACATTTGTATTGTCTTCTCAGCCTCCATAGGGATTTGGGTTTGCTTCCACTGCCTACAAAACTTACGGCATTCTTGGTGGTTCCATGATCTGCCAAAATCAGATACAGCTAGAAGTTTCTATGTGAATAGGATTCGCTTTCTGTTTTTCCCACCGACCCTACTGGCAGTCTGGTGAAGCCCATGGATCCCTTTGCAGAGTGTTATTTTTTTAATGTGTAAAATAAAATACATAGGATTTCATAAGAAACTAATTACACTGAAGTAGAGTTGTCAAAATATTTTTAAAATTTGTGATATAGTAATATATGATCTTTTAAAAATTAAAGCATTAAATAACAATATTAGGTGGTGAAACTAATAGTTAACATAATTTCCACGTTGTGATGAGAATAGATGATATTTTGAGGTGTCTGCAACAACTGTAAAGTGATGTGGAGACATCTGAGATTTCTACTGGTGACGCATCAGGGTCGAGCTCCAGCCCTCCCAGTGATGAGGTGGGAGGAAGCCAGTGGAGTGAAGGCAGGAGTGCATCTACGTGTCATCCGGGCACCAGTGAGATAGCTGGGAGACCCCCCAACAATTATTTTTTGTTGTGTAACAACCAAAAAGTTGCCGTGTAACAAAAATTTGTTTGTTGTGTAACAAATTACCCCAAAACTTAGTCACTTAAGACAGCAACTATTTCTTCTTGCTCACAGGCCTGTGGGTTCACTGGGTGCTTCCTCAGTCAGCTGGTAGAGTGGCTGGGGTCTTGGTCTATGATGTCCTCACTTCCATGAATGGTAATTGGTGCTGGGGTGCCTAGACCACATATCTCTCATCCAAAGACAGCAAGAGAGCGCGAGCACCAGTGTGTAAGCACTTTTCCAGTCTGTTCAGGCCATATTTGCTATTGTCCCACTGGCCAAAGTAAGACACATGGCCAAGCACAGAGTCCATGTGGGAGGGGGTCACCACAGCCCCCACCAATCTGGGGAGCATAAGTCAGAGAAAGCCCCTCCGTGTGCCACAGGCTGGGCACTAGGCACTGCCTGTCTATTCTGGGGCTACACATCATCCATTAAATTCTACAAACCAGGGAACTTGGGCATGGGTTATCATTGACCTGCCACCGTAGGCCTGCCAATTCTTTCCCCAGCCAAACCTGGAGCCCTTGGGTTTAAGTTTTGGGTCTTCATGGGTCAAGAGGGCACCTGGAACATCTCGCTTCAGCTCTTCAAGGTGGCTAAGTGATCACAGACCCAGATGTCTGGTATATTCCAGGGGCAGTCAAAGTGAGAATTTTCTCCTCTGAACATTGAGGATGAGTACGCCTTTCCGGGTCCAAACTGGAAAAAAATTATCCTCTTATTGTTTTGTGATGATGTTTCTTTAGCTGAAATTTCACTTGGGCTTATCTTGGTGAGGGCAATTGTATTTGAAGTTTTGTCTCTGTCTTTCCAGAAGTCCCCCCTGTTTAAGCAAACCCTGCTTTCTCCTCTAATTGCAAGAGCTCCCCATAATGGCAGAAATAATTCTTAGCCAACCTTCTGTCCAATGAGCGCCTTGGAAATGGGAACCCAAGGGAGGAGGCAGTGGAAAAAACCCTGAAGGCTTTTCAACTGTGCTGCTGCGTCATGGAAAACAAGCCAGGCACCTGCACTGGGGCCTCACAGCAGGCCCCGCCACAGCCTGCGTCTCAGTTATTCCATAGATTAGCAGGGGACGTCTGACTCACCCAGCTGTCTAGTCAGGCTCTTCCAAATAGCATTCTGAGTCCTGGCTGTACATTTTCCCAACTCACTTCAGATATCAGATGCAGACCCCTGGAGATTATACTCTAGGCGAATGAACTGTCAGGCGAACGAACTGTCCACTCTTTCAGATCTGACAACAGCTTCAGTTTCCTGAGCCCCAAAGTTAAAAAAAAAAAAAAGAATTTAAAGGCTTCTAAATTCCTTAGTCAGAATGCTGTCTTAGGTTGGGTTCTCCCAGAAGCAGAGTCTGAGAGAAGGATGCAGCGCACATATTTTATTTGGAAAATGATCCTAGGAAGCACTGGCGGGTGAGCAAGGGAGCTAGCTGGGATGGGAAGGCAGCTAATACAGGGGGCAGCATGAGCAGTTTACCCCCTGCTGGGTTCAGTCCTCCGGGGACCTCCCTCCGAGGGAGTATAGCATATGCCCGAATTGCCCTGCCAGAAGGACAAGGAATCTGGGTTATTCATGCACCAGCTCCCATCCTTCAGCGGCTAGGGGCCCTTCGCAGAGGTGTCAACTTGTCCCCAGCCCTGTGGGAGGCCAGGTCTACTCCCGAGACTGGAGAGATTCATGGCAGTGAGTCGTAGGGGCTTGTAGCAGAGGCTCTCAGAGTACGCAGGAAAGACAAGCGCCCAGGAGACGTGGGTGGAGGATCAAGAACGGCTGCTACCATTTTGCAAACTGTCATCTCCAGCCACCCCAAGCATCACAACAGCTGTCTCCAGCTTGGGTGCATGGATAGTTCAGCCCTTCATTTATTCAGCACATGTTCATTGGGCTCCTACTGGGCACTATTTATTCAGCACCCATGTGCTAGGCACTAAGTGCATGTTTTTGCATTCATCATCTCATTTGGTTCCCATGACAACCTGCAGGCTATTGTTAGTTTTATTTTACTGCTGAGAAACGGAGATGTAGAGAGGTTGAGTAAATTACCTAAAGTCCCTCAGTTTGAAAACGGTGGAGCTGACATTCTCATCCAGGTCCACCTTCAAGCTTAAGCTCCATCCCCTGTAACCCCCACCCCAGTGAGGTGGGGGGGTCTATTCTGCTGCTGATGTGAGAGAAGGTCCAGCCATGCCCGGCCCCTGGACCACCTTTTCTCCAAAATCCTTCCCCTCCCCCCTTCCTTGTCTCTCCTGTTTCTTTATCTTGGTTCTCCAGTTGGCTCCAGGGAATTAACTCTGTCCCTTCGGTATCCCAAACCCTCTCTTAGGGCAGTGGGCTGTGCCTCACATCCTCCAGACCCCCTTTCCCTGGGCACTGTGACTACTAGCTCCAAGCTCATCACATCTTTGAATCTCTGAGTCCTTAAACGCCCTCCAACTCACACCCACCCGTGATCTGTGCTCCTTCAGCCAGCATCTGCCAGCTGCTTTGGCAGGTCCTGCTGCTTCTGGTGTCCTAGTGAAGGAATCAGAGAACCATCTTTGTGGCGTCTTGTGACTTTAGGGTGGGTTTCACCCGGGGCCCCAAGCAAATGGAACCAAATGGTTTGGTTTTAAGCATCAGACCAAAATGTAAGTCCCAATTTACCATTGTTAATATTTTAAAAATAAAATGGCATGGCGCAAGGACCCAGGGAGGGAATAATTAACTGCAGCCTGCCAGGAGGAGTGTAGGAGGGAGGCAGCAGCTCTCATGGTCTCAGGGAGAGGACCACAGCGGTAAACACAGAACTTCAGTTTCCAGGTGGCAAAAGAATATAAAGGGGAGCGAGTGGGGTGCAAGACGATGCTGTACGGCTCCGTTTTAGAGCGCGTATATCCGACTTCGTGAAAGTCATACTATCATTTTGAAAAACAATGTCAGTAGAGCATCAGTGGCAATACCATGTCTGGTGTGCAGAAGCCAGTATGGGTGAGCAAGCCATTCTCTCCATCCTCACAGCCCCAAACCAGAAAATGAAGTTGGAACTGAAAGGACTAGAACAAGGGGGCTGAGGTCTTTGGTGGAAAATGCCCTGTTATAGGTCAGTGAGCGTAGATTTTATACCATGGATCCAAAGAGGACATTTAAATGACCAAATCCAAAGTGCTTTAATGGAGAAGGCAGACGAGGGGGCTGTGGTCATTCAGCTGGTTCTACCTCTCATCTTAGATTCTGGCTCCGGGTGCCTTTGAACCACTCCATGTGCCGCGCCACCTCTGTGCCCCTATGGGTGGGGATTGGAGAGTCATGGAAGCCACCAACTCAGCCCTCTCATTCACAAGCAAGAACACTGTGGTGACTTTGTTAAAATAATGCTTATTAAGTGGAGCCCCCCGGCTACACCGCAGTACCCACGAGCCCTCCCTAAGTAGAGGAGCAGAGGGAAACGAGGGGGTAGGAGCCCTCTCATTTCGAGGAGGCAGCACTGGGAACCTGCAGGGGCCTTTCTGGAACTCAGGTGTGTTCCTTATCTGTTGCTGTGTAATGATATTACCGCAAACCTAGTGGCTTAAAGCAGCACACGCTTATTATCTCATGGTTTCCATGGGTCATCAGTCTGGGCATGGTGTGGACAGGGCTCTCTGCTCCAGGTCTACCCTCCGGGGGTCAGCCGGGCTGCATTCCCATCTGGAGCCTGAGGTCCACTTCCAAACTCATTCAGGTTGTTGGCAGAATTCAGTTCTTGCGTTGTAGCACTGAGGGCCCAGTTTTCTGGCTGGCTGTCAGCTGGGGACCATTCTCAGTTACTTGCCACCTGGCCCCCTCACAGGCCCTCTCACAACAATGCAGTTTAATTCTTCAAGGCCAGCAGGAGAACTTCTTCAGCAAGGGCCATGTCCCTCTTTTAAGATCTTCCACCTGATTAGGTCAGGCCCACCCCAGAAAATCTCCCTTTTGATTTTCTCAAAATCAACTTCTTGGTGACTTTAATGACACATGCAAAACCCCTGTACCTTTTCCATATAACATAACCTAATTATAGAGTGACATCCTGTCATATGCATAAATGCCGCCCACGCTCAATGGGAGGAGATTACACACAGAGCTTGTGTACCAGGGGTGGGCATCTTGAGAGCCATCTTCAAATTCTGCCTCCCACACTGGGGAAAGCCCAGTTCTGCTTCCTTCAGCCATCTGCACGCTCCTACCCAAGGGGGCACCTGGATCCACATTACACAGTCAGAGGCCTCCCAAATGAACGTCTCTCAGCAGCCAGGCCTCATTCTGAACTGGGTAATTTTGATGTTTGCAGACCCGCCTGCCAGCCTGAGTTGGGGCCCGCAGGCATTCTTCTGACCTTGATTGCCTCAATCCACAATCATCATGGTTCCAGCAGAGGGGAGGCCCGCAGAGCCTGGAAGAGCAGGCAGGGAGCTCAAGAGGATTTGACTTTCAGTGTTTGCTGTTGGCGTCCCGGGAGCGGTGTGAATGGCTTCAGTGGCTCTGTGGAGCCAGCAATCACTGCAGCTTTGGGGGTCCCCGACATGAGCTAGAGAAAAGCCTCTGGGAAGCAGCTGCTTGGGGTCCTGGGGATGGCCTGCGGCCTCGCTGAGCTTCCACGGAGGTTAGCAAGAGGTCTGGGGCTGCCCGCCCTGCTCGCGGGAGGCCAGTGAGGGCTGCCAGCCACAGCACAGCGAGCCCTGCCAAAGCCAAAAACAGTGGCAGAGGCCTTGGCCAGAGAAACAAGGATTGGGACAGACCTAGGGGGCAGGCTGGTGGGGGTACGATTGGGGACAAGGGTGGCATCTTTCTTCTGTGAGTTATAGGCAGCCTGGCAGTGCCTCCTGGGCCTCAGAGGGCATCGGGTGAGTTCAACACTGAGGGTCCTCATCAAGCAGAGTGGAGGCAACAGCACCGTCCATCTCCCTCCTCCTTCTGTCATTCACCGCATATTTACTGAGCGTCTATTCTAAGCCTGGGAAAACGGGTGAACAGGTCAGGCAAGGTCTCCTCTCGTGGAGATAACATTTGAGTGGGGGAGACAGACATCAAACAAACAGGCAAGAACAATATCAGATGCGGATAGGAGCTCAGTAGGAGATTAAAATAGAGTGAGGTGGTAACAAGAGACGGGGGGCAGGGCAGCCCTCTCTGAGGAGATGACAGTTCATCTCTGAATGAGAAGGGAGCAGTCATGATGGCAGAGAGTATTTCAGAGAGACGATGCGCAGCCCCGAGGCAGGAGCAAGGTCGGTGTGTTTGCGGAAGCGCAATGGGCCAGTGGAGTTGGCGGGAAGGGGCGGAAGAAAGGTGGTGTGAAATGAGGCCAGAGAGGGAGGGCAGACCGGATCAGTCCGGGCCTCAGAACTGGTGAGGAGTCTGGCTTTTGTTGGACGAGCGCTGGGACGCCCCTGGAGTTTTAAGAAGGGGAGTGACATGATCTGCTTTATCCTTGAACCAGATAACTCTGGATTGTGGTGAAGCACGAGCAGAAACTGCAAGCCCAGTAGGAGGCATTTGCGCCGCCGGAGTGCGGCTGTGGATGAAGAAATTTAGACCCAGTGAGACGATGTGACTTACGAGGGGCTCCCAGCTAGACAGGCATGGCCAGCGGGCGAGCATCATCAGGCAGGGCCACCAGGGAACCGTAACTGTTGTCCCCTCAGTCACCACCTGGGGCGGAATGCAAATTGATGTAAGTCGAGTTTCCTGGTTGCAGTGGAATTCATGTGCAAGTGATTTGGTGAGGAAGGATTTTCAGGTCAGCCTTTAAGAACATAAAGGAAGCAGGTTGGGGCAGGGAAAAGAGCCCGGCAAGGATGTGGTCTCCCGTACTGACTTGCCTCAGCCTGGTCCAGGTTCTGGAGTGTGAATTGCATCACAGCTCATCCTGCCTTGAGATGAGGAGGTAGTACCATATCCGTCAGTCACTGGCCAGCCTAGAATGCAGGGGCAGGTAAACTGCCAGACATCTCAGGGAAGCTGGCCCCTGTCAGCCAAGGGCAGGGCTCAGGAGAAGTCACAGGGGTAAATTGTGAGCCATGGCAAGCTCAGCATCTGGGGAACTGGTGCATATGCCAGTAAAGAGTATCAGGGATCTAGGCAGGGCACCTCCAGCATCCATTATAGTAGCCATGACTTTCCTGAGTGAAGGAAGGGAGATGACTAGACTATGAACAGCCATACTGCAAGAAAACTTTGGGCCCAAATTTTTAAAAATAAATTAGAGGCCAGCCCAGTGGCGTAGTGGTTAAGTTCACATTCTCTGCTTCGGCGGCTCAGAGTTCACAGGTTCAGATACTGGGCATGGACCTAGGCACCACTCATCAAGCCATGCTGAGATGGCATCCTACATACAAAATAGAGGAAGGTTGGCACAGATGTTAGCTCAGCAACAATCTTCCTCAAGCAAAAAGAGGAAGATTGGTAACAGATGTTAGCTCAGGGCCAATTTTCCTCAACAAAATAATTAATTAATTAATTAAATGAGCTAACATGGGAGGTCTGTTGCAGGAGGAACCCCTCATTGCCCACAGATTCTCTTCCAAAAACCTTTAAATAGTCAGCTCCCATTATGCACTTAAAATAGGAATTGATTTGCGGGTGTTCCATTCACCAAGCTTCTGAGGAATAAATTCATTGCATGCTGAAAGGTGTCAAAACCCACATTCTGCATACGGCACAAAACAAAGCAGAAGGATGAGTTTATTGCAAGGCTTTTGACCTGAGATCCAGGAAACTCAAGGCTGGGGAACAGTGAGTTCCGAGTTGCCCGCAGATTAAGGGATTTTTCTGGGACAAACACAGAAGTTATTTGGCTTTTTCAGTGGATTGGTTGCCTAGTGGTGTTCCTTTTCATTTGGATCAGGGTGACTGAGTCAGGGGAACAAGGAAGTCCAGAGATGGTGTGAATGGACTTGGAGTTTGGGGGTTGCCTGGGGTCCTCTGCTGATATCTGAGAAGAGCTGTAAATTCCTAGAAGTTTAAGTTTCTTTTAAGCACCCGTATTGACCATCTGCATCTTGTCCCTGACATAAGTGACTCCATTTTAGTTTGGTTCTACAAAGGTTACTTCTGAATATCCATTTAGCCAGCGTAAAAGGAGACGAGGGTTAGGTCCACCTAGCCAGTACATTGGAGTCTCCCACCAAAGAGATCTGATTTTGATTCTGAGAGTAAATATGAGAGTAAATGTGGCCTAGTCACAAGGAGTGCTGTTCTAGAAAGAACAACTGCATTGCGATCCCGGAGAAGGAACCAGTAGCTTAGGAATAGGACCATCTTAAGGCAACTGCTGTTTGGGACTTTACTTGGAAGAAACTGGCTTTACCACTCAACTGTATAGCTCTTGAGAATGTGGATCAGAGGTTTCCAAAGTTTGTCTGCACGTCAGAATATCCTGTGATCTTACAAAAATTCTAAAGCCCAGGTCATTTCCTAAACCAATCAAATCACAATTTCTGGGGACGTTTTTTAATAAACTTTTTATTTTGGAATAATTTTAGAATTGCAGAAAAGTTGCAAAGATAGTATACCTCTCACCCAAAGACAGCATATCTCTCATCCAATTTGCCCCATTGTTAACACCTTACATTATCATGGTACCTTTGTCACAATTAGGAAGTCAACATCAGTTCATTTCTATTAATCAAACTCCAGATTTTATTTGGATTCCACCAGCTTTTCTGTTAATGTTCTCTTTCTGTTCCAGGATCCAGGCCAGGTACCACATTGCATTTAGTTATGTCTCCCCTGTCTCCTTTGGTCTGTGATAGCTTCTCCATCTTTCTTTGTTTTTCATGACTTTGATGGTCTTGAGGAACATTGGCCAGGCATCCTGTAGAATGTCCCCTGATCTGGGTTTGTCTGCTTTTCATTGACTGGGGTTGTTGTTATCATTAGACTGGGGTTATGGGTTTTTGGGAAGAATATCGCAGAAGTGAATTGCACTGCTCGTCATCTCGTGTTGGGGTACAGCAATTCCACATGACATCACTGGTGATGTTGTACGTCACTACTTGCCCAAGGTAGTGTTTTCCAGGTCTCTCCACTGTAAAGTTACTGTTTTTCCCTTTGCATACTCTAATCTTTGGAAACCTGTCACTCAGTCTAGCCCACCCTCAAGATGAGTGTGTGTGTTTGCGTGTGTGGAAGGAGGTGGTAATCAAGCCCTACCTACAGGTAAAAATCTGAGGGGCACATTTTCATGGCCACCGTACTGTTCGGATCTCTTTGCCTCAGTTCCCAGTCACTATTGTGCAAACTTTCTCGAATAATCCAGGACTTGGCATACTCCTCAGATCCCCTAGGATTGAACCAGCATTCCTGGCTGTGTCACCTTGGGCAAGTTATTTAGTCCCTTCTGAGCTTTAGGTTCCTCATCTAAGAAATGGGTATCAATTTCTAAGAGTTATTGTACAGATTAAATTAGACAATGCCTACAAGGTTTTGACTACAGTGCCGGGCACAGAGCAAACATCCCGTAAAAGTAATAATGGTAGTAGTAGTGATGCCTTCCTTACTCCAACCTGTGTATCAGATACCCAGGGCCACAATAATGCACCTCGATGACATAAAACCATGTGTTGGAACTTACATTTGAGAAAGACATACTTAAAAACTCATTCCACAACATTTTTTTATGAAATGCACACTTCATTAGCACTAATTATATGCCAGGCACTGTTCTAATCGCTTTCATAAATATTAACTCATTTGGTCTTCATAAACAGCCTGTGAGGTAGGAACTATTATTATCCCCATTGTACTGATAGGGAAACTGAGGCCCAGTGAGGTTAAGCAGCTTGCCTGAAGGCACACAGCCGTCCTGAATGGCAGAACCAAGATTTGAACTGAGGCAGTCTCACTCTCAAGTCCTGGCTCATAACCACTACACTACACGAAATGGTACAAATAAGAGGTGTCAAGTGTTGTGAGGCTGTTTAGAAGGGGGGCTAGGCCTGGTCAGGGGAGAGGAGCCCAGCCAGGGAAGCTATCTGGGCATTCTTAGGTAAGGATATAGCAGGTTAATGAAGGGCGCAGTAGGGGAAGGGGAGCAGCGTGTTTGGTAGGATTAAGGGACCTCCGGGTTCCCCTCAAAAACAGGCTGACATTGGGGCTCGCCCCGTGGCCGAGTGGTTAAGTTCGTGCGCTCCGCTGCAGGCGGCCCAGTGTTTCGTTGGTTCGAATCCTGGGCGCGGACATGGCACTGCTCGTCAGACCACGCTGAGGCTGCGTTCCACATGCCACAACTAGAAGGACCCACAACGAAATATACAACTATGTACCGGGGGGCTTTGGGGAGAAAAAGGAGAAAAATAAAATCTTTAAAAAAAAAAAAAAAAAAAACAGGCTGACATTGTTTCCTCTCCACGAGAAGACTCCTTCTCTCTCACTTTCTCAATTTCTCTGTATGCACTTGGGAAAATTCAGCAGGTTTTTGATTTTAGAGAGATCGGAGGGGTAAGACACCTCTTTCAATAACTGGGACTGATGGTTGGCATAAAAGAATCTGGACTCTTCAAAACATATCCTCATGCTTTGTCTTCCACACTTAAGAAAATCAACCCACTCTCCTCCATTTTTATGTCAGGAGTTGGTAATCAAAGAAAGTTTCCGATTGTGAGAATTTAGCTATCAAATTATGTTTTGGGAGAATGAATGTTCATTTGAATCTGGGAGTCTAAAAATAGTTTGGTTTCCCAGAGAATGTGGGTTTCGAAGTATTGCATTTAGGTCCTCACCCTGGATGTGTCCCCAGATCCGTATTCTTGAGCCTGAACTCAGCTATAAACTTCTTGGTGACAGAATGCTAGCTTACCCATCTTTTGCACCTATGCACACTGAAAATTCCCACACAGTAGGTGTTCCATATGTGTTTTTAAATGAATCTACAATTAGGCTCATGATAAAGTGCTGTGACTTTCTCACTTATTCCACGTTTGAAACTGCCTCCATATTTGAAACCTCGAGAGCGCATGTGAATCATAAGCTCTGTCCTTTCCTTTGTCCCCTCCTGTCCCCACATAAAATCATCTTTCTGCTTCCAAACTTGGCAGGGAATAAAAGTATGTTAATTCACATCGTGATAGAAATTTTAAACATATCTTTACTGACATCTGAGACTTCAAAGCTGCGTGCCCTTCAGCCCAGGTAGAGAGTGTCTTCGAGCGTGGGCGTTAATGGAGCTCATTGGAATTCATCTTATGCTTGAATATGTTGACTCCACTTCTGTTTGAAGTCTGCTGTGAAAACTCAGAATTCCAGGAGTTTCGCTGGGGACATATTGATCCTGAGCTGATTCTGAGCCCTTATATTTCAAAGACAGAGTCTCATATGAATTTTCCTGGTTCAGAGCAAAAGAAAGGATGGTGGATGAATGTGTTCTGTGCATGTCTGTAGCGTATGTGGGATGAGGATAGAAGATGGAAGGAAAGATATAAAAGAGGCTGACCTATTTATTGACATGGAGAGCTAATTGCACTTGCAAGATTCTCCTTATCAATGACCACTGAATGATCAGCTGAGCCCAGGAAGTTCTGATGTTTGGTTGAAAGATCTTACAGAGAAGGAAGAAAAGAGGCAAGCCACCTTGACAATGGCAGGTGGGAGGGGGGTGCTTTTGCTAGCCACTGCGCCCAGAATCTCCATCCCCAGCTGTCATTCACACACAGAACCTGTGCGTGCTTGCTGGGAAAACTCACTTTCCAGACAAGTCTCCTAAACTTCCTACCAAATTGCCACATTTTAAGCTGTAAAGAGTTTCATGGTCCCTTTGAAACCAGAAAAAATAGATGTGCTGAGAGAGGCCCTTTAAGTGGAAAGATAAGGATAAGAGGAGAATAAATCAATACCCATCACTAATATTCATTCTCCAGGAGTGCTCACTAGGCCCTGGGTGCAACATCCCTCTTAGGGCTCATACAGATAGTCAGACACGGTATTTATTGGATGTCTGCTGTGTCCCCCGCTCTGACTGGGCATCTGGTCATGATCTAGCATAAAGGTTAATGGCGGGTGCTCTGTCCTCAGACCTTGGGGGAAGCTATTTAATCTTCTTCAGTTTCTTCATGTGTAAACAAGGGTGATGATAATAGGGTTTTGTGAGGATTATCACACGCAAAGAGGTTAGACACTGCCTGGTGTGCAGGGAGTCAACTATGTGTCAACTATGGTGTTTCTAGGAACTCAAGATGGACTAATTCATCTAATAAAACCTGTATCACCCAAAAGTTAGAGAAGAACAGGCAATTTCTCAACAGCTAAGGCAAGGATCTTTCTTACTCCCTAAAGCTACAGAGAACACCCCAGTTCTGCCTAGAACACTCCACCTGACGTCTCACTAATTGACGGCCATCAGCAGAGCATTAAAGAGATGTCACCAATAATCTCTCGGGCAGATCGTTGGTGACATCTGGGTCCAGCACTACATTGATTTTTTTCAGGCTCCTGAAATGAAATGGGATAACAACACTTTATTTTACCAACTGCATTCTTCTTGTCCTGGCCCACAACTTCAGTATTCCCTTTCAGACCAAGCTAGACATTAAACTGGAAATCAGTTTCAGCTTCAATAGAGGAAAAGGCTAAGAATAGAATCACTGGTTATTCCTGAAGTACCGTATGAAAATTTTATATTGTCAGGCTTCTTTTTTTTCCTCTTGGCCCATTTTCTTTTATTAAAGGATGTGAAGACAGCACCTTCCATTACTGACGTGCCTTCCAAGCATGCTTTATTTCTGCTCTACTTGCTGCTCCTGCTTACTCATACTGGTAGTTCAACTGTCTGTAAAACTCCTAACATAAAAGAGTGAAAAGAAATTTGACTGCTGGTTATAATAGGCAGAACAGGATGACAACACTAGAGCAGACTCTTGAGGTATACCCAATACATCGGTTAGTTTTGCTGGGTAATAAAGGTATGCTTGGCTTTACAGATATGGGCATGGGTACAGGGAGACCCACGAGGACCCATAAAATATTTCATAGCCAACCCTAACACCTCATCTAACCCAGTTAACATTTTCCTGCCTTCAATGCGAACTATTTTTATAGTGTTTCTTCCAGTTATTAAAGCAATTCATGTTAATTGCAAGAAAAGCGTGTAAAGAAGAGTATAACAAAGAAAAAAAATATCCACCATGATCTCATGGTCCACAGGCAATAATAAATAGTTATTATATTATGCATATGGCATAACATTGGCCTTGTTTCTATCTATATTTAAATATCCAATAATACCATTTGTTGAGCCCTACGTGTCAGGCCTTCTGCTAACTGCTTTACATGTATTAACTCATTTAATCCTTACAATAAGAATTATTTTTGAGAAGAGGAAACTAAGGCACAGAGAAGCCAAACATCTTGGCTGAGATCACACAGCAAGTAAGTGGTGGAGCCAGCATTTGAAACACTGCAGCTTCGCTCCTTAAACCATTCTTGACCTTTAGAATCTACCATCGATCCTCAGATTCAGTGTTACAAAATTTTAGCATGCATCAGAATCCCCTGAAGGCCTTGTTCAGACACAGATCGCTGAGCTCCACCCCCAGACATTGTTCTCACTTGGTCTGGGGTGGGGCCAAAGAATCTGCATTTCTAACAGACTCCCAGGTGATGCTGATCTGCTGTTCCCTGAACCACACTGAGTAGCTCTGTTCACAGCCGCATTTACATCTGTACTGTTAATTCTGCTTCACAGGTGGAAGGACAGAAGTTCAGAGAGGTCCAGTAAATAGGCCATGGACACACAGCTGGTCAACTCTATGTTATACCCTTTTCCAGCTTACTCTCATGGAAGACAACAAACAGGGGCAATTTTCACCTCATTCTATAGCCCATTCTTTTCTTCTGGTGAGGCTAGAGTCCTCAAGGAGACAGTTCAGAACTTAGACGCAGCCTCTTTGAGAGCCAGGCATTACTGTGAGATGTGGAAATTGCAATCAGTCATTCTTCACTTGTTCATTCATTCATTCAGTCAGTCATTTCCTTGGTGAGGGTCTCTAGCTGGGAAGGCCTGGGATGGGGAGTGTCAGGAGCTCTGCCCTCAGCAGCCTCCACATACTGATATTTGAATAACCGTCTTCATCAAAAAAGTTCTGAAAGAGAAGAAAATGCACAAAGGTGTTGCCTTTCGAAGCTACAGAAAGGAACCTGCTCCGAAGGCCCGTATGTTCTTTTACACAGCAAAGAGCCTGGTAATGTTTCACCAGGTTTCTTACAAGGAAAAAGAATCCTCCTTGTGATGGCCAAGCCTTCATGATGTTCCGACTACAGGGAGTGTACCTTTTGTAGCCGGGTAGGATTAACTCAGAGCTTTCCGGGAGTCTGTCCTTGCTACTCAAAGTGTGGTCCAGGGGCCAGCAGAATCACTGTGCAACTTGATGGAAACGCAAATTCATAAGCCCCACTCCAAACCTACTGCAGTGGAATCTCTGGTGTTGGAGCCCAGGAATCTGCGTTTTAAGAAGCTCTCCTGGGGGTTTTTATGGAGCTAAATTTTTAGAAGCCCTGCTCTATGGAGAACCCTGGAGAACTAACTATTCCGCTTCCCCAAAAGGGCAGCTGATGTTCTGGAAAGTTTAAGTCTGCACATGTCAAACTAGTGGCCGTCAGGATCATGTGGAGAGCTTGTTAAAGCATAAATTCCTGAGCTGTGCCCTCAGAGACTCCGATTCACCAGATCTAGGGTGGGGTCGTGAATTTGTATTTCTAACGAGTCCCCTGGGAATGCCGAAGGATGCTGCCAGTCCTGGACCAGACTCCAACTAGCACTCCTTCAGCCAACATCCTTCTTAAAGAAAAAAACCTGACTTCAACTTTCAAGCCTTTTCAAGATCTCTGATTCTGTAGTTACATTTGAAAATGATATTTTTTAAATTAGGGAACTCATTTTCTTCAGAAAACGACCAACTTTTAAAACTCCCCTTCTATGATACTGAAGCTAGTAAGTAAATATGTGTGTGCATGTGTGACTTCTTAAGTGCTTTTTGGGATCTCCAATATATATTAATATGTTCAAATTAATTGAGAACGTATTGCCTTAAATGGTCAAAGGAAGATTGGTGCCAAAAAACTGCAGGAAACAATTAAGCAACACATATGTGAGTGCCCACTCAAGTCTGAGAGTCCAGCATCATGTCAAATAAAAAAAAGGATAAAGAAGTATGAGCTATGAGCCTCATCCTCAAAAATCTTGACACGATGTTTTCTCTGTGCCAGCCACTGGGACTAAAAGCGTGCCCTTTGCGGAGCTGTTGCAGGGTAGTGGGAGATGTAGATGACGTAAGGAGGCCAATGCAGCGTGAGAAAAACGAAGACAGGACACCTGAGAACACCCGGGAGTCCAGAAGGAGCCTTGGCCCAGGTCACCAGCCTCCTCCAGGAGATGCCATTTGTGCTGACTTTGAAGGCTGGGTGGAAGCTGGCCGGGTAAGGAAGGCAGGGCAGGGGTGAGGGGTGAGATTATGGCAAATGAAATAACAGGGATTTGGAGGATGACAGTAAAAGTAGCTAGGCATTTCCATCAGGTTTGCTCCTGAGGGAGCCGTGATTAATAAGAATGAGCTCTGATTCCTTGGAAAATGTTAAGCAAACCAGCCACTACCTCCAGGGAGGAACACATGGATCCATTTGAAGGGAGCCCTGTTTGCACTTGTGATTAAAGCCGGCTGACCTTTGCTGGTGGCTTCCGTCTTTCCATTTTGTTAGTCATGAGATCTTTCATTTTCATCACACCCCCTCAAGGTTCTAGCTAAGTGAACTGCAGGCCCACAAAAGTCTGTTTGCCTATAACACCTGCCTCCTAGAAAGTGAATTTATGGAAATTTTAGATATTTGTGTAGCTACAGAAAAAGAAATCTCAAATCTGGAGGAATGGAAAGAACAGGAATCTGGAGAGGCGCAAATTCTCTGTACACTTGTGTTTGCCAGGTCACTCCGCCAGTATGCCAAATAAGGATGAGATGAGAATCACAAGCTTGCTTTCTACCATGACTGCCATGAGCTTCTAGAACCATCTAGAGTTCTACCAAATTTAGGTGGATAAGACAATATGTGACCTGATTTTCTCTCCAGAAGAGCCTGGGGACACAGGGATATGTCAATGCATTTTTCACACACACACACACACAAACTTGGTAGAAGCAAAGAGTAATTTCCAAAGAGTTAAAACAGAACTCTCCTAGCAACGTATAGTGAAGATTTGTCAAAGGTTCATTTACGTCATTAGTGAGAGAACCAGTAGGCTGGTAAAGCTCATTCACAGAACATTTGAGGAATAAAGATTTATACAGAGAGTCAAGAAAAGAATGTTCAAATAAATTTGTTCAGTTAAGTATGAAACTGATTAACATCCTATAGGGCAAGAAAATGATAACACTTGGGATTATCTTTGCTGCCAAAGAGAAATCATTTGCATCTCTACTGGACAAAAGTCATTTGCTCAATATCTATAAAGTAACATCTAACCTGACAGTCTGGTCTCTAATTAAGAGTAAATAGTAAAACCTTTTGGAGGTGATGGATATATTTATTACCTTGATTGTGGTGATGGTTTCATGGCGAGGTAATATGACAAAATGTATCAGATTGTACACTTTAACTATGTGCATTTGTTGCACGCCAATTATGCCCCAAGAAAGCTGTTAAAAGAGAGAGAAAAAATAGTAAGCCAAACTAAGGCATATTTTCCTAGAAAATTGGATAATCCTTGGGTGAGCCTATTCGACAATGCTCCAGTATGATATAAAAGGATGCTATCATCCTTTTGCTTTATTTCCAAGTTTTGGATAATTTTTCTTGACACTAATTAAAGCAATTGATTCTAAAATCAGAGATTTAGATATTGACCACTTGCTAATTATATAACCTTGGGCAAAATATTTAAACTTCCATAAGGCTCAGGTTCTCTATCTGAAAAAAAAATGAAGATAATAATAGACTCCGATGTCACAGGCATATAACTAAGATTAAATAAAATAGTGCACCCTGCGACTGGAGAAAAGGTGTTGACACCTGCAAAGGGGCTGGCCAGGCAGATTTCAGGGTGATGTGGCCAGGCCTTCCACCCTGCTGACTGGCAGGGTTCCCTAAGCAGGATGTGCCCTCATGTTCCCACAGAGCCCACAGATGGCTTACCACCTGCTTTTGGCAAAATGGCTTCTCTCTAGTTCTGGGGTTCTGCTCAGCCCAGAGCTGCAGGAAGATTTATCCCCAGAGGGTACCTTTCACAGGCACCGTGGGTCCCCCACGATATCCCCTTGAACCCCTTTTACTAGCCCATTCCACAGTTTCTCTGCAGGTTTGGTTGCTAAAGGCAACCTATGACTCTACCCATTCAAAGGGTTGCCTGTGTGTAACAGCCCTGTTGAGGATTGCCTCGCCCGGGCCGGAAATGCCTGGGAGGTTTGTGCGCCTGCCCCAGTCAGTAGCTTTCACCAATACCTGACTGGCGCGGGAGTCTAACAGCCCAGCTGCCTGACCTTCAGGTGGAGCATACTCTAGGCTGCATCTAACATTCCAGAGCTCCCTGCAGGATGAGGCTGAGCCTGGGGTGCCCCTTTGCTTGGCTTCTTCCCCTTTCTCAAATTACTTCCTCCACTCCCTCCCTGGTCTCCCTTGTGAGTGTTCCCCTAATAAACACATTGATTCTTGGCTCAGCCTTGGCTCCTGGGAGAGGCCTACCTAGCACCACCAGTCCTGGTTTGAAGTTCCTACAAAACCAAGGCTCAGTTTGAACAATTGGCCCCATCCTGAGCTATTTGCTTTCTAAATACTTTGGGGGCAGGAGGAGAAGCAGAATAGGAAGGTTGGGGGCTTGCATTGGATGGAGAAAGCAGCGATTCAGAATCCTCCAAGGAAAAAAATCATGTCTGCAAGGCGAGGTACGGTTTAGTCAGGCCTGCCTTGAGTCTGGAGCCTTTTCTCCTGCACTGGGCAGTCCCAGAGCCTCAGGAACCTCTCCCAAAACACATAGAGCCTGCTCTGTGCCTCATTGACCTCTAGAAAGTTCTTCTAGCTTCTGCCTTGGGCTCAGCCATAGCAGGGGGTCTGAGGCTACCAATTCTTTCTTCCTTTGAAGTAAAAAGTTTGCTGAGACACAATGGGACTCCTCAGCCCAGCCATCTGCTAGCTAAGGGCACTTGAAACAACATTGAGGGATCCTTTCTCTAGAAGGTGTCAGGGCAGCCCATAATTTAGCCTTTGGTAAGAGAAAGACTTGAAAGTTTGCCTGTTTGAGTTTGTCAGATTACAAAGTCGAGGTAGGCTCTTGGGCAAAGTGTAATGACCATGACTGCCACCCTGCCAGGTTTCCAAAAATTGGGATGGTGTCACGCGGATTCTTTGGTGCTGAAAAGCACTTCAAAGTTTGATCGCTCAAAGGATCGTCAAGGGATGCCTGCTCCCCTGGCCACACACAACACCCTTAATTCTTGTCCACCATCTTGCATGTATCCTTCAAATGAGCAACTAATTCCTTGATCAAGACAGAGGCTGGGTGGGAGAGGGTGAATGGGTCAGGGTAAGTCCTCTTAGTTTCTGGAACAGCAGCACACACACACACACACACACGCACACGCACACATCTTCCTCTGCCTTCTCAGGTTGTAAGTGGAAATTCACTGAGGTCAGCTGTTCCTCTTTGTAACACACAAGCACTAGGGGTCTGTACAATGCCTGGCAACAGGAGATGCACAATAAAGGTTTCTCAGACTCAACAAAGCTAATAAGGACTAATAATGCTAATGAAGTACAACTCTTTAAAAAGCTTGCCAGGCAAGTCTGCCTTTCCTGAGATTTAACAGAGGAACCTTGTGGGTTAGGAGGGAGAAGATTCACATCCTGTATTCATTGAAAATGTTTCTGTTTTCTTGAGCATAATTAAAAGTTCTGGCCTCCTTTTCCTTTGTGTAATGTGACTTTGATAACTTGGAGCTTCTTACTGGTTTTAAATAGGGCTATTAAGCCCAGAACAATGAGACTATAATGATTATAGAAATAATATAATAAATAACTAAATATATAAACAAAAATGTATTAAAATGGATCCCACTAAATTCAGAATTTGTAATAAGTCACTCTGGGACATTATGTAGAAAAATCTTTCTTCGTGGACAATGCAAGTGTCTATCCAGTATCACAGAGAGAGAATATTTAAAGTATAGCAGATGGATTTAGGTGAGCCTGTTATTGGCAAAGCTACAAGCTGCTTGCAGACAGATTAAAGCCATCTTAGAGAGGAAAAGCTTTGAGCTGTTTTTCAACACCTGAGGGTTCCCTGAGAGTTAAAACCAGAACTAGATATCTCTAAGGAATAGTAATGGTTAAAACTGATACAAGAATACACTCAGAATAGTTCGTTAGTTCAAACCCTCTTCGTGTGCATCTGCGAGTCTATCCACTATTATGAAGTGTAGTTAACTAACAAACATATTTTATCTTAAGCTTCTTTGAATCATAAACTAGTGGCGAAAGAACAAATTATTCCACAAATGAGGTTGAGAAAAGGGGCTGTTTGGAAAAATATCAGATTAGAGCTTTAATTCTTTCCATATACACACTAAAATAAATTTTAGCTGGATTAAAAAGTTAAATTAAAAATGACCCTTAAGAAAGACTAAAACATAATGAATTTTTAACTATTCTTGGAATTTGCCGATATTTTATAAATAAAAATTGAGGAAATCATCAGTTAAAAAGCATACATTGATAAACCTTTATAGAGAGCATTTTGGTGATGTGTCTCAGATTTCTTTAAAACACTTGTTTTCTTTGACCTATAAATCCACTCCCAGAAATCTATTGTAAGGAAATAATCCAAGGCGTAGGAAAAGTTTTTATATAAATATATTCTTGGCAGTCCAACTTACAATGGCAAAAAAAGAAAAGAGATAGAAAGAGAAAAAAAAAACAGCACTAAACATCCAGGAATAGGAGATTAGCTAAATAAATCAAATCACTTACATGATGAAACACAACACAGTCTTTAAAAATGGCATTTGAGCAATGTTTAGTGATTAATGAAAAATTTCGAAATTCAATTAATAACAAAAGAAAAACAATGCAAACATATATATCAGTATGATCCTAATTTAAAAATAAATTTATGTATATACATACACATATATTATTGATTCTAGATTGGTTCAAGATTGGTTCAAGATTCAAGGTTGGTTCTCAATCTTGATGCATATTAGAACCACCAGAACAGCTTTAAAATATACTGCGGCCTAGGACACCTTCTCAGAGATTCTCATTGAATTGGTCTGGCATGTTGCCTGGGCATCTGGGTTTTTTTAAAGCTTCCCAAGAGATTTTAATGTGCCCCGACTCCCCAGCAGATTTGAGAACCATGAGCATAAGACTTTTTTTTTAACTCCTCTTCACTAAGTGCATGAAGAGAAGCATGAAGCTCCACTCAGCCCTCCAAAGCAAAAGAAGTTCACCTGGTGGCTGCTACCAAATTTCACGGCATGGTACCCTGGGAAGAACTCACCTATTTCAGTTATTAAGAAAAATTATCCAAAACTTGGCAATAAGAGAAAAGAATGAATGCATGTCGGAGGGGCGCATCTAAGGATTATCAAATTCCCTTCATTTGACTTACTGTTAACTTCTGATCAGGCTTCAGACTCTGTGAAGTTACATGTTTGTTAACTTGGAGATCTTTGTGTGCTAAAAATTTAAATGATTTTTGTCCAGTAGAAAAGATAACTGTAAACAGTTACAGGTTTTTGGCCCTGTCAGACATTAACCAGCTTTGTATCTAATATAGCAATCTCATTCCAGCATTATTATATATGAATTTTCTTTGAACCAGCTTTACCATCTTGTTGGTTCCCTCATTAATGAGTGAAATAAAACTTTGACATGTACTCACTCTATATTTTTAAGAGAGTCGTGTTTTTAACTTTTTGAAATTGTATCTTGAAACGGTCCATGATCAAACACACATTCAGTGACAGAAGTGAACATGGGAAACACACTGAGTGGAGCTTTATCCAGTGTGAACATCCCACCGTCTGGCCGCAGAAGGCTTCCTTCCCTCTGATGTTCTCAGTACGTGCTCTCTGTGTGGTCTGTAAAAGTCCCCAGGCCCTCTGTGCACAAGGTCCAGTCCAAAGCGCTTTTTAAATCCACTCCATATTAATGACAGTGAACACCAAATCAAGTCACAAAGAAGCCAAATTTAGACCCTGGGGTAGTTATAGTCACCCTAGTTACTTATCTAACCCATCCGGAGATTTGGGTCAATCTAATTTTACAAATCAGTCCTCTGTACCCATTGACTTACACAATCACTTCAGAGACATTTCATCAGCATTTGGAGCTCTTCTGCCATCAGCTGGGACTCCTGACACTTTGGCCAGACTTTTAAATTTTTTTATTCCCACTCTCTCTGTCAAGTACTTAATTATCTGAAAAATGCTAGAATATAAGCTAGGAGCATTGCTATTTAAAGAAGCCTTGCAGTGAATTCATTTTTAAAGCCGGTAATTTTCCATGAGTTTCTTAGCTTAACTGCTTAGGAGGTTGGTGCATGATAAGTGTGTGTGGAGTGGGATTGTGTTTGTAGGTCCTGGTTGCTTCAAGGAGAGACAGCAGAACTGTTAGCTGAGGCAAAAAATATTATCTCCATCAAAGGTGAAAATTATAAAGCCCAGGGCAAATGCCTGTTTTGTTTGATATGAGATTGTCAGATTAGTCTGAGAAATAAACACTAGGTTGGCATTTGTGGTTCTCTCACCTCCATGAAATGAGTCAGCTCCTTCCTGGGTGCTTGTCCACTTAGGAAATGTCTTCCTTATTCCAACCACAATGGATCCTTTAATACCGTGAAGCTGATGGTGTTGCTTCCTGCATGGCAAACCTTCTCCAAAAGGTAAAATTAGGTCAGTCAGAGTTCTCATTTCTATGACTGCCTGTGGAAGAAGTGGATACTGAGGAGTCATGTGAAAGGATTTGCTCCAGCTAGTCAGCAAATTTCAATTGCCATGGCTACAAAGAGCCCACCGTTATGCGGGGACCTGGGCTTGTGGCCTCAGCATCATAAGTACACCTTGACTTCCTTCACAGAGCCAGAGACCTCAGATTTGGAAAGGAATTTACACATCACCTGATCCCGTGTCTCTTCTCTTAACTGACTCTTGTCCACCATAGGCAACCAGCCTTTCCTTGAATATTTCCAAAAACAGGAACTTACTTCATCACTTCTCATTTCACCAATGAAAAATCATTCCTAACATCCAATATGTTAATTAGCAAACCTCCCAACAGATCATAGATAAAGAGAGTTGAAACACTTGCAGTAGCTGCCTCAGGAATGTGGGCTTCTGATAAGAATGTTTCAGATGCTAACTGCCCAGCCCAGAAGTGTATATTCCTGATTCGTGCATCTACAGTATTTACCAACCACCTCTAGCATACAGATTACAACTAACACAAATCCATGCTAAAGAATTTTAAGTTAAATCACAAATAATTTAAAGTTCACATAGAGCAGGTCTAATATCTCTTCCTTGTGGTGACTGTTGAGTCTTAATCTGCCTTCGTTTCTCCCAGCTAAACACCCTCATGCCTTTATTCATCCTTAATACAATGTGATTTCAAAGCCCTTGACCGTCTTGTTCTCTTCCCAGCTTCAAGTTAACCACAAATTAATGAGTACGAACATTTGATGGAAATCACTTGTTTGTTCTGCGGTTTCCCTGATTCTAGGAAAAAGGTACTTACACTGACACAGACACAACCTCCCCCCCAACATGTTCTACTTCTGTACCCTGGGCTGCCACATCCTAGATTTTGCTCAAACTTTTTCAGCCCCTTTTTGCCAAACTTGTCTCGCCTATCTTTGTCCTCTCTCCGTGGGTCAGATGTGGAAACGTAGACAAGAATGTGGGTGGGTGACCCTACCCCCTATCTGTAAGCAGTAAATACCCAAGTATAACACATACACATACACATGCACACACCATTGATGGCTCACCCAATGAGTTTTAGAGAGGATGATAGATAAAGTTTGTTTTTTAAAATTTTAATAGTTGTGTCTATTTTAATGTATATTAAGAAAACATAATTAACACATAAAACTTCTGATTTTATAGATATTATTACTTAGGATGAGGTTAAGTTTGAAGCATGAGTCCATAAAAATCAGTCTTTAAAAAAGATTAAGGAAGTTAATAATCGGGTGTGCATTTGTGCTTAAATTGTGAAGAAGGCACAACAAACCTAGGGTTTTTGATAAACTATTCATAAGGATAACAGGTCCAGGATATGGGAGACCTGGCCTTGGGTGTGTTCACCATGAGGACATTCCCTAGGAAAACAAAGATCATGGTGATCAGCATCATTTACCTGTCAAGCTGTTACAGAAAATGCCGAAACTCAATTAGTTTAGCAACACACACCACTGATTCCTTAATAAACCCTTATAGCTCATATACACCACTGATTCCTTAATAAACCCTTATAGCTCATATGTCTCCTTTTAATTCGCAGAGAAAACATTCTATACCAAGACCAGTACTCACCAGAAAAGATCTAAGCCAGAAGAAACTAGAGTTTGGGTTTTGTGAGTGGAGGGATGACATCATGGCAGATAAAAGGAGCTATTGCCTCAAATTAACAGGAGGAAAAAAGCACAGGCCACATCAGCCTTGTCATGTTATTTTTATACATCCTGAAAACACTCAGTGAGCAAAGACAAGCCAAGTCCGTTCCTCCCAAGTGTTCCCAATGTTTGATGTTTCCAAGATACCTTAAGATGAGCCCTCGATTGGAACTTAAAGGATTTGGGTTCCAGATGATGATATGGCCTCCAACAAACGACTCCATCTCCCTGAGCATCCCTTCCTCCTGTGAGGATGATGCTCCAGCAATCCTCAAGTTCTCTCCACTCTGTCATATTGTGGATATGGAGTCTTCAAACCCAAGTAAGCCCAGCGAGGACTTACCATATTCTTCTGCATGGCTGGGCATAGAGGGAATTTTTGGTCTCCCTCCTGCCCTTTCCTGATGCAAGGATTAGTTCATTCCTTTCAATATCTGCTTTACAGTCCTCCACACTTGATAAAATATAGCTCACAAGCCAATGGAAGTTGTCTTGGGTTGGGTTCCTAAGCAGACTTTAAGACAAGGATTTGTATGCAAGTGATTTATTGAGGAAGTGCTGCCAGGAGAAACAAGGAGGGGAGAGGGAGAAACAGGACAGAGAGATGGAGAGGAAGCTGGGCAGTGGAGGATTGCAGGCGAAGTCCTCGCTTTGGCACGACCCCCAGAGAATCTTTGGAGTGTCCATTACACCTTATGATGTGTCTTACTTTAAGGAAAAAAAAAAATGCTGGGCTTCTGTACTCCTATGCCGGTTGGTTGCTGGCTACAGGTCTCCCCTGCGGAGACCCAGGCACTTGCAGCTCTCAGTGGATCAAGTGAAGCGGCCCTAGGGTGGTTTTACAGAGGATCACAGGAGTGAGTCAGGAGTGAAATAGGCAGAAACTGGGGGATGGCCACCCAGAACTAGTGAGGAGATCCCGGGGGCTGAGCAGAGCACCGACAACATCCACTACTGAAGGCAAGACTGTCAGTGAGCTGGAACATGCGGCAGCTTCCTTTTAACTCTTGATTTGGTCATGTGGGCACAGAAAGAGTTTGTTGTGATGAGAATGAGGGTCTTTTGGCTTGGTCTTGGCTTCTGTCTCTTCATGGTCCCCCGAGTGGAATCATTTTATGTTGAGTGTAATGAGACTTGTTTTTCATGTGGCCAAGTGTTTGTCCTACACGGATATCACCCTGCTCCCAAGAACCAACCCAGGTACTTTAGAAAACAAACATTTCCGTCAGCTCTTTCCTAGGCAGGTTGGAGGAGAAGAACTGAAAGCAAACGGCTTCTAACTAGAACTCCTAGAACCATCCCTTAGAGGCAGACCTCCCACTCCAGCTGCAAGCTGGGTATGTCTGCACTAGCAGTAGCACTCAGTAAATATTGGTTAAATGGATGAACCAGTTACTGTGATTTGCTTTGACTGTGATCAAGGTACATGAGATGAGGTTCGGTTCTGCCCTTCCCTCTCTCCTGGTCAGTGAGTCCTCCGTGCTTGGGCTCCCAAGTAAACAATCAGGATCTGTTGCACAACACAAACCTCAGTGCTAAATACCCATTTAGTGGCATTTGCAAAACAGACAAAGGAAAGATTGACATTTTTGAAAAGAGGAGATTTGGGCATAATCAGTGTTGGTTGCGGCTGGCTGCCATGTTGCAATTAAGAGATGCCAAACCTGGCTGCGTTAAAATGCCAGGCCACCCCAGACCAGGACCTAAAAAAAAAAAACCAAACCAAAGCTGCCTGTCAGCTATGCTGTCATTAGTCCTGGAACAGGCTAGAGAAGGAGCTTATCAGGGAAGTCAGACTTCCCCTCTCAAAAGAAACCAGATCAGGACTGTGTCTTTTTGTATATCCAGATGTGCAGACATAGAGTCCCATTTAGGAATGGGGTGGGGTGCAGTGGTTTGAAAAATAAATAAGCCGAACTTGAAAGGAATTGGGCTCTAACGGTGGTCAATGCCTCCCCTCAGAGACACTGAGGGAGCCAGTGACACTTCTGTGAGCTGGCTGAAATATCCATCACTTGAGATGAGTCTGAAGCTGTCCTCCTATAAGGAGGAATGTATTCGTGGTGTTTAACCCAGTACATACTATGTCATTAAATATTGAGAAGAACATGGTGGGGAGAAAAGGAGGGTACCACCTCACATCAAGATGGCCTCCTGAAGGCTGGGAACCATGTGCTTGCATTTCCAGATGGTTTTTCGTAGGGTTATCAGAGTTTCCCATTTGGTACTTGCAAAGCCCTTCAGCCCTATGTGATGCTACACGCGAATCCTGCCATTCTAGGGACATAAGAAGGATCTGTGGTTGTTGCTGAAAATGGAAATTCCATCCCCACCTTCATAGATCTCTTTCCATAAGTGGTGTGACTGGGACTCTGCATTTTATTAAGCAACTAAAAAGGTTTGGATGCAAGGAGACCTTAGACCATGCTACCTACAAGCCCTATTGTGAGTACTTGTGACTTACCTGTGAATCAGATAATAGACATAAAATGGATGTAAGATGGTAAGTCAATTCATTCATGAGCCTTTTATTCTTCATATTTAAAAGATAATTTTTTGCTTCAACTAAGAAATTTATTAAAACCAGTAGTGCCCACTATGAAAAGAAAAGGAGGTTGAATTTCATGCGCAAGAATATTCAAAATAGTGGCCGGCTCAGTGGCACAGCTGTTAAGTTCGCACATTCTGATTCAGTGGCCCAGGGTTCGCTGGTTCGGATCCTAGGTGTGGACCTACGCACCACTTGTCAAGCCATGCTGTGGCAGGCGTCCCACATATAAAGTAGAGGAAGATGGCACGGATGTTAGCTCAGGGCCAGTCTTCCTCAGCAAAAAGAGGAGGATTGGCAGCAGATGTTAGCTCAGGGCTAATCTTCCTCAGAAAAAAAAAAAAAAAGGAATATTCTATTCAAAATAGAAGAACAGGGAGCCAAGTCCAGAACACAATTTGAAGAACTTACACAACCATGGACATCGCAGATTTAAGAAATGGCCATTTTGGGGGCTGGCCTGGTGGCATAGTGGTTAAGTTTGCGCACTCCACTTTGGTGGCCCAGGGTTTGCAGCTTTGGATCCCAGGCACAGACCTACACACTGCTCATCAAGCCACACTGTGGCGGCATCCCACATAAAATAGAGGAAGATTGGCACAGATGTTAGTTCAGTGACAATCTTCCTCAAGCAAAAAGAGGAATGTTGGCAACAGATGTTAGCTCAGGGCCAATCTTCCTCACCAAAAAAAAAAAAAAAAAAAGGAGGGGGGGAAGAAATGGCCATTTTTAATGATAGAAGTATAAATAGAATTTTGCTACCTGTTATCTGCTAAAATTCTTCTTTGCTCTGGTCCTTAGTTTAGCATTAACACCTGTACCTATCATCATTTTCAGAGGAAGAAGAATTTATCAGAATATCCATAGAGTTTTCAATATTAAAAATCTTGAGTGTTTTCTCCCTTTTGAGCTCTAATGATCTTAAACAAGTCTCAGCCTTCACAGACAGTTATTTGGGGGAAGATGAGAAGTCTCCAGTGTGCTTCTTCTGATAAGCATCTTCCCTTTTTTTCTGAATGAAAGACTTTATCTGGTGGGAATCAGCCAGTGTGTCCACCCCTGAGTACAGGACACTATTGTGAGACATTTAGAACCCATGGCCCCATGGAGCTTTCAGTCTGCTTGGGAAGTGAATGCTGCTGGAAGTCTGCGGGTGGTGGGGAACGGGCAACGTGAAATTATGGCGCACAGTGCAGCGGTAGAAGCACAGGCGCGGAGTCTGGTCCTCAAGGTGGCTGCTCCACCTCTTCCACTGACCAGCTCCGTGATCTTGGTTGTTATTGAGCCAACTTGTACTTCATTCTTTTCATGCTTAATATGGAGATAATGTGATTTAGGATAGCACTTCTCAAACTTCTGATGTTTGGCAATCTTGTTCATTAGGTGATCTGAGCCAGTAGGTCTGGGCGGAGCCTAAGATTCTGCATTTCTAACAAGCTCCCAGGTGAGGCTGATGCTGCTGGTCTGGGGACCACACTTGGAGTCGCGATGGTTTGGGATGTTCTAGATAAACCCCTTAGTTTTATATAAAGTTCCGGGCTTGATTTCTATCACATAGCAAATTCTCAACAAATGCCTGCTATTATGCATAATATTTTGACAAGAGTTATGTGACATAGAATATTGGAATAAATGCAGCTGATTTTTCTTAATCCATAAAGACTGCTTCAAACCTGGGATGAATAAATAATGCTCAGAATAAAAAATGCTCCTGATGTACTTGAGGAATCTTTGAGACTTGTCTCAGCCATAGTCATTGTGCTTCACTATTCGCTGAGCATGAGTACGTTGGGTCTTACAGTTGCATTAACTTCAAGGAGAAATTTCATTTGGTGAAAATACTAGTGCTGGGCCCATTCTCAATCACATTCTCATGCCACTAGAGCCAGGGAAAGAGATAATTAGCTTCTGCCTCCAAACATATCCAAGTACTGGCTCCTTCTAGAAGGTGAAGACAAAAACCCAGAGAAAACAGGTTACTGCCCCACTGTCGGATTCTGAATCATGAGCCAAATGAGAACTCCCACTACATGCGTAATACTGGTTTGTTCTTGTTGTTTGGGTTTGTTTTATGAAGATGAAAGGGATAGGGCTAAGATGGATATTCCCTTCCCTTGAGTTTGACCAAAGCTGTACAACATAAATAACATGCCAAATGGGGTATATGAGTGCAATATTAATCTTAAGATTGATAAAAGCTACAATCCACCATGAAAAAGTAGTAACTGTGAGCCTATATGTATGACAACACTGCTGCAAAATGTAAAAAGTGAAAATGGGCTGAAATATAAGAAGAAATTGATAAAGCTGGAGTTACGATGGGACACTTGAATACACTTGAGACTTGAGATCAAGTTGACTGAGGATTTCAGAGAGTTTGAGTAATAAACCTTCCTCTTCAGCTTGATTTGATGTAGGTAGGTAGCTAGATAGAGTCAAAGATAATATAGACCTCCATTTCAAACACAAATTAAATGTAATCAGAATTGACCATTGTAGGGCACAAAGGAAATCTCACCAGATTTCAAAAATCAAAAATCATTGGGGCTGGCCCTGTGGCATAGCGGTTGAGTTCACACACTCTGCTTTGGCAGACTGGGGTTCACAGGTTCGGATCCCAGGCACAGACCTACACACTGCTCATTAAGCCATGCTGTGGCAGTGTCCCACATACAAAATAGAGAAGGATTGGAACAGATGTTAGCTCAGGGACAATCTTCCTCACCATAAAAAAGCAAAAATAAAAACCTATAGGCCACCTTCACTGACCACAAGGAAAATAAAATTAGAAATTACAAAAAAACTCTATTATTTAAATTTTAAAAATCATACTTTCAAATAACTCTTGAGTTACAGAGAAAATTAAAACCTAAAACCGAAATTCAAAACTATTTTTTTTAAAGATTGGCACATGCGCTAACAACTATTGCCAATGTTCTTTTTTTTTCTGCTTTTGCTCCCCAAATCCCCCCAGTATATAGTTGCATATTTTAGTTGTGGGTCCTTCCACTTGTGGCATGTGGGATACTGCCTCAGCATGGCCCAATGAGCGGTGCCATGTCCGTGCCCAGGATCCAAACCGGCGAAACCCTGGGCTGCCGAAGTGGAATGTGCAAACTCAACCACTCGGCCATGGGGCCAGCCCCTGAAATTTAAAACTATTGAGAAATAAATAACAGAGGCCATACTGTATGCCAAAACCTGTAGCCAGGGCCATAGGAACACATAGAGGACAATTCATTGCAATAAGTATACTGGTACCAAAAACAAGAAAAATGTAAAATAAATGAATCTTTTACCAATTCAAGAAGATATAAAAAGAACATAATAGCACATCTTAGGAAGAAGAAAGAAATACAATCTAAAAAATTTTTTAAAAAAAGAAATAAAATAAAGGCAGGGAAAAAAAGAACTGGAGATTAAAAACATAAATAGAAATGATACATAATATGAAAAGCTGGGATATACTGAGATTGATTTGTCAAACCACTCCATGTTATTTTCAAATATGTAAATGAAACTAAAATTAAAATAGTTTCCAGTGCTAAATTAAAAGACAAAATAGCCACAAAATGTGCTTTGAGAATAAATATGCTTTCAGAATACGTTTTTGAAAATGACCCAAATTCCTGACCTGAATTTTATCTGTGTGTCAGTAGAGAGATACCTCTAGGTTTGTTTCCTAATCTACAAACTGGGAATAGTAATAGTTTCCACACCATGTATCATTTAAGGTTTATGTAAGTTATTGTATGAAAAACACTTAAAACTGCCCAGCAAAGAGTAAGCCCTCAATAAGTGTTGGTGTGATTTTTTTTTTAAGATTTTATTTTTTTCCTTTTTCTCCCCAAAGCCCCCCAGTACATAGTTGTATATTCTTCGTTGTGGGTCCTTCTAGTTGTGGCATGTGAGACACTGCCTCAGCGTGGTTTGATGAGCAGTGCCATGTCTGCGCCCGGGATTCGAACCAATGAAACACTGGGCCACCTGCAGCGGAGCACGCGAACTTAACCACTAGGCGACGGGGCCAGCCCCTGTTGGTGTGATTTTTATTAATAATTAAGGAGAGTTGTCTGACTTGGTTTATGAAGTCCCTTTGTTCTTCTTTTGGCTTTGTTGAATATAGTGGGTCTTAATAAATTTTTGTTGAATGTGAAAGTGTATCTCCACCAGCAAGCAAGGAGAGTCGATGAGAGGAGAGGGATCTGCCTGCAGAAGCTTCATTCAAACGATTAGCAGTGTGCAGAGACACCAAGGTGTATGTTTCAGCTCTCTGTGACAATTCAACCCATAGGTGTTGATGTATAGAGGTTTGTTGGTTTGTTTTATTAATTAAAAGGTGAAACATGGAGAGAAATAGATGTTAGCTCAAGGCTCTCTCTCCTTACACCTTCCCCAAGACGCCCCTGCCCTAGGGTCCTTTGACTAATGGCTGATGTCCCCAGCATTATAGCCATCCATGTCTCTGTCGACCTGGTATGTCAGACCATACACCCCTTATATCCACACTCACCTCTTCTTCTTGGGTCCTAACCTCATGTTTGAGTCCAGGCTCGGCATTGAGCAAGCAGTCTGAGCCTATTGCATGTAAATAAGTAAGCCCCTTGAAGAGACAGAAAGGGGTGTCTCCGGAGTGCACCCACCCCGTGTCCCATGTGGGTCTCAAATAGCTTTGGATGCTGAATGAGAATGAAGAGCTTTACAAATTACATTTGACATCAAGGAATAACTGCAGCCTGCGCACTTTGTACCACATGCGTCGTCAGCGACAGACCCCTAGAAGTTTCTGTGTCTCACGCAAACAGCCCAGTGCTGCTGCCAGGCCTCAGAACCACAGTCTGCAGCTGGTTATGGAAATTAGCATCTTTATGAGGACTGTGCAGGCACCCCAGAACCTTGCAATTAATCACATGGATTAAAACTCGTTTGTGGTCCTAAAACCCTGTAGGAATAGTCAATCAAAGGCAAATTCATTCTTCTATTTTATTCCATGCATCATTTCTTATTTTAAAATATGGTCCAGAAAACAAATCCCATCATGGGAAGCTCCATGCAAAGAGAATTCTACAGACAAATACAGACAAAAGAAACCACTTCACACTGTGTCTGTCTACAGGAAATGTACAATGCCTTGTGGACATGAAAGACTGATAAGGAATGCTTTAAGGATTTCTGTTTAACTCTATTTAGCCCAGGGATCAGCAAATGTTTTCTATACAGGACCAGATAGCAAACATTTTCAGCTTTGCTGGTCCTGTGGTCCCTGCAACCAGTCAACTCTGCCCTTGTCACCTGAAAGGAGCCATTGACAATAGGGAAGCGAACGGGCATGGGAGTACTCCAGTGAAACTTTATTTATGGACCCTGAAACTTGAATTTCATACACTTTTCATGTGTACAACATATTCTTCTTCCCTGAGTCTTTTTGTCCACTTAAAAATATAAGACTATCCTGGGGCTAGCCTGGTGGTGTAGCAGTTAAGTTCATGCACTCTGCTTCAGTAGCCTGGGGTTCACTGGTTCGGATCTCGGGTGCAGACCTACAAACTGCTTATCAAGCCGTGCTGTGGCAGGCATCCCACATATAAAATAGAGGAAGATGGGCACAGATGTTAGCTAAGGGCCAGTCTTCCTCCAAAAAAAAAAGACCATCCTTTGCTCACAGGCAGTACAAAATGGGCAGTGGGCAGAATTTGGCCGTAATTCCCAGAAGCCCCTGATTGAGCCCACTGTTTCCCTCCATATAGCTAAAGAACTTCCCCTCATCCCACCTGGTGACACTAATGAACATTCCAGAGAGAGTGTTCTATGGATCAGAGCTACTCTAAATGCCGTCTGTGGAGCAACAGCATCAGCATCACTCGGGGGTTTGATAGAAATGCAGACTCTGGGACCTCATCTCAGACCAACTGACTTGTGGTCTCAGAATGGGATCTAGCAATTTGTTCTAACAAGGTTCCCGGTGATTCTGATACCTGTTGAAGTTTTAGAAGCACTGCCCTAGACCACACCTGGAAAATTGCTGACTTGGGAACATTAAATGCCACCTGGGGATGTCAGAACAGTTCGTTCAGCCATTCATTCAACAAGCCAATTAATATGAATTGAACACCTACGAGGGGCCAGACCCTTCAATAAACACTGGTGATTTGAGATAATTAATAGGATACTGTTGGTCCCCTAATGGACTGGGAGATTGTCTTACATCAGAGCCCCAGGGAATAGTTTTGAGAGGCTCTGCTTCTAATTTTCTCACTTACTAAGCAGACTTTGCTGGCTGGGGCCACGTTACCAGCTCAGGCAACACACAGGATGGAGGTTTAATGTGGTAGCATGGGTAAAGCGTTACATGCCGCCTTGATAGTAAATGCCATTTCACTATTAGCATCCTTTCAGGGACTGAACTTAGTTATCGACATCATTATGCCTCTTCAGGTGCTGTCTCTTAGAATGCTAATATGCTTGTCTTTGGCGTTTAGTGGGGACAATTTATCAAACTCTAGGTCCCCCAACAATGAACCTGAGGGTGCGCTCCGTGCCTACTCTCCCTCCATTCTTATTGGGAGAGTAGACATTGCTTCTTCAGCTTTAAAGTGCTGTGTATTTGAGAACTGTCAGATTCATCAGCCCCGCTCCCAAATCACAGACATAACCCCACATCTTAGAGCAGGATATTGGAGCCTCCTGGGGGCAATCGTGAAAGTGATGAAAATAAAGGTATCCACCACATGGCTTCTCTGCCATTGTGCCAACTGTCCATCAGCCAGATTCTTGTAGGGTGTTGTCAGCTTGAAGCCAGGGGGCCCTACAGCTGTTCTTCAGATGCTGAGAATAGCAACTTTGGAAGGAGATTGCCAGGGAAACACATGAGACCTGAGTGTGTGTGTGTGTGTGTGTGTGTGTGAGAGAGAGAGAGAGAGTGAGAGAGACAGAGAGACAGAGAGACAGAGAGAGAGAGAAAGCATCCATCAGCAAATAGACCTGGAGGAGTGGAAAACAGCAACATTGCTCTGGGTCTGAAAGCACACAGAACCCTGCCTTCTAATAAGCTGGCCTGTTAAAAGGAAATGTCAGTTGCTTGCTTAGAATGAAGGAAGAAGTTCCCCCAAGGAACCCAGCAGCAAGATACAAAGATGGAGAACAGGGCAAGAAGGCGCTCTTGTTTGTCTCCACATGGTAATCCTGGGAGAGGTGCCGCCTGGAGACTCGAGCACTCCGCTGGTTTCCCTGGTTTCAGGCTACCACGGGCGCTCAGCACCACAGCGACATGCCTCCTGCCCAGCCGTTAGGAAAGGAAAGCTAATTAACAGATATTGGATTTGTTCCACTCTTAGCAAAAGGTACAGGCTTATCCCAAATGAGCAAGGCTTTCTGAATATTAAGCCCCCACATCCTCACAAACAAGGTTGACCGGAACTTTCTATAATATAATCCCCTCAACAAACCTATGAGACTGGTATTATTTATCCTGTTGAGAAAACTGAGGCTCAGAGACAGTGATAAACTTGCCCAGAGTCACCCAGCAAATGGGTGCAAGAGCCAACGGTCCAACTAGGTCTTTCTGACATCAAAACCTTACCCACTCCACTAAGCTATGGCCCACATCCTACTCAGCGTTTCCACTGGTCCACCCTTTTATTCTGGAGGGTAGATCGCAGTCTCTCAGAGGAAACTTGGAGTTTTGTTTCTGCTCATCTCAAGGTTCAGGAGTGACTTGGTATAAATTCCTTCCAATTTCTGTTTCCTAGATCTCTAATTTCTAAAATGGAGACCTGTGTTTAAGTAAAACACAGAGCATTTAAAGCTCAATATCATGAGTACATATTCTGGTGGCCAGATAGGTGTTCAAAAATTAAAAGGCTCGTGGTATGATGTCCTGTGACTTTTTTAGATAAAATAAAACTTTAGAAAGCCCAATAAATAAAGCCCAATAAAACGACCCTAACTAACTTTTTAAAAAATGCTTATAGTAGAATGCAGCCCTGAAGCATTTTTTCTTCTTTTTCACTCTGATTTCACATTTGATGCTTTGCCCAAGAATCACTGGTTAGAAAAAAACTGTGGAATCTATTGTCTCCAGAGAAGTCTCACTTTGGGCCTCTTCCTATCCAGGAACCGTGAATAGTCTGACTTACTTCACAAGAGCAATAAATGTGAAACATTCTAGTAATATGTACTAAATTAAAATCCCAGAGGAATTCAACCTTAGCTGTTGAGAAAGCAGTATGGCAGTGGGTCTAGGAGATGAGGTCAGAGAGTCCCCCCCCAGCCTCACATCAAGGGCCTGCCTCTTTGAGCTTTGGTTCCTCTGCCTTCCAATGAGCTTGTTCTTGATTTTTTTTTTTTTTTTTTTTTTGGTCAGGAAGATTCACCCTGAGCTAACATCCATGCCAATCCTCCTTTTTTTTTTTTTTTCCTGCTTGAGGAAGATTAGCCCTGAGCTAACATCTGTACCAATCTTCCCCCACTTTGTATGTGAGATGTCTCCACAGCATAGCTGATGAGTGGAGTAGGTCTGCACCCAGGATCTGAACCTGTGAAACCTGGGCCGCCAAAAAGGGATGTGTAGAACTTAAGGGGCCAGCCCCTGTTCCTGATTTTCTTGATAAAGAGTTTTCACTTAATTTTTGTAAAAGGTGATTCTCATACAAATAACAATAATAATAATAATAATAATTAAACGTGGTATTTCCCCCAGGCCCTAAATCTAATTTCCTCTTCAGCTTCAGTTTTCAATAGAAGGACACACACAAAGGTGTTTTTCAGTTGGGAAATCATGCTCCTACGTAAAGTTTGTATTCCATTTTAGTTTCTTCAGGCCTTCATTACTTAGTGTAACACTAGTGTTATAACAAAACCAAACCCTCACATTTTCAGGAGTGTCGCACAATAGAAGTGCATTGACATCTCATATGAGGGTTCAGGTCTTTCTGGTCAGTGGTCAACTTTCCTCCATGCAGGGATTCAGAGAGCCCGAGTTCCTGCTGTCTCGTGGCCAGGCCATCCTCTCGGGCCCAGTCTTCCCTGGCAGAAGAGCAAGAGAAGCATAGAAGGAATGTCTGCTTCTGAACGGCCTTAATCTAATCCAGCAGGGACACACATCATTTCCCCTATAACTCGTGAACCATCTCTAGCCGCATGGCACCACCTCCTTGCAATGGGAACTGGAAATGTAATTCCTGGCCAGGCAGCCATTGCCCAGAGACCATGCCCTACAATGGAAGAGGGGGGAAAGATTCTGGTATACAGTTGGCCATCTTAGCCAAAAGGCAAGAGGCCATGCCTTCTACAGTTGTGCTACTTACAGAGACGTTCTCATCATGTCAAATATTTATCATCTGGAACCATTCCTCAAGCCCTTTACCCCCTTCTCTCTGATGACCATTCCTGGGGACATGACTTCCTCAGGGAGGCCTGCTGTGACCCGTGGACACCCGTGGTACATCCTCAAATATAATTAATTTCACACTGAATAATCTAATTTCCTTATTTCACTCCCATCTTCCTAATTAGACTGTAGTTCTGTGACAGCAATGAACTGGCTGTTCTCATTCATCACCATATCCTTAGTCCTAACACTGTCCTGGCATATTAAAAGTGCTCAATAAATATTTGAGAAGGAAGGAAAGATAGGAGAAAGATGGAGGAAGGACAGGGAAGGAGGAAGAGAGGGAGGGGGCCTGGCTCTGTAGGGAGCTCAGTCTGCCTCCCTGTAATTTGCACCATATGGGATTTCAAGAGCACAGCCAAGAAATGGGCTGGGCACATTTCAGGGACAAGGATCCATCCCTCTTTAGAAACATAGCTGCTCAACACCCACTCTTGGCAACCTCTGATAACAATTGAAAGAGACTAGAGATTTTCTGCCTTTTGCTTCTAAATGCCTCTAAATACGATGGAATACTACTCAACAGCAAAAAGGAATGAACTATTAATACATGCTACAACTGGAATGAATCTCAAAATAATTGTGCTAAGTGAAAGAAGTGAGACAAAAAATAGTACCTACTGTGTCATTCCGTTTATATAAAATTGTAGGAAATGCAAATGAATTTATAGCGGCAGAAAGCAGATAATCGGTTGTCTTGGCACAGGGCTGGGTGAGACGGGATGGGTGGGTGGATAGAATTACAAAAGGGCAGGAAGAAACTGAGGGGAGCTGACGTGTTCATTTTCTTAATTTTGGTCATGGTTTCCTGGGTGTGTACATATGTCAAAATGTCTCAAATTGTACTCTTCAACTATGTAGGGTTTATTCTATGTCAATTATACCTCGATAAAGCTGTGTAAAAATAAAAATAAATAAATGTGAGGTTAAAAGTATGCTAACCCAGAACCATATGCTTCCATCCATCATTCCAAACTCTTGGGTGGTTTGTGTCTTAAAAAGTACTTCATAGGTAGACAAGTATCTATCTCCATGTGAAGTTGGCAAGTATGCATTTGTGGTGCCTTTCATAAAAACAGTGTAATTCTGTTGACCCTGTTTGAGTATGGCTTCCAGCTCGGAAGATGACTGCGTCGTCGAGACAGAATGTGGGCCATTTTGATGTTCCCCTTTTTGCACACACCTACATACACACATATATAAGCTCTCACATGTTCAAATATGCTTCTTCCCAGGTTCTGTGGCCAAACCCATCACTGACCCCCCAGCCCAGGCACCCAGCCACCCCCCACCGCTACCATGGCTGAAGACGCAGACATGCGCAATGAGCTGGAGGAGATGCAGCGGAGGGCTGACCAGCTGGCTGATGAGGTAAGGGCTGGAGACATGGGAAGGGAGCAAAAGATGGGGAGCTGGGTAGTTTGTCTTATTCAGGTTCAGGTGGGAAAAGGGCTTCTTCTGTCTCAATTAAAAAAAAACCAGGGGGAATATGACTTTGATTTCCTGTACACCTAAGGCCTCTGCAGATAGGAATGGATTGATTGTGAAACCTACTCATAAAAAATGTCTTAGCCCAAACTCCAATTTCTAAAAATCTAGAGAAGTCAAGATCCTCTAAGAAAAGCATTGTCTTTGGGCGTCTTACAGTCAGTGGTGTGCTGGAGTTGGCTGAATTCTGACAGCAATTTGTTAAATTTACCCGAACTTTGCAAACTGGTATTAAAACTGAATTATATAAACTGACAATTAAATAGATTATATTAAAATCAAAGGTAATAATACTCAAAACTCAAAATTAAAAAAAAACCCTAATTATTTTACTCCATTTTACTACTATCCATGCTCTCAAAGTTCTTGACATGTGTGGGGATACCGTATAATGGTGGGTTACTGCAAGTCTCCCCACGTTCACCTCCAGTGACGCCATGATATATGTAGTTAGAAATCAGACAGGATGAGATAATTTACACCAAAAGAATCTGCAAACACTACACATCAGGGCTTGCCTTATGGTTTCAAAAAAGTGGGGAAAAATATTAATAATGTAGATTAAATTTAAAAGTGTGAACATCTGCAGCCATTATGCTATAAATAACACAAAAAATTGAGAAAATCTTCCAGTATTTGAAAACTAGGATTCTCTTCAGCAAAGAAGTCACTTGTATCATTGACAAACTAGTCAAGTTCCAGCATATGTCTTCATTGTTTCACTTTCCTCTTACTCATGATTGTAAATGAAAATATCAACCATGTTTATGCCAGGACTACACTTGCTCTATACATGCTTAGCTATGACACAAGAGTTCAGCAAGTCACCCAAAGCTTTCCGTGAGAATCTGTTGGCTACATGGAATTTATAATCATGAGTCTTGTATATTTTATTATTATTTGTAAATGTTGTGCTATTCATCCTTTATATCAGTAAAATAATAAACTTAAATATATACATATTCACATATTTTTCGAGAGGGCTTCTTGTTAAACGTTTACCAGCATACCACTGCTTACACAATTCTATTGCAAAAAGCTGCCATGCTGACAGCTCTTCCAGGAGAGTTAACATTTTTCGCGTTCCTGAAGAATGTCGTCCAAAATAAGTCTGTCACTTAAAAGCACAGCTTTGAGAAATCACACTGGTTGTTGGATTCTAGTAGTTTTAAAGGAACGGAGAAACAAGTGACAACACTCTGCCCGAGGGAGCAGCACTGAATTCAGACTTTCCGTCTCAATATTTCTTATCTAAGGAAAAAGGCAATTATTATAGTTGTCTCCTATAAGCTACTTATTTCAGACGTGCTTGATTTATTTTTCACCCTAAGGCGATAGCTTAATTTATAATGATAAGAACTTCTGATTGTGTTTCTAGGAGTTTTAACTTGATGTTGGATTCATCTCAATTCATGAAAAATTATGTTTGTGTTTAAAATTCAAAATTCGTGGTCCAGAGAGGCCAAATTAGCCCTCTGAGTATTTGACATAATTTTTCATGCATCCTGCGCAAGCACAATTATCTTTTCCAGATTACTTTGTCTTTGATATCAAGATCAACTTCATATGGTTTTGATTTTATGAAGATCAGCTTTAATTTAATTCCTTTAGGGAATTTTATTATGTAGAAAGCCTGATAGCAAAGAGATTGCAAATGGGAAGAACTTTTATGTTTTAGTTACAATCTTAAAAGAATATGTGATAGCGACCCTTTGCACTTCTCAAGTGAAGAAAGTATTTCTGATTTTCCAAGACCTCTGGATCCTGCGCTCATAATATTTATGTTTTTTATCTTAGTCACTGGAAAGCACCCGTCGTATGCTGCAACTGGTTGAAGAGGTAAGGAGTGACCCTATTTTAAGATAAAATAATGTCATTTGCTGACATATTCTTTGCCTAGACTCTACTGCTTTCCCCTACGCCATGATCCCATTGGTTCCTGTGTTAATGTAGCCTGACAGGAAGCCACATCAGAGGAAGATGCTATATTTCAGTTGTCAGGTAGCCATCAAAATATTCGCTCTCCCTACCAGCCCAGGCTATCTTTATAGTCTGGGAAGCAGAGAATGATATTTCCAAGTAAATACTCCCAAGAAATTACAAAAGTTGAATCCCTTTAAGCCAATCAGAGCGATTTTTAATACACAAAGAAATTATCTACATAAAAACTTCATTTGTAATTATTTTAATGTCTCCAAGTCACATCTAATCTTGACATTCTATTCTGACTTTCGCCACATATATGACTTTTAAAAATATGTATAACATTTTCAGAAATTGGTATAGGGTCAGGCACTAAAATTCATGAAATAATAGGAAAATGCTTTAATAAAGGGAAATATCAAGTCTAATAATGTCAATGTAGCATCTCTTTTATATTCCTGACTCTGGATTGAACATCCATTTGCGAGGCATGGTTAATAAATCCCAAACTATTTTTAAATGGGTAAAATAGAGCAGATAGCAATAATGGAATCAAAAGGGCATTTGCAATAAGCCTCACTCATTCCAATTTGGGAGAGCAGCAGTCAACCAGGAAGAATAAATGGATTAATTGAACTTGTCCCCATTGGGAGAGATGAAGTGGAAAAAGAATGGAATGGGCTATATTTATCTCAACCGAATAAAACAAGCCTAATAGTCTTTATTCGGCGAGATGCTGTTTTAGCTGTGCTTTTGCAACTGCCTCTCCATGTATAATCCGTGCGTGGTTATCATTTTTAGAGATCTTGGGTGTTCTCAAGCAGAATGATTAAATAAGTCTACCTGCCTCCTGCTACTGTAAATTGCTTATACCGTGACACACAAGGGAAAAAAGATAAATTTGATAAGGCTAAAAGGAAAGGCGGCTGCTTCTCATGCTATAGGAGCCGACATCTCCCTGTATTTCTGCAGTTTCAGCTTCTCACCTGGGAATGAAATATGGCTAAATGTGAACTGCCACAGGAGGAGTGGGGAGAAGGTGGCAACTGTGATCTCCCCAGGATGCCGGGGAAGGGTGGGGAGGTGCGCTTAACAAAATCTGTTATCCCAAAAAATGACAATTTGAGCCTGCCGTGTAGCACTAGTTGGCCCCCACAGGAAGGCAGGCCAGCAAGGGGCCCTCGGCAGCACAGGGGAGCAGGCTTCACCCTGCAAATGAAGAGAAATGTTTTCGTTGCTCTATCCTGGGAACACCGCTCATGCAGAAATACTGAAGGACCAAGAAAGAGGCAGATATTCTAAATCTAAGAGTTCTGGCGAAGCTTTCAGAATAGACTTATTGTCCCTCAACTTGTCAGGAGAACAAATGAAAGAAACAAATCTTAGCAATGTTCCTATGTGAGCTCTGATGTTGACCTGAAGGGAGCCCAGAAATCAGCTGACATGATTATCTTGGTAGGTCTCTGTGACCTTCAATCATGGCCTCCAAGCTCATGTTTCATCTCCATTTGTGTGTATGTACACGTGAAGCAAATTTCTAAACTATCAGACCTAACACCAGTTTGCCTACTCATGCAATGTGGAAACACTGCCAGGAAGGTGGAAGGTGGTGGAGCAAAAGAGTGAAAATGCACCGCTGTGAACTGGCCCCCACCCATCAGAGTCTTTGGGCACTTCTTTTTGTGTTTTCTTAAACTGCAGGCAGTGTCAGCCAGTCTTGAAAATGGAGTGTCTGCTCTCATTTACTCTGGGGGAAGACAATCTCAAAAGCTCTGTTGCTTGAAGTAGGATTCTCGATTCACACATTTTTGTTTCTCAATCAAGCATGAAGTTGCATCTTAGAACAAGGAGCAAACCAGATGGAAGCTATCTCCTACCTCTAATAAATGAGAGGAGGCTATTAGACTTTCCATCCTTAGGAAATGATGAGCAAGGCATTATCAGAGTGGATTGATTTGCTCTTCCTTCCTCCTGGGTTATTTCATATTTATGGTCAAACAGCCCTTATGTCTAGGGCATTGGCTATTTAGAGGATATTCTGCTTTTCAATCAAAAAGGAAATTCTCTTTAAAGAGAATGAGCATTAAATATTCATCAAGGGCAGAAATCACTTGGAAAATCTGAGCTTTGAAATACTGGGATCTTGCCCGGAATCCCAAAGTACATCAGCACTATATCATTTGAATGGAGCTGAATTCCTACTGAAATTTAGTCTCAAAGACAGGAAAGGTTACTAAACTTGTGAAGTCTCCCTAAGGCAAACAATCCCACTTTCAGTGGAATATATGACTTTGTGCCATCCCTCATAGGCTTTAAGGTGTAAAGAGCGGCAGGCATAGAGTTTGCTTTATAACAGAAGCCATCCTCAGCATTTCAAAGATGATGTCCATTTCCACAGAGGTCGTGGGGAAAGTTCAGAAAAGCTGAATGCTACACACAGGTAAAAAGGTTAGAAATCATATGGCATTTGGTTCCTAGCCTGGAGTTGGGAGCTGGCTCTTATGGTAGATGCATGACAACAAATATTTAGGAAATGCCTAACTCTGGGGGTGGGAGGGAAGATATAAATTGATACCATGCATGAAGACATATATGAAAATAGCTCTCTAAATTCAAGGCCACACCTGCCTAGGAGCAGAGGAAGGAATAATTCTGGTAGGAGAGTTATGAATATATCCTCAAGGAGAGAATATTCATTTCCAGGCAAAAAAGTTAACTCAGCCAGTACTAAATGCAGGAAATGAAGTCTACACATTCACGCCTTGGGCTGTGACAACTCAAGCCACACTGCTTCAGGGCAGGCTGATTCAGAAGCACCACACAGAGTTCTCATGGAGCATGGTTACGGAGGGCTCCCCAACATTTCATGAATGTTTTAGCATCTTTTCTTTTCATTCCAACTTATTTTTTAAGAGACTTGGGCCAGGAGAAGTGAATGAGCATTCTAAAGCTATGTCTGTGTTGTGTCAGACTTTCTGGTAAAATGGAAAATTCGAGTTAGACAGTTTTTTTTCATATAGCAGATGTGGGGTCTTTTGGAACTGTGGCAGTGAAGAGAGGGCCCGGACTGTCCTAGTGTAGCTCAGATGTGTTGGACTTTGGGGAGAGCATCTCAGAATGACAAAAGATGAAAAAATGTTCTAGAAACATGGTCTTAGTTCATCTGCAAGAGAGGAAAAATGAAAATAGAGAAAGAAAAAGAAAAAAGAAAGAAATGAACAAAAAATCCCTACATCTCCAATTCTGTTTTTAGGTAGACAGTTTTCCCAGCAATCTCAAACAGAAACCAAGAATTGTGATAAGACAAAAATAGAACACCCTCTTCTCACTCCTAGCTGTTAAAGCCTAATATTCGTTAAGGAATAAGAGAAAGTAATATTCCACCTCTCCCAAGATGTTGTCCCCATCCCTGCCCTTCTCCCTTGCACTTCCATTTCCCCCAAAGAACAATCCAGTTATTTTAATAAAACCTGTCGGCAAAACAGTGGCGCCAAATGTAAGTTCTAACATTTATTGAGAACCTACTATATGCCAGGTACTGTGCTCAGAGCCATTAGCATCAAGCATATATTATCTAATTTAATCCCTATAGCCACCTTTCGCAACACTTTGATCTCCATTTTACCGAGGAGGAAACTGAAGTTCACCGTGGTTAGGTAACTTGCTTGAGACACAACTACGAATGGCAGAGATGAAATTAAAACCCAAGTCTACCCGATTCCAGAGGGTAGATTCTTAGGCACAGCACTTAACTTCCCTTCCACCAGCATCACCTCCAATATTTACCTTATTCTGTGAGAATGCCACGAAAAAGCAAAAGGATCTAAGAAAACAAACACAGTAGCACATTCTAAACTGATTGAGATTTCACACAAATTAAATTTTATCTTGATATACTTGTTTTTGAACCACAGCCTCCTGTGGAGTGGAACTTGTAGACGCCTTTATGTCCTGTAGCTCATTTTATCCTCGTAAACACTGGAAGTAAGAGGGCTGTCTCTGCCCCCATCTGACAGCTGGGAAGGCTGAGACACAGAACAGATGACTAGAGCAATAGAATCGCAAGGATAAATATAGAATTTGGAACTACTGACTGCCAGATCCCAGCACTGCTCACCTGACCAAATTGTCTCTCAGTCACTCTATGAAGCACAGTTGAGGAGCCATCCCCATACCCTTAGTGCCTGGAACAGAGTGGAGGCTCAGTAAACATGTGGTGAGTGAGTGACTGAAGAAAATAAAGAATGAATGGGTGAGTGAGTGAGCCAGTGAGTGAATGAACCAACATGCCAACCACCCAATCTTACTTGGCATTTCTACCCTTATCTTAAATATGGGGAAACATCCTGGGTGATCAGGTGAGTCTTCCAGGGTCTCGTGACCAGCCGTTGGCTGAGCTAAGAGCACAACCCAGCACTCCTGACTCCCCAGTCAGTGCTCACTGCTTCTGTTCTCCCAAATTGAGGTGAACTCTTGCTTCTTCACATTAGTTCTGTGAAGCATCCCAGGGCTGAAAGACTCAGCATCAAATTGGACAAATGTGGAATTATATTTGCAGGCTCCATAAAAAATAAATGGGTATAATAGAGAGTATAAACAGATGAGAGAGCTGGACTGACACACTGCAATTGCTAACCTGTTTCCCACCCACTGTCCCCCACAGAATGGAACAGTGATCTCGTGCATGGCCTTGAGTTGAGTCCTCAGAGGAGAAAATGCTCTGAGATGTCATTGTGCTTACCAGAACTTGCATTGTCACACCCATAGGCCTGAATAAGCCACCTACTCTTTACAGATTCTTCTCATAAGCAATGACTGAAATTTGCAGAAAAAGGCACAGAAATTGTTAAAATACAGGCTAGTGGAGAGGAATGTCCATTTACAACACATTTAAGAGGAAGAGTTTTGAAATGTCTTCCTGGGTCTAGAATCGTGCTGCTCACTATGTGCTCCTGCACCAGCAGCATCAGCAGCATAGATGCTTCTTGGAGATGCAAAATCTCAGGCTGTACCCCAGTCCTACTGAATCAGGATCTACACTTTAACAAGATGTTTCCTATGTAGGGCATTCATATGCACATTAAAATTTAAAAAGTAGTGGTCTAGAAGCTGCTGGTGGTAGCTGGTAATGATGATATTTTTAGTTTGCCTGGATATCCTAATATAAATGCATTTTCTGAAGGTATTTATTTTATAAGCACTTATGTAATGCTAACTATAGGCCAGGCACCATTCTAGCATGTGACACATATTATTCGTTTAATTCGCGTAACAGCTCAGTGTGGTATTAACTAACATTATTGCTAGATTACAAATGAGAGAACTAAGGCACAGAGCAATTAAGACATTTGCCTAAGTTCACGCAGCTAGGAAATGAAATCAGCAGATTCCGAAGGGCAGAGTCAGGCTCCAGAATCTGCTATCGATGGCTCCTGAAGTCATCCTGGGTCATCACTGTCCCAAGTACATCCTGGCTTTGCAGCTAAAGTCTGTCAAAACGTGTTCCAAAGCTAGGTAGGCTTTGAATCCGGGAGCGTTCGCAGCACACATTCTCTGAGATGGTGCGTTTACAAAAGCTCACAGAAATCATTGTCAGTGTTTTATTTTATTTTTTAGAAGCACAATTGGAATTGAATTCTTAAAATACTGTTTTTGAAAAACCCCTCTGTTGACCTCCACTGACATCTCTCTCTTTCTTTCTTAGTTTAAAATAAGTCAGTGAAAAATAAATAGGCTATGAGCAATGTCTTATTTTAGAATTTGTTCTCGGGGCCACCGTGAGCTTTCCTTGGAAAACCAATTAATCCAAACTGTCAGCAATGCTATTTTCTACTTACTAACAGTTGCCCTGTAAAATGGAAATTCTTACTTACTAGTTAGAATTCCCAGAAATGTTGATTCCTAGATATGAGCCATGCAAATATCTCTGCTCCTTCTCCCCTATCTACAAACTCTCACTGCCCTCCCCCAAATAGTTCAGGTGGTGTTTGGTTTATTTCCATCCTAAGGGCGAGATGAGGCGTGCCTTCTAGAGACTTCTGCACAAAGCACTGCAGTAAAGCTTGTGGTGAAGGATTTTCTCACACTATATTATTGTGCAGAATTTGAGATTGAGATTTAGATTAGAATAAAGAGCCTTATTTCTCATCTGTCAATCCTTTTCCTAAATCTCAAAGAACTTCTCTCCATAGAGAGAAAATGGGAGGGTGGGTTTCCTCCGGAGCTGTATTTCTCCACCTTCGTGAAGCAATCATGTCTTTTGATAAATCTAAAAATCTCACTTCCCAAGAGTCTAACATATCTTCCCTGTGGGGTATCCGTCCCCAGTTCACTGATGGAAACTGTCTGATATATCATGCCAGAGAAGATTTTAGTCTAGAAGATTTTGCGAGATTTGCTTTCTGTGGTTGGTGTTATGAAAACTACAGGCATTTTTATTTTATACTACAGGCATTTTTATTTTCCAAACATAAAATCACAGTATACTACTCAGCATGTGTATTGCAATTCCACGCCAAGCCTCCTCCCCTCCCTGTCCCATGGAGACTGAACTGCATCCCCCTTTTCTACCCTGAGAATCACTGATAGAGCGAATCCACAGGTAACCCCTACTCAGAGCCCCTCCCCAGTCCCTCGTACTCTCGTCACATTTCCTCCCTCTTTTTCCTTTGGTCCTTCTTCATTTCCCATTTCTAGGGCGAATTGTCCCCTTACTGATTTCTCTTTCTCTCTTTTCTCTCTCTAACTCTTTTTCAACTTTGCTACCATTATTGGAATGTAGAGTAAAGATGCTGGTATCAGGACTTTGGTTATGTTGGATGAACAAGGAGGTAAGTTGAGATTTCTTCAGTAAGAACAATTCCTCCTCTGAATAAAGTGCATTTTTTTATTACTTGTGCACACACAGGTGATCATTTTGACATGTGTTACACGCATACATGAATGTAAGGGTTCCGGAATTTTCATCATCTTGCTTTTTTCCTTTCTCTGTTGAAAAGATTGGTAAATGTATGGAAATGTTGAGGCCTTCATGATTGAATAAATGCTACTACTCTCCCTATTATATATGTTGGGGTAACAGAATTTTGAAGGCAAAAGTCATTTGTTTGGTTGGGGTTTTTTAATGATAGTATTTTGGACAGTGTGAGAATTCTCTTCTTACCTTTATCCTCAATTTTTCCTATTAATGTGTTTTTCTCCAGTAATTCCTAGATAAAATGAGACAATAGTATATCATGGTGTCCATTTCTTTGGACCGTCCTAATTCAGTATCTGGAGTTTGGATTTCTAAGTCATTATTTGGATTCCTTCAATAACCGGAAGCTATTTTTAACGGGATATAAGTAGAGAGAGGTCATTGGAAAATGCAAAATTGAACCAATTGAAATATTTGACCTGTTTTTAAAAATTATTGTGAAAATATTGGAAGCCATGAAAATCAGAGGGCCAGCATTTTAGTCTACCATCTCTAACATGGAATCTAGAAGGGTAATACCAAAATTTTCTTTATCTCAATACATCTAGACATATGTTGATTCTTTATTTAATTCTAACCATAAGTTAATTACCTGACTCCATGCTGAATTCTTATCATAATAAGCAGATTTTTGAGAAATTTTTTCTGTTTCTTTATATTTTATGAAAACATTAGAAAATTCTTAGTAATAATGAGATTTTTTTTATGTCAAAGGGAAAAATGTGAAACTTATCCACAACACAGGACACCATAAACAAACTCCAAGCATAAAACTCAAACTGAGGGAAAAATTGCCATACAGATAACAGACAGAAGGCATTTTCCTAAAATACACAGAGACTTTGCATATCATCAAAGAAAAGTGAAACAACCTGAAAGAAAAATGGACGTAGGCTCTAAATCATCAGTTTACAAATAGACATATGAAGCCATGCTTCAATTAACAATAATAAGATACCATTCTTTATCTGGCAGATTGACACAAATTTTTTCAATCAATAATAACCAATGCTATGAACGTGTCAGGAAAACAAAAACTCTCATTCTATGGTTGGGCACTGTAGACTGATACTAATGTTTGAAGAGCAGTTTGATAATATCTTCAGATTTTGAAGTGCACCCATCTTTGACCAAGACATTCCACTCCTAGAATTCTACACTGCAGATGTACATTGACAACTATATGAAGAAAAATGTACGTGCCTTACCTTTAATAGTATAAAACTGGAAATGAATTATATGTCTGTCCGTGGGGAGACCAACCAAATGAATTATGGTATGGCCATTAAAGAAATATTCTGCAACCGTTACAGTAAATGATATAAATCTTTATTTACTGATTTCTGAGAAGTCAGGATGGGGGCAGGGAGAGGCTGAAGGAAGGTGTATCATTGGCTCCTCTGGGAAGCAAATGCTAAGAAGCAATTAGAAGTGTATGAGATTTATTAGGGAAAGGTCTGTGATGGGTCCCGGAAAGAGGGAGCAGGAGTAAGCAGGGAGAGCTTTCATACTGTGATGTGGCCTGATACTCATAAGAGGAGAGAGGGGAGGAAGGAGGATTGGACAGGAAGGGTTTCAGACTGCAGTGCCACTCTGAGAATGTCTCAACCAGGCTGATGGGGAGCCCAGGAACAAAGTCTACCCAACAGAGTAGCCCCTGATGGGTAGGAATGCCTCAGTTCTAGAACCTCATTGTGCTCAAAGTCCTCTGGGGAGGGCATGGCCTCCATGTAAACGCTGTGCCAGATCCCATAGGTGCAGCAGCTGGAGGAGTCAGCTACTAGACTCCCAGCAGGTTCCCCCTTGAAGGGAGATCTGAGGGGCACGCCCTCATGGCTGTCATATAAGGACTTGTGTTTTTATATTATTTATTTGTATTTAACTTTTTCAATAAATACAGACTAATCAATCAAAAAAACAAGAAAAAAATTTTAAAAACAATTGAACATCAACCATAATGCTTTCCCGTCAATTTTTAAAGTACAAATTTCAAAATTTATATGCAAATAACAGAATCCAGTGGCACTGTATTTAGAAGAAATTACAATGGCTGTGGCATTCTTCGACCTCCTCAGATGAACTTGCTATCATTGTAAGACTTGCTGGCTTGATCTGTGTAACAATGTCCCAGGCTTTGAAACTCAGGATGCAGCAAATCATTGCTTTTTTAAAAATTAAACAGCGGGCATCCATATAGAAGAGTGGCACCTCATTTCCAGAGCAAATTTGATACATAGTCACTCGAATAATCAGCTCTTATTAACTCTTTCAGTTAATAATTTCCATGTGTTGGGGGCCAGCGCCATGGCGGAGTGGTTAAGTTAGCTCGCTCCGCTGTCGAGGCCCAGTGTTTCCCTGGTTGGGATCCTGGGTGCTGACATGACACCGCTCATCAGGCCACGTTGAGGCGGTGTCCCACATGCCACAACTGGAAGGACCCACAACTAAAATATACAACTATGTACTGGGGGCATTTGGGGAGAAAAAGCATGAAAAAAAAAAAGAAGAAGAAGATTGGCAACAGTTCTTAGCTCAGGTGCCAATCTTTAAAAAAAATAATAATAATTTCCATGTGAAAGGGGTGGAAAAAAGAGCATTGCAATTGAAGGGAAGGTTTGGGAAAGGTTCAGGATAATGTCTTTCTTTCCCCTAACTATAAAACTTTGACATAAAGACATGGAAAGTAACATATACAAATCTGGAATCAAAAAGAGAGAAAGTGAATAACTTGCTTACTTGAGTTGCAAATTTCATTGTATTTTGGTAAAGAAAATCTAGAGGTAAAATTTGCCACAATCTCCGTTCAAGTAGAAAAAAATACATTATTCCTAAGCACGAATGATTCCCAGGAACATGTATATATTGATCTTGGAGAAACAAAGCAGAATAGCAGATTTCCCCCACAAGATAGTGTTCTCAGCTAAAACATTTTAATTGTGTTCAAACCACAGTAAATGCTGCGTTCCTCAGTTTAACTTACTTCCCAGGATAGCGTCGGTTTTACCGGATACATGGTGAATAGATTGATACTGAGAAACAGACAATTGTAAGACCTCCAAAAGAGGGTGGCTTCTGTCTGGTCTTAAGTGGTCCATGTACCATTTATACTATAATAGATTAGGACCTTTTAAATTGACCAATGAGCACAAGTCAACAAGCATCTTCACTGCCATCGTAAGTGCATTTTAATTCTGCATATGCTATATTTAGTTGTTTAGATCAGTAACTGCTTTAACATTTCTCTTCAGTTATGCTCTGCTAATTTCGTCTATGCCTAAACACCAAAAATGTTGACAGCTTCTATCCTGCAGCTGCACAGGAGTATCAAGAAACAGCCATCCTTCTAAAGAACCATTCCAGGTTGTCCAGCTAAATGGTTGCATTTGGAAATTCCTTATGGGATTCTTGTTTTATATCCAGGTATCAGGAGACACCAAGGAGCACTGGGCATGACAGACAGTCCTGGAAATGGACTGAGTCCTGGGACTTTTCTTGTCTCCAAGAGAAACCCCCATGAAACAATCTCAACTCTAACATGGGATGACGTACCCTTTCATTTCCATATCTCTTGTTCGTTTTTTTTTTGGTGTTTGCTGGGTTATATGTTTATTTTGATGCCAAAGATGTAGCTTGGGAAAAATCCCATAGGATCAACTTCAAACTAAACAGTGAAATCTTTGATTACTGTCTGGTAGAGTAAAGGCAAAGTAAAGCTTCATCCAGAGAGCCTGCCGACTTTCTTAAGGGTCCATGGTACTACAAGGTAGTATTTTTGAAAACATCCCTCTTACTGAAGTCCACCCACCAATATCTGTTATGATATTGAATACTGAATGACTAAAGCTGCACGGTGCAATATGGTGGCCACTAGGCACATGGCTATTTAAATGAATTTCTACATGTTCATCAATGCTAAGGAAAATGAAAATCATGTAGGCAGCATCTTGTATCTGGATATACTCATGAAGGCTTGCACTCTGGGTCAATAGCATTGATGTCTTGCTATTCCTCTACTGGATTCTTTTTACCAGGTTGAGGATTCTAAGCATCCCATGTTGCCTTAGTCAGGATGAGTAGAAATGATATCTAAACCTAGATCCTTGAGCATCCTGCTATTGGTAGATCTATCACAAATAATCAGTCATCCAAACATGGCAAAAGAAATTTCAAGTTCTTGTCCCAACATATAGTGTGTTAGCTACTGGAATACCTCTCCCCACCCAAAAAGTTATTCTCCTCCCAGTTTCCAGGAATAGACAGAAAACAGCCAGAAAGCAAGCTTAGGGAGGTAAGGAGCAGTCAACCCTGGATGGTGCCTTGCATCAGCCTGTGAGATGCTGCTGTCCACCCCAGAAGGGAATGAGGATATTGGTTACTTTCAAGCATTTCCTGAGAAATGTCTTCGCAGAAGTCACTGAAATGCTGTGAAGTCCCAATATGCCAAACATATTCACAAACATAACTCAGTACACTCTAAAAATTAATATTATTGTTAGAATATCTGTGACAAAATGGTTCCAAGATATTTTTTAAATTAAGGATTTGACTTATAACTGTGTATGATGACCGTTCAACCAATATTGGTAGCTATAAATTAGTTTTCTGAATCAACTTTTCTGAAAGAGCTTCAGAATCCCTCTCTTAGCTATTACCTTTGCCAAACAAGCTGGAAACCCCTGGCAGAACCCAGCTCTCAGAAACATGGATTTGGACCTGCCCGCTTGTTTGTATCTTTTAATTTGAATTCTCTGGTTCAGAAATACAACACTTGGGGACTGATTCACATTTTTATGTTACCTCGTAATCTCTGGAGGCACAGTAGGTGGGGTTCCTGAAATGCTGTCAGAGTTAATATTTTTGGCCAAATACCTGAAGGGCAAATACCTGAATATGTAGCCCCATGCCATAATCAGTGCCCATGTCAGCTGTCATTAGTTGGGTCCAGCACGCTTTCCCTCTGAGGCCAGGCACTCCAATCCATCTCAACCCAGCACTCCAGGAAGCCATGAGCAATTATTCCATTGGGATTTGGCATCCTTAACATCGTTCTTTAACATCGTTCTTCTTTTGACGATGTTGGGTTCCTTCCCCGCTCCAATCCCTTCATTTGATAGTTAATTTGATCTGCAGGCTCATTTATTGCATTCTTTAAAAGAAACTGGAATAAAATCTTCAGAAAAGCACAAAATCTTCTGGAACACCAAGAATTGCCATCCATTCTTTTGTTTTTTAGCCCTTTCAAGGATTTCCTTAAAGACATTACTATACTTATATTTATTCAGCATAAGTTCACCAGCACTACACTGTTATTCTCGCTAGCTATCCAGTGTAGGATAAACACTGAAATTTTGCTTTCAGCAGTCATTTGAAAAGCATCATAGAGAGAGCAGATTCCTAATAAGCTGAACTCTGCTCTTCGGCCCCACAAAAGAGAACACAATAGGTTCTTATTTTCCAATTGGACGGTCTCCCTAGGTTGTGTCACTAATGAACCTATCTTAGTTTTTTGGAATGATAATTTCCACTGTACATTTTAATGTGAAATTGTTTTTAAGGGATTATTTGTGCCCTTAGACTGGAAATGTATTTCTCAGTTTTATTCTAATCATGCCTTTATTCCTGGAGGCATAGGCATGTATGCATGAAAATATAAACTAAAAGAGGAATGGAAGCGTAATTAGGTTTTGTAATTAGACAGCCAAGACATCTCATTCCTGCTTTCCTTTAATGCTCTTAAAAGCCTATTTTTTAAATCCCTTCATTGAACTTGTAGCTTACTCAATTTGGTGACATAACTTTTGAAAAATTAATCAAGTTAGTGTATGTCACCCTGGCCACCTAGAAGTACAATTCATTTTTATGGCTATTAATCTCTGTCTTAGATGCACTAAGGTCAGCCTTGCTGGCAGCGACGACTCAGTGCTATTTTCTGTTCCAATCCATCGCCCCTCCTCCAGAGACCCAGGCATTCATTTTCCCTGCTCTCTGCCTGGAGTTGGGATCTAGCATGCCCCCCATTGTGGAGACGGGAAATCAGGGCACAGAGAAGTGAAATGCCTTCCAAAGTTTTCATGGCAAGTAAGTCATAGGATGGAGGAATTTAAATGATCCAGTACTTGTAACGTCGTTGTGCTGATGTTGCTTTTTTTTATGGCTTCTATAAATTAAGTATTCAAACCAACAACTGACCCTGAGCTTTGGCCAGACAGCCACTGCTGGGGGAAAAAACATCTGGCACCCATTGCTAATTATCACTGTAGTTGTTATTTTCCCCAAAGAAGAAGATGGATTCTATTTTCTACTCTTACCTGGTTGAGGATGCTTAAAAACCAAAAGATACAGACATTTTAAAGTTGAAGCAGATACTTTCCCTAGTAGCATTGAATCTGAATGCCTAAAACATAAACTAACACCCTGTTTTTCTTTCCCTTGGATTTCACTGGTGTCTGAGTAAGTGAATATGCTGTGCTGTTTTCCTGGACACTCAGAATCAAACAGGCCTACCTACCTCATCCCATCTTGTCTGGATTACAAACTATTTCGAGCATCGTTTTTGTTCATTTCCTCCCATCCGTGCCCGCGTAGGGCAGCAGCAGCAGTCTATAGCAATGCATCCTCTTGGACAATGCATTGTAATATCTCTCTTTCTCTTTCAAATTCTGTTTCACATAATCATTTCTCATGTTCTGTTGGAAACCCAAAAAAAATTCATTCCACGCTGTCATCCCTTTGTCCTAACCAGAACAACTCGATCGTGTCGAAGAAGGCATGAACCATATCAACCAAGACATGAAGGAGGCCGAGAAAAATTTAAAAGATTTAGGGAAATGCTGTGGCCTTTTCATATGTCCTTGTAACAAGTAGGTACTGGGTACCAGCTCTAATCTGTGGCGTCCAGTTTTCTTTCTTTTTTTTTTTTCTTTTTTAATGTCAAAGTGAATGTCTGAAGTTTTGTCTTTTTTTTCTTTGTCCTTTTCCATCTGCTTCATTCTGTGGGGATAAAATACTTGTGTTTAATCAGAACAACTGGAACGCATTGAGGAAGGGATGGACCAAATCAATAAGGACATGAAAGAAGCAGAAAAGAATTTGACGGACCTAGGAAAATTCTGCGGGCTTTGTGTGTGTCCCTGTAACAAGTAGGTGCTGCCTGCCTGCCTGAAGCTTTGGTTTCCCAAGGCCCAACTCCAAGCCTTGACAAGCTCATTCCTGCCAGGCACAAAGGCAGGATGAGCATGTGGCATGCAGAACAGATCAATACCGTCTCCAATGCATTCATCTCATAGCATAGATGATATTAGTGGGAGTTACTGTTGATGCATTAAAAATCAGGCATACTACAGTGAAAGCTTCACTGTCAGCAACTTTTATTGATGAACGTTTCAACATTTTCCAGAAAGTGTACCTTGAGACAGAGACCAGCCTCAAGAAAGAGGCACCCAACCCCAAAAGCCAAAATTGCAGATTTAAAAAAGACTGAGGGTAATATGTTTGGAAGATGAGAAACACAAATATCAAGGTTTGATTTTTCAGAAGCAAAGAGACAGGTAATTTGGCCCAAGCAAGCATATCATACGTTAGAGAAGATGACAGAGATTCGCCCTTTCAACTGCCTGCCAGTTGCCAGATCGGGTCAGCTATTAGACTAATAGATACCAGAGCTGCACCCAATGCAGAGGCGATGAGTCCTTCGGCAAGAAGTGCTCAAGCCTTACCCAAATTGGACCCATCCCTCTCCAATTCTTCCTCTTGGGAGATCTCCCTGTACACTGACCAAAATGTTGAAATGTGTAGAGTTTGCATGCACGACATCACAAAACATTCAACTGTTCTCAAGTTTCTGCAACGCTTTTTTGGAATGTAGCAGAAATGTGACATGTGGTTATAAGGGTTTGCAACAGAAGGAACCTGAAAATGAGGGTTCTGGAAGATAGTCTCATTTGACTAGCAGTGAAGAAAACAAATGCATGCGCGGATTGTCCAACATGCATTTAGAAAATTAAACCCGTTACCCGAACTCCCTCACCCTTCCCACTCCCCTTTGAACAGAAGCCTTTTTCCTAAAAGCTCTCCTGATCCTAGCTTTTAGAATAGAAATTGATGTCATTTCTAGCTGATTATATGACCATTCACATCCTTTAAACTTTGAGGCTGATTTAAAATATCCCACTTCCTGTTTCGGAGGGGGAGGGGCTCAATTTAAAAATAAAGAAAACTGTTTTTAAAAGAATGATCTACAGTAAAGCCTGATTAACTGGAATCTAGCTAACTGGAACCCTCAACTGTATTTATGGTTTTCTCCCTTCCACTTTTAGCAAAAAGAGACAGATGAACTAAAGAAAAAAATGACATCGGGGTTTAAAATGGTTTTTCTTTGCAGGCAATCTGGGTAGTTTGCCTTCCCCCACTCGGTGTCCATCCTATAGCTTCCACATCTAAGAGGACCAAACAGTAAGAGTTGGTCTTCAGGGGAAAGGCCATCAGACACATCAAGAGAAACCACAACCAAGGAAAGGTTCGATCGTGTTCACCACTCTTAAGACTCTAAGGCAGGAAGGTGGCTCAAGAGTCTAACAGATATTCAACAATCACCCCGAACCAGAATTTTCCTCCATGGCCCACTGTTAAGTCATATAATTCACCAAAATGATTCATTGTTAAGCATTCCAGTTAGTCAAGATTTCACTGTATACCCATTTTAGTGGCCACTTGCCCCCAGGTGAGATTTCCACCTTTTTGGGGATGAATTCCAACAGATACATTTTCCCCTTCATCAACTGTATGTGGAGAAAGGGCGGAGACAGGCCCCCCTGGGATGGACTCTACTGTTTGGATGAAATGATAGCCCCTACGAATTCCACAAACGAGTTGGCACTAATTCCTTATTGCCAAAGAGACCCTAACTAAGCTTCAAAGCTTGACTGAAGTGTTCCCTATTGTGTGTCAATAATGCTTTCAAAACCATGTGTCACAACGCAGTGGCTGGTGGTGCCCCGGACTCTCTGAGGGCTTTGCCCTGTCTCGGCATGTTTCGAAGGACTATGGTAGATGTCCGGCAGTTATGTGAGTCTATGTGCAGCATTGTGGGTGCAGTGATCTGCCTTCTTTCAGAAACGCAAACTTCCCCACCCCCTTGACTTTGCCAAAGATGGTATACCAGACATTTTACATAGCAGAAAACATCACAAGGTCCATACAACTTCTTTCCATGAGAGGAGGGAGGGGATGGGGAGTTGGAAAACAGCCAGACTCTAAGCTCTAGGAAATTAGTTTTGGGATCCTGTCTCACTGAGTGGGCCCACGAGTCTCTAGTGCAGTGAATTCTGACTGCTCTAAGGGCTGTGGCATTGTACACTCGATTGTGGGAGTTGCCGAGATTCTGTCTATACAATTTTCTAATTTGTCTCCAGGGTTGTTTGGTCCCCAATCTGCAAATATTAGTATTAGAGCCAGTTTTAAAGATGGCTGTGGTCCTCTAGTGAAAGAAAAAAATGGGTTCAATTCTGCTGTCTTATAATGGAAAATGTGAAAATGGGACCAAAGGAAGTTCTCTTGTTTTTGGACTAAAAAGCGTGTGGTTTCTACTATGCAAAGAACGTAAAAACATCTTTGATTGCCTTAAATTACGACATACCCACCAAAGTATGCTGCACATGTTCCTATTGGGCACAACAGGTATGCCTGGATTTTAAGTCTCTCTCCAAGGCAGCTCAGTGAATTATGGCCCATGAGACCACACCAGTTCCAGACCACTCTCCTCCTGCCACATCCTAGGATAGTTTGAAGTAGGAATTCCCAGCCTGCCCCTCAGCCCAACAAAGAAGCTATTGAACCTGCGTTTCAAATCCTCATGAAGGCTATTACTGTCCTGCTAGTGCCTTTTTCGAGAATGGTCAACTTCCGGAGTAGTTTGGCTTCAATGAGAATGCTTCACTTTCTACTCATGCCTGTAGCTGGTGCATGAAGAAGACGTAGAGGGATTTCCCTTTTTGGTGCTAGATGGCTTGTTCTCTCTTCTATTTTCCTGCATTCATTTCACTACGCCTCTTTTACTTTTTGTCTCTGTGGACAAAGGTTTGTACATCAACTCGGGATGTATGATGTCTGTTTGGAAGTACCGATATATTATCTAATTCAAGTCACTCTAGCGGCAACTCAAAGACCATCACCCTTGGCCAACCACCAATCCTTTATGTCCTTCATGCAGAGTTGGAATGGTTAGTTCCACACATGCGTTGGGGAAAAAAAAAATTAAACGGGGAATCTTTGCATGATGGTGTGTAAAAACGTGGAGTATGTTTTTCTTGATAATGGTGTGTTGCTGTGGTGTGATGTACACACTGTACTTGGCAGTCTTGTTTTGTGTCTGTCTGCCAGTATGTTTTTCTGTGTGTTTTGTGTCTCAAAATATAACCATGTCACTGAAATAGAACTGAATGTCCTCCAGCTACCTTAGTCCTTGTCTTAAATCCAACTAAACCACAAAAACAAACCAAAACAAGAGCAACCTGTAAACAAAGGTTGCAGTCTTGACAATCGCAATTGGAAATGAAATGCTGAGTAGCTGAGGTATGGTGGTGGCCAACTGTTTGGGTCCGGATTATGATATATCGGTATTCTCTAATGCCCCAAATTAAAATTCATTCGCTTGATTCGGTTCTTCGCTTGAAGAGGTAATCATTGTTGTGAGCTTGGTGCTCCGCCCCCTTGCCTTGTCACTCACCCTCTTTTTTGCATAGGCTTAAATCAAGTGATGCTTACAAAAAAGCCTGGGGCAATAATCAGGATGGCGTGGTGGCCAGCCAGCCTGCTCGTGTGGTGGACGAACGGGAGCAGATGGCCATCAGTGGTGGCTTCATCCGCAGGTGAGCCTTGTGCAGCCAGCACTGTAACAGTTGTCTATTTTTGAGTAACAAACGAGCCCAAAGTGAGTGGTTCTTAAAACAACAACCATTTTCCTGGTTACTTATGAATCTGTATGTTGGCTGGGCAGTTCTTCTGAGAGCCTCTCCTGGGCTCGCTCATGAGATGCAACCGGGTGTAGGATGATCCAAGAGGGCCTCACTCGCTTGTCTGGTGGTTGGCTGGGCCTGTCAGCAGGCTGCCTCTGTTCTCTACCATGAGGCCTCTTCAGCAGGATAGCTCTGGTTTCTTACGTGGTGGTGAAAGCATTCTGGGGGAACAGCTCCAATGCACAAGCACTTACCAAGCCTTTGCTTGTGTCATGGTTGCCAAAATTTTATTAGACAAAGCAAGTCGTATGACCACATCCAGCATCAATGCGTCAGTAAACAGGCATCTCATTCCACGATTTTAATTGAACAAGAACTTATTAAAGAGGTTGTTTACATAGGTGTGGGCAGGTTAATAACAAGGAATGGTGAAGAGCTTATGGACTAGCAACAGCAGGAAATGTCCTAAAGGGATGAGAGAGAGCTGTTACGAGACCCTGACAATCGCGATGGCTGTGGGCAGGGGCTATAGGCAGAGCAATGCAGCTGCTGCCCAAACTAGCAGGGAATGAGAAAGGCAAATAAATGCCCCAGCCCCTCACTCCTCTTGTCTTCCAATCTCGTTGGCCATTGGCCAAAGCCTCCTGGAAGCCAGAGTGAGAAAACCCAGGTATTGCAGAGAGGTCAGCCTCTCGGGGCAGGGAGCAAAGAAGCTCAGAGAATGGATCTGGGGGTACAAATTGAGAAAAATGAGCATACCTATCTTGTTATTTATCATTTCCTTTGAGATCTGGAAGCAAAAGCCAACTTAAACATCTATAAAAAAATCTCAAATTACACAGACCTGCCAATTCAGAACTCAACTTTCAGGAGACCAGAAAACAGAATAATAATAACAAATACTTCTGTTGTTAAAGAGAAAAGAAAAAAAAAGATCTCTTTTTATAGGCAACTACACCAAGACTCAGCAGTGACTGGGGTAGCTGTTCGTACAGCCATCTGTACCCAGGCCATGGTAGCTGATGTTGCCAACCAACAAACCAGATTCAAGTGACAAGCCACTGTCACTTAGGTGTTAAGGTCGAGATACCTACTTAGCGCCTCACAGATGACAGTCCTGTTCCTGTTTCTATCTGCTCCCAGGGGAACAAAACCAGGTGTTCTCAATCCTGGCTGCATGTTAGAAGGACCTGAGTAGATTTTGTTTTTTAAAATACCAGCGCCTGAGCCTAATTCACGCTAATTAAATTTGAATCTCTAAAAGTGGGACCCAGGCATCTGTGGTTTACAAAGCTCCTCAGGTGATGCTAGTATGCAGTCAGGGCTGAGAACCGTGGAACCAGAAGTATGGCTTAGCTGTTGATGATCATTTAAATAAGATTCTTCCTACATAAGAAAGCTAGGAAGTTGCCCTTTGATTTTCTCCTGCCTAAGCTGCTTTAAAACCCTTAGTGAGCCAGTCTGCATTGAGAGTTATGTGATGGGAAGGATTTTAACCTTTCTGAACAATTTTAGCCCGTCACCATCTGTAATGGGAAAATGTTAATTAGCCAGACTATTCTGGTATAAATACTTATTATTTGCAACAAAGAGTTAGCGCCTTCTTAATTTTCAAGCTGAGCTATGAAAAAAATGGCAAGATGGTAAGGCCCTTGGAGAGCCAACTCCTTCCTCCCTACTCAAACTGGAACAATAATCTTCACAGTTTTCTCCCCTGAAATCACCCACTCACAATGCCACCAAAAACCTCATAGCATTGAAATCTGAGCAAACAAAAATCGTCTTGGACAAGTAGCTCCCTTTGGAGTTCTTGGGAGCAAGTAGGATTAAGGGACAGACTGTAATTATCATTATTCTTCCCATTGATGTTGGTCCCAAATGGGAAGGGAGATGAGCAGAGAAATTCTGACTTGGTGCAATAAATTTTTTCTTTCATTCTGACTTTGACTCTTGGAGACTTGGATTGTCATTTCAGAAAGGAAAATACAGTTTCTAACTAGTTCCATCTTCATTCTGTGACCTGGAATCCTCCCAACTAAAATGATTTTATCCTTAAAAAATGAAAATTGGAATTAAACATATGAAGGGAGGAAATGAGGTGTGGTGGAAGTGAAAGAAGTAGATACATTAATCTATTCAATATGCTGTCTTTAAAAATAGAAATTCAAGGGTTCAAACATGAATTTTTAAAAATTGTTTTCTAAGGTACAAAAGCTAAAATATGTTCTCATATTGAAAGGAGATTAAAGATGGGTAGGATTGATACCCAGAGGTCTACAGATTTGGGTCCTTGGTATTTGAGATTTTTCTCAATCTCTATCCACTGAAATTTTCTCTTTCACACCCAGGGTAACAAATGATGCCCGAGAAAATGAAATGGATGAAAACCTGGAGCAGGTGAGCGGCATCATCGGAAACCTCCGTCACATGGCCCTGGATATGGGCAATGAGATCGATACACAGAATCGCCAGATCGACAGGATCATGGAGAAGGTGAGCATGTGGGAGTCAGCAAGTTTCCATTCCTCATCGCTTCTGAAATAACTCCTGAGAAAGTGTGAAGGGCATAATGAGACCCTCAAACCATGACATTGGATTCAGGCACACTGGTAGATGGCGATTTTCTGCTTAATTTTCCAAGACAAAAATTCAGCAACAGATAAGTAGATAAGAGGATGGAATTTAATCTATCAGGTATTCCTCAGAAGTACCTGTATTTCAGGCATTGTGCTAGGCACCACAGGACATACAAAGATGAGAGAGACACCACCCCTACAGCCAAGGAACTCACAGCCTACAGGAGGCAGTGAGCCACCAGATGAATTTACTACCACAAAAAAATATAGTTCACCAAGAAAGCCACAAATAAAATGCTAAGTAGGTTAGAAGAGGAAAGATTTCAAGGGTCAGGGGGTAGGACAATCTCAAAAGAAACGTTGAATTTGAATGGAGTCTTAAAGGATGGTTAGGAGCTTGTCAAGTGTAGATAATGTAGGAATAGAATCAGGAAATGAGGGAAAGAATAGTTATTTTAGTTTAGGCAGAAGATGAATGTTAGCTTTGATTTTATAAATGCCAAGGCTTTAATGATAGTTCAAAAAGGCCCAGATTCTATTTCCAGTCCAACAGTGCACATATCTAGATCTCAAAGTAGGGAACATTGTCTGATGAAGCTGAGTTCACATGGGGACACTGGATGTGGCTCTAAGACTGAGCCCCGTAGTTTCAACAAGAGGCATAAGGAAGAGTGAAGAGAGTAGAATGAGAAGGGGTGGTTTGGGGGGCCTGAGATTAGAAGGGAACAGAAGGAAACACTGGAAAGCTTTTATAAAAAGATTTGGGGCACCAAAACCTGACATTCCACACTATGCAAATCTGACATAGTTTCTATGTCCTTGTACTCCACCCCCTCCCCAATCAGTAGAGTCCTTAATATTGCTTATAATCTCTTAAAATGTCCAAATGCCAAAAGGGAGAAATAGACACATTGTAGGTTTAATGGTAACTGCGCATCTATGATCTATTCTAGTTGGCTAATGTCATGCTGTGTGAGTTTAGTCTTTGGGAGATATTGAAGTTTTGAGCCTGAAACCCTTGAATTTATTTTTAACAATGCATTCCACTTTGGTGAGCAGAGAAGGATGCTTTTGAGATCTCTTGAATCATAAGGCTAAGTACTCAGCTTCTGGATACCCAAGCAGTCTCCACTGACTTGAAAAAGGAATGATTAGACAGAAAGGGAACACTTTGCCCTATTGTGTTCTGTGTGCTCCATATCAAAAATATCTGATTGCACAATATTTTGCCTGATCAATATTGAGCTACACAAGTGTCAGTGCTGGTCGACACTTGTGCTTTGCTTGTGCTTTGCTTACTTTTGCAAGGCACAGCATACTTCTCATTGTTAAGAAGGCTTTGATATGTGAAAGCTTTTAAAGCTGTGCAAATCAATAAATTTTAGAACAATAATGAGCTTTCAAAAAGCACTGGCGCCAACATAAACTGACCTAATCCATTATGGCCCAGAAAAATGAACTAAGAAATCATTGCTGACCTACCTTCCAACAGGAAAATGATTTGAAAAAAATGAGAAGTATTCAGTTTCTATCAATGGACCCAATTTACTCACAAATGTAGGTAGATAATGTATCAAAGCCAATTAGATTTCCAGGAGACGTTTTACTAAGACGGGGGTCAAACGTTTATTGATTGAGTTGGACTTTCAGCAAGAAAAAGTGTTCCTAGAAAGGCAAGTGGCATCTTAATTCTACCATTTTGTACGTCTAGTTTCTTTAGGGAAATCCTTTCATTCTGGGCCCAATTTACTGCAAGGGCAAAGAAATATGCAGCTGTAAGATTTAATCAAAGGTCGGCAAAGTGGATGAGAAATAGCCATTATGGTTTGTACCAGTCCTTGAATGCTGAATTGTTTAAGAAGTGAAGGAGTGGAGGAGGGGTCTAGTTGCCTTTGAATAATTAGTCTTTTTTTTTTTTTCCAAAATCACAATCTGAACATGATTTAGATAGAGCCTATTTCAACCCAGCATTGCCTCAATGATACTTGTTATACGAGCTGCACAATTATTAATAGTCTTCCACTTTCTCATGTAAGTTCTCACTTCTGATAATAGGAAATGGTGTGCAGAAGTCTCCTGCATATCTAAGATCAAATTAAAATCACAGAGTAGGAGTAAAGAGAATCTTCTAATGTTTCTCCCATGTTCTCTCATGATCCCAACAACAACCTTCACCCAATTCCATTGCTCACGATCCTTTCTCGGATTAAGAGTAAAGTTTTGGGAGTCCAAAACAATGTGATTTTTCAATCTGTCCCCATGGACTGTCAAGAGATTACTTTATCTGTTTAAAAACCTTGCTTTCTGCTTTGGGGTATTTACGTATATATACAACCTTCTAAGGTTAAAAAGGCACAATTCTTTCAGCAAACTACTAAAATGGGTGAAGTTGATATCAGATACTTTATGGGAACTGTTGCTGAGAAAATAACTTAGTAATATTCAAACTTTGATTTAAAGTTGTTAGTCACTGATGCCACGCACATGTTGACATATGAGACTGAAGCTTAACATTCCCTGAATTCTAGCAAGGAGGAAACACAGCATTTGAAAACTAAGACCTTGGATTTCAACAGAGTTTTCCTGCTCAGCGTCTTCATGACCTAGTGTCCTAAACTGAAATATAATAAGGAAACAGTTCAAACCAGGGATCAGAATGGGCTGCCATGTGGGGTAGAGAGCATCCACTTATAGAAGTCTGAGCTGCAGTCTCAAATCTACCTGCCATGGTCTGAAGTTGAGGAGATTTCCAGAGTGTTCAAATGAGTGGGCTAAACAGCTCCTTCTAACTCTCTGACTGGCTCTCCAGTGGTCATCCTGGCTTTCTCACAAAGTTCAAATCATGTAGTATATCTTGGGTATGCCAGCAAATTTAAGATTCTCTAAATAGAAATATGGGGCCGGCCCGGTGGCATAATGGTTAAGTTTGCACGGTTTGCATTGGCAGCCCAGGGTTCGTGGGTTTGGATCACAGGTACGGACCTACATACTACTCGTCAAGCCATGCTGTAGGCATCCCACATACAAAATAGAGGAGTACTGGCACAGATGTTAGATCAGGGACAATCTTCCTCAAGCAAAAAGGGAAGAATGGCAGCGGATGTTAGCTCACGGCCAATCTTCCTCACCAAAAAAAAAAAAGAAAAGAAAAAAGAAGAGAAATATGAAAAGTGGGATGAGGTATATTCCATAAATAAAGTCCTAAAGTATATAAATAGAATGAACACAGAGGCATTCTCTGAATACCAGGAAGACATCTAAAAGGATATTATCTCAGAATTTTTTTCTAAAGGCACTATTTCTGTTATATAATAAAGATAGGGTGCCTTTTTTAATCGGATATTGTATGGGGTGGAAATTGATGTGTTTCAGAAAGTATTTAGGTGGAAATCACAGATGCTTATTGAACATAGGTCTGTTTCAGCTCCTTTCAGATCCTTTGAGGGTATTTAAAGAGGAACCTCATGCTCTACTTCAAAATATCCTCTTGCACGACCATGTGAAGTCTCCCCAGTGCATTCTCAACGCAAGAGATTCTAGAACATTTGCCTCCAGAAATGCCGTCCATTTTTAAATGGAAGATTTTTCTCATTTGAGCTTTTCTCAAAGTTCAGTCTGGAAAAATAGCCAGCATAATTCAAGCTCAGGAACATTTCATATTGGTCTGAGCCTGTAATTTTCCTTTGCACCGAAGTGTCATTACTTCTGATAGGATTCATAGCTGAAGAGGGAAGATTTAAGAGCCAAGTAAAATTGGAGAGGATACCCATTTTCTGAATTAGGAACCTAAGGTCAAAAATATGAGTCTACAAATCAAAACAATCAAGGGAAATTAATCCTCTATCTTACTTATTCTGAAAGTCAAATCTTGATTATCCAAACAGATGGTAGGGAACTATTGCCAGATAATTCAGTTATGAATAATCTAGAAATATTTCTATTTTAATTTAGCAAATTTCTATTTGAATATGGATAACTCTAGTGTTCTGAGAATTCAAAATTAAACTGAATAAAGAAGACCCAACTTGGTAGAGATTGGAAATGACCGAGCACAGGAGGAGATGCAAAATCAGTAATCATTGAATAAATTCTGGTTGATAGAAAAACAGTTTGGTTTCCTTCCACTGCCTCTCAGCTTCCTCCTCCTCTTTCCAGGCTGGAGAGGGACACACGACATTACCAGTGAGGATAGGACAAAACAGCAGCCTAAGCAGAATCTTTGTCTTCGTCTCTACTTGCTGACTCATATCTTTCTCAGTGGTGTTGAGAATAATTCATTTTCTTGAGTTTAAAAGTCCAACCTAGCAGCAGCCTTGGATTTCATGCTGCTTATACAGCAAAAAGGAACTTAAGCAGCGGGGAGATCAACCAAGGCCAAGATTCTGGAAAAGGTGCCCCTGTTAAAACAAGCCAATTATCAAACTCATAGGAGTGAGTCTTCAGCAATGGGGCTTAAAAATTATTAAACATCCCAAAAGCAAGCCAAGTTTTTACTCAGTAACAATAATCACAGGATAGGATATATTGAGCACTCAATTTTTGCAAAACATTATTCTAAGCACACTCTGCGTATAAACTCATTTCATCCCCACAGCCAAACCTAAGTGGTAGAATGATTAACATATTGATTACCAGTGTGAACTCTGACTCCAGGCTGCTTGCCTTCTGACTCTGGTTTCCCCATTTATTAGTACTATGAGACTAGAAAAATTTCCTAAATCCTCTCTGCCTGGTTTCCTCACTTGGAAAAAGGAGCTAATAATGGCATACACCTCATAGTTGATGTCAATCTTGATGTTGTCACAGTTGAATGAGTGGAACGTAGTAGATACTCCTGCTCATTAACAGTATTCTTTACTGTCTCCAGCTTATATGTGAGAAAGCTGAGGCCCCAAGATTAACACATTTGCCCAAAGTGACACTGCTAATAAGTTAGCCATGATTTGAACCCAACTGTGCAAGTGGTGGCAATTCAACTTAATCCAACAGATGTGAATGTTTCCATAGAAGTCGTTGGGGGGTTATTTCAGGATAGAAAGATAAATGAAATAACTCTGTCCTCAAAAGGACACTCTTTGGTGAGGAAAAAATCATGAGAACTAACATCAAGCTTCTGTGATCATGTCCAAGTACAGCCATAAACAAGGCTCTAGGAAAACAAAAGAAGGGATGGTCAATTCTGATTGGGGATGTTTCAAGATGCCTTCACCCAAGAGGGGGCATTTGAACTGGACCCAGAATGATGAATGGAATGTCGATGGGTAACCTGAGTTCTATTTTCTTTCCCCTTTTTCTAGGCTGATTCCAACAAAACTAGAATTGATGAGGCCAACCAACGTGCAACAAAGATGCTGGGGAGTGGTTAAATGTGTCCCTCTCTGTTCTCTTCCAAATGCTGTCGGGCAAGATAGCACCTTCATGCTTTTCTCATGATATTACCCAGTAGGTCTGCACACATACACACATCAGTCCACCCTCATTGTGAATGTTGTCTTGTGTTGTCCATCAGCTTCCCAACAATATTATGTGTCTTTTGTTCTTTCTGAGTCTCTTTCTTTCCAAAGGTTGTATATAGTGGTCATTTGGTGGCTCTAACTCCCTACGTAAGATGTCTTGGGTTTCATTTTTCCTTTTCTCTCCTCAGTGGTGTTTGCTGAATGACAACAATTTAGGAATGCTCAATGTGCTGTTGATTTTTTCAATACACAATATTGTTCTTGTAAAACTGTGACATTCCACAGAGCTACTGCCACGGTCCTTTCTTTGGGTGTCAGGCTCTGAAACTCTCCAAATTTTCTGTCTTTGGTTCCTCATGGCCGTCATCTGTCTTTATGATTTCATGATTCAACAATGTGGAATTACATAACAGGCATTGCACTAAAAGTGATGTGATTTATGCATTTATGCATGAGAACTAAATAGATTTTTAGATTCCTACTTAAACAGAATCTTTCCATGACAGTAGCATACTGATGAGAAAACACACACACACACCCATACAACAGCAACAACAACAAAACAACAACAAAGCATGCTCAGTATTGAGACTGTCAAGATTAAGTTCTACCAGCAAAACTGCAGTAGTGTCACTTTCTTTCTGTCAATATATAGATTTATGAATCGTAATCATCCTTTTTTTAAAAAAAAGAATTTTAAAAAAAGATGGAGTTGACACACTCACCATTTTATCATTTCCAGCAAAATATGCGTTTGGCTTAAACTATGTCAAATGGATGTAATATAGTGTTTGTTTGCTGCTTTTGAAGGCTATGTTTTGGAGAAAGCAACCTGGCTGTGAAACAGTGTGGAGATGTAAATTTTCTAAGGCTGACTCTTCTTAATCACCATTTCCCCCGTGGTTTGTTCTCAGTACAATTCTCTGTTGCTTCACTCTAGAGCTATGCACACCAAACTGCGAGATGTTTAGTAGCTGATAAAGAAACCTTTAAAAAATAATATAAATGAATGAAATATAGATAAACTGTGAGATAAATATCCTTACAGCATGTAATATTAAATTCCTCCTGTCTCCTGGGTCAGTTTGTGAAGTGATTGACATTTTGTAGCTAGTTTAAAATTATTAAAAATTATAGACCCCAGATGTCTGCTTTAATTTCTTCATGGAGCCTGTCTGAACTTGCACTCACACAAGAAGGGGAAGCCTGTCCACCCCATCCCATTGCTCCTAAGAAGCCAGTTCTCTGTGCTGAGACACGGTGTAGAAAAGACAAAGGTGGCCCTTTTAGGCATGATTCCAATGGCAGCTGAACCTTGGCTTGATTTGCAGAATCTGTTTCAGAAATATTTATGTGTGGATTAAGTGTTGGCTGTGGGAGGAAATAGAATTTTCCAGAAGACACAGATAAAAAATCCAGAGAAAAAAACCTGTGGTACTCAGACTTGGCCCTACATATATCTGGGTATATCAAGTGTCAATCAACTCTTCTCCTCCTTCCTCTCCCCAATGTCCCCCTACCAAAATCGAGCCCTCCACAGCCACCACCACTGCTGCCCCCACTTTTTAAAATAGCTTTGTTGACATACCATACACTTCACCCACTTAAAATATATAATTCAATGGTTTTTGGTATGTTCACAGAGTTGTGTAATCTAATTTTACAATATTTTTATCACCCCAAAAAGAAATCCCATACCGGGCCAGCCCGGTGGCACAGCGGGTAAGTTTGCATGTTCTGCTTCGACAGCCCAGGGTTCACCGGTTCGGATCCCAGTGTGGACATGGCACCGCTCGGCAAGCCATGCTGTGGCAGGCGTCCCACATATAAAGTAGAGGAAGATGAGCATGGATGTTAGCTCAGGGCCAGTCTTCCTCAGCAAAAAGAGGAGGATTGGCAGCAGATGTTAGCTCAGGGCTAATCTTCCTCAAAATAAAAGAAATCCCATACCTATTAGCAGTCACTCCCATTCCACTTCCCCTAGCCACAGGCAACTACTAATTTATGTTCTCTGTAGATATGCCTATTCTGAATAATTCGTATAAATGGAATTATACAATATGTGGGCCTTGGTGACTGGCTTCTTTATTAGCATAATGTTTTCAAGGTTCATTCATGTTGTAGCATAAAAGAGCTTCATTCCTTTCTATGGCCAAATAATATCCAATGGAAAACACATTTCATTTATCTATTCATCCATTGATGGACATTTGGATTGTTTTCACTTTTTGGCTATTATGAGTTATGCTGCTATGAACATTCATGTATAAGTTTTTGTGCAGACATATGTTTTCAATTTTCTTGAGATCACCACAAGCATTGCCTTTGCCACCAACACTTCTATCACCATCACTGCCACCATCACCTGTACCACTCCTACCTCCACCACCACCACTGCCTCCACTACCACCACCTTCACTTTTCCACTGCCTCTGCCCCCTCGACACCATCTTAACTAGCCTTGACTAGCCACTTCCACCTTTATCACTTCTACCTTCCTAATCACCACCAGCACTTCCATCACAACTGCCACCACCTCCATCTCCTCCACCACCTTTAACCACACCACCATCACCATCATCACCTCCCGCCCCCCCCACCTCCTCTACCTCTCTCTCCTACCCCATAATAGCAATGCAGAGCAACGTATCCTGGTTGCCTTGGTTGGCTGCCATATATTTCACCAGCAGTTCTGGAGGTTCGGTGAGAGCAGTTAAGAAGTGATATAGTAATGACAAACTTGTCATTCTCAGTGTTTGCTGTTCTTTACTCTCTTCTCAAGCCTCAGAACAAGTTCTAGAGATACCCGGATGCTCAGCAGAGTTATTCTAAGGATCAACTGTAACAACACATTTATTCCTTAAAATTAACATAGGAGAGGCGATGCTAGCAGACAGAGAAAGTGAATAAATACGCTGCATATGTCAAAGCTCCTAAGGGATCAATGCATGGGCCATGTTAGGAAATTCTGTCCCAAACTCCGCCTGTTCTCAGTCAGGTGAGTGAGTGTGTTTCCACAGTGAGTAATTAAAACCCCACCCTGGGGGCCGGCCCGGTGGCGCAGCGGTTAAGTTTGCACGTTCTGCGTCTAGGCGGCCCAGGGTTCACTAGTTCGGATCCCGGGTGTGGACATGGCACCGCTTGGCAGGCCATGCTGTGGTAGGCGTCCCATGTATGAAGCAGAGGAAGATGGGCACGGCTGTTAGCTCAGGACCAGGCTTCCTCAGCAAAAAAGAGGAGGACTGGCAGTAGTTAGCTCAGGGCTAATCTTCCTCAAAAAAAATTAAAAAATAAAAATAAAATAAAACCCCACCCTGGATACATGAAAAGTAAGATATGGGCATTTTGCTTTAAGGTCCATCACATAATTCCTTCTGAAGCACATTTCCTTTGATAACTGAGTTTGTCCAGCCTCCGCTCAAATGCATTCAGCTTCTTTTGGATAAAGGAGGACTGATTCCCCAGGGTGAGTCAGCTCTGGGTAATGTGTCAACTTGGGAGTACATTAGAAGTATCATTATTAGGGCAAGTCGGTACACTGTGAAGGCTAAATCTTCTTTCTCCTTCATATGTGGCTCTGGCAAAAGGACCCTCCTACAAAAGACCAGAAGGTGGCAGGTGGCCCCAGGTCCTAGGAACAGAGTCTTTTCCTCTTGTCCACGTCTCCATTTCTAGTTTCCGTTGTTCTTCTTCCACATCCTCCCCCAATATCTGCTTTGACCAACTTTCCCCAATCTTTGTGTCACTGATTTGTCAGCAAATTGATGATTGCACAGCAAATTAAGAGAAAGGGAAGAAAATTCATACTTTGTGACCATCTAGTCCATGCCAGGTGCCACGTTAAGTGCCTTATTAATGTTGACTCATTAAACCCTCTTAAAAACTCTGAAAAATTGGCATTATTAGCCCCATTTTGCAGAAAAAATTAATAGTTTATTTGAACAAGATCTCCCAGCTAATAAGTGATGTAGGCATGATCCAAACCAGATGTGTATGACTCCAAAGCTATGGAGAAGCCTGGAAGATCAAGCCAGGATTGTGCCTCTCTCAATTCAACCAGCCAGGAAACTCCAGGAGACATTTGGCTTCACAAAGAACAGCACAGACAAATGTACTGGACCTCTTAGCAGAAGTTCTTGGTGAACTCACCTTTCATTCATTCGTTCATTTATTCATTTGTAAAATATTTATTATGCTTCTATGCCAGCCCCTGTTCTGAGTATTGGGAGAACAGCTGTGTGGGGATTAAAACAGAAAATTCTCTGTATTCTTTGAACTTACACTCAAGCTGGGGGCAGATAGATAAACCAACATGTAAAATATAGAGTAGATCAGATGGCAAGTGTCGCAGAGTAAAGCAGAGAAGAGGGTAAAGAGCGGAGGAGGTGGGAGGGAGGGTGCCATTTTAAGGCAGAGTGATGGACGAGGACCTCACAGACAAGGAGAAGGTTAAGCAGAGAATTCTTCAAGGTTGGGAGTAACTAAAATGATATGTCCAAAGTGAAGCCATTCAGGAAGCAGGAAGTGGGAGTGATGAAACAGATGTACAAAACTACCTGCATGTTTTCATTGAATAATACTGGAGCACTGGAGTACCTCCTTTGAACTCAACCCATACTGGTTTTAAGTATTTCCTACATTGTCCAGAAGAAACTTGCAAAATCCTTGGCTCAATGTGCAAGAAGGCAAGTTCAGAGGATGAAACAGTGTGTAAGAGATGAATATTAAGTCAAGTTTTCTTAGAAGAGTAGAAAGTATTGACTTCATGGTCCAAGATTTAGGAATTCTTGCCCTGCCCGCATCCTCTGGGGCTTATCTCTGCTCATAAAAAGCTGTTTGCAGCGAAGAACCCTGCAGTTCTCTGCCCTAGGGCACAGAACACCAGAAGCGCTGAAGTCTTAATGCCCCTAGAAGCAGTCCTCCACCAAGGGTGGATGGGGAAGGGCCAGTGGCTTCCCCAGCTTCTTTGGCCCCAGGTTGGAATAGCTCTGAGGTGTATGTTCTTCATTGTCTCCCAGAGTTGCCCAGCAGAATCAATCTCCAGTTCCTCACATGATAACTTGCCTGGTAATTATCGCTTTCTTTATTCGCTGTCCTCTTCTCCAGCTCTTTCCCACCTTTCTACTTGTGTTTCCTGGGAATCTCTTCTCAAATAAATGACTTGCCCCAATATCTTTGACTCAGGATCTGCTTTTGGGGAAGCCCTACCTAAGACAACAGCTTCTTAGGAGATTCATACCAGCTTCTGAGCATCTCCCCTAAAACACGGCCAGAGAGAAATGTGCTGCCTTCCAGCTACTTCCCAGCATTCTTTGGATCCATCCTTCTTCAATGAAATGCCCTGTAATTCCTACTGCCTGCGTTTACAAACTGGCATTCGTCAGTGGTGAGCAAGGAGCTGCAGGCAAAGCAATACCAATTATTCCCTGGGCCCATTGCTCTTCATCTGTGAAAGTGAGCTTCTGCCCCTCGTGTACCACTCTCCCCAAAGAAGGATTAGGGGAATGAAAATTTATAGTAAAAGGCAATGTGCTGCCTCCCACAAAGTTAGAAACTAAAGGGTAGCTCAGAGGTGCTATGGAAAGAGAACTCAACCAAGAGCCTTAAGACTTCCCTGAACCTTAGTCTATGTATGTCTAAGCAGAATGGATATAATGATGCTTGCCTTACCTGCTTCACAGGATGGTTGGGACTATCAACTGGGATAATGCTCATGAAAAGGCCTTGTAAATCTTGTATGCCACCAAGATGAGAATTAAAGTGAAAGGAAACATGATCAGCACCATCAGGGATAGAAACAGCCCTCTCCTGCCACTTGTAATTAGAGAATTGATTCATTGCATATATGCACATGAGATGTACTCACTGGATTTCATCTTAAATTTAAGTAAATTAATTTTCACATCAAAGATGTCCCACACCTTTGTTAAATCTACCAATAAACTATCCAAGTATCTCCCTGATCCTAACGGTAGCAGTTAGTGTGCTAAATTTTTCCCCTTTGAAATTCAGTTATTCTCTCTGACCTTTATGCAAAGCTGGTAAAAGTCAAGAGCATTAACACTTTTTGCCATTGTTCACCATTGTCCATTGTCCAAAATCAAAATCATCCCCTAGATGTTTTGTGAGAACCAAATGAGTTGTACACTCTACAGTTCTGTGCTAATATTACCTATTATTATCACTGTTGCCAATACTATTAATGATAATAAGGGAAACCAGGCAAAGGATCCAAGAAATATTGTGAGGCTACGAACCTCTATAACAGTTAGCTATTGCTACGTAATAAACCACGCCAAGACATAGTGACTTTAAACAATAAACATGTATTTAGCCTGCAATTCTGCAGTTTGGCACTAGGCTTGGCCGGCAGTTCTTCTGGTCATGGCTAGGCTCCTCACGTGACTACAGTCAAGTGCAGGTCGGCTAGGCAGCTCAGCTCTTGGGAATTGGCCAGCTGTTGGCTGAGGCTCCTCACCTCTTCTCTATGTGGTCTCTCATTCTCCAGCAGACCAACCAGGGTTTGTTTTCATGGCATAGTCAAGAAAAATCCAAGAAATCGAGTGGAAGCACGTAAGACCTCTTGAGGCCTATAGGCTCATCACTTCTGCCACATTCTACTGGCCAAAGGAAGTAATAAGACCAGTTCCGGTTCAACAGACAGGGAGATACACTCCATCGCTCATTGGGAAAATCTTCAGTCACATTGCAAAGGGTGTGGGTACAGAGAGGGGTGAATAATACGGCTACCTTTGCACTCAATCTACCACAACCTCAAAGAGGCCCGTAGAATTCTCCTTCTCTCCTCTGTGTCCTTAGAGTCTTTATGGAAACAAAAGGTTAGGTGTCACACACCCTCTGTGTGTCTTAGAGTAGACACATGCTAATATTTTTCCTGTTTAGAAAAATTGTAGGGCTCAGCGGGCCAGCAGCCCAAAGGGAGGATTTGAGAACCATGAGCAGAGTGATTGTAGGACCAGGGGCTGTTGGCAGGACGTGGCAGCCTGTCGATAAGACTGACCTTAATCCTGAAATAACAAAACTAATCCCTCCTATTCAAAGCAATAGGGTTTCGGCACCATCATTAACCCCTCAACAACAGAACTGGAAAGAAAACACTTTCAAACGTTCAAAATAGAACTGGATCCTCAACCAACACTTGACAAATAACCTTATTCCAGAAACTTCTGTGGTTTTCCCCTGCCTGTCTTTTATCTGTTGCTATTTTGTAGGAATTTACACTGAAATTGGGAAGCAGGGGATTTCTTTTATTTTCCTTTCCTCCCAATCTTTTCTGTACAAAAATATACTGTTCTCTTTTCTGAGAGGATAAAAAAGACTGATTACTCAGGGATGAAAAAGAAATTATGTGTGTCAAAGACAGCTTAAGTATACACAAGATGTATCCTGAGTGTCTGGGGGAGTGGGGGTGTGGGAGGTGACTGCTGTCTTCCCAAGCTCTGTCTTACTTCTTTAAAGGAACCGTGACAACCGCCCGTTTGGGAAAGATGAGGCAAGTGCTAATGGTGTGTGTTTTTAAGCTTTCAGAGGCTGTGAAGTTAGAAAGCCCTAGAGACCTAAATCCGTACTCTCATTTGTTATTAAAGGCAAAACTCCAAACTAGGCCAAATAGATTCTCTAAGGGGCTAGAGCTTTATTCCTTTCTGCTAAAAATCCGCTTTGTTTCTCACACTTTGATTTGACCATGACAATGGCCCATTGGAATGTCTGCCCTCTGAACTTTCACTTATGCTCCTCAAATACAAACAACCTGCTTAGCTCTGAGAAGCCAGAACAGTTCTTCAGTCAAGATATCCCTGCCAACTGTCTCAACATAATTTTATTCCAGAGCAATGATTTGAAACCAAGAACTTTGGGATGCCTCGGAAGTGCTTTTTCCACCCCCCAGGGGCTGGCTTAGAGGAAGTTATAGCCTGGTTACTCAGAAAACAGAGCCTGAGATAGGGGCATAAATCTGAGTGGTTTATTTGGGAATGTGATTCCAGGGAGCAGGGATGAGGGATGGAAGAGTGAAACAGTGAAGGAGGGAGAGCCGAGGCAGGAACACATTATGGAGTCAGCCAAAGTGACAGGCACCTGAGCGTTTGATACCCAGGGACAGCTGAGAAGACTTATGAAATGCATATCAGGACTATCTTTCTGGGCAAGAAAAGGAGAGCTACCCATCCACTGCCATCTCCCTGTGGTCAAGGATCCCACGGGGTAGGGCCTTAACTCCCCTGTACTTCTGGGTTGTGAGCATGAATGTCAAGGGGTTCTTTTCAAGAATGTCCTAAACTAGAGGATCAAAGAAGCTCCAGGGCAGAAGTGAGAGGTGGGGCTGAGGTGGATACTGTCAGTTCTTACTTGTGTGAGGCTAGTTGAAGTCTGTATGAAACTGATTGTCACTGCTATGGCTGGAAGAAGCAAGAAGAACAGAAGAATTTGAAGGCATGTTTAAGAAGTATCTGATCTACACAGGGTACAGTTGTTCAGGTTGCATACTGCTGAACCCTGGGGGGCACCATTCACACCATAAGAGCAGCTCCACATTTCCCTGCTCCATATATAGGGTCTTAACTGAGATTTTGTTTGAAAGAGCTTCCATTGCCCAAAAAGAAAATGCAAAAATAATAAAAAATGAAACCTTTAAAAGTCACTGTTCTAGAATAATTTGGAGGGCAAATAGAAAAGACAAATGGAAGAATAGATGGGAAAAATGAAGTTCTAAATATTACCAGCAGATCAAAGGTTTTGGATGACAGCAGAAAAGTAATAAGGAAGGTTGTTTTTGTTTTTGAGTCCTAAAAGCCCAAAGGCAAAGGGCCAAATGTTAAGCATGAGGAGAAAGATAAGGAAAAGGAACACCAAAGAAGATAGGGTTGAGTAATTCTGGCAAAATGATAAGTGAAAGAGAATGAGGGTGTCGTGACATAACTAGCCTAGAGGGAACAAGAAAGAACTATAAAAAGGAATTTCTAAATAAAAATAGTACCTGAAGGGGGGCCAGCCCAGTGGTGCAGCGGTTAAGTCCGCACGTTCCGCTTCGGCGGCCCGGGGTTTGCCAGATCCCGGGTGCAGACTTGTCAAGCCATGCTGTGGCAGGCGTCCCACATATAAAATAGAGGAAGATGGGCACAGATGATAGCTCAGGGCCAGTCTTCCTTGGCAAAAAGAGGAGGATTGGCAGCAGCTGTTACCTCAGGGCTAATCTTTCTTGAAAAAAAATAATACCTGAAGGCTTGGAGGACAAGGGCTGGTTATAGACTCAGTTTCCTGATGCCACTTCCAGGCTATCTCTGTTTCATCTTCCTGAAATAACCCCACCTGTGTTCCTTGATCCCTCTCTCTACCTTTATTCTCACAACCATCATCAAGGTGACCCTGATTACCAGCTTCTACAACACAAAGCTGCTCTCATCCTCAGACTCAACCCATCCAACATTGCTCCAAAGTTTAGACAATTTAAATTCGTTCTCTGACCAAAATGTTTCACATCTCCATTCTCTCGTGTTTTTATATTCCTTTTTTTTTTTTAAGATTTTATTTTTTTCCTTTTTCTCCCCAAAGCCCCCCAGTACACAGTTGTGTAGTCTTCGTTGTGGGTCCTTCTAGTTGTGGCATGTGGGACGCTGCCTCAGCATGGTTTGATGAGCAGTGCCATGTCCGCGCCCAGGATTCGAACCAACGAAACACTGGGCCGCCTGCAGCAGAGCGCGCGAACTTAACCACTCGGCCACGGCGCCAGCCCCTCGTGTTCTTATATTTCTGCACATGCCCTTCAAACTCATCTAGACTTCTACTTCCTTTTCCTAAGTTTTCTCTCAATAGGTCCAACATCCCAATGTCACCAAGAGCCCTGGTGCACAACGCCCTCCACTCTTGTGTCAACATCTTCAATTTTCTGCCGTTCAGCCCTAGACTATAAATGCATGCATACACTATGATTTAGCAATTCCATTCCTAGATGTTGTAGGGAAGGAAGAGAATTCCTTTAACTCTCTAGGTCCTTCTGGCTGGTCTACGAATTAAGTTGACATCAGACAGAATAACAGGAGAAAATCAAACAGAGCTCTGCAACCTGTATACATAGGAGACACCCAGGAAAGCTGAGTAACTTGCCAAAATGGATGAGCCGTCAGCTTAAATATCATCTTCAGCTAAAGACAAAAGTGTATGTTGGGGGTAGTGGTTTGGGGCTTCATAGGGGAGGAAGGCAGTTCACGTGGAAATGGAAAAGTAAATGTTTGGTAGACAGACCTTTGATACAAATGGGCTTAGCAAGGACCCTCACAGTCTACCGATACCCAGAGTTATCTATGGTGATGGCCTGTCTCCCTCTTTTGTCTTAAATTCTTTTAGGCAGCTAGGGAGAAGTTCAAAGTTTCTTTTAGAGTTTTTGGTTCTTAAAAATAATCAAGGCAAAGAGAGATATTTTGAGGTGGCCAATTCTGATCCTCCACAATGTCTACCCAACAGAAATATGTACTGTTGTTCACCAAAAGACATGTACTAGAATGTTCATAGCAGAAGTATTCGTAATAGCCCCAAACTGGAATTTACCCAAATGCCCATCAACAATACAATGGAGAACTCTGTTACGATTAAGCACGGAACACTTACAGCAATGAGAAGGAGCAAACTACAATGACATGCTGAAGTAATATGCATCAACCTTACTAATTCACTGTAGGATGAAAGAAGCCAAATATGAAGGAGGACATATTATTTGATTCCATGCATATAAAGTTCAAAAACAGGATAAATTAATCCATAGTGTTAGAAGTTAGGATTTTGATTACCCTTGGGGTGAAGCGTTAGTGACTTAACCGGGATGCAAGGGAAGTTTCTGGGGCATTGGCAATATCCTGTTTCTTGATATAGATGCTGGTTATATGGGTGTGTTCAGTTTGTGAAAACTCACTGAGTTGTATAATATGGTATCTGTGCACTTCTTTCCAGCTGTATGTTATTAAAAAGAAGTTTTTGAAACAGTTATAAAAATGACAACAAAGTACAGTCCCCAGCTTCAAGGGGCTCGCCCTTCAGTTCTGGGGGCCTTTCAAATACAATGCAGCACCTCCTGCCCCTCCCTTTTCCTTCTCTCACTCTTAGCATGACTTTACCTTACATTTTAGGGGAAAAACTGAAGCTGTCAGCAGGAGCGTAGTTCACACAATTTCATCCCAGTGTGAAAAATGCCTCCTGGGGTAGTGCAACACTTGCCAGTCTGCAATTATCAGGCGCGAACTACTTGCCTTCCTTGTCCCTCTAGCTTCAAAATTGTCTCTTTCCTCCTGTGTCGTACTGCCTTCCTACATCAGTCAGGCTCCTAAAGGGACTGGGTAATGTGAGGAAACTTTAATACCAAGGACTATTTGTGAAGGTGTGGGCAGGTTTAGAGAAATCAAGAGGGAGAGTGCAGTCCCCTGGGGCTAGCAACAGTGGGGGGCCCTTCCATCCTTAGTCCCAGGGAGGCAAAGGAAGAGGCAAGTTCCCTGAGCCTAGAAAAAGTGGATTCAAGTACTGTATTTAGGTGATCCCAGAGAGCAGGAGTGAAGGACCCAGTAAGGAAGAAATGCCAATACAGTCACACGTTATCAAGATCACCAATCTACGCAATGGGGCGCCATTCCATGGGGCCTCTGAGAAGTTTACAGAATGCCTCTCAAAATTCTTCACCCAAAAGATGGCAGGCAGGAGCATTTTCTTTCCTTTTTTTCCCCTAGCTTTATTGAGATGTAATTGACATATAGTATAAGTTTAAGACATACAACATCATGATTTAGTACATGTAAATACTGCAAAATGATAACGACAATAAGGTTAGTTACAACCATCACCTCACTATAATTACAATTTTGTGTGTGTGTGGTGAGAACATCTAAGATCTGCTTTCTTAGCAACTTTCAAGAATATAACATAATATTGTTATCTATAGTCACCATGCTGAATATTAGATCCTCAGAACTTACTCGTCTTATGACTGGAAGTTCGTACCCTTCGACCAACATCTACACCGCACCCCCCCCCCCCAACCCCCAGCCCTTGGCAGCCACTATTCTCGTCTCTGTTTCTATGAATTTGGCTAGTTTTTTAGATTCCACATGTAACTAAGGTCATACACTACTTGTGTCTCTCTGTCTAACTTATTTCACTTAGCATAATACCCTCAAGGTCTATCTGTGTTGTCTCAAATGACAGGATTTCCTTCTTTTTTAAGGCCGAATATTCCATTTTGTATATATATCTGTGTGTGTGTGTGTAGACACACACACACACATATATATTTTTTCTTTATTTATCTGTTGATGGACACAGTTTGTTTCCATGTCTTGGCTATTGTGAATAATGAGAGACAGAAGCATTTATCCATCAGCTCTCATTCCCATGGGTGGAGGGTTGTTAATCACCTCGCAGAGGTGTTAATTCCCCCATACTTCCAAGCTTGCATGTACAGAGCTGAACAAGCTTCACCAGTACCGATGGCATTAGGGGAGCTCTGGGACAGAAGGGAAAACTCAAGATACACGCTATAGGTAAGACACTGCCTGGTTGAAGTGAGTCAAAGCCTGTACAGAACTATCTACCCATCCATGGCTGAAGTCAGAGCTGAGACCAAGAGACCATGGATGGTTCTTCTACCGAGAAGTAGTTAATAACCCCTGTTGTCTCTATTTTCTTGTTCACTCTGCAATATGTCTCTCACCCTTCTTGACCTTTGATTCAACACTTGTTCAGGTCACCATGAAACCATCATAGTTTCTGCGGACAAAACAAACAAATAACGCATTTTTCAATCCTCCATACTCTGGCCTCTGTGGGGTATTTAATACTGTTAACCTCCAAATTCAAAACCCCTCCCTTGTTTTACGTGACACCGCTTTTCTCCGGGGCTTCTCTTACTCTCTGGCTTCTCTTTCTCAGCCTCCTTCAGTTTCTCTTCATCTTCCCATCTTTTAGGTGGCAGTGTTTCCCTAAGGTACTAAATTTGGGTTGCTTCTCACTCTACATAAACCCAGCCTTGCCTATAATAGCTTCAGCTGCTGCCTCCATGAGGGGGACGCCCAAAACTAGATGCCTGCTGCAAGCTCCTCTTCTGAAGCCCCAAACCACATTTCTGCCTGCCCACTAAACACCTCCTTCCAGCTCACCCACAGGCTCTTCGAACTCATCATGACCCGCATTTAAATGCTTACCACCACCTCCCTCCAAACTTTTCCACCTTGGGACTGAAGCCAGGTACCATCCCCTCATTAAATCAGTTCCAAGGCTTGTCTGCACCAACTCCTAATATCTCCCTCCTCTGCCCTCTTACTTCCAGTGGCCATATCTGGAAAAGCACAGATTCAAGACCAGCCTCCCAGTTCCTGCCTGGGACCACACCACTCCAAGCGTGAGCTTAATAAACCATCAATCTGATCATGTTATGCCTCTTCAATCCTTCAGTGGTTACCTTTAAGATAAAGAGCAAACCCTTTAGCTATGTGTGATCCAGCAGCTGCCAAAAATTAGGATCCATCCCTTGCTATTGCTCCTTAGCTTACTAAGATACTCGCAGTTATCTGAAAAGGATGTACTTCCCCCACCTCCAACCTCAGCCTCCCACCCCACTCTGACACACAGCTGCTCATCCTAGGACTTCATTTTGGCATCAGCTGAAGTCTTCAACTTCCCTGATCACACTGAGGTAGATTTAGATACTCCCTTCTCACTCTTCTCAGGGCACCTCATTCAGTCTTCAAGTATGATATGTATTATATTGCATTGCAAAATTTGCTTTATGTTTGTCTCTTTCATGACACTATGAACTTATATCAGTTACTACTACTGTATAACAATGACACAAGCTCCGTGGCATACAACAATAAATATTAATGACTCACACTTCTGCAGGGTTCAGCAGGTATGAGCTGGGTGGTTCTGCTGGTCTCTGCTGGGCTCACTTACGCATCTGTGGGTCAGATGGGATTCTGTCTGGGCTGGGCTTGCCTGGGAGAGCCAGCTGGGATAGCTCTGCTCCATCTGCCTCTCATCCTTGAAGGCAGAGATTTTGTCTCCTTCATCATGGCAGCTGGTCTTGAATTGTTGAGTTGAAGAACACAATGAGATAGCTCGTTAATATTGTATTTATCAAACAGAAAGCACTAAACTGAAGCCAGTGGTATCCCCTACTCTTCCCAAATCCTTTCCCCATCCACACCTAAGAGAGTAGCATACTCTCTCACCCGTACCCATAAGTATTATTTTTCTACTATTATATGTTATTATTTTTTCTCTATTCCAATGATTGTGATGTAAGACTGCCATTCTTATTGCAACCTCCCAGCAGAACATTCAAATACCAGGTGGTATTTTCTCCAGAGGGTAACAATGATTTGCTTGCCTTCTGTGGAGCTATTTGAAGGAAAGCAGCTCTGGTGGTTTAAAATATGCCTGCAAATTCTTTGACACTCCCTCCAACAGGTGAAGCCTATGTCTCTTCCCCTTCAGTGTGCACTTAGTGACTCACTTCTAAGGAACAGAATAAGGTAGAAGTGACAGTGTGCAATTTCTGAGACTAGGTTATCAAAGGCCTGTGGCTTCCTCCTTTCTTTCTCTTGGACCACTTGCTCTGGGAGAAGGCAGCTACCATGTCATAAGGACACTCAAGGAACCCTATAGAGAAGTCTATGTGACAAGAAACTGAGGCCTCCAGCCAACAGGCATCTGAAAAAGCCCTTTTGGAAGCAGATTCTCCAGCACCTTCTGAAGGCTGTAGCAGCCCCAACCACTGTCTTGACTGCAACCTCACGAGAGACTCTGAGCCAGAATATGCTGTTCCTGTATCCTGATTCTCTGAAACTTTGTGAGATAACAGATTCTGGTCGTTTTAAGCTGCTAACTTTGGGGATGGTTTGTTATACAGCAATAGAGAACTAACTCAGCCACCTTGTGAATACATCAAACCTTCACCCAAAGCCCAGGTTCTGTTATTACAACATTACAGTGGCTTCTAAATAGCAAAAGGGGAGAAAATGCACCACCTCCACCCCTGTCTTGGAATCCTTCTACCTACTGTTCAATAAAAAGACAAAATAACTGTCTACCCTCCTTGGAGGCTAATGGGAAACTGTCAGGTTTTAGGAGGGAGTGTTGAAATTGACTGCAAATGTTGTTCAGGAAGTCTGAGTTGGGAAGCGACTTTGTAGAGGAAGAATTGAAAAGGCTCTGGCATCACCCCTTTGACTGAAGCCCAATCCCTAATTTTCAAATTCCATGTTTAGCTGTTGCCTCCTCAGAGCAACTAGATTACTAGAACACTAACATGGCTCCCCGCTTGTTGAGCTCTCACTTGCTTTGCGCCCCCCAGCTTCGCCCTGAGAAATAAAACACCGTGGCCAACTCCCGTTCTAGCCAAAGGCGATAATGAAGGAAATCACGCGGCTCCTAAAAATAATGAAAAAGGGAGCAGCGTTTGAGGTTGTGAGTCACTGTTGTTTGGGAGGCAGAAGAAGGAGAGTGGAGAGAGGAGGAGAATATAAAAAGAGCAGAGCAGAAAATAAACATGGGCTCTGCAGACACAAAGCCAAAGGGAGCTCCCAGGCCTGAAGCCTTGGAGAGCTTCCGAAGAGCCTGAGCTGGAGCGCTCGATGGGCGGGTTCATGGGGAGAAGCCTGCATGTGGCTGGCTCCGCTGGGGAGCTGCCACCTACCCATGCACTGCAGATTGTGGCCAGTGATGTGAGGCCTTGCGGCCCCTCAAATCTCCCCTTCAGCCACTGAACAGCCGCATCGACCTCCTGTTCTGGCAAGAAACAAACACTCATCAAGAAGTCACTTTGCACTCAGCACTGTGCCAAGCCCATGGAATACAAAAATGAATAAGGCCCTTGGGGATTAGAATTTCATGGGGAGATTGACCCAGGGACAATCATATGAAAGAATGGGGCAAAATCAATGGCAGAGGATGGCTCAAGGAACTATGGGAGACAGAGGAAGGGTGTCTACTCAGACCACAGCCTGGAAGTGATGGGAGAAGAGATCTTGGAGGCTACCTGGAGGAGGAGGCATGTGAGCTAGACAGAATAGGAGTCATTCTGATGAAGCATGTGTTGTGGGAGAAAGTAGGGAGCCCAGGGAGTTCTTGAAAGAGGTAATATCACAGCTGTATTACTTTCCCATGGCTGCTGTAACAAATTACCACAACTGGGTAGTTTAAAACAACAGAATTTTATTACCTCACTGTTCTGGAGGTTAGAAGTCTGAAATCAAGGTGTTGACAGAGCCATGCTTCCTATGGAGGCTCCAGGGGAGAATCTGTTCTTGCCTCTCAGCTTCTGGGGGCTGCCTGCATTCCTTGGTTTGTGGCCACATCACTTCAATCTCTGCCTCTGTCTTCACATCACTTTCTCCTGTGTGTGTGGAATTTCCCTCTGCCTCTCTTATAAAGACACTTGTGACTGCATTTAAGGCCCATCTGGGTAATCTAGGATAATCTCTCCATCTTGAGAGCCTTAACAATCACATCTGCAAAAACCCTTTGTCCTTGTAAAGTAAGACTAACAGTTTCCAGGGTTAGGATCACTATCTTTGGGTGGCCATTATTCAGCATACTACAACCACCTTAGACCCTGGTGAGCAGACACTTCAGCATTCTTCAAGCTTAAGGAGAGGTGAAAGATGAGGTAAGCTGGTATCAGAGCATGAAGGATCTTACAGATGAGAACTGGGAATTTAGACTTTCCTCTGAGGGCAATAGGGCCCCCTCGAAGATCTTACATGAGAATGAAGTGGTCAGACTCTCTTTACAGCAGATTCCCGGGGCTGCAGTGTGGAGTAGGCTAGGAGAGGGCTAGACTAAAGGCAGGCCATGAAATCTCACACTGGGTAAATTACAGGTGTACCGCCCTGGAGAGAGAGTGCCAGGGTTCTCCCCATAGCCATCAGGTCACAGTTCATTATCAAATGATGTCACTGTGGGCTTTGAAACAGAGAGCTTAAGGCCCTGATAGGACCTCACAAATACCTGGTGTCTAGAAGATGTGAGCAATTCTTGCTAAATAAAATATGAAAAGTGAGTTTTTACAAAGATTGTGAGAATCGGAGTGGAAATGGGGAAAGTCAGAAGTCCAGGAAAACACAGTGCAGGGGTCCCTAGGCCTGCAAGGTCCTAATGAAGGTGCCAGTGCTGATGGGAGCTGCTTCACCTGAGAGATGATGCTACAGCACCCAAGGGTAGCCATCGTCAATGACTGATATTAGGGTACTAAAGGGTGGCCCCCTGATTCAAGGTGAGGCAGCTCTTGTGCCCTTCCTGCTCCAGAGCTCCCCGTGGAGTCAGGTAAGGCCACAACTGAGACCACATCCTTGTTCTGCTCCTGCCCTGCCCTGTCCTGCTTCCCTCACCTTGTCACAGCTTCCTCCCGAGAGCTCTCCCTAAATAAATCACTTGCACAGAATCCTTATCTCATGCTCTTCTCTAGGACCCGGCCTAAGACAGCCTTCCCTTCTGACGATGTGCTTCTTAGGACCGTCTTAGCTAAGTGATGGGTCAGCAAGCAGGGGTTCAAACCAGTCGTCGAGGAGTTCTGGGAGAATGCTAATTCTGCACACACTAAAATGAAGGAGGAAAGTTTTACCAGCAAAATTGATATTCTGTAAGTAGATGCCAGAAATCCAATGGTCTGCACTAAATAGAATGTTTTTTTCCCCCGAACTGGTTTCTAATTAAAGACTATTCCTTTGGCACTTATCTCACTCTTCCTTGCACTGAAAATTTATGTTTTTGTGACATATGTTTTGTTTTCACCAACTAAATTCTTAAGTCTTCATGAATGAGGCCCAATATTGTGCTTCTTTTTTTCCCCATAATACCTGCCACCATAGCCAGCATTCACAAAGGGCTTCATAAAGACCTAAAGTTCACATTCTCCTGAATTTGTGTGGGCTTTAGTGTTAGAGAGCACTTTGCCTACTCGAAGTGTGGTCCATGGACTGGTAGCATCAGCATCGCCTGCGAACTGGTCAGAAATTCAGAATTTCAGTTCCCACCCTAGACCTGCTGAGTAGGAGTCTCTTGGGGAGGCGCAGGAATCTGTGTTTTAACAAGACCTCCAGGTGATTTTATGGGCGCTAACATTCAAAAACCATTGACATACTTGTTGGGAGCTGGATTCATCAGAGAGATCAACAGAAAGTCGCAAACGAAGAAATACAGTAGAAACAGGAGTTGAACCCACCCCCGACAGACGTGCCTCCACCCAGGTACAGGCTATGGGATTGCTAGGTCAGGCCTGTGCTGCCCCACCCCACCACTGGGACGCAGACGCCAAGTCCAACAGTGGCTGGCTTGGGCAAACTATCTCCCTCAGACTTTGTTTCCTCCTCACTAAGAGGGGAACAATCTTAGTACTAGCTCGCATTGGCGAAATAAATTGTGGTCCATCCATACAATGGAACACTATGCGACCTTGAGGATGAGGTAGGCTTATATATGCTGTTATAGAAAGATGTTCAATTTACATTTTTATATAATTCAAAATTCTGAAGATTAAGTTGTATATGGACTCATTACATATATAGGTACATTATACACATACGTATACATTGCATATATGTGTGTTCCAAATACGCATTACATATACACGTGAAGTTAAAAATAAAAGACTCACTAACATATACGCACAAATACTTATTACGTGTATATCGTGTGTGTGTATGTAAGAATCTTCGAGTTTTAACCTCATACACACGCACAGAGCACTGACTCTAGGGAGGGTCCTGGAAATATTGGTGAAAATAAGGAAATCAAGATCTTGTCTAAGAGGAACTTACATTCTAACTAGGAAGGCAGCCAACAAAGAAGCAAATAAATAAATGAGATAATTACAGATTGTGATTCATGTTAGGAGAGAAATGATCTAGATGGTACGGTTGCAACTTGGAGGGTGCCTGTTAGATAGAGGACAGAGGCTCTCCAGGAGGAGGTGGTGTCTAAGCAGAAACTGATGGAGGACAAAAGCTGGTGATCAGCATTGGTGGGGAAAGGGGGTTCCAGGCAGAGGGCACAGCACAGGCAAAGGCTTCAAGATGGGAAGGGGCTTGGCTTCCTTGAGGATAAAAAAGAACAGACCAGGGGAATAGGAGGCCAGTAAGAGGATGGTACAGCCTTTTATAAGCCTGGGTGAGGAAGCACAGCATGCGAACCTTGAGAACCATGTTAACAGATTGGATTTTATTCTAAGGGCAAGGAATCCATGAAACGGTTTATCCAGGGGACTAGCACCATCTGATTTAGGTTTTTAAAATATCCTTTGGCTACTGAGTGGGAACAGGCTTACAGGGAAGCGTGAGGGAAAGCAGGGGCCCCACCTAAGAGGCCATTGCAAAGTGCAAGTGAAAGGTGGTGTAGGTGGTTCAGACTAGGGCGGTGACGGTGAAGATGAGGAGAAGTGGGGAAACTTCAGAATTACATTGGAGGTAAAAACAGAATTGGACAACGGATTGAAAGGTGAAGGATTGGTGCGGAAGTCAGTTGGCTGTTATTTGATCTAGACTGTCCTTACCTGGGACAAATGTAACAACTCAGCTTTGCTCCATATATCACTCATTCTCTGGAAGGATAGCTTGGGCACCTGCTCATGGACTAGACAGAGACACAAACCACAATGGAAACGAGAAGCTGTTTCTCGAGCCTCTGCTTGAGTCACATCTGCTAATATCCCATTGGCCAGAGCAAGTCACATGGATGAAATCGGAATCAAAGGGCAGGGAAATAGGCTCAACCTCTTGATGGGGGAGGCTGCAAAGCCACATGGCAAAGGGCGTGGATACAGGAAGGGCTGAAGAATGGGAAGACAGCGCTTTTCAAAGGACTGGCAGCTCTACATTAACAGCCAAGGACAGGAGACAACAGAGGTTAACATACTTCTGAAGGGTTGAAAATAAGTGCCTATCATTGTCGGTGAAATCAGCAAGCTTAGGAAGCCAAGAATTAAAGTGATAAATAAATGCTAGACTGTGAAATGCCTTAGAGCCCAAGGGTATGGCAAAATTAGGGATTCTCTTCTCCCTGGCTAGTTTTGTTTTATCACAGTGAAGCAGAAATTACAAGACAGCATGAGCTAGACTGCAAACAATTTCATTCTCCTTTTAGTTCTATTATAAGTTAATTATTATAAATCCTTAAAGTTATCAATTATTAGTCACCTGGGACCTTCCCTGAGTGGGATTCTTCTGGGGCCCCCGAGCTGGTATGTTGCCCCCAGAAGACCATAGTAATTTCCCCGGAGGAAGCAGAATTTCTGCTACTATCCTCAGGCAAACCATTCCAACAGGTAGCTGGGGGTGATGATTGTGCTGGTGGTGATGTGATGGTGCTGGTGGTGTATTTTCACTCTACGTTTTTGGATTTTTTTACTCAGGACATAAATTGTGGGCTCCTGATGACACCAATTGTAATTTTTAACCTTATCAGGACAAGAAGGGATAAGCATCTCTCTAATTTCTAGAAACACAAATAGCAAGGAAACAGAATGTTTAAATAAACAAGAGCTTTCAACAGAAGGTCTACAGCTGTTGCGTGCGTCTCTCCATCACTGTAGATCTGTGGCCTGTCTCTGGGAAGGGGCAGGAAGCCTTGGGGCGCCTTATTCAAGAACAGTAGATGAAAGTCACGGTCTGGCAATCCCATCTGCTTCCTTGAAGAAGGAAATATTATAAAATAGTAATATTTGGGCCCCAGGCAATGCAGTTTTCCAAGGGTCTCTGAGCTAACTCAACCAATATGTCCTCTTACACGTAAACTTGGACTTATGATGCGGGTGGGGCAGACAGCCGAACACACTGCCTCCGTTGGCACGCCGTGCAAATGGAAAGGTACCATCTGTGCCGCTGCTGAAAAATGATGATGCATCGATGTGACTTTTTTAATGTCCCATCTGGATATAATTAAATTGCCTCTTAAAAATAAAAAATATCCATATTTGATATACATCCTTTCTGGCAATGGTCTCCATCTATCCTTCATTATTTCTGCAGAATTTATTTCGTGAGAAGTATGACAGGAAATATTAAAAGCTAAGAACAAAGGTCTTTGGGGGATGACCGCAATGTTTTTGTTTCTTTGGCTGACTTGCTCTTTATTTTCTTCTCATTTCAAAAACACTTTCCATATGCAAAATTTCCTCTCACCTGCCTGCAAGAATGCCCTACTGGATAGCTGGGTAGACAGGCAGAAGCTGAACGTCAGTCTGTTATCTACACACAGGAGGAAAAAAGGACATGAATTTGCCAGAATACCCAGTGGCCCACATTTCCAAACCAAGAAAAGCTACAATTAATTTTCTTTCCTACAAATCATGTTGGTTCTAAAGAACATCCTGAGAATAATAATAAGAGTAATTATAAGCACAACACGAATTCAAAGCAGCTTGCTTCTGAAGCACTAAAAGCCTAAGAGGGAACAAAAGTACGTGGAGGGGACTCTAACATGCCTCTCTCCAGGTACAATTAGAGATTTGAAATCTATTGTTACCTCACCATGGCAACCTTCATACTTAATTTCCCAAATGTTGAACTTTTGTCATCCTATTCCTTTGCGGGAGTCCCTCAACTACTGCTTTCCCTGAATTCATGTCATATCGTTGCCTTCAATACCTCACATTCCTCCGAGCACATGCTATGAGCTCGCTTCCCCAGACCAAGAAAAACAGCGAAGACCAAGAAGAATTTGGCAACATGCTCAGCGAAAGCACCAGATGCATTTTTCCTGGCTGATGGAAACCAACAATTAAACACAACCCCAAAGAGTCAGTGCCAACTTCAAAAGCAGAAATTCAGCCTCTGGTTCTACTCAATTCCTTTTTAATAAATGCTTATTAAATATCTGGTGTGTGCTGGGAGACTCACTGAAGAAAACGTTTAGAATAAGCCATATTGCCTGATCTCAAGAAGTTTACAATGTAGAGGGACACTGAGATCCAAATAACTAGAAAGGAGTTCTCAACGTGTGATCCACAGACCAGCAGCATCAGCATCACCCAGGTCTTTGTTGGAAATGCAGATTCTCAGGCCTCACCCCAGCCCTTCTCAATCAGGATCTCTGAGAGTCGGGCCCAGCAATCTGTGTTTTCACTGTTCTCCCAGATGTTTATGATGCTCCCTAAAATTTGAGAACCACGGCTGTAAAGCAATAGAGCACAGGCGCCATAAGAGAGATACCAAGTGCTTCGAGCAAAGAGAAAAATCACATCTGTTTTCAAAGGAGGACTTCTAGGAATGACAGGATTTCCATGAAGCTTTGAAAGTTAGTTAAGATATTGAAATGTAGGGCATGGAGTAGGAAGAAGACACTGTGGGTGAGCGAAACATGAGCCAAGCAACAGAATTAAGAAAAGAGAAAGCAAATCAAACAATCTAGATTGATTAGCATGAAGGGAGACAGAGATGAGGGTGAGAAGATAGGTTGGGGTCTCAAGGTCCAGGCTGAGGAGTGTGTGTCTAATTCATTGGGCAGTGACAAGCCACTCAGATTTTTAATCAGAAGAGTAACAATATTAGAACAGTGCTTTTGGAAGATTCATCTCAGGGTTTCCATAGGATAACTTGGAGTAGGAAGATCCACAGGAAGTGGGAAAACCATTGAGTTGACTATTGCAACAGTTTGAGTAGATGACAATGAAAGTTTCAACTAGGGAGTTTGCCGGGGAAATATAAAAATGAAGGAATTCACTGGAGAAAATTTGAAGGAACCAGATCAATAGGATTTCGCAATTGATTCAATATTAGGAGGGATGGAATGAGGAGAACTAAAACCTTGATTAACAACAAGGGATTGGTCATGTCATAAACCAAAGAATAAGACAATTAGGAGGAGGAGTTGGTTTGGGTAGGGATTTGTTTTGGACGTAGTTGATGTTCTGTGGTCCGGTGCATCATGAAGTTGGAAATGTAGGCATAGAGTTTATAACAACAATATCTATAATATTTTGACCATATAGACTATGCCTGGCATTGAGCTAGGCACATGACCTATATCTATATCACGTAAACCTTACACTGACTTTGTAAGCAAGGCATTACTATACCCATTTTTATTATCTAAATTAGAGTCTGTTGCATATAACAGAAAATCTCGAATAACAATGGCTTAAATACACAGAGTCCATTCTCGTATGTAGAAGAAATCAGGAGGTAGGCAGAGCAGAGGAGATATGGCGGCTCCAACACAGTCATCAGGGAGCCAAGTTCCTTCTAATGTCCTGCTTCAGCGTCCTCCACTGGGGAATTCCATCCTCAAGGATACTTCGTTGTTCAAGATTGCTGCTGAGGCTCCAGCCGTCAGGGAATGATGGCCGAAAATTTGTGAATGGATGCTTGTTGAGAGAATGAATACAAGGAATGGGTGGTTGGAAGAAAAAACCTTGGAGAATGACTACAAGGAAGGGCCAAGAGTATGCACAAAAAAGGAGAGAAGAATCTTCCAGCACCATGTCAACAAAAGGCAAGAAAACACAAGGCTTCAGAATGGAAGAATTCGGTAGGTGGTGTCCAGTGGTAGAGTCCATTGGGACTGAAATATACTTACTGAATGGGAGAAGACAAGGTCACTGGTGACCTTCAAAAGAACAGCATCATTCAAGTGTTCTATGATCTTCGAATTAAGGAAATATTTGATGGTAAAGTAGTGGAGCAAAAATTCCTCTTCCATGAAGTTTGATGATACAGGGAAAGAGAGAGAGAGTGGTAGCAACCGAGATTAGCAGTGTTGAGGTAATGTTTTCACAGATCAGAAGACCTGAACACAATTTCCCTTTGTGATGTCAGGTCTCTCCAGAGACTAGATTTAACTCGTTTGAGTGTTTGGGCTGGGACATGAGGCACTTCTTTCATGATCCAGTCCAATTCCTCCCAGGGAAAGGGAAGCAAGTGTTGGTTGACATTACATCATAACAAAGGGCTGATATTCCATTTTCTAAAGGCTGTCTGATAAATTTATTTAATTCATTTTTGTTTTTCCCTCCAAAAGCTGAATATAAACTCATCTAGCTCTGACTTGGCTTCTTGAGGAAAAATTAAACTGCAAAAGTGAGGATGTTTCATTAGCCTTCTGCACTCCTCCAAGGTCAGCAAAGGCTCTCTGGGTGCTTTGCAAGGCTGCAGAATCTGGAATGGCTGGGCTGCAGCTCCATTTCAGCAAAAATAAATATCAGATTACAACATACTGTTTTTGCAGCTGACTGAGGCTTTGGTGTCATGGATATTTCATTTTGCAATTGCAAATAAAGAGAAAAGCCTTTAGCAGGGCAAAGTACAGTGTTTGCATCATTTCTTTATAAAGCCATTTTCTCCTCTCAAGGAGAGCATTCCCAGAGGACTTCCCCCCAACAAATGTCTGAGGCTTCAGCAGTGCTCAGCATGTATGGCTTGCTCCGAAGGCTGTTAAAAATAAAGACTATCTATTGGACCAGTTCTCTTGGTACCTTTCATTCCTTCCTCCCTAATTTCCCCTCCCCCAAGGCTGATCTCCACCCCGCCACCAAAACCCTTGTACTACAAAATTATGAGAGAATGGCAGAAACTGAAACCACAGCATGCCTTTGCAATTCTAATTTTCTAACCTAAAACTAGTGATCCATAAAATCCTAGAAGCTAAAAGCTGCCTGAGGCAAATCCAGATCTTCTGACTTTAAAAGAGCAACACGTCTTTTACCATTTTAGCTATTTCGAGATCGTTTTTAATGCACATGCAAGCTTGTTGAATTAAATGTGTTTCATTTTTATCCTTTTTTCCTTCTGGAGAAATTGCAGGTTTGAGAAGGGCACTTACTTTCTACCTCTTAAACTAAAGAATAAATTTGAGCGCCCAGGGGTAGGCATTAAGTTATATGACTATGAGTTTTCTATCTATATTGATTAGGCCTGGTCCTATTTTGGAAACTGCGTACAGTTAGAAAATGGAATTGTCCTACTTGAGCCTACCTTTTAGTACCAGTGTTTGTACTAATACAGGTCTGTATTAGTTTAGATTGCCCCTGAAACAAACTAGAAGCTGAGGTTTCAAGGTCAAGTAGTTTATTTGGGAGGTGATTACAGGAAACATTGGTTGGAAAATGGGGAAGTGAGCAAGGGAGAGATGACAGCCAACAAAGCGTATCTTTCTGAGACGTTGCCACAGTGAGCAACTCATGTTTGATCCTGCTGGGGACCTCTGGGAGACACTGTAAAACATGCCCAGAGATGTCCCACGTGAGGAATGGGAAAGCTTGAGCATTTCTCAACCAACTCTCATCGGTCATTGGTTGATAATCTTGGCCAGAGATGTCAGTTCTTCCCAACTTTATCTATAGATTCAAGGCAATCCCAAACAAAATCCCAACAACTATTTCATACATATGAAGAAACTAACTCTAATGTGGATATTGAAAAGCAAGAGACCCAGAGTAACTACCACAATACTGAAAAAGAGGAACAGAGTTGGAGGACTTAAGCTACCTGATTTGAAGACTTGTTCTAAAGCTGTGGTAATCGAGACAGCGTGGCGGCGGCAAAAAAATAGACATATAGATCGACGGGACAGAATAGAGCTCGGAAATAGACCCCGACAAACACAGTCATCTATCTTTGACAAAGACTCAAGGGCAATTCAATGGAAAAAGGACAGTTTTTTTCAATAAATGCTACTAGAACCTAGATATGACCTCACACTTTTCACAAAAATTAACTCGAAATGAATCATAGACCCAAATGTAAAGTACAAAACTATAAAACCTCCAGAAGAAACTATCGGAGAAAATCTACAAGACCTTCAGTTGAGCGATGAGCTTTCAGATGCAATACCGAAAGCAGAATCTATGAAGGGAAAAATTGATATTTTGGACTTTATTCCAGTTTAAAACTTCTGCTTTGCAAAAGACACTGTTAAGAAAATGAAAGACAAAAAGGGAGAAAATAATTGCAAAACATATCAGATAAAGGACTTGTGTTCAAAATATACAAAGAATTCTTAAAACTCAACAATAAGAAAAGAAATCCAATTAAAGAATGTAAAGGTTGTCATTTGATAAAAATAGCAGGTAGAATGTGATCCTGATTTTGTAAATAATAATCACAATAAATAAACACACAAAAAAATTTTCAATAGCCAAGTCCTTTATTCGCACTTTTTTCCAAAAAGTTAACTGTAAACATTTCCCTTCCCAACTTTTTTTTTAAACTTGAGCAAAAGAGATTATACTATGAGCAAAGGAATTGCAAGAGAAAGAGATTGACAGGCAGATAAAGGGAAGTGTTCTTTAAGGGAAAGGCAGGTGCACAGTGAGCTGGAGGACCCAGGCCCCATGCCTCACAGTATCCTTAGGTGATGGCGAGACCTCAGAGGGAAGCTCAAACTACCACTGAGCCTTCCAGCCAGGACAAGATGCTCTGTGCTCCTCTGGGCCCTGAAGCAGTAGAGTCCCACCCCACCTGAACCACTGGGCATTAATGACGCAGGCCGCCATGCTGGGTTGAAAACCAAATGTCTCCCCCTACTTTCATAGCCATGCATGTCTCCCATTTTTCTCCTTGACTCCAAGGAAAGTCAGGCATTCCAATATTTACAAAGATCTCCTGAAAACCCGGTAGTATGAAGATCAATAAACAGGTAATTTTATTCGAATAAAATAAGAAGTGTGACATTTCTTATACAATTGAGTTTACATGTATAAAGTCACATGCACTTGATAACATGAATGAGAAAACAACCATAAGGGTATGCACCCAAATGATTACAGGTCGTTGACTCTGAGTAGTGAGATTATAAGTAATTTTTATTTTCCTTTTGTTTAGCTGTGCTCTTTGATTTCCATATAATGAGGACATATTACCAATGGAAAAATGGGGAAGGAGAGGCAGAGTGGTGAGGTGAACAGGGCCCGGGTTTTAGACCCACACAGACCAGGGTTTGAATGACTAGCTCTTCTACTTATTAGCTGGGTGAATCTGAGAAAGTTATTTACATCTTTAAGCCTCATGTCTTCATCTATAATGCAAATGATGTCTACTTTATAGAGCTATCATAGAGATTATAATTAATCTACATAAAGAGTGAAGAATAGTTTCCCACATAAGTGCATATGTAAGTACTTATGATAATTGTATGCTTCTGACTAGTGAACTTTATAGTTGGTAAATTGTATCTTAATAATGTTGTCAAAAAATATTTATGATGCTTTGTATGAATGTTTAGATCAACTATGGAAATAGCTAAACAGGATACTCTCAAGAATATTTATAAGGTTGGCATATGTCCAACATTTATATCTTTAAATTAAAGACAAAAATAAAAGCAGTGCTTTCTTCTAGCTTGTTCCATAATGCCAACTCTGAAACTCCAAGAAACCTGCACTCTAACAACTCTTTCTTCTAAGAATGACTTAAATCCGTAGTACAGGTTATCAGTCAGAGATGCTGGCTGTGTTCCCTGGCAGATTGCTCAGAGGTCGCTTAATCCCTGCACATCTGACATTCTTCCTCTACCGAAATGAAAAGGACAGTCCTTGTTATGGGATGAATTATATCCCCCAAAATTCACATGTTGAAATCTTAATCCCTAATACCTCAGAATGTGGCTGTATTTGGAGATAGGATCTTTAAAGAGGTGATTAAGTTAGGAGGTCATTAAGGTAGGCCCCCATCCAATGTGACCAAGAAGAGGAGATTAGGATACAAACATGCACAGAGGAAAGACCAGGTGAAGACAGAGAGAGAAGATGGCCATTTGCAAGCCAAGGAGAGAAGCCTTAGAAGAATCCAACTCTGCCGACATCTTGATCTTGGACTTCTAGCCTCTAGAATTGTCAGAAAATAAATTTCTGTTGTTTAAGCCATCCAATCAGGGGTGCTTTGTTACGGCAGCCCTAGCAAGCTAATGCCGTCCTTTTGCCTGCCTGAATTTTGGGAGTGTTGGGAGGAACCTGGCAGACATTTGGAAAAAGCTTAGGAATCCCTTTTTTACAGAAGTCTAATGAAAATCATTATCATGATGTACCTACTTAAAATTATCATGTGGCAGTTATTTATATTCCAAGGTATATAGCAAAGATATTTAATCTTTATGTTTAAAGTAAAGTATAATGTGGAAGAACTTATCAAATTCCAAGTCCTTGTGATAAGCCTCTCTGTTCCCTTCAAAGGATAAAGGACACAGTACTTGCTTGGTTTGTCCATCAATCAGGGCGTTGTGCTGAGAGGCGCAGTGGAAGGAGAGGAGACTTGAAGTTGAGAGATGAAATTGCTCTTAATAAAAACAAAAAGAGAAAAGATGAGGGAAGTAGGAAGAAGAGCGGGCACAACTGAAGACTTTTGCTGCGTAAGAAAGAAAGAGCGACAGGAACAGCCGCGAGGAATGGAACTTTGGGGGCAGGAAAGAGATGTGTAAGACGGGTTGTAAAGAGAACGCCCTGCAGCGTCTCCTCATTCTTCCAAATACATTGTCATAATACTTTCACATTGTTCTCCAAGGCTTTTGATTCAAGGTTCCAAAATTCACGATGCTTTTCCTGACTTTACAAAATGTTAAAAAGGTTGTGAAATGAAAACAGGGTAGCTTAAAAGATAGCTCATCCATTGAGTACGTTTCTCTGAAAATTTTCCACAATGTGAAGCACAAAGCAACATGCTGTAAAGACATTGATTAAACCAAGGGTATTTTAAAGTTTGCTTTTCCTTCCATTTGATTTCTCCAGCTTTCAAGTATTTGCTTTTCTCTCCATCTGTTGGCCTATTTTGATTGTTTTTAGCAAACAGATGCTGGAGGAGAACACTATTGCCTTTTCTGTTTTATATAACCCTAGAGATACAAACACCATGTTAGTCAGGTTTTCTTTTGTAGGAAAAAATCGCGAAGGACTGAAATACACCAAAAAAAATTACTGGATATTTTCAATGGAAAGCTAGGCATTGTCTAGTGTACCCCTCCAGATTATCTGATTCTCTTTACACCTGCCATTGTATTGGTGTTTTTTACAAATCTGTAAATTGTAGACAACTGAAAGAGATGCAAATAGTTTTGCAAATGAAATGAGATGCAAATGAATTCAGAGGAAGTTCTCTTAATTTCCCTCCCTCTCTGTGGAAGAAGCCATTTTGGCACCAATTAAGCACATTCAAATTCATTGCAACGTTTCTGGTAGCCTACATATGTATATTCTCTTTGGATTCTCCTTTGAACTGGTTGTAACATCTTACTGGTTTTCTCATTAATTAACGAGTTAAATAAAATCTTTGACATGTGCCCATTTTATATATGTATGAGAGTCATGAGCTTATCTTTTCTAAAATAATTATCCTTTAATACTTTCATAAACTGTCTTCAAGCTGCTAGGAGCCCAGCTGAATATTAGTCTTACCTGAGTTTCAAGTGGACACAATAAAGTGAATTACTCTTTTGGAGTGAGGAACAGCAGGGGGTGGCTGGGGACCAGCAGAGCTGAACTGACCTCTCCATACCTCAGTCAAGAGTCAGCTGTGTACATTTCCAGTGAACCCAGGGGAACCGAGTTATGATCTGCATGACATTTTTCTCTCTGACCTTCAGTTTGACTTTCAAGTATCGCAGAGAAGAAAGGAAAAAAACCCATGAATCCAAAATGAAACAGAATATTTTTCAGCTTGGCAGTATACTATCTAGTCTAACGTGAAAGAAAATCCATTTCATTTTGCCACTGCCTGCTGATTAGCATGAACTCAGCTGTCCTTTACAGGTTCAACCTCTCCTGAAAGCAGGCACAGTCATTGCTGTGAGCCAAAAGGGAAACAGAAGAATAGGAATTCTCAAAATCCCCAGAGGGTTGTTTAGGAGGTGGGGGGGATATATTTAGTGAATAGTTTTAGCTTACACTGAAAAGTTACTTTAATTCTGTTTCATTTTCATGTATGAAAGCAAAGATAGCATCAGAGAAGTATGCCGACAACTTCCAGTGAGTATATTACCTGCCAAATGTTGCCAAAAAATAGAAAATGAAGCAAGAGGTTTTCCCTGTGCACATTATCCGATCAGAAACACATGCCATATGCTTTTGTAAAAGAGGAAAAAAATCTTTTTCATCTACTCTTCTACATTCTTCACTGGGGCCCCTGTAACAGAGACAGATTAACAAGAGAAAAACGAACAAAAGTTTATTAACATGTACATGTTGTATATACATGGAAGAAACTCAGGGATCAGTAACTCAAAGAGGTGACTAGAACTTAAGGCTAAATACCACTTTTGGCTAAAGCACAGGAAGAAGGGTGTGGGGGAGGTAAGTTATGGAATAGTGATCGAGAAAAGTACGGTAAAGACGGGTAAGGTTCGTTATGCAGATTTAAGTCTGTGCCTTCTCGATTGATAAGAGATTCTTGTGATTTCGAGTCATCCTTCTCTTCCTGGTACAGAGAGGGACACACCTTTACAAATAGAGATTTCTTTTATAAGCGTAAATTTTCCTTACAAAAAAGTAACTTCTACTGTGTTTTCAGATCTTCCGTGTCTGCTGTTTCTTAAAATAATCAGCTCTGAATAACACTTATGCCAAAGAAGTGTATTTTGGAGTGGCCCATTCTGGTCGCCTACACTTTCTCCTAGTGCCAAACTTGAAGCCACGTCCTGGCATTTAGGATAAATGCTTACTCTGTCCAAGGCACCCAAGGCTTCCTTATCACATTCAGCTGGTTTTACTCGTCTTCAGCTCTTGGTTAGATTATTTTAGCGTCTTGAGTTAGTTTTTGAAGTCAAAGGGAACACTTTTCCCTTTCCCTCCCTGTTCGTAAAATGGAAGGACAAGAACTTAAGATCTAATCCAGGTAAATATCTTAACAGAATGATAGCCAAAGTATAATTTTGAAAGTGTTTAACATAACACAGTTCTCATATAAAATCCTAACGGGCAGAAATCAAAATTTTATTAACTCATTAATGGGGGAAGCAGCAGAATGGCAAAGTTGGCTCAACATGGGGATACAAGGAGCCAATGATTATATAGTCAATTAAAGAAAGGAAGAATGCTGTGCTAAATCACTAAATTAGACGCAAAACTGCTTATTGAACTGCCAACAATAAGACCGTAGCATTTGGAGTTAACTTTTCTACATACAGAAAAAATCATTTGTGTCACTATGAGGTATCACTTACATTCCTCCTGGACAAATTTATTTGCATAATATATCTTTTGCATTGCATTTATATCTTATAAGTTTCCACTAAAGGAACATCCAGCTTCACAAAGCTGTAAATTGTCTGAGCCCTAAATCAACAGTAAATGGTAAATCAAATGAACCTATATCGTGTGACTCTACAGCTGGGCCTAATTCACCACTTGTTTTTGTAAATAAAGTTTTATTGGAACACTGCCACAGCCATTTGCTTGTGTATTGTATACGGCTGCTTTTGCTGCAGCATTGAATAGTTGCAACAGAGACTGGATGGTTTACAGTCTGAAATATTTACTGTCTGGCCCTTTACAGAAAAAAAACACTTCCCAACCTTTGATCTAGGAAGAGGGCATTGAAACAAAGATGACACGATCCTTTTTTTCCTTACTTCCAAGTCTTGGATAATAGTTTTTGTTTGCAACAATATTAACAAAAAAGCATGAGAGTGAAATCAGGGAAACTTCTTCAAGGAAAAGGCGTACCAGAAGTGATTTAAATGCATATGTAGCTGGAAATTATGTGCATTACAGCCACTCTGTACAATGAAGTCTGCTTGACAGCATTACAGATTCTCAGAATCTCCTTCGGAATCGATTACACATATTGAAAGCCAAGAAATACCAAATTCTTTATTTCTAAGAAGAAAGCTTATGACCCGTTCAAGTCCTCAGCATTCCAAATTACTTCCTTTTGATTAAAAAAACTCAACCCAGATTTTGGTATTGGGCTCATCCATATCCTGGTGTTTTCCTTCAGGAATTTGCTATATATGGCCAGCATCAGGGGATCACACTTTCAAGAAAAAAGTAGCTTGTAACTTTGCCTTGATAACCTTATATACACAAGTAGATGCATAAACTCACGCAACTGATTGTTTTTTGGAAATGGTTTTGGAGTGAGGGTTTTAAGATATCAGTGTAGACTAATCCAGTTCATGTTGCCTCTTTAGAGGTCACACTACAATCACTAGGTCACAACCAGGGTGAATTACAGACATTTGAGAGATTTTGTAGACTCCTCGGTCCCCATCTGCAAAGCAGGTATAGGCAAAATGCCATCTTAAACCCAATTCAAAGAAGTAAATATTGACAAAATTTATCTGGGTTAGACTCAGGGCTGAGTTTCAGCAAGTACTCACAATTTGTTAAAGTGTTATAATATTTAAGTACTAATTGGCAACTAGCCATGGCTGTGAACCCCTTAGGTAATCCTCAGGTCGTCCCAGTCATCCGAGCCTCTCTCTCTTGAAGCACCAGAATCAGCTACCAAAGGGTTAACCCCGGCACAGAATGGAGAGCTGACTTTCAGTCAAGAGTCCGTGATAACTGGGTGATGCGCAAACCATGTTGTGTACTAAATATTTTACATTTTACCCCTTGTGTTATATTTTCCACATTATCGAATTGTCCACAGTCCCTTTCCAGTTAAGTCCCTCCCGGCACCTACCAGCCACATTACAAAAACAATGCAAATCTCTTCAAAAACAGCAGGGACAAATGACAAGGAAAAACAGAGGAACAAGCCTAGAATGGGAACCAATCTTACCTCTACATCCAGTGCTACCTGAATGAAGAAAGACAGCGCAAACTATTCTAACAAAGTGCTCTAGGTATTCAGGACAAGACTGAGTATTGAAGACCTGCACGGTCTAGCCTAGCGGAAGGAACTGGGGCATTTATACACCCACTGGCAGAGGGGACTCCCTGTCAGGAAAGCCTGTAGGGAAAGAACAAAAAAATAGAAAACAAGACAAGGGAGCTTTGGAAAAAACCTCTGATTTCATACTTCTGCTCAGTCCAACTTGTGTGCCCAGAAAAACTCGTCCATTCTGAGTTTAGCTTTCCTCCTTTATTGAATGCTGTACTTGAACACACTGAAGATCAGAAGCTGCTGGTGTCCCACCTGTATCCCCCTACTCTTAATAGTTCAGGGCTCACCGGCCTAACTTTCAACAGCCAGCATCTGTATCTTTTTCCCCAAGGGCTTTCACTGTCCTCTGGGACCCCCTTTGCCAGTTGATGTAGAAATGTCGCAGTTCCTTTGACCCTGTTGTAGGATAACCCTGACGTATTCTACAATAGCTTTCAGAGTTTCCCCAGCAGAATCAAGCTCCAGTCATCCTCATCAGCAGCTGACTTGGTAAGCCACATATCACTGGCTTCTTTCCCTTCCCTCATTTCACTTACATAATTCCCAACTTGTCTGTCTTCCACCTCCTAAATAATCTCAAGACCTTCACCTCCCAAGTTACACTCAAAACCTTGTCTGAGGACCTGTTTTATAGGAGAACCCAAAATAAAACATGATAGGTGCTCAAGAAACATTTCATTCACTGAATCAAACTTTTCAAGTATCTCTACTTTTTGTGTTTATTGAGATTTTTTTATGCCCTAATTTTTTTCATCGTGGTCAATTTTCATGGGCAGCTGGAAAGAATACATGTGCTCTATTTTCAGGGTATGGTTTGATATATATCAATTGATTCTACTTTAAAGTTAGGTTATTTAGCCCTTCCATATCCTTTTGTATTTTTCATCTGCTCAAACTACTATAGACTAAAAGAGTTGATTCGACGTCTTCTACCAGAGTGCTTCTATTTCTCTTTTTATCTTCTATAATTTCTGCTTTGTGATTTTCGTTGCAATGTTGATACATAGATATTCTTAACTGGTGTATTTTTATATGCATTGCACCCTTCAAAACTACAAAGTACCCACTGCTTTTTGGACTGAATTATACCTTTTCCCATATTATGATTATAATTTCTGTGGTTTTTTAAATACGCCTTTTCTTAGTAGAGTTTTACTCATCCTTCTATTTTTGACCATCCTGCATCACTTTGTTGGGTGTATCCCTTATATATGACACAGAGTTTGCATTTGCTTTATAATCCAATCTAATCTAAAATTATTCTTCTTTTAACCCACTTATATTTACTTAGATGGCATAGATGTCTTTTCTCTGTTCTGTCATATTGTTTCACATTTTCTTTTTATATACGTTTAAAGACTTCTTCTACATAGTGTGTTTCCTTTGGTTTGCTCTTTGTGTGTAGTTCTGAGTTTTAGGAAGGTTTGCAGTTTTGTTCTGGTAATTACTCTTACTGATGCATTTAGTCAATGCGTAACAGTCCTCTGCAACAAGAAATAGCAAAAATAATTGCCTCTTTCTTCCCCATTCCCTTGCTCTATTTAAATCAATAATATTACCTTTTTTATTGTTATCCTTGTATTGTTAAAAATGTGTTATATCTATAACTTGATTGGTCAGCTTTTAATGATCAGAGTTATTATAGAGGAGACAATCAGCATATCTATTCTAACTCCTATCTGCCTCACACCAATTTTTGTAAGTTGTAACATTTCTATATTATCCGTAGTCACTTCGGGGTGAACCCATCACCTTCAGCAAGTGTATTCTTACAGTTCTTTCTGAGATCTGTTTTTTTCTGAGTCCTTTCACTAATCTCTTGCTTTTTTTCTTCTCTTTCTCTTTTCAGCTGCTTCCCCTTCTGTTAGTTCATTTATTTTACAGTCTATGGACTATATTTGCCCTACTTTCATGGAAGATAGAATCTACGAAGAGTGTTTTTCATTCTCCTTGCAGATTTTGTATAGTTTTCAGGAAATGAAGAAGAAAGAGACTTATGCAGACTTGCTCATACTGGAAGTCCCTGGGTCTCTGTTGTTGTTTTGTTTTCTGATCATGTAATCTTACCCACGCACATTTAGGGTTAAGCCTTGCAGAAACAGCCAAGAAGTGACTCTAATTAACCAGAAAATGAAGGAATCATTGGCAGGGTAACCTTTTCGGTACCTCTCAAGGTATAGAAGTAGATGGTGCTCCACTCTGGATATACAATTATCTGTGCCAACTTCTAACCATTTCTCATCTGGTAATAATCATTTCCCTTTCAGCTCAGTTTTATAAGTCTAATTTCACAGAATTATGGATCATTAGCAATAACAGTGATGCTGAAGTTTATGTTCTTGAAGAGAGAATATTTTTTTCTTGGAAGAGAAATGTCTTGTGCATAGTCATAATTACTCAAAGCATTTTAAATTTTGGACATAATTGTAACTCTCAAGGTACAGATGGCAGTTGGAAACCATTTCCATTTGGAGAATTAGATAAGATTGGAAAGTAGTGTTTGTCTGTAAAGTCAGGGAACTGAGGAGAAGATAACCTATTGGTTAAGTTATTTTGACTCACTTCCTAATTCCTCCTCCTTCCTGGAATATTTGCCCGATCCCTATGAAATTGTAACAGGTGTCTGATGGCAGTTGACTAGTCAGGAAATTCAAGTCGCTGTGTACTACAGGCCAGAGAGTCAGACCTTCAGCATGATCTTAGTGATCAACTTTGCCAAATGCTGTAAAATACTCCAAAAGGAAAGGCTTTCATGCCTCGATATTCCACTGGGCATCATGAGAATTTGAGGGGCAAGGGAGAACAGTCTGGTGCCATAGAACAAAAATAATCCTTTGGAGACAGGAGCCCATGTGTCCAAATCTTAGCTCGACCACTTACTGGGCCTCAGGTGTCCATATATGAGATAAAGAAAATTATACCTACCTAATACAGTTGGTGTGAAGATCGAAGATCATATATCTAGAGGACACAGGACATAGTAGGTGATCAATAAAAGGCAGCGGCCCTCCTTTGTGCTTCTCTGCCCTTTCTCCCTTCCCCAATTCTTCCTTTCATTGCCTTGGACTTCAAGTAGGGAACTTTTTTGTAGGGGGCAGATAATGCTTTGTCTAGTGGACTGTATGTAGTCTTCAAGTGATCTAGAATGAAATATCCTGCTTTTGCTCCTGAATGTTATTCAGCTTCTTAGTGACCTGCCCTGATTATGACACTTCCTGTATTGTTTCATAGTTGCGTTTTGCATATCTCTCTCCCCTCTCAATTTCAAAGTATTCAAAGAAAAAGACCCTACATTTTCTTCTTCAAGTCTATGACATCTGTTTTATTAATCTATTGCTGCACAACAAATTACCCCAACATTTAGCAGCTTAAAACAACGAACATTTATTTTCTCGGAGTTTCTCCTAAAGTAGCTTAGCTGGGTGGTTCTGGCTCAGGATCTCTCAAGAGACTGCAGGCAAGCTGTTCGCTAGGGCTACAGTTTTTTTTTCATATTCTTGGCTTTGTTCAATATACTGTTCAACTGATTCTCTTTCTTTTTGAGTTTAGATTCTATATGAGACAGACATTCCAGCATCAATTTACTTTTGAAAAAACCCTCAAATTACCCCTAAAGATAGTCTGCATCCCTTTCAAGAAATTTAACACAGTTAAAGGCCTGATTAAAGGCCAATGACAGTAGTTGGCTTGGAGTCAGGGGACTTGTATGAAAAATTATGTACCTTTAAACACAAGAACTACGTTCAACTCAGCCACATAGAAACACACACACAGACACACACACATACAAACACGAGGCATTCAGTGACTTAGGAAGCTGGAGAGAACAAAGATTCCCACTCACACTGACCACGTGGCTCACCCTCTGTTAGTAGAATGGCAGGTGTCAATTTAAAAGGGGATTGTGTGTGTGTGTGTGTGTGTGTGTGTGTGTTTGCCAAGTTGAATTCATATAAAGTAAACACATTTATGTACAATACTGACATATTGAAATGTAAAGAAGTTTTCTGATTCATCCGTGAGCACTGGACTATTAGTCTCATAGATTTGGTTTCTCTCATTATGCTTTGTCTTTCCAGCATTTTAGAGCTTTGTTCTGCCTGCTGATCGATGCTAACCCAGCAGGACTTAGAACTGTTGTAGTATTAGAACAATTGGAAATGGAGTTGGAAACCAAAGTGCTGTCTGCAGAATATGATGAAAACTTGGTAGGTTTTGTTCCAATCATATAAATAATACTTTAGCACAAAATTATGTTTGGTTATTTTAAGTTTACATTGATTGAGATCATTAAATTTAAGTAAATTTAGACAGTATGAAAGGCAGTGGACTATCACAATCACAAGTATACAAATCCAAATACACATGCGCGCACACACACAAGCTTTTGAACCAAACCTACCCTTTAATATCGGTTTGTTATAAGCTCATTTGTCATTTGTCAGTTTTCAGCTAGTCCTCTCTGGCAGATAATCAAAGGCACCTGTCAAAAGTTTAAGAAACATTATATTTTTAAAAGTATTGTAGAAAAAACAAATTTGAGAAAAATTTCTTTGATTTATTTATTTTTCCATACTGGAATGCTGTTCCATTTTAGCAGAATCCCTTGTGCTTATTCACAGAAGGTCAACATTCCATTGCAGCTAAGACACAATCCCAATCTATCCCATTAGCTGAAGGGAAATCTGAAGATCATAAAATCCAGAATGTCTCCCTTCCATTATCCTTGTTAAAAAATAATATCTTCTATCTGGAAATCTAGAGCTTGCATCCATGAAAAGTAGGTTCTTCCCAAGTTGTTATACAATCTTCATTCTCTGAGTGATGTCTTCACCACTAGCTGTGTTTTAATAATTGGTTCTGATGGGTACAGACACACACATACCTTGGTTAAGGGTAAAGGAGTTTCAAATAAACTGGCTTCTCTGACCAGAATATTGCTAGAATGTAAGCTTCATGAGTGTGAGGGTCTCTATCTGTTTTGTTTACTGACATTTTTGTAGAGAAGTGCCTGGCACAGAGTTGATGCTCAATAAATATTTGAATGGTTTTATAGTTGAATCCATCTTTTGTGTTCTGTTAGCTTTTGACATTTTGTTTTTAATTTTAATACCTCTGTATTAGTTTCCTGGGGCTGCCATAAGAAATTACCACAAACTCAGTGGCTTAAAACAACAGGAATGTAGTCTCTCACAGTGCTGGAGGCCAGAAGTCTGAAATCAAGGTATCCAGAGTCACAGTTCCTCCAAAAGCTCCAGAAGAGAAGCCCTTCTTGCCTCTTCCAGTTCCTGACAGCTCCAAGTCTTCCTTGGTTTGCAGCAACGTAAGTCCAGTCTCTGCCTCCATCTTCACGTGGCCTTCCCCTCTGTGTCTGTTTCTCATCTTTTTCTTATAAGGACTTTTGTCACTGGATTTAGGGCCCATCCTGTTAATCCAGGAAGATCTCCTCTCGAGATCCCTCACTTAACTACACTCACAGAGATCCTTTTTCCATAAGGTCACACTCATGTGTACCCAGGGTTAGAATGTGGACATATGATTTTTTGGCCACAATTCAACCTTCTACAACATCTGATCACCAATTTTAAGATTCTGTTCATTCAACACACATTTGTTAACTGTTATGTGCCAGGTACCACATGGTGAGGATGCAAACATCACTATTATATGGTCTTCTTTAGCCAGATAATTTATCAAAGGTTTTTACTCTAAATCCCTCAGATAGAATACACTTTAAACTCACATAAAAGGATATCTTATCTACTCTGAAATCTCTTAATATTAATTTTCCATAAATTCTTTTTTATTCTGCTTTATCTCCCCAACCCCCCACCCCCGTACACAGTTGTATATCTTAGTTGCATGTCCTTCCGGTTGTGGGATGTGGGATGCCGCCTCAATGTGGCCTGACGAGCGGTACCATGTCTGAGCCCAGGATCCGAACCCTGGGCTGCTGCAGCGGAGCGTGCAAACTTAACCACTCGGCCATGGAACCAGCTCCTAATTTTCCATAAATTCTAATGAACACTTTGATTGATATAAATTTTTCAATTGCCGTACCATTCCTCATTTCTGATGTTATTAGTTCAAGGTCATCCCTTTAAAAAAAAACTCCATGATGTAAAATACTTTGAACTAGTTTTAACATATTCTGTTTCACCACAAATCAGCGTTGTACAGAACATCAAATTCAGTGAAAGCCCATTTACCTCTGTGCTGTTTTGTCATGAAGATGTCATCAACATCCTTCTGACTGAAATTAGTATTTTGTTTTCACCTGGTTTCCTCGGAAAGCAGAACCTGTGAGAATGTAGGTAGTTCATTTGGGAAATAATCCAAGGGAGCAGGAGTGTGGGATGGGGGAAGACATCACAGGAAGGGAGAGAAACAATGCAGGAATTTGTTGCCAAGTGAGTCACCACTATGTGGAAATTAATGTTTGCCCCTGTAAGACTTCTTAAAGACTTTTATGAAACATATCTCAGTAAATTACATATATCCCCCCCAAGCTGGTCAAGGCATGTCCTGAACTGGACACTGTGGAAGTAGGTGGGGTAAGAGGTGGGGCCAGAAGGATTTAGAGATGAGCAAAAGATTTGTCAAATAGACTTTTGCTTCCTCGTGGGATTTCTCCACTCTCTCCCACTGCCAAGTGGGTTATCTTTAGTTTACGAGACTTGGCAGACTTGGGAAGAGTATAACATAATGACTCAGATCATTGAACTTTGATGTCAAGAATTCAGGCCTCTGGTCATGGAGAAGTCACTCTCTGGGTGTTTCAATATCTTAATTTGCATAAAAGGATAATGCTAACCACACATACCTCATGGGTGTACTGTGAGCATGAGATGAGGTAATACACAGAAACTGCTTAGCCCAGGACATGTACCTTCTGACACCAACTTTCTAACATGAGCTGAGTGTCCTACAATTCAATTCAATTCTGACGTTAACTACCTGGAATTAGCACAGATCCCAGGGGTTAGGGACTCAGTTACACAAGGCTGTTCCCCTTACAGAAGCCAGCTGCAAGTTCTGGACGTCCCCAAGCTCCTACACTTCTACCAGGCAAGCTACAAATTCAGGGCTTCTCACACCCTCTCAGGTTCAATAATTTAAAGAACTCAGGAAGACACTATATAGTCATGTGTCTCTTAAAGAAAGGGGATATGTTCTGAGAAATGCTTGGCTAGGCAATTTTGTCATGTGAACATCAGAGAGTATACTTACACAAACCTAGATGGTATCGCCCACTACACACCTAGGCTCTATGGTACTAATCTTATGGGACCACTGCCACATACGTGAACTGTTGTTGACTGACACATCATTATGTGGTGCATGACTGTATTTAAAATTACCATTTTATTAGAAAGGGTACCAATGAACAGCCAGATTAAAAAAAAACATAGGGTTGCAAGTTCTGGGAGGGTCCTGAGCTTCTGTCTCCATGGAATCAGGGTCCACAAGCCTACCAGTAGATCATGTTCACCGACCAGGAAGCTTCCTGAGCCTGTGTTTCAGAGTTTTACTTGCGGTTTCATTGCATAGGCATGAGTGATTAAATCATTAGTCGCATGGTTGAACTCAATCTCCAGCCCTTCTCCCTCCTCAGTGATTGAGGGACGGAGCTGAAAATTCCAACCCTCCAATCACATGGCTGGTTTTTCTGGCCACCAGCCCTCATCCTGAAGCTATCTAAGGGGGCTGTCTTAGACTCATTAGCATAAACTCAGGTAGGACGGAAACTCATTATAAATAGCAAAAGATACTCCTATCACTGAGGAAATTCCAAGGATTTTTAAAGCTCTGTGCCAGGAACTGGGGACAAAGACCAAATGTATTTTTTTTTTATACTACTACAGCATGATACATAGGAAGTGCTCATTGAACATTGGCAATAATTATTCCCAACTTGTGGAAGGTGTGCCATGTACCACCATCATCACTACCACCCTGATAACAACTTTGATCTGTTAATTTTTCTCGTAAAAAAGTAAATCTTAAATTAAAAAAAAACCTCATAGTAAGAGTTGGAAATGGTTAAAGAAGCACCAGCTCAATTTAATTTCCTTTGAAAAAATGTAGGAAGCATATGTTTAAAACGAAAAATCCAAGCAATCATTCCAGGAGTGCCTCTTAAATGAAGGCATTGGATGGAGTAAGGTGGGATTACTTAGAAGTACATTCAACAGTTCTTGTTCTCAAGGAGTTAAAATTCTGAGTGGAGAGAAGTGACATTAGCATGAAACTAAACAGTATGAAAGATAGGTATGTGGTAAACAGAGCAAATAAAAAAATATTGCAAAGCAGTTCTTGAGCAAATCAATAAATGTATTCTACAAACGATAAATGCCAGTGAATAATGACTCCAGGTTTGAGAGTTTAAGGAAATGTTTATAAGCAAGCTTCAATACCAGAGTTGGTAGAATTTAAACATTTTTGGGGAAGAGTGGAAGACATTGGAAGAGGCAGAGGAACAGGAGCAAAAACCTAGAGACAAGAAAGACAAAATGTAGTCCTAACTACTGTCTGGACAACTATTATGTTTTAGGTTTGAAATGAGCAACACAGAGCTAACAATAGCAATATCAGGTTTATAGAGAGTCTCATGTTTATTCATGGTCTTTTCACTGTGAGGAGCCTGTGTAGATCTGTTGGTGGGTTTATTGTATCAAAGGTATTGAGGTCACTTGTAGAAATGGAATGTATCATGTCGATGAACCCCTGAATGTATTCAGGTCACCAAGACTTTGTGGAGAAGTAAACAAAATGAAGAGAAGAAAGGTGCAAATTATTTACATTTTTCAAATCACATAAGTGAATTGAGCCAAGAATACAGTTGGAATGTGACCCAGTGGGGCAAGGAGTCCCACAGAGCCTGAATACATACCCACTTGGGGTTGCGTTGGTGAGGACCTGCCCTCCCCCATCTGGTAATGAGAAAAACCATATCCAAATGAAGTAAATAGTAATTAGAGGTAGAACTAGCAGCGGCCTCCATAAGTCCACCTTGGGGTTTAGGTCACAAAGGATGAAATTGACAGGAAAATACTCAAGTTACTTATAAAAGGGTTAAATTGAACCTATTTGTTTGGGAGCTACTGGGCCCAAGCGATATTTTTCTCCCTGACCTTGGTCAATGTCGGTCTGTAATAAAAGAAGTGATGAAAAACCCACATGGTCTTGACTGTTTTCATATTGGCATTGCTACATGGAAAGAATCTTAAACTGAGCAATGACAGGCTTATTCTTCTCTCCTGAGAAGGCTGGCTTAGGATCACAGCAAGTGCAGCAGCCAGTGCCCCTTATTCACACTCAAGAAGATTGCGCCCGGCCAGAGATGGAACTGGGAATTGTGCAAAAATCAATATTAACAGCTATCATTTCATTTGACCTTTACAACCTCAAGAGAAGAAACTTTGTTGTTTCTGTTCTTCAGATGAGAAAACTAGTTCTAGAGAGATTAAATAATTATAATAGTGATATCTCTTTTAAAAACTGAAGCACATGGATGCTCTGACCACAAGAAGCAATGCTGTGAGCTTTCTGTGAGTTAATATTTTTCTATCTAGTCCATGAATAGTTTCCATGATACACTTGCTGAGTCTGTTTTCTGTATTTATATGTTTAGAATGTTAGCAAAGAGGCCTAATCCATCTTTCAGGAAGCCCCATATACTTTTCACTCCCTCAAGTAATGTTTCATTTTGCTTTGTTTGATCAATAGTTCATTTCTCACTTCTAATCTAATAAAACATAACTCTTCTTCCCAGACTATAGGAAGCCTGAATCAACAATAACAATATTTACGGGCAGAGATTCTGTAAAGGGAAACAGAGTATGAAATTGCTATGTGAAGAATCGAATTTTATAACATTCTGGGAATATGTAAAACCACCCACAACAAAGCCAATATAAGGTGTGCTGCCATAAATCATATATGGTCTGCTGGCACTGAGTGCTATTCTAATGGAGGAGCTCTGGTACAGAAAAAAAGAGTTACTAACAATTTAAATGAAAGATTTGCATTTGAGTCTTGTCTCTACTGGTTTTAACCATGTGATGATAGATGGGACGCTGGACCTTGGTTTCATCTTCAATAAAACAAGGATAATATTTACCTCCTTTGGATATCGCTACATATCATCAAATACAGCGTCACAATGTCCACTGTTACATTCCCCTAGCCACATTATTATAACCAGCAACATCTTATAATAAATAGCATGAGTGATTATTAGAAACAAAAAAAGCCCATATTTGAATAATAATACTGTTGTCGTTCTAAATATTTGATCCTCTTTTTGTTATTCCCATCAAATATCCATTTGATTCACTTACATTTATTTCATGATGCTAGAAATGAATGATTTAATGGTTGTCAGAAAGGCCTTTGCTTTGGCCTCCAAGTTAGTGATATTCATTTCATTGTAAAGCATAGCATAAAGTTTTATATAAACTATAAAATAGTTTATATAGTCTTTTACGCTTCTATTTTACAAAGAAGTAGATTCCTGTGGTGAATATGAAATAAAACTAGAGAATTGTAGATAGAAACTTGGAAAACAAACAAGTTTGGAGAAATTAGCTTTGGTGAAAAATAATATACTCTGATAATCCTAATCCCAAAGACCACATCACCCCCAGAGAGCTACCTCAACAGATGACCATCCTGAACATTTCATTTTAGACTAATATAAATGTCTTAAAAGCCACAGGAACTTGGAAGCAAATCATTTGGCATTTGCTGTAATTTAGATGGCATATGTGACGCTTGAGTTAAATAATCAAAAAGAAAAGTAACAAACCTAGCCAATAAGCCTGTAGTGGAAGAAAAGTATTTGTTTCAACTTTATTCCAGAAATCCTGTTCTTGAGCTGGAATGTGGGGAAGAATAAAGATATTTATTGAATGAAGATATTCATTTATATTTAGGCTTCAGTCATCTAATTTGTTTCTGTCTTTTTGGTCAAGAAAATTATCTTTTGGTTGAAAATGATAGAATAACATTTATAGAGCCCAACAGGAGTGACAATTTTATAAAGAAAGACCTATGTCAATAGTTTTCAAGTTCTTCAGGTGACAAATCTGAAAGTTATGATGCTCTTTCTGAAATACTAATATATTCAGCTCGACCATATTGTAGTAAAGACTGGCTAGACGCTTATGAATCTTGTTCCCTTTTCATGACAAGTGTGACAACTACATTTTCCAGCCTCCTTTAACCTTAGGTTGGAGTCAGGTGTCTGGGTTCTGACAAGTGGAATATGACTGGAAGTGATTATTAGATTGATTGGCCATAAAGCAAGTTGCACAATCCTCTATGTTCTCCTTTATCTTCTGTGGCAACCATGCAGGCCACATGTTGAAGAACACAACATGAAAGAAGCATGGATGCCTGATTTACTGCTTGAAGGAGAACTTCCAAGTAAACTGAATAATCAATCATAAAATTCTACATTAAATTGTATGTAAATGAGAAATAAATCTTTCTTATATGAAGTCATTGAGATTTGCAGATAATTTATTTTAGCAATTGGCATTACTTACTCTAACTCGTGCTGTCAAACTATGACTTAGCTGTAGGCCTCTGATTTCATACATAAAGTTTTATGGGAACATTGCCATGTCTATTAGTTTACATATTTTTTATGGCTGCTTTTGTGTTACAATGGCTGACTTGAGTAGTTGCAACAGAGACCTTATGGTCTACAAAGCCTACAGTATTTACTATCTGGCCTCTTAGGAAAATGTTTGCTGATCCCTGCTCTGCCTAATATACAAATGAACTGTGATTTAGCTCCAAATATATATATTTAGTTGTTTTAAATTTAAACTTATACAAAAAGTTTAATTAAATTAACAAATAGCATATTCATACAATTGGAAAAAAGGAAAAGTCTGACAATACCAAATGTTGGTAAGGATGTGGAACAGCAACGATGCTTATATACTGATGTATGTAAATTATATGTATACTGAAACAACTACAGAAAACAATTAGGAAATATTTAATGTTAAGTGGGTAAATAAGTCATGGCATATTTTTAAAATGGTTAAAGGACAAAAGTATTAAAAATAACTATAGCTACAATAATTTATTAGTGGATACACAATATAAAAACAGGAAAATGTGACGTCAGAAACAAAATTGTTGAGGGAGATTAAAAGACTAGAGTTTTTGTATGCAATTGAAGTTAAGTTGTAATCCACATACAATAGACTATTATACCTATAAGATGTTTTATGTAACTCTCATGGTAACCACAAACCAAAAATTTGCAGTAGACACACAAAAGATAAAAACAGGGAAAACAAAGCGTATCACCTCAGAAAATCATCACTTCACAACGGAAGACAGCAACAGAGGGAGAAAAGAACAAGAAAACTACAAAACATCCAGAAAATAATAAGATGATGCTGTAAATGCTTACTATCAATAATTACTTTAAATATAAATGGATGGGGGCCGGCCCTGTGGTGCAGCGGTTAAGTTTGCACGTTCTGCTTTGGCAGCCCAGGGCTCACCAGTTTGGATCCCAGGTGCAGACAAGGCACTGCTTGGCAAGCCATGCTGTGGCAGCTGTCCCACATATAAAGTAGAGGAGGCTGGGCATGGGTGTTAGCTCAAGGACAGTCTTCCTCAGCAAAAAGAGGAGAACTGGCAGCAGATGTTAGCTCAGGGCTAATCTTCCTCAAAAAAAACCCTAATTAATTAATTAATTAAATATAAATGGATGAAATTCTCTAATCGAAACACATAAAGTGGCTGAATGGATTTTTAAAAAGTAAGACACTATTACATGCTGCCTACAAGAGATTCACTTTAGTTTTAAGGACACACATAGGCTTAACATGAAGGGGTGGAAAAAGATATTGCATGCAAATGGAAACTAAAAGAGACCACAGGTAACTATACTTAGATTAGACAAAACAGACTTTAAGTTAAAAGCTGTTACAAGAGGACAAAGAGGGTCATGTAATGATAAAAGGACCAACTCATCAAGAAGATATAACAATTGTAAATATATATGTAGCCAAATATATTACGCACCTAAATATATTAAGCAGATAATAACAGATCTGAAGGGAGAGATAGACCACAGTACAATAATAGTAGGGGTCTTCAATACCCCACTTTCACCATCAGGTAAATCATCCATACAGAAAATCAACAAGAAAACATTGGACTCAAACTATACTTTAGACCAAATGTACCTAACAGATGTATACAGAACTTTCTCACCAGCAGCAGCAGCATACACATTCTTCTCAAGCACACGTGGGACATTCTCCAGGATAGATCATGTGTTAGGTCACAAGACAAGTCTTAGTGAATTTAAAAAGAATGAAATTATTCCAAGCATCTTTTCAAAACACAGTGGTATGAAACTAGAAATCAATAACAGTAGGAAAATTCACAAATATGTAGAAATTAAACAACACACTCCTAAACAACCAATGGGTCAAGAAGAAATCAAAACTGAAATAAAAAAATATCTTGAAACAAATGAAAATGGAAACGCAACATACTGAAACTTATGGATGCAGCAAATGCAGTTCTAAGATGGAAGTTTGTAGAGATAAATGCCTATATCAAGAAAAAAGAAATATTTCAAATAAACAATCTAACTTTATACCTCAAGAAACTAGAAAAAGACTAAGCCCAAAGTTAGCAGAAGGAAGGAAATATAAAAGATCAAAGCAGAAAGGAATTAAATAGAAGCCAGAAAAACAACAGAAAAAGATCAACAAAACTAAGAGCTGATTTCTTGAAGAGACAAAATTGACAAACTTTTAGCTAGACTAAGAAAAAAAAGAGAAGACTCAATCAATAAAATCAGAAATGAAAGAGAGACATTGCAACTGATAACACAGAAATACCAAAGATCATAAGAGACTACTATGAACAATTATACTCCAAAAATTTGAATAACCTAGAAGAAATTGATAAAGTTCTAAAAATATACAACCTACCAGGACTGAATCATGAAGAAATAGAAAATCTGAACAGACCAATAACAAGTAAGGAGATTGACTCAGTAATCAAAAACCCCCCAACAAAGAAAACCTCAAGACCATATAGTGAATTCTACCAAATATTTAAAGAACAATTAGTGCCAATTCTCAAACTTGCCAAAATTGAAGAGGAGAGAACACATCCAAACACATTTCACAAAGCCAGCATTACTCTGATATCAAAGTCAGATAAGGAGACCATAAGAAAACAAAACTACAGGCCAATATCCATGATGAATATAGATGCAAAATTTCTCAATGAAATACTATGAAACTGAATTCAATAGCACATTAAAAGGATCATAGACCACGATCAAGTGGGATTTCTCCATGGGATGAAAGGATGGGATCAACGTATGAAAATCAATAAATGTAATACCTCACATTAATAGAATGAAAGATAAAAATCATATGATCACTTTAATAGATACAGAAAAAGTATTTGAGAAAATTCTACATTCTTTCATGATAAAAACTTGGGTATAGAAGGAACATACCTCAACATAATAAAGCCCATTTGTGACAAGCTCACAGCTAACATTATGCTCAATGGTGAAAGGTTGAAAGCATTTACTCTAAAACCAGGAGCAAGATAAGGGTGCCAACTCTCACCACTCCTATTCAACATAGTACTGGAAGTCCTGGCTAGAGCAATTAGGCAAGAAAAAGAAATGAAAGTCATCCAAATGAGGAAGGAAGAAGTAAGATTGTCTGTTTTTGCAGATGATTTGAACTTATATATAGAAAATCCTAAAGACTCCACCAAAAAAAAAAAAACCTATTAGAACTAATAAACAAATTCAGTAAACTTGCACGATACAAAATCAATGTATAGAAATTAGTTGTGCTTCTATACATTAGCAATGAAATATATGAAAAAGAAATAAAGAAAACAATCCCATTTATAATAGCATCAAAAACAAAAAAATACTTAGGAATAAATTAAACCAAGGAAGTGAAAGATCTGTATGCTGAAAATTATAGGAGTTTGATGAAAGAAGTTGAAGAAGACACAAATAAATGGAAAGGTATCCCATGTTCATGAATTGAAAGAACTGATATTGAGAAAGGGTCTATTTTACCCTAATCCATCTATAGATTCAATGAAATCCCTATCAAAATTGCAATGTCATTTTTCACAGAAATAGAAACAGACAATCCTAAAATTCCTATGTAATCATAAAAGACCCCAAATAGCCAAAGCAATCCTGAGAAAGAAGAACAAAGCTGGAGGCATCACACTTCATGATTTCAAAATTTATTACAAAGCTTTAGTAAGGAAAACGGTATGGTACTGGCATAAAAATAGACACATAGACCAATGGAATAAAATCAAGAGTCCAAAAATAAACCCACCCATATACAGTCAACTAATATCAAACAAAGGAGTCAAGAATACTCAATGGAGAAAAGACAGTCTCTTCAACAAGTGGTGCTAGGAAAATCAGATAATCACAAGCAAAAGAACAAAATTGGACCTCTATCTTAGACCATTTACAAAAATTAATTGAAATGAATTATACTTAAATATAAGACCTGGATCTGTAAAACTCCTAGATGAAAACATACGGAAAAATCTCCTTGATATGGGTCCTGGCAACAATTTTTTGGATATGACACCAAAAAAACAAACAACAAAAGCAAAAATACACAAGTGGGAGTACAATAAACTAAAAAGCTTTTGCATAGCAAAAGAAACAATCAACAAAATGAAAAGGCAACTGATGGAATGGGAGAAAATATTTGTAAACTAGCTATCTGAAAAAGAGCTAATATTCAAAATTTATAGGGAACGTATACAACTCAATAGCAAAAAAGCCCCAAATAATCTGATTTAAAAATGAACAGAGGACCTGAATAGACATTTTTCTGAAGAAGATATACAAATGGTCAACAGATACATGAAAAGATGCTCAACATCGCCAATCATCATGGAAATGCAAATCCAAATCACAATGAGATATCACTTCACGTCTGTAAGAATGGCTGTTATCAAAAAGACGAGAGTAACAAATGCTGGTGAGGATGTGGAGAAAAGGGAACCTTTTTGTCTTCTGTTTCCCATGCCTGTGGTGACATGATATTTGAAAAGATGCTGCTAAGACTGATATCAAAGAGTGTACTGCCTGTATTTTCTCCTAGGAGTTTTATGGCTTTAGGTCTTACACTCAACTTTTTTAACCATTTTGAGTTAATTTTTGTATATGGTGTAAGATAAAAGTTTACTTTCATTCTTTTGCTTGTGACTGTCCAGTTTTCCCAGCACCATTTATTGAAGAGATTTTCCTTTCTCCATTGTATGCTCTTGGCTCCTTTGTCAAAGACTAGCTGTCCATAGATATGTGATTTTATTTCTGAGCTTTCAATTATATTCCATTAATCTGTGTGTCTGTTTTTGTGCCAGTACCATGCTGTTTCAATTACTATAGTTTTGTAGCATATTTTGAAGTCAGGGATTGTGATACCTCCATCTTTGTTCTTTTTTCTCAGGATTGCTTTGGCTATTCAGGATCTTTTGTTGTTCCATGTAAATTTTAGGGTTCTTTGTTCTATTTCCATGAAGAATGTCATTGGGATTCTAATTGGGATTGCATCAAATCTGTACATTGCTTTAGGTAATATAGACATTTTAACTATGTTTATTCTTCCAATCCACGAACATGGAATATCTTTCCATTTCTTTATGTCATCTTCAATTTCTTTCAATAATGTCTTAAGAAAAAAATAAACAAATGAGACTACATCGGACTAAACAGCTTCTGCAAGTCAAAGGAAACCATGAACAAAACAAAAAGACAACCCACCAACTGGGTGAAAATATTAGCAAATCATATATCCGACAAGGGGTTAATTTCCAAAATATACAACAAACTAACAAAACAAACAAACTCGATCAAAAAATGAGCAGAGCATGTGAAAAGACATTTTTCCAAAGGATACGTACATACAGCCAACGGGCACATGAAAAGATGTTCAACATCACTAGTTATTAGGGGAATGCAAATCAAACTACAATGACATATCACCTTACACCTCTTAGAATGGCTGCAATTACCAAGACAAAAAATAGCAAATGTTGGAGAGGATGTGGAGAAAAAGGAGCCCACATACACTGCTGGTGGGAGTGCAAACTGGTGCAGCCACTAGGGAAAATAGTATGGAGATTTCTCAAAAGACTAAAAATAGAAATGCCATATGACCCAGCTATCCAACTACTGGGTATTTATCCAAAGAACTTGAAATCGACAATCCAAAGAGATTTATGCACCCCTATGTTCACTGCAGCATTATTCACAATAGCCAAAACATGGAAGCAACACAAGTGCCCATTGACTGATAACTGGATAAAGAAAATGTGGTGTATATACACAATGGAATACCACTCAGCCATAAAAAAGACAAACTTGTCCCATTTGCAACAACATGGATGGACCTTGAGGGTATGATGTTAAGTGAAATAAGTCAGGCAAAGAAAGACAAACACTGCATGATTTCACTCATATGTGGAAGATAAGCACACACATGGATAAAGAGAACAGATTAGTGGTTACCAGAGGGGAAGAGGGTTGCGGATGGGTGAAAGGGGTAAAGGGTCACATATATACGGTGATGGTTAAAACTTAGACTATTGGTGGTGAGCACAATGCAGTCTATACAGAAACTGTGAAGCAATAATGTACATCTGAAATTACACAATGTTATTAACCTTTATAACCTCAATAAAATAATTGCAAGAAAAAAGAAAAAAACTGTTATTAGTGATCAGGAAACAAAAAAGAAAAGGGAATGCTTGTGCACTGTTGGTAGGAATGTAAACTGGTGCAGCCACTCTGGAAAACAGTACGGAGGTTCCTCAGAAAATTAAAAATAAACCTGCCATATGATCCAGCAATCCCACTTCGGGGTATATATCTGAAGGAAGTGAAATCATTGTCTTGGAGAGCTATCTGTACTCCCATGTTCATTGCAGTATTTTTGACAACTGCCAAGACATAGAAATAACCTGTGTCCATTAAGAGCTGAATGGATAAGAAAACGTTAAATATAGGTCTATGTATAATGGAATATTATTTAGCCACAAAAGGAAGGAAATCCTGCCATTTGCAACGATATGGGTGAAATTTAATGGCATTATGCTAGGTGAAATAAGTCAGACAGAGGAAGACAAATATTATATGGTCTTACTTATATGTGAAATCTAAAAATGCTGAACTCATAGAAACAGAGTAGAGTGGTGGTTGCCAGGGACTGGTGGATGGGGAAATGGGGAGATGTTAGTTGAAAGATACAAATGTTCAGTGATAAGATGAACAAGTCCTAGGGATCTAATGTAAAACATGGTGACTATAATTAACAATACTGTATAATATAGTTGAAAGTTGCTGAGAGAGTAGCTCTTAAATATTTTTACCACATACACACCCACAAATGTAAGTGTGTGAGGTCATGGAGGTGTTAACTAACCTCATTGTGGTAATTATTTCACAATATGTTTGTATATCAAATCATCAGGTTGTATGCCTTAAACTTATACAATGTCACATGTCAGTTATATCTCAATAAAGTTGGAAAAGAGATAGTAATTGGAGCTGTTTTGGCCTTAGATTAACTCAGTTTATAATTAGTTTAGAAAAAATGATCAACAGTGGTTTTGAGAACCTACACATTGATTCAGAGTGAAGAGATTATTTTGTGAAAATGCTAAGATAACATCGCAATAACATAACTGTGTATTCATACTACAGAAATAATTCAGTTGGCTTAGGCTCAAACTCTAGCCACCCTGTTGCTATAGGCATAAATGTCTACAGTTTACTTGATGTTGTTTCTTGCTACCTCTGAAATCTACTGCAATCTTTTAGTTACCTTCAGTGTTGTTGGTTATACCTAACTCTTCTCTAGAGGTAGATTAAAAAACGCAGGCATGAAAATAAAACTTGATATTTCAGAGAAATTTCACTGAGATTTCACTGAAAACAGTGGTGGGCAGTGAAAGCACCTGAGAAATTGGCAGGTGATCTTTCCACAAAGTCTATAAGCAGAATAATAAACTTCTACAGTCATAAACGTATAGATATTGACACTTTTGGTTATATGAATTCTAACAATAGCTTTGAAGAGTTTTAAAGAAATAGCAATTAATAGATTTTTATATTTCTGTTTATGCTGATGCCTGAGTCCTAATTTTAAGAGAACCTAAAAAAGTTTCTAATTTGAATTCATTAAATATACTCTACATTTTATGTGAAAAGACCACCAAATAGCACATTCAGTTGTTAGGTTTTAAAAGTTCAGGCCAAAAACCATTTTGTTAATGAGGACTTCTCTATTCATTTATTCTCTATTCTGTAATCATTAAATGTTGAACCCACAACACAGACGCAATGCAAAGAAGGATGGTCAGATGGGTTTTTATTAATCTCAAGATTGCTTCTATAATGGCAAAAATAGAAGATAAAGTAAATGAAAGCTTCCTTTCTCTACTACTTCTAGAATTCTACTTTGTAGAAGGCACATCTTTTAGTATAGAAAAACGGTCACTTTTTCTTCCTTGTGACAAATAAAATTGGATAAATACATAGTTCTTTCATAACATCTTTTGTGTTCAGAGGTTAAGCTGGCTTCTAGAGGAACAAAATTATATTATTAAATGAAAGTATTGAAATAGCATCTGTATTATATATCTTAGTTCAAAGCCTTCCAGTGCTTTTCAGATGAATTCTACAACCTCATACACACTTAGACATTTAGAGGATTTCCACTTTAAACATTCTCACACTTCTCAAACATTCTCAGCACTTTAGCAGGAAACTCAGAGGCTGCTGAGCCTGCTAAGGATGGACTTAACATAGGCTGATGCTGGAGCCTGGGTGATGACTGGGACCCCAGAGAGCCTTTGAGAAGATGGTAATGTTTTAGAGTTTCCAAACCTGGGGCAAGACAACAGTAAATTAGAGAGAAGATATTCTTGCAGGCTTCAAAAACAGTTATTTCTTCCCCTTAATATTATAAAACTCAGGTGTAATAAGGCAAGGTTCATCTTTACCAGGTTAACCACCAACCGTGAGTCATTAAAAAGAGGAAATCAGGGTCTGTCCCAGTGGCGTAGTGGTTAAGTTCGCATGCTCTGCTACTGCAGCCTGGGGTTCATGGTTTTGGATCCCAGATGCAGACCTATGCACTGCTCATCAAGCCATTCTGAGACAGCATCCCACATGGAAATGAAGGAGGATTGGCATAGATGTTAGCTCAGTGATAATCCTCCTCAAGTAAAAAGAGGAAGATTGGCAACAGATGTTAGCTCAAGGCCAATCTTCCTCACCAAAAAAAAACCCAAAAAACAAAAACAAAAAAACCCTAAATAAAGGACAGGAAAATATGAGCTCTGCCCAAGACAAAAACTGAACAAGTAAAGAAATTTATTTTATTCAGGCCATAAAATAGGGCAAATATGTCACAGTGTCTCAGGAGGGTGGTTTGCCTTAGGCTTTTATAGGGATGAGTAGACAAGTTATAAGTGGGGTGATTTACAGTTGGAAGATTTTGCAATCTGGTGATGTCTTGGTCAGTCAGCTGAACAGGAAGTGTTTATCTCTGTGTCTAACTAGATTCAGAGGGACAAATAGTTCTAATCTCAGCTAATCATTCATAAGACAAGAACAGGGAGTGGAAGGTGTGCCTCTGGCCTTTCAGTAAGTTTGAGCAAAAGTTGTTTGGCCTGCACAGGTAAACAAGAGAGTTATCCGCAAATCTGATAAGAGTCCTGAGAAAGAATAGACAGCCAGCCTTGTCTAAGTCCTTTGGGGGAGAGTGGTTCTTTGCAGTAAGTTATTTCCTGGTACACAAAAAAGTGGTGGGATTTTGGAAAACAAAAGGTTGGGAGGGTATCTTAACCGTGCTGTTATGTGGAAGCACAGGCCTCAGGTAAAATTCAACATTGTCAGCTCATTTACTCATCTGCTTACGCACCCACACCACACTGCCCACCTTTCCTGAGAACAAAGCCAATTCTCTATTGTCACATCTTCCTTGTTTAATCACCACCAGCAAAATATCAGCATCCCCAAAAGTTAACACTTCAAAGACCAGATGCCAAATTTATTATTAAACCTATTCACCTGGTGGGCTTGTTATCATTTCTTTATGCCAAGGGAAGCTCCTAAAAATTCACACATAAATCAAATGCTTATAAAATACATTTGGAGGTCACACAGCATAATGATTATAAGCCTGTGCTGTACTGTCAGTCTTTCTCTAAATTTGCATTTTCAAGGACTGTCTATGGCTCTGTTTCCTCATCTCTAAAATGGGGATATTGCTGGGAACGCAAATTGGTGCAGCCACTATGGACAGGAAGGATCTCTGCGTGCTGGTCATTTTCTATGTCTTGATCTAGGCACTGGCTACAGAGTGTGTAAACTTTGTGATAAGTCATCTTTCTGTTTACTTATGATTCATGCACGTTTCTGTAGGTATGCTTTGCATTGATAAAATTTACATTGCAAAAATCCCTGAGGCTATTTTAAAAGTGCCTTACACTTCTGAAGTGTTTGGTTATTCCATTCAGTAAAGAATTTGAAAGGAAGAAATGATTTGCTTCTGAATTTTTAGCCTATCTTTGATCTGACACATTTCAGCTTAGATCCATGCTTTAAAAGACGATGCCAAAAGGAAAATCTTCAGGAATATGCTAAGAAAGAAAAGCAGCATATGTCTCTTTAAGGAGCGCTCCAGCTTCCCAATTTCCATCTTTTTTTCCCTAACCTCTAATGCTCCTTGAGCAAAATCCAATTAAATACTAAGAAGAGACCAGAGGGGTCCCTCCCTCCTCCCTGCCAAGAAAAATAGTCAAGGGGCAGAGAGGACCTGAGGATTTTGGATGCAAAATCAAAAGCCCTGAAGAGAGGCCTGAGATTTCTAAAAAGCTACAAGAACAGTGGGTCTGTCCAAGGGTGGGCCAAGACATCCTGAACCACCCACCACTAACTGCATTGATGTCAATGAATCAAACGAAAGGAAGAAAGAAAAGGGAGCCAGCTGTAAACTGCTTGGAGGATGAATCATCATTGAAAATGATTAGCCCACATACAAGATGCCATTTCTAGGCGCTCCCAGAGCTTTTTATTATTTCCCTTGCTCCATCTCTCCCTAAAACCCATCTCCCAATCCTGATCAGTCTCTTTCTTATTGCAAGGTCTCCTGGTTGGGGCTCCGAGCCTGGCCCCTGAGGGGATAGACAATTTTCATCCCACATCCAGCTGGTTTATGGGAAGAAATCTGTTAAATGAGCTTTTCCAGTGTATACCACTGCTGTTGTTCATTTATTTCCCTCCAGGTTTTCCCAATTGAAGTTTACTCTTTTACTTTTTTACAGTAACTTGCAATCTACAATCTCTTATCCATAATACCCAAATAGAAAAAGCTCAGAAAGCTACAAGTTTCTCTTAAATTTAATGACAAAACCAGAACTCACATGAGACTGTTTATAATATCTATTTATCTCACTCACTGTGCATTTTTATGTTTCATTGCGGAGGTTTAAATGTGTTTATTACAGGATGCTGCTTTAGACCTCTCCGGAGATATAATAAAATATGCCATGTGTGCCCTGCATTACCTATCGACTCTCCAAAAATTTCAAATTCCAAAGCACATCTGGGATTGTGGAGCTGTAATCAAGAATTCCTCTCAAGAGTAGAGATGAATTTGTTCAGCTGCTACTGGGATATGGGATAAATTTAAGCAATAGTCTTATGGCCAGAAGAGTTGTTAAAAATGGATATTTTCTCCCAAAAGACTGTGTTAGGTTGAGAGATCAGAACCAATACTTAACCTGGAGTTCAAATTTAAAAGTCAGTCCCAAAGTACCCATGTTACTGAACCAGGTTCGTTTTTGCCCGTCACCCAGAAAGTGAATCACCAAGATGACAGATTGCAGCAGAGAGAGAGAGTTTAATCACAAGGCAGCTGAGTGAGGGAGTAGGAGAATGAGCCTCAAATCTGCCTCCTCAAAAATGGGGACTCAGGGATGTTTATGGGGTAGATGGGCAAGGTGGTCTGAAATGTGGAGATAGATGATTGGGGGTGAGAAGTGAAGTAATCGGTGGTCTGTGGAAGCATAGTCAAACTTCATGCCTCTTCACAGGACACATGTTCACAAAATGGCGGTGGCCTCATGATCTGAGGGTGGAGTTTTAGCTCCTTGATGTCTAAAAGGTCACTTGTGGAGCATTTGCACAGGCCCAGTTGATGGGTTGGTGGTCTCACTCAGCCTGAACTGGACAAGGGGGTTCTAATTCCTGAAAAATAGGTCAAACGTCCATTACCATAGTGATCCAGGTGCCAGGGAGATGTTGTCTGTAGGAACCTAGTGGGAGTCAGATAGCATATTGCCTAAGCAGGACAGTTAACAATGGGCAGGTGAACAACTAAAACTATAATCAGTCATTGCAAAAAGGAAAAAAATTTTAGTTACTAGCTACCTAATCATTAATGGCTAACTGTTTACCAGTTTCACCTCCAGGACTCTGACCTTCACATATCAAATCTTTTTCCCACTGATAAGATAAGAGGGTGGATAGAAAATGCAACTCAACACATTTTGGGGGAATCATTAGATCAGGAAGAGGAGAAAATAAAATCCAGCATTATGGCAAACTTTTGATGTGCCAACTTTGATGTGTCTTAAGCAGGTGATAAGAACTCAGTTCCTGAGGTACATTTAGTGTGGATTTCACAATAGGGTTTTTTAGACTGATGGTCTTAGTAGAGCTCACTTGCCTCCCTCTTAAAGCCTTCCTCTGGGTGACAATAAAGAGATTTTGAGGCTTCTCAAACTAAGAAACCTTCTGTGTTTCATTTTCTTGAACTTTGAAGACGATGAGTATCAAGCTTAGCTGCATAAGCCATGTTGTGTAGAGGAGGCATGGGAATCAAGCCAAACTTTAGATCATTGTTTCTCTACCTTGGCTGCATATTAGAATCATCCCATGGGCAGCTTTTAGAAAAATATTAATGCCTGCATCCCACCCTCAAAGATTCAAATTTAATTTTCTGGAAGACTCCTCGTATATCAGAATTTTTAAAGCTACCAGGTAACCCAAATATGCATCCAGGACTGGGAATCCTTTTTAGAAGAAGCCCCTTAATGAATTGGAAGACCTTTATATATCATCTCCTCAGATATTTTTTGGATAAGCCTTTATAATGACTTTGATGAAGCTCTTATAGGGGACGTTGTATCAGTTAGTTATTGCTGTGTAACAAAAGCAGTAAGGGCTGGACAGGAGGTAGGAGGTGTTTTGATCCCCTGGGTGAAGAATTATCTTTACAATTATAATGCATCAGAATCCAATGTTGTTTAAACAGAAAGTAGTTGGATCCATGAGTTTGTATTATCTACCCTCTCATTCATCCTTTGATCCATCCATTCATCCATCTATCCATTTATCTATCCAATAGTCTACCCAAGATTTTTGAATTTCTATTCTGTGCCAAGTACTGGGATAAACTTTGAGAAAACAGATATAAAAAAGTGTTTGCAGTTGAAGGAGATTCCCCAAAAAGTACTGCAGTGCCCTACTTATTAAAAGATCAGACTTTTTGCATCTCAAATCTCTCCTTATTAGGTGATCAGACTTTTTGTTTCTTAAATCTATGGAAAATAGCTTATATCTTTTTTCACATGGAATGCTCTTCTTTCTCCTCTCTGACTGTTCAAACCTCATCCATTTCTTCAAAAGTCAACTCAAATCCTCCTGTTCTACGAAGTCTTTCTTAGCTATTATGAATCTTCCCTCTCCCCAAACTGCTAATTGCTTAAGGTATTTAGTTTGGCTCCTAATTGAGTATTAGACAAATAAAATATATAGTATGTTAGACAGTTATACAAGCTAAGGAGAAAAATCAAGCAGGCCTGGGGAGTATGAATGTCTGGGGAGGAGAGTTGAAATTTTAAATAAGGTAGCCAGTGAAAGGCTTACTCGAAAGCAGAATTTTGAGTAGTGATTTGAATGAAGTGAGGGGTGAGTCATGTGGGTATTTGGGGGAGTGGTGTTCTAAGCAAAGAAAGGAGCTAGTAGAGTAACCCTGAGGTGGGAGTGTGCCTAGTACGTTGGAGGAACAGGAAGGCGATCATTGTGGTTGTAACCGAGTGAATAAGGAGGTGAAGTTGGGAAACGAAGTCAGAGAGAAAGTGGAGCCAGGTCATACAGAGCTTGTATGTTTTACTAAGACCTTTGGCTTTTACCCTGAATAGAATGGTGTGCCATTGGAGAGTCTGGGCTGAGAAGTAACATGACCTAACTTATTTATTTTTTAACTTATTTTTAAGAGAATTTCTTTGACTCCTGTCTTTGGAATAGACTGTGGAGGTGGGGGCAAGGGTAGATGCAAGGAGACCAATTAGGAGGACATTGCAATAATTTAATTAAGAAATAATGATGGTAGGACCCAGTGGTGGTAGTGAACATAGAGAGAAGTAGTTGAATTTGGAATATATTTAGAAATGGAGCTGTTATGATTTGCTGATGGATCAGATGTGGGATATGAAAGAAAGAGAGTCAAAGATGACCCCTGGGCAACTAGAAGGATGAAGCTGCTACTAACTGAGATTGGGAAGACTGTAGGAAGTACATGATTTGGGAAAAACATTATGAGCTTAGTTTTGTACCTGTTAAGTTTGAGAGGAGTGTTAGATATGTAAGGAAACGTGTTGACACAGCAATTGAATGTAAGAATCTAGGGTTCAGAGGAGACAGCCAGTTTGGAGTAAAGAGATGGTATTTAAAGCCCTGATACAGTGAAATCAACTAAGGAGAGATTGTGGGTAGAAAAGAGAAAAGATTCAAAGACTGAGCCCTGAAGATGTTGCTGTAATTATCTCCATCAGAGCGGAACACTCTTACCTGTCAGAAAGAGGTGATACCCAGCCTTCATGACTCTTAAAACTTAAGACAGGATAGGAAATCCTCTGAAGTGGAAATTGCAAATGTTCACTGGCATGAGGAAAAAATGGAAAAAAGAGAGTTTTGGAGATAAAAATAGACAGCTATCTGAGCATTTTCTGGTACCTGTAAGCTGTCTCCAGAGTGTGGACTGGGCACCACGTATATAAAATTTCCCTGTAAAACAAGTGAGAATAATATGAATATAAAAAGCAATTTGGTAACTGAAGAAGAACCAATGTCAGAGGGTGTGACTGTCTGACACCAATTCTTTGACACCCACTGGGTGTCCTGCAATTCAATTCTGATACTAACTACCCAAAATTAGTGCCGCCACTTCAGACATCAGCCAGAAATGGGGTCCCCAGGCTATCTGCACTTCTAAACAGCTGGTTACAAATTCTGGGGTCCCATGACCCTTCAAGGTTTTATAATTTGCTAGAATGATTTGCAGAACTCAGGAAAGTGCTGTACTTACAATTATAGCTTTGTTATAAAGAATACAGATCTGATAAATGAAGAGAGGCGTAGGGCAAGGTCAGAGATAAGGCAGAGCTTCTATGCTCTCTCCTCGTGGACTTCAGGCAGTCGCCTACCTCCACCCCTCCCCACCCCTCTGCCCAGCATGTCAATGTATTCACCAGCCAGGAAGCTCCACAGAGCCTCAGTGCAATGGTTAATTTTATGTTTCAACTTAACTGGGCCATGAGGTGCTGAGATATTTGGTTAAACATTATTTCTGAGTGTGTACATAAGGATATTTATGAGTGAGATTAACATTTGAATCAGTAGACCGAGTAAAGCAGTTTGCTCTCCCCAATGTGTATAAGCTTCATCCAATCCATTGAAGACCTAAATAGAATAAAAGCCTGAATAATAAAGAATTCCGTCTCTCTGTCTGACTGTCTTTGAGCTGGGACATTGGTCTTCTCCTGCCCTCGAAGTAGGGCTTGGACTGGAACTATATCATCAGCTCCCCTGGGTCTCGAGCTTGCCAACTGCAGATTTTGGACTTCTCAGTCTCCATGCCAAGATGAGTCAATTCCTTAAAGAACATCTATCTATATGTATAGAAATAAAAGCGCTCTCTATATAAAGAGAGATATCTATAAAGAGAGAGAAACAAGATACATATAATACACACACACACACACACACACATATAAAATTCTTATTGGTTCTGTTTCTCTGGAGAACCCAGACTAATACACTCAGTGTCCAAAGATTTTATTGGGGTTTCATTATTTGAGATGATTGATTAAATCATTGGCATGTGATTGAACTCAATCTCCAGCCTCCCTCTCCTCCCAGGAGGTCAGATTAGCCCAAAGTTCCAGCCTTCCAATCATGTGGTTGGTTTTTCTGAGGACCAGCCCCATCCTGAAGCTAAGTTCCTACTAAGAGTCACCTCATTAGCATAACAAAGACACTTATCACAGGAAATTTTAAGGTATTTTGAATCTCATAGTCAGGAACTGGCGACAAAGATGAGATATATCCTCCATTCTATTCACAGTGTGGCTGGTTCTATTTCCAAAATGGCTGCAATACTATCTCTCACCTCATAGGCTCTTCTTATACTCCTCCCAAGGAGAGATGGGGACTATGTTCCCTCCTCTTAAGTCTGGGTGTGCTTGTGACTACAGTGACTCTAAATGACTTCTGAAGCTGGGTCATAAATGGTGATGCAATTTTTGCCTGGATTTTTGGGGGACACTTGCTCTGGAAACCCAGACACCATTCTCTGAGGAAGTCCAGGCTGCATGGAGAAGCTTATGCAGATGTTCTCGGTGACAGGTCCCACTGAGGACCCTGTGGACAGCAGCGTCCTTCACTAGACATGTGAGTGAGGAAGCCTTCAAGAGGACTCTCTTCCCAGCTGCCACCTTACTGCAACTGCATGAGAGACCTTCAACTGAGAACTTCACGGCTGAGTCCCTAAAACCATGAGAGAGATTAATAATGATAATAATAATAATAATAATAATAATAATAAATGATTGTTGCTGTTTTATACCATCAAGTATGTGGTGATTGGTTTGGCAGTAATTGGTAATTGAGACACAGAGATTTCCATAAAAGAGATTTTGTTGCCTGATGCCAGCAATTTGCTACTGTCTTACCCTGGGAATAAAAACTGTATAAATGCACTCAACAAAATGAAGACGTTGGAGGAGAATTGCAGGCCTGGACTGCATTCCTAATGGAGCTCTCTCCATTAGCTCTCTCATTAGCTCTCTCATTAGCTCCCTGAGTGAGCTTGGACGAGCCCACATCTTTTTGGGCTCTGGTTTCTCATCTGTTAAAGGATGGCGCTGATTTAGATGACTGGATGGTAGTGTCCAGCCGGGTTTCTTCTTTCTTAGACATTAAACTTCCATAGTTATACTCCTCTCCCACAGCAGATAATGATGCAAGATTGGTTCATCTTGACATTTCATACTCCAATTAGAGAAAAAAACAGGTCTCAAGCCATGGAGTGATAAATCTCCATTATATATTTTGATGAAGAAAGAGTAATTTTCAGCAATTAAATGCCAAGCTAAGACTTGAGTAAATTGCTTTGAAATATTCTAAACTGGTCAGGAATCACCTTTCACTCAGAAAATGTTGTCCATCCTTTTTTAAATGTTCTGCTTTGGACAATTACCTATCACTGATGATTTTCCCTCTAGCTTTCTGAGGCTGAGGACGATTTAAACCAAGCCCTGTTGTTGCTAAGCCTAGGCTTTCAAAATTAAGAAGCTAAATAAACTTCTGCACTTTCGGCTCCTCACACTCGCCTCCACGCTTTTCCCTGAGTGGATCCTTTTCACTGAAACTGATGGTAGCTGTTACCACTCTTGTACCTGTTATTCCTCTGGGGAGATTTTAAAGCAAGAGAAACTAAGAAATGATGAAGACAGATGGAGACAGGAGAATTTTTGTCTTATTGCAGAAAAAGTGATTTATGTTGGTTGTTAATAATATGAACTTTTTTCTTTTATTTCTCTCACAAATGATAGGTATTTAATGGTTTTTGCTTAAGTTTGCTTGTTATTGCTGTGTGTTTTTAACTCAAGCTTATTTATTTTGTATTTCTGTGGTAAGATGGATTCAATAATTTTTCCATCCAACGCAGGAAAGGCGTTTACACTGGGAGATGGATGAAAATTCTTGAATCCATCTATCATCTTGTTTGTGAGCACTGATGGTGGGTAGGAGTAATGAGGAGTTGCAGATGGGAAGAAGTGTGCGTTCTGAAAACATTTCTAAGTGTTGGAGCATAAATACCTTCCCTTCTGGCTCTCCCCAATAAAATACCTCCCACATTAATCTTTCAAAATGATTCAATCTTACCCATACACACCTGCTCTGTGGCAAAGGTGGCTTTGCAGGGGAGTAGGGAAAGAGTGGTCTTTTCAATAAGCGGTGCTTTGCCAAATGGCTATCACTATGCAAATATATATATATATATATGTAATTTGACCCATACACACCTTACACAAAAATCAGTTCCAAATGGACTGTAGATATAAGTATGAAAGGTAAAATAATAAAGCTTTTAAAAAAAACATAGAAGAACATCTTCATGACTTTGGGTAGGCAAAATTTTTTTTAAAACAGAATACGAAAATACCATAATGGAAAGAATTTGTTAAATTGGACTATATTAAAATTACAAACCTCTGTTCATCAAAAGGCACCATAAAAGGAGTTAAAACACAACTCACAGAAAGAAATTTGCAATACATATGCCCAACAAAAGACTTTTGTTCAGAATATATAAAGAACTCCTACAAATCAACAAGAAAAAAAGGTGGCAATCTGATGGAAATAGGCAAAAGTCTTGAATAGATGCCTTACAAAAGAGACTATCTAAATGGCCAACGAACATTTGAAAAGGTGCTCAACTTCATTAGTTTTGAATGAAACACAAATGAAAACCACACACAAATTAAAACCGAGCAGAATGGCTAAAATTAAAGACAGAAAATATCAAACGTTGGATAGCATGTAGAGCAAGCAGAGCTCTCAGACACTGTTAATCGTGAGTCACTCTGGCTCTATCTGCTAACAGTGACTATGAGCACACAAGCTTCAGCAGTTCCACTCCTAGTTATATACCCAACAAAAATACGTACGTATGTTCACCAAATGACATGTACAAGAATGTTCTTAGCAGCACTATTCATAATAGCCCCAAACTGGAAACAACTCAAATGCCCATCAGATAAACACATTGTGGTCTATTTAGACAACACAATACAAAAATAGCAATGAGAATGAGATATCTACAACTTCACAAAACAGCATGGATGAATCTTACAACCATAATGAGTGAAAGAAGCTAGACATGAAGAGAACTTACTGACAGTATAATTCCATCAATATAAAGTACAAAAAACAGACCAAACTAATCTATGTGTTAGAAGTCAGGATAGTGGTTTCTCTTGGGAGGAGGTAGTCACTGGAAGGGGACACAAAGGAGAAATGACCTGTTGTTTGATCCAGGTGCTGGTTACATATGTATGTTCAGCTTATGAATATTCATTACTTGTGTATTTATGTGCACTTTTCCCTATGTAGGTCATAGTTCAATAAAGTGTAAAACAAAATACAGCAAAAATACTCTCCAATCTTTTGGGAGATTCTGGCTCAGAATGCAGTTGCAGGTATTCTATGTAATGGTTGTGTTCTTAAAAACAATAGAGTTAATCAAATTTGGGTCATTTATTTTAAGTGCCCAAGTGGAAGCAGCTATCTCAAGGAAGGTTGAGGCAAAAATACTTTGATAAAATGAATATTTATTGTTGATGACATTTCAGAGTTCAGATGTTGAAATGAGCTTTTTCTAAAATCCCCTTTCATATTTTAATTCTCCAATCAATAAGTGCAAAATAAAATTAAGTTCTGTTTACTTGGGAGCTCAATCACCAAGACTTGTTGAAGATTTCTCAATCCTGACTCCATTTTTCAATGTTAATTTCTGCCTGCGTTGGGCCAATGTGACTAGAAATGTTCTTTTGAACTTCATAAATTGTAAAAGCACTTAGAGGCAGAAATTTAAATGTATGCTCTATAAATATTTTCACATCAAAGGTATTATCAGAAATGTGAGAAAATTAACATGGCATTCAATAACTTAAAAGAAAAAACACTTTTCTAGCATTGAATCATTAGGATATACGAATTGTTACTGCTCTCTTGTGTTAGCAAAGTACTTTACAGTTTTCAAACATATACAGAAATAGAGGATATAGTATAATGAACTCTCACGTACTCATCACACAGTTTGAACATTTATCAACATATGGCCTATCTTGTTTCATTTATACCCCACCTATTTCCTCTGTCCCCTCACTAGAGGATTTTAAAGCAAATTCCAGACATCATATTTCATCTGTAAAGACTTCAGTAGACACACACACATACACACACACACACCTTGTAGATAAAGACTTAGGTTAAGATCATGGTACCATTGTCTTTACTGATTGGTGGCTTTTTGAGGGTTGTGACTGTCTTGTTTGCCCCTTTATCGTCTGTCCCCTGCATCTAGCACACAGTAGGTACTAAATGATATCTGAAAGAAGGAAATGAATGCAATGAGTCTTTGCTTCTGCATTCGTGTAACTGGTCTAGTCTCCGTGACATAGGTGTGAGGAGTATGTATATATGTGGCAGAAGGTGGCACAGGTGGTGGTGCAGAGAGAGAAACAAGCTGATCTGATAGTCGCTGCAGCCAACCAGACCAAAGGCAGGCGAAGATGCGAAAGACAGCAGCAGGCACTCCCTGTTGGTCGAGGCATAAATTGCTGCAACCACCTTGGAAATACTTGGTAAAGATCCCACTGGGGAGTTGCTCTACTTGTTCCCTCCTGTCTCCTGCTTCCTGGTGGTCAAGTTTTACCCCACAGGGATTGGGGGCAGGTGGAGAGAGGAGACCTGAGAAGGAGTACAAGATTTGGATGTGAGATTTGTTTCTAGTTTAGTAACATATGTAAAATTTCTACCCTTGGGAAGCTTTACTTAGTAAATATATTTCCTACCGCCTTAAATTGACTTCTAAAAAATACTAGTTTCTTTCACTATGACATATGCTCACTGTAAATAATCTTGAAAATACAAAAAAGTTGGAAGATGGAGCCATCCATAATTCCATTACCCAGAAAAAACCATGATTAATATTTCTTATGTAGTTTTTTTCTTTGCAGTTGGGAATAAATCTCTACATAAAGATTTAACTGAAATATCATCTAATATTTCCAGTCATTTATATATGTTTACAGTGTATGAAGTGACGTGGAGTTGTGCAGTGTTACATAGGGCTTCTAAAATTCTTGGTAACAAGAGAGGATAATTGAACAGAATGAAAGTCACTTGCTTTATGGTTTAGTTGAGGTCAGAGAATAATCTCAATCATTTTTTAATTTGAAAGTCAATATCATTTTAATTGAAAATATTGCTAAGTGACCATTTAGTCTAAATGTTTTCCTCTTTACAAAGTGTATTTTTCTAGAAGTAAATAATTCGTTCTTATCTATAGAGTGTGCATACCAAAATCATCATAGTTTTATGTATTCTGACATTAAACACCCATAAAATTTATGCAGTTTGGCAGGCAGGTCTGACAATTCTAAATTCACCAAATGTTTTGCAGATAACAATGATACGTATGTTCTTCATTGATCAGCCTGGCTGAGTATATCCTGAATCAGACCTGCACCATGGTTGTTTGATGTACCTTTAATCAGATTTATTTTTGTAGCAATTGGAAATATAAAAGACAAAGCCAGTGGTTTCCATTTCACTGAAAATAAAAGCAATATTTATTTTAAGAGCAGAGCTCATTAAACTTTACATTATTCTATTTAGATGGCAAGCTGTTATTAACAGGAAGCAAATGCTATTCACAACCCATGCTACAGGGTCATCATTAACTGTGCAAGACTAGCATTTTTGTAGCCTTTCAGACATACACTCCAATCTGGCTTGGTTAACCCTGGTATTGTGTAAGCTCGCTTGATATATTTTAAGATGTAGATCTCAAACAGGAAAACAAAAAAGATCTTTCTTGTTTGGAATTGCTAGGTCCATGTTATAGCTATAGTTTTGGAAAAATCCATTTAAACAGTAAAACTTAGTCTTTTAAAATTTTATAATAATGACGATAAAGCCTATAAATTATATTATTTTATATGTTACTCATTTTCTATGTAAATTCAAGCATGTGGGGATATTATTGAACGATATACATTCCTTGGCTCTATATCCCAAAAGAGATGTTTCTTATTAAGTAGGAAGGGTGTAAATTTGTAAAATTTGGAACATCACAAAAGAAGATAAAAGAAGTTCTAACTATCCCTCTTACTATTCAAATTGTAGTCCTAGCCAATGCAATGAGGAATAAGGGACAATGTAAATAAAAATAAGGGACAAAACTGTTATTATTTGCTGATGATACAACTGTTTATCTCCAAAGGCCAAGAGATTCAGCTAACTTATTAGAACTAGTAATGGAGTTTAGTAAGGAAATTTAATAAATAAATAAATTTAATAGGAGTTCAACATACAAAAACCAGTGCTTTTTCTGGAGGTCAGTAACAACCAATTGAGAAACATGACATAAAGCTTCCATTCACAGTAACAAAAAAATTTATAAAACAGGTAGGAATAAACTCAGCAAAAGAAATGTGCAAGGCATATAATGAAACAAACAAAAAACAATAAAAATATTAAACTAAATAAAACCCAAGTAAGTGGAGAGAGAGACTATTTTTCAGGACGAGCAGCCTAAATATTATACAGGTGTCAGTCATGTACAAGTAATGAGATCTCAGTTAAAATTCCAAAGGATTTTCATGGAACTTGTCAAGCTGATTCTAAAATTTATCTGACTCCCCAGACCCTAGAACAGTACCTGGCACATCGTGGGAGTGTGGTAAGTGTGCAACGATCGAATAATCAGTAAATGAACAGCTTCAATAATTACCTAAAAGCAAATGACTCACATATTTATACTTTTACCCGAGATTCACCCTCTGAACTCCAGACCTATACACCCAACTGCCCTCTTAAACTCTTCACTTGATTTGCAAGAGAGCATTCAAAACAAAACTATCATCCCTCTTGCAAATTTTGTCCTCTACCAGTCATCAAGACGAGCAAACTAAGAGCAGGGAGTTATCTCTAACCATCCAACTCTCCATCTGTGATCGTCTAAATCATCACAATTCCTGCTGAGTTTATCTGCTGAATATTTCTTGAATCCATCCATGTCTCTCAACCTCGCTGCCACCACCATATACCATAATTTCTAGTGAGTAGCTTCCTAACTGGTTTCCTTGCCTGAAACTCACTACTTCACCCTCTGCTGTCCTCCTACCTCAACTTAAATCAATATCAGGATTTTCACTGCTTTTAGAATTAATTTCAAACTCTTTGTCATGGCTCACAAAATTTGGCCTGGCCCCAACCTATGTCTTCAGGATGGTCTTCCATGGCATTTGTCCTCACTCTCTAAGCTTTGGCCACAGTGACCTTCTTTCAATTCTTCAACTATGTTATGTTCCATCCTGCCACAGGGCCTTTGTATATGTTATTCTTTCTGCCTAGAATCATCTCATTTGTTCCTTTCCCTAATTAACACTACTCATCCTTAAGATCTCATCTCAATCATCCTTTCCTTAGGTAAGATCCTCCTGATTCTTATTATTCTCTCTTATAGAAACAATAGATCTCTCCTTCATAGCTCAGATTAATTTTACCCTCATGTGGATGATTTTCAGACTTTGCACTCAATCAGAACAATGACAGTGTCTTTTCATACTTACTCTGGTATCCCTAGCCATGGCACTAAGTAATGAATAAATGAATGGAAGAATGAAGCTAGATAGGAAAAATATGTGCCTAGTGAGTTGACATGATCAGCAATCAATAGGCCTTGATTGAATGACTGAGGAGAAATTTAATCTGGTTCCAAGAAAATAAGAAACGTGGATCAAAAAACCAAACGCAAATGCTTAATATTTAATTTAATATTTTGAAATTGTTTCCATAGCAGAGTCCCACTGTTTATATCAATGGATTCACTACAATGAAAATAAAACCAGGAAGGATTCAAATATGAAAAGAGATTCATCCATGCAGATCAGGATTTAATTTATAGTAGAAAATGATGAAGACATTTTTATAATGCTCAATAGAAAGCGAAAAAGGGTATTTAAACAAGAACTTGAATTCATCTGTGTTTTAAAGACCTTGGTTTCACATGATATAAATATAAAGATAAAATTTTCCATTTTACTTCATCATCAAGTAAGAGTAGCCTAATTTAATAAAATGTTCATCCATAGTAAATTCATAAGTAAAATAAATAAGAATGGCTGATAATTTCTCTTGAGAAACTGATAGAAATTTGTTTCAGTTCTAAAAAGTCCTTTAATTTTGATGAGTAACCTAAGAATGTTCAAGTTGTTTATGTAATCGTAAAATAGATTCAAACATTTCATGTATACTTACTCATTTCCTATAGCCAAAAAATTATATAAATCAGAGTAAGGGGATGCAAAATAGTAGTTTTGATAATATTTTAAGCCCCATCAATAACAAATGTTAATAATTTGTTGGCAAAAATTCAATCCATTTTTCTTACGTTCAAGGAATATTAGATTCCTTTGCAATGAAATCACCTACTCAATACTAACAGATGTATTTGATGCACTGATAAAAAGTAAAATGTAGCACATTAATCTATGTTTCTAGTAAACCAAGACTGTAAGGGAGATTTAATAAATATTCCCATTGTTTGTAGTCCCTAACATAACCTAAGAGAATTATAAGTTATACCCAATTAAGTTTCCAAGCCTACAAGAGGACTTTAAAATGAAGCAAATGATTGAATATCCTAGTAACCACTCAATCCAACTTGATAAATTTGTAGTTTTGCCTTATCCCTATTAAATTTTTAAAGCACTTTTTTTTTTGAACTTCTAAAATAATGTGAGATTGTCAGTCTGTTGGAATCTATTGAAAGATTTTGCCTTTATTGAGTGCTGATTATATGCCAGGTTCTGTGCTAAGACTCTTAATTCATTATTTCATTTACTCTTCACAACAACCACGTGAGGTTAAAAAGCTCACGGAGTTAAGAGTTTACCCAAGTATTTAAACCAAGGTCTCTATGTCTTCAAAACACCAGAATTCTCAAACGCCGATACCATGCCTCCTTCCATCTATGTAGATTGCATAGATATTTCCTCAAATCTGTAAAAGTTAATAATAACTTTTTTGCATGGGGTAAAGGACACCCAAATAATGTACACTTTGATGTTAAGACACATTCCAATTTTAGAAAAGTTAAATACTAAAAAATAAAATTCATAGATCTTAAAAGTATCTATGATATATCAGTAGTGAATGGCATTCATGATTTCCAAAAATATAGAAATATAGTATTGGGCATTTAGCAATGGAAAATAATTCTATTCAAAATAGCAACAAAGCAATGAAATACTTTAAAATTAGTATAAAAAGTTTCAAGATCCATAATGAAGAACTTTAAAAGTCTTAATGAAGATCATGACACAAGTTCTGAATGAATGGAATGACTACCGCGTTCTTGGGTGGAAACACTTAATAGTCCCCAAATGTTAATTTTTCCACAAATTAATTTATAAACCAAAATTCCATTGCAATTATAATTCATTTATAATTGCATGGAAAGATCTATAGATTCATATGGAGAATAAAACTTAAAAATAGCAAAAGGGATGTACTAAAGAGAAAAATAGTTAAGTAGGGACTTGCTTAACCAGATACTAAAAATTTTGTAAAGCCATTATAGTCAATAGATGTAGCATTGGTTTAAGAACAAGCAAATAAATCAATGGAAGATAAGTAATGGTCTAGAAATAGATATGCATAGACAAGAATTTAATATATGACAAAGGTGGTATTTTAGTTCATTGGGAAAAGAATGGTTTCCTTACTAAATGATACTGGCAAAACTGGTTCTCCACCCAGAAGAAAATTAAGTTGGACTTCTACCTTATATCATATATAAAAATAAATTACAGATGGATTAAAACTTAAATGTATAAGGTAAAATTCTTAGAAGAATATTTACAAGATCAAGGGTTTTGAAGAAGACAAGAAACTAGAAGCCAGAAAACGTAGACAAATTTGACTAGAGAAAAAATTAAAGGCTTTAAAATGGTAAAAATCCAGTAAGTGAAAGCAATAGAAAACATTTTGCAAAAAAATATTTGCAGTACAGAGGACAGATAAAGGGTTAATATCTATAATAAACAAACCACTCTTACAAATAAGAAAATGGTCAATAAATATAGATAACTCAAAGAAGAGCAACTCCAAATAGCTAACTGTATATTTTTTAATTAATAAATTCTATTTTTTAGAGCAGTTTTAGGTTCACAACAAAATGGAGCTGAATACATGCACAAACTCTCCCATTATCAACATCCCTCACCAGGACGGTACATTTCTTACAAGTGATGAGTCAACATTGACACATCATTATCACCCCAAGTCCGTAGTTTAATTAGGGTTCACTCTTGGTGTTGTACATTCTATGGATTTTGACACGTATCCACCATCATAGTATTGCAGAGTTAGTTTCACTGACCTAAAACTCCTTTATGCTCTGCCTATTCATCCCTCCCTCCCCCCAGCCCCTGGCAGCCATTAATCTATTTACAGTCTCCATAGTTCTGCCTTTTCCATAATGCCAAATAGTTGGAATTTTAGAGTATATAGCCTTTTCAGATTGGCTTCTTTCACTTAGTAATATGCATTTAAATTTCCTCCATGTCTTTTCATGGCCTGATAACTCCTTTCTCCTTAGTGTTGACTAGTATTCCATTGTTTGGATGTATCTCAGATTATTTACCCATTCACCTACTGAAGGACATTTTGGATGCTTCCAAGTTTGGGCAATTATGAATAAAGCTGCTATAAACATCGTGAGCAGGTTTTTGTGTGGACATAAGTTTTCAATTCATTTTGGTAGATACCAAGGGGTATTATTGCTGGATCATACGGTAAGAGTATGTTTAGCTTTGAAAGAAACTGCCAAACTGTCTTCTAAAGTGGCTGTACCATTTTGCATTCCCATCAGCGATGAATGAGTGTTCCTGTTGCTCCACATCCTTGTCAACATTTGGTGTTGTCAGCATTTTAGATTTAGGCCGTTCTCATAGGTGTGTAGTGGCATCTCATTGTTTTAATTTGCAATTCCCTAATGATATATGATGTTGAACATTTTTTCATATGCTTACTTGCCATCTATACATCTTCTTTGGGGAAATGTCTGTTCAGAACTTTTGCCCATTTTTCAATCAATTATTTGTTTTCTTATTGTTGAATTTTGAGTTCTTTGTATATTTTGGATAACAGTCCTTTATCAGATGTTCTTTTGCAAATATTTTCTCCCAGTCTATGGCTTTTCTTCTCATTTTCTTGACATTGTCTTTTTCAGAGCAGAAATTTTTAATTTTGATGTAGTCCAGCTTATCACTTATTTCTTTCATGGATTGTGCATTTGATGTTGTATCTAAAAAGTCATCACCATACACAAGGTCATCTAGGTTTTCCCTTATGTTATTTTTTAGGAGTTTTATAGTTTTGTGTTTTACATTTAGGTCTGAGATCCATTTTGAGACAATTTTTGTGAAAGGTGTAAGGTCTCTGTCTAGATCTATTTTTTTGTGCTTGTTATCCTTCACTTTTGAAAGATAATTTCACAAGGTTAAAATTCTAGGTTTGTGGGGGTTTTTTTTCTCAACTTTTTAAATATTTTTTCCCCACTCCTTACTTGCATGGTTTCTGAGAAGTTGGATGTAATTCTTATCTTTGCTTCTCTATAGATAAGGTGTTTCTCCCCTCACCTCCATGTTCTTTCAAGACTTCATCTTTGATTTTCTGAAGTTTGAATATGGTACGCCTAGCTATGAATTTTTTGGCGTGTGTCCTCTTTGGTACTCTCTGAGCTTCATGGATCTGTAGTTTGGTGTCTGACGTTAATTTGGGAGAAATTCTTGGTTTTTATGCCTTCAAATATTTTCTTCTGTTACTGTCTCTCTTCTCCTTCTGGTATTCCCATTAAGTGTATTTTTCACTGTTTTTAGTTGTCCCATAGTTCTTGGATATTCTCTTCTTTTTTGCTAGTCTTTTTTCTTTTCAGTTTTGGAAGTTTCTATTTTCATGTCCTCAAGCTCAGCTGTGCATAGTCTATCAATGAGTCTATTAAAGGCATTCTTCATTTTTGATCTCTAGCATTTCTTTTTTATTCTTTCTTAGAATTTCCATCTTTTTGCTTACATAATCCGTCTATTATTGCATGTTGTCTACTTTTTCCATTAAAGCCCTTTGCATTTTAATTGTATATTTTTAAAAATTACTGGTCTGATAATTCCAACATTCCTGATATGTCTGACCTGAGTTCTAATGTTTGTTCAGTCCCTGCAAACTGTGTTTTTGTCGTTTAGTATGCCTTGTAATTTTTTGTTGAGAGGCCAACATGTTGTACTGGATGAAAAGCCCTGTGGCAGATAGGTCTTTAGTAGTGCAGTGGTAGGTTGTGGGGAGAGGGGAAGCATTCTCTAGTCCTATGATTAGGTCTCAGTCTTTTGGTGAGTTTGTGCTCCTGGACTGTGAACTTCACCAGGGCTTTTCAGGTTTTTCTCCTTGTAGGTGGGACAGGATGGCTGGAGGGGGATGCAGTTGTGTATTTTCCTTCCCCCAGGTAGGTTAGGGTCTGACAAAATCCCAGCAGGTTTCGTAAAATAGGCTTTGGTAGAATAGTTCCTCCTGAGGGCAGGCCAGGCCTTACTGGAAAAAAAAAAAAGCATTCAGAGATCTTTCTTCAATATTCACCATAAGTACCTCGTAAAACTCATTGGTGGAGGGGGGACTGTAAAACTCACAAAAATGTGGGGACTCTTCTACGACTGCGTCTCCCTGGAGATTTTAATTCTCAGGCTTGTCCAAACTGAGCCTCCAGCAGTTTGTCAGTAAGTTTTACCTACCTAGGCACTTGTTCCTGTGGTGGTTTCTGCTCAGATAAGTAATGATTCTCTGCATCCACCTGTCTCTCTAGTTTGGGGTAGCTGTTTGCCCTGTGACCTCATTTCTCTGACAGATTGTGAAAATGTGATTTATAATAAGAAATGTATATTTGGTCTTTGTCCTAGTTTCTCGCACAGAACTCCTAAAACCTCTGGAATTTCCTAAGCAAAGAGAGCTAAGGTGTCTTTTGTTAGTGAAGTGGCTCTCAGGGACTGCACCTAAGGATGGGGGCTGATTGCCATGGGAACTACCCATAAATATACAGTTGGAGATTTCAGTTCCACCCCCTGGCCTCTGGGGAGAAGAAAGGGGCTAGAGGTTGAATCAATCACCGGTGGCCAATGATTTAATCAATCCTAACTATGTAATGAAGCCTCCATAAAAACCCAGAAGGAGGGGCTTCAGGGAGCTTCTGGGTCGGTGGACACGTGGAGAGATTCAGGGATAGTGGAGAGGGCATGGAAGTTCCGTGCCCTTTCCTCACACCTTGCCCTGTGCATCTCTTTCATCTGGCTCTTCCTGAGTTATATCCTTTTATAACAAACCAGTGGTCTAGTGAGTAAAATGTTTCTCTGAGCTCTGTGAGCAGCTTTAGCATATTAATCGAACCCGAGGAGGGGGTTGTTGGAACCTGTGATCTACAGCCAGTTGGTCAGAAGTAGGGGTGATATGCTGGGCTTTCGATAGGTGTCTCAAGGGGTGGGGGTCAGACTTGTAGGATTGAACCTTTATCCTGTGGAATCTTATGCTTTCTCCAGGTAGATAGTATTACAACTGAGTTAAATTATAGGACACTCTGCTGGTGTCCAGAGAAGTGCTTGTTGGTCTGGGGAACATCTCCCTGTCCCCAATACACACATGTCAGAATTTGATGGTCAGATGCACCTTTTACAGATCTAAGAAAAGTTGTTGATTTTTTCAGTTTGTTCAGCTTTTTACTCATTGTTAGGACATAATGGGGACTTCTAAGCTACTTATATGCCGGATGAGAAACTGAGAGTCATAACGTATTTTTTTTTTTGAGGAAGGTTAGCCCTGAGCTAACTACTGCCAGTTCTCCTCTTTTTGCTGAGGAAACCTGGCCTTGAGCTAACATCCATGCCCATCTTCCTCTACTTTATATGTGGGACGCCTATCACAGCATGGCGTGCCAAGAGGTGCCATGTCCACACCCTGGATCCAAACCAGCGAACCCCAGGCCACTGAGAAGCAGAGCATGTGAACTTAACCGCTACGCCACCGGGCCAGCCCCCCATAATGTATTTTTTAAACACTCAAATTCACTAGTAATCAGAAACTTTAAAATAAAATAACCAGGAGACAGCAATTTGGAAAAACAAAAAAGATATCTAATACTTATTACCGGCAGAGCCACTGGGTGAAGAGATAGTGGGAAATGGTACTCTCATGCATTGCTTGTAGGAATGTGAATGGTTACAGCCTTTTGGAAAACAATTAGGTAATATTTATTAAAGGGATACACATATTTTTTGACCTAACCCATTACTCATTAGAATTATTAGACTCTAACACTTATAAATGAAAACAAAAGTAGGTGAAGATACACGTGCAAAGTCAGTGGCTGTGGGCTGCCTTTCTGACCCCTCCTACACATGTACACAAACAGGAGAGGGACAGGCCTAATAATTCCCTGGCAAGGTGGCTTCCGTTTGGGCTTAGAGGAGTTCTCTGGAGAAGGGGTTAGCTGTAAGCCATCAGTAGCCAGTATACACATGCACCAGGCTAGTAAAGGGGACACCAACGTCATCCACTACAATCTGTAAAAGTATATTGTATGACTATGCAAAGAATGAATTAACCTTGTTTCAGTTGACTTGAAGACATTTCTGAAAAAAGCAGAGTTATGTAAAATGATCTTTTTTTTTGACAAAAGCAATGTAAAATAATTCTCTATATATGTTTGTCTATAAATTATACGAGCATAGAGAAAGTATGGAACAACACTCAACTGATAGTTTATGTCTGATACCTGGGGCAAGAGAGTAAGAGTGAAGATGACAAAGGTAGAGAAGCGGAGTAGAGGAGACTGTCAAGTGGAGCTGATTTAAGGGAAAATGGGGAAAAAGAGATTGCACTTTGGTTATAATTAAAGAATACTAAATAGAGACGTTATTTGAAGTGTTTGATGGTAAGGCCCGGCATTGGTGCCTTCTGTCCAGGTTGGGCATACTTTACTTTCTGTGCCACTGGAGCCCTGGGGAAGGAAGATTTCCATTTTGGCAGATTTTTTACCATCTGTAGTGAGTTGAATGGTGTCCCCACAAAAGGTATGTCTAAGTCCTGTGCCCTGTACTTGTGAATGTGATCTTGCTTGGAAATAGGGTCTTTGCAGATGTAACTAAAGATATTAGGAAGAGATCATTCTGGATTTAGGGTGGGACCTAAATCCAATGACTGGTGTCCTTATAAGAGAAAGGAGAGGGAGATTCGAGACACAGAGACACATTGGGGGAGGCCATGTGAAGATGGAGGCAAAGATTGGAGTGATGTGTCTACAAACCAAGGGATGTCAAGGAATACCGATAGCCCCCAGAAACTGCAAGAGGCAAGGAATGATGCCCTCCTAGAGCCTGAGTGGGCAGTGCAGCCCTGACAACACCCTGATTTCAGATTTCTAGCCTCCAGAACTGGGAGAAAATAAATTTCTGTTGTTTTAAGCCACGAAATTTGTGGTAATTTGTTGTAACAGCCTTAGCAAACTAATACCCCATCCCATGCCACAGATGCTTTATTAAAGACTTAGATGGTGGTAAAAAGTCAGGGCAACAGTTTGTCTACTATTTTAAATTTATCATACTACATAGGTATTTTGCTGCTGCCTATGAGTGCAAATCAATAGAGATGTACAAAACTGTACCATTTAGCTTGGGCATGCACAGCTGGTTAGAAAATTGAGACTGTGAAAAGAAGCTATGCATTTGCTTTAAAAATTTACCTCTTTAGGGGCCCAGCCCCATGGCGAAGTGGTTAAATTTGTATGCTCCACTTCAGTAGCCTGGGGTTTCTCTGGTTCAAATCCTGGGTGTGGACATGGCACCACTTATCAGGCCACACTGAGGTGGTGTCCCATATAGCACAACCTGATGCGCTCACAACTAGAATAAGCAACTATGTACTGGGGCGCTTTAGGGAGAAGAAGAAGGGGGGAAAATAGATTGGCAGCAGTTGTTAGCTCAGGTGCCAGTCTTTAAAAAAAATTTACATCTTTAATATGTATATACCTTTAATAATGCATATGAGAAAATAAATATAAAAATCTAAATGCATATTAGAAAGATGAACTGATAGAAAACTTGGAAGGCCTGTTAACAAGCATTTGACTAAAGAAAGAAGACGTGGCCAATAATATATAAAAAGTATCTTCCTTATTAATAATTAAAAAATGAAAATTATAAAAAGGAATCTACTTTCAGCTATTAAATTGGCAAAGATAATAACTAGTGTTGGCCAAAGTTCAGGAAAATGAGCACTTTCACACACAGTGGTCAGAGTATATTGATGCAGAATTTCTGGAAGACAATTAATAGCCTATTAGACATTTAATAACCTACTAATAGCCTTTCCATTTCAAATATACTTGGAGCCATAAATCTTAATTCTATTTATTTATCCTGAGATGATAATCAGGGTACTAGGAAAAGGCTATATACAAGATGTTCTCTGTGTTGTTTATATTGATACAAAAATTGAAAACAGCCTAAAAGTATGCTAATAAAAGCTCAGTTGACTAAATTATGGTATAATCTCTATGAGTGGAATTTCTTCAGGCATTAAACATGAGGTAGTAGCAGAATGTGTCATGAGTGTACATGTTTGTGATGTTCATGACATAGGTAAAAGGAACAGATTGTAAAACAACATACCATGTGGTCACATTTTTGGAAAAGTATAAACAGAAAACAAACTGAAAAGATGCGTATAAAATGTAAACAGTGGTTATCTCTGGGAAATAGGACTACATTGGACTGTACTTTCCACTTGCGTGTGTGTGCGTCTGATTCATATTTTCCAAATTATCTATTACACTATCACCTTTATAACAATTTTATAAAATTACTTTTTAAAAATGAAAACAAACTGAAAAAAAAAAATATATATATATATCTCACTGGCTAGATGATCAGCTCCTTGAAGTCAGGGACTGTGAAAAAAATTTTTTTTCTTCATTTTTTTATTGCAAGAACACTGGTTTATAACATGATATAAATTTCAGGTGTGCTTCATTATATATTTTGATTTCTGTGTAGATTACAAAATGTTCACCACAAAAAGACTAATTACAATCCATCACCACACACATCGCCTAATCACCCCTTTTGCCCTCCTCCCGTTCTCCTTCCCCTCTAGTAACAACCAATCCAGTCTCCGTTTCTACGTGTTTGTCATTGTTTTTATCTTCTACTTATGAGTGAGATCATATAATATTTTACTTTCTCTCTCTGACTTATTTTACTTAGCATAATACCCTCAATGTCCAATCATGTTGTCACAAATGCCCAGATTTCATTGCTTCTTATGGCTGAGTAGTATTCCATTATGTATATATGCCACATCTTCTTTATCCATTCGTCCCTTTATGGGCACCTAGGTTGCTTCCAAGTCTCAGGTATTGTGAATAAGGCTGCAATGAACATAGGGGTGCATGTATCTTTATGCATTCGTGTTTTCATGTTCTTTGAATAAATACCCAGCAGTGGAATAGCTGGATCAGGAGGTAGATCTATTTGTAATTTTCTGAGGAATCTCTATAATGCTTCCCATAGTGGCTGCACCAGTTTGCACTCCCTACAGCAGTGTATGAGTGTTCCCTTCTCTCCACATCCTCTCCAACACTTATTATTTCCTCTCTTGTTAATTATAGCCATTCTAATGGGAGTGAGGTGATATCCCATTGTAGTTTTGATTTGCATTTCCCTGATAGTTAATGACATTGAACATCTTTTCATGTGCCTGTTGGTCATCTGTATATTGTCTTTGGAGAAATTTCTGTTCAGATCTTTTGCCCATTTTTTAATTGGGTTGTTAGTTTTTTTGTTGTTGAGATGTATGAGTTCTTTATACATTTTGGATATTAACCCCTTATCAGATATATGGTTTGCAAATGTCTTCTCCCAGTTGTTAGGTTGTCTTTTCATTTTGTTGATGGTTTCCTTTGCTGTGCAGAAGCTTTTTAGTTTGATGTTCATCCGCTTGTTTATCTTTTCTATTTTTTCCCTTGCCCGGTCAGACGTGGTTCTTGAGAATATACTGCTAAGACTGATGTTGAAGAGCATACTGCCTATGTTTTTTCTGGAAGTTTCATGTTTCAGTTCTCACAGTCAAGTTTTTAATCCATTTTGAGTTAATTTTTGTGTATGGTGTAAGATAGTGATCTACTTTCATTCTTTTGCATGTGGCTGTCCAGTTTTCCCAACACCATTTATTGAAGAGACTTTCCTTTCTCTATTGTACGTTCTTGGCTCTCTTGTCAAAAATTAGTTGTCCATAGATTTGTGGGTTTATTTCTGGGCTCTCGATTCTGTTCCATTGATCTGTGTGTCTGTTTTTGTGCCAGTACCATGTTGTTTTGGTTACTATGGCTTTGTAGTATATTTTGAAATCAGGGAGTATGATACCTCTAGCTTTATTCTTTTTTCTCAGGATTTCTTTGGCTATTTGGGGTCTTTTGTTGTTCCATAAAGATTTTAGGATTCTTTGTTCTATTTCTGTGAAAAATATTGTTGGAACTTTGATAGGAATTGCATTGAATCTGTAGATTGCTTTAGAAAGTATGCAAATTTTAACTATGTTAATGCTTCCAATCCAAGAGCATGGAATATCTTTCAATTTCTTTGTATCTTCTTCAGTTTCTTTCAGCAATATTTTATAGTTTTCAGCGTACCAATCTTTCACCTCTTTGCTAAAGTTTATTCCTAGATATTTCATTCTTTTTGTTGCAATTGTAAATGGGACTGTATTCTTAATTTCTCTTTCTATTACTTTATTGTTAGTGTATAGAAATGCAACTGACTTTTATATGTTGATTTTGTATCCCACTGCTTAGCCATATTCATTTATTATTTCTAAAAGATTTTTATCCCACAACTAGAAGGACCTGCAACTAAGATATACAACTACGTACAGGGGGCTTTGGGGAGATAAAGCGGAAAAAAAAAAAGATTGGCAACAGTTGTTAGCTCAGGTGCCAATCTTTAAAAAAAAAAAGATTTTTAGTAGATTCTTTAGGGTTTTCTATATATAAAATCGTGTCATCTGCAAGTAGTGACAGTTTCACTTCTTTCTTTCCGATGTGGACCCCTTTTATTTCTTTTTCTTGCCTGATTGCTCTGGCTGGGATTTCCAATACTATGTTAAATAAGAGTGGTGAAAGTGGGCATCCTTGTCTGCTTCCTGTTCTCAGAGGAATAGCTTTCTGGTTTTCTCCATTGAGAATGATATTAGCTGTAGGTTTATCATATATGGTCTTTATTATGTTGAGGTATATTCCTTCTCTACCCATTTTATTCAGCGTTTTTATCATAAATGGATGCTGTATCTTATCAAATGCTTTCTCTGCATCTATTGAGATGATCATGTGATTTTTATTCTTCATTTTGTTAATGTGGTGTATCATGTTGATTGATTTGCAGATGTTGAACCATCCCTGCATCCCTTGAATAAATTCCTCTTGATCATGGTGTATAATCTCTGTAATATGTTGTTGTATTTATTTGCTAGTATTTTGTTGAGGATCTTTGTATTATCATTCATCAGTGACATTGACCTGTAATTTTCTTTTTTTGTGTTGTCCTTGTCTGGTTTTGGTATCAGGGTAATGTTTGCTTTGTGGAATTAGTTAGGAAGCTTCCCCTCCTCTTCAAGTTTTTGGAATAGTTTGAGAAGGATAGCTATTAACTCATCTTTGAATGTTTTGTAGAATTTACTAGGGAAGCTGTCAGTCCTGGACTTCTATTTTTGGGTAGGTTTTTGATTACCATTTCGATCTCCTTACTGGTGATTGGTCTATTCAAATTCTCTATTTCTTCTTGATTCAGTTTTGGAAGGTTGTATGATTCTAAGAATTTGTGCATTTTTTCTAGATTATCCAATTTGTTGGAGTATAGCTTTTTGTATTATTCTCTTATAATCTTTTGTATTTCTGAGGTGTCTGTTGTAATTTATCTTGTTTCATTTCTGATTTTATTTATTTGAGCCTTCTCTCTTTTTTTCTTGGTGAGTCTAGATAAAGGTTTGTCAATTTTTTTTTTTTTAAGATTTTATTTTTTTCCTTTTTCTCCCCAAAGCCCCCAGGTACAAAGCTGTATATTCCTAGTTGTAGGTCCTTCTGGTTGTGGCATGTGGGATCCCACCTCAGCGTGGTTTGATGAGCAGTGCCATGTCTGCACCCAGGATTCGAACTGACGAAACACTGGGCCACCTGCAGCGGAGTGCGCGAACTTAACCACTCGGCCATGGGGCCAGCCCCTTGTCTATTTTTTTTATCTTTTCAAAGAACAAGCTCTTGGTTTCATTAATTTTTTCTATTTTTTTTTAGTCTCTACTTCATTTATTTCTGCTCTGATTTTTATTATTTCCTTCCTTCTACTGATTTGGGGCTTTGTTCTTCTTTTTCCAATTCCTTTAGATGCACAGTTATATTATTTATTTGGGATTTTTCTTGTTTGTTGAGGTAGGCCTGTATTGCTATAAACTTCCCTCTTACAACTGCTTTTACTGTATCCCATAGATTTTGGCATGTTGTGGTTTCATTTTCATTTGTCTCCAGGTATTTTCTGATTTCTCCTTTGATTTCTTCATTGACCCAATTGTTGTTCAGCAGAATTTTGTTTGATCTCCACATATTTGTGGCTTTTCTGATTTTATTCCTGTTGTTGATTTCTAGTTTCATATCTTTGTGGTCACAAAAGGTGCTTGATATCAATTCAATCTTCTTAAATTTATCAAGACTTGTTTTGTGGCCTAATATGTGATCAGTCCTAGAAAATGTTCCATGTTCATTTAAGAAGAATGTGTATTCTGTGGTTTTGGGATTGAATGTTATATATATATCTACTCAGTCCACTTGGTCTAATGTGTTGTTTAAGGCCAATGTCTCCTTATTGATCTTCTGTTTGGATGATCTATCCATTGGTGTAAGTGGAGTGTTAAAGTCCCCTACTATTACTGTGTTACTGTCTATTTCTCCTTTTATGTCTGTTAATAATTGCTTTATATATTTAGGTGCTCCTATGTTGAGTGCATAGATATTTACAAGTGTTATATCATCTTGTTGGATTGTTCCCTTTATCATTATGTAGTGTCCTTCTTTGTTTCTTGTTACAGTTTTTATTTTAAGGTCTATTTTGTCTGATATAAGTATTGCTACCCCAGCTTTCTTTTCTTTGCCATTTGCATGGAGTACCTTTTTCCATCCCTTCAGTCTCAGTTTGTGAGTGTCTCTAGGTTGGAAGTGTGTCTCTTGTATGCAGCATATATATGGGTCTTGTTTTTTATCCAGTCTGCCACCCTATGCCCTTTGATTGGAGCATTTAGTCCATTGACATTTAAAGTAGCTATAAGATAAGAAGGTACTGATAACATGTACTGAGCTATTGATAAGAAGAATGTATTGATAAAAATGTACCATTTTACCTTTTTTTCTGGGTGTTTTAGTGGTTCTTCTCTGTTCCTTTCTTCTTCTCTTGCTTTCTTCCCTTGTGGTTTGATGGCTTTCTTTAGTATTATTTTTGGATTTCTTTCTCTTAATTATTTGTGCATTTATTACAGGTTTCTGGTTTGTGCTTACCATGAGGTTCATATATAATAGTCTACTTATATAGCAATCTATATTGAGTTGATGATCTTTTAAGTTTGACGTCTTTCTAAAAGTTCTATTCTTTTACTCCTCTTTTCCAACATTTTATGTCTTTGATATCATGCCTAACCTTTTATTTTATGTGTGTGTATCCATTACCCTCTTATCATTGAAATAGGTAATTTTAGTACTTTTGTCTTTTGACCTTCATATCATCTTCATAGGTGGTTGATCTGCTACCTTTACTGTATTTTTGCCTTTGCCAGTGATTTTATTGCCTTTTATTGTTGTTGTTGATCATTTTCTTATTCCTGTTTGTGGTCTTCTCTTTCCCACTTAAATAGGTCCATTTAGCATTTCTTGTAAAACTCGTTTCTTCGTGATAAACTCCTTCAATTTTTGCTTATCTGGGAAACTCTTTCTCTCTCCTTCCATTCTGAATGATAACCTTGCTGGGTAGAGTATTCTTGGCTGTAGGTTTTTTCCTTTCAGCACTTTAAATATATTGTGCACTCCCTTCTAGCCTGTAAGGTTTCTGCTGAGAAGTCAGTGGATAGCCTTATGGGGTTTCCTTTGTATGTCACTTGTTGCCTTTTTCTTGCAGCTTTTAGGATTCTCTCTTTATCTTTAATTTTGGACATTTTAATTATAATGTGTATTGATGCAGGCTTCTTTGGGTTTATATTGTTTGGTGCTCTCTGTGCTTCCTGTACTTGGATGTCTGTTTCCTTCCATAGTTTAGGAAAGTTTTCAGCTATTATTTCTTCAAATAGATCTTCTGCGCCTTTGTCTCTCTCTTCTCCTTCTGGGACAGCTATGATATGAAGGTTAGTGCACTTGATGTTGTCCCAGAGTTCCCTTAGACTGTCCTCATTCTTTTTAATTCTTTTTTCTTTTATCTGTTCAGGTTGGGTGATTTCCTCTTGTCTTTTGTCCAACTTGCTGATCCGTTCTTCTGTATCATCTACTCTGCTATTGAGTTCCTATAGTGCATTTTTCATTTCCAGTATTGTATTCTTCATTTCTGATTGGTTGTTTTTTATATTTTCCAATCCTTTGTTGATGTTCTCATTGTGTTCATCCAGTCTTCTCTCAAGGTCAGTGAGCATCCTTACAACTTTTTGCTTGAACTGTTGGTCAGGTAGATTGTTTATTTCTGTTTCATTTAATTCTTTTTCTGGGGTTTTGTCCTTTTCCCTTGCTTGGAACATACTCCTTTGCCTCCTCATTTTGCCTCTTTCTCTGTGCTTATATCTATGTATTAGGTGGGTCAGCTACATCTCCTGATCTTGGAGAAGGGGCCTTATGTAGGAGATGCCTTTTGAGGCCCAGCAATGTGTTTCCCTTTCATCACCAGTCCAAATGATACAGGAGTGACTTCTGTGTGGGCTACCTGTGTTCTTCTATTGTGAGAGGGTTGCTTTTGCTGCAGGTACCCAGGGAGTCTAGGCTGTCCCCCTGGCTGGCTGGTTGTAATGCTCAGCTGCATGTGGCAGCTATGAACCTTTCAGTCAGTTTATCAGGTTTGGGGGGCCCCAGCACAGTGCAACATCTAACAGGACATTTCTGTTGAAGTTTTTCTGTTAAGTGGGTAGGCCCCCAGCATGGCTGGTTGTTAGGCTCAGGGGCTTACAATTGCTGTAGGCCTCCTGCCTCCAAGGCTGTTGTCAGCTTTCTCAGGATTGCAGCTGAGTGGGGCTGGCACCAAGCATGGGATACCCAATTGTTTCAGACTTTGGAAGGCAGGGCCGACCCCCTATGTGGCTGTTTGAGAAGAACAGGTCTTCTGCCTCTGATAAGCCCCTCGGCTGACAGGTCCATACCCACCGTCAACACAGTCCTGGCTCGTGCACACATCCTCACCCCCTGGAGCACATCCTGTTGCCCCACTGCGGAGGGCCCTGAACACTCCACCAAAGCCCCGCCCACTCCACCTGTTCTTAATGCCCACCTTGCCCCATAGATGTGAACCTACTCACCTGCCTGCAGAGGATCCAGGCACCCAGTCTATGTGGGCTGAAAAGTTACCTGAGGGCTTGCTGTTGGGTGGGGCCAGTCCCTAGGGCAGGCTGCCTGCCCTGGCTGAGCTGGATTAAATCAGTGCTCTAGTGGGTGGGGTAGACCCAGGCTAACAGGCCAGGGGAAGAACTCCAATGGTGTCTGCCAGCGTCTGTGTCAGCATGCCTGTACTAGGTCACAATAATGGCTGCTACCAACGTCTCAGGCCCTGAAGAGGTGTCACCTCACCAAGATGCACCCAGAGCCTATCAGGTGAGTCTCTTTTCACCAAAGGACAGCACACTTTTTGGTGATTTTAGGTTCTTTCCAAAATGGATGAGTTTGTGCATGGGCCCTTTAAGAACTGGCCTTTGACCGCTTATCTCCGATAGTTTTTCTAGGGGTAGTCGCCATTGTAGTTAATGGCAACCAAAGCCAGATATTATGACATTTATCTCAGTTGAACTGAGTCTGAAGGATGCTTATAGTGGCAACACTCCCCTGCTCAGGTCTCCCACTCCTCCAGGGAAGACTGCGTACGTTAGGATTGCTCCTGCCCAGCTATGAAGCTGCATGGCTCACAAAGGTAGCTTTTTTCTCTCCAGACAGGAATTTCTATGTCTTCTGCCTCAGTGAGGACTGTCCCTTATTGCAGGGGTTCTTTTTATCCACTTTTCAGTTCTCTCTCAGGGGTAATTGTTCCAAAAATAGTTGTAACTTGGTTGTGTTCATGGGAGGAGGTGAGTTCAGAGTCCACCTATGCTGCCATCTTGACACCAGCCCCATTTTTTTTTTTGAGGAAGATTAGCCCTGAGCTAACATCTGCCGCCAATCCTCCTCCTCTTGCTGAGGAAGACTGGCCCTGAGCTAACATCTGTGACCATCTTCTTCCTTTATATGTGGATGACTGCCACAGCATGGCTTGATAAGCAATGTGTAGGTCTGTAGTTGGGATCAAACCAGTGAATCCTGGGCCACCGAAGCAGAGCACACGAACTTAACTGCTATGCCACTGGGCTGGCCTCTCAATTTTTTTTTTTAACCTCCAATACCATGGACTATTGTCTGGCAAACAAAAAGAGGTCAATTAACCCTTCTCAAAATGAAATCACAGTACTTCAAACAAAAGCTACAGGCTAAAATATGATGTTTATTATAAATATTTTCTCAAGGTAAATTTTTTTGTGTGTGTGGTGAGGAAGAGTGGCCCTGAGCTAACATCAGTGCCAATCTTCCTTTATTTTTTATATGTGGGATGCTGCTGCAGCATGGCTTGATTAATGGTGTGTAGATCCATGCCCGGGATCTGAACCCATGAATCTCAAAGTGGAGCATGTGAACTTAATCAGTATGCTACTGGGCTGGCCCCTCCTCAGTGCACATTCTTAGTAGGAGATTGTCAAGTTGGTTTATTTCTCTTGGAAGTCCATTTGTTACAGGTAATGGTATTCTACTGCTTTTGGTCCACCTAGTCTACTAATTATCTCTCCAACAAAAGGTTTAATCTACATATAGGAACAGTTTTCAGGGTTTCATTCTCTTTTATGATTATTGCTATATTCTTAATAAAGAAACATATAAATCTACTTGTAATCCCAAGATGCAGGCTAACATTGGCTTTAGATACATCTAAATTCAAATTTTGTAGGTGAGTGGCAAAAATTTCCAAGGATTATGAGATACCATAGTTACTAAGTAGAAACACTTAACAACATGAAAAAAAATTATAAAGATATCGGATGTTCCAACTTGGCTTTTCTTTTAGACGAAGAGATAGATTTATTTAGACAGCTGAAGTAGAGCCCTGTAAGCGATGTTTAGTCTCCTTGACTATTCCCTAAAGATTATCAGAAAGGAATAACTTAACTCATTGGATGTTTTGACAGGGTCTATATTGATTATGAGACTGATTTTTGTACATGATACTCTTAAATAACAACCCACATAATTTATGTGACTGCAAGCAATATTGTTTTATTCTAAAGTTATCCAAAGAACTGTTTAATAAGGTAAGAATACAGAATATGATGGATCTTAGA